>NC_090451.1:360070338-361320338 GCF_031143425.1 Pleurodeles waltl
CACTCCACACCACTCCCTCTACACAACTGCATGCCACTTTACTCCACTCTATGCCATTCTACTCTATGACACCCCACTCAATGGCACTCCACTCAAAAACACTCCACTCTATGCCTCTAACTTTTAGCCATGCTGTACAGAAGCCACACTGGTATACAACATGGCTAAAACACATTAACAAAGCAAAGTTAATATATCTTGCATAGGCGAGACCTATTGGCTTTGCCAATGCTTGTTCTTTTTTACACTTCTTAGTCTGCATTCAGATGGAGTCGTGGCAGCAGGAGTCAGTGGTTTATTTGTGTAAAACAAAAACAAAAATACCTGTGACCAAAGTTCTACTCGGAAGCATGTGGTCTGCATTATTAAATGTCAGCGTGCTGAATACCAAGGCTGCATAGTCTTGAATGTACCTCATTCCTCTTTAATCCACTACCAGACACTCCGTGCCTGTTTATTTCACTCTTGCACCTTCCCATTATCATCCTTTGTGACTTTTCTTTTTCTTTCATCTTTTACTTCCTCCTTTTTGCCCCTGTGTTTGGTTTTCCCATTCTTGCTCTTGTAAATTTCTGCTGTGGAAAAACAAGTGTGGACCCCAAAAGTGAGTGCCAGTGGCCACCACTGGCAGTCACTGGCTCAAATTGATTACTGGCAGGAGTGCTGACAACCACCAGGGATGGTGAGCTTGTCTACAAGATAAACAGTGGTACGGGTCATGATGACTTTATAAATGGTACAGCTGGTTTTGAATATGGTGGGTGCTGGCAAGGGGAGCCGGTGGAGTTTAGTCAAAACTGGGGCTGGTGAGGGGAGCCTGTTGAGTTCCATAAACAGTGGAATATATGATCATATTTCTTTAGGCCCTGGTTGAGATGTGTTGTTGCGTCAAGGATGCCATTAGGAGATGCTAGTGCGGCGTCTAAGATACCAGGGAGCATGGAGGAGTTACCACCATTCAGCTGTGAGACTACAAGGGCTTGAACAGCAGTTCGGAAGTGGCTTTCCGGAAGGAACGATTTCTCTTTCTTTAGAGGAGAGAAGTGGTACCAGGCTGTCTTTGTTTGGCAAAGTGCTCCTTGAGGGTGCAGTTAGTGCCCATTGAGAGTTCTGTGACGACTTGCAGGCCAATGCATCTGGTCTGCTATGGCTGTCTCAAGAATTGCATGCTAAGGAATCTTCCACACAGAACTGCAAAGCTATACTAATGACAAACTTTGTGACATCCAAATAGCTAAAACATTAAATAACAATGTAAGTCGAAGGTAGAAAAGAATCTGTATATGGCTGCTAGGAGGAAACTATAAGCTTCTGTGCCATCAAAAAAACACGATTACTAACTTGGATAGACATGCTGTATAGGTGTTTTTCAAGGTATGGGAGACACCTATAAGGGCATCCTGCAAGCTATGTCTGTGGTAAAATCAGGCAAATCAACAGTGAAAACTGGCCCACCAGACAATAAAATAACCGCACACTGATCTTTTAGACCAGCCCTTTTGGCACTGCCAGATTGCCAGTCTGACCCAACCCATTACTCATTATTTTTCTTAAAAACACTAGGGTAGTAATGTTCAAGGATTACTTTGCTGCTCTTAAAAAATTGTCCTAGTCTCATTACTACCATGCTGACTATATTTAAGAGATTCTATAACGGATAAGATGTCATTCGAAACCAGCATGAAAGCTAAGGTCACCCAACATGTATTGATATTGTGCTCAACAGTTCTACCTACCACACATGCACTGACCACAAAGTATTAGGGCTCTTTACACAAAACATTTTGATAGGTTTAACATTAGACAAAGTAAAGGAGGCATGGAACTGATCACAGAATAGGGCAGCAGCTGACATAATAGTTAGGAAGCCTTTGCACATATTATGGGCCTGGAGGTCAATCTTATGTCGGTAGAGGGGGACGGTTTGCGTTTTTAGGTGCTTTCTAAATGTGAAGAGTGTGATTTAGTTCTCATCTAAGGGACAGAGGGTTCAAATTACATATCTTAAACCTCTAAGAGCAACATTTCTGCTGAAAATGAGAAAAGCAGAGCATAAACTAAAGTACTGTAATAGCCTTCTTTTGTGATTACACCAATACTCTCACCACTGGATAAAGTACTGAACCTCATCACCGGGACTCCATTTATTCTTTCATCTTGCAGACATCTTGTTTGCTTGCTCTCTAATAAAAACAGAACCCTCTACAAACTGCTGCGCTGGTATTTCAAGCCATCCATGGCACAGCCCCAACTACTTGTCTGATACCTTAGAACAGTGGTTCCCAACGTGTGGTCCGCGGATCCCAGGGATTCCACCAAGCCCCCTCAAGGGGTCTGCAACTGCTTAGAAAATTAATATTAACAGATTAATAAAGAGTATGTAAATCAAGTGGCTAAATATACAACTGAAAATGTTAAAACGAACTGTAAATGTCAAGGAATCCTCAGATTGACTCATGGGAGCAGCGCAGGTGCATGAAACAGAATATAGTAGGGATAATATGTGGCTTCCACTGGATTTAGAAAAGCTCAAATTCTCTCCTATTAAAATGCAATTTTTTTTAACTTACATTTGTTTGCAAATTAAGTAAAATGTGTTATCATTTGTGTATTTGTTTGATGAATGCTTGTTTTTGTATTTTTTTGTGTATCATGTGCGGTTCGAATAATCGACAATCGAGTTCCCCGGCTTCCAGTAAAGACTAAGTGGGGGGCGGAGGGGTGTGTCCCCAGATTCTAATAATGATTCAGTGTCCCCAGATTACAATAATGATTCAGTTCATAGTTAATCTTTAGCCTAATTTTTCCACATCACATTTATCCACGTTGGTTTAGGTTAACCTCCCTTTGCTAAATGAGATATTTACCACATGTAACTGTTTGATAGTTCAGTTTTTCTGACTGCAGGTTACTGTTTGAAAATGCATAAATAAAATAAAGAAAAAGGGGTTGGGGTAAGAAGAGGGTGTAAAAGTATAGGAGGCATTACTCTCTTCCTCATCACAGTCCTAAATTAATATTGACGTACATAAATATCCTCACTCGGTTTTAAATAGAAGCACTGACTGGACCTTTAAATGGCTTGTTTTGAAAAGGCACATTTTATTGTTTTTTCATTACATATCATTTATCTTAAGTGTATATATTTCGTTAGGTAATAGAACAGTCCAATGCTTTGTACATTCATATCTTCCAACATTATTAACATAGGTTGTTTTCCTCCAAACAAGGTATGATCCTCCTCATGTGTCTTAACCTATATTACCACTACTAACCCCTGTCACTCTGCAGGTGTATAGGTTTAATGCATATATTTTCGGTGTCTTGGTTCAGGGAAGTCTCTTTTTAAGGCATGTTGCTCTTGACTTCATCTCAAATCGACATACCACTTGTTGCAAACCCCTGATAGATCCAGTACCTCCGCATAATCTTCAAAACCCCACTTATGACATAGCCGCAGCGTGAGATACTGAATTTCAGTTTGTCTGCCCTCCTGAACTAATGCGCGATCCTCCTATCAAACATTCATGTGCTCGCTAATTCTGTGTTTTTCGCAAAAATGAAAATATTTTTAATATTACATACTTTCTTTTGCAGAAACCTTCTCCTCTAAACAGAAAACTAACAACACTATAAACACAGCCCAACCAGTGACATGACAGCTGCAATGTTTGCAATGCTAAAGTTCAACCACACTTCTCTGTTCACACCCTCAAAACGACAGTCTACCTCTGGAACCCATTCAAGCGCACGTCAGGACCACAATTTACTCATTTTGTAGCCCACAAAAAACTACCTATTTAAACAGAATCCCAATTCTAGGGACAGTTGCACAAATTAAACCACCACTGTCTACCACATGCCTCTTCTCACCATCATCTGGGCAGCATGGATACCCCCACTTGCTCTCATTCTGCCTTCGCATTAAAGGGGATTCTTTTTCCCTTTAACTGAGGGAATAACAAACACCACAAGGCTACACAAAAATAAATCCAATTAAAAACAGTGAGTGCAAAGTGCATAGTGAATAATATTAAATTCATGAGTTTCTACAGGCAACTGTCATAAGTATTACCACCGTGCTTACAGACAGGGCACTTCATATGAACCGGTGAACAACAATATCCTCCAATGAATGTGATTCTTTACCTAACACAGGTGATATTTCAAAAACATTGTTGGACTAGTCACGCTCCTTCTTTCTGCTCTAGATGTTCCCTGCTTTTGCTTACACTAACATTCAGCCCTCTCTTCACTCGCAGTCGTCTGGCTTCTGCAATCTCATTGACGGTGGGTGCTGGCATAAAAGGAAGCAGGTGTGAAACAAAGCCCATCTTCCTGCCTGCAGCAGGATATTGGCTGCTCTATCATTTCTTCATTCTAACATTTACGGCGCCTCGATTTGTCCAGCTCTCTCCATTATCAGCCGGAACCACCACCTTGCCCAGGGCGACTAGCAATCTACCAGGCCAAATGGAAAATGTACAGCGCTGTAAAAATAATAACAGAACTGGAACAGCATTCGGAATCAGGGTCAAAGTTGATTTACTACGTTTCTGAAAAGTAAAATGGTGAGCATGGAAAGCAGCCTTAGCACACCGCTTTTTGTGAATTGATGACAATGTGTGAAATGGGGAAAATGTGAGATTATATTCTGACCCATACATGTCGTTCACACAATTGGTGTTGCTGGTACTGCCCCAAGAAGTAAGTGAAATCCTCTAAAAACTTGTAGTTCAGTTCACATCAAATTCAGGTGGGGCTGGTGGTGAAATTGCCACAAATGCATGCCACGGAAAAATGCATGAAGAAAACCTAAGATTTGGTTACAATCCACTAGGAAATCTGAATGTTAGGGTATCAGCCTAAATGTGAGCTGTGGTTGAGCTTCCACAAGTAACAGAAAGGATTTTATTTTTATTTTTTATAAACAGCCCCTGTCTAACACTTGGTAGCTTGGCACAAGCAGACTGGGTTTCCTCAGAGGATATGGCTACAAATATATGTGAAACGACTAGCCAAAAACAATACATTTGAGACATAAAGATCATAAAAAGGTCTAAACAACGTTAGTGAAAAAGACAAAAGTTACAGAAAAGAGAACCCAAAAAAGAAAATTGCTTACTGTTGCGTATGATGTTTCTGGTGGATACTCTATGTGTAGATTTCTAGTCTTCTGATTCCTACCCATCTGAAAATCCTCGGGTACAAATCTAAATTAAAAAGGTTGAACTAGCCCTCCTGCACCACTTGGGAGCATCACTGCTTCAATTCAACGCTGGTGCCTTCCTCAATGTGACGTCCTGGAGGTGTATTCGGCCTTAGATCTGCAATGGAACGTCATTTCCTGTCCTTTTTATCAAACCTTTATAGGGCAACATGAGATTGACATGGACCACAGAAATGCTACGACAAGAACTAACTTGGAACCTTATTATAAACACAATAAATCTCAGAACAGGGAGGCAGGAGGGTCGTCAGGGAATCTGCAGGTAGATGGGGAATACACCAAAACCATCACTTCCGAAGGTAAGTAACATTCTCTTCCGGTAGATACTTCTACTTGCAGATTCCTCACCTCTTGAATCAATACCAAAGCAATAATCCCCAGGGGAATGGACCAAGGAGAAACAAGAACACCACTATGCTATACGGACTCATGGAACTGACAAGAGCTGACAGCTAAAAAAAAAAATAGGAACAATGAAAAACGACATGGAACAGGAAAAAAACATTTGGAGCAAGCTAGTGCATGCCCTTGTTTGTCAGGAAGGTGGGTGGGAAATCCCTGGCAATAGACATCAAAGCTTGACAAGGACATAAAAAGGGGTCTACCACATCTACAGTACAAAAAGCAATGTCTCACAGGTCTTAAGGTTTCAGGACACTTATCTCTCTTTTGTTTTGTTTCTCTGTAAACGAAGAAGATGACCTCAAGTGGATTAATTATCCATAAGGACGTACTTAAGCGACAGCACATGTAAAGTGAGTCATTATAACGAAAGCAGCATACTGGGAAGCGGCTACCTGACATACCAGAGGAATAAACTGACATGGATTAAGTAGAAAACTACCAAGGTAGAAAAGACAAAAGTTATGGGCCCAGTCCGTAATAACTGGGGGAAAAAGGGACTTGCTTTATAGGAAAGCTTAGTTGGGTCAGCTGACCCAGGAACTATGTATCACTGACTGGGGGCCATCAGGAAGACAACTAAATCAGCTCAAGCAGGTCAAACTTCCATGCAGTCTTCAGTCCAGTAGCCCAAAGATTACAGCAACAAAAACTCAACCTTCCATTTAGGCTCCCATTCCCAGTAAGCATTTAACATAGCCTGACAGGGTAAGACACAAATAAAAACTGCTGCTTCTTGTTGCAGTCCCTGTCAAAGGTATACCTCCCCAGCCACGGGAAGGTGGGAATGACTGATGATCAGAATTAAGTGACAGAGAAGTCTGTGATGTACAGTCCTGTGAAACTTCTGAGCTTCCCATGCAGTCCATTAATCTAGCTTGTGGCCGATGGAAATTTCGAAGATTGGAAATCAGCAAAACCATTGGTGGTGTCATCTATGGCCAGGGAAGCCTTCTCGTTAAATCGGCACGAACCATCAAAGATTATATCCAACATGAGAGTCTTAGCATCCCTGTGAAGAGCCAAGGAGGACAACAAGCATGTCTGCGGCCAGCCCAAGAATCCATGGTGTGAAGACAAGATATACAAATCGGTTTAGCTACAAATCATCAATAAACTGGGCCCTCGTGTTTCAGCGAAATCCAAGAATTAAGGACAGTGTTTCATTTAACAGGATACCTACGTTCCAGACTTATAAGGTGAGTACTACCACATACTGCTCTATGACATCACATTCAGGGAGACAGCAATATCAACTGGAAACCATGGTGTCACAAAGGAGTTTTTTTCAACTGTTTGGATCCAGATTGAATGCTGGGGAAATTCAAAAGACGAGAGACCAGGAAGTGAGTAGTCAGGAGGAATTGACATCCGAAATATGATAAAGGGATAAAAAGTTGTATACAAAACGAAATCTGTACCATAAGAAAGCACTGAAAATAGTGTTTAATGCTATTGTACATGAAATCCAAAAAAATAAATAAATAAGGTCAGAGTGTCCTCCTTGTGGTTGACTGGAAAGTAAGCATCCACTATTGCTGACCTAAAAATTAACTTGCTAGGACTCGGATTCATTTTTGGCCCTGATGTACGCTTTTACTTCGGTCCTTATAATCTTTTCTTGAGGTTAAATACCATTTTGCCAGACAGGCCTGGAACTGTAGCTGGATATGTATTATGCAATGCTACTGTAGACTATACATTTTCACTAAAATGTTCAGGATGGGAAAAACCACTACGATGAAATAACCAATGCTGATTCTCTTTCGGGCAGGCTTGGCAGATTTTCTCAGCCCAAACGTTTTGTACACATGGCAGTACCTATGCAGTTTTTAAGTAAAGTTCACAAACTATCAAAACTGTCTCCTAACGTTCCACTACAAATTCACAGTTAAAAGAGGTTTTCCACAGTTCTGCTTCAGGGCTAGAAGAACAAACGAGTTACACAGAGATAATAACTTCCTAAGTTTCAGGTCCTTCTGCACCCTTCAGCCACTAAAGGACATACCGACAAACATAATAAGGGGGCAGAACTGTAACCCATTGGCCCTGGAAGTCCGTAGATCTGACTCAAAGACTCTGCAGCAAAATGCTGGAAAAGAAACTGAACACTGGGATGGAGGCAGTTCTAAGACATATGAATTCTTCAGCGCATCATACATGGAAATCTCTCATCTAAACCATTCATTAATGAAGAAGTATAATCACTCTTAAAACTATTCCCATTTCCTCCCCACTCCATAGCAAAGTGATGTGCTTATTTTCCTTAGGACAAGCGAGGTGTCGAAAAACTACTCTAGAGTTCCCTAGAGTTCTATGCACCCAAAATCCAAAACCGTTAATACCTGGATTAGATGCATGTCACTGTTTTTTCACCTCCATCTCCGCCCTTTGCAATTCCATTTTAACCCATTAGATTTCAAAGGAAAGCTTTCCTACAGAGGCAACTTTGTGCCAGGATGAGGAGGAGCTTACTCCTCTCAGTGTCCAAGTTAGCGTCTCTTTCATTAACAAGTTGGGAACTGACTAGCTAAACCTACGTAGTCCTCTTACAAACCCTCAGGATCTTCACTTCTTCCATCCTACACATACGGCCAATAATTAGACTTGAAAGCTGCCAAAAATTAATAAAAATGCGAATACAGTGTGATCTCTAAAGGATTCAGATATATTGGGGTGTTTGTGGCAAAAAAGAAGGCATCTCAAAGTTCGGTGGGCAACATGTCTCAACTGCTGGGCCCACGGCAACGTGACCTCAGGTAACTGATGCTTCTCCCTCTGTTGCTTATGGGACGAGCAGCAAAGACCAAGATTGTTCCTTTGCTGAAGCTTCCGTACGTACTTCAGAACTAACCTTACAATGTTACCCCCTTCTTTGTTGTGCTGGCTTAATATTGTACTTAGGAGCTTCTTGTGGCTAAACACTTTTGATTTCCCTGGCCAAATATTTTAATTCCCCATACAACGGAGGTCATACTGTTACGCCCCATCTGCAAGTTATCTTTCGTTGGCTGAAAGCCAAGCTCAGAGTGAGAGCCTCAATGACAACACACATTTCCTGAACATATAAATCCTTGGTAAGTAAAACCCTAGATACCTTCCAATAACAGAGAGACAGGCCAGAGAAGAGAGCTGATTCACATCTGGTCAATGTTGACTCTCTTCAAAGTGTAAACAAAGGATTCGGCTCCTTTATTAAAAGTGGAAAGAATTCTGGAGAAGAGCGACATAAACAATTAAAAAAGGTACTAGGGAGATTTCGGAAGGAGGTGAATATGGGAAGAGGAAAAAGAAGTGGAGGGACTGTATATCAGCAAGGTTAGGCTTACATATGATCACAGGACATTCACTGGAGCCTAGTGTACGACACTGACTGTCTCACGGTGAGAAATTCTAGAAAAACAGAGATAGGCAGTGAAGGATGGGACGGGACTCCAGCCCTATGTGTCTACGATGCCATTTAGGGAATGGAGAGTTTCTATTTATCACATGGAACTATCCATCTATTCAAAGGTTTTAGAAGGAGGTGATACTCTCTATTGCATCTACTAAGCATGTTTGTCCTTAGACTGGCAATGCTACACATTCTAGAAGATTTGGAGGCTAACCACTATACCAAAGCTCTGTGACGGCTGGGTAATACTGCTATAAACATTGGCAGTTTAGAACTATTTAATAAATGTTACCATACAGTGTGTTTGCACAGCACTAAGCACTGAAAGGAAAGCAGTGGACACAAAGTCTGGCAGAGAAGAAACCAAGGCCACTATGAGCCATGGTAGGAACGTTGTGAACCCCCTGCTTTAGCAGCTACAGCGAGGGTGCGCAACTTGGCAGGTAAACGCTTATAATTAAAGCTAAAAAGAAAAAAGAAATGTGGGTTGATAAAGAGCGGAAAGAAGGATGGACGGGATGATGCATGAGTGGGTAAAATTAAGGATGGACAAGTGGGTGAAAGGATGGGTGGGTGGGTGAACTCATACATGGATGTATGGATGAAAGGATGAGTGGGTGAGAGGATGGGTTGATGGGTGCATGAAGGGATGGTAGAGTAAACAGAAATCTGAGAAGATGGCTTGGGTGGGTAAAATGATGGCAGAGTAATTGGAAATCCGAGAGGATGGATTTGGCATAATAGACTACAATCTAAGAAGACAGATGGATAGCAAAGTAATCAGAAATCTGAGAGGATAGGTGGATGGATGAATGTATGAAGAAAAGGACTAATTGATGGGTGGATGGATGGTTTATAGATGATGGTTGTGTGAACAGATGGAGGAATGCAATAACCAATGGTTGGATTGAATGGCCAAAGACTGAATGATGGATGAAAGAATGCATGGGCTACAGAATGAAAAGTTGAAATAGTGGATATCAGCCAGTGGACGGAAAGGTGAGCAAGCATGATGGAGAGATACTTAGATGGAAGAGACAAGGGAGCTATTCTAAAGAGATTCTGGCTCACTTGGTTGGTACCATCAGACCTTTGGTTCAAAGTAGGGGGTATGAAACTTTTCTGGCTATCTTCTATCTACAGTAAGGAGTTGGGCAGGCTAAAGTAGGAGCCAGAATCAATGTGAGTAACAATGTAGGGCTTAAAAGGAAGTCTAGGTAGAACGGGGGACATGATCGCTGTGAGCAGCGGTTAAGTGGTAACAAAGAGGGCCGGGAAGAGCAGAGTTCACAGATTGACAAAATCTTCTGCCCATCAGTGACTGTCCCTTTCACATTCCATTGCAGACAGTAGGCCGACAAAACGCTCTCTCTCACACACACACACTGACAGACAATCCAAACCTCGAACGTCTACTGTGGGCTGATAGAAAATGTGACTGGCCTTGCCTCCAAGGAAATAGCTGAAGGGGGCTGACCTGGTCTCGCATGCTAGCAACGGATAAATCGCTGAACTGAAATGTGACTGACACTGCAAGAGATCAGTGGCCAACCTAAATCCCTTTCCTGTACATGTTAATACTAAGAGTATGATACATCAACGTTCGAGATTACAACAGGCTGCAAGACAGCTAAATCTGTTTTAATGCCAGCCCTGAAACTGGGGGAGCACAGCAAAAATAAGGTCTTGCTTACACTTTGCAATCTATAGCTTTCAATACGTGCATTTTATTTTATTTGAATGTCCTGTAATGAATTCTTGAGCCTCACCACATTTTTGACTTTCAGAAATGACAATCTAGTTGTTCAAAAGAGTCCCCCAATGGCACCCGTGCTCGTCTCTGAAACAGGTCTTCTCGACAGAGGACTGACCAAGAATGACAGACATATTTCCCACTTTTATGCGTTGACGGCCTTCTCCTTCTAACATCATGTCTTCCCCGGTAGTCCCAAAATGAAGAACATTAGCTGGTGTAACATTTTTATTTAGGTGAAATTCTGTCAGGAAGGCCTGTTTTGGTCAACTTTTCAGGCAAGAAAGGTTTGAAACACATTTCCCAATATTTTATACATCAGGTATACAAGATGCATGCCATATACACCCAATAGGCTCATTCTTGTACACATGCTCAACAATACCTACCTCAGCCAATCAGAATACCCCACTTCCTGCTAACCTTAAGAGGCTGTCTCTCAAATGACTAACTTGATTCTCCAATAATACAATACTACTATCCCACACTGCTGGTGACACTCGTATCCATTCGCGTACACTTCCATTGAATGGCTTTGCAGGGGGGGCTTCTCATAGTCAGTGACTCGTCGCTGTTCTTTATTTAGCAAGATGGCCTTACAGAGGGATCAAAAAGAGGGCCTGCTCAACATTTTTAGGACCCTGGCGCGCTTGGCACTTCTTTTCTTTATGCCAGGTGGAAGATGTACCAGATTTTAAGTATAAAATAAATTGCCTCCGGGGCAGAAGACAATAAGACAGATCGATCACTTACCCCCGAGTATGGTCGTGTTAGCTGCCTCATCAGTAACAAGAAGTGGACAGATTACTGGCAGCGCGGAGCCCTGAAAAGTATGGGGCCTAGTGCATCATGCCTCCTGGGTAACACTCACGCTCCCCGTCAAAGAACAGACATTTGGATTGCTTGTAAGTCTGAAAAACACAGGTCTTGCTCTTCTGCAATTCTGTGCTATAAACACAAGCCAGCAACAAGAAGCCTTAATAAGGAAAATGGTGGCCTTCACGTTAGATGTTTTATTTTATGGAAGACGGAAGCAACTTAATACCAGAATGTCCTCTTGTAGCTTTTTTAAGCTAGGGAGGAGCAACGCACGAGAAAGCGTCACCGCTAAAATACATCAGCCTGCTTCCACAATGTGTCCACCGAGGGAATCCAGCTCAAAACTATTTCAAAGCAGCCAGTTTCCTTGAGATGTTTATCTGCTGTCTTCCAAGTAATACTTTCTGCCGATTCCACCGAGCAGAGACAAGACTTCAAAGCGGCTGCCTCCCCGCTTTGAAATCAACGCTCTTTGGAATATGATTCCCGAGACAAACATGGTCGCCATTTTTTCTGTAAATCAGCAGCCGAGAAAAACTTCAGATCGCAGGCATTTCTTAACTGCCTTTGTTCAATTATTACGTACACTGCAACCAAGGCAGGCACCAATAAAATAACATGCATTTTTACTCAGGGGGCTCGGATGCGTATTACTGTGATAAGACTTTTTTTAGGAAGTGGAAGGACAATTATTTCTTAACTGCAACTTTTAATTACTGCATACACCAACATACCAATCAAGATTCACTGCCTTTGCGACAGATGGTAACATCTGGGGGTCTGGAGTGACTACATCAAATGGCCAAGTGACTGCTGAAGATGTCCGCACTGGTAAATGTATGCCGAGTCACAGAAACAGAACTTGTTTTGGAAGAGATTTTGGTCTGGATTTGGCAGTGCACATGTGCTACATGAAAGCCACTGGAGGACGCCTTACAGTGGTACTGCCAATGGCCGCTCGAGGGCACCAGAATGTAACAAGTGGTCCCAAAAAGGAATAGTGGTAGGGGGAAAGCCAACTTCAAACTTCCTTAGGGATTATTAGTGAAGGGGGGTTTGCCAGATTTGGTGGCTATATGCGTTGCTTACAGCACTGTTGTAGTATGTTAGCTCAATATTTTAGTCTTAGTCTTCCTCTTGGTAAGGGTATCTCCCCTAACCATTTCCGAATTTCTAAGCGATTCACTCCTGGTAGTATTCGTGTTCCTTTAGTTGTGATATTTATGTCACTCACTGGTCATGGAAGTGTCTCTTTTCAATGTTGCTCTTTGTGAATGTCACTGTGTTCCTTTTTCTATGTCGCTGGTTGTATCTGACATTATGATCCTTATTCATTTTTTCCCAGTTGAGTGTGCCACTGGGAGATTTCTTCAATGTTGTTATTTGTATGTGACACAGTAGCCCTTCAGTGACACTGGTTTTATGTGTGTATTACAATTTTCTAGCTACTTTCTTGAGCCACAGTAAGAAGTTGGTCAGGTTAGATTAGGAGCCAGAATCCATGTGGGCAGCAGTGTAGTGCTTACAAGGAAGTCCAGGTAGAACAAGAGACATGGTCCCTGTGAGCAGCAGTCAAGTGGTCACAAGGAGGGCCGAGAAGAGTAGTAGTTTACAAAATCTATTGCCCATCAGTGACTGTCCCTTTTACATTTCAAAGCAGACAGTAAGCAGACAAAATGCTCTCTCACACACGGTCAGACAAAATCTGCAAAATGTTTTCACAGTTACTTAGAACAGTCCCTGTAATAAATTAAAGCTGTTCTTTTTAGGTCTCACTGCCTGATAGCGCATGCGCTGTCTCTGCGAGGGGTACTGTTTCAATAAAGCACTTGACACCCGCTCATTGCTTACTATTCCTTGCCTTCATTGTCACTCTTTATTGCTGACTCCTAATTGACTAGTGCATGCCAGGCGTCACTTTCTGTTTCTTCTGCATGGACCAAGCACAGATTGATTCATCTTAACTAGTGTCAGTCTGCTGCTTGCACTGTGAATGTAGCACTATTTCTTCTTCCCCTCCCAGCTCTTATTGTCATTTGTGCTTATTCCCTCTTTCACCGATAGTTCTCTTGTGTTTTCTCATTCAGTTTAGAGAATTCAGCTGTCGATATTAAAATGCCCTCACAAACTTGCAAGTCTCGTCTATTCACATACTCACTGCTATGCTCATGCTCTACCTTATAGTGAAGATGGTATGGCGCTTCATTAATCAGCAGGTACTACTTTTTTCTTTTTGGTTAATACACACTGTTAGAAATGGAGTCTCTAGTTGGCAGAGGTATACACCCTTGTTCAAATAGGGACCACAATAAGTCATACACAATAGAAATTATCTTGTGCCCACCCTCTGGTAGCTTGGCACTGAGCAGTCATCCTTCACTTAAAAGGTAAAGTATAAAGTATTTGTGCAATAAACCATACAACACAGTGAAAACACCACAAAAATACACCACGCAGGTTTAGAAAAATATATAATATTTATCTGGTTAAATTAAGGTCAAAACGATAAAGATTCAATAAGCACAAGTTGAGGTATCACTTTTTCAAGATTAACAAGAGTCTTCAATCTTAGAAATCAACAGTAGTCTTTTGTTTGCACAAAGTACCTGGTTTGCATCAAAATTATCATGCACAAAGACAGCAGAGGAGGAGATGCGTGGAAAAATAAGGTGTGCGTCAGATTTTCAGACGCGGCACATACGATGCGTCACTTCTTTCCACGCTGCAAGGGGCTTTGCGTCGATTTTCAGCATGCAGTCTTGGTTCCTCACTGTGATGTGAGGATCTTTTGGAACCCAGGGACGATGTGGGGAAAATCCTGGGCATGTGGGAAGAAGTCACAGGGGTTGCGTCAATCCAGTAGGCAATGAGTTATATTTTCTGTCGCAAGGAAGGCACTGTGTCGATTCCTCACTCAGAAAGTCATACTGAGTCTTTCTGGCTTGGCTGTGTGTCGATCCCGTAGGCCTATGTGTTGAATTTCCAGTCGCAACCCAGGTGCTGTGTCAATCTTCGCTCTGGAAGTCAGGCTGCATTGTTCCGGTTCGGTTGTGCTGCGATTTCCTTGTTGCAGGCCAGGCTGTGCATCGTTTCTGGCAGGCTGTGCATCAATTTTCGGCACACAATGGTAATCCTTGAAGATATGAAGTCTTTTTGGCCCTGTGACTTCAGAAATCAGAAGGCAAGCTCAATCCAAGCCCGTGGAAAGCACTTCTCAGCAAAGTCAGAGGGCAATAAGGCAACAGCAGGGCAGTAGTCCTTCACAGCAAAGCAGTCCAGATGAGTCCTTTGGGCAGCCAGGCAGTTCCTCTTGACAGGTTGCAGGTTCACGTCCAGAAGTGTCTGTTGAGTGGTTCTGAAGTGCACAAGGTCCCCTTTCAGTACAGGTCTATCTGCCAGGGTCCCAGTAGGGGGTTTGGCAGTCCATTGTGTGAGGGCAGGCCACTAGCCTTTGAAATGTAAGTGTCAGGCCCTCCACCCTCCCAGTCCAGGAAGACCAATTCAGTATGCATATGAGTGCAGGTGTGACTGAGTATCCAGTGTTTGTGGCTGTCTGGGTGAAATGCACAAGAGAGCTGTAAACCAGCCCAGCCCATTCATGGATTGGAGACAGGATGTAAGGCACCAATGGATTTTATGTACAGAAAAATGCTCAATTTCTAGAAGTGGCAATTCTAAAATTGTAATATAAAATCCAGCCTCACCAATAAACAGGATTTTGTATTAACATTCTGGCCATACTAAATATGACCTGGTTACCCCTTTCCAATCAGAATCTACCACTCAATCAGTATATGAGGGTAGCCCTAATGCTAGTAGTGGAAAACCAATTTAGGAGTTTTCCAATACCAGGACACATAAACCACACATGTACATGTCCTGCCTTTTAAATACATAGCACCCTGCCCTATGGGTTACCTACGACCTACCTTAGGGGTGACAGATATAGAAAAAGGGGAGGTTTAAGGTGTGGCAAGTACTTTTAAATGCCAAGTTGAAGTGGAAGTGAAACTGCACACACATGCCTTGCAATGGCAGGCCTGATACATGGTTAAGGGGGTACTTGTGTGGGTGGCACAACCAGTGCTGCAGGCCCACTAGTAGCATTCAGTTTACAGGCCCTGGCACATGTAGTGCACTTTACTAGGGACTTACAAGTAAACTAAATGTGCCAATTGAGTATAAGCCAATTTTGCCATGGTTTTTAGGGAGAGAGCACATGCAAATTAGCACTGGTTAGCAGTGGCAAAGTGTCCAGAGTCCTAAAGCCAGCAAAAATTACGTCAGAAAAAGAACAGGAGGAAGGCAAAAAGTGCGGGGTGACCCTGCAGAAAGGCCATTTCCAAGGCACACCATGAGAGTGCATGTTTTTTGCACTTCTCTCCCTCCTATGTTTTTCTCCCACCATATGACCCTTATCCCTACCCTCTGTGTTGCTCCCCCTCATGTGGTTCTTAGCCCACAAAACATTCTCCTCACTCTGGGTGTTGATCCCTTTTGTGCTTTCCCAACCCTGCGGTACTGCTTGCTTACTAGTCTCCTCCATTTTTTTTCTGACTCTTCGCTACTGCCATTCAATCAGTTTAATGATTGTTTCACTGTAAGATTTAGTTCACAATAGACTGTGGTACCGTTAATGTTGTTATAAAAACAGGGTTCACTTAAGCACTCCATGTTGCATTACAGAAGCTGGAATAAAAATTCTGTAGCCTTTATTGCCATCTAAGACTTCAATAGGAAGCGATAAGCACAACACATTGTTTTTGCATCTGAGGCCACTTTTTGGTTGCACCCTACCAGACAGTGCAGCTGTTTGCTTTGCTAAAGACATTTTGGGGACTTTCATAAAGTTGACCTAGGAATGCATTTCAATTGTTGGTTACCACTGGCTTTGTGGTTTGCAACATGCATGTTCTGGCTTTCTGTTTGCTGGCTTTATTTGCTTTAGGCTCAGCAGGTACCATCCGTCTCTCCTGTTGCCTAATTTGTGTTTTCTGTATCTTTCTATGAACTCCCTTTCTGTAAACAGGCCTTGAAATCTTGTTCTTATCTTCTCACATTTCCTGTGCATTCAAAGACAGAGGTCTAATGCAAAGCTCCCAGGGAGCTTGGTGCAGTTTACTTTCCTTTATGCGGACCTCAAAGTGAGAGGGTTTACAGGAAAGAAGAATGCAGATTAGTCTCTCCATGGAGCCCACCCCTGCCCCTCCTATGCTCCATTTACTAGGCTGTAACACAACCCTTAAATAGCATATTGTTACATGTAGATGACAGATTATTTTCTCTCTTGTTGGCTCTTCTAGTGCACTGAGATTCTCACAACAGCTAGAGCTGCAGATAAAGTTGGAAACACCAAAATGAAACAACCATGATCAGAAAGAGCATACAAAATAACAGTGTGCTATACTGGGGAAAATCAAACGTGCAGCCCAGCCACCGCGAAGATGTTAAAACTCACCTTATGCCTTTCTGTTGAGAAGGGTGTCCTTTACACAAAGTTGTGACAACTGATAATCTCTAATGTGGTGCCAGGAAAACATGCCATATCCCATAAACCTTTTGCAGTGCAGGTGTATTTGCACCGTTTTTTGTTTACACAGTAAGGAATAGAGGTGACAGGTTAAGTCAGTGTGCACCTGAACTCGGAGCTCTTCACATTACTTGCAGAATGATGAAAACTGTAAGCGAAGTGCCATGCCCAGTCAGTGTGCTGGACTATGTCTTGGCTGTTTGCGATGCTGGCAGAGACTAAATGAGAGGAGCATGATCTTGCTTCACCTCTGTGCATTCACCAGGGCTATATGCAGTACACACCACAGTTGCTTTAACAGGATCATGTGTGGCTTGGAGAGTAAACCTATTTTATTTGAACGGGTTACATGTAGTGTGTGCTTCTTTGAAGCACAACTTGGCTTAATGGACTTTCACCCATTTGATTGTTTCACCAGCCTAAGGTAAACTGAAGGGAAGGGCAGTGCCCGGTAGTGAAAGCCCTTAAGTAAAGGTAGCTATTGAAGGTTTGAAGAGGAAATAATGTATTGCTGAAACACTTTTAATATCCTAGGAATTCTGTGGCCTGCCAGGTCCTGGGAAAGGGAGTTTACAACAATGTACAGCATCTTACCAGTTCATGTTAATTGCCATCTCACAGAAAGCAGAGATTTCACGCTCAACGGTGTGAACACCCACCACAAAGCGAGCACGAGTTTTTGCACTTCTCATTACTTTATCGAAAGTGTGAATGGAGCCTTCTGTTTTTTCTTTTGAACAAACATCCCCCAAGCGGGATTGCTAATTTTAGATAGGAGGAGGACAATTGTCTTTGTTTAAATAAATGTTTCATGAAGAACGTTTGCTTCTCTCTTTAGGTGAATGGTGGAGTGCAAAATCCACTCTGGTGAACCAAAATCAAACTATTCCTTCAAATTTCAACTGCTGAAGCACACACTTTAAAAGTCTGCTTCATTCTGTCTACACCAGTGTTGCATAACGTTGGTCCACGATGGACCGGTCTACGCCAGATACAAACCAAAGCCACAGACTTCGTCAATGTTTGCATCTGAAGATCAAGGTTATTTAAATGTATCATTTGTATATCGCGCAATGCAGCCATTAATTCCCCCTCTTGTGCCTATGTTGGGTAACTCTGCTCTTTACCTGCTTCAAGGTCACAATGTGTGTGCAGAAGGCTGAACAGTGAACTATGGTAGTCATCACAACTGGAAATTTGAGTTCAAAGACCATGACATTCACAAACAAGCATTGGAAAAGCCAGTAGGTCTCACCTTTGAGACTTTTGGCTCTGATATTGCATTTTTGTTCAGATTGTATAGTATGGGCATTGCCAACTTTGGTAATGATTTGTAGCCATGCTGTATAGAAGCGTGGCTGATGTGAAGCATGGCTAAACCTAATGATAAAAAAATGACTATGATGCATCTAGGGCTACTGCACTAAAAAAAAAAAAAAGAAAAGTTTTTAAAAGAGCATGCATCAGAGTGCTTCCTTAAATTAGTTTTCACACTGCGAAGCATTCGCACTGCTGTAGAGCATAGCTACAAAACATTGCCAAAACCAATAGTTCTCATAGGCGAGACCTATTGGCTTTGCCAATGCTCGTTTCTGAGAAAGCTGTTATTTAATGTGGTGGCCACTTTCCACTTTTATCTCAGCCACTTCCTTTTGCTTCACTTCCCTCAGGGTTCCCAGGAGGGAGCAGAATTATTTTATCCTGGTTATTTCTTGAGCCTGGCTGTAAACTGGCAACGGGATGAAGTAAAAAAATAAAAATACCTGAGGCACAATTAACATCACCAGGTGAATGTAGCCACTCCAGCTAGGCCAGCAGAATATCATCACGCACTAGTTCACATACTGTACAAATCAACTTGCATGTTTTGTTTTCACCGGACATTCAAAAGTTTAAATAACAAAACTACAGACGGTCAGTTATTTAATAATCACGGTCAACAAGGAAGCAGCAGATCTCGTTTTCCAAAAGTGAACATTATTTTCGATTGAGACAGGTCAGGAAATCCCATAAATCAAGCCTCTTTTACAAACATCTTTCTACTATGGCGATTCTTTATCCAACAAACTATGTCCCGTCCTGGGGACAGTTTATGCTGGCTGTGGTGTGTGGGAGTAGGGTGATGCTTGGATTATATGTTGTGCCTGCTATTGATGATCGGCTGTTAAGTAAGATGTTTTCTCAGAAAATTAAAGCTCGCTGACACTCGTACCGGATAACATTTTAGTTGCAAGTTTCGTGCTCTCGGGCCTATTACCTACCATATATGTTATATGCACAACAGAAAAAGCTACACGTTTTTAAATATTCATTTACAAGGGGGCACGGGTATAGTGTGCCTGAAGGCAACCTTTAAGAAAATGAAATGTGTGGCTGTTTTTAATATCTTTGACCCGAAAACCGATTATGGTATCCAAACTCTGTTTAAATTCTTCACATACATCTTGCTTATCCTTCACCCCATTGCATGCCAGGAATTTTAAAAGAGTTGGGAGGTATTTGGTTGAAGGCAGCCTTTATGGGTCACAGCTCGGACAAAAAGATATTCTATGTCAGGACCAGAGTCGAGGATTAGGATTTACTTCTTCCTTTATTCCACTCCAGCAACCATTAAAAGAATACAACTTTAATAAACACACGGAGACACATGAGAGACACGGAAAGAAAACATCAGCCAGCCAGTCGCTGCTCCAGCAACTAAAGATAAGTGATTTTTTCTTCTCCTGGTGTTGGGATTATTTTAGGGTTAATACTGTGTTGCTTTGACGCGTTTCGCGTCGCTTTGTTCCCTTATTGTGTCTGGTTTTCGTTCTGCTGATTTTCTATTAAAGCATCGCGGGAGCGTTCGCCTTTTCGCGGCCGCTTCTCCCACTGCCCGCTTTTGGCATGGCGCGGTCCTCCAACCACCAAGGGAACCGCATCTGTTATTTTATGAGTGCTGCGCGTCTGTACCCCCCGCACGGCCAGCACGTCATTCATTCGTCCATCCTGAGGCTTGGTGAAGCACGGACGGCCATTATGCCTTCTGGGGCAGTATTAATTATCAAAAAATAGAAAGGCAGCTTAGAGAGCCACTGTGTGGAGCTTAACACCAGTTTTCACGGGTAGGTTTACTGGACTCGCCCAGACAGGTTTTTATCCCTCAGATCGTAAGGGAAACTTAGTATCAGACCCTAAAGGTCATTGTACTTAACCATATAAGGGACACAATATAACAGGGGACTCCCTTACTTGTATATTCCCCTTATCTTTAAAGTGGCTCAGAATAGAGGATCTAGGGAATTAGTGTGAGTTAGAGGAGGTTACTTACCTCCCTGTTAACAACCGCTACTGCCAAATAATGGACGTCTCAATTTTTAAGGCAGTCTCTCAAGTAGTTGCCCCTCTAGAGAGGAAGATCCAGCAAGTCCAGGCCCAGTGCCTAAAACCCCTCAGCTCGAGGTAAGAAACGCAAGGGCCTCTGGCTCTCTTACTTCCTGGGCAACAATCCCCTTCTACCTCGGACCCGAAACACAAACGCAAGGAAGAAATTGGGGTCGCTTTGCATGAGTTTGCATGCCGCAAGAAGATTTTTATCGATTCCCAGGCCTCCAATTCTACTCCCCTGGATCTTTGTCACTTAGGGGGGGCCCTCTGATATTTTTTTTGATACCCTGAACCCTGGGTATCTTGATGATTCACCCCACTCTTTCCCTCATATCTCTGACGAGGATGGTGAGTCCGGCAGTCCGTGGCGTCCCTCTGAGGCCAATCTTTTGGCAGGGCCTACGGACCCTGGTGCCGAGCCTCAAGAGTCTGGCAGCGATCGCTCAGCAGAATGGACCCCTGCCTCGAAGGTGGGGTCCTATATAGAAACTAGATTGCATAAACAGTTAGATAAAGAGGTTAGGACCTATCTAAAAGCGGAATGCCCCATTCCAGTCCTGGAGGGACAGGTGGCCCTCACACTAGAGGTAGATGCAAAGATGGCGATCTTTCTAGCAAAGTTTATTAGAGAGATTATCGATAGGCCCTGGCAGTTGTGTCAGGATAAGTTGTTGGATGTCATTGGCCCGTTCACAAAAATTCTTGACATGGCAGAGGATGCCAAAGCCTCCAGCACCGTAATGTCCCCAGAAGCTCTTTCCAATTGTGTCAGAGGGCAATCATATTCTTGGGAAATGCAAATTGCGCAATTTCCATAAAAAGGGGTAGACCAATCCTAATGAAAATAGACCTGAGGTTGAAACTTCCACCTCAGAGGTAGGCTCTATTGGAGAAGGCAACCTTTTTGGTGATCCTTTTGTAAAGGAGTTGCACAAATTTGTCAACTCTTTCAGCTCCCTTGACAACGCTCAAATTTCAATGAAACGCATTTTTACACCCCCCCGTTTTTGCCGGAGATGGTCGTGGCAAGGGGCGCTCGACCAGCCACATTTACCATCAAGCCTTCAAAAAAGGTGCTGATTCCCGTAGGGGTCAGTGGCAAGACCTGTCCAAGTTGGGAACCTTCTATCAAACGAGAACCTATCCCCATCGGCGAGGGGCTACAGGAAGAGGCAATGGTGCATACGCTTCTCCACAAGGTGAGTTCTCAGGACTCAGAGGGGATCATGATAAGGGGGCAGACTGGGTCTCTTCTCCGACAAGTGGGATGCTTTAACCTCAGATGCTTGGGTCTTACAGACGATCACGGGGTTCGAGTCTCCCTCCCAACTTTCCTGTCCCAAGTTACTTCTTTTCAATCCCAACCACATGTCGTTGGTGGACGAAGAAATCTCCAGTCTCTTGTAGAAGGGAGCAATTGTTCCGGCGCAGATTCACCCCAAGGGTTTCCTCAGCAACATATTCCTGGTAGGGAAGAGAGATGGAGGTTACTGGTCTGTCATCAATCTGCAGGAGTTCAACGGGTGGCTGGTATACTGCCATTTCAAGACGGAGGGGATCCTTCTTCTCAGGGATCTGTTGCAGGCTCAGGATTTGGATGGCCCAGTTGCTTATCTCGCAGTGCTGATATTTCCTCCACACAGACGTTTCCTTCATTTTCAATGGCAGCATCCGATATTCAAATATGTCTCTTTCTTTTGGTCTATCTTCAGCTCCTTGGTGTTTCACCAAGGTGGCGGAGCACCTTCAACCATTAGGGATCAGATTAAGTCTATTTGGATGATATGCTTATTCTAAATCAATGGCCTAACCTCCTGCCCTTCAATTGTGGACTACCATTGACCTGTTAGAATCCATGGGGTTTGTAATCAACGAAAAGAAATCAGTACTTTATCCGTCCCAGAACATTCAATTCCTGAGGTTTATGTTGGACTCAACCAATGCCACCATGAGCCTTCCGCCGACCAAACTTTCCAAAATCAAACACGAACTCAGGCGCTCTGTGCCCAAACCCATGATATCTTTGCACCAGGTGGCCAGAATAGTGGGTCTGCTATCTTCCTTGGATCAGGCCTTCTTCTCAGGGCCACTGCCCTATCGAGCCCAGTAATGTTTAAACACATTTCATCTTCACAAGGACCTATCGTACTCCAAGCTTGTTCCTTTGTCAGAGAAAGCGAAGGTGGAGATCCAATGGTGGATCGCACACATGGAGGCTTGGAATGGCCATATTAGGCTCCCAGCCCGATATAGTGATAGAGTTAGACTCCAGCGGTTCAAGCTGGGGAGCTCGCTGTGGGGAATTCTTCACAGTAGGAAAACGGTCTTCCGCAGAACAACCTCTGCATATAGATTGCCTGGAGATGATGGCAGGGTCTTTCACAGTAAGATGCTGGAACAAAGACAGGGCCCGATGTTACGTCTTGCTCAAGATGGACAATGTAGTCGCAGTTCGCTACATCAACCATCTGGGTGGCACGAGATCGAAGATTCTATCAGACTTGGTTCGAGAGCTTTGGAATTACTACCTGAGCAACCAGATTTTGTTGACAGCAGAGCATCTCCCAGGTGTTTCCAAACAGGTCATGGATTGGCACGCCCATAATTCGCAGGACAACGGTCTTTGGATACTTCAACCAACAGTCCTCCAGGGGATCCAGAATCTTTGGGGTCAGTTCTCTATCCACCTCTATGCATTTCATCTGGACAACCGACTGAAGAGATATTGCAGCTGGCGTCCAGACCCTGGAGCGGCGGCGGTCAATGCGTTTCTCCAAGACTGGAGCTTGGAGAGAGGGTTTGTGTTCCTTCCATTTTCAAGGATTACGAGGGTATCATCCCAAGTGCAGAGACAACAAGCAAACCTGGTAGTGGTAACCCCGATCTGGCGGTCTCAAGTCTGGTTTCCAGTTCTGATGGAACTTTCTTGGGATTTTCCAATCCACCTCCCCCTATCTCAAGGTTTGCTTCAGGATCCCCAAGGGAATTGCCATCCCCTGATTCTCTCAGGTTCGCTCCACCTGATGGTGTGGCGGATTACAGAGAACGTTGGCAGGTCTCAGGAATTTCAGATGATGCTGCCTCTCTATTATCTGAAGCCTGGACAGAGAGTACCAATAAAAGATACCGCTCTGCCTGGTCAAGATGGGGGAGTTGGTGTCATCAACAGCAGGTGGATCCGATGGGGGCGGAGGTTGTCCATGTCTTGAATTTCTTAGCCTTCTTGGCTTCGGATGGCCTAGCTTACAGAACTATTAATACATTCAGGTCGGCAATTTCAGCAGGTCGCTTGCCAGTAGATGGACACCCTATAGGCGAGCATCCTTTGGTGTGCAAACTTCTCAGGGAAATTCATTTGTCTTTTCCACCTGAGCCTCGCTACTTTATGGGATGTGAATAAGGCTTTGAAGTTGTTTAAATCTTGGCAGTCCAACAAATATCTGGCTAGGAAACAGATCTCTGCCAAATTGGCTACTCTGCTGTGCTTGATATCGTGTTGTAGGGTATCGCACGTGAGTGCCTTGGATTTGACAGGTAGAGTATAAACCCCTGAAGGGGTTACCTTTCATATTTCCAGGAGAACAAAAACCAGTTCAAGGTTATTATCCTAACCTTCATTTAATGACGTGCCTAAATTGAGTGTGGTGAAGGCTCTTAAGGCATATGAGACGATGACTGAAGATATTTGCCCTCCTAGCGAGAGACAGTTGCTCATTGCTCTTACAAAGCCTCATAGGGCGGTTTCTTCCCCAACTATTGCATGCTGGGATCAATGGGTCATGCAGGAAGCAGAAATTGACACGTCTCTCCTCAGAACTCTTTCCATACGCAGGGCCATGGCTTTGAAAGCTTTTTCCCTGGGGGTGCGTTTGGAGGATATTCTGAATGCAGCTGATTGGTCTTTGGATTCTACTTTTAAAAGGTTCTACTTCAAGCCGGTTACAAATCTGGCAACCTTGGTTGTTGACAAGCTTTAAACTAGCCTAACCTGACACTTTGATAATCCACATTTCACTGGTAATGGAAATATGTGGCTTAGCTCTAAGAGAACTTTCCCTGTTCCTGAAAACTTATTGAGGACTTTAGGGTTGTTGATTGACTCGATCAACTATCAGGTGCTGCTTTTTAGGTCTCGCCTACCACACAACACAAACTGCCAATATGCGTAAGACATATTGTAGTCTTACTTTGAGTTTACAGTGGGCTTAAAGCACCTCCCTCTTCGCTTAACATTAGTTGGTTTCATTGCCATTCTAACTTGCTTGCTTCTTATTCAGTGGCTCTCCTTATCTATTTTGTCCATCTCTATTTTCCCCTCCATAGAACCTAGCCTCTTTACCATCCTTTTGCAAGGCTTGTTTGTATCCTTCTACTGCTCACTTTTAGAGAACTCTTTTTGTCTTTCTAGGTAAGCACTCCATGACAATGCATGTATTTTCCAGTTCCCTACCTTGTGCTTTCCTGCTGCCATACACCCCTGTGTTCCACATTGCCTTCTCCCATATGTGCTTCCCTATGCTCTGTGTTGCTCGCTCCCTCTTGTGCTTTTCCTCTGCAATCTCTTACCCTGTGCCCTGTGTTGTTCTTTGTCTTGTGTGCTTCTCACCCAGCAAAATATCTCTGCCCACATTCCATGTTGCTCTCTCCATCTTGTGCACTCCCCCGGCTTTACGTTGCTTTTTCCCTTGTGTGCTTACTCCCTGTAGTCCCATCAGTGATCCAAATAGCTCTCTCCACATCACCTTGTGGCCCATGCTGTTCTCTTCCTCTTGTCATTCCCCTCTGCATCGGCCTGCTCTCTTTTACTCTCACACTTGTGTTCTTCCCTTTGTTGTGTTTCCCTCATGTGTTTTAACCCTAAACCTCTCTAGGCCCGGCACCCTGTGTTGCTCTTTGTCTTCTGTGCTTCCAAACCATGCAACAGTCCTGCCCCCCTAAATATCACTGGCAATAGGTCAAAAGCTGTGACTTATGGGCTCTGCCAATGCTTGTTTAACCGTGTACTACTGCCAAATACCACTATAGAATATTGTGTTTTATCCTTGCCAATGGTTATTGTCTGGAGGTCTCTGGATATCGGGTGGCTTTCCAAGGGCAAGAAAATGTCCCCAGCGTGCCATTTCAGCTAATAAACTTGTCCATTGACAAAAAGCTGTTTTTATGCCCCATTGCTTCTCCAATTTATTTGGGTGCATGCCAGACTTGCTCCTCTCGACAGCCCTCTGGTAACATCCCAGTGGTACACTGACCTCTCTTGCCCAGCTTTGGCAGGCTACTCTTTAGCAGATGGCAAATTGACGCAAACACATTTTCCCACATACGAGCATATGGTCAAATAAAGGTATTCATGATAAACAACTCTGCAGTTAATGCCACAGAGCAGAATGCACCTTATAAACTCAACCTTGGAACGAAGCTGCTGGATCCGCGTTATCGGAAGCTTTCTTCAAAATCACACATGCTCTTCTGGCTGGTGAGCAGAATAGACAGTTTACATATGGCATGCATTCAAATGGAGAGAATTGTGTTTTTTCCATATTACTGCACCTGTTTACTCTCTGTTGAACTGATCTGCCACGAATGACGAACGTTACTTTTACTGCAGGGGCTTAGCTCAGTCCAACTGAGGGAGCTCTTGACCACGTGTCAAAAGGTTGTACCTACCTTCCCACACAAGCTTCATTATAGGAATGTTGAGGAGGAAAATACAAATTCAGTCAATAGTCCATCAAGGGAAATGCTGCGTAATTCTGCTGACAGAGTTTTCAGATATATTTTCCCTAGACCTCTGTGGGCAAGCCATAACTCATTAAGTTCCAGAACGCCTGAAGCAGTAACAAATGAAATCTCGCTGATGGACTAGCCTCTATGGAAAATCAAACTTCTTAACATACACAGGTACCTGGTTCTAGCACCGGAAACAGTCTTAACTTAGCACCAACATAATTCAGGTGAGAACAAAATGAAAGGGCTCATTTAAACGTGTGGGATTAACTAAATCATGCACAAAGCGACCACATCCAATGGAGACTTCACAGAAATACTGAAATTCATGGTGTATCACGACTACCAAACTAATATTAGCAATAAAATTATGGCAGCCCTGCCAACTAAAACAAAACTTTCACAGTGTGAGGCGGGGCAGAGCCTTGGAGTCAGCATGTCCTTGTTCCAAGATGCATCTAAGAGGCACTTTTGTCAATGCCCATCCCCAAAAACCCTCCTTCAAAACAAGAAAAAAAATGCTGAGTCTGGTGCTGATCTCCTGTGTTTTCACTCCGCTTTATGGACGTTGGCAGTTCATAGCCTACAAAAATGAGCTGGAAATCCACTGTTTACAGTGATTTCCAGCTCGTTTGCCCTGCCACAGTGTAATGTTGGCTCCTCACTGGGTAACCCTATGAAGGGAGCCAATATCATGTGTCACACGATGGCAGACTGCACAGTGCGAGTTGACATGTTTGTTATAAACAAGCATTAGCAGAGTCAAGAGGTGTTGACTTTGCAAGTCTGCAATTTATTTACCTTTACAAGCATATGCAGTACGAATAAAGGATTACAAGTAAAAAAAAATAAAAAAAGTAAAAATGCTGCCATTTCTAATGACTCAAAATATCACTCTCAACACCATCAAGTCACGTTTTCCACTCGATCCATGCCCAGCTGGCACTCAACATCCCCAAGCCACACACCCCCTACTGACATGCCACATTTCTATACATAAAGACTCTGGGCTTGATTTAGAACTCGGCGGGCAGATTACACAGTGACAAATATCCCATCCGATGAAATCTAAATCCCATTACATCCAATAGGATTTAGGTTTCAGAAGACGGGCTATCTGTCACCATTTTGCCATAGTAACCCATATGCCAAGTTCCAAATCAGGGCCTCTGTTCCTATTGGCTGGAAGCATGCCATTGATATACCATTTTCAAAAAAAATCCTCTGCTGACCTTACAATCTTGATGAATTTGAGACCAATCTCACTCTAACCATTTACTACCAAACTCTTAGAAAAAAAAAGTTAATCAACACTTGCACTTAGAGCATAGTACTCTTCATGACTCAGTCTCGACTTCAGTCTTTACACATTACCAAAACTGCACTTCATGACTGTTGGATGAAGAAGGGCTTTTATGCTCTCATCCTATTAGACATTTCCACAGTTTTCGATGCAGTGTCCCACCCTACTCTCCTTTTTGGTCTCTCTGACATAGGGAGAAGGAAAACAACTCTACACTAGATTGCTTCTCCAGTGTTATTGCATCTTAATTGAGGTTTCTGAGGTCTGACATGCCCAAAGAGGCTCTGATTACTAGGCCTGCCGGACACCACTATCAGTTTATAGGTTTGGATGCTCACCAGGAGGTATGTTGAGTTAACTCACTGAGATGTCATGAATCGACTTGCTGGGATTTTTCTAATAAGATGGACAAGTGGACTGTAGGGTAGGGAGGAGGACATCTGTGAGAGGTGTTCAGTTTTGGTGATTATCCATCCCTTGTCTCCTTGTGACAAAATCCTAATAAAAAGCATTTGCAATGCAATGGGTCTCGCGTTTCCTAACCGGACTTTTATTGCCACATAAATTGAAAATTAAAAGTAAAACAGTTGACATAAGCAAGCCGATTTAAAGAGCTACGGCTGCCATAAGCATGAGTGTGAAGGAGAGATACAAAAGGGAAAAGTTTGCTCAACGTCAAACGTATTAACCATGTAAAAGGATTAATGGCCAAGGCGGTAACACAACTGCCCCAAGCAGGGACAAATGTAAAGCATTTACCAATGATAACAAAGGGTTTTTATAAGGCAATCCCATGAACGAGTGATAGTGATGGGCGTGCAGTGAGCGTGGTTAAAAGACCACAAACAGATTACAACATGCCAGAGGGCTTGAGCGTTCAACCTAAAAATGGACTAAGAAGATTTGCCTAGCACAGGGCATTGGTCTTAACAATTACAGCCTGTAGACTATTAGGCCCGCCTGCAAGGGAGAGCTTCATTTTGTTAGTTGTACCTACAACAACCACTCTTTCCCAAGTTGTTATCAACTAGAAAGAGCTGTTAATTTAACTCCTATCACAGGGTCTGCTAACTCATGTGAACATTTATATAATTCAGGAATATGGCTTGCCATTGTGACTCTCTAACCTGGCCCTCAAAGGTGCATGGGAAGACTGTTAATTCTGAATTAACCAGTCACCAAAAAGGACTTAGAGTTGCCCTGCGTCATCGCAAAATTCATTGGCTCCCACTGTTATAATATTGACGCTTCTTTGCCATTATTAGTGTCTCAACAGAAACTAGTACTTCTCTTAAGCGCAGTTAACGCATGAGTTAATTTGTCACTATCACATTTTATTAAGAGGCTATGCATTTTATTGAGTTCTTTCCTCACAAGGCAGTATTCAGAGTCAACCCAGCCTCATGGATGCCTTTCCGTTTTCCAGTTTTTACTGGAACCTGATTTGAAACGGGTCTTCAACAGAAACACTTTTTTTTAGAAATAAAAATACGATACCATTCTAAATTATTCTAAGTATCTGCATTTGTAAGCGAACTATCGAGATCTTACAGATTCCCATATGCGACTGTAACTATCTTAGTAAGTGTAACTCAAACTTAGCTCGAAGGGAGTGACATCATTATTGTGCGATTGACCTCTAAGAAACATTTCCGTAGCACAATGATCGCTGGGAATGAGTTCAGACACCTTAAAATCAGCTGTCAAATTAAATTGTTCAGTCTGTACGAATGCATAATCGACTGGATTCACACTCTCAGAGTTCATAAAAGTGACCATTGTAGGCCTATGGGATAGAAATCGCCCATTGAGATTTATCGTGCTGTATTGAACTACAAGAGACATCACCTTCCAGTTGTTCTGAATTCTCCAGCAGCCACACATTGGATTTAGTACCTATTCAATAAATCATCATGCAATTATAAAATCACCTGCAAAAATAAAACAAGAAGATTGAAAACGCACATGCAAGTTGTAGAGGAAATTATCAAGCTTGGGAGAATATAAAAGTTAATACAGATCAAGGAACTAAGAAAGTTTGAAGGAGATAAAAGATCAAGGTAGCAAGGCAGCAACTAATCACACCCACTGGCGTAACAAAACTTGAGGGGGCCCCCCAGCAAAGTCCCTGGAGGGGGTGGCCCCTCCTCCCTGGACACAGTCAGGGGCCTGCTGCCCGTGCACAGTGTAAGGTGCTGAGGGGGCCTCTGGGGCTCTTCCCCCTCCCCCCTACTGTGGGGTCCTTTGATATGCCACTGATCACACCTGGTGTTAACAATTAACACGCCCTTTCCATGTAGGTCTGAAACTAAAATGATCTCCCCCTATGTAAATTAGCATAAACAGATTTTGCACAACTGTTAAAACTGTTACAATGTGGGCTCTCCCGTAACCAAGTTTCCAAAAGAATATGAAATGGTTTTGGTCTTTCATCTAGAATTTAAATCAATTAAAATGTTCTCCTATGCATGAATGTTCCATATAATAAACTTGGTTAAAAAGGGCTGCCCACTCAGTGACACATGCACGGTCTCTCTTAAAACGTGAGGCACCCAAGTTTCTTGAGGGGCTTTGTTGTGAGGGAAACAAAGATGGCGAGGCAAAAGATTAATGGGTGAAAAGTGCATTAGGAATCGATACTCTAATGACCCTACACCCTTGACAATCACAGACTTTTTGCTTACAAAGTTTGCTGTGATTAGAACAAGGGAAAGACAGTTGGGAAAGTTACACTTGATTGGCCGACAGCTCCCCATGCAGAGTCAGAACCGATATTTGAGACAAATCTACAAGTCCATTTGCCGCCTCTTTTAACAAACACTCAAAAATGTTGATACGTTGGGCGCAGAGATCCTGCTCTGCTTCTGGAATGAAGCAGGGGAAGGGGTCACTCCACTTTCTTTGAACATAATAAAGCCCACCAGTAGCACAACTGTTGAGGATAGTACTTATATACTTGAGACTACCTTAAAAACTGAAAAGTAAAACAGTTGAAATAAGTAAGTCAGTTCAAAGCGCCACGGCTGCCGTGAGCGCGAAGGAGAAACAAAAAAGGAAAAAGAAGTTTGCTCGCAGTCAAACATATCGACAAACGTGCAATCATCAATGAAACAGGGTCAGTCCCCAAGGCGGTATCAAAACCGCCCCAAGGAGGGACAAATGTAAAGCATTTACCAATGTAATCAAAAGACTTTTAAAAGGCAAGTCCCACAAACAAGTGAAAGTGATGGGTGTGAGGTGGGTGTGGTTAAAAGCCCACATAGATACCAACATGTCAGAAAAGCAGTGCTTGTGCGCTGCTATTCTCAACATAAAAACTCCTGGAACCTGATTTTGATTGCTTCTCTTCTTTTCGACCACGCTTTCGCAATCCACTTTTAAACCATTTTGTTCATCTTCGAAGGCTGGTGGGCAATCTGCCCCGCATGGATTTCCTGGAGTCTAACTCTTTTTAATGTCTAACTACCCTCTTTCCAGCTGATTATTTTCTATGGCTTTTCCTGAACCACTTGTCTGGATAACACACAACTTATCATTAGCCTAGACAAGCATCCTTAGAGTGGTCAAGAAATGTTTCCACAATGCCTATAATCAAAACCATCCAAGACGCAGTATCTGGCAAAGATTCAACCAACTAGTTGAATAGTTAGTGGGCAATTAACTTAGGCACTCCCCTGACCCCTGCCACCCTAGTCCATAATCTAGGGTTCCCCTTTCAATCAACCACATTCCTTTTCTTTGCAAACAGATCAAGTTAACTCCACCTTTTTGCAGAAAAATATTCCAGATCTACATTTTCCTGCACATCAGACAGTTCTTCAGGCCTTATCTCAACTTGACTACTGTAATTCACTCTACCTCAGCCTCCCAACCCAACAGATATCTAGACCTGAAAGAATCCAAAATGCAGAAGCCCCTCTCATTCTTAACCTCGACTGTCTCTCACATTTTTCTGTCCATCTGGATAAACTGCACTGGTTTCCTCTTCCAAAAAGGATGATCTTGAGGAGAGCATCTGTTTTACACACCACACCTTCCACAAGAATGGGACTGTATAAGGTAAAAGTCATTTGAAGCACTACGTTCATCTTGCATTTTGTAGGGCTCTCATAACCAGGAACTTTACAGTATCATATCTTGGCTAATCCTTATTCCTTACTGATTTGATGAGATCCCTCAGCGCCATGATACCCTGACGGGTGACAGATTTCACATCAAAGTTCCCTTTAACATGACATAAGGTCTAATTGCAGCAGACATACACTTTCAAAGAAAAAAAAAGGAAAAAAAATAAACACAGCACTTATCCCACCAACCCGAACTCTGAAACTTGCTATTTTTAGGTGGATGTGCCCATGCTACAAGGCACAATGCTGTCACTCAAAGTGCAATGTCGCCAATGGCTAGAGTGGGTTGACCCATTAGCCGACACTATTGTGGATGAAAGAAAAAAATGTAAATGACATTTGACCAAACCAGTGGATGAAGAGGCTAACTGGAAGCCCCCCTATACATGTACATATGTAGAAGGAAAATGTCACTTACCCAGTGTACATCTGTTCGTGGCATTAGTCGCTGCAGATTCACATGTTGTGCATAGCCCGCCATCTGGTGTTGGGTCGGAGTGTTACAAGTTGTTTTTCTTCGAAGAAGTCTTTCGAGTCACGAGACCGAGGGACTCCTCCTCCTTTGCTTCCATTGCGCATGGGCGTTGACTCCATCTTAGATTGTTTTCCCCGCAGAGGGTGAGGTAAGAGTTGTGTTAGTAATAGTGCCCATGCAATGGAATGAATAAGTATGTACCAATTAAGGTTTAAGTAATATATTTACAAATGTACAAATGTTGAAGATAACTTCCAAACTTCTACAGGCTCCCGGGGAGGCGGGTGGGCACATGTGAATCTGCAGCGACTAATGCCACGAACAGATGTACACTGGGTAAGTGACATTTTCCGTTCGATGGCATGTGTAGCTGCAGATACACATGTTGTGCATAGACTAGTAAGCAGTTATCTCCCCAAAAGCGGTGGCTCAGCCTGTAGGAGTGGAAGTAGTCTGAAATAAAGTCCTTAGTACGGCTTGACCTACTGTGGCTTGTTGTGCGGATAGCACGTCCACACAGTAGTGCTTAGTAAATGTGTGAGGCGTAGACCATGTGGCTGCCTTACTTATCTCGTGCATTGGAATATTCCCTAAGAAGGCCATGGTAGCGCCTTTCTTTCTGGTTGAGTGTGCCCTTGGTGTAATGGGCAGCTCTCTCTTTGCTTTAAGGTAGCATATTTGGATGCACTTAACTATCCATCTGGCTATACCCTGTTTTGATATTGGGTTTCCTGTATGAGGTTTTTGAAATGCAATAAACAGTTGTTTTGTTTTTCTGATTTCTTTTGTTCTGTCAATGTAGTACATTAGTGCTCTTCTGATGTCTAATGTATGTAGTGCCCTTTCAGCTACAGAATAAGGCTGTGGGAAGAACACTGGTAGTTCTACCGTTTGATTTAAGTGGAACGGTGAAATAACCTTTGGTAGAAATTTAGGGTTGGTTCTTAGGACTACCTTATTTTTGTGTATTTGGATAAAAGGTTCTTGTATTGTAAACGCCTGAATTTCACTTACTCTTCTTAGAGATGTGATGGCAATGAGAAATGCAACCTTCCAGGTTAAGAATTGTATTTTGCAAGAATGCATGGGTTCAAAAGGTGGACCCATGAGTCTTGTTTAAACGATGTTGAGATTCCATGAAGGAACAGGTGGTGTCCTTGGTGGTATAATTCTTTTCAGGCCTTCCATAAACGCTTTAATGACAGGTATCCTAAATAGAGAAGTTGAATAGGTAATCTGCATGTATGCAGATATTGCTGCGAGGTGTATTTTAATGGAAGAGAAGGCCAGATTTGATTTTTGTAAGTGTAGTAAGTAACCCACTACATCTTTTGGAGATGCGTGTAATGGTTGAACTTGATTATTATGGCAGTAGCAAACAAACCTTTTCCATTTGCTTGCATAGCAGTGTCTAGTGGATGGTCTTCAAGCTTGTTTTATGACTTCCATACATTCTTGGGTGAGGTCTAAATGTCCGAACTTTAGGATCTCAGGAGCCAGATTGCTAGATTCAGCGATGCTGGGTTTGGATGTCTGATCTGTTGTTTGTGTTGTGTTAACAGATCTGGCCTGTTGGGTAACTTGGCATGGGGTACTACTGACAGGTCTAGTAGTGTTGTGTACCAAGGTTGTCTTGCCCATGTTGGTGCTATTAGTATAAGTTTGAGTTTGTTTTGACTCAATTTGTTTACTAGATATGGAAGGAGAGGGAGAGGGGGAAAAGCGTACGCAAATATCCCTGACCAGTTCAACCATAGAGCATTGCCTTGGGACTGCCTGTGTGGGTACCTGGATGCGAAGTTTTGGCATTTTGCATTTTCCTTTGTTGCAAATAGGTCTATTTGAGGTGTTCCCCAAATCTTGAAGTAAGTGTTTAGGATTTGGGGGTGAATCTCCCATTCGTGGACCTGCTGGTGATCTCGAGAGAGATTGTCTGCTAGCTGATTCTGGATCCCTGGAATAAACTGTGCTATTAGGCGAATGTGGTTGTGAATTGCCCATTGCCATATCTTTTGTGCCAGGAGGCACAGCTGTGTCGAGTGTGTTCCCCCCTGTTTGTTCAGATAATACATTGTTGTCATGTTGTCTGTTTTGACAAGAATGTATTTGTGAGTTATGATGGGTAGAAATGCTTTTAACGCTAGAAATACTGCTAACAATTCGAGGTGATTTATATGCAGTTTTGTTTGATGCACGTCCCATTGTCCTTGGATGCTGTGTTGATTGAGGTGTGCTCCCCACCCTGTCATGGAAGCATCTGTTGTTATCACGTATTGTGGCACTGGGTCTTGGAAAGGCCGCCTTTTGTTTAAATTTATACTGTTCCACCATAGAAGCGAGATGTATGTTTGGCGGTCTATTAACACCAGATCTAGGAGGTGACCCTGTGCGTGTGACCATTGTGATGCTAGGCACTGTTGTAAGGGCCTCATGTGCAGTCTTGCGTTTGGGACAATGGCTATGCATGAGGACATCATGCCTAGGAGCTTTAATACTATCTTTGCCTGTATTTTTTGTGTTGGATACATGGCTTGTATAAACTTGTGAAAATTTTGAACCCTTTGTGGACTTGGAGTGGCTAGTCCCTTTGTTGTGTTGATTGTCGCTCCTAAGTATTGCTGTGTTTTGCACGGCAGAATGTGTGATTTTGCATAGTTGATGGAGAAACCAGGTTTGTAGAGGGTTTGTATGACATAATCTGTGTGGTGTGAACACTTTGTTAGGGAGTTGGTCTTGATTAGCCAATCGTCTAGGTACGGGAATACGTGTATTTGCTGCCTTCTGATGTGTGCGGCAACTACTGCTAGGCATTTTGTAAATACTCTTGGTGCGGTCGTTATACCGAACGGTAACACTTTGAATTGGTAATGTATTCCCTTGAATACGAACCTTAGGTATTTCCTGTGCGAGGGATGTATCGGTATGTGGAAATACGCGTCCTTTAGATCTAAGGTTGTCATGTAGTCTTGTTGCTTTAGCAGTGGTAACACGTCTTGTAGCGTGACCATGTGAAAGTGTTCTGATTTGATGTAGGTGTTTAGTGTTCTGAGATCTAGGATTGGTCTCAGTGTTTTGTCCTTTTTTGGTATTAGGAAGTACAGTGAGTAAACTCCTGTGTTTAGTTGTGTACATGGTACCAATTCTATTGCGTCTTTTTGCAGTAATGCTTGGACTTCTAGTTCCAGAAGGTCTAAATGATGTTTTGACATATTTTGTGGTTTTGGTGGGACATTTGGAGGGAGTTGGAGAAATTCTATGCAATAACCATGTTGGATAATTGCTAAGACCCAAGTGTCTGTTGTTATCTCCTCCCAAGATTGGTAAAATTGACTTAGTCTTCCCCCCACTGGTGTTGTGTGGAGGGGTTGAGTGACTTGTGAGTCACTGTTTGGTTGTAGGGGTTTTTGAGCTTTGAAATTTTCCCCGGTTTCTAGGGAATTGTCCTCCCCTGTACTGGCCCCGAAAGCCTCCCCTTTGGTATTGTCCCTGGTAGGTGGACGGTGTTGAATGTGAGGTGCTGGCTTGTGTGGCCTGACCCCGAAACCCCCCTCTGAAGGTTGTTTTGCGGAAGGTTCCGAAAGTGCCTCTGCCCTGCGGGGAATAGAGTGCGCCCATGGCCTTGGCTGTGTCAGTGTCCTTTTTCAGCTTCTCAATTGCCGTGTCCACTTCGGGTCCGAACAATTGTTTTTCATTGAACGGCATATTGAGCACTGCTTGCTGAATTTCCGGTTTAAAGCCAGATGTGCGCAATCATGCGTGCCTTCTTATGGTCACTGCGGTGTTTATTGTTCTTGCAGCTGTGTCCGCTGCGTCCATAGAGGAGCGTATTTGGTTATTGGAGATGTTTTGTCCCTCCTCAACCACTTGTTTTGCCGGTTTTTGAAATTCTTTGGGTAGATGCTCGATGAGATGCTGTATCTCGTCCCAATGGGCTCTGTCATATCGCGCTAGGAGCGCCTGAGAGTTTGCGATTCGTCACTGGTTTGCAGCTTGTACTGCGACCCTTTTCCCAGCTGCATCGAACTTGCGGCTTTCTTTATCCGGAGGTGGCGCCTCGCCTGATGTGTGCGAGTTTGCTCTCTTGCGAGCTGCCCCTACTACAACTGAATCTGGTGGCAGTTGCGAGGTGATGAAAGCAGGGTCTGTGGGCGGTGCTTTATATTTTTTCTCCACCCTTGGAGTTATTGCCCTACTTTTGACCGGCTCGTTGAAGATATGCTTTGCGTGCCTCAACATTCCTGGAAGCATAGGCAGGCTCTGGTAGGTGCTATGGGTGGAGGAGAGGGTGTTGAAAAGGAAGTCATCCTCGACAGGTTCTGAGTGTAATGACACGTTATGGAACTCTGCTGCCCTAGCTACCACCTGTGCATACGCTGTGCTGTCCTCGGGTGGTGAGGGCTTGGTAGGGTACGATTCAGGACTATTATCTGATACCGGGGCGTCGTATAGGTCCCAAGCGTCCTGGTCATCTTGGCTCATGGTGGTGTGGGCCGGTGAGTGTGAGGGAGTCTGTGCCGGTGATATATGAGTTACAGGTGGAGGAGAGGGTGGCGGAGTTACCTTTTTTACCACTTTTGTTTGTGGTGTTAGTTCTTGTTGAAACTCAAGTCTCCTTTTTCTCCTGATTGGGGGAAGAGTACTGATCTTCCCTGTCCCACTTTGTATGAAGATCCGCTTTTGTGTGTGGTCTACATCAGTGGTCTGTAACTCTTCTTCAAATCTGTGTCTGCGCATTTGAGAGGACAGTGATTGTTCCTCTGTATATGAGCTGGCAGTTGGTTCGGTTGCTGGTCGTTTTGGCACCGAAACTGTGTCTCTGCTTGTTTTCGGCTCCGAGGCGAATTTTCTCTTTTTCGGCATCGAGCTTTCTCGGTGTCGATCTTCCTCGGTGCCGCTGTCTCTGCGTCGAGCAGCTTCGGTTCCGCTGTCTCGGCATCGATCTTTTTCGGCAGCACTTTCTCGGTCCCGAGATTGCTGCGTGCCTGTGTCTCGACCCGAGTCGGACAATCTCGGCACCAGTTCGGCCTTTTTCGGTGCCGATGGACGTCACCTACTTTATGGGTCGAGCCATGGCCTGTTGGCAGTGGCGTCCCCTGGGCCTTGTCTGTTTTCTTGTGTTGTGCTTGTTTCGACGTCTTACTCACAGTTTGTTTGACGTCGAATTCCTCCGAGTCCGATTCATGGATGGAGAAGGCTTCCTCTTCTTCTCCTTGTTCCTCGAACTCTCGGTGTCCTGTCGGCGTGGACGCCATCTGTAATCTTCTGGCTCGCCGGTCACGGAGCGTTTTTCGGGGCCGAAACGCACGACAGGCCTCACAAGTTTCTTCCTTGTGCTCGGGCGACAGGCACAAGTTACAGACCAAGTGTTGGTCTGTATATGGGTATTTATTGTGGCATTTAGGACAGAATCGGAACAGGGTCCGTTCCATGAGTGTCGACGTTACACGCGGTCGGGCCGACCAGGCCCCGACGGGGGATCGAAATTACCCCGAAGGGCTTTTGGAGCTCTTCCCGATTCGGTGTCGATGCTATCTAACCCGATCCCGAACGCAACAATACCGACGTAGTTTTCCGAAGTTTTGACTATCTTTCCGTCCCGAAACCCGGAGCGAAAAGGAACACGTCCGAACCAGATGGCGGAAAGAAAACAATCTAAGATGGAGTCGACGCCCATGCGCAATGGAAGCAAAGGAGGAGGAGTACCTCGGTCTCGTGACTCGAAAGACTTCTTCGAAGAAAAACAACTTGTAACACTCCGACCCAACACCAGATGGCGGGCTATGCACAACATGTGTATCTGCAGCTACACATGCCATCGAACTTGTATTTATTATTTTTGTATTCCATAAGGCTGGCAAAACAGCTAAAGTTGGCTTTAGACTACACCTAACAACAAAGAGGGCCCTCACCTATTACCGGTAATCCTAATCAGGTTAAGAGAACTAAGAAAACAAGTGAGTGATTTGGAGAATTAAAATCTTTACACAACGCTCACAGTTCCACTCGTTGTTGGGTTCGACAATTCCTGGGTAGTAATACTGCAGCAGCGATGGAAACCGGGTTTTGAAATGCCCACCACTAATAAATTCAGTTGAAAAGACCATAACTTAAAAATATTCTCATTTCTGTAAAATAGATTAACTGTTATATAAGATCGAACATAGAAAAGTTCGAAACTCAAACTTATTCAAAATCAATATTTCAATATAAATGTTCTGGTAAGATACTAAACCTTGAAGGCATGCTCTAAGAAATTAGACACCGTGCTTTTATTTACCCATTACGTTTTTAAATGGCTATACCTCTCACATAGGAAGCGTCTGAAAAGTATGCCCTAGTCTCTGCAAGTAGCAAAGAAAATAGTCACTCACAAGAGAGGAAAGGCAGATCGTACAGTTGTTTTACAAAGTAAATCCCCACTTAAGAGACGTAAAGAGCTCAGGCTGTCTCAAGTCCACCCAGCGACGTAAATCTAAATACGGGTGAGGGACAACAAGGCGGGACAAGGAGACACAGACCATTCTATTGTTAGCCAATCCCTACATAAAACGATTATTGACGGCCGGTATCCAAGTATAAGAAGCCACGGTAGAACAGAGAAAGCAATAGGAGATTACTATCATTGGGCACAGTCCGACTGGCTTCACTCGATGTATTTGGAAAGAATGAGTGGGCAGTCTTAGTTAATGTGATGACGTAGGTCTTTCGCGTCTGCAGTACCCTCAGTGTGGCCAAATATCAGTCTCGAAGCCACAAATTGCCCTCTCGTCAGGTACATCTTTTTGAGTCCTGAACAGAGTTCCGCTATTGTAGTCTGCAGTATTCCTCAGCGCTGCCTACAGCACCCCGATTTCTCCACGTGAAACATCAGTTCCATCAGGAGGGTACCCCAACTTTCCAAACATTCACCTGCGCATCTCATAGGGCGTTATCCGAACCACTGTTACAGCTTCAGAAGTGTCATCATCCAGTATCCCATATCATAAGGAAAAAACGTAATATATCGCTGATAATATTTCTGGTGGATACTAAGGAGGTTATTACAACTTTGGAGGAGGTGTTAATCCGTCCCAAAAGTGACAGTAAAGTGACGGATATACCACCACCCGTATTACGAGTCCATTAAATCCTATGGAACTCGTAATACGGCTGGTGGTATATCCGTCACTTTACCGTCACTTTTGGGACGGATTAACACCTCCTCCAAGGTTGTAATAACCCCCATAATGTTCTCACAGATTCCCCATCTTACGAGTATCCTCCAGATGACGAACCGGATCCAGAAACATTTTCCCCAGTAATAGCTCTTCAGTGTTGCAAGTTGAAACCATGCTGCTTCAGTCGTGTCTCCGCCCTTTGGCTGTGACGCAGGAGTATATGGAGGGCCAAATGACGTGCTGTTGTCAGTTCTTGGTACCGTTTCCACACTCCAAGGCGAAGTGCAGCACGCGAGAGATTTTCATACCCTGCGATCTTATATATCATTGTGTTACCTCATCAGGAAGAGGGAGTAAGATGAGGAATCAACAGCAAGATAATGCATCTAACATTAACTTTTTCTTGTGATGTGATACATCGTCCAGCCGCTTCGAAACGTAATCAATCCGAAGGCAATACCCTCCGACAGGCAGGACGACTGAGTGGTGCAGGTAAATCAAGTACATGCTGCAGCCAGTGCTTAATTTCAGCCAGTGGTTTCTGGTGCGGGGCACCGGCAATTATTTTTGAGGGCCGGCAATTATTTTTCTGCCTCAAGCATTTACTGCGAGCAAAAGACTCATATGGGAAAGGCAGAGGAAGAGAAAAACGAAAAAGCTTCACAAAGAGAGAAAGCTGCAAGAGTGAGCTGAAGGGGCAGGAAGTGGCTGTAAATGGATTAAAGCTGCTATAGATATCTTTTAGGATTATGCTACCTCAGCATTCTATGCTCGAACATTTAATTGCAGCATTCGTGTGTTTTAGAGGGGACCTTTGGGCACCAGTACATTTTTATTTACAAATTACAAAAAAAGCAAACTTTTCAGAAAATGGACCACAAGTGGCGACTAGAAAAGCTGATTGGGAAGACATATGAAGGCAGCGATAGAGCAACCAAGTAGCCTATTAGAGCAGCTACCTCTGTGCCCTACTGGGCAAGACAGAATACGAAATGAAAACATCAGAAAGGTAAGACTGAAAAGGGTTTAAGTCTTCCTAACAGCACAATGAACAAATCAGAGACAGAGCCCCGTATACATTGGTGGTGTATTAGGTCGCATGTCTGCCAGTATGGCATCTGAGACTCCATATGACAGGCAAAATGATTCTGGCGGGCACCAGTGAATCACCATACATGCAACCACAGAATCTGGTGATTGGGGTTATGACGTTAAACATAATTTTGCAAAAGCAGGTATAGCTTGCCCATAAGAGGAGGACAAATAACAAGTCCCTACAGATTGGGGTAGCAGATCCTTCTCACACAGTCTGGGGGCAAAAAGAATCAGCTGTGCTTGATCTTCCTCTACCACTCATAGGATAGCTGAAAGAAGGTGAATCAATGGAAATGTGTAGATGGTCCTGTGACGAACTGAACCTGAAGGTGTACCCAGGGAACTATACAGAGGGTAATGTATGGCATAAAACAGAGGACACTTCCTTTTCTAGGCAATGGCAAAGAGACCGAAGAAAGAACACCTCAATCTGAAGAAGATCATTTTCGTCAACTCCGCATATAGCTCCCACTTACATTCTTCTGAGAAGTGGTGACTCTAAGCATCTGTTCTCAATTTAGTGGAGTCTGCAAAGTGAAATACCACCAGGAAAATGGCCTATTGCTGAGACCACTGCCACTGGCAAAGCGCCTCCCAACACTGATCCCATGACACCTCACTACAACACCCGTTGTCACAGGGGAAGGCCATGGTGTTGTCAGACAAAATCAGAATAGTGCTTCCTAAGACTGAAGGGAGGACGTTCTGCGTGTCAGTATAGGTCAGCAGCAGCTCCAGCATGTCTATGTGCAAATGCTGCTACGAGGTGGACTAACGGCCTGCACTGTTGTGTTGTGCATTTGGGCATCTCAGCACGGTGAAGATGCATCCATAACCATGGCAGCTTGCACCAGCGGGTGGCTAAAGGAACCCACCAGTTGGCTGGAGGGGCACATTCACCAGTGCAGATCTGGCTGAACACACCCGAAGATCTGCATTCAAGCTGAGAGGTTTACTTGGAGTTGGAGCCACTGCTTTCTTAGGCATCACTGAAGGGCTGTCATCCACAATCTGAAACCAACAGAAGATAAATAGGTACATCAGGTGTAGGATGTACAACACCAGGAACAATGTTTGAATCATCTCTCGAATATCCACAATTCTCTGAGGAGGAAAAGCATTCACACAGGTTGTGTTCCATACACTACAGAGAACAGCCTCTTCTTGGAATTAAGATGAGATTTATAGGTGCTGACTTTAAAGAAAAAAGAGAATGAGGAGGCAGGCTCGTGGTACACTAAAGATGTTTCTTGACTAACTCTGGAGACCCTACTTTCAAAAGCCAGTCATCTAAGTACAGAAATACACAGACTTCTGACTTCCACATTAAAGCCACCAAAACAGCACTCATTTTTATGAAAACATGTGCCGCAGTTGTCAGACCAAATTATAGCATCTTGAACTCAATGCATAGGGAAGGTTGGATGATGAAAGGAGATTTCCTAGAAGACCAAGAACAGCAACCAGTCCCCTTCATTGAAGTTCAGCAGTACCTGCCTCGAAAACAACATTCTGAACTTCTTTCTCCTGCTGGCTGAAGCAGAGGTCGAAGATGGGTCTCAGACCTCCATTCCTCCTTGGAACCAAGAAATAAAGGGAGCAGAATCATGTTCCCCACTGTCCTAGGGGCACCTAGTCCCTTGTTCAGCAGGGCAAGGACTTCACCCTCTAAAATCAAGGCATGTGCAGGATAGCACCTTGTGGTGAAAGGAGTGGTCCACAGGGATGGTCAGGAAGAGTAGCAGATAGCCCTTGAGAATGACTTGTCAATCCGAGTAGGTGGTAAATGTCTGAAATAAAACCCATAGACTTGGGAAATCCATGCAGAATAGCAGCCGGTAAAAAGAGGTCTGAACACGTATTACCCATTTATTGGCATCTAATACATAACTCTGCACAAATCCCAGCCTGTGCCAGTAAATGCAGCAGCCAAGTGCTGAAAAGATTTTGAGTAAGCAAATTAAGGTTAAAAAAGCCCTAAACGTCTACAAATGTTTAAAGCAAGGGAATTTCCACTGGTGTATGGCTGGGTGGACTCATGCAAAATGTGCTTTTCGTGATTTCCCTGTACAGGTATGCGACTTTTGAAAACCGTAAGTAGAGAGAAGCTTTGCAAAAACTAGATCTTTCCTTCATGAGTCGACGCCCTTCCTTCTTGAAATGCGCGAAACAAAAGAGAAATCTAGTATATTTGTGACAAAAACATACTTGCTCCTAGGCGGCGCTCGACTTACCGGCCAGCACTGCCGTGATGTAAAGTGATAATATTTTCAACGCACATCACCAAAGACATAAGAAGAAGAAAAAAAAAAAACTAGAAAACACTTCAAAGTTAAATATTACCTGATTGCCAAACAAGTTAAATCCATTAATCGCTTCAAGTGCAGCTTTGGCTAATCCGACAGAGCTATACAAAAGAGGAAAGAAAACAGAGAGATGCCGGTTACCCCACTGTTTCTGAGGAGGAAATCAATAGCTCAAGCTTTTATCTTAAATAGGCGTTTCACACACATGCACTAAGAAAAGAAAAAAAGTTTGTCTCAGAGTCATATGGGTAATTAATCAGTCTCATAGAGTCAATCGCACAGTTAGCAATCAGAGGCATTACAAAAAAACTCGTACGGATGTGTGAAAGGCAGATTTTTTGTTTAATATTAAGTGATGTTTTGCACTAGATATTTATTAGATATAAAATGAGCATTTAATAAAAAAAAAAAACATAGGCACAGGGGTGCTTTTAGTTCTTATCGAGGGCAGCGGGACACTCCTGTTGTTCTTATAAACTGCAGATTATTACGGAATTTGCCTTTTGCTGAATTCCACGAAAGAAACTCAATAAAAAGATTTGAGCCCGAGTCGTTTTCATAATTATAAGTCGAAACATTCTTCATCGACATCCTTAAAACCTGAGATTTACCTTTAAAACCCACTACCATATATTTGGCATTGTTTTGTCATCGCAAAGGAATAGAAAAGCTGGGCCTTTTACTTAGTGTTTGGCTAAAGTGATTGCCTAATCCAAACACTATTTAGGTCGGATTCCATTAACACTGATGAGATGTCCAAGAAAATCTACCATATCAACAACAATTTTACATTTCCTCAACCTAGGAGTTAGGTTACTTAACTCAAAATCCTCCAGATTTATTTTAAGACTACGTCACGCTAATCCCGTCTCCTATCATAAAGCAGCTCCCTACCCTGAAGGAACCATTCCTGCTCCCCTTCAACAGCGAATGTATTGTCCTTTGGAAGAGCACAGATGCCAACGCCAAAACAAGGAGCATGCATTGGAGTACATTAACGCCACCGATTCAAGGACTGCAATCTCACCTCAGGCAAACAAAAAGATCTTTGTGGAAGTGAACAGCCACACTCAACATGTGTTCAATTTTAGGTAAAGGAAGGCGGTCTACCATTGGCATTAAGATCTCCAAGGTCAATACATCTTCTGAAGCCTCCCTTGAGGTATTTTATTTCGAGAATGGCAAGGTCAGTTATTCAATACCTTTGTCACACAAATGATAAAGTTCCATTCTTAGCTTTTCCTTCAAAGGCAGAGGTAAGTTACACATTTTGTGAACCACAGGTTGTACTGCCATGTTTTTCTTTTTCTTTTTTTTTTTTTACAATTTTGCAAAAAAACTCATAAACATGCTTAGGCACAGCTTTAAGTTTCACAGGCAGAGCACAATAGTTTATTTGCAGGTTGCTGTAGAGGGGAGGGCCAGTGCAGATTTTTTTTTTTTTAAATTTATTTATTATGCTTTTTTTTTTTTTTTTACAGACTAGAGTTTCTCATTTATAACGTCATATGAAGATCAAAGAAATAAAATTAAAAAGTATAATCATGCACAAAATAGAGGTATGTAAAAGTCACAGTTTTCATTTAGGGCACGCTGGATTTTTAGATGATCAGAAAACTTTAGATAAAGCACCATTTGCAGACGGAAGATTACCAGTAGTATGTCATGTCCCTCCCCCCACCATTGGTTATATGCATTCAGTCGAGTAAACTTCCTATACAGTTTAAATTCCAGACATGATATCTTGTGCCCTGCAGGCTAGGAGCTAATACGCCTTATCTTCTCAAAACCAAAACTGAAATCAGACATTGTGCTTGCAATCCCAATACCTTTCTTTTTTGTTCTGAAGTTGAAGGCATAAAGCTAGAGCTGTAGTTTTTTTTTTTTTTTTTTTTTTACAGTTACAGGTTTTGAGTACAGCAGGGCACGTTCACACAGTTTTTGGACAGTAGAAAGTACATGCAGAAAAACGGACTAATCAGGGGGCATTCAAGTGACTCACGGAGGCAGGAATTGTGTATTTGCACCAACAGACTGACCTTACGAACGTGGACAACAACCCGAGCAGAGGTTTGCTTGCAATTGTAATTTTAGGGACAGCAGCATTTGTCTCAAGGGCAGCTAGGAAACAACACCCACAATCTCCTAAATCTGAGAGCATGTACAAATACTTTACAGCTAGTTGCTCACCTTGGAAAACAACACACATAAAGAAACTCCTGACTAAGGCAAAAATAAGTGCTTTTCCCCCAAATGATAAAGTATCTTAAGCACTAACTGCACACAAGTTAAAAAAACAATGGCTACAGTCGATACTGCCACTGTACAATGCGGAGTGGGAGTAATGAAATATTTTATTGTGGTATAAAGGGGAGAGTTTCTCCAGAGAGAAAGAAATATTGTCAAAAAAAGAACAAATGTGCTATTGCACGGTGCCACCACGGAGATGGCTGTGGGATTTTTGCCAAGTGGAAAATTCAGTGAAGCAGGCAAGGTGCACTAGACGTACGCCTGTGTACATATTCTTACATTCCCTTGCGTATTCCTCTTGGAAATATTGAAAGAATACATGGCAGTCAAACTGTTGCCTTGTCAGCCGGAACTAAAGAAAACAAGAGTAAAATGAAAACTGGAAATTAGAACTGCTAAAGTCACATTCAGGAACATATATCGGAATCCAACAACTCAGCCACATAATCGTCCAAATTCATCCATGAGAATACGGAACCAGTAAACAAGAAATCTCTCTCCCTCGCATTAGAAAAATAAAAGCAAAAAATCAAGCATCTAGCCAATAGATTAGCCCTTTGGGACCTATCAGCTTTGGCAATGGTGCTTGCTATGTTGTGAAGCATCCCCATGCTCAGCCGCACGGCTTTTAAAAAAGAAAAAAAAACACATACATCCAGGCGTGTTCTTTTGTAGGCATGTGCACCAACAAAATGACACAAGCACTTTTATTTTATTTTTGCTTTTCAATCTTAGTTAACTCTATAAATGCCTAGCCACCAATGCATTGTTCGGTGATCATCAATTTGCATTTAGAGAAGGCTTCAGAACAGAAACGCCTATGTTATAAGTATGCAATGATGTCAGCAGCAACTGACACAACTGAATATGGAACACTAACAGTTTTGTTACAATAAAAAATATCTCAACAATTTCATGCAATATCCACAAGCTTCTATAGAGAGAATGAACACAGTTCAAGATAGGAAGACTATATAAAAAAGCCATTAATCAGAGAAGAGCCAACTACTTGACCAACCTTCTGATATATTCAGGTGGACCTACTGATTGTGGAAGCAAAAGCAACCTACTACGCAAGTCACCTACGCCCAAAACGAAGCAAACACAAAACAAATCCTTCACTGGAGTGGCAACAAGCTTATAGAGGTTGCTACTAACCCACCTAAACCAGCAACCAAACTTACTCTGGTACAGAAGGGTCCTAAAAGTGATCGACTTACAAGATATCCAATCTATATACTTTCTAAAACGGTGTTATTCCTTCACTGAACTTGAAAGCTCCCCCCCTTGTACACACACTGTTTAACATTCCTTACACACCTCAGACCTCTCCTTTGTTCTGCTCTCGAGTTAACCTTCCTTCACTATCCTATCCCCTTTCCTAACATCAAGACTTTGTTACAGCATATGTTCTATGTAAGGTTGTTGTTAAAACTGTAAGGAGAATTAATAGTCACGCTATGTAGAAATGTCAAATTTGTTTAGGGTTTCGTGAATCACCAAATATCAATGAATCTGTACAACAGGTGAATAATAAGTGAAAGCAGTCCTTAATTTGCTTAGCACCTGTACTAATTTTTACGTTTAAAGTGTATGGTGCTTGTACCAATCAGAGTGGATATATTGTTTTCTATACTTACTTAAAAGGGCTTTGGGTCAGACTACTTCATCAATTGGCTTCTCTGGCTTGGAAACCTTCAGACACAGGCTTGAGCAACTGTGAATCACACCTTGGATCAACCGAATGGATTATTTTAGTCCATCAGTTTTTCTACTGGATACCTGGGTGTGTTTTTCCACATTCATAGGAATGCATGAGGGACTACTTAACATCTAAAATTAGATAGTGAGAAGGTCTGCAGCACTGGGACAAAGCAGACATAAGCATCTAAAAAATGGATGCCATAGAAAATAGAGCAAACTTTTTCTATTAAAGCATTTGGTTTTCAGACGGTTCTAACAGAACTTTGGTGCAATAGATCTAATGTTTGTACAGTATGTTTGCTATACCTATGTCAATTCTTTTTGCTTTGCTAGTGCTTGCTTGGGACTGGGACTTTTTTTTTTAATTATCAGACTTTCATCCAGAGCAAAAGAAAGTAATTACCAACTGGGTGAAGCGCTATATGTAGATTTATGTTTTAGTGTTAATCCGTCTAACGAATATTGCATAAGATAAGTCTTTGAAAAGGCAGGTCCAATGTACAGGCTTGCTTGTTAAGTGTTTCACTTACCCAAGGAATTATTCTTTGCATCTGGCATTTCAAGAAAAAAACAACACACTCTCTCCTAGTGAAGGGTCTCTCAGGTAGTACTGGCATTGTCTTACTCTGGATGTTTTGTTATGATTCAAAAGCAATTTTCTCCATATGAAAAGCAGTGCAGGTTTGTGCTTAATAGATATGCCACTATAACTAGGCAAAATTGAAAGAGCTTTCGTAAAAATTATCACCAATTTCACCACAACCAGATGGTAAAAATAGCTTTTTTAGGCAAAAGGTGCACATAGGTGTGTAGAGGTATCCAAAATAAATATTCAATGTTAGTGATCAATAGAAAGATTGAGATGTAGATGGACAGGGCACACCATCAGAAGAGAACAAGAACCTCAGTCCTCTGGGCCCCAGAAGGCAAACGGAAGAGACACAAGCCAAAGAACATATAGGCGCAAACTATGGAACCAGAAATTAAAATCCCGAACCACAGCTTCAGCACCATAAAGACATTTCTCCAAAACAGACAGAAGTGGAGGTTCTTTGCTGCTGCCGTACATGCAAGTTGACATAACGGGCAGTAAACAAGTAAGTGAATGGTCCAGCTGTTCAGCAGTCAAAGTTTAAAAAAAAGAAAATATGGGTCCTGTGATGCAGTATGCACTGATGGCCGGGTCAGTTAGCATGGGGGATCAGGGACAAAGGTGTGGTTAAGGAAACTAAATATTTTGCAAATTGTTTTGGCTATTTAACCTTCAGGTACCTACATTTAAAACAAAGTTCAGATTAAATGAGACATACATTAAAAAAAAGTTAAGTTAGTAAGTGTGAAATGCACTATAGTACACATTGTGAAACCTCTATTACTTAATGCACTGCAGAGGTATGTGTGTAACGAGACAGCCACAGAATTAAATCTTGGTTGGTGCAATGGAGAATAGAGACTTGTGTATTTGTAATGCTACGAGGTCCCAGCCTGTCACAGAAAACACTGTTAATATGCAAGTAATTATTTAAAATTTGCAATATACACAATATAATATAGACTACTACAAAACACACAAAAACACTTTCTTCCTTTGGGGGTTTGCGCTTGGAAAAGAATGACCAGGGCAGAATAAATGTGCTGCCTTTCTCCTCCACGGTCTGCCACAGCAAAATAAATAAATACATAAATAATAAAATTATGAAGAGGGAAAACCGAGTTTTGCAGGGATTTGGCAGCTTGCCAAGATACTGGCCTCCATTTCAGTTGATCGGTTCAGTAATGTGTGAAGTCCCAATGAAATCAGCTCTGCGGCTCAGTTCACTCCTCAGTGATTCATGTCCACATTGCAAAGGAGATTGTCAGTCTCCACTCGTCGATACTTTGTGGCAGGCGGGAGTCGAACCACTGCAGGAGTGATCCTCTAACATGGCGCGCCCTGCTTTAGACACTGCAGGCAAGCAAAATGTGCCTCTTCTCAGGCCAGATGATTTTCTCTATAGCTCGACGGGGTATTGAAGGTCCACCGGTATATGCACCCTACTCGTTCATTGATTAGTTCAATCATAACAGTGGCTTTCATGCAACACAAAGGAAAGTGGAATAAAACAAGAACATTTTGTTGTATAAGCGGCTAATGCATCAACGGATTTTACCTATTTTGGCTCTATGGGCAAATGCTTTTAGTACATATTGGCCACAGTTCCCCTCCGCCAAGTCTCCCCTCAGGCACAAACAAAAGCACATGGTGTCTCCTCCTTTTCTCAGTCTTCTACTGCAGCCTGCTAGCGCGGGTGTCTGAATAAAAATTATTAATGAGAGTTTATGTATTTTGAATAATAAGTTTATGTAGAAAATGTAATAACGTAGAAAAATAATGCACACATTTGAAAATGTGATTACGAAGAATGGCCACCTATGTTAACAACATGTACTAATCAATGATTTAATATTATGAAATGTTGAATATATGTAGACTAATGCAGTAATATGTCATATTAAGGGTTATGTAGTAAGCATTAGCTTTATTAATCGTAGGCCTTAACTTAGCGAGTGTCTTGGCCTACTTGCAATGCCTCATGTAAAAGCTGTTTTTCTTAGTGTTTAATAAAACAGCTGACCAAGTGAGTTAAAACTGTTAATTTCTATTGTATTGTTTAAATGTGCTCATAACGGAAGCTTTTCATGTGAACCCAATGCAAGGAGATGATGTTCTTGCTAATGCAACAGTTTATGTGTAATGTGTGTACGACTGACTTTCCCAGGACTAGAACAATGAAGAAACTGACTAAAGTAGAAGCTGCAACAATATTGTTACCTGACAAGCCGGATGACTAGCACATCGCAAGACAAACCAATCAACGACATGTGAAAGGAGTAATATTAGAATGCATAGATTTGAGATTTTAGTTTTATTGGACAGAGTGTGAACATATGATTAACTGACTAATAGGGATTTGGGGGGTAGTTTAGGAAACTCTGATTTAACGACACTGCAGAGAGAGAAGAAGTCATTCTGAGAGAAGACAGTTGACTACGCATTTTTCCTGACCGAGAGGTTACTACTTTCTTATGAGTCTTCACTAGAGACGTGCTTAACTTGAATGCTTAAAGACTTTGCCCTTTTTAAATTCTGATGCTGATGCCGTGCTGATCGACTGATGTCCTGAGGACGAAGACTGATTCTGCTTTGCTGGTCCACCCTGAAGATAGGTATATCCAAATTGTTATTATGCATATTTGCTTTTTCTTTCTAGGTACCAACTGCGCTGTTTTGATAGAGCCATAGTAAGATGTGTTTTCCAAATTGGTGTTATTAAACTGTTTTGCATGAAGCCCAACATGCTGATGCAAATTTGATGTTAGTTAAGGATTCTCACTAATGACTTACGATAACAGGGACTGATATTTTATGAATTTCTCTGCTGAATTCCATTTATGTTATAACGTCGACACAGGTGACTTTGTTACTGATTTGCACTATAACCTTAGAATGTGTTGTTGTTCAAGGTTTGATTAGGCTACGTTTCTTCAGCCGCTTTGGACAACCATTGTTGTTTCTGTATGGGTTTCATCTGATTTTGAGATTAATCTACATGACCTTAGCATTGTTAATATAGGGAAATAAATAGTCTAAACTTTACTAAAGGTGTGGTTATTCATGACTGAAAGGTCATGGTGTGTGACAATTACTGACTCCATTAATTATTGATTTATTGATTACTAATGATTATTGTGTATTGATTATTGGTTATGTACTGGATCTATGGTAAGAAAATCTTAATTGCGAGTCAAAAGGTTCATCGACCTATTCGCGTCCCCTTGTAAGTTTACTTATTAAGGTCAGAGGCGCTAACAAGCCCTCTGATCCCAAAAATGAAACGCCTGGTCTCCTGTCATTATATCCATCCCCAATATGGCTCTCCATATCCCCATCCCCACATAGAAACAAAATAGTGCCTGTGATCCAAGGAAGGCCGTAGCTACAGTGGGGCCAGCTCAGCCCATACTTCCGCCTCACGTTGATTAAAAGCCCTTTACGAGTTTACCTATAAGCAGTGCTTTAAATGGGCCGGTACTCTCCGGTACTGAGTACCGGCACTTTTTTATTTTGAGAGAGAGAGTACCGGCATATCTCAAGACAAACGTAATACTTTTAATTGGAGAGTACCGGCACTTCTCAGAAACAAGCAGGTACTCTAATACAGAGTACCTGCACTCCTATTTTACCATTTAAAGCACTGCCTATAAGTGCTGGCATCGGGTGTAATCAGTGCTTAATTTGTAAACGACTAAGTGCTAGAGCTCAACTTTTGGCCAGACGGCTGTGGCCTCACCCTACTGAATGTCGGCAATCTGAATACCTAGCTGGCATAGTTTTGCATCCACCCAGACTCGTACTCACTTATTTCAAAGTGCTATCAAATAATGAAAACACAATTTAGTTAAGCCTGGAAAAAACTTAAGTTTCCTCATTTTATATTGTGCCACTCATCCACTAGATGAGTATCTCTTTCCCCTCCTGTTTTACCTCAAAGATATTTTTTTTTTTAGAAATCTTGGTGCCATAACTTAGAGCACAGGTGTCAGGCAGAAACCACACTAAAGTTTCACTCGTTTTGGGCTCGAGGGTGCAAGAGGACCTCAAACTGAGCGAGAGACAACATTTTGCTCGAGCTTTCAGTTGCTTACTCAGTTCTATTGACAAAGCCAATAGGTCTCACATTTGGGACCAATGGCAAGAGTTTGTAGCTATGCTGTACAGCATCCCCCATGCTGTGAAGCATGGCTAAAGGAAATAAACTTAAAACAAGCCTGGCTGCTGTTCAGCATGTCTAAAAGATAGTGGTGTAGAGGAGAGTGGCATAAAGTGGAGTCTCATGGAGTGGAGTGGCACAGAATGGAGTGAAGGGTTGTGGAGTGGTGTAGAGTGGCATGGAGTGTCATAGAATAGAGTGCTGTGCGGTAGAGTGGAATGGTGTAAAGTGGCGTACAGTGAAGGAGAGTAGAGCGGATGGACATAAATTGGAGGGGCACTGAGCCAAGTGGAGTATAGTGTCACAGAATGGAGTGGCATATAGTGTCACATAGTGGGGTGGCATAGAGTGTCGTTGAGTGGAGTGGAGCAGAGTGGTTCAGACTGCCACAGAGTGGTGTAGAGGGGCGTAGAGTGGTCTTTTTATGAATCTGCTTATTTCTTCATCCATTCGATTTTTACATGTTTAGTTGTCATCTTTAAAATTGATGTTCTGTGGATATTGTATGAATATACATATCTTTAGCCTAACTTACAGAACTTGCAATAGTGGCTTTCTGGAGTGCTGCATGCTCTTTTTCTTTTGTACAATGACACTGAAGGAGTTTGTTTTTCAACAAAACAGATCAGACAATAAATTTTGGGTATGTGAATTATAAGTCATTGTGAACGAAGGAGGGGTGATGGCAGGAAGAGGGGGAGGTGGTGGCTGCTGCGTCACTACAGAGTAGACTGCTGACAGCAGTGATTGGCCTTGCTGTTCCTCTGTCGAGTTGGATTGGCCTATTGGATACTCTAGCACTGCCAGATGGGTTGGATGTAAAAAGCCAGTGTGTGGGCTGCATATATGGTCCCACCACAGTCCACAGGGCCAAAACAGCCTGCACACTCACCGTTCAAGCTGACCCATTTTGCAGCCACAGTGCCCAAATGGCCAGATTAACACTGCTCCTCAGTCTTTTTAACCTGCAGTGATCCAGTGTTGTTTTGAAAAATTCTGTTTTTCGGGCATCCAAGCAGAGAGCGGGCCTGCCTTTCGTTATCTCTACACTGTCTCACCATGTTGTTTCTGAAATCCTGCTGGTTGCATTGTTTTGCTCAGAATCAGGTCTTGGTGGTGGCATAATGCCATGTGGAGGTGGGACTCCAACATAGAACTAAGGAATTTGACTCATGATCCCAAATTGCAGCTGTATTGTCGTGGCATCTACACCTGCTTGTTCTCTTGCAGCAGCAAATTATGCAGTGCCTACTTGGAGATCCTGGGGCAGCATTGTTGTGTATCAGTTTATGTGGGATGCCTGTGCCATACTGAGCTGGCAACATATATTTGCATCATCTCAATTTATTTGTCCTCCAGATGCAGTTTGTCTTACGCGTGGGACCCTGCTGCGTCCTTATGCAGTTCACCAAGGTGAAGCAGTTGTGTGACTGCAAGCAAGTGGTTCCCAGAATTTTGCTGACGTTTGTCCCCTGGGCTGCCTTATACATCTTGGACTGCAATGACCTTCTGATCTTTACAGCTTGTTGCATCTAGTTCTACTCCTTGCCCACAGTGACGGACTTGTGCTAATTGCAGAGCACTTACCATCTTCTATCACTTGGATTTTATGTGCCAATCGTCTTGCTCACTCTAAGCCTGCTGTCTTTGGGCCATGACTGTCTTTAGTGTTTAAAACTTTGACTGTGTACCATCTAGTCTTCTGATGAACTTCTTATGTTTTAATCTGTTAGGATTTGCCCCTCCTTCACTGCAAAAATCAGTCATACAGCATGGTTTTGTGCAGGCTATAGCCTTTTCATATGAGACCTCTATAAAGGGTGTTGCCAGATGCAATACTAGTCTTTATTACATTTCAACCCCATACCTCATGCATGCACTCAAGTTGAAAGTAAAGTATTTTCTAGTGGTGACACATGTATCTGACTAAAGTCATAGCTCCAAATAAAACTCAAGTTTTTTTACACTGTCCTTACCGATGAAGGGAACACGCAAACAGTTGGCTTTTGCGCACAGAGTATCCAAAAGAATATCCTCCATTTAGTCTCTGCTCTAGTTCAGCACACTAATTCCTGGCATGTCAGAATTTTTCCATACACTCGATTTATATTATTACATTCATCCAGTGGCCATTGATCCGACATTAAATAGCAATCAGTCAGCGTAGTATTTTGCATATTTGCACAGCTCTTTAAGCCCCCTTAGGGTCACCTAAATTAATCAAAGGAGTAGGAGATAGAAAAGAGGGATACAGAGAAAAGAATACAGAGCACAAGGGATAGGGAAATAAAGAATGATAAGTTTTGATTTAGTCAGTGTTGAAAATGGCCCTTTCTGCAGGGTCATCCCCAAACGTTTTGCCTTACTCCTTCTCTTTTCTTTTTCTGACCCTGTTTTGTTAGTTTCAGGACTCTGGCCACTTTACCACTGCTAAACAGTGCTTAAGTGCATGTGCTCTCTTCTCTAAAGATTGTATAATTGGGTTACACCTGTTTGGCATATTTAATTTACTTGAAGGTCCCTAATAAAGTGCCCAGGGCCTGTAAATTAAATGCTACTAGTGAGCCTGCAGCACTGATTGTATCACCCACTACAGTAGCCTTTCTAACGTCTCAGGCCTCCCATCACAGAGCCTGTATGTGCAATTTTTGACACTGCCATTTCGATCTGGCAAGTGTACCCACTTATCAAGCCAAAATCTTCCCTTTTATTACATGGAAGTCACCCCTAAGGTAGGCCCTTGTTAGCCCCAAGGGCAGCAGTGTATTTAATAAGTTGGACATGAGGGGGGCATGGCCAAACAACATGGCAGGGTAGATGTAATCCACAGAGGCTCTGACGAGTGCCCCATAGTTTATTTAGATTTGATGTCATCAATGCATCTCTCTCCCGTCCTGAGACTGGGATGTCGGTCTGACCAAGCCCCCATGTCTGCTGCACATTCTATGCCTTTCCAGTGTGGAGACTACACCTGTCAAGAACCAGTGAGCAGGCTGAGCCAGAGAAAACATGGCAGGCGCGCCAAACCAGACATGGTGTCCAGAGCTGCGACGGAGGCCCTAGCTGGATCCTGAGCCTTCATGGCAGACCCAGCCTTGAGGTCCTAGGGACTGACCGCAGTCATCCACAGTAAGAGCCACTATACCTCGACCCTCTTCAAGCCAGCCCTCCATAGCCAATAACTCCAGCATACTGCTTGGAAAGTTGCTGTTGCTTTCCCTGACTCCACCTGAGTACTGCGAGCAGGGCACCGTGAACATATCCCCAAAGCTTAGGCACTATCCATGCCCTCCTCCTTTATGGGGATCGTCTTGTGGGCCTAGAGGTCGAAGACTGAGGAGTGAGGACTCCAACGCAGAATGGACTAAGTATTTGCCTGACTTAAACATGCTGCCCATCTGGAGTCTGAGTGCGAGTATCCTCATGCAGACACCTTAATCCTCAACCAACATTCAGTGAAATGGGGCACCTACGTTACCCCCCAGCCTGTGAAATTGACAATTGGTAAAAGATGGGCTTTCTCCACTCAAGAGGAATAAATACACAGTAAGAGGACTTAAAGCAGCCCTCTGGCTAGTTTGACACAAAGGGCTCGTTCCTATCCTCGGTTTCTGAGCACCTTCATTGCTGTCCATGACCTAGGCTGGTCCACAACAGTGCAGTCTCTATGCCACCCAAAAAAGTCCAGAATCATCCAGTGTCCAGTTACTTTACCCCCCCGGAAGCGAGATTGCCAACCACTGACACCTCCCTAGACAAAAATATGGCTCTCACCAAAGAGGAACTCCTCTCTTCCCAACGCAAATTCAAGACAGAACTTAGAGAAGAGCTCAAAGCAGACATCGCCGCCGCCTTCGAATCTTTCAAGGCGGACGTCAACTCTTGGGTGATCGCCTTGCAGACAGATGTCGACTCCATTGAAACACCCACTCTAGATTTGGAATTGAGAAGAAGGAATCTAAGGGCCAGACCTGGAGGACTTCACAGTGAGCCTTTTCTCAGAACTACTAGGTACTGAACATCCTGAAGTGAGAGTGGAACAAGTGCAAAGAGTGGGACCACTGCCCACATTGGGGGGAGGGGGGTTTGAGATGGCCTAAGGATGTCCTGGCCAATTTGAGCTCTTACAAAACGAAAGAGCTGATACTACGAGCAGCACATCAGACACAGTATCACCTTCCAAGGAGCGAACTGTTCTCGATTCCAAGATGTCGCTCCAGCGACTTTGCCACAGCGACTACAATTTAAATCCATCACAGATGTACTTCATCGTGACCATGTTAAATAATGATGGACTTATCTTTTCGCTATTCCCTTTGAATTTCACACCACCAATTTAAGGAACTAGACCATGCAGCTTCTCTCCTCGGCCTCAGCATTTCCACAACATCTGATTCTGCTGATAACTCTGCCACTGAGCCTTGGTGCTCACAATGGAAGGGAATACGTTTTGGCAAGAAGTGATCCCTGACACCACCACATTTGACCACGAAGCAGCCTTTCTTGAACCTCTATTTGCCAGGCTTGGATAGCTATTGACATGCTTGGTGATCTCTCCTCTCTCTAGGCCCACTAGGTCGAAGGGAGTGCAACATACTGGAAAAATATGAACTCCCTTAATGCTTTTCTTTAAAGCTCCTCTAATTTCTTGCAACTTATACGGAACAATGCAGATGATTATTATGGGACCCGTTATCCCTTCCTCTACAGTATACACTTGCAGCCTGTGGCGTGCTCAGTGGATTAATGTCCACTATAGCCTCATCATCCATATCTCAATTAGTTGTTTCTTTGCATGGCTGGAAATGGTTTCCTCAAATGGGGGAGGGCTCTGTCGGGGAGGGATTGACTATGTGCGCAGTGGAAGTAGGGGACAGTTGAGATCGTCTCCTGCACCTTTCGAAGGGAGTGGAGTTGATTACCTTTCTCTCATACATCTAGATGGTATTAAATACCTTAACATGGAATGTCGAAGGGCTAAACTCTCCCAATAAACGCACCCAGCTTTGGAAATATATTCTCAATAGGTGCCTTAAAAATATAGCTCTTCAGGAAACACATCTCAGATGGACGGAGGTTCACAGATTGCGACATAGATCATACCCCCTTATATGCACCTCTGCTGCCACAACAAAACATAACAGAGTTGCACTCCTCTTTCACTCCACAGTCAACTTCTAACTTATAAATATCAAGTCAGATAAGGAAGGGAGACTCGATGGCTAAAGGGCTTATTGACTGCCGCCCCTGCACCATTGCCACAGTTCACGCTCCTAATACTTGTCAGTCTGAATTTCTCAGCTCCTCCCTTTCCTTACTGGGTGGATTTGTGGAAGGTGCTATTATACTGATGGGGGAGTTCAAATTATTATGGGATCCCAATCTGGACAGCGCACACACACACACAGGTACTATGCCGGAATGTTCATTAAAGCCACTAAAACGGCCTTATGCCAGCTGCTTGGAGGGCGATGAATCCCACCAAACGTGACTACGCCTTTTTCTCTTTCACCCACAGAACATACTCTAGACTGGACCATACAATCATAAGCCAACACCTAGATCATACAATTTTATTCGCCACAATATTACTATCTCGGACCATGCCCCACTGGAAGTAGTCCTCGCCTGGCACATTACGAGGTCTTCTTTTCGTAGATGGTACTTCCCTAACATACTTCCGAGGGACCCCTCTTTTCTGTATTGAACTTCGCAAGTCAATTAGAGAATATTTTCAGCTAAATAAAAACCAAGACACTGCTCCTTCCTTGGCTTGGGATGCCTTCACAGCAGTTAACAGGGGGAAGTGTTTCTCCTTGATGATCACTCTCACTCAGCAGAAGAAGGGGGAGAGAGAGATGCTAGAAGTTGAACTTTTGCAAGCTGAGAAGGCCCATAAGGTTACACCCACCCTTAGCCTACAGAGAAAAGTCACGGCCCTCCGGGGAAAAATTAAAGCTATATACGCCAACAATGCAGAATTATTCCTTTTTGCGTCTTAAACAGACCACTTATGAAAGAGGCAAAAAGGTAGGCCCTCTGTTAGCAAGGCAATTACAAAGTAAACAAGAGAATGAAAGAGGCAAAAAGGTAGGCCCTCTGTTAGCAAGGCAATTACAAAGTAAACAAGAGAAAACATATTTAAGACAGATACGGGACTAGGTAGAAGTGCCTCAACACACAGAAGAGGGGAATGCCTGGGCCTTCAGAGATTTTTACAAAAAGCTTTACACTTCTGACTCCATGGACGACAAGGAGCAGTTAGCCTACCAAGCTGACGATATTCTACCGCAAGTCTCCCCAACCCTTAACAGTGCATAAAGTGATCCCATAACGACAGAAGAGGTAGAGCTCACTATAGACGCACTTAAAATCCTCAAAGCTCCTGGCCCTGACGGATTTAATGCCCACTTCTGTAAGACTTTCCGCTCCGCATTAGTCCCTCACTTGACAGAGCATTTCAACCTTATAGATGACTCCCAGACAGTTACTCTCTCAATGGGAGAAGCCCTTATCTCTGTTATTCTGAAGCTGGGGAAAATCCCAAATTTTTGCACTTCCTATCGCCCAATAGCTCTCCTCAATCTTGATGCCAAATTGTATGCTAAAATCCTAGCTCACAAGTTGGAGGACATTATGCCAGAATTGATCCACTGGGATCAATCTGGCTTTATTGCAGGGGGACAAATGCATGACAATTTACGGCAAGTCATCCACTTGATAGAGAAAGCTACAAAGAAATCCATTCAGGCGGTCTTGCTGACGTTGGGCGGTGAGAAGGCTTTTGATCAGGTGGATTGGGCCCTTTTCTCTCACACACTGCATCGATTTGGGATCAATGACTGCCTTATAACTATGTTACAGGCTAACTATAGTCATCCCTGTTCTAGATTTCTGGTGAATAGGACAGCCTCTGACTTCTTTAATCTCACCTGGTGCTACACCCTATATTCAAGAGATTCCCTTTGGGGCAAACACAACCTCTCGCTATTTGCCGTTGACATCCTGCTTTTCCTTACCTCTCCCCTATCCTCTCTCCAGGCTTTACAAGTAGCACTTCAATGTTATGAAGCCGTAGCCAGTTTTCACATTAATTTTCGCAAATCCTTCCTACTCAACTTAACTCTCCCCTCTACGGAGATGGTGGATCTGACATCTGTCTTCCCCCTTTCATTGGGCGAAGAAAGACATCACATACTTAGGGATAAAACTCACACCCCAAGTGACTGACCTATACAAGGCGAACTAACCTCCTCTAGCATGACAACTTTAAAAGGATCTGAAACGATGGGCTCATTATATTTAACTTGGTTTAGTCACGTTAACTCCTTTAAAATGACCGTGCTCTCCCGAATACTGTACCTTTTTCAAGGACTCCCGACTGTTGACTGGAAATTGTTTACTACCACTCGCTCCTTAAATACGAAGTTTATAAGGCAAAATTGACAGGCCTAACTGTCCTACCGAATTTTTATGCTTCCTAAAAAAGCAGGGGGCTTGAGTCTCCCAGACTTCCTGACCTATTACAGAGCAACCCAACTCTGAGTCATATCTGAATGGTCTGTAAGGAAGTCAGACAAACACTGGCTACATATGGATCGGGCGATAATTGATAGAACAATCTGGGATACCCTATGGAAGCCCAAAGCTGACCGCCTATGCAATGCCTACTTAAGTACCCCAATGGCCAACATATTGGGATATTGTCGCTAAGACGAACAGGCTGACATCCTTCCCCTCCCCATATACACCTATACATTTCAACCCAGCCTTACAACCTGTCTTGCTGCTAGGTCCTTTTGGTGGTGGTGGTGGTGGCGGGAGGGGATGCCTTACTAATTCAGACCTGTTTCATCGGTGGGACATCCTAACAATCGAGAACTGTTGCCATAATGTTAACTTACCCACTTCAGAAACTTATCACTATGCTCAATTAAAACACTGGGTTCTACAATCAGATGTAAGGCTGGCTGCCATTAGAGACACCCTCCCCATTGAGCAATTTGTATGAAAGCCAGGAACCACCACAAGGTGCATCTCCTTTATTTACTCCCTCTTAAGATCCACTACACCAGCCTCCTTCCTGGCACATTACATTCTGGGAACAATCTCTGGGGATCACTATTTAGGAGCGGCAATGGCGTAATCTCTGGCATGACATCCCCAGATGTAATCATTCAATGGGTTTACCTGAAGCACATTACAAAGTCATTTACAATTGGTATTTGTACCCGGAAAAACTCTGGAAAATATTTCCAAATATGAAAGACTGATGCTGGAGAGAGTGTGGGTTACTAGGAGATTTTTATCATATCTGGTGGGACTGCCCACTATTCGAGCCTACTGGGAGGAGATTGTAGCTCAGATGACCGAGATACTGGGCTATCCTGTACCTTCCGCCCCAGAATATATCCTATTAGGCCTCAGGGATCCATCCCTCAAATACCAAACACAGGGAGATTGTTCAATCCTCTGGTTTGATCAAGAAGTTTGAAGATATTTGAGTAGCCCTGACAAAGTCGTAGCAATGACTTTCGCTTGACGAAACACGTGTTGGTTTGAACGGTGGCTGGAACTGTGAATAATTGGAACTGCGATTGAATGTCATAGGAGAGCTCCTCAAGCATGAAATAAAACAAAATGGAACTGAAGAATTTATAAAAGAATGACACTGACTTTATTTTATTATTAACTTGGGCCTTGGATTTATTATTCAATTTTGTTAATCCCTTAAATAGGGTTGTTCGAGGGAGTTGGGTGGATATTCTCTCCCAGGAGCACCGTATTTGTGGACTTATATTTGTTACTTTGGTGTGAACCTGTGAGCACCATCTCCTACAAAAACACCCTTCCATATGTTTTTCATCTTTAGCTGTGTGCCCTGTCTGAATGGGGAGGGTTGGAGGGAAAGCACTGCTTGTGAGGGGACAGAAACCAATAAGGTTATACATTTTAACATTGTAATAGCAGTTTAAGGTGTTAGGAGGGAGAGAGGTATGTTAGACTATGTGCCAGTGCTTGAAAAAGACAATACTAAGCAGAAGTGTTGAATGCCTTGAAATAACTGCTTCCTGCTCAGTAAAAACATTATTCTACATCTGAAAATCAAACATGGTTGGGATTAAATTTGCAAGACTGACTGATCAAGTCAATTTCCTGTTTAAGGCAACTCAGTAAACGCTAGTATGTTGGCAAATCAGTCATTTTCACACACCACGATTATTCCGAATTGTTTTCAATGTTTCTGATTTTGCCCCATCACTCGTTAGAAACCACTCTGATGTCACTACCATTCTTTCTGAACGTACTTTTATCATACTGGTACTAAGAATTCCTCCTCCACCCATAAGAAGTCTTAATTTATTATTCCTTTCCGGACACAAGAATTCTACAACGTATGTTAAAACTTCACAGATTTAAGTTGTACCAGTTAGTCTTTATACACAATTGCCAAATATTGGAACCAAATGTATTAATATTTAAAAATATTTCTGTTACTAGTATTCTTAGCTATAGTGCTAGTTTGAGTATCAGTTCTATGCTGCAGTTCAGTAAAATGCTGGTGGCAGTGGAAGTGATATCACACACCATGTGACCACTGGTTGATCCTTGATCTTTCCTTAACCATTCAAGAACCATTTGTTTACAACCCAGAACCTAACCGGAGGCAACAAACAGTAAATAAAGAAAGAAAACATGAATTTTAGACCTATGTTTACTTTTCTATCCTACTACTGCTTTCATGACTCCTGGGACCATGGTTAGCAAGGGCTATGCCAGGGATATCCAATGGCATGGCAGTTGTAGCGGCCTGTAGCACTAGTTACTCCTGATTAAGGTCAATGAGTTTCTGTGAGTTTTGTTTTATTATTGTCAACTTATTTCCAAATGTTGGTTGCATTTCAGACTATAACAGTGACCAAGCCAGACAAAACCATGAATATGTGAAGAGAGTTTGTACTAAGGGTTTTTTATGTAGAACCAAGAAGTACAGCTTCATCTTCAATGTACAATGTAGCATGGCAAGAATTTTTTTTTTTCACCTGGAAGCAAGAGAGTTGTCTCCTGTACTAACATCTTGCCATGCAAACAATGTATATATTATTCGCTGTGAAATGCAGTATAAATAAAACAATATGTTAAGAAATATTTATTTAGCACACCTTTTGCTACTGATTGCCTAAACATTATTCTGGGGGAGTATAACTAAATATCTTAAATAAATTTGTTTTTTGGAGCTTCAGACAAATGCAACTGGCCCCAGACACAAAACCTGACATTTTAAATCTTAATTAGTCTGCTGACCCAATGTGTGTTAAAATTTAACATTTTCCATCTATTCTGTCAAAACTCGTTCAGGAAAAGCCTTAAATAGCATAAAGGATGTTTAGCTCAGCCTAATAGAAGACGACCGTTGTCATTTAAAATGCATCTTTGAACACATATTGCTCAGAAAAGGACTCTTGCTATGCAGTGTGCCACAAAAGTGAAGGGGTGAAGGGAGCCACCACAAGTAATTTTCATTTTGGCTATAAACATTGTTCCTGTTTCACTGTTCAAAGTGTTAGCTCCCCCCCGAATGCTTGGTTTAGTTAGTTGTGGCACTGATTCCAAATCATGCCTCATTAATCCACCACCACACACCCCCAGCCCCATTATCTCATGAAGGTTCTTTTTCATCACTGCATTCTTCATTTGTCACTGTTTTCCATATTTCCCTTGCTCCTTCTTTCCCTCTTACGTCCCCCACACCCCACTGGTTGCTATGGGTCAAATTCTGACGAGAAAAAAATAAGTGCCAGTCTCCATAAATAATCTCTGGTGAGCCCCTCATGTAACCAGCGGTGCAAATTAAGCACTGGGTGCAACTAGTTTGATTTGCTGCATGAACTCTGCTCAGGGCGTCTGGCAGGCAGAAGCTGCCAAGGCATTATCCTCTCCAAACAGAAAGCCCAAGACAGCAGTACACATAGCAGTTGGAGTGCCTGCAATAATGACAGGTGCAGTTATTTCCTAGCTGGGGAGTGGCATTAGAGTAAGGGTGAAGGGGATGCACTGAACAGCTGGTGTTATAACAACCATTTTCATTAAGATTCATTGTTTGAAAGTAGATCATCTGGGAATATGCTGAAAAATGTCAGCATGAATCCCACCTTCCTGGCCTATGATGGACACCACATAAACAGGAACACTCCCAAACCGGGGTCACTCACAGTGAAACCATTACAGATCCTTAAACCTTGCAGCAGCGCCTGAGAAAGATGCTCTTCTGTATAATAATGCCACATTATCTAACAGATCGTTAACATGGTATCTTTTCGCATGGTTTTCTCTGACGTTTTGCTTTCTGACCTCCTGTTTTGACTGTGTGCTGAACTTTGTTTTTCCTGGCTTTTTGACTCTGCACACTTTTCCACTGCTATCTGGTGCTAAAGTGCATATGCTCTGTGTCTAAAACATGTTAATATTGGCTTCTCATGATTGGCATACTTGATGTACTAGTAAGTCCCTAGTAAAGTGCACTATGTGGCCCAGGGCCTGTAAGTCAAATGCTACTAGTGGGCCTGCAGCACTGGCTGTGCCACCCACTGCAATAGCACTTCAAACATGCCTTAGGCCTGCCATTGCAGAGCTTGTGTGTGCAGTTTGAACTGTGTTTCAAATGTACCCACTTGCCAGGCCCCAAACCTTCCTTTTTATTACATGTAAGTCTTCCCTAAAGTAGGTGCTGGTCATCCCTAAGGGCAATGTGCAGTGCGTTAAAAAAGTTGAACATGCACTTTTCAGTTTAACATGTCCAGGTAGTGAAAAACTCTTATATTCGTTTTTCACTATTGCAAGGCATATCTCTCCCACAGGCTAGTAGGGGGGTTGCCTTAAAACACCTTTTAAGTGTAACTTCCTATTGGGAAAAGATAGAAAATTGAATTTGGTGTCTCTGGACTAACAATTTAACAACACATATTTTGGTAAGGGAGTTTTTAAATTGCAGGTCTGAAAATGCCACTTTTAGAAAGTTCGCATTTTCTTAGTTTAACCATCCTGTGCCGGAGTCTGCCTCCAATCCATGTGTAGTCTGTGTAAGGTTAGAAAGCAGCTACCTTTGTGCATTCCATCCGGGCAGCCATAAATACAGGACAGGCAACTGCCCCTGCACTTCATCTGGACTATGATGGGTCCTTCGTGAGCAGGAAGGGTGGACGGGCTCTTACTTACACCTCAAAGGTTAGTGGCTTGATTACCCTTTAGGCCCCTTGGTGGTTAGGACTGATAACCCCCAGAGACCTCCTGACAGGACTGGGATGAAAGGAGACTGGGGCACTTCAAAAGCACTCTTTGAAGCCTCCCCCACTTCACGGACACATTTGGGCATAAGTACTGGGCCTCTGACCCCATATACTCTAAGCACTTCTGGACTGAGGAAATTCTACCAGGAAGAAGGACCGTGGGGCTGTCAAGGAGGGACTGCCACTTTGCTGTTTGCTCAGCTGTGTTGGCCTACTGCCTGCTACTTCTTGCCTGGGAGTGAGAGGACGGGATACAACTCTCTGCAAGTTTCTCCAAGGGCCTGCCTGAGCTTGCCTCCTGTTTCTAAAGTTTTAGGTATATCAATGACTTCACCCTCCATCATGGTACCAGCATCTGGGCTCCTCTGCTGGGAGTCTGCTCTGCCAAGTGGTGCCAAATCCAGTCCTGGGCCTTTGGAGCAGAGTGTGGTGCTGCAACACAAGAACTGGCGCAATGACACCAACATGTCACTTGGAACCGATACATTCCCCTGCAGAAACGCCGTTTTTGCTGCAGCGTGCACCAAAGCCGCAGACACCACTCGCCGAATATGCGACACAACAACCCTGACTTACAATACACCTCTGGCTTGGCCAACGCATCGGAACCAGTATTCATCGCTTCTGGACATGGACGCATCAATGATGCTACCCGATCAGGAAACAATGCATCACCTGCAAGTGCGATGCATCAGCTCCTCTGGATCAACGCATCGTCACCAAGCACTGACACAGCAAAGGTACTGTCAAGCACGTCTGTGCGACTCCTGTACCCAGCATGCGCTCCGTTACAGTTGGACTGAACCTTTGAATTTGCCCTGGTGCAGCGTGACCAGATAGTTCCAGTTGGAGCTATTGTCTTCTAAGCACTGCATTCTGATTAATCTTTGAAAATTCATAACTTAACTTGTGTACTTTGGAAGTCTGTTGTTTTGGTCTTCTTTGTCTCTGATAAATAATGGCTATTTTTCTAAACTGGTGTAGAGTCCGTTTGTGGTGTTTTCATTGTGTTACTGTGAGTGTGCACAAATACTTTACACAGTCTCTTTAGATTAGCCTGACTGCTCTGTGCCAAGCTACCAGAGGATCAGCACAGGCAAACCTTTAGTGTGTATCTTACTTGCCCTAAATAGGAATGCAGTCCTTACTTGGACAGAGCGCAAACCTCTGCCAACTAGAGACCCAATTTCTAACACTGGTGATCAGCGGTAAGGACAGGACTTGTATTTGTGCACTGCATCAAGTGATTGGAGTACACTACTTCGATAGCTCTGATCATTACGTACCAATATACGTGACATTTCTCTTTGGCAACTTTTAGAGTTTTTGCAAAAAACATGTCTCAATCTGGAGACCGAGCAGCTGCAACTGCAGGAGAGGAGTTTGAGCAGGAGAAACTGGAAACCTACATGGTGTCCCAGCTCAAGGGTTTCTGCAGAGAATTCAAGTAGTGTTCTTTTGAAGGCCTTACTAAAGGGGAGGAGCTGCAAAAGGCAGAGTGCCTGGCTGGCAACCAGAGAGACAGCTGCATGCTCAGAGGAGGGCAGTGTTGTGGGTGGCACAGAGGTTATGCATCTGGACTTGTTGGACAGCCCAGAACTGCCTGTGGGGTGAGGGGCCAGCGTCAATGGAGAGAGGGTCCCCTCTAAAGCAGGCAGCAGTGCTTCCTCCAGAGGTCTGTCCCCAGAGCAGCTGAAGGACAGACAGGAAGCTAGAAGGCTCAAGTCGGAGCTAGCAAAGCTCAAAATGGAGAATGATCAGGCAAAAGTTATGGAGGAAAGAGATTGGCCATTGAGGAAATGAAAATTCTCTTGGCTCATGAGCTGAGCCTGAAGGAGCTGGGCCTGAAGGCTCAGAAGTCTGAGTCAAGCGCAGATAGTGGCAGCATATCTTCAGTGCCCTCTCTGACAGGAGAATAAATATACCCAAGAGTCTGATAGCTGACTACAAGGTGCGGGAGGACATAGATCGCTGGTTTGAGGTCTACAAGATTGCTTTATAAATGCACAGGATCCCTAATGAGGATTGGGGGGCCAGATTGTGGAAGCAGTTTCTAACTGAGGTGGAGGGTCACCTTACTAACTGTGAAGAGGGATGAGCAAATGAGGTATTCCGCCATGAAGGAAGCCCTTACAAGGAAATATGGATTTACCCAGATAAAACATATAGGCAGAGGTTTAGGGAGATTGTGAAGCTTCTTCCTCAGACCTGGGTATATTGTGTTGACTCTTTCTGCAAGGATCTGGAGAGTTGGGTGAAGGGCATTAATGTGACAGACTATCAGGGGCTCTACAATTTGATTGCACAAGAGCACATGTTTAGTTTTTGTTTTACAGAGCTGCCCAGCACTTGATTGATAGTAAGCTCTCTGACCCCATGGAGCTTGCTAAGGAGGCAGATCCCTAAAAGTCACCAAGACATGCAGTAAATATAACCCCAAGACAGGTTTATATCTTCTTTGTAACATGAAACTCTTCTTCAGATTCAAAGGCCAACAATTTAATATGTATGTGTGTAAAATCTAAAATTGTAGAATCATGGTCTTAAGACAGTGTGGCTTTTGCATACAGGGAAAGAAAAACATGCTTTATAAAATGAGACTTGAAAGAAAATGGTTACTCTAGGAGCAGTTTTGAAGCTTGAAGAATTTTCTGGAATCACATGTTGTGCAATATTCCACTGTCTGGTGGTTGCGTCCACAATGTCTCTTTTAGTCACGTCAATCTTTTTCTATTGTTGTGTGTGTTGTCCATTCATCAAACATTTGGTGTTCCCTGGAAGCGCCTTGGTGTGGTTGCCATCTTCAAATTCTATTTTTGAATTTTGGGCAAGGAGACTTCCTCATGTTTATGGATTCCTATTCTATTATACTTTTCTTAACTCGCTCATTTGCAAACTTCTCCTTATTCTGAGGAGGTGGAAGATTGTATGTGGCTCCAGAAAATTCTTCAAGCTGTAAAACTATTCCTACAAGTAAGTAACAGTTTCCTTTTGAAGCATAAATATTTTCTAGATTTGAGCGCTGTGCATTGATTTTGCCGAGGTATCCTGTTCCCTTGTGAGGTTGGGTTGAGAAGAGTCTGTATTTGCAAATATGTGTTTTATTACTATTTGTCCCACATGTGCCTACTTGTTAGCTTAAATGTCTATGCATCTTATTTCATGCGAGGAGGGTTATCATACCAAATTGCCCATGGCGCCCGCAACAAGCAAAAAAGAGAGAAATGGCCTAAAAGACAATTCTAGACCAAACAATTAAATGGCAGAATAAAGCACAGCAAGTGAATCCAGAATAGTTCCATGCTGCAAACTACATCTTCCCGGGAGAATTGTATGCATATAATAGTCGTTGTAACATGCCTGTTAATGGGAAAAACTTGCTTCCTCTAGTTAAGAAACATTTAGTTACTATTTTTTATAATTCTCTTCATGAGCACATATATAGGACCTGACTGGAATATATGCACAGTATGCATGTCTTGTATATGTACTGTACAGCAGACTCCAGTACAGACAGGAAATGCAGGCCTCCAGTATGGAAATAGGTTATAGGCCTCAAGTAGATGTACAGTATGCAGACTTCAGATGCACACAACACATGGAAGACTCAGGCATAGCCATAGTATTGCCCTTTAGATATATGCATGCAGGTCTCCAAGGTATGCAGGCCTCACACATACCTCTAGTACTTTAGAATCTGAAATATAATAAAGATGACTTGCTTTTTACCTAGTGTGTCATTCCACATCGCAGATGTTTGTAAAATATTTGAAAAATGAGAAGGTACTCAAATAACTGAACTCAGAAGGATGGAAAGCGGAGTCAGCTTTGAAGGGACTCAAACATACAACTTTCTGATCACAATTGCTCACTGGGCAAAATGAGCACTTGATAAGGAATCTTGTGGGGGCATGCAGGGCATTTGAAATTAATCTGAGGCCTGTATAAGACGCCTACATCTAAGGTCTGTGTGGTATGGATATCAGATGCCAGCTGTATAACCTGGGCATATAGAAGGTCCTTCATCAGTGCAAACACCAGATTGATTCTCTGCATACCTGACTATATATATGAGAAATGCACACTGCTTACATATAAGAGACCACTGTGTATACATTAGAGGCCCGTCTGTATACCGTGTATATATGACTGTGCAACATGTAAATACTGCGCAGACTGATAGTACTACAACTCCGGACCAATCCAGTGATAGCAGCACTGCCACTTCTATGCACGAGAGCTTATGTGTTTTGAGTTTGTTGGTTACTGAACACACATTTGGCCGGTAACTTACATGCTACCATTTTGGACACCTCAAGAGCGAGGTTCTGGCTGAGAAAAAGTGAAAACAGCATATTGTGGTTGACCTGCATTGGGATGACTGATATTTTAAAAAGGTAGATAGTAACAAAATATTGAGCTTAAGTAAATGATGTAGCCCAGACACACCTCCAAGGATGCAGATTGATTTGCAGAGGATATTAATAATGTAACAGTAGCATATTTAGGAGAAGCTGGGCAAAGCTCGGTATTGTGATTGGTGTCAGGATACCATAAATTTAAGGAACAAGGTTTTTGAGAGGCAAAGAGAAGGTTGGATATTGTAATTAGTTCTATGAGAGATGCAGTTAACATTTTCACTTGTCTCCATTACCAAATATGAGAGGAATGAGGGGAAAAAACATTCTCTCAGAACCACAATATGGACGGGCTAGGTGCCCAATTGAGATTTCAAGGCACTTCAGCTTCACAGATAAAATTTGCTTTCACATTACAATTAGAATTGGCAAATGTGCTTTAAAATGAAAGGGGGATGGGGGGAGGACTGGGGAGGCGGAGTGGCCAAGATGGCGATCCAGCTGAGACGTCCTTCCTGGTCTCTCCGACCTCCCCACCAACATAACCTCATTTAGCGTCCTTCCCGCCACCTGTTTTACACCCCTCGACTACTGGAGAGTCCCAGGGGCTGAGCTGTAGTGTGGAGGAATGTCAGTTTGACCCCGGAACAACAAACAAAGCGCCCGTGCAGAAGCACTGCTGGGGACGGTGAGCCTGTAGCCCACCCCGTCAGGGGTCTACTACATCTACACTCTGCACGCTGCCCCTGCAGATCAGCCTGTTGCAGGGGTCAGATGCAGGAGTGCCAACCTTAATCAGGCAACTTCGCGACTGCCATACATGCCCTCATTATAGCCTGGTGCTCTCCTGGTACCTCTGCTCATAACTGAGAGAAAAGCCCAACTCCTCCAGTGTAGCCTCCAGAAAGGACACGCCACAAATCGTTTGCATGCCCACTGCACCAGTCTCCTTGCTGCTTACCCAGAACTGGGTCCCTTCAATGGGCAATAGACTGAAGCTTGAGCTCCAGGCTGCTGACTGAGTAGACCCATGCATCTGGTGCACCCATAATTGAGCTGACACACAACAGGCCTGTCCCTTGCCTGTCTGAACGTTAGCACCATGCCAGGCCAAAGCCGGGCTGCCTAGCGGGAGAGCGAGCACATAAATTTGGCTGCCTCGCAAAGGCCAGCAGGGGAACCCTCGCCATGGCAGCTTCCAAATCCAACAAAGACAAGTCCCTCAAGAACATGCTCTCGAAACCGGCTGCAACAGTAGGGGACACGGCAACTCCTCATCAGAAGCGGCTCGCCCACCGTCAACAGAGGACAATTAAGTGCCAGTGACCAGGTCATTTATGTAGGCCCTGTTTACCTCTCTCAAAAATTATCTGCAGGTGGTGAAGAAAGACCTCTCAGCAGACCTAAGAGAGGCAGGTCGGAATATAGAGGAGTAGGGGCAGAGAGTCTGCAGTGAAAGATCATGATTTGGGACAGGATGAGGAGGTGGAATGGCTACATCAAGAAGTCCTTTGCTTGCAAGAACAACGTATCGACCTCCAGACTCATGCTGAAGATCTTGAGAATCGCTCCTGAAGGAACATTATTCGCGGAGTGCCGACACACGCCGAAGCCCTCTTCCGACATATCCTGGGTGGCACTGAAGGATTAGATTAAAAGTTGGATCACGCCCACCGTGTGGGCGCCCAAGACCTGAAGGGATACCACCTGCAGACATCTTGACTTGCGTCCACAACTTCCAGCTAAAAGAAATTATTCTCAGCAAGGCCAGGGAGTCTCAGTCAGTTCATTTTCAGAACCACAAACCTGTGCTATATCAAGACATGTCTGCAATCACTCTCCAAAAATGCCTGAAATTTCGCCCCATAACATCTCACCTCCAAAAGGCTGGTATAACTTACTCCTGGGGCCATTCTTTTAGGATTATATTCTGCTTAGAAGGGTAATTAATGCAACTGAGATCACTACAAGATGCCTGCAACACACTTGGTATAACAGACTCGGTACCCAAGTTGACCTGGAGGAGAAGGCAGACAACAGTAAGCAGCACAAGATGGCAAGGTGGCAGCATGTTAAAAGCTCTGCTGTGGAGGCAAGACTGTACTTAGTCACTATGGCCAGAGAAAGACAATCCCTGCTCTGGACTCTTTCAGGAAAGGCAGAGGGGACTGATGACAAATATGATCATGAAGTCAGGCCACGATCACTCCAGGAATATGGTAGCAGGAGGGCCCATAAACGGAGGGGCTCGAAAACTGGCTATGCACCCTACTGATAAGCCTGAATAGACTCTGTATGACAACTGGTTGGTCCCCCATGCCGGATGCCCGACTCTACTTCTCTCCATCATTGATGGACTGTCTTAGGTCATATGGAATGTTTATAAATGTTTTTCTGTGTTTTATTGACGGGATCATTTTTCGTTCTTCAGTCATGGGGACCTCAATGAACAACTTAGTCAACACCCCGAAAAAACCCACCCACAACAATTGGACCCTGATACCTTGGTCCCTTCTTACCGATGTCATACACAAACCTTCCTTCCACAGAGTCCGATGACCACAGAAGGTAAGGTAACAGAGCCTCAACATTAAAGGGACTCAATATTCCCATTAAGTGAAAAGTGGTCCTATCCATCCAAGAGTGGTCAGGAGTGACATATGTTTTCTTCAGGAGACTCACCTCCTCGCCAAAGATGTATAGGTGGTTTCCCCATCAACTCTGGTCCACACACACCTCGAAAAGGGGGGGAAGGTTGTTATATTGATTTCCTCCTGGTTACGAGGTGACAAACTCTCAAAAGTAACTGAAATCTGGGGGGGGTGGGGGGGGACTCTTAGCCGACCAACTTCGACTGGGGTACTTTTGCTTAACTATAGCCTCCTTTTCCGCCCCCAATGAAAACAAGAAACATTTCTCACTAACCCTCTCACCCATTCTACAATCACCAGATGCAGCCATACTAATAGGAGGCGACTTAAATCCGGTTATGGACAACAATGACCTTGACCGCTCGGCTCACCGCTTCGCTCAGCTGGATTTGCAAACTCCTTAAACACTTAGACCTCGACAGGGTGGAGTATGCAACAGGTGTGGCAAACTCCTGGCACATAGGTTGCGAGCTAAAACACAATTTAGGCCCGTTCAAAAGATTAGGCCTACACAAATAGCCGGGCGTTTAGAGAATTCTATAAAACCCTATATACAGACACGCTTAGACATGCAGAGAACCCCTCAATTTATCTATCTGCAAAGCCAGTCCCCTAGGTTCCCGCTGGATACAGTGGAATTTCTTGGCCAGCCTATTCATGTTGAGGAAGTAATCTCTGCTATCTCCTGCCTTAAAACCACAAAGGCACCGGGCCCAAACTGTTTTTCCCCATTATTTTATAAAACTTTTTGCCACAAATTAGCTCCAGTCCTGACCAGACTTTTCAACATGTTTGACTGCACAGGCTCACTTACATATACCATGCTTGAGGCCTCCATAGCGATAATACCTAAGCCTGGCATAGACCCAACGCTGTGCAGATCCGACCTACCCATCTCGCTATTAAACGTTGATACCAAGCTGTTTACAGGGATTCCAGCACACCAGCTGAATCCCTTAATGCTGGGCCTGATCTACCCCGACCAGGCAGGCTTCATCCCGGCGCAACAGTGTAGAGATAATACCAGACGCTTCTACCATTTAAAGGACTAAACCTCCCTCACACCAAAAGAAGCTCTCTTCTTCTACATCGATGCCGAAAAGGTGTTAACTTGAGTTCACATGCCCTACTAATTTAAGACACTGGAGCATTTTGGTTTCGGGTTGCAGTTTTGTAACTGGGTTAGGAGTGTCTTTTGCACCCCTAGAGCCTTGGTCCGCAAATATGACATCGCCTCTCAGCCATTTGATATACAAAGAGGTACGATGCAAGGGTGCCCATTATCTCCCCTTTTCTTTGTCCTGCATAAAGAACCACTAGTGCAGAGCATAAGGGAGCACCCTTCTATAAGTGTCATTCAGTTCAGTGGTGAACAACATCTTATGACGTCATTCTGGCCATCACTGACCCCTTGGTCAATCTACCTGTCCTACCACACGAATTGCAGACCTTTTATATAGTCTCTGGGTTCCAGGTGAATTTAGGGAAATCACTTATTCTTAATCTCTCAGCTACACCCCAGACTGAGGCAGCTCTTAGAGCCCAGTTCCTCTTTAAATCGGCCTCCTCTTACCTCCCATACCTTGGGTTACAGTTAGCTCTGTCGCTCTAACGCACTATCTCCTTAAATTATGACTCTCCTTAAAGAGATTAGGATGGATCTCCAAGGGTGGGACACTCATGGCTTGGCAGAATTGGTGCCACCAAAATGACAACTTTGCAGAGAATCCTATACCAGTTCCAAACCCTGCCTTTGCTCCCACCCAGACAAGCCCTCAGGTCTTTAAAAATTGCTATCAATCACTTAATATGGGGTGGAAAGAAGCCTCGCCTCCATAAGAATCTTTTCTATAGATCTCCATGGGAGAGTGGACTGCGGTCCCCATTAATTCAGTAGTATTATTAGGCTTTGCAATTACGGCTCCTGGAAGAATAGAGCAGACAGTTCAAAGAGAAACACTGGTTCTTCATGGACCAATTGGTGGAAGGAACCCTGGCTTCCCAAAAAACAGAGCCAGTGGTCTGTACTCATTGCCAGTGACACCGGCGGTGTTTCAGCAACTAAGGAGGGACTCAACTCCTTCCCCTCCCCTATGACTCCGATTTTGCACAACCATGATTTTACGCTGGGATTGCATGCAGAGCGCTTTTCACGTTGGCAGGAGCGGGGATGTAAAAGGATTGGTGACATGTTTGACCCTCAGGGGATTATACCCTTCGAACAACTCAAGGCAGACTATGGGATGACGGAGGCAGAGAGAGTCCAATACCTGGAGGTGCACATAGGTGGGTATTGCATTCAACTATACGGCCCCAGGCAGAAGGCATCTGACAGAATTTGAAAAGTGGCTAACTCTTAAACGCAACTATAAGAGTCTGAACTCTATGCCATCCTCGGCAGAGAGAAAGACCTCAACGTACACCAGGACAGAGACAGTTGGAGGGAGAGATAGGATGGGTATGAACTGATGCACAATGGATAGACATCTATTGCAGGGCGAAACATTCAGCACATAACATATTTAGCATGGAGACTGCATACGAGATAGATCCATATTGGTATCTTACTCCAGTGTGAGTGACTGCCTGGAACCCTGGGCGTACAAAGGAGTGCTGGAGGGGGTGAGGAACAACAGGCACTTTGTTGCACCTGTTCTGGCACTGCCCCAAACTGACAAGATTCTGGAAACATGTGTTATATGTCATCAATAGAGCCTTCAAGACCTCTATTCCCAGATTTCCTCCATACACAGTACTTGCCTTGCCCAAACCCTTGGTGTTCCCTGGTCCACATATGCATTAGCGTTGGGGGCAGCACACCAAACGATCCTCACCCTATGGATAAAGATTCCATCCCTTGATACAGGACCTGGTTGCACAAATTGTGGTTTGTATTGGGCATGGAAAAGATGTCACTCACCTTTGATCAGTGACCTGATGACTATCATACCGACTTGGCTCTTTTTAGCTATATATCGTCCACAGAGTTCAACAAGCTAACATGTCCCTCTTACCTGAAACGATCGAGACTGATACCCCCAGTAGGAGGACCTCAGGACATCCCTCATTTGTAACTTTATTGGGCAAGCATAATCACTCATCTGATGTAGCAGGCTCCCATGATTTCTTCTATGTCTCATTTCCCCTTTATGAAGGATGATCGGGTGGAGTGAACATTTTGTTGTTGGATATTAAGTTGTGTATCGAGTCAAGATGCATTGACTATGCAGCCAACCCCTCTGGGTTGTAGACATTCAACTGTGTCCTGTTGCTGACTTTACATGACTTAATAAAAAAGTGACCATAAAATGCAAGAGGAGTAATAAAACAATGTTTACTCAGAAGCGATAACAATGATAGAGGAAGAAAACATCCAAGAAGGCAAACCACTGCTGATGTTCTGCGATCACTGCTCCTGAAATTTCGATTTTCTCTTACAACGAGAGTCTGAGCAGTCTAGATTTCAGAAGTACTATGACTCACGTGTTGGTGGTTGAGATTTCAAGGCTGGGTCGAATGCTCTCCATATGCTAGGGCCTTCCACACTCATGAATTCTCTGTATTTTATCTATTTGAAAATGCGCAGGTGGATCACATTTCATGGTGCTGTCATGCCTGGAGGATGTGCCTCCGAAACATACTCCTGGATACGACCCTGCCTGCAATGTGTCATGTAAAAATGGACTCTGATCTATGCTACCACGGCTATCTATTGCACACTCTGGGTAGCAATCTTTAAATGCACACTCTTCTGCATATGTCCATTTTGTTTTTGCTCATGTTATGCACATTAATGAAAGATAGTTGAGAAAAACCATGTATTTCAGTTTCTGGCATAACAAATTTAATTGCTCCGGTACCTGTCTCACTGATGACAATTAGACAGATTGGAAAGGATCCCTGAAATCTTCACTCTGTGGTCCAGTACTCTAGTTGGACTTTGTGTAATTTCCAAAGTGTTTATCTACTGCAGATGACTTTATGGAGACCAATAATTTTGCCATCATTTTTAGGTCTGGAGGTAGCAAAGATCTATCGATTTTTACTAAAATGGTATGAGCAATATACATAATAATAAGGCTTTTCAGCCAGCCCTCTTCACCCAATATGTTATATTTTTTTTATTTAGATTGATTAAGGGCCGGCAGCTACCCAAAGTTTTGCAAAAACAAAAATGAAATAAAACAAACGCTGACAAAGCCAAAAGGCTGGAGGCCTCTGTAATGTGCAGGTCAGCCACAGGTAAGCACTTATCTTCACCTGCCTCCCCCCCTCCCAACTCAGCTGTCTTGGTGTTAGTTGATCCTGGGAGATTGGGAAAAGTCCGAGTGTCTCTGCGGGCCGAATAGAATGGATTCCTTGACAGGTGGGAATTTCAGGGGAACCATTCTCTATCCAGCACGGTTCAGGATCTCAAGCAACATACCTCCAGTTGGACAATAATGTGGAATGGGATGGGGTCACTAAGGACTTCTCTAGTGCTTATTCTGAAAATAAATAGGTGCATGGACCTAAAGTTTTTCTTAAGGGATCTACAATAGTTCCACCAGAATGCGTGTATTGCCAAATAGTATGTATGTATGTATATGTATTTATAAAGCGCATTCCGGCCATGGCATTGAAGCGCTAGGCAGCAGTGAGTAGAGTGTCCAAGAGAAAACAAAAAGAAAAAAGAATAAAACTACTGAGGAAAAAGCCAGGCCTTTATCTGCTTCCTGAAGGCCATGAAACTGTGTTCCTTCTTAATCGTCACCAGGAGCGAATTCCAGTGTTTAGCAGCAGCCACTATAAATGCTTTGTCGCCCCATCTAGCCTTACGAGTGCGAGGGACGTGCACCAAATAGGAACCTGTTGATCTCAGCTGACGACTTAAGAGTGTATCAGCGTAACCTAGACGACAGGTATTCAGATCCACGCATATGCAAGGACTTGTGCGTCAGACATAATGTCTTGAAAATAATGCTCTTCCTGACAGGTAGCCAATGTAACTGCTTCAGACTACCGCTGGCCGAAGCTGAGCAGGAAAGATGTAATATTAGTCGGCAGCTGTGTGCTGAACAAGTTGAAGTTTATTAAGCAAAGTTTTGTCTATATTAAGCATTAAAGCATTACAATAGTCTATTTTGTAAATTACCAAAGCGATAGATACTGTAATTCTAAGCTCCTTTTGTAAATAAGGGAAAAAGAAATTCAAAATTCTAAGCATCCAGAAGCAGACCTTAGTGATGAAATTTACTTGAGGCTTAAAGGATAGGCCATTGTCAAAAATAATCCCCAGATTCTTAGTAGAACTGATGGGGGTAGGAAGATCTCCACATGTAGATGGCCACCAAAGTGGGCTCCACATGTCCCTACTAGAGTCAAAAAGCAAGATCTCAGTTTCGTCACCATTCATCTTAAGCCAGTTCAGGCCCATCCATCTGTTGATCTCACTCACACAGTGATGAAATCGATCGCGGCTTCCTCCCAATTCCTATGAACGGGGATGATTAATTGAGTATCATCCACATAGCAGGTGGCAAGAAAGCCGAAAGATCGAATGAGTCTGGCCAATGGTGCTACATATAAATTGAATAGCGTAGGGCTAAGTGAGAAGCCTTGAAGGACCCCACACGGTAGTTGATAGGCGGGTGCTCTGAAGTCTCCACAACTTACTATGGTAGATCTGTCCTCTAAAAAAGATTTCAGAGTGTTCAGCGCTATGCCTCTAACACGTGCTTGATGAAGACAATGTGCCATAATATGTGGAGAGATGGTTTCAAAAGCCAGTGATAAATCTAACAGCACCAAAATGGCTCCCGACCCCTCATCAGTTAATCTACAGATAGTATTGGATGCAGTGATGAGGGTGGATTCTGTGCTGTGAGCTTTCCTGAAACCATGTTGAGTGGAGTCTAAACCGCCAGAGTCTTGAAGAAACTTGTTAAGTTCTTCATGAATATGTTTTTCAAAGATTTTAGTGTGAAAAGGAAGCAAGGCGATAGGTCAAAGATTCTTGAGGTCATTTGCTGCTCCATCCAATTTCTTTTTCAAATATATCACCATTGCCTCCTTCCATAGAGGGGGAAAAACTCCTTTAAGGGGGACCTCCTGATATATTGGAACAAGAGCTGTGGAAACTAAGTCAGGAACCAACTGTAATATTTAAGGTGGACAGGGGTCCTGGGGTGAGCCAGATTTAATGCCCATCATAAGCTCTTTGATTTTCTCCCGCTGCAACGGCTGAAAATTAGTCAACATAGGACTATCCTCGTCTATACAGCTGTTAAGACCCTCATAAGGATCCGATCCCTCTGCAGATTGAGCAAAGTTTGCTTGTATTTGCTAAACTTTATTTTTTTTTAAAAAGAGGCAAATTTGTTACAGAATTCCTGGGAGTTCTCTAGCTCTGGGGGAGTAGTAGGAATCAAGAGGGAACGTACTACTTTAAAGAGTTCTCTAGGAACATTGGATGCTTCCTTAATTTTCTGTGAATAAAATTCAGTTTTGTCTTGACTGATCGTGTCTTTGTAGACACTAAGGGTCACTCTGAGCTTTTCTACTTCTATGGGATTGGAGTCTAATTTCCACCTCCGTTCTTGGTGACGTACTTGTTGACAATAGTAAGTAAGGCTACCTAGTTTTGATTCCATCCCATGCATATTTCTTCCACCACTCCACGATTCTTGTCCCTATCTCTCGCTTGCACGTTCTCTTTCAACCCTACCTTTTCCCTTTGTCACTGTTTCCCTATGTTTTTCTTCTCTTTTCGGTCTTTCCTTCTCTTTCTGTGGTAGAGACTCTAGCTGCAGATTTCTTACCTTTGATTTTCCCAGGTGTGAGGCTGGATCCGGAAACTTTTGCTGAGCAATATCATTTGCGCACGCCATCGGGTGGCTCCATTCAGCTTCGCATGGCGTTGTTGACACCGAATGTGACTTTGTGGCAACCTATAAAGACGCGGCTACGTGTACGGCTGTCAGTTTCTTTTACCACAACTTTCTATGTCAGAAGAGCAGAGCCATGATAAGAACTGGTGCAATGTGTGTCAAAACTAGAGCCCTGAAAAAAGGATCATCCTTACCCTAGTAACAAGCCCGCAGAGCAAGGAGGCATGGGTGGGTGTAAGGAATCTGCAGCTAGAATATGTCTCTACCAGATAATGCATTACCAAAGGTAATTTACTTGTTCATCTGATATAGACCTCTAGCTGCAGAATCCTTACCTTTGATTGAATACCCAAGCCATAGCCTCTTGGCAGTGGGCTGCGGACAATGTTTTAGACTAAAATGTCCTGCTGATCGAACAGCCCAGATGCCCCTCCCTGCGGACCGGAGTGTCCAGGCAGTAGTTTTTGGCAAACATGTGCAGGGATGCCCACATTGCTGCCTGGCAGATGTCCTGGACTGTGACTCCATGAGCTAACGCCATGATCACAGCTTTTCCCCTGGTGGAATGGGCCCTTAAGCCCTCAGGAGGCTGCCTCTTAGCCAGGGCATAGCAGACCTTGATACAGAGAACGACCCAGCACTAAATGGTCTACTTATGGACTGTCCATCCCTTCTTTGCTCACGCATACCCCACAAAGAGTTGGTCGTCCACCTGGAACTCTTTTGTGCAGTCAAGGAAGAATGACAATGCTGTTTTTGGGTCCAGCCGGTGGAGTTGCTCCGCTTTCTTCGAGGGATGTGGAGGAGCAAATAAAGTGGGCAATGAGATTTTTTTGACCCAGATGGAATGGAGTCACCACCCTGGGGAGGAGAGAGGTATGGGTGTGTAGCACCACTTTTTCTAGAAACACAATGAAATATGCCGGCTTAGATGATAATGCCTGATCTCACTCACCCTCCGGGCAGATGTTATTGCCAATAAGAAGGTCTTGATGGTGAGCAGCTGGAGGGGACAGCTGTGCAATGGTTCAAAAGGACCACACATGAGGTATGTCAGAACCAGATAGAGATCCCACTGAGGCATGACAAAGGGCGTAGGGGGAAACATATTTACAAGCCCTTTAAGGAACCTATTTACAATAGAGGATTTTAAAAGAGAGGGTTGATCAGCCAGCCGCACAAAAGGCTGATAGAGCAGAGAGGTAGCATTTCAGTGTCCCCAGAGAGGAACCCTGTTGGGCCAGCGAAAGAATGAAAACAAGAATATACAAACTGAAGGCGTATACCATTTTTGTGGAGCAACGCCCAGCTGCCAAGATAACGTTACAGACTTCGGGAGGAAGGTCAAACACTGTCAACTGCTACGACAACAGAAGATACTCCCAAAGGGGCAGCCTGATCGGAGGATCGAGACTCATTGTCAGCAGATCGGGTACCAAACTCTCTGTGCCCAATCCGGGGCCTCAAGGATTATTTGGGCCTGGTTATTCTTGATCTTCTGGGCAGAATTGGTCTGGGTGGAAAGGCGTACAAGAGGCCTGAGCTCCACTTGTGACGAAAAGAGGTGCCAAGTAAGTGCCGCCTTGGGAACTCCAATGCACAATACTGCTGACACTGAGCTTTCTCTTCTGAGGCAAATAGATCTAAGCAAGGATCTCCCCACTGCTGAACGAGTCCTTGCATCACCTCCAAATAGAGACGCCACTCATGATCCGCTAGACATCTGCAGCTGAGTTAGTCCGCTCTGGCGTTCAGAGAACCTGCCAGATGTTGAACCACCAGGGTTATGCCCTTTTGTTCCAGCCAGGTACAGAGACGCTGGGTCTCTTGATAAAGGGTCCACGACCCCACCCCACCCTGCTTGTTACAGTACCACATGACGGTGGTGTCTATGAAGACCTTCACTAACCTACCCTTAACAGAGGGAAGAAATGCTTTGAACGCTAGCTGGATCGCCCTGAGCTTCAACACGTTGATGTGGAGCCTGGATTCCGCTGGAGACCAGAGTCCTCTGAACTCCACCTATCCCAGATGGCTATCCCATCCCTGAAGTGACGCATCTGTCACTACTGTGACATCTGGTTGCGGAAGGGAGAGGAGTCAGCCTCTGACCCAATTGCAATTTGTTAACCACAACTGGAGGTCTTTCGCAGTTTCCTCTGAGATCTGGACCATGTCGGAGAAATTGCCATGATGCTACACCCACTGGAACTTCAGGTCCCACTACAGAGCCTGCATATGTCATCTGGCATGTTTGATCAGCAAGTTGCAGGAGGCCATGAGGCCCAGCAGCCTCAGAGTCATTCTCACCGAAATCCAGAACAGAGGCTGAAATATCAGTATCATAGGCTGAATATCCTAGAACGGCTGCTCGTGAGGATAAGCCCAAAACTACACTATTTTCCAGAACTGCTCCGATGAAAGGGAGCATCTGAGAGGGAGTCAGGATGGAATTTGGCACGTTTATAGTGAAGCCCAGCGAATGCAGGAGGTTCGCTGTAGTCTGGAGGTGGGAGACGACTGCCTGAGTCGAACTTGCCTTCAACAGCCAGTCGTCGAGGTAGGGGAAGACAAACTCCTGACCTGTGCAGATGAGCTGCGACCAACACCATCAACTTGGTGAACACCCGAGGGGCACTGGAAAGGCCAAATGGCAGCACGGTGAACTAAAAGTATTGATGGCCTACCTTGAATCGCAGGTTAACGTCTGTGGGCCGGCCAGGTTGGGATATGGAAATACACACCCTGCAAGTCTAGTGCTACCAACCAGTAGTCTGGGTCTAGGGCAAAGAAGACCTGAGCCACCATGAGCATCTTGAACTTCTCCTCCTTGAGGAAGAGATTTACGGTCTGTAAGCCTAGAAAAGGGAGAAGACCCTTGTTCTTTTTGGGTATCAAAAAGTAGCGGGAATAACAACCTCTGCCTACTTCTGATATCAGAACCCTTTCTATGGCTCTCTTGGTCAAGAGAGCTAAAACTTCCTCTCAGAATAGACACAAGTGATGCTCTGCCAGCTGCTCGAACATAGGAGGGATAGGAGGAGGAAAGGATTGAAAAACAGGACATAGCCCTTCCTAATGATCTGCAGTACCCATGCATCTGTTACTGCTTTGTAGTGGAGGAGATGATGGTATATTCTCCCTCTCACTGGGCAAGCATGGTCCTAAGGATGCAAACTAGGTGGGCTTAGAGGCTGCAGCTGCCGGGGGTGTGTGTGGTAGACAACTTCTGGCCTGCGGATCCTCTAGATCAGAAGGTACTGCACCCACGTCCTCGCATACCCTGGGTTGGTTGCGTGGGACTGTGGCTGGTATAGGGCTGGTGCGTTCCACACCCCATCCACAGCCACGAAAGGGCAGAAAGGCAGACAGTGGACGAGGGGTCTCCAAGAAGCCCAAGGACTTGGCCGCAGCCAGAGTCTCTTTAAAACACTCCAGCGCCGAGTGTGCCTTCTCACCAAATTAACAAGTGCCATCAAAGGGCATGTCCACCAGATTTGCTAGGACATTCCCCAAAAAGCCAGATGTCCTCAGCCTGGCGTGGTGCCTTAAGGCCACTGTTGACGCAACCGCTCTGCACAGCGAGTCTGTCATGTCTAGTCCACACCCAATGGTGAACTTAGCCACATCTCTCCCGTCCTTCACCTCTTGGGAGAGTATGGCTCAGGACCTGAGGCAGCACTTGCGTAACTGTGTCCCAAATGGTATGGAAAAACGGCCCAATAAGCATGAGATGTTCACCGACCTCAGTGCCAGGCTGGTGAAAGAAAACAACTTCTGTCCGGCTGCTTGGATTCCCTAACCAGGGGAGCAGAAGGGAACGCATCATGGGACATAGAGGCCTGGACAACCAAGCTCTCAGAGGTGAGGTGTTGGCTGAGAAACCTAGGGTCACCTGGAGCGGGATGATGGCGGCGGGCAATGGTCCTATTAACAGGAGCCCCTGTGCTGCACTCAGGCCTAGCTCCCAGCAGGATGTCTATAAGTGCCTCATTGAAGGGCAGAAGGGGTCAAGATGTGGACACCTCAGGTTGAGGCACTTCTGTCAAGATGTTGGTCTTGACCGACACTGAGGGCAGCTGAAGGTCGAGGACCTCCACTGCCCTACGCACCACCACTGCATAGGATGCTCCTTCCTCCGTAGCCACAGTGGTGGGAGGGAGAAAGCGATCCAGTATCTGGAGATGTGCCCAGACCAATGGCCTCTCCTAGCTTCTCATACTAGCCCATAGACCTTTCCAGCTGGTATTCTAAAGGGTCCAGTGACCCCTCCCGCTCTTCTCCCATGTCTGGCATTGCAAAATAAAGGTCAGGCAATGATCTAGCATCACCATTGGCACCGAAATCAGCGCTGTGTGATGCCGTTCTGGTTCTGGATCATCAGGTATAAGAAGGGGGCTGGTGCCACCGGCAGGTACCGGTGGCGCCAGGGACATCGGCTTCATGACCAGTGCCGGGGCTGAAGTCATTGGCGTGGATCCAGGGACCAAAGGCATCCCTGAGGAGTCAGCCCGCTCAAATATGTGGCGCATGGCCTTGGAGAACTCCTTTATTTGAGCAGGTGTTGACCCGGTCATGGAAAAAGGTGGGAGATGCAAAGTCGAACTGGCTAATGATTCTGCAGAACTGTGCCGAGAACAACAATGTTCCCCGTGCGTCTTGTTGGCCGATGAATGAGGCGAAGTCAAAGTCCTCTTGGACTTCTTCTTCTTGTGCCTCTTTCCTGAGTGTCCTGAGGACCTTGAATGGGAGGAAGAGGACTTTGGGCCCCAAGATCGGTCCCGCGACCTCGACCGGGACTGAGATCTTCTTGGAGTCGCTTGCGTGTTGCCAACTGTCGGGCCGCAAGCAGCTATAGGGACTGCTCCCTCAAAGCCTTCAACGCCATGGCCCGGGAGTCTGATCATGATTTGAAGTCGTGGTCGCGTTCAAGGCACCACAAGCAAACGAGACGGGGGTCAGTGACCGACGTGGCACGTGACAGGCACCACACGGTTTGAACTCAGCCTTCCTCTAAGACATTCTCGACACACTTCACAAAAAGCTTCACAAAATGTTGAAAAAAGGCCTGTCAAATAGCGACAGAAGGGTAGCTTTCTCCGAATCTGCGCTAACTGGTATGGAAAGGAAAGAACTGATGCCTGTGCACCTGGGCAGCACCTTTATAGTAGCAGCAACGTCACATTCAGCGCCAACAACCGAATGGAGCCACTCGACGGCGAGCACCAGGACTATTGCTCAGCAAAAGTTTCCGGATCCAGCCTGACGCCTGGGAAAATCAAAGGGAAGGCATCTGCCAATAGAAGTCTCTATCAAAAGAACGATAAAAAAAAAAAAATGCAAAGTTTAAAAAAAAAAAAGAGTGCTAGTGCCCTCCACCTTCATCAACCAGCACAAATGAAGTACTAGACTTCACTCTTACATTCCCCACTGCTGTCTCCTGCTACAGCCACAGACACATCCCTTGCTGCTTTCCTAGTGATTCAGTGGTTAACAGTTGTGTTCTTAGTGCAACGTGAATAAATTAACTTGGTAATTAACCTACATACTTTTTGCACCATAATTAACTTACTTGTTATGTGTGCATTCATGGTCCATGAGCTTATTTTCTATTTATTTTGGAATAACAAAAAAATAAAGCTTAATTTGTAAAAGAATAAGTTTCAGAGCCCAAAGTTTTCCTGAGAAGTCTGCTGTAGGTGCTGCTGAAAGTCAGGGTTGCGAATACCAAAGCTTCTTAGTCTTCAGTCCGCTTAACACCTCTTATCCACCACCTTTCATTATCTTGCCCTTTATTCCAATATTTTGAGTTCTTTTCCATTCATGCTTTCTTCCTTTAACACTGTTTTCTGTCTTCTTGGCTGAAGTCTGATAATGAAAAAAAGTTGAGATTCTCCAAAAATGAGTGTCAGTGGGCCCCACCTGCAACCACCGGCTTAAATTAGGCACCGCTTAACATATTTTAATATCTATCCTTGTCGAAGGAGCATAAACAATAAGGAACTCTTTCATGATGCACTGCTCAATACTGAGCAAATGTGTAAGTCTGCGGTTCCGGGGAGTTCTTCTGATGCAGCTTCCAGTGTTTAAAAAAACTTTCCTTCCACTATCACAGTTTTATCTTCTAAATTTTACTTTACAGGGTATGTGAGGTGATTTAGTCAGAACACTTATACGTTTCAGAGTTATAAAGGCTTGTTTCAGTTTCAGGCTATCTTCTTTATACACCGTGACATTCAGCCTGAGCCACCGTGCTCAGATGAGACGACCACACTTATCCTGTATATCAGGATGAGCCTGAAGGAACACTGCGCCACGGAAAACCATAAAGCTACCCTCTTGTAAGAAAACCGCATTTTTATTTTACGATTAGAGAGAAATACTGCTAACACTGCACTCTCAAAAGATTACTTCTTTTCTGTTCGGAAACAGAACATGTAAAGGATGATATGAGGAGACATTTATGTTGTATTCTCTTATCTTCCAGCGACTTGCACCCGCTAATTTACTTATCGTTTGTGTAGTGTTGGGGCCCTAGGCCCCCATGCTACTAGAATGTACGACACGGACACTGGTGTTTGGTATCTGGAACTCGCCCTGGGCACGTGCGCCCGGCCCCTTTTATTGCCAGGGTCACCTGACCGGTGACGCCTGTGTTGGGTGGGTGTGGGGTGTATGTGGGAGGCCAGCCCTCAGCAGAGAGGCTGGCCAAACACTAGAACGTGTCCAGCAGGACACTACATTCCTCCAAAACTTCGAGGAACAAAAACAAAGTCCCACCTGAAAGAGAAAAACAGAGTAACAAAAACACCACCATCAGTCTCTCGGCCTCAAGAAGGCAGGCTGCAGGATTGCCGTGGGCAGGTGCAGCTGGGAGCACCCGGATCCTTCTGCATGAGTTCATGATTTAACCAGTCACAGCTGGGCACGAACACAGTGTGGAAGAAATCCGGACTCTGACAGTCAGATGGTTGGACAAGTGTCCACTGATGCACCGTGCTTCAGTCCTGTGGGCACTCGTGGCGAGGCTGGTGGTGTTTACAGTTCAATTTGTTCAAATAGGGCGTATCATTCGAATTGGGTGTGTCATTCGAATTGGGTGCATCACCCGAATTGGGTGCATCACGAGCGTTGGTGGAGTCTACTGTGAATCTGCTTGCCGAGACATCCTGGCTTCACGAAGGCCAATCCCTTGAAGACGGATGACATCTGTGATGGCGTGAGGTCCTCCTCTGAAGCCTTTGTATGTTCTGACCCTCTAATGGCAAAGCTGGTTCCAGACCACCTCTCGGTTTTGGATTCTTCACTATGGAACTTCCTCGAGGCCCTTTCGAAGGGTTTGCCACGGGATTGGCATGGACTGTGCTGGGCTGCGTGTGGGCCATCTGCCGGCCGCTGCAGGCTCTCCGACAGGAGCCATGGCCAACTCATTCGTGCAACCACAAGGGTGGATGTTCCGTGGTCAGGGCGCTTGCCGACATGGATCAGGTGCATGCGGGCTCTCAGACGGACTCAGGGCAATTGTCTATCACGTTGCCAGGCGGGTGTCTAGTTGGTGTCATGTTTATTCACTGAAGACAGTCTTGGTGTGCTGTGACCTGTTGGAGTCTCCAATGCACAGCCCTGTTTGTCTCTTTGTCTTCATCGGTGGGGCAATGTCCAGTCCTCTCTCAAGCTTGAGAGGCCCCTTGTCTGGGTTGTCACGGGACTGCTTATGGTCTGCGTTGGGGCTGCTTGTGTGCCACATAGGGCAGCTGCAAGACCTCCTAGGAGCCACTGCCTAGTCGCTCGTGCAATTGCAGGGGTAGATGGGTCTAGGTCACGACTTGCTCTTGTCACCGAGAGCAGGATACAGTCAGGGCGAGCAGTTGGTCATTGGTTGACTGGTTCTTCAGAGCATTAAAGCAGAGGTGTAGGATTCCAGTCTGGTTGTTTAACTGCTCCTTTGATGGATACCGTGATGCACATGGCAATGATGGTGCTTGCCATTCGGAGACCTGGACGACAAGTGATGTTGCTGGAGTGAGGGTGATTGGAGGTACTTCGCCATAGCTAGTGCAGTCTTTCTTTTCCTCATGTGCAGATGCTGGCAGTGATGCCATCTGCTTTAAGCAGCCGGTGACAGGTGGCTTGGACGGTCACACTGTGAAGCGTGGGTCAAGTACGCTGTTCGCACATGGCGTCTTACGTTTGGTACTCCCGCTGAGCTGTCTCCAGTGACGTCCCCGCACCCCTGTGGCGGTCTTGTCTGTGGGTGCACTCTTTCTTTGTTGCATGAGTCCTCCAACTCTCCACCCTGTTGATCTTCCGTTCTTGTTCTTCTGTGGTCGTCAGGTGTTGCAGTGTGACAGGTGATGTCACACAATCTTCTTTCTTCCTTCTTCATAGCGTGGTGCTGCGCCACGCTTTCTTCTCCTTTGTTGTGTGGACCTTTAGAAGGTCCTTTCCTCTCCTGTCCAAGGACTAGGTGTTTCTCAGTGTTGCTGGGTGGCATCGTGCCATTTGGGGTGTGCAACTCTCCTCTTGCCTGTTGTGAGTCACTGCCGACTCAGTATTGAGGCAGCGTGGGGGAGGACACTCCTTGTGCGACTCTCCTCTTGCCTGTTGCGAGTCTCTGCCGACTCCGTCTTGAGGCAATGTGGGGGAGGACACTCCTTGCTGAGTCTCTGGCCCGTTGCAGGGCAGTGACGATGGGTCACTTTCTTTTCCGCTTCCTCTTCACTTGAGGGCGCAGTGCTTGCGCCTCAAGGCAGTGCTTTCTTGGCACTGGGTCCTACTTGAACCTGGGTGTGCTTTGCAGGGGTTGGTTGCTTCTCTCGACCTGCTGTGTGATGGGCCAACGGTGGCCATCTTGTGTTGCAGAAAGGCCGGCTGGCACGGCCTCTCGTCCCGTGCGTTACGTCACGCTCTCGGGTGCTCTCTCCATCTTCGCGGGCGTTGCCTTAGTCATCGCGTTCTCTGGCGCAGCTCTCTGCGCATGTGACATAGTCTCTTTTTTTTTTTCTGGGCGTCCTTTGTTAGCGCCTGGCATGTCCCTTTCTTGTCCTGTGGTGATGTCCATCACTGCTGGGACATGTGGTGCTCTTACGGCGATGGCGGTGGATGGCCGCCAGGGGCTGCGCAGTCCATGCGCGCTCTCCTTGTGCCTCACGTGGCACTTGCGTTCATTTCACACCGTTGCAGCTTGGCTGGGACAGCTGTAGTCCTTTCTGTCCCTGTGTAGCGTTGTTCGCGTCGTTGTCATCTTCTGCGCCGTTTCCGTCTTCTGCGCCATTTTGCTCCGTAGGCGCGCTGTTAGTCTTGTGCAGTCACTCTCTTGGGTGTTGCTGTAGACTTTCTTTTAACAAAGCTGTTTTTCTTTTTTTTTTCTTTAACATAGAAAATGTTGCAGTACCGACTTTGGCCACTGGATGCCACTAGTGCACTCCTTTTCCACCTTGAAGGACAGTCTTTCCTCCTACGGCTTCGTTTGTTTTGAAAGCAGATGCCGAAACCATGCTGGAAGCCATGCAGCTGAGGAGTTCTTCAGGCTGGTGGGGGCTTTTGCTGGTGACTGGAGCGGCAGGTAAGTGACGTTTTTCTTTTTTGCACTTTTCTGTCTTTTTTTTTTTTTCTTGTAAAATGTAAATGTCATTGTTCAGCCTCGTTTGAAAAGGCCGGCAGCAGGCAGACAGCCTGAGGTTCTGTGAGGGGTGTGGGGGCTCCGGGCACTTTGATTATTTCTTTTAGGTGCGTGTCAGCACCTCTCCACTTACTCCCACGCATTTCTGGGCATTTTGCTGTCAGTTGGGTGCAGGCCAGCACCATTTTCATTACGCGGCCGCAGCATTTCCTCACACTGCGGGCCGCATTTCAACATTTTCTTTTCAGAAAAAAAAAAAGAGGGTGGGGGACCGGCCCTGGGCTTTTCTTTATTCTGGTGCAGGTCAGCACCTCTCGGTCGGGTCGCTTGTAGAGGGAGCGGCCCTGGGCATTTTCTTGCACTTTGGTGCGTGTCTGCACCTTATATTTTACTTTGTTTCGGTGCGTGTTTGCACCATTGTTCAGCTTCATTGGGGCAGCTTTACTTCATGCTCTCTGGCGTGTGTCATGTACTTTTGGTGCCTGGGAGCACCATCGCATTTCTCACCCGCGGCCGCCGCAGCTGCCTTTCCTAGCGCTGCGGGGCGGCCCTGGATCATTCTTTATTTTGCGTTGTGGTGCGTGACAGCACCATATGTGCACATTATGCGGCCCAGCAGCCTTCCCACATGCTGCCGGCCGCGCTGCACTCGACACGGGGGGCGGCCTTGGGCATTATCGCACGCTTCTTTTGGTGCGCAATAGCGGCGTCCTGTTCACGGCGATCACAGCCGTCCTGGCAGTGCTGTGGTCGCCGCACCGCTTGGTGGGTGCTTTTTAGCACCGTCGCACTTTTCTGTTTGCGGCCGCAACTGTTTTCTCAGAGCTGCGGGCCGCGTTGGTTATTGTCAGATGGGGCTTTTTGCTTATACCCCCGGGCTCACCTCATGCTCGGTGTGTGGGGGATGTCGCTCCCGTTCCCTTCATTTTTTCAGGGTTCACAGCGGGCACCAGTCTCTCCACTGGTTTACTTTCCTGTTCCCTCCATGAGGGAAGTAGTCGTCTGCGGCCACGTGGGGTTGCTGTACCCGCCCTCGTCGCCAATGTAGTGTTGGGGCCCTAGGCCCCCATGCTACTAGAATGTACGACACGGACACTGGTGTTTGGTATCTGGAACTCGCCCTGGGCACGTGCGCCCGGCCCCTTTTATTGCCAGGGTCACCTGACCGGTGACGCCTGTGTTGGGTGGGTGTGGGGTGTATGTGGGAGGCCAGCCCTCAGCAGAGAGGCTGGCCAAACACTAGAACGTGTCCAGCAGGACACTACAGTTTGCATACCGGATTCACCCGGTACTTAATTTGTGCTTGTTGTTTCCGGTGCGGAACACAGGCACTTATTTTTCTGCCTCATGCGTTTACTCCGAGCAAAAGACACATATGGGAAAGGCGGCGTAAGAGAAAAACGAAAACGCGCCAAGATGGGAGGAAGCAGAAAGCTGCAAGAGTGAGCTGAAGGGGCAGGGGGTGGCTGTACATGGATTAAGGAGGCCTGAGATGGCTTCAGGATTACGCAGCCCTAGGATTCGTGTTCGCATATTTAACTGCAGCAGCCACGTGTTTAGGAGGAGGGCTAAGGGCACCAGCACGTTTTTATTTACAAATTAAGCACTGGATTCACCATCTTGAAAAAGCTCCGAATCCCAGTTCCGAGCATCAAAGAAAAACGTGTACTTTCACCATTGAGATTTTTCTGGCTGAAGTTCATCATGCATTTGTAAAATACGGTACCTGCCAAAGGTGCTCTGCCAAGTTAGGGTATGTCTAAATTACTCTACTCAATTTATTTGCAGAAAACATCAACAGTAACCGAGGTCACCGTATGAGAGGTCAGAGCCTACCGATCATGTCACTTCTATAAAGTTGTGCAGAAGAGAGCCTCAGCCTCTTTCTATACTTGGGGTGAGGGGGGCTTGGGGTGCTGCAATGAGAAGGGTAACACCACTATGTAGCCATTTGTTACTTCACACAGCTGAAGCTCACCAGTCTAGATTGCCAGCTATGCCTTCCATGAATTTGAGAATTATATACATTGAAAGTTTGGAAGAAATAGTTTTAATAAAAAAAAAAATGCCTAATTACTTCGTTCTCAGCACTACAAACTCAGCTGCACTGAGGGCTGTCTGGCCGAAGGTGGTTTGATGTCACTTACTGGTACTGTCCTTAGCAGTCCATCCTCCATTTTGACTATCGGTAGCTCCCATTGTGGGTATGTACTTCTGATGGAGTTGCTTAAAAGGGCAATATTGCTATTCATACTTTTGTCCCTCGTAATGGGGAAGCCAAACGTAGATAAGTCGTGATCATCAGCCTCCAGCTCACTTGGTCAGAGCAGATCCCGGATGCTTCGGAAGCCGAGCGATCCCCGAAGGCTGAGTTAGGTGTCCCTTGACAGTAGGGCAGTACAAGAACTTACTCTCTCACTAAACACAACGGAAATGAGGCAACGAACTAGATTTAGACAACATAGCGAACCGACTGGATTAGGGAATGTGAGGGTCACTAAAAACACCCCCCCCCCCCCCCCCCCCACAGAGCACCACAACTGCCTGCTCCTGTTGTATCTATACTATTGTAAACAATTTTCGGAAACTGGATCACAATCAATGCTTCTTTTGCAGTGTATGGCCGTTGTTGTTGGTCTGGTGTTCAATGAAACTTGACCAATTTTGCAAGTAATTAATCAAATTTAACAATCATAATTAACAAGAATATTCTGTAGGCACGCGTGTACTCGTATGTTTGCCTTTGAGCATGTACAGCGCTCCACTGCCTTTTGGCTAGGTTTGCACTATATAAATGCTACATACATACAATCAAATGAAAAAGGTAGACAATCTACTCACTTTTCAGAGCCAACCTCTATTTAGCGCCCATTAGTACCTCTTAAAGTGTGTTATGTTCTGCATTGCGTCAGCGATTCTGATTGACTGCTTATAAATAGGTAAATATCTCACACTAATATGATCAAAATTAATATGTTATCTCTGTGAAGGGCTTTCTGATACAGGATCCAAAGACTATCTGCAGCTCTTGGGCATCTTCTGGTGTTAACTGAAATATTTCAGCCGTCTAAAAACGTAAGCATTTTGAGATGCTCCTCTAAGTACACAGTGTGATTCGGCGGGATACACTGTGCTTAGATGAAAACAGTGAATTTGTTCAGATCGGGAGAAGTCTGAGCGCATACTGAGCTGTAGATAGCCACAAAGCTTCTGCAGATGAATCACTATGAACATTCTTCTAAAGTTATCCTCCAGTAATGCACAATTTCATTTGGAGCTTACAGTTACTAGAAGTGCTTCGCACAACGTTTTCCCTTAAGATGTTGTCTTTTCTGCTTGAAAGCACACGAGGAAAAGGATGGTAGCAGCAGATAGTTGCGCTTCTTAACATCTTTAACATACTGAATTTGCTCTTTTTTCTTTTACTCTTCCAGGCAACTGAACCTGCTAACTTATTTATAGCTTGAATTCAGGATTCAACATCTTGAAAAGGGGCCTAATCACGGTTTGTGAGTATCCGAGTGAAGCTTTTCGCCAAGGAGCCTTTTCTGGGTCACATTCTTCAGACATTTGAGAGATATGGCAGTTGCTAAATGCTCTGCCTTTTAGAATATGCTTTCTTTGCTTTACGCTGTCTATCAGCATAAAATATGTCCTGTGACTAAGGTCAGTGTACGAGAGGTCAAAGCCTCCCCCACTCCACAAGTTCATGCTTGGAACTCACAATGTACTATACTGTGGGATAGCAATAACATCCCTGTCAAACTATAAAAATAAGTACCTCGAGCACCATTATCACAAGACGTAACGCTGGATTGCTTTTTATGTTTTAAGGGAGCAAGTGACACAACATTTTAAGTCGCTAAACTTACTAGGCTCATCGAGAACTGCAGCCTCAAATTTGAAAGACTGAGTGATCCAAGAAACACCCCAATAACCAATTGGATCTTTATGACTAATAACTCCAAAAGAAAGAAACAGACGACAAACTACACAATTTATCAGGTTGGTAGCGTAAGGTAAGATAGAACTGTGAGAAAATAGTGGAGCAATTGTGCTGTATCAAACTATTCAATGTCTGGTTTTCACAAGCCAGTGCTTGATAGCTCAACCTAAAAAAAAAAAAAAAAAAAAAAGGGTTCATTATGACCACTTCTTATGAAATGGTAATTCTGAGATTGCTTGATTTGTAGAGCGCCACATTTACCCAACATTTTGGTACTACTGATAATCACAGCCTCTGTGGCTCTTTTGGCTGTGCTGGGTCTCCTGTAGGGTGATGTCGTCAGGTTTCTGGCCGTGTGGATGTTCTAAGGCAGCTCCTGGCATTCCGCTGGAATTCAGAATGTTTTGGGGTCTCCCTGGTCTTCTACAGAGGTCCAGCAAGCTATCTTTCGGATTAGCCTGCATGACTGTTGACTTCAGAGCTCTGTACCCATTACCGCCCCAGTTGAATCTTGGGTGTGCTCCTTTTTTCAGGATAGGCGGCACAGATGATTTAGACTTGTTTGTTGTGCTGATCCATTTCTGGTGCAACTCCCTCCCTTGGTGCTTCCTATAATGTTCATATCTATCCTGGTACTAGCTGGTGCATAGTGATTCATTCCCACTATTTATTTTACTTTTGGCTCCTCAGATTTGCCGTGAGATTTCTGTGTTTCACTGTACCACTTTACATGCTCCTCGTCTACTCTGGGTCTGCAGTTCAACAAGTTCTGACCTGGTTCCTTCTGAGATGGGATACCAACCATGAGTGTTATGTTCTATGGGCATTTTATTCTAGTTCTGTTGGTCACCTTTAGTCCAAGCCTCTGGTCTTCCTTAGGTGACAGTATATTGGTGGAGATTTCCACATCATAGGGAAACCATGCATCGATTTTTTTGAAGACTAGATATCTGCTGCCAGGACAAACCCCTCATCCTTCAACTCTTGTAGCCAGACCCAGATCTTTCAGCTTCCTGGAGAACCATGGGTTTCTCTTCAACCTCCTTGAGTCTAACTTGTTCTGTGTAGTGTTCTCCTGATTCTTAGTTCCTCATTCAGGTCTGTAAGACTGTGTTCCTGCCCAAAGATTTCACTGCTGTGCTATGGTCTCCTCAGTCTCCTTTTCAACCACTACCCAGCTCTGGATCAAGGCTGGATATAGGTTGAGGGTGCTGTGGTGGGCTCTCTATGACTTACTCATATGGGTATTTGCCTTTCTTGCTGTTGGGCTTTTAAGTCCTGATGATGTTTTTGTACCTCCCTCTAGGTTGTCTCCACGGAAGTGACACCTCTGTGTAGTCCCCGGTCCAGTGCATTAGCCTTGGTCCCCCGATGAGCTACTTCTCAACACCACTTTCTTATTGTTAGCTCCAACAAGCTGGGGCCTCAACTTATGCTGATCAAGGACTTCCTGTTTGGGGGGTGTTTTGCTGTTCATGCTGGAAATGTGCTCTCTGAAGACACTTTGGGTGAGGGGTGGGGCACTCTTCTTGAAGCCCTCTTATCCTGTGATATTTGGCAGATTCATCATGGTCCAGAGTTTGAAGGTGTTGCAAGCAGTTTTCCATTCCCCTTCAGACCCATCTCTGCTGGTCCTAGGTCAGTCAGTCTCCAATATACACTCTCTCCCAGTGGAATCGCTCCATGGTGCCTCACCTTAACATGATTCAAGGGAGTTAATGCACGCCTCCCCTTACAAATGATGTTCTACTCTGCCTGTGGCCTTCAGTGCTTCTGTATATCTCTTTGTCCCTTTAACCTACTTATGGGTATTCTGGTTTGGATCACAAAGGAACTGGTAGGGATGTTTTACCTAGGCCATGCAGAATGTGGCTGGGATGACTGGAGGTGTTCTGGGTCTCTTTCTTCATACTGGGAACTGCTCAACTTTAACTCTAGCTGCTTGGACAGTGTCCTGAACGAGCATGGGCATCCTTCAGCCTCTTTCAGTTAAAAGTGTGCAATAAAGGATCTGCATGATTGAGTTTGTACCCTGGTTCCTGGGTTTCCCCCAGGTAGGTGTTAAATTCGGGCTGGCAATATCTGACTTGTAGGTTCTGTTATGCAGGTCATATTTTTGGGAATTTTGTTGAATGGCTCATGCAAAAACACAGCTCTTACACCTTTCCTTTATTTCTATCAACTGCTCTCCTGGGAGAAGTCTTTCTTTGGTGCTTGTAGCTTCTCTTCTTTGTCCTCCATTTATGGTCCTTGCTTCCACCTTGTTGAATCTTCTTTGCCTTACGATCTTGTTATTAATGATCTTAGCTTCGACTGGCCGCATAGGGGAACGGGGTCATTTGTTTACTGTGTTCCTTAACACAGTTTTCCAGATTGTCTAGTGTCATAGGTAGTCTTTTTGTTTCATCCCACCATGGATTTTGTTCCATAGGTAACCTTCTTGTTTCATTCCTACATGGAATTCGTTCCAATGGTGTTTAATATTGCTGAGACCTACTTTGCTATAGAGCTCTATCTGCTTGCCTCCTTGTATGTTCTCCATAAAATGGCCTGCTGTTTAGCAACACACCACAGACGTCCAACTGTAAGTCAGTCTGTTTGTGTTTTTTTCGTTTGGCTAGGCATGGGCCATCTTGGAGTAGTAGCGGTCTTCTGTCAGCTACTTGGCCTCTGTTTTGGTTGGTTTGGTCAGTCGTGTGTGTTGTGGGTTGGTCGTGTCTGGATTCTGGGACTTCTTGGGCTCCGACACTAAGTGCATTTATGCCTTGGGCTATTCTGTCACTTTTTAGTCTTCCTACTTTTTATCTGTGCTCACAGCTGGCTGTTGGAGCACCAGGATAGTGCTTTTGTCCCTTCCCATTGGTGAGGATAGTAGTTTGTGCATACCCTTGCTTCAGATTCCGTGTGTACTAGCTCTCTTATTTGGTGGTTTGGGTTGTACGAATTCTAAACTAGCGTGGGTACATCTTCATGTTAGTGAAGGCTGGGTGGAGTAACACGATGAGGCAGTAATGCCTTGATTACTTACTGGTAATCTCATAAGCCCATATCAGTGATCCTTGTCCTAGTCCTTACTTCCCCCTGGTATGATCTTAGGTTGTGACTGCTGGGTGGTTCACACAGGAGGTGTGGTGGGAAAGGGTCTGTCCATATAGAGACAACAGGGTAGAAAGCACAGTCATCCTGAGTGAAAACCAGGTCCATTGTTGCTTAGTAGGGAAGTGGTGTTGCTGGAAGGCTGATGCATGCACCTCATGTTATAAAGGACTGGGAGGAGGAGTTAGAGCAAGCTTGATACCCCATAGACATATGTTACATTGCATGTTTGCCCAATATTTATTGTGCACGTTCTACGCCGTAGGCTTAAACTGGCGACAAAGCACAATGTTAATTATTGCAAAATACCCAGTAGGTTTAATAAAAAAAAAAAAACAACATCGGAAAATTAAAATGAGAAGCAAATGTACACGTGAAACACAGGGTTTTTTACATCTTCAAAATGTTTTTTTTCTGAGACTGTCAACCGAATTTACGATCCAATATACTACATTGTCCCCGTCCAGTTATTCACATTCGAGGTTTTGCCACGAAGATTTCACTGAGAATCAAGCACAAAAGCTTCTTTTCGCCTCTCTGACACACAATGCCTTTTTGTTGAATAAAATCAGCCAGCATGCTTCCAGTCACCTCCATGTCTGTTGATCAAACCAGTTCTATATCACAATGCCAGAGCAAGATTCGGAAATTATAAAAAGAAATATCAGATAATTTAGGTTTCAAGCCGTACCTTGACAAATAGTTCACTGACCCCAGCTAACAGTGTTGGTGCTCAGTCCCAGAATCCTTAAGACACGCTAGCTATGACGTGGTTGATCATAATGATATCCTTCTCGCTGTTCAAACATCAGGATGCCAACCCATCCGCTAGGCCAGATGCTTATTTGACTTTAGTTCACTTTTTGATACAAGGAGGGAAAACATACTCTAACAGAGAAAGGCGCGGAGGTGAATTCAGAGCTAATAACGTGTTAAATCAGAAATAAGAAGATACATCCAAAGCAAATTTAAAGTAACCTACAAATAAATTAGATTATACAATCCTATTCTTGGAATACTCAAATCTACTCCTATTCCTTACTCCTAGATGTCTGTGTATAGAGAAGGACAGGACATGATGATGTTGCCATATTCTTTTACGTTAAAATGAGCTAAACAGATTAACTGCATTTATCAGTTACTTAGCAAAAGCTCATCTGGAAAATCATTACCGCAGAAGCTGTTTGAGCACCTGCTTGGCAGATGCTTGCCTTAACAATACTGGAATTTGCAGGCCGTGACCACTGAAACATAACAAATAGAAGACCTCAGTGGAGTCACTGCAGGCAAAAATGAATTAAACTAAAATAAGTGAAGCAGACAAATTATGTTGTTATTTAAAGATCATAGACAAACAGTTAAAATGGAAGCGCGTCTAATCGAAAGGAAAAATATGAAATACTGTACAGTCTTCAGTTGGGCTTTACTGATTTTTTTTCTTTTACAGATCGTGGCGATAGCGTTTCAACAATATCAAGGAACAAAATAATTAAAGCAAAGTGCAAACAGGAAGGTAAAGATTTACTATTTTCAATTTCACATGTATGTATATTGAAGATATATACACCACCAATATACACATGAGAAGTTAGATATAGTACATGCTTTGAAACTTACCTTTCAATATTTTCCCCCTCAATTTTGTACCAATATTCTATCCCAGTGAAATTCGGGATTCAATATTCCTAGCCTACATCTTTTTTTCCAGTGTTCCCATAAATGAGCAAAAAAGACAGCAAAAAAACTTAGGGATACTTTTGGGAATGTTCTTATAGACTGACTGAACATCATCTTTATTAAGGCAAACAATTGCTGATGGAAAATGAAGAGATTCACACAAGGGATTTTGCTGCGAGGGCAGTACCATGACTTGTTCATCGCAGATGTCCTGGTGAAGATTGGTCCAACACATATTGGTCAGTTCCCATCCTAAACCCCAATTAGGGGCGAGAGTAATCTAAAATGACTTGCTTTAAATGACTGCTACACAGTAAGTCCAGGATTAGAAATGAAGGGGGGCAAGCATATCCTGACAACCTTCTTTTCTCTTCCACAGCCATGCATGGTGATTTCTTAAATCTAGGTGAAATGGGGGATACTAAGTTGAATGGTATTAAATGTTCTGTTTGTTTCTATATTGATGTTGAGATTTTGCTCAATAAGAACCCTTAACGGGGAACATAAGGAAAAAGAGGAATTGAGATAGGGCAGGAATATTATTGGTCCTAAAATGTGAGTGGGGAGAGATGATAGATAGGGCCAGAAAAGAATTATGGAAGAGGCAGGTGAAATATTTAATGGAGACAAGGAGGTGTGGGGAGTACACTAACTGACTGGAGAGAAGGTATCGGAGTTGTGGATGCAATCACATGAATTGATAGTTCTCTTCAATTGAGAAGGAACCAATGTCAAAGAAAGTCCATTCATCGTACTGAAGCAAGTATAACTTTCATTTGCGGATGCAAATAACTTTAATAGAAAGCTCTTTTCCCCCAGATTTATTTAAATTATAAAAAGTGGCAAAATACAATAAAAGACAACACCTGGCCAACTCTTTTTCTTTGCCGATTTACAGCTGCGCAGAAATACACAAGTGAACTCAGCATACAGACAGAACTACTTTCATGAATCCAAACAAGTCCAAATTTGCATACCAACAACTTTGAATGGATTGGCAAATACGCATAATTAAAACCATCTGAAACGTCTCTAAATTCTAGTATAAATTCAAATGTATTTGTCTTTGAAGTTCACAAAATACAATCACTCAACACAAACGTTTTCTGATTAAGTTTAATGACAGTAGTTGTTGAAAGTACACACCCATTGAATGCTGCTGATTTTTTTAAATTTTTTAGATCTGCCTAGACACAGCTTTATTTATCTTCAAGAAATCATGTGACAGTAAAAAAAAAAAAGAGGACCGAGAGAACTGCTTTCAGCAGTGGGTACCATAGCACCCACAACTGATTGGGGCCACACCCACCACAAAAGCTGCCAACAATTCCACCACCACAGCACGAACAGCTGCTCATACATCTAGAACCACAGAAATATCACAGCTGAAATTACACAAGGACCACACTGGTGAACAACGATTCAACCAAAGGAACGACTAGAGCTGTGACCACTGTTGCAACCACATCATCAACCAAAGATGTCACCATAGCAGCAATATTAACTTACACCACTGCATGGACCACAGAAGCCAAAACGACTTTGACCGCAGCCACAATCACAATACCAATGCCAGGTGGGTCAACACCAACCATACGCATGTCAGAGTTGTTTCTGCTCCAATACAAACAGAAGCCCGAAATGCTGTTCCCTCTGGAAACATAAGCAACCTGAGGTCTATTTCAGCCTGCTGGGCCTCATCCTTGAGGTACAGATTAAGTAGTATGGCACACAGAGCACAAACCCATGTGTGGCTATACTATTTGCACTAAGGGTGCCTCTCTGAGAAAAACAAACGAGCACTGGCTAAGCCAATAGATCTGGCTTTAGTGTGCTAACATATGTAATTAGAGGCTGGCATAAGTGTGCACAGGCTCTTTGCTCTTGTATCTCTGAGACGTGCCTCTTTCTAGGTACTGCATTTTATTTCCCAAACTTGCAGTGCCATGTGGCAGGTTACTGAGTGACATGACACAAATAGTGTGGGCTGATTTGAATGCATTAGAAAATGAAAGGCAGAAGTACTGGCCTTGTCAATACTGGTTTGTACTGTGTTCAGTTTTGTTGATTTCTCTGCGAATCACATTCTTGCTCGTCCACAGCATATTTGCATCAAACTCACTGACTGTTTACGTGCATCTTAAGTCTGTGCATTGTTCCGAGATCCAGCTGACAGACATTTTAATATTCGCCACGCGTAGCCAGACGCTCGGCATGGACGCGAGACAGCCGATGTGTTGGGCTGTACTGTGAAGAATGTATTTCTCAATAGCACAGAACAGCAAGACCATTAAATCATTAACGTGTCAACACCACTTTTTAATTTTAATGAATAATCCTGTGGAATAGCGAACCTGGAATATTAATGAAAGCCGCGCCTGGATCCGAGATAGCAAGGCGGACAGTACCGAAAAGATTAATTCAGCAATTTGAGAATCATGAATTACTGCCAACAAATACTGCCTCGTTCCCCACGCATGACAGAGGCGTGCTCTTTTTGTGTTTCAAAACGAAAAGCTGAGCACTGTGGGGGTTAATTTGATTCTTCGTTTTTTAAATGACCAGGGACAGCACGGAATGGCTGGCAGTTATTTTCTGCAATAAATCCGGCTTCTCTTGATGTTTGCTAATCCACAATTTTTTGTCATTGCACTGGCGTCTAGGCATTCATTTAAGGATGTATTAAAGTACACTATATCACAGAGGGCCAACCCAACACTTCGGAAATTGAATGGTTGGGTCAATTATTTTATTAATCACACTAACCTTAACAACCTAACTAGAAATATAATAAGAATTCCAAATGCGCTAGTTAAACCAGCAACATGAAAACCACAATACAAGTGCTTAACAAATACCTTTAAACAAGCACAATTCTATTTTTCTGTGCTTGTGTGATGGTAATACCAACTTTTTGCTCAATTATGAAAGCAGACTGTGGTATGTCTGGTAATAAAAGGAAAATGTAACTTACCCAGTGTACATCTGTTCGTGGTATGTGTACCTGCAGATTCACATGCTGTGCACTGTTCCTGCCATCTAGTGTTGGGCTCGGAGTGTTACAAGTTGTTTTTCTTCGAAGAAGTCTTTTCGAGTCACGGGACCGAGTGACTCCTCCCTTTCGGCTCCATTGCGCATGGGCATCGACTCCATCTTAGATTGTTTTCCCGCATAGGGTGAGGTAGGAGTGATAGAATGAGAATACTAAAGATGTCCATGCAATAGAATAGATATGTAAGAACATAGTTTGTGCTAAAGGAATGTTTATTTACATATATACAATTTTTAATTGCAACTTAAACGGCTACAGGCTCCCGGGGAGGTGGGAGGGCGCATGTGAATCTGCAGTGGAACATGCCACGAACAGATGTACACTGGGTAAGTGACATTTTCCGTTCGATGGCATGTGTAGTTGCAGATACACATGCTGGGCATAGACTACAAAGCAGTAATCCTCCCCAAAGCGGTGGTCAGCCTGTAGGAGTTGAAGTCGTTTGAAATAATGTTCTTAGTACAGCCGGTCCTACTGTGGCTTGTTATGTTGCTAACAAATCTACACAGTAGTGTTTGGTAAACGTATGAGGTGTAGACCAAGTGGCTGCCTTACAAATCTCTGTCATTGGTATGTTACCTAGAAAGGCCATTGTTGCTCCTTTCTTTCTAGTGGAGTGTGCCTTTGGTGTAATAGGTAACTCTCTTTTAGCTTTTATGTAACAGGTTTGTATGCATTTGACTATCCATCTGGCTATGCCCTGTTTGGATATAGGGTTACCAGCATGGGTTTTTTGGAAAGCAACGAACAATTGCTTAGTTTTACGAAATGGTTTTGTTCTGTCTATATAGTACATTAGTGCTCTTTTTATATCTAATGTATGCAGTGCTCTTTCTGCTACTGAGTCCGGCTGTGGGAAGAAGACTGGGAGCTCTACAATTTGGTTTAGATGAAACAGTGAAATGACTTGTGGCAGAAATTTTGGATTTGTGCGGAGAACCACTTTATGTTTGTGTACTTGTATAAATGGTTCTTCAATAGTGAACGCCTGTATTTCACTAACTCTTCGTAGTGAAGTGATGGCTATTAGAAATGCTACCTTCCACGTTAAGAATTGGATTTGGCAAGAATGCATGGGTTCAAAAGGTGGGCCAGTACAATATTAAGATTCCACGAGAGTACTGGTGGGGTTCTTGGAAGTATGATCCTTTTTAGTCCTTCCAAAAAGGCTTTAATAACTGGGATTCTAAAAAATGACTTTGGATGTTTAATCTGCAAGTAAGCAGAGATTGCAGTGAGATGAATTTTGATGGAAGAAAAAGCGAGATTTGCTTTTTGTAGGTGTAGTAAATAACTCACAATGTTTTGTATGGAGGCATCTAACTGTGTGATTTGCTTTGCTTGGCAGTAGAAAACGCATAACAATGCCTTGTTGTCGGTTTTCTTGCTTGTTTAATGACTTCCATACACTTATTTGAAAGGTTTAGATAGCCAAATTCTAAGACTTCAGGAGCCAGATTGCCAGGTTGAGTGATGCTGGATTGGGGTGTCTGATCTGTTGTTTGTGTTGTGTTAACAGATCTGGTCTGTTTGGGAGTTTGATGTGAGGTACTACTGAGAAGTCCAACAGTGTGGTGTACCACGGTTGGCGAGCCCACGTTGGTGCTATGAGTATTAGTTTGAGTTTGTTTTGCCTCAGTTTGTTGACTAAGAAAGGAATGAGTGGGAAAAGCGTGAGCAAATATCCCTGACCAATTGATCCATAGAGCATTGCCCTTGGACTGAGGGTGTGGGTACCTGGTTGCAAAGTTTTGGCATTTTGCGTTTTGTTTTGTTGCAAACAGATCTATGTCTGGTGTTCCCCAGCGGTAAAAGTATTCTTGTAGAATTTGGGGATATATTTCCCACTCGTGAATTTGTTGGTGATCTCAACTGAGATTGTCGGCTGATTGTGAATGCATGGTATATATTGCGCTATCAGGCGAATGTTGTTGTGAATTGCCCAATGCCAAATTGTTTGTGCTAGGAGGCACAGTTGTGACAAGTGTGTCCCTCCCTGTTTGTTTAGATAGTACATTGTTGTCATATTGTCTGTCTGAATTTAAAGGGTTCCACCATTGAAGCGAAAAGTGTGTTTGGCGGTCTATCAACACTAGATCCTGAAGTTGACCCTGTGCCTGCATCCATTGTTTTGCTAGGCACTGCTGTAAAGGCTGCATGTGTAGCCGTGCGTTTGGGACAATAGCGATGCATGATGCCATCATGCCTAGGAGCTTCATGACAAATCTGATTGTGTACTGGTGATTTGGTTGTATGTTTGACACTATAGTTTGAAATGATTGAACTCTCTGTGGGCTTGGAGTGGCAATTGATTTTTGTTTGTTGAGTGTTGCTCCCAAATATTGTTGTAGTTGGGATGGTTGCAAGTGAGATTTTTGGTAATTTATAGAGAAGCCTAGTCTGTCTAGGGTATCTATTACATACTGTGTGCGATTTTGACACCGGTGTCGAGTGTTGGCTTTTATTAGCTAATCGTCGAGTTATGGGAATACGTGCATGTGATGTCTCCTTATATGAGCTGCTACTACAGCAAGGCATTTTGTAAATACTCTGGGTGCTGTTATCCCAAAGGGCAGTACCTTGAATTGATAATGTTTGCCCTGTATGACAAATCTGGGGTATTTTCTATGAGATGAATGGATGGGTATATGGAAATACACATCTTTTAGATCCAGTGTTGCCATGTATTCTCCATGTTTCAGTAAAGGAACTACATCTTGTAGTGTGACCATGTGGAAATGTTCTGATTTGTTGAAGAGGTTTAATGTCCTGAGATCTAAAATTGGCCTTAGTGTTTTGTCTTTTTTGGGAGTAAGGAAATATAGAGAATAAACCCCTGTTTCTTTTTGGTGGGGAGGTACTAGTTCTATGGCCTGTTTTGTTAATAGTGCTTGTACCTCTATTTGTAATAGTTCTAGATGTTGTGCCGACAGTTTGTGTGCTTTTGGGGGAACATCTGGAGGGAAATGTGTGAACTCTATGCAGTAACCATGTTGGATAATTGATAGAACCCATGTGTCCGTGGTTATGTCTGACCAATGTTTGTGGTAAAGTGTTAATCTTCCCCCTACTGGTGATGTGTGTTTGGGAAGTGTGACACTGGAGTCACTGTTTGTTGCTGGGGGCCTGCTTGGTAGGCTGAAACTTTCCCCTTGATCTTAGGAACTGTCCACTGAATGATCCGCGAAACCCCCCTCTCTGGTATTGGGACTGGTAGGTGGGTTTTGCTTGAGAGGTGGATGCCTCTGAAGGTTGCGGTCTAAAACCTCCCCTAAATTGTGGTTTTCTAAATGTCCCTCTAACTGGGAAGAGTAGAGCGTGCCCATGGCTTTGGCCGTGTCAGTGTCTGCTGTATTTCAGGTTTGAATCTCGAGCTTCGTAACCAAGCATGTCTCCTGATTGTGACTGCTATGTTTACAGTTCTTGCGGCAGTGTCAGCGGAGTCCAGTGCTGAACGAATCTGATTGTTGGAGATGGCTTGCCCTTCCTCTACTACTTGTTGAGCCCGTTTCTGATACTCTTTAGGTAGATGCTGAATGATGTCACTCATTTCATCCCAGTGAGCTCGGTCGTAACGGGCGAGGAGGGCCTGCAAATTTGCGATACGCCATTAGTTGGCAGCTTGCGACGCCACTCTCTTTCCCGCTGCGTCAAATTTGCGACTTTCTTTATCAGGAGGTGGTGCATCAGACAGAGTCCGGTGGGAGCTGCTGAGTAATGACACTGGGTCCGACAGGGGTGGTTTGTACTTTATTTCCACCCTCGGTGTGATGGCTCTTCCCTTAACCGGCTCTTGAAACACTTGCTGTGCATGCTTAAGCATGCCTGGTAGCATAGGCAGGCTTTGGTATGACACATGCGTGGAAGCCAGAGTACTGAAGAGGAAGTCATCCTCCAATGGTTCCGAATGCATACTGACATTATGGAATGTCGCAGCCCTGGCCAAGACTTGGGTATAGGAGGTGCTATCCTCTGGTGGAGATGGTTTTGAGGGGTAGCACTCAGGGCTATTGTCCGAGACAGGGGGATCGTAGAGGTCCCATGGATCTACATCATCCTGTGTTTGCACAGTATGTGTGGGTGACTGTGCAGTGGGCGTGCCAATTGGTGACCCTGTCCTTTGTGGCGAATGTGGTGGCAATATTTGTGGAGAAAAATGGAGAGATGGTGATTTCTCTCTAGCCACTTTAGCTCTTGGCTGATCAGTCTCAGTCTCTATTTGTGGTTGAAAAACCAACTTTCTCTTAAATTTGAGAGGAGGGGCAGTTTGAATCTTTCCAGTATCCTTATGGATCTGTATTCTTGCTTGAGTTTGGTCAAACTCTTCAATGTCAAGTTCCTCTTCAAATCTGTGCCTCTCCTTCAGTTGTTTGGAGAGCCCATGTTCACCTGTATAAGAGGTATTTTTCGGCTTCGAAGCCGGTTTTCTCGGCACAGAAATGCCCATGGTGATGGTAGGCCTCAGGTCCGAAAGGCTGTTTCGAGGCTTAGTGGTTTCGACAAGGCGATGTCGGCTTTTTTCGACGCCGGTTTCTCGGCTCGAGTCGGAAGACTTCGGCACGATTTTGGCCTTCTTCGGTGCCGAAGATGTTGCTTGGTCACCGCTTTTTTTATGGGTCGAGCCATGGCCTTCAGGCAGTGGCATCCCCGAGGCCTTTTCTTTTTTTGGCTGACTTTTGGGTTGGGTCGGGACAGGCGTACTCACCTTTTGGCCCGCTGTTGGTGGTTGGTCTCTGTCGGAGTCGTCCGATTCCGATCCCTGGATGGAGATAGCCATCTCCTCCTCTTCGACGGCGAGGTGTTGCGACGATTTCGACGCCATCTGCATGCGTCTCGCCCTTCGATCTCTTAAGGTCTTTTTCGACCGGCAGGCCTTGCAAGTATCCTCTCTGTGCTCCGGTGACAGACACAGATTACAGACCCGATGCTGGTCTGTGTATGGATACTTAGAGTGGCACGTCGGACAGAAACGGAAGGGGGTCCAGTCCATGAGGCTTCGACAACGGGTGTGGTCAGGCCGACCAGGCCTCGGCTGGGCGCGGAAGCCCCGAAGGGCCACCGAAGCGGTTGTCTCATCGGTGCCGATGTATCGATAGAAGATCTTTCCCGAACACAACAATACTAACGGCTTTTTGACGATTTTAATACTTTCCCGATTCGAATCAGAGAGCGAAGAGGTACACGTCCAAACCCAATGGCGGAAAGAAAACAATCTAAGATGGAGTCAATGCCCATGCGCAATGGAGCCGAAAGGGAGGAGTCACTCGGTCCCGTGACTCGAAAAGACTTCTTTGAAGAAAAAAAACTTGTAACACTCCAAGCCCAACACTAGATGGCAGGAACAGTGCACAGCATGTGTATCTGCAGCTACACATGCCATTGAACATATATCTATAAACATATACTCCACTCAATGTTCTTTCAATCAGGTCTTTTTGCATGTACACAGTACCTTGATTGCAATTTGCACTGATGTTAACCGATTTGCTTCCACTTGAACGGCGTTTTAGTGTGCACAGTGTAGACTAAATTGCCTCTAGTTGAAAGGTGCTACTGGGCATCTTCAAGTACTGAGAGGGAAAACAGAATGTAAATGTTTTCCTTATAAACTTCTGCCATTTGGTGGAATAGTTAATACATTGTGCCCAAAATCCTGAGTGACAATATCTGCACCGCATGAGCTCTGACAAAGAGCGGCTTACGCAATCATCTCAGGGAAGTTCTGTATTCTTCCAATAACACATAAATCTGTGACTACTTATAGACCACGTCAAGAAATATATGATACACTGTTCCAACCAGAAAGAATGGAAACTAATGGCGGGGGTCCTAAATTCTAAGAGCAAGAAACCTCACACATCCATAGGATGTCATGCTTCATCATCGGAACTGCTCCTCGTCAGACCGGCACTGCAATGTCTGACGGGCACCACCCCTGGTGGGGGGGGCTCTTTGCCGGAGATCTTTTTCAATGATGGTGCCGTGACCCCAAAGGTGAATAAGTGACAGAGGAGATAAAAAAAAATTGTGGTTAAAATTGGCTCTCAAAACCGCCACTGGGTCAATAGTTTTATTAGACCAGATGGACAGTCGGGACCAAGGTTAAAAAGTATAGTCACAAGAGTGAACCAGAGATAATGATCAATCACTCTATAATAAAAGTAGCAAAGGGAGGAATTGGGGATTGGGGGTTTTCAGGAACCACGGACCAGGGTAGGTTCCCGCCTGGCCTCAGCAGCTCTACCAAACTTTATTTGCGCTGGACCATTGGTCTATGTGTTCCTAGGAAGCTCGTTCTCTAATTTAGGACGGGCGACAGTTAGGAATTAATGGTTCCGCATTTATGTAAGTGACTGGTTACTTCTCCATGATATTATCTGGTTTTTAGTAATCTGTACACTTGACTAAGGAAACATATGTGGCCCATTTAATTAGGAGATACACATAGTCATCTAGGTCCTGATGAAGCATCACTGGATCCGTATGGACCACCAGGATGCGAAACATGTTGACCCATGATAGGGTTGGCTTTGGAAAATCCCCAATTCCTCCCTTTGCTACTTTTATTATAGAGTGATTGATCATTATCTCTGGTTCACTCTTATGACTATACTTTTTAACCTTGGTCCTGACCGTCCATCTGTTCTAATAAAACTATTGACCCAGTGGCGGTTTTGAGAGCCAATTTTAACCACGATTTTTTTCGATCTCCTCTGTCACTTATTCACCTTTGCGGTCACGGCACCATCATTGAAAAAGATCTCCGGCAAAGAGCCCCCCCACCAGGGGTGGTGCCCTTCAGACATTGCAGTGCCGGTCTGACGAGGAGCAGTTCCGATGATGAAGCATGACATCCTATGGATGTGTGAGGTTTCTTGCTCCTAGAATTTAGGACCCCCGCCATTAGTTTCCGTTCTTTCTGGTTGGAACAGTGTATCATATATTTCTTGACGTTTCCATTGGGAAGATATACACTGGACCATAATTCCTCCTAATCCCCCTCTTTTTTGAGTTTGTGCTTATAGACCACTCCTCATTATTGTTTTTATCTATTTGTATTGCATTTTAATTACTGAACATTTTTAGACATAAATGCATCTGTACTTTTATGGCATATCGCCTAATAAAGAACTTTGACTGACTGACTGACTGCTTATAGACCACTGGGAGACCACACCAGAAATGAACAGGATCAACTGCCTTGTCAATTTGAGTATTGCCCCAGCTGCTTTGGGCTTTCTCATCACCTCACACTGGACGCATATTCTTTGTATCCAAGAATAGACCAAGAGCACAGTCCAAGGCCATCCGAGGATGTTGAGACTTTGCAGAACTCAATCTGTAACAGGCTCCTACATGGATGGAAGTGCTTTGAGAAAAAGTGCAGGTCACTATACACGGAGTTCCAGTTCTGCTGCATACCTGCCAGGACCCCTCCATTCGTTGATGAGTGCCAGAAACTTACCTTGCAAAAGCGTTCACTTCACATAGACATCAACTTGAACATTATTTTTTTACTTTTACAGTCTTTAGTGGGGTCCTAAAATAAACAGTTATCCTAGGACCTTCATCCCAATATCCGTTACTACCAGAATTTCCTTTATGTTGGTGTTAGGTTCTTAATCCTGATCAATTAATCATCCTTTAAGAAGAATGAGGAGTTCAGGAGCCTAGAACTACAAGCACCAAACTCCACTCTCAGAACTGGACACAAACACAAGCGGTTCTGGAATCATAGTTTGCCAGATTCTGAAGTAGCTTTACAAAATGTCTTAATAAATACATAAATACATGTCTGGAATTCTGTATTTTGCTTCTTTTAGCTCCAGTCATTTTTTGCAGGGCTAACCTGAGCTTGGCCAAGATGTGTAAAGGTTCCTTAGAAATACTTATTTTTATTAGTGTTTGTGAAAGGGTGCTTTGGAAGTTTAAGAAGGTGTTGAAATGTAGTCTCTCTTCCACCTCTATCAAGCCATAGTAGACTCCTTCCAATGCCAAAGAGTCACAGTCAACATAGAAAAGACAAAGAGAAGCAAAGATCCTCATGTTCGCCCCTTACCCTATCTTGTAAATCTGTGTTAATTTATGCCCATCATGTGACTGGCTGGGCCGTTTGCTGATAATTGCCATCTGTAGGCTTTCAAAGCCCGCATGATTACTGAACGTCAGACATTACAAAGTAGCCACAATGCATCTTTCTACACTCTTCAGTAACATTACTACTAACAACAAGAACAACAATATTATAATAATATTAACTGGTTGTTTATTTAATGGTTTGTTATGAAAGTCACAAACTGTTATATTGCTCAATTCAATAGCAGTAATTGTATTAAACATAGAAAAATGAATGGCTTAATGGAAATGGCAATCACAATGACAGCATCAAGGAATTGACAGCAATAATAAGTCAAATATTTGGGTGAGCCCTAACGCAAATAAGGCATAGGTCTTTCTGAATAACACTAGACTTAAATATCCTCATCGGGTGACAGGTTAGCCTTACTCTACTCTTCTGACATCCACATATCTGAGCCTCAGAATTCTGTGAACATGCTGCACAGCACTTATCCATGGCCAAATTCCCAGGAGGGGTACCCAAGGGATGTGCGGTAACAGAGAAATCCTAACTCAAATGAAAGGAATTCACTCTGAGATCTATCTCAAGAGACAAGACCTTGACCTGCTCATCAATGGTTCCCTGCTGAAGATTGGTCCATGACATTTTTCAGAGATTTCCCGCGCTCTATTCACAACAGCAAGGAGGGAGAATGGAAGGACAGTTGAGCAGAGGACCAGCTTTAAGCGAGAGCTACCCCATAAGCCTCGACTTAATCATGGGAAGAGGCAAAGGTGTCCTGAGAACCCCACTTTCTTTTCCACACCGAGTCATCCCTGTAGGTTCATCCCTGGCTCCTGTACTCTAAATAAATACTACAAAAGATTTGAGTCGAATTTTGGAGTGCAGGCAACTTCACATTTGATCTGACTAACTGAATAAAACGTAAGCTAAAAAGCTCGAGTGGATTCTAGACTAAAAACCACATTGACAAGCCAGGAATGCCGGACTCCAAGGACGATTGTTGCAAGGAAGGGGACGAGGTAGACAAGTGTCAGCTGATGCTTGTAGTCGCAACAAAGGAGTGTCTACCTGATAACACTGCGGTGAAGTATACACCTGCCAAGAAAACTGAAAGACATTGGCTGTCCACATTCAATAATAGCTTTTTCATTCTGTAATTTATAAACAGGACATAACAGTGACTAATTATAATGGGTTTTTTTCACTTTTGGAGTTTTTAGTTTGCTTTCAGGAAGCTTTTACATTTTTTGTGCATGAAAAAAAACCAGAATTCTCAGAAATGTGATGCACAGTTTGGTATATTTTGAGGAATGTACTGTAGGACTTGTTAGTCGAAACAACTTTGAAGTAAGAGATGTTAAAATTAGAAACGCAGAATATATTACATTCATTTTCAATTGTGTATTAAATGGTTCACTTCTCTCTGTCTCACTCTCACTGTTGGAAACATTCCAAAAGAATCCAGAAACGGGGAACACCAGAGCTAGGACCTCAGGGTAGCAGTGGGGCTGGCGTACCCTGGGCGATCAAATTTATTATTGTTACTCCAGTTCTAGAATATTTGGGGAAAGTGCAACGTTCCCCCAAAGTATTCCAATAGGGTTAGTTACTTTTTTAACCCCACAATATTATTAGGGAAGTTAAATCAGGATCTGGTAATGTGCAATTTGCCAAACTACTTTCCCCCTCGTAATTGATCATTCACTGACCAATGTGTTTTCCGATGGCCTGAACTTTGTTGCTACGGTTGCACAAATTTCTACCGTGAATGCTTTAGTCCACTGAGCTAATTCATCAGCTGTCATGGTGATTACACGGGCAGAGACTCAATGCAGCCCTCACTGGCCTTGTTTGCATGGCAAAGGCGCCTAAAACAGTTGTAACCTGCCAAATCCACACCCATATACAGAGAAATAGCCTCCTAAATAGCCCCCTAAGTGCCTTTCATTTGGGCATCAGACTCTGGCTGGGCACTAAGATCACTTTGTTGAACCAGGGCCATTCCTGTGCACGGATTCTTGTAGACATTTTGGCAGCCTCAGATAACTTCGACAGTTAAGATGCTAAATGAAATACTTTTTACACTAGCCAGTATCACGGAAGTATTGCTGTCCTGGTTTACATCACTCCAGCAAAACTGCAACCACCCATTCAAAGTTGTCCCACTCCTCTCTAACACTTGTGTCAATAAAAGTGGTATCCCTCAGGACTTGGCCACATCACCAAAGTTATTTAATGCTTACATGGCCCCACTGCTGGGATCTCAGACTCATATAAGACAGAGCATGATATGGGTGGCACTTGTTCTATCGCTAGCTTGAAGATGAACCTTCCAATCAAAATTAATTTGTCAAGTATCTTTCACAGGTTCATTGCTGGATTTACGATAAACGTCTCTGTCAAAAAAGAGATAAGACTGAAATTCTTCTATTGGGTCCTCTCAATCCTGCCTCGTTCTCTCAAGCTTGACCAGCTAAACTGGGTACTCCCTCAACCAATGTGGACAGAGCTCATAATCTTGAAGTGCCCCTTCAATGTGACATATCAATTAACACCCACCCCACCACAAATCAATGTGACCTCCGAAGTAGCATTCCACCACTTATATCTGCTAAAAATGGCTTCTGTGAATGGTCTGACATCTTAAAAAACAACAGTTCAAAACAATGCAAACCTGTTGTTTAATTTCAAACGACAGGATGACATCACACTGGCCCTTGAATACCTAGACATTGACTAAAAACTGGAACTATGTCATATGTAAGGCCAAGTATGTCTGCTAGTCCTACTACCTCACAAAACTGTTTGCCGCTTACCAAATGACAAGGAGCCTTAGGTCAGTCGCTTACTGGCAAATTAGCCTTCGGTAGCTTAAGGCAAGGAAATTATCACTTTCTAAAAGTTAACTTTTCCCAAACATTTGTTAAAAAACCTAACCTCACCAGTAAGCCCTTAACCTTAATGAGCTGTGAGAACTGCCCCAAGAGCAGAATAATGGCTTTGGCCTGGTGACAAGATGGATTGGGTGTAGGGCATTTAATCCCTATCAGACCCGAAAAGACAGTTGGGGTGGGCTCAGAATCTTCATTAACCTGAACGAGATAGAGTGACTTGAAGAAAGAAACCTTTGTCCCCTATGTCTACACTGAGCCCTCAGATAAGGGAAAGCAGCAGGGCTGAGTTACCTCTAGACATGAGGTGCACTGTGGGGTTGTCCGCAGTAAGGCAAGTAGGATGTGCTTCAAAAGTAGTGGAGGGTTGCCACAGGAACATTTTCCCTATATGTCAGGAAGAGTACAGTAGTCACCCCACCCACTGGCTAGTGAAAACTATAAATGTGGGCCTTCAAGGAACTCTTCTGAGAACACTTTCATGACCTGTAGAAGTTCACAAGGGACCTGTCCTTCTGGGTGTTATCTGGGGGAAGTCCTGAAAGACTGGACCTGATCACTCTTGTACCCAGGACAAAGAAGTGCAAGGGTCAGCTGGCAGACCCCCTGTGTGGCTAAAGGAACACAACAAGCTGCAAGTGGCCTTTTCCTGAAATGGCTAGTACCAATTGGACCTGGACTTGACCTTGCTCGGGCCTCTGTTGGAGTAAGTCCTGGCCCCTAAGCTCTGTCCCTAAGGTCCATGAGATTTAAGAAGTGACTATGAGGAGTTGCTTCAGAAAGCCTGAACATTTTGAACTTTCAAGACCTCTGGAGCCTGTTGGCAAAGGTGTTCAGTTTTGATGTAACTTCATCAGATACAGCTTCTGGCTGGAGGATTTTGAGTACCATAAAAAAAAAAAAAATCAGAAGGTAAAATCTTTGACCGGGATGCCCGATTTAGGGTATCTGACCCGTGCACCATCATGGTCAGCCTGAAATTGCATCTCGGCTCCTGTCTACCACTTCCATAGACTATTATTGGTTCTCAGTGCCTTTTGGTACTATTTTTACTTAAAAGTTTAAAAAAGCATACCTCTGGATTCTGTTACTGTATTTTGATGCCTTGATGCCATTATTTTTTTAATACAATTTGGGATTTTAATTGTTTGGTATTTTATGTTTTGGTACTGCATAATTACTGTACATATTGCCCTAAGTTAAGCCTGTATCCTGTGTCCCATAGTAACCACGGGGTTGAGCTCAGGGTAACTTTGGTGGTCACTGTGACAAGTAGTGTTATTATTCCTTGTGGTGAGTGACCACACTCCCCAAATAATGATCCACGTTCTTACATATACCTACTTATAGGAGCTTTCACACAGCCATCTTTATTCACTGGTTCGATTTTTGGCTTTCATTTTTCTTCTGCCCAGTGCAGCATGGAAATAAACATTTTTTGCTTTTAGCATTTTTTTTTTTTTTTTTTTTTTAATTGCTGAGGGTTGGCAGATTCCCTCAACAATAAAGTTGTAAAAAAAAAATGTCAAAACAAAACTAGCACTGACAAAGACAAAAGCTGGTAGCCAATGCCAAACCTACTGGCTACGCTAATGCTTTTGTAAAGAAACGTAATGTATATTTTGCTTCCTCATTTCAACAAACAATATATCTGCAATTTCTACAAATGTACCAACAAGTACTTTGTTGTTTACAGTTTTTATAGAAACTCCACTTGTTTTTCACTGTTTTGATATAATTTGGTGAATATGCGGTATCTGGAGTTTTCTGCTACCTCATCCTGATTGCCGCTTCCCCTGGGCCGACAAAGATCCAAAGGAAGTGGTGGAATGGCAGATGACTGTCTCGACTTCAACCTGCATTCCACTGCCTCCCTTAGGTCTCTACAGATCCAAATGAGGTGGAAGTATTCTGGTGACGTCCAGTGCACCTAAATGTCATCTCTCCTGTCGGCATCTGCAGATTCATAACTGACAATATTTATTTCCACACTGTTTCATTACCACAGAGCCAGCTCTACGCTCCCACTAAGAGTAGAAAGCCTGACTCTGGGTTGAGAGGGAAAGCCAGACGTTGTGGGGATGCGGAAGAAGGATGAAAGGATGGCAGGTATTTGTTTTGTTTATTGGGGACAGAAGGGTGTTTGGGTGCCAGTTATGGCTTGTTTGTGGAAGAGGTATGGAGGGTGACAGGATACCAGGTATGTTTTTTATGGGAGCAGAAGGTGGCAAATCGCACACATTCTTTTCAACAAATTGAGTTTTAGGTCTGTTCTTTGAGACATCTTTAGCTATACTGCCAGGCTTGCATAATGTACAAACATATGTCTTTGGTCAGCAGGCTTCTTCCTTTGGTCACATTTTGACTGCTCATCACAGGAAACATCCAGGGGCAATGGGTCAGCCCACTTTACACACTGGTTCCCTACACTGGTTCGCATCACTGTAAGTGGCCTTGCAAATCCTGTGCACATAGTTCTCATCCATCTAGAAACAGTTCCTTTCTCCTCAATGATAAACCTGGTTCTAAATGTTTTTCTTCGTTTTAGCTTTTTAATATTAACTTCAAACAGAGGCTATTTTGCGTGCACTTCGGGTGCAGATGGTCATTTATTTTCTTTATCCTTTTTTAAGTTAGAAAGAGTTTAGGTGACAGTGTAACATTTTAGGTGACTGCAATTTGATTGCGTGTTTAGCTGATGACTGATTCTTATCTGCTTTACAAATAATAACAAAATGCAGGGAATAAGCGAAAGCTTCCATAAACAAAATGCTAGTAAATCGGCTACCTCAGTGAATGCTTTTTACATTTAAAAAATGTAATGCATGCATACAGCAGCCATGTTTAGCTGGCCAAGCAAATATTTTTAATTTTTGTGTCACATTATTGCCAGACCAATTGGCTTTGCTAATACTTGTTGGGGTTAAGGGAGGCTAGAAGAGGGGGAAGGGAACAGGGCCCAAGGGGATGGGGGGAACAGGGTTGGGGCTGTGCCCAAAAAGAGCAGATCATTAAAGTAAGGATCATGAACAGGTACCACAATCTCTATGTGGAATACAGAATATATTGCAAAACACAATATTGCCTCATTCCATCTATATTTCGGTTTTGGACCATGCCTAGTTTCAAAGTTTTAAGCAGCTCTTTTGATACAATACAGTTAGCTATTATAGCACTTCGCTGAAAATAACATTTGCACCCTGGATTGCAGTAACCCGGTTTGTGTAAGAGACACAACCTTCGTGACTTTTGCAAATTGATAAAACATGTTCAGCTCTTGCAAAATAAACATCAACATTCAAATCAATAACACTCCAAACATATTTGTTCACATTTGCGATTTTTATGCACACCAGTGGCAACCCCTCTTTTACAGCGGCAGCTCCTTCACTAAGGCAGAGGAGTGTCGTCCCACTATTCCCAGCAGTGCCGAAATGGAAAAATAAAATGATAATAACACAATGTTGCTATCATTTTATTTTTCAGTGTGGAGTCAGGTTAGGGGAGGGCTGGGCTGTGTCACAGGGAGGAGTGGTATGTGCACCATAAGTGCACATGACGGTTTGGCATACTGTCTTGGCCGGCCAAACAGACATGCGCACTTGGCAATGCTCCACCCGGCTGTACAGCACAGCCAGGTGAAGAACAGGCACAGGCTCCCACTCCCTGTCTGAGCGCCAAACCAGGCCACTCCGACGAGTCATGCTGGTGACAGCAGCGTTGTGATAGGCTTAGGGGAGTCTGGGAGCCTGTGTGCTTCTGTGCTGTCAAACACAAACATTACAACAACATGTTAGGGGGAGACTATTGCCTCAGCACAGCAATATGTTTTGAGAACAATTCCTCGACTTAGAAATTAGAAAAGTTGTTAACTGTAAAATCTGAAACTCCTTTCTAAAATACAAAATCCCCAAAATATAAATACATTAACGAACGCTATTTGAATGGATGTGAAGCTGATAAAGCCTGATGGATCGAGAGCTTGGGGAAAAGAAATAAAAACAAAGTATGGAAACAACGTGTGGGTGTGTTCATTTATTTCTACTTGTCGGAGACTGCTATCAAGAGACAAGTGCTATTATTTGCTCTTCTTAACGTCTGCTTTTTCCTCTGGGTGATAATGAAATATTCACAGCCATATCGTCTTTATGGCTAATGAAGCAGAAAAAGTACTTACATCCATTATTTCAGAATATATTGTTTCAAAAAGGCGCAGATACAAAAAGCCCCGGGGTTAATCAAGACATTTACTTTCCCATCAGTAAATTGTTAGAGCGTGCGAATGTGGATTATTTTACACCGGGCAAGTTTCGTACGAGTGGAAATGTAGGCATGTTTGTAACAAAATTCTGAATAGAGACTGCTAATGTCTCGTACAAGCAAAATTGTAACAACTAAGGTCCAAAAGTTCTGGCTATTACCATTCTTACAACTGAGTCTCAGCAAGGTAACACAAATCACCCTGTGAGAGGCAGCCTCCGTGGTGTGATCGAGTAAAAATAACACAGAAACTGGGTAGAAACAGGAGATTATCACAACCATTGGGATTGCATACCCCTTCATAAATGGTTCAGATATTTTGGGTATCTGTAAGATCACTTATGGTACCTTAAGAGCTTCCCATGCATTTCGAGGCTTATGGGAGTATTCAGTTTGCCAAATTGCTCAATGTCGTCAGAATATTCAAGCATCCAGTACTTGAGACTCGCTTACAAAAACTGTTGCATTCCAGGAGTTATCTTTGTTTGCTTCAACTAATCGAGTAGAACATGGCAACAAGGATTCGTAGAAGAGAAGCCTGGGATTAGAAAGACTGTTGTGCAGATACTGCATGCACTGGTAACCCTGGGTGGAACCTACATTTTCAAAACAGACAAACTGTACCTGAGTTACATCCCATCACTCTCAAAAGCAGCAAGCTAACTTTCCATACGTGGATAGTGCATGCTCTCTTTTTGAATGAAGAACCACTGGGTATTGTAGAGATGAAGGGGGTCTTTCTATGACTACACTTTTAAATGGCCATACCACAGTCTTCATTACACATGGCCAACAAAAGGCTCACAGTATCTGACATACAATGTGGAGTCTCTTCATCCCAAAACTGCAATGGGAGTGAGGAGGACGATAAACATGAAGGGACCGAACACTACCAGGCCTGGAAAAAAAAAATCACAAACAAAGCAGAAAAGTTGCCTTTGTCCTGAGGAGCACTGGGTTGAGAACGCAGGACATCGGGAATTTCAAACCAGGCTCTGGAATGTGAGATAAGACTAAACACTCTTTACAGATGAGAAACTGGAGAATATATTCCTATCAGTCACTATCAAGATCAAAGAGGCCCTTCTCTGGGCTGCAACGGATCAAACAGTCTGGGTGACCCAGTGATTGCAAGAAGGGTCTGAACCTGTAAGCCTGCTCTTCCCAGGGAGAGATCTCTCCAGAGGGCCCACCTCCATAACGATCTGCATGGGAAAAAAGAGTAGGACCTTCACAAAGTGTGGTGGGATGCGCCTCAAAAGAATACAAGCCTGAATTATTTGCCTCATACGTGTGCTCTACCATTTCTGCCACATTGCTACCAAGTCGTCCTTGGTGCCATTATGCTGGCTCACTGGACAAGGTCAGTGCTCCTAAGTGGGAACAGACTTTCTCTCTGGGAGGTTTAACCGGGACCTGAGTATAATGAAGCTACTATTATTAATATGTAGTCTGATCCTGCAATATGCATAAACATTTTTAAGAACATTCCAGTGCACCGACAAGCACTCTAATCCTAAATACCTCAGGCATTTCTTATGAGGATCAGCTAGATTTACCACAGTTTTAAGCCAGGCAGGCAGGGCACCCTCACTACCCGTTGTGGAGCTGAAAAAGGGTTCACATAGCCTGGATCATCAGCGTATGTTTGGAACTGAAGGCAGGGTGCTACCTGAAATTTGATGTTATGGAACCAAGGGACTGGCACAGTTCCATTTATTGATTTTACTATTGTTCAAAGGCTTCTGGATGCTCCCATTGAAAGATACAATTTCTACAAGTTTGTGTTCATTAACAGTACGTCTTAGGACAGACCTGCTTAGTATTCTACAGTTCAGGCGACAGACATACACCGGTAACTCACACGCCAATGGAACCTTAAGTCCTCTAGCTAGCAAATACCAATCACAACCACCAGAGCATCAAAAATGTTTTAGAATTGACTGTCACTGATTTAGTTAAGGTAGTTAATTTCACTAAAGTGCTGCAAAGCATGCACAAGTGCCAAAATGGTTTACAATGATACATGTTACTGCATATTCGGTTATCAAGAAAAAAGAGGTTGATATAGGTTCTGCAAGAGTACCTGGAATGCAGTTCGGTGCTTCCATTATTGTATTTACTTCCTCTTTCCCAAATTCCGAAATCCGGTACCCGATAAGCCCTTTCGACGCAGAAAACCAGATTTTGGATGAATGACACCTACGACAGAGAAGAAAAATAAAATCAATATCAAGGGAAGTTGAAAAGATTACTAATGATACATTAAAGTATTAAGATTGCATAGCATGTATATTAGAGGGGGGAATGACACACAGTTGGAACTATGCACTTAATCAGTTCTCTTTTTCAAAATAATTCAACAGTATTCTTCCTTGACGTTAATACTTTTAATTATGTGAATTAAGCCTGGTCCATATTATATCACGTAAAATGAGATGACCAAAAACATAAATTTAGTTACAGGAGCAAGTCTGAAACCCAAGTGTTTGTTAATTTCTTTCATAATTATCCCAAGACAACGACTGAGGAACTGAGGAAGTAAAATGCATTTTTTTATTGAAGGGAATTATATTTCACATTTTAGTCACTTAAAAGATATGTTAAGCCATATATTTTTTAAACATATCTTCATTAATTCTTTTCAGATTTACAAAGTATATCAATTAATGCTACAGCCGCATCAATAGATTAATATTATTCCAGAGTGCTTCAAAAAGAGAACTTTGGTCTAAGATCTATTTGGAGACAATGCTATCCAAAGCAAACAAGACAGATGGAGGAAGGAGCAGGGGTAGGATGCACAAATGGTGGGGAAGCCGGGTGGATCACAGTAAATTTCGGCTGTGAAGAAAGGTTAACAATCTAAACATGAAAGTAATACATATTGACATTGCAGGATCAATGGGTCTGGGCAATGTGAGTAGATATTGCTGTACTACTTTAGGAATCTGAGGCATCTGGGAGATGGGAAAGGCCATATAGAGGCCAGAGAGCTGCAGTAGAACTTGGGGTCCACTCCGTGGCTAACGATCAGTTATAAGAGCTATGGCAACCATCATGGAAATCAGGGGCAACCATCATAGTCAAAGGAAAAGGTCTCAAAAACATTCAAGAACATACAATCCAATGTTGTGAGCTTTACATATCCAGTCAAGGGTCGCATAAGCAGTCCTGTAACTGCACCAGGTCCCAAAATGGGTATGTCATGTGCTCATGTAATACTATTTCAATAATTTCCGAAAATCATTTTCTGAACGTGGGAGTGGTAGCAAATCCAAAGTGAAAAAGGATGTAAACCTCAGCTGCCGTCAAATAAATTGCTAACCATGGTCACCAAGGCACAACCGTGTCTCAGTGCCAGAGGTGCTGTGCAAGTTTTCCAGATGGGTAAGATTTATAACTACTACGTCTGTTTGAAATGCCCCACACTGCTAGTCAAAATGATCGAACTTCGTCCAAGGCCAAAAACAATTATCAAGTCATAAGCAGACAACTGCATCGCCAGCATGTACATTCATTGGATACTCCAAATTATTTTCGGTTTTTGATCAGGGTACCAATACCAATTTGTTCAGGAAAATAAAAAAATAAAAAAATCAATTTCAAGCGAATCCGAATCACACATCTATCATCATGAAACATTAGAAAAGTTAACCCGTTTCTAGAACGTGTACAGTAAAGAGCTGACTGCCAATAGAGGTGACATTTGTAACTGCCAATTTCAAGAATATTTCTGACAAGTAGGCCGGACATAAGTCTTCGGTCCAGGCCCCTATGGGGGGCCTTGCCGAATCTTCAGGCAGTGCACGAATTGTATGTATTCCCACAGAAGAAAGCAATACAGATAAAATTCAATTGGTAGGAAGGTAAATGATTTTAGTTCATTTTCGACCAGCATGTTTTAGTGGTAGCCAGACACGCTATTTGTCTATCTAGCCAGTAAACTGCTTTTCCATCAATTAGCAGGCTTGGATTATCCCAGATGGGATTTGCAGTGTATGACTCAACATACTGCAAGGCACAGGTGGTTGGGCTGGACGATTTCAGGGATAACTATTTACAAAAGTATAATGTTTTGAGGCCTAGGTTTCTTTTAAGGAAGTCTACACCATGTAGTGCAAAGTCACTGCAATATTTGTCAGAGATGGTTTACCACGTTGTACAGTTCAATGCTTGGAAGTCAAAATCCTCTTGGTTGTAAGGTCACATGTAGCTTCTCTAGTTTAAAACTTGGCCATTTTCCTCTTCAGATAAAGGTGTTAATCTTGCTAGTAATGTAGTGTAGACAGTGCACCAGAACCCGGAGACGAAGAATGGCGACTGCAGAGCTTAATAGAGAGGCTACCGGCCTTTTTATTGCTTGGGAACTTCAGGACATAGAAGGTTGGAATTGAAACCATTTGCCAAAATCCTTCTAGTCTATCAGGGGGGTCTAATGGTCTAATAACATTCCACCCTAAGCTCTATCCACCAGGGCATCTAAGAAGCTTACATGAGAGCCAGTAGATGTCGCTTCCGTTCATTTCAGCAGCATTTGTGCCACTTCTCACGTTTTTGACCATTTAATTAAAAGGCTGCAAAATCTGAAAATCATTACAGGCATCAGGAAGGGGACGAGGCCTGGTATCTGATACAGTAAGAATTATTTTATCTGCATATAACATGCGTTTGGATTTAACTGCAACCATCAGTACACCCTTGATGTGTGGGGATTGTCTAATGGCCAATAACAGACGTTTCACAACCAGCAAAATGAAATCTGAGAGGAGGCAGTCTCATTTTTTGTGTGTGTGAGGAAAACATCACACATGCCCCACAGCAAATATGTGCAGCGGATTAACTATAAAGCCTTCGGCACAGGGTTTTTGCAAAGGTCAGTCCTCTTCAAAGTTCCAAACAGGTGTGCCCATTTGGCTAGCTTTTCGTCCTTTCAGTGTCTCAAAATAGAGCCAATATCTGTTCCAGGCCATTTCTACTTTTCCATAGTAAGTTAGAGGGAGTTCCGAGATGGTTCCATGATGCTCTGCCAAACACAAGCCTAACCTAAGTATTGTGGACAAGTTTAGGTATGGGTCTTCTTAGCTCACGGAGAGCATGAAGTCTGCTCAGTTTGGTAAACAGTGTGGTAATAGCATTATTGAATTCAGGACTCAAAGAACCAGTTTCCTCTGCTTCCCTATTTACCGTATGTAGGAGCAAAGACAAGGGCAGCCTATCAACTTTATACAATTTGTCGGGCATGCAGCCATCTCAAGGGGCTTTGTTTGGGCACTTATCGTTAATGAGTTCTTATATTTTTTTCTTGTTCTGGGAGTATTGGTTCATGAAAGATTCTCGACAAGTGGGGAAGTCAGAGCTATGAGGCTTCCAGGAACAATAACTGGGAACATAGTTATAACGAGATCTCGCCCCTTAAATTATTAATACAATCTTTATTGTCAAAGAACAAGTGTGGATCTGTCAGACCTGAAGTAGAATTCCAGGAAAGAAAAATGAAGGAGATAAACTGGACTAAGGAGAAGGGAGTGGATGGAGGCAGAAAGAGAACAACCACACTGCTTTGCTGCAGTCATTTTCGAGAAGTTCAGTCTCCTCTTGTGAAAGTGCCAATTCTTGTGAGATACTGGTAATCCTTTCGCCATCTTGGGAGAAAATAAACAAAAGGTTCCTCAAGCAAAGGTATTTGCCTCTGACCATCGTCAGAACAATGATGCTCACGTCATGGATGTCTCCAGTCCAAGACATCTAGGATTCCGTTTTACCCTATTCATGGTCAGAGTTGGAAAGGCCAGTGACGTTTTCAGGAAACACTGCTACAGGGAAAGTTAACACATAATGAAGTGGAATTTGTAGGCAAACTTTACCTTAACAATGTTTCTAGGTAGAACACGAACTGCCTCTTAAACAAAGGATTGGTGTAAGTGCTATTTTCTGAAAAAGATATCTAATTATTTATTATCCCTGAGAAAATGAAGTTGACTAACAAAAAGTACTGAGGATATGTGCCGACTGAAAATAAGTCAAAAACGTATCCTAGGTTACGTTGAAGTAAAATCACTGGCACAATTTTTCTGCATGTTAAGATAATAAGTGGCACACTATGCTTCGTACCTTGCTCTCAGAACTCATTCAGATCCACAAGCAGATTGATTTGAGTATGAAGTGATTGAATTAAATTGATGGCGATTATTTTCAGCGTCTGATTTTGATTGCCAGGGAGTAGTAACTTACTCAAACCATTCATGTACTTGTATCATTTTCCTTATCAGTTTCCTAAGATCCATGGCAGCAGTTGATCCCCATAAAGCCATTACCCTACAGAAAAGCAGTTGTGACAGTCTTTGAACAGTAGTGTTTTCTCTCTATCTAATCTACCGCCTCTTTTCCTTCGTGCATCTTATGTTTCGCCTCAGGTGTGGTTGACATTATTGGAAAGAGTTGAAGCTTGGTGGGGGAAGGTGCAAGACAGTGTTTCAGACTGATTTCCATAAGTGTTGCCACATTTGTTTTTAATTAAAGACACCAAAGAAGTTTCTGAATGTTTTACCTAAATACCTAAACCCATTAGGTGAGTACAGATTTCTTCCTGCAAACTGAATTTCTCATTGTTCTAGCTGGGTTGCTAGAACATGGCCCTTGCGCTTTCGACTTCTTTGACGTGGCACTATCTCAGGTGGTTAAAAGAATACTCCGCCTTCGAGGTAAAGGGTGTATAAAGCACAATTGTTTTCAGGGTTTTGGAGAGGCCCAAAGCTCATTTTTGTTATAATGTAGAGTCAATTCTTTTATTTCCATCGCTAGTGTAAACCACAGTTTTTGCACTTGATCTGTACTGAACTGTATTCTTCATCAAACTGATCCATTTTCAGCCACTAGGAAGGTCAAGACAGACATCACAATCAGTCATTCTCTTTCTTTTTTCAAATTCATACAAGCTAAACAGAAATACAGCATATCCCACACACAGAACTTAAGACAACAATAACAAAACACAATTGACTGGAAGGTATAGTATAAATAAATGAATGCATCTATGCACAAAGGTTCGTTCTCTCCTCTCTGTGCAAAGTATTTAAAAAGTCAAACATGGGTTTTCTAATCTAGCAAGAACAGCAGTGACAAAAACAATAACTTTGTATTTTTCTGGAGTTATTTCAGAGCACCCTACCAATATTACTTCAGGTGTTATAAAAAGTTATGTTTTTAACAGCTGGCCACGCTCTTGTTCTACCAATTGCAGTAAATCTGTATAACCTGCATGTGATAAACAGGTGGACTGTGTATCAGCATTGTCAATATAGCATCTACGACATTCTGAATCTACCCAATATCCCCATTAATGCATCCTGTCTGGAGTATAATAAATGTCACGGATACATTTATAATGGTGAATTTTACGCTAGGAATCATTCAAAAACTTATGACCCAAGCAGGTACAACACAGTATCAACTTAAGCAAAACTGGTTTGGAAAGCTTCTGGGACCACCGCTCCTCAAAGTATTGGATATTATTAGGTTGCTTTTCCAAACAAAGACCATAAACTTTGCTAATAACACCCTTATCTCTTGAAGACAAAAGTTATTCTAAAAAAGGAATAGGATCTGATTGACCACTTGGCCTCTAAAGTAATCCCTGATCTTAATTACTTAAAATATCCTCAGTTAGAATTTAGTAAATTGGTGACAATGTATCAAACTGGATTAGAGAGTTATCCTCCAAATAGTTGGCCAACAGTCTGCAGTTTTGTGCAAGACCAGTTATGGACTAATCCATCTGAAGAAAAGCTGGGGAGGCACGGATTGTCCCATAAAGAGGTGTATTAATTCTAAGGATTGTAATTTATTATATATGGCATTCTAGACATGTCCATATACCTGCAGGGCCTTAAATCTTCTCCTCTTAAAGTAAAGAAGCTAAAAAATCCCTGATGCTGATGTTAAATCACAATAAAAATCTCCGAGAGGCAGGTGGTAGAAAAGAGTGCACAAACTTGTGAAAGCCTGGTCAAAAGACTAGCCCAAAAATAAACTTCAAGCTTGGGAGTGCCCACCCCCTTTCCCTTAATGGTTGTTGTAACTGGGAGGAGGCTCCCCTTGGTTTCCTATTTTGTCAAAGAAATTGGGACCATATTCTGTCCATCTTAATGAAAAAAGAATTAGGGATCCAGATAGTTAAGCGCCGAAAACCCCCCACATTTTTGGTAACACCAACATCTTAATGATGTTGCACTGGCCTTGAATACCAATAGGTAAACGTTTCCATTTAATGAGGAATGGCGCAATATTATTCATCAGTGGGATATAATTTATGGAAAATACCTTATCAATATTAACTATACTCTGACCCCCAGGGTATGTGGCTGTCGATACAAATCGAGGATCTTGAGCAGGATGTCTACCATTACATAGAACTTGATTCTTGCCTTTTTTAACGCATAACCAGATAAGGTGCCATATCTTCCAGCTTTGTATTCAATTGTAATTATATTTCTATAGCTCTTACTACCCTTGACAAGGCGTCAAAGTGCTTTTTGACAAGTAGTGCACTACTCTGGAACCCAAAAGGATTAGAATAGGAAAATAAGCGTACAGTATTGGTATAGGGAGATAAAAGTTAATTTGAGCGGAGGAGTGTGTCAGTTGGATTGAACAGAATAATGGAGGGATAGATGAGGTAAGAGTCCAGAAGTGCTAACTGGAAGATCATATTAGTAAGATGAGGTTTGGGATGAGTAAGGGAGGAAGGAAGAGTCCATGCAAAGGGATTAGAGAGATCATAATGGTAAAATGAAGTTTGGGATGAGTCAAAGGAGGGAGAAATGAGGGAGAATTTAGTAGGGTTGTTTGAGAGATCACAGTAGTAAATTGATGTTTGGGGTGAGCCAGGAGGTGTAGAGAAGGGAAGAGTCTAGGAAGGGTTATTTTGGAGAGTCCAGTGGTAGAATGGGTTCGGCTTGAGTCAGAGTGGGGATAGAGGATAGATTGATAGAGGTATAGGTTGATGGTGAGACAGAGTAAAGCTTTCGAGAGAGTATTTTTTTCCTCTTGTACAGTAATCCACACCCACCCTAAACCTTAAAAAAAACAAAACACACCCTAAACAATAAAGATACCCTTGCCACTATAAAACCCCTACCCACTCAAAACCCTAAAAACACACTTGCCACCCAAAAACCCATACCCACCCTAAAAATACCCTTGCCACCCAAAAATGCACATCCACCCTAAACCCTAAGAATGCCATTGCAACCCAAACACCCACTCACCCTTAGCCCTAAAAATACCCTTGCCACCCAAAAGCCGCATCCACCTTAAACCCTAAAAATAACCTTGCCACCCAAAAGTCACACCCACTCTAAACCCTAAAATTACCATTGCCACCCAAAATCCCATACTGACCCCAAACCCTAAAAAAAAAAAAAACTCTACCCACAAACCCATACCTACCCTAAACCTTAAAAATTTCCTTATCACCCAAAACCCATACCCACCCTAAACCCTAAAAATGCCCTTGCCAATCAAAAATCCATGCCCAACATAAACTCTAAAAAGTGACCTTTGCCACCCAAATACCCTAAAGACGACCTTTGTCAAACTATATATACATATATAAAACCTACTGGCTGGCAGTCACCAGTAGTTAGTACTAGTTAGAACCATGTTTCCAAAGAAAAGGCGTTGACTTGCCTATACCTTTAGCACCGTTTAGCGAATCTTCACAACATTTTTCAAAAAAGTGCCCCAGTGATTCTTGTTGTGCACAGATAGTTCCGGGGCGATCCGTCAAGCGGGGGATGAGAAAAAAAAGGGAGGAGGTAAAAAAAAAGTTGTGTTTCCCATGTCAATTGCCATAGGACCTTTGAACATGCCTACAGTCCGAACCACTGGACTGAATTATACCAAATGTGGCGGAAAGCTAGCTTTTGGTACGCAGATTGTGCTTTTGGGTATTTGGTGTAAATCCATCAAGTAGTTTAGGAGAAATTAAAGGAAATCCAAATTTGTATATCTGTGGTCGCAACAACTTCGCAAATAATAACAAGCTCATGAAGGGAAACGCACAGCTCTGACTGGCTGCCAACACTTCGAAACAAGAAGTTTTGGCAGCAATCCTGGGACTCTACTTCTGCCAAGTCCTACAGAAAGGCCCCCCAAAAAAAAAAAAAACACCAGCTCTCGCTTCTAGAATGGAAGTTTCCTCTGATTCCCTGCCTGCAAGATGCAGGCAGGGAAAAAGAGGAAACTTCTTTCACAAAGAGGGAGCGCAGCAGCAGTGCTGGCTCCCACACAAGGTGTGGAGCCAATTGGGACTGCAGGGGCCTTCAGGCTCCCCCCACGGTCCCCAATATTGTGACTGGGTGCCCTGGGGGCACCCAAGTCACATTCTGGGCCCCAGGGATTGGGGTCATGGGGCCAAGATCGTCCCTGAGGAGGGGGCCATGCAGCCCCCTCCACCCCAAAAAATGTATAATTAAGATGGGCCCTGGGGCCGGGATCCGCCCTTGGGAGTGGGACCACATAGCCACCCCCCCCCACCAACAAAAATAATAATTAGGCCGGGCCCAAGGAGATGGGGTCCCCTGATCTAAGATCGGCCCTGGGGAGGGTGTTCACAAGGCCCCCCTCCCACCAAAAAAAGTGATCTAATATGTGAGGTCATAAGCAGTGCATTACAGGGGCACAAGTTATAGCTAGCTGAGGTAACTATAACTGCTGAATTTCTATGGTTTTGCAAGTGTGAAATGTGAGCCTAACTATAACATACCTGTAACCTTTGTTTTTTTATTGAATATAAATATTATATATATATATATATATATATATATATATATATAGATAAAAACACACACACACACCTAATACTTTCTTGTGAAATCCTTACATTTACCTGTAAAACCTTCGCAATAAATATGCCTTTAACATGATGAGGGCCCCCTTCACACTCAGACACGCCAAACGACCTGCTCCTTCATGGTCTACACTAAATAAACAGTACTGAGTTGGATAGCCCCCTGTAAAAGCAGCCACTCTCATGCCTAACCGAGTATGACATGCTGTATTTTGCCTATCCATAAATGTATGGCAGACTTGCATGTATGTTCTCATATCAACGAAGATGTGATACTATATTTGATCTGTCACCTACAAGTGTAGTTACGTAATGCTGTAATGTAATTCTCATTCTCTTTTTTAGCTTATATTTTTTGCTTTTCTCCTTGACTGCATAATGAAAATCAATAAAACTTTAAAAATCAAAATGCCCATCCCTGAGCCATATATATATATATATATATATATTTATTTATTTTATCTACTGGACGCCAGTAGGTAGTTCTAGTTAGTACCATGTTTCAATACAAAAAGTGTTTTTTGACTTGCCTATATCTTTGGCACCGTTTGACTAATCTTCACAAAAATTTCCCAAAAATGTGGCTTGTGACTCTTGTTGCACACAGGAAGTTTGAGGGTGATCAGATTCCGGGGTGATTCGTCAAGCGGGGGCAGAGAAAGTGTTGCTTTTCCCATGTTAATTTCTATAGGATCCGTCAACACATCTACAGCCCGAACCACTGGACGGAATTACACCAAATTTGGCAGAAAGCTAGCTGCTGGTACACCGATTGTGCTTTTTGTTGTTTGGGGTAAATCCGTTCGGTAGTTTAGGAGATATTGATAGGCAATTACATTTGTATAGCTCTGGATGCGAATATTTAATGAAGTTCGCACATTTTCGCAAATTCATATGCAAAAAGAAGTATTGCAATTGGCTGACTGCAGCTTGACTAGAAAGTTGCGACCGCCATTTTATTTCACGGGACATGGTCCCCAGAGGAGAAAATTCAAATTGAAAGTGGCATAAGGGGTTAGGGTGCAGGTACCCTGACCCAAGGGGTGTGATATAGGTGTTTTATAGGGGCAAATTATAGGTTTAATATAATGTGGCATCACAGCAAGCAATATTCATGAAAATGTGCACATTTTTACAAATTATTCACAACTGTGATATATATATATTTTTTTTTAAGTTAGAACACTTAAGAACAGTTTACTGAGGAAGTAAAGACATGCAACATAAAATGATGGAAAAGTATGTAATGCAATGACTCCCAAAGTAACTCCTGCATTGCAACCGTAGCATATGATGCAGACTACAGTTAACTGATGATCTGGCCTGTCCTTCTGTATGGCTGATGACATGGGTGGTCTGGTCAGAAGCAGATTGTACTGTATGCGTATATAGTTTTAAAAGCCCAAAAAATTTTTTTGAAAGGTAGTGCTACAAATACTAGATTTTGAGATTCATGTCATTTGTCTCTGAGACAGTATGGCAGGATTGTGCTGGTATGTTTAGTTAGAAGAGGAATATATATATATATATATATATCATTAAATAGCCTCGAAATCTGCCTGCATTGGGCTAATTAATATAATGCAACTATCATTCTTTGAGAGTAATGAAGACTGGGCATGAAATATAAAAGTAAATAAAGTGTAATACTTGTTCAAAATCCAGTTACGCACAGACGCTACTAAGCCATCTGCAAAATTAGCAAGTTGTGATGCGATGAGCCCAAATGAATACGAGTTATTTCCTCAGAAACCATATGTCCATGCTCCTCAAAGAAAGGCCGGGGCAGTACACCTTAACACCCTAGTACCTCTTTCTAAAAGACCTAGTCCCCAACAGCAGGCACAATAACTTGAGACTAGTGCCAAACACAGAAAATCCAGGAGATCAGAGGATAACTAACTGTGAGGCTCTATAAGAGCACTACAATCAATCTGAAAATGAAAGATGTAACAAAATGTACAATTCATTATTTCAAATGAAAGGGCATGAGAGTGACATAGGGCCCTGTTGTTCACAAAAATGCACTGTTCAATCAAACTAGAAACATGCTTAATTGTGATGGGCGGCTGCTCACTCCTGCACTCTACTCACTCTGCTCACTACTGCACATTTTTCTATTTTTCATTTATTTATATAAATACATGGATCCTCGGGTTCTAAGTGAGGCAGCATGGTCACCTCAGAAGGCTCCCACAAAGCCTGACATGGGGGCCTTCAGGTTGCCTCTGAAAAGAAGCCTCTGGAGTGGCTTATCGGCAAACTGTATACATTATTTTAGTAGGTAAAAAAATGTGCCTCCTTGCATTAAAGACTCTAAATGACCTTCCCCGAAGAAAATTTGTAAACAGTTTTTAAATGTCTAATCTGAAAGGATGGTGCAGAGATCCACGGTATACAAAAGGGTGGTTGGCCACAGGGCCAATTCTTGAGAGGGTTAATTTCTATAATTTGAGAGCTCAAGGCCTGCGCTGCTTTCTATATTTCCGCTTGACATAAAGGGGGTTCACCTGGCAAGCAGAAGCAAAGGCCTGCCAAAAACAAATGTTTTCAAAATGCTCAGGGAAGCACTGACATGAGATCAACCATGACACCTTCAATTGTTTCAGGTACACAGATTAAGAAAGGAAGGCTAGAGAGTGGACAAAGAGAGGTGGTAATTCCTTCTATAGCTGATACGTCAGTACCTTGCTACATCCAAGAGGGGAGGCAGAAGGTTGATTATAAAACGGTGAAAGGTGATGCATAAAAGGTTAAGTTATTCAATCTAGTGTCTATAAAAGTCACATTTGCACACATTTCTGTGACGATGCCATAAAAAGACGTGTGCCTGGGATTGGTATAAGTAATTTATCTGTGTTCATGAGTGAGTTTAGGGGCCTTATGACTTGCCAAAGTTTTGGTTTCCTAATATTAAATGGTCTAATAAAGATAAATATATTGAAGAGCATAGGGGAAGAAATAACAATATTCTGCCTCAAACGTAGGGTCAACAATGTGTTCTTTGTTTAACATTAAACCGAACTATCACGCATATTTAAATAAAACGTAAGAACATAATAGTTAGATGACACTGCCAAAGCTAATTCCAGAGTGTTATTACAGTAATACAGTAATGCTACGAACTCATCCTATAAAATCTAACTAGATTAACTGTGTGAAATGGGGTAAACCACATTGAACGCAAAAGCAGTTTAAGGGTACTACTGCCTTAACAATTCCCCGATATGTTTCAACTGAGTTGCATATTCTGATTTAGCTTTTCTAAAATGAATAGAATATGGCAATACCAACATGATGTTATATTAGTGTTAGTATTATGCTAGGATAACCCAGCATTTCAAATGTACCAGATACTACCCTCAGGCAGCTTCAAGAATTTCTTGCCTTGGACCTTCAGCTAACCTTCTATCTGCTAATCTATTAGGAGTGACCTCTATCCAAAGGCATGTCTCTTCAAGTGATACAATTAAGGACTGGCTCAAATAGAATGGTTTTGTACCTCTTCCAGAGTTTCATGATGCCTTCTATAATTTTGAGCACTGAAGTAGGAGAGTTTAATAAGAGCAGGTCCTGTACTGCCAGAGTTACGCCCCAGAACTGTTCTTTAAATGTAAATGCTATTTAGTTCCAGATTTAGTATTTCTAGGCGCTCTACAAAAAGTTGTCTGTAGTCTCACAGCACTAGAGTGTGTCTGGGGTGACTCTACATTTATCTCAGAAATGGGAGCCCGGACTACCAATCAAAGATAATTTAAGTGATTCAAATGGTTGTTGCTAAGAACTGGATAAATAAGGAGGAGAAGAACAAGGTGGGACAATTCCTAAAATCAGACAAGATGGGTCTACCAAGACTATCGAAAGGTATTGGGTACCTGGGGAGTTGGCTCTGCACACATGAGAGAAACAGAAGAGGCACTGTCAAGTGGTTGAACAAGCAACACCCATCCACCTTGGCAAACTCTTCTGGTGCAATGGTATGCTGTTCGTGCTTGAAAAGGGTGAGCAGGGGCCAGACTCGTTGCAAGGGTCTGCAAGGCAATTGCCCGCTTTGTCTATGTCTTTAAATGGTTTTGAAATTGAGCAAAAACCAAACTAGTGATCTGGGTTATCCATAAGTGTCAAGTACACATAGAATCTTCAAAATATGTGGGATGTAAATTGCACAAACAAAATGTAAACATTTTAAAATGTAATTAGTGTTTCTTTAACCTATGGCACTGTTTCCCCTTTATATGCAATCACATCTTAGATTGACCTGGGACCCAGTTACCTTTTGATACCTAGTGATTAATATCTACCATTCTCCCACTGATTTGTAGGATGGAAACCTCAGCAAGCGTCACAGTCCCTCCAAGCCCAGTTTGCTTTTTGGTCTTCTCTTCTGCTTTCTGTAGTGGGCCACGTGGCACTAGAGAAGGTGGTGTGCTACCCCAATGATACTATTATTTTGCAAACCTTCCCCTGCTCGTCCTTCATTTCTTCTTCAGACATGCAACACATCTAATTTGGTCCCTGCGGCGCTGTTGGGTAATTTTTCCAATCTAAAGCTACCCGTGACTGCGGGAGGATTAGGTCTTCTGGACCTAGAATGAAATGGGGTTTACAAGTAAAGACTGTTCAGGAAGGCTTACTGCACTGCTCATTGTTTCCTACTGACCATTCTACAGATCACCATCCAGGGTTATCATGCACAGCTTTCTCTTGCCTTGCTTGAACCTGTAAACTCACTGACACGAAGAAACGCTGTGCTCCTGCACTACCATTGCTAAGCCTTCCCACTTGCACAGGTCGGCTGTGCTCAGAGCAACTCCATAAGTGGCATGCTGTAGGTATCTTAAAATTGGGGGATTTGTTTCTGGACCGCGAGCTACTAAACGTCCAAATCCTTGTGGCAGACTACCTTCACCCCGGTCAACTCCTTACTTACAACCACCTTAAATAATCAATAAATGCCCTATTTCATGTCTGCCACCTAGCACGAAGCTTAAAATAGGTGTGCCTCAAGCTCTACACCATAGGAACTGATGGCAAACTGATAGAATGGGTGTACAGACCTTTCCTGCAACATGGAAACCACTCCAGGTCTTCTCGTCATACTACCTGGGAGATTGATGTGGCCAAACCTCTGCAAGATAGGGACTGGACTAAAATACTGGACTTTCCCCACAAAGTATCCCACGGCTCTCATTTTAAGTGCATTCATAGTATTTCCTTGTAAATTCATTCCACCAAGTGGGAATGCAGTCCACCTGTTGTTTACCAATTGCCTTGTGGTTTGTAACCCACATTTTGCTGCTTTCAATTTGCTGGCTTTATCTGTTTTAGGCTATGCAACTTGAGTTTGTCCCTTCCCTTGCCAAAACTTTACTCTTAGTATCATTCTGAGTGCTCCCTTTCTGTAAACAGGCCTGTAAATCTTTTTCTTGTCTCATCACATTTGCTGTGCATTCAAAGAACAAAGTAAAATGTCAGGCTCTGTCTTCAGTGGGAACTTAGTGTTTACTTTTCATTCTCTGACTTCAAAGTGAGAGTATTTATGCAACAATCTTGATGGATACTGGGGTTAGGAAGGTTTTTTCTATCACATGACAACATTTTAATAAACTTCAGAATATATCAGAATTAGGAGTACAAATGAAGCACATTTTTGTTAATTCTGAACTGTACTGGAAACAAATACCTTTATATTATTAACACAAAATCATTGCATTAAGTGATGCAATTTCCACACATCATTGTCTGTGCACAGTATAGTTTGGTTTGAAAAACTGTATATCTGTGCAAATGTAATGGTCATTTCAATCAAAAATGTGTTGTATGTAATGGCAGTGTGTTACCACACCATGCATACTCCATTCCATTCCACTCTGCTCTGCACCACTCCACACCACTGCACCCTACTCTGCATCACTCCACTTTACGCCACTCCATGCCACTGCACTGCACTCTTCTCCATTTTGAACCACTCCACATTATGCCACTGCACTCTGTGCTACTTCACACTATGCCTCTCCACTCTACTCTGTACCACTCTACTCTATGCCAATGCACTTTACGCCTCTCTACACCACTGCGCTCTCCTCCAATACCCGCTATACCACTCCAGTCTAGGCAAAACCAATCTAGTCCACACAATTCCACTCTATAACACTGCACTGTACGCCACCGCACTCTAAGCTAATCCACTCTATGCTAGTGCACTTTACTCTGTAACACTCAGCTCTATGCCACTACACTCTACATCAATACACTGTACATCACTCTAATCTACTCTACACCACTTTACTCTATCCCATCACACTCTATGCAACTCCACTGTACCCTGCATCTCTCCACTCTATGCAACTGCACTCTACTCTACGCCACTGCACTCTACGCCACTCTGACCACTGCACTCTAGTTCAATGCACTCTACACCACTGCACGCTGACACACTACACCACTCTACTCTGTACTACTACATTCTGCACCCATACACTCTATTCCACTCTACTCTGTCCCATGCCACTCTATGCCACTGCACTCTACACCAGTGCACTCTAAACAACTGCACTGTATGCCACTGCCCTTTACTCTGCACCACTCTATGCCACTGCACTGACACTCTACACCACTCTACTCTGTACTACTGCATTCTATGCCACTGCACTCTAGGTACTATACTCTACTCTGCACTGCACCAATCTATGCCACTGCACTCTATGCCACATGAGTCTACTCTGCACTCTGACACTGCACTACTCAGCATTACTGCACTCTCTGCCACTCTATTGTATGCCATTGTACTCCACCCTCACTCTATGCTACTCTACCCCATGCATTGTATGCCACTGCACTCTGCGCCAATGCACTCTAAATAACTGCACTGTACGCCACTGCCCTCTACTCTGCACCACTGTACTCTATGCAACTGCTCTCTGTGCCACTCAACTCCACATCACTGCACTGACACTCTACTCTGCAACATTGCACTCTCCGCCACTGTACTGTACACCAATCTACTGTGTACTACTGCATTCTGCACCACTGCACTCTATGCCACTCTACTCAACTCTGCATCACTCCACTCAACGCGACTGCACTCTACAGCACTATACTCTACTCCGCACTGCAACACTCTACACGACACCACTGCACTCTCTGCCATGCAAATCTACTCTGCAATCTATACCACTTCACCACTCTACACTACTGCACTCACTGCCACTCTACTGTATGTCACTCTACTCCTTTGCACTCCATGCTACTCTACTCTGTCCCACGCCGCTCCATGCTACTCTACTCTGTCCCACGCCGCTCCATGCCACTGCACTCTAAACCACTGCACTCTACTCCACTGCACTCTACTCCACTGCACTCTACTCCACTGCACTCTACTCCACTGCACTCTACTCCACTGCACTCTACTCCACTGCACTCTACTCCACTGCACTCTACTCTGCACCACTGGGATCTACGCCACTGTTCCTATGCCACTCTTCTACACTCTGCACTGCTATGCCACTAACTTTTAATCATGCTGAACAGCAGCCACTCTGGTGTACAACATGGCTAAAACACATTAGCAAAGCCAATAACTCTTGCATAGACAAGACCTATTGGTTTTTCCAATGTTTGTTAGTCCTATGAGATACCGAGGTCCCTGAAAGACCTGTGAACGTGTAAGTCCTTATTTTAAACATGCATTCAATGCCTCATCTGTGGGGTAGTAAGCGCTATATAAATACAATTACATCATAATATAGGCTGTTACAAAATGTGCAAATACATTTTGGTTACATTTTAAAAAGTGCTTCTCAAATACAGATTTGAATAATATACAGTTTATACCTAGTACTAACATGTTTTATAACAGTCCAATAAAACCACACACTCCACAGCTCACCTTGGAACACCCTTGCAGTACCTCTCTAAAAGAAAATATCTTTGCCATCAGATAGCTTCACTCCTTAGATTTAAGTCAATGCAGGTTTCCAAGCTCCTGTGCATTTGCAGATTTACCAGTTTCCCACATTTGCATTTCTTTAGGGAAGGAGACACCCTGGAAGGAAGACCTTTTCTTATCTGTCTGCCCCTCCCTCCCTCAGAGCACAGGAGACTCCCTGCCTTTCAATCCAGCTGGGGAATCTCATCTGCCTGTAATTTCACCCTACGGTCCATTGTCCTTTTGGGGAAAGGCTAAAATTACGGACAAATGCCGTTCGTTAAGGCTTTCATCACTGACAACGGACGGTCAGGACAGGGTGGTCACCCTAGATAATGCGTAGATGGAGAGATCACCCATTCCCCAAAAGCGAAGTGTTGCAGGGCAAAACTAGTGTCAGGAATGCACTGTACAAAGGCCTATATAACACAGGAACAGAATACCAGGACGGCCGCATACACTTTCACAAACCCACCAGACACCTACGTTCTGCTTTTCTCCCACACATACACACTCCCCACATCCAGAAAAGGAAAACTGGAGGTCACTCATTCTCCTACTCTGCACCCAAGACATGGAACGGCCTCCCTCAACACATCGGGCCTTCTCCGCACTTCTTGGTTCCACAAGATGCTGAAGACCTGGCTCTTTACATAAGCAGCTTGGAACCACACACCTAAATACCTTGCCCAAGCACCTGGGTACCCTCTCGGGTGATTAGTGTGCTGTACAAATCAGCAAAACATAAGTGTACAAAAGAGAAATGGTGCCATGGTCTGCCCTCACATGATAAATAACTAATCAATACGTCGCCTGAAAAAGAACGCAAAAAACAAAAAAACAACAAAAAAAAACAGATGAGCTTGAGACTACTAATAGGATACATTCAGAAGGCATGACATATATCAAGGACATAAACATTTATCTGCCGGAGGAGCATCAGAAGAGAAATTATCCTAAAACGCAAGACAAGTTTTCATAACCGCATGTACATGGTATTATGCATCCCGAGCAAAGCGAGGCCGCGCAGATATAAATTCAGGAAAAAGTGAAAATTCGGTTGTCTGTGGCTCATGAGATCAATGTAGTGAAACCAATCTCGGAGTAACAGCCTCGCTGCCAGGGATGGTTGCAGGAGGCACTTTTCAGTCAGAAGCTAGCAGGCATCTCAGCAAGAAAGAAAAATGTAATTGCTTGTCGAAATTAACTTATGAAAGCAGTTTTTCTCCTCGCCCGTTTAACTCAATTTGCAAGCAGGTATTGTTTTTTTGTTGGTTTTTTTTTTTACATAAAGTGACCATCAAAAAAAAGTTTATGCATTATCTCTCAAGGGACCCAAAGCAAGAAGAATGATGTACATATAAATGAGGATTTCATTGTCAAACGTTTATGGGCAGAAATGGCAAATAATGTGGCCCTACATTTCATATATGCTGTCAGATGTGGTTCCTCCTCTTTGAAGAGCTTGTTATTTTAATGATGACTTACCTTAAACATTGGGGCCTGGGCCTGGGCCAAGCCTTAGGGGTTTAGCAAACATCTTTAAGTTTTGATTGGTGTGTACAGTATAGTAAGGGGTTATACAAGTTTAGAGGCTGGCGAGAGAAATTTCTGTGGGTTCTCCTTCAATTCTTATCCTGGCCCCAAACAAATGTGCCCACAAGTGGGCCCTGTGCCATGGGATCCAAGCTGCTTCTCGCTAATGTGTCCAAACACGTTGGAATTAGGTGTTTCCTTTCACAGAGAACATGGCCTGGCAGTTCGGACTTGTTTGACCTGGCATCCTTAGAGTGGTCTTCCCCCAGACCTTTTGCCTTTCACCTCCTGTTCTTGCTGTATCTTTTAGTTGGCCTTAGGACTCTGAGCATTTTACCACTGAGAACCCGTGCTAAAGTGTATGTGCTTTGCCCCTAAACATGTTAACATTTGCATATACACAATTGGCATATCTAATTTACTTCTAAGTCCCTTGTAAAGTGGTATACCATATACCCAGAGTATGTAAATTAAATGCTACTAGTAGGCCTGCAGCACTGTTTGTGCCACCCACTTCTGTAGCCCTTAAACATGTCTCAGACCTGTCACTGCAGAGCCTGTGTGCGCTGTTCACTGCCTCTTTGACTTGACACTTAAAGCCCCTTGCCAAGCCTTAAACTCCCCTTTTATTACATATGTCACCCCTAAGGTAGGCCCTAGGTAACTCATAGAGCAGGGTGTTATATAAGTAAAAGTCAGGACATTTACCTACATGTTTTACATGTCCTGGTAGTGACGAATAGCTTCTTTCGTTTACTACTGTGAGACCTGCTCCTCTCATAGACTAGCATTGGGAATTCCTTAATATACTTTTAAGATGTAACTCCGGATTGGAAAGGAGTATCTAAATGGTGTTTCATATCATTGGAATGGTAATGATAAATTCTCTTTACTGGTAAAGTCGGATTTAAAATTTTACAGATGCCACTTTTAGAAAGTGGGCATTTCTCTGCTCTTTGTGTCTGACAATCTGTCTCCAATACACGTCTGGACTGGGCAAAAGCTACATTTGTGTATTTTCTCCAGACAGACAATTCTCATGCCCAGACATTTCTGGTACCACACTCTCTTGGCCTAATCTGAAGCCATTAGGATGACATGGCCTTAGTTGTTCCTGATCTTCAGAACTCTAGGCAGGAAAATCAGAGGGCAAGAGGCCCACAGGAGCCCCATGCTCCACTCTAGCCTGAATGCTTCTCACAGATAAAGCAGTATTATTGGTAAAAATTAACACGCAGAAGTTCCAAATTGCACGTTCTTGATGATGTCAAAAAGATCCAACCAGGGCTCCTCCCACTGTTGGAAGACACACACACACTGTCACCTTAAAATGCTACAGCGATTTGTGATATAACAGCTGCCACATGCTGAGCTCGTCCACCCTGGCGCTGAAAGGTGCTGCCCTGTAGTTGACAATCAGAGACACCTTGACCCTCCAGCCAACTCAAGAGGCATAGCACCTCTTGGCACAGGACCCACAATTCCACACTTCTCTGCTTGTTGCAATATCACATGGTGGTGGTGTCATTGGTGAGAATGTGCACCAACCTTCTCTTGATGCAAAACAGGAAGGTATTCAGTGCCTTCCTGTTCTTCAATTTCAACAGCTAGGTGAAACTGGGCTTCTGACAGAGACCAGAGTCCTCTGATCTCCCTGATGACTTTCCCAACCTTGCAGGGATGCATCAGTCACCCCCAGGTTGCATTCGAGAAGTCACCAGTGCAGATCTTGTGCAGTCTCCTCTAAAACCTGTAGGACATCTGACAGTTTTCCTTGGTGCTGGGCAAAATGAGACTTCTGATACTACTGCAGAGCCCACATACGCCACTGGTGAAGTGGACAATCAGGATGTATGAGTTTAGCAGGCCATGAAGCCTCAGAGCCTCTAGGATCTAGGACTGAGGCTGAAAAATTAGGATCATAAGCTGAATGTCCTGGATTCTGTGACAGAGAAAAGTACCTAAATTGCACTGTGTCCAGAATAGCTCTTATAAAAGGAATCCTCCATTAAGGTATCAGGTGCAACTTCAGCTTGTTCATCAAGAACCTCAATGATGGAAGGAGGTTCACTGTCAGCCTATGACTGACTGTGGCAATCTCACCTTCAACAGGTAGTTGCCAAAATAGGGGAAAACTGGTATCCCAACATTCAAAAATAGGCAGCAACTACTACCATCTCCTTTGTGAACACCAGGAGGGTGTTGCTTCAGCTGAAGAGGGAGCAGAGCAACCTGAAATGCTTATTGGTGACCTTGAGCAGCAGGTAACAGCTGTGGGAATGCAGGACAGCCACACAAACATATGTGTCCTGCAGGTCCAAGACAACCATCCAGTCTGCCAGATTCAGGATAGAAAACTTGAGACGGTGGGAGCATTCTGAATTTGTTCTGCCAGGGTGGCATGAATGGAAGGACATAGCACCACTGAACGAGATGAACGGCTTATCCATCAGATGTGACAGTTTGCTACCCGTGGAGAAAATTTTGATTCTGCTTCTCACAGGGTGGACATGCGCCAATAAGGGTCAACTAAAGAGGCTGATGCTGCAGGGTAAGTGACTGTGAAGGTCACTATCACTGGTGACCTGCACTCTGTCTACCTGATTCCCAAGTCATGAGTAAGCTGAGATGACTGCAGCTGGGATTGCCGGGGTGAGGGGAGAAAGCCTGTCATTGCCTCTACATCTAAACTTTTGAGTAGCCTCAGAAGGGCCAAAACTGATGAGGGAACTGTTTGGCTGGAGTTGAAAGGCCCCAGGAGTGCGTCTGGCCTGAAGCGCTCTATGGAGAAATCAGCTTTTTCCCCAAAAGGGTGGAACCCATTAAAAGACAAATACAAAAAGGATGACTTCACGTTATCAGAAAAGCCGGAGGATCTCATCCACGCAGCAATGGAGGACCACCGTAGAGCTGACTGCTCGCCCCAAACAACCAGTAGTGCCAAAGACAGCTTATATCACGTAGTCAGATGCATCCTGGCCATCTTGTGTAGTTTGAGCCAAGAAGGCCCTAAGCTCTTACAGGACAGGACTGCTGGCAAGATCTTGCTGACTATGTCCCAGAGGGTGTGCATATATCATCACAGTAGGCAACTTGTGCCGACCGACCTTTAAGTTAGGCTGGTTGAAGAAAACATTATTTTGCAAAATGCCTCTATTCGCTTCATCTTCCTGTCTGGGAGGGCTGTAGGAAAGGAACTGGGACTTATTTGTGGGTGGGAGCCTTGGTAACCAGAATCTTCAGATTAGGATTTTAAGTAAAAATAAAGCAGAGCTGCCTGGTGCTAATGTGTGGCATGCCTTCTCACTGACACGCAAGAATGCAAAAGGAAAAAATAGAGCAGGTGCCCATTAATGTACCCAGGAGCGCTTCGTTGAATGGCAATAAGGGTTCAGAAGAAGCCCCCCTAACTTTAGTAACAGAATTAGTTTTAACTTCCACAGAAGAAAAGTGTAGACCCAGAACAACAGCATCATGTTTAATCACTACTGCAAAGGAAGCACTTTCTTCTATTGGTGGACTGGGTAGAAACTACCCCTGTATTATGGGATGTATCCAGCCTACTGCCACCCTGTAAGTCCACATACAAGATTCCATCATCATAATGTGGGGGAAAATCATCCCTATCCTCTCCACGGCTATCACCTAGCAGAGACAAACTCTGATCAGCTGAGGGCAGATCTGTGGTAGAGGCACAATCTTATCTGAATCTGACTGTATAAGAATGAGGAGTATCAGAACAAAGTAGGGAAATTACATTGTTCTGGGTTGAGACGAGTTTGGCTAGGTGTCCGACATCGGCGTTGGCAAATGGCCACCCTCTGGCACCACCAGGACCGATGGCAAAAGAATTGGCTCAGGCCTTGGAGCTGGAATGGAAGTCCACACTGGAGTCAGTGCAGAAACTGAGGTGGGTGTGAGAGTCACAGATGGTGCCGAGAACAACTCTGAGCCCAAACACAAAAGACACATCTCAAGTGGGTCTGTCATTGTCATCTGTTTCCAACAGTCATGACATGTTTTGAACCTTGCAGTTTTAGGGAGGGGTATTCTTCCCTTTCACGCTAGATTTCAATTTTCAAACATCCATGAATTTGAGGAAAAAGAGGCGAAGGCGCAGAAGTAAAGGAAATAATATCAGCAAGCAGCTATGGAGCTTATGTGTGGATCTGGTCACTTTGGAGCAGAATAAAGTCAATACAGAGCAGAACAGTGCTACATAGTGGCGCATGGGAGCACTGCTATGAAAGCTCTGGATCCAGTCTGGCACCTGGGAATATTATAAAGGTGAAGAATCTGCAGTTGGAAGTTTCCATCAGAAGAAAGGAACCTTTGTAAGCTCCTATTGTTGGACGTTCATGATGATGTAAAATTGGGTAAGCATATAAGCTGTATACTTTTCACAGGACTGCCCCTTCTGCAGAGGGGTACCAGGTTCATCACAGCAGTATAAAACTCAGCAGTATTCTTAAAACATACTATGCATGGATATCAACCACCACCCCAGATGTTTCCACAGTACTAGCAGCACAATTCATCTGGCGACAAAACCAGAAGAGCATGATAAAAGGTCAAGCTACTCTTCAATTCCCAAGATTATCAATCTCCAGATCATCTGGGATGCTTCACTCTTTGGATCTCCACATATTTTGCATTAACTCAAACCTCAGAGTCAAACACTGCATCTAATAGGGCCATGGTTTGGAAGGCTGTCAGTAATACCTTGAGAAAAGCTCCTTAACAGGTTCATGAATAACGTCTCAGAAATGTTGGGATGTATGTTGAGAACAATTAACTTGGGCACGCCTTTTACTGCAGCCCCAAGGTGTCAAAATGGATGCCACTTGCTTTAAAGATCTCATTTCTAAGTGTGTTTAGTATAGCTCTATCCAGCATTTCTATCTGGAAAACTAAAAATAAATCAATTTACGTAAAGAGGATTGCGCAAGGCTCAAGGCTGATACACCTTTTAATAATTTTGAAGTTTTCAGTGTTTTTGTAAAAGGAACTCTCACTCTTCTTTTAAGGTATAGACGCTGCATCTTTAATGTAAATCCAGGCCCCATGCCTAGACAGACTGATAATGCTCTAGGTGAGACCTCTGAATCACATTAAATATTGTGCAAAGATCAAAATATATATATATATATATATATATATATATATATATATATATATATATATATATATATATATATATATATATATATTATTATTTTTTTAGAGAGAGAGAGAGAGAAATATTTGTATTTCAAAGTTACTACTGTGTTTCACAAAACAATATCAACATTATCTTGATTACTCTCTGATAATACATTACTTCAGTCTTTCCAAATCATGACTGACTGAAAGCCAGGATTTACAGAAAAGGTTTACAGTAGAAGTGGGCTAGTGGAAGACGATGAGCGATGATACTAAGATACCTGTTGGCTGTGGGTCAATATCAAATAATGGACAAGTAATAGACTTGTTATTGTAATCCTATTGCTGCATCAATTAAACCATTTTTGGAATGCACAAGTAGCTTCCTGTATCCCCATCAAATCAGGAGCATATGGGGACTGCTAAACAGCCTTAACAGACACTGTAAAGCGTGCTTCTGGACTTCATCTCCTTAAATGATTAATGCAACTGCATCAAAATTCCCTCTTTCAAGAGCTGAGTCTATATCAACAATTTCCTCCCTACTTTTACCATTTTAATGGAAGTTCATTGGAATTCTCTGACCAAATGGACCTCGAGTATGAAAATGTAATTTTAGTTGGATTTAATCAAAAACAGAATTGCAGCTGGTATTCAAGTTTAATTTAACAGAGTTTCAGGTTCCTCCACATAGGTTAAGTATTGTAAGGTTCATGAACAGCAAAGACAGTCCCATGTCCAATCAACAGATTATCTTGTAGTGCTGTTAAGGAGTAGCGCTTAAGATAGGGGATTGAAGGGTGGAAAAGGAGGCCAAGGAAAAAATATGGAGAGGAGTGTGCAACAATGCATCATGGCTGAGAGTGTTTGTTGGAAGGTTTATAGTAATCGGTAAAAGAATAGGAATCGAGACAGTTAGTGATTGAAGTACGAAGTATGGTGAAGGCACTTCAGGCCTTTAGCTATTATCATTAAAATCCATGATCTCAGTGCAGACAACCTGTATATATTTCTCAAAGTCACCAAGGAATCTCTCGCCCTAAAAAACTACCAACCTGTCTCAATCTGACACCTCTTCTGTTGGCTACTGGCTACAATATCAGAGCCCTAAGCCTGCCCTATCTTGCACCACTGCCTTCCTCAGTACGATCGAGAAAATCAGAAGATATATCAGATATAAATGAACAAAATGTACAAAACCTCAACAACTGCAGTCAACAAAGTGGTATACATCACCAGAAACATGGTTTGAAATTATACACTTCAGAGGAAAGGATTAAAGAGGAACGTACACAAGTCCTACACTAAAATGCAGACAAATGACCAAATCTGCTGTTTACTGGAAGTGGTGTGGTCAAACTTGTAAATAAATTCAAAGGCTCTGGGCAGACAAAGTTGAGTAAAACCATTGAAAGGCCAAAGGAGAGCTCCAAATTCAGGTAGAATGGGCCTTATGGTAATTCTTTGTGTGCGTGTGTATCATTAAAAGCTAGACTATAGGCGGCTAAGGTTAAATTCCAAATAAGAAAGCACAATTGTATTCTAAAATTATAACTACTAGAGATGTAGGATGATGGTGATGATCATGATGGGTTTATGGGTGAATAGGGCTAGAAGTTCTCGACTATCTGGCTTAAGTCAAGCTGCACTCTACTCGGGTAACGCACAGACATATTTTGAAGTAAATAGTCATTGATGGGGAGTCAGGTGACTACCTGTTCAGTCTTGCACTGGACTCCCATTTGTGTGCAGTTATATCATTGTTTTTTTAATTTCACATTGCTTTTGGTCTGTCTGCGGGTCAGTGCTAAGTAATGTGGAATTATCAACAGGTAAGGTTTGTATTCTATATGTTCCAGTGCTTAATTTGTACAAAATATAAGTGTCAGGGCTCTCGTCATGAGACCACTGCAGCTTGCACCACACGTTGTCCCCATCAGCGCTGCCATTGATAGTAACACCACAACTACTAACCGTCACAAGCCTACCTACAAGTGAGACAATGCAGACTATTCAAACCCCCCACAGCTTGAGGTGCAGGTAATAGTCATTTTAATGCATATATAATCAATAATTAACTGTTGTTGTGGTCATCTTTAAAGTATCCAGATGTCACCACCTTGTGGCACACTGTCAAATGAGCCACTGTTGAAAATTAAGTGGTGGGTCTGAGCACCAGAAACCACTAGCTCAAATTAAGCACTAATATGTTCTATATGTCTTGGTATAGATATCGTAAAACTAATAAGATTTTGGAAAGAAAGAAAGAAGGGGGGAAGAGGAATGGGCCAAAAACCCTTTTGATTTCAAGACTTTGAGATGAAGTGCAGCTTCCCTAAAGGTAAGGACCGCACTCTCGTTATGTGGTTACAAGATGGTGTGCACCAAGCACATCAAGTAAAACAATATCTTAACTCATCCCTTCCCCATGAATTCAAAACCTCGAGGTGTCTTTGTATTAAATCAGAAGCAAAGCTCATTTGTGTCTTAAGCAACATCATTTGAATTCCTTCTGCAGGTGTCTGAGTAAAGAGATACAATTATTTCACTGCATCAATTATAATTATAAAATCGATCACTTGACATTATATGCAGTCAATTACAATCAGACCCTGACACAAAATAAGCCGCAGGGATTCACCTTAAGAGACTCCGAATCAAAAACATTTCACAAGAAGACGATGTTATGCACAGCAACAAACATGTAATTTGCAACAAAGTATTACATTCAAAAGAGCAGGGGCTTTGTCAAACTATTGCACATTTCAAACAGAAGATGAGGTTTGAATGATTCAAGAAATGAACACATTCTATTGACAGTCACGCTAAACAAAAAAATACTTCACAATTAAATGAGGGTGAGGGGTATCTCTAGGGCAGCTGCTAGAAACTTGTGCCCTCTGTGAACCTTGTAACCAGTGCCCCAACTTCATTTCTTTCTGCTTGACGCCTAAGTCTGCATATATGGACAGATGACCCTGGCACGGGTAGAAGCAACCGGAATGAGCGTTAACACAACGCCAAGTTGAATTTAAACATATATATGGTTAAAATTGTACTACTGACCAAATTTGGCTGGAACATTTGGGACGGGGTTGAAGGAAATCAGGACTTTATTGAGGAAGAGTGGAGCTCAGTGCAGCACACAACATGTACATAATGAGATTATTACCCATCCAAGCCCCTTCTTTCTGTCTGTCTTTGGAGTACAGTATATAGGAGGCAATAAACAAGAATGTGATCTCAGCCACAAAGAAAAGTGACTGATGCTGCACTCATTCACTATTAATATAACATACAATTTACAAAAAAACTGCGGAGCTGGTATCCACTATGTCAAATGGGATAAGGGGAGGTGTAACTAATAAAAAAGAATGTGTTTGGGCTACAAGAGTTATATAACTAATTCACCATCAAGAAGGTGCTTTTTAGGTCGAAGCATACCAGATAGCGCAGCTGTCTGGATTGCTACAGATGTATTTGGGATATTCAGAAAGCTTCTCTGGGAATGCAGTCCACCCGTTGTTTACCAATTGCTTTGTGGTTTGTAACTCACATTTTCTGGTTTTCTATTTGTTGGCTTTATCTGTTTTGGGGCTGTCCAGTGTGAGTTTGTCCCTCCAAAGGAACAAAGCGTTTTCACTCTAACTTTCCTTTTATTCTTCCACGCGTGCTCCTTTCTGTAAATCTTGCTCTTATCTTATCCATTTTGCTGTGCATTCAAAGTTAGAGGTCAAATGTAGGCTCGGTCTTGTCTTGTTTACTTTTCTTTCTCCTATTTTAAATTGAGAGGATTTTTGTGACAATCTTGCTGGATAAACTGGGAGTAGGAAAGTGTTTTTTCCTATCACACAACATTTAAATGAACTGTGTGAGTATTTCAGAATATATGTAATGGTCATTTCTATTGAAAATGTTTTGTCTGTAATGGCAGTGTGCTACCAAAACAAGCATACTCCATGCCTTTTCACTCTGTGCCATTGCACTATACTCCAATCTACTCCACTCTGCATCACTCCTCTCTACACCTCTCTACTCTACACCATTGCTCTCTTCGCCACTGTACTTTACACCACTTCAGTCTGGGCCAATCCAATCTACTCAGCACAACTCCACTCTATGCCACCTTGCAACACTGCACTCTGTGCCACTGCACTCTGCGCCTATACACTCTGCGCCTATACACTCTGCGCCTATACACTCTGCGCCTATACACTCTGCGCCTATACACTCTGCGCCTATACACTCAACTCTATGCTCCTGCACTCTACACCAATACCCTGTATGCCACTCTAATCTACTCTGCACCACTCACTTCAGGCTGTTGCACCTTACGCCACTGCACTCTACCCTACACCACTCCACTCTACATCACTTTACTCAATTCTGAAACAATTTATGCCACTCCCTCTACGCCACTGCACTCTACTCTAAACCACTGTACTCTACGCCATTGTACTCTACGCCACTGCACTCTACAACACTCATCTCTGTAACACTGTACTCTCCACAACTGAGCTCTACACCACTCTTCTCTGCATTACTGCACTCTATGCCTCTGAATTCTACACCACTCTACAATCACTACTGCATTCTATAGCAATGCACTCTATGCTACTTTACACTGTATCACTCGACTCAATGCCACTGCTCTCTACAACACTGCACTCTTCGCCACTGCACTCTCTTATGCAACACTAATCTATGCCACTGCATTATACGATGCTGCACTGTATATGCTGCTGAATTCTATGCCTCTGCACTCTACACCAATGAACTCTGCAACATTCTACGCCAATGCACTATACAGCAGTCTCCTGTACTCTACTTCACGCTATTCTCCACTCCTCGCCATTCCACTATACAACAATTCACACCCCTCTCCTCTACACCACTATCTTTTAGCCATGCAGAATAGCAGCCACGCTGGTGTACAACATGGCCAAAACTCATTGGCAAAGCCCATGGCTCTTGCATAGATGAGACTTTTTGGCTTTGCCCAGTGCGTGTTCTCTCTATTGTTTTCCACCTTGCAAGGAGTCTGGTCTCACGCTTTCCAAAATAAATTCAAAACACTGTCAGATGAAATCTTGTCTCCTGCAAATACTGCTGAATAGTGTGACACTGGTCCACATTCTTATGAATCATTTTTGTAGTCGGAAAACATACCACTTTGTGATTTTAGACGTACATTGTTGTTTGGTTCCTTAAACAAATGGATGTTAATTAATTTTACTGACAAAGCAATAACCGACAGACACTCTTTTTGTTCAATTTCTACAACTTGTTGTCTTGGGGACTCTGTTAGCAAGATAATTTCGGTGCCTAGAAGTGCTGTCAGCCTAACAAACATACTAAGCTAAAAATTCTCGGATATCTGGATTTTCCTTATCATTTATTCCCTATGGGGTAAACAGATTTTAGGGCTGATTGTCCAAACTCAAATTTCTAACATAAGAGAGATACAGAACTAAATATTGGGTAAATGTTTCTTGGTACATCTGCAGGGGAAGAAAGAATAGGTGCATTGAAACAATGTCGGAAAACAGTATTGTATTGGCACACAACGTCTATACAGCCACCATAAATCAATACAATGGTCGTAGCCCTCTATGTTCCACTATGAAATATAATTTACTACAAGGCATTTCTACTTTATTGCAGTAGTGCACACACTGACCACACCATTCGTCTTGACTGTTCCGATTACATTCACTAGCAAAGTTCCCTAACAGTATTACAGCCCTGAGTGCATTACTTGTGCAGCTTTTGACGTGAGGTTCAGAACTAATGCGTTGGGTACTACTCTGTTCTACATCGAGTGCAATCTGAATGCTTTTAGTGTCATAGATAATTGCAATCAATTATGTGTACCTTTTCGTTGTCACACACTGTAACATGTCTATCATTCTCAAACATAATGGCATTTCCATCCCCGCAAAGATAAACTTTGTCACTCTCACAAACAATGGCATTTCTGTCCCTGCAATGAAACTTTCGGCCACTTTCACACACTATGGCATTTCGTTCCTTGCAGTAACACATTTTATTTCACTCTAGCACACTATGGCATTTTTGCAATAATAAACTCTGGGATACTAACACATTATGACTTTTCTCTCCTTGAAATAATAAACTTTCTATCACTCTCACACACTATGGCATTTCCTTCCATGGAACAATCAGTGTTTAATTTGTGCTTCTTGTTTCCAGTGCGGGGCACCGACATTTATTTTTGAAGGCCGGCACTTATTTTTCTGCCTCAAGCATTTACTGCGAGCAAAAGACACATGGGAAAGATGGAGAAAGAGAAAAACGAAAAAGTGTCACAATGGGAGAAAGCAGAAGGCTGCAAGAGTGAGCTGAAGGGGCAGGGAGTGGCTTTAAAAGAACTGAAGAAGCCTGAGATGGCTTCAGGATTACGCTGCCTCAGTATTCCGTTTTCGCACATTTAATTGCAGCAACCGCGTGTTTAAGAGGAGGGCTTTAGGCACCAACATGTTTTTATTTACAAATTAAGCTCGGGGAACAATAAACTTTGTGACTAACATTATGACATTAATTTCTTGCAATAATAAACTTTCTGACACTCACAGATTATGGCCTTACGTTCCTTACGATAATACACTTCCTGCCATTCTCATGCACTATGGTCTTACCTTCCCCGTGATAATAAACTTACCTGTTATTCTCACAAACTATGGCCTTATTTTCCTGGAGATAATTAACTTCCTGTCATTCTCACTTACTACCCTTACCTTCCTTGCAACAATAAACTTCCTGTAACTCTCATGCACTCTGGCCTTACCTTTCATGTGATAACAAACATTCTGTAATTCTCACTGTTAAAAACGGGGTCTGTATTTGGCAGTAGTTTGCACCCTGCCCAAGCAAGGATCCTCACTCTTGACAGGGTAAGTGAGCCACACAGCTAACCCCTTGGTAGCTTGCCACAAGCAGTCAGGCTTATCTCAGGGACAATGTGTAAAATATTTGTGTGTGTACGTACACAAACACACACGCCACCCCCCCCCCCCCCCAACAAAAGTAATACAAACATCCAACATACACATGTATGTACTTTTAAAGGTTTAGATTAGTCTTATTTCTTAGGAATCAATGGTTGTATCCTTTTAACACCCAGTACAGGGATGCGTCAAAAAGAAAAAAAAAAAGACAACTTGGGTGGCAGAGGAGGTGAGGTGCCAAAAAGCAAAGCGATAAGTTGGTTGCTTATTGCGCACGGGAGGTGAGGCATTGATTCTTTCCTTGCAGGAAAGGCGATGTGCTGGTTCCTTACTGGTAGGGGAGGAGATGCATCGACTCTTTCATTGCAGGAAAGGCGATGCATAGATTTCCAGACACACAATCTTCGTTCCTTACTGCTGTGAAGGGGTCGATGAAAAATTGACGCCCTAGGGATGATGCGCGGAAAATCCTGATGCACTCGTTGTTGGAGCCACGGGGAAACAGGCGCTATGTAGGTTCTGCAGCTGTGAGACAGGCGCTTGTTGATTCTTCAGCCGCGGGACAAGCACCTCATCGATTTTTCTGCAGGAGTGCATCAGTACGTGGATTTTGTCTTTGATGTCCCTGATATTTCTTAACAGGAGGTAAGCTCAGTTCAAGGCCTCGGAGAATCTTAGAAAGCAGGATGTAGAAAGTAAAGTCCAGTCCTTTCACTCCCAGGACAGGAGCAGCAAGCAGCAGGCCAGCACAATAAAAGCAACAGGCAGAATGGCAGTCCCTTCTCCCGCATCCAGCTCTTCTTCCTGACAGAATGTCCTCACTCCAGAAGCGTTCTAACTTTGTGGGGTCAGAGGTCCAGTATCTATACCCATTTCTGCCTTTGAAGTAGGCAAAGAAATAACTTTGTAGTGCAGAAGACCCTGACTGTCCAGCCCTGGCCCCAGACATACTCCAGGGGTTGGAGACTGCTTTGTGTAGGGATAGGCACAGCCCTATTCAGGTGCAAGTGTCAGCTCCTCCTGCCACTCTAACTCAGGAAAACCCATCAGGATATGCAGGGCACACCTCAGCTCCCTTTGTGTGACTGTCTAGAGTGAATACACAAACAGCCCAACTGTCATCCTGACCTAGACATGTATTCCACAGACAGGCAGAGGGACAGATTGGTTAAGCAAGAAAATGCCCATTCCCTAACAGTGGCATTTTCAAACTTACAATTTAAAAAACAATTTTACCAAAATAATTATTTTTAAACTGTGAGTACGGAGACCCCAAACTTCACATGTCTATCTGCTCCCTATAGGAAATTACACTTAAAAGATTGTTAAACGCAATCCCAATGTTCTCCGATGGGAGAGATAATCCTTGCAATAGCGAAATCCGAATATAGCAGTATTTCACTATCAGGACATGTAAAACACACCAGTACATGTTCTACCTTTACGATACACTGCACCCTGCCCCTGGGGCTGCCTTGGCCCTACCTCAGGGGTGACTTACATGTAGTAAAGGGAAAGCTTTGGACCTGGCCAGGTCGAAATGGCTGTTTATAACTGCACACACAGGCACTGCAGTGGCAGGTCTGAGACATGTTAACAGGGCTACTTATGTGGGTGGCACAATCATTGCTGCAGGACCACTAGTAGCATTTGATTTACAGGCCGTGGGCACGCATGGTGAACTATAATAGGGACTTACTAGTAAATCAAATATGCCAATCATGGATAAACCAATCACCAATACAATTTAGACAGAGAGCATTTGCACTTTGGCACTGGCCAGCAGTGGTAAAGTGCCCAGAGTCCTAAAGCCAGCAAAAACAAAATGCAGCCCACGGTCAAAAACAGGAGGTCAGAGGCAAAATGTTTGGGAATAACCGTGCAAAAAAGGCAATTTCCAACACTCACGCACTATGGCCTTACCTTCCCTGCAATAAACTTCCTTTCATTCTCATGGACTATGGCCTTATCTTCCTTGCGACAATCTTACTGTTGTTCCCACACACTCTGGCCTTACGTTATTTGTGACAAACTTCCTATCACTCTCACACACTACTGCCCTACTTCGTGGTGATAATAAACTCTCTCATTCTCACACACTATATGTCCTTACCCTCCTTGCGATAATAAACTTTTTATCATACTAACGCACTATGGCCTTACCTTCCCACAAAAATAAACTTTCTGTCATTCTCACACACAACGGCCTTACCTTCCGTGCGAAAATAAACTTCCAGGCATTCTCACACACTATGGCCTTAACCTCCTTGTGACAATAAACTTCCTGTCATTCTCACACACTATGGCCTCACCTTCCTTTGCGACAATAAACTTCCTGTCATTCTCACGCAATATGGCCTTACCTTCCCTGCGATAATAAACTTCTTGTCATTCTCACACACTATGGCCTTACTTTCGTTACAATACTAAACTTCCTGGTATTCTCACTCAATATGGCTTATCCTTCTTTGTAAATATACATTTCTCCTACACAACAAAAAGTTATTATCCACTATGATATACTACATTTTCATATTCCTCTCAAACTGTGCCATAAATATAATTGAACCATCCTATTCCATCGGTCTTGAATTCTTTTTAACTCAACAAATGCTGTGGAGCATTTCTTCCCATATAGTTAAATTTTTGTATCCGTATTTTTGATGCCCCCTTCCCCCCGAAGTTGTGAAATATTTTACTGGAATGTGCCCCAAATATGTTCTTCACTTCCATACCCAAGGCTTTTCTTTTCCTCCCTCTTGCACACCATGAATTCTCTAGCCAAACTCTCATGCAGGATGAATATCGTAGGGTCAATGCTCTAGATTCTGATATTTCTGTCCTCACTTATACATGTCTTTTCCCTCACTCTAATACACAATGATATTTTACCTCACTCTTCCGCCGACTGTTATGTCCTCACTATGAGAAGCCATTGAGCTTTAACTTAGTCACTAGCTGTACACCTTGTATTACTTCTGCTTACCTGTTCACACTGCACTAATGCTCTATAAAAACTAGTTACAGGGCCCAGGGTCAGTCTGCAGTCCTGCCACATCCGGAGATTAGGAGTGCATTGTCATGGCTGATTGGATTTGCCATGCCAGATCCTTTCTTACTCATACACTATGACATGTCCTACCCCACTCTCACGCAGCCTGACGAGTGTGTCCTTCCTGGGTCTTTATATACCAATACTTGTTTACTGTGCTCCTACAAACTTTGTTTCCATTAAGTTATTTAGTTAAAATCACTATCCTTAATATTTAAGAAGCAGTAAGATGTTGTAAATACATTTTCCCCTTGTACCAGACTCTGGATTCAAACCCAGGTCAGGTATGGATTTTCATGGAATTGTGGACATGACCCTCCTAACTCATTTACAGCAGGGCCTATCTGCAACCACTTTCATACATGTTGACAGTTTCTTTATGCTCTTACACACAATAGCAAAAACTGAGAGCCTTGAATTGAGGTATTGAACTACTACACAGAATGATTATTAGACTTCATCACCACATCTGATATCAGCTCATATCTGGTTGTGCCTGTAGATAGATGCTTTGTTTTTAGGTCTGGCTTGACTGTGCGGTTTCCTGCTTACATTTGTTTTCAATTCTTTACTACCTAAATATAGTTACTCTTACGTTACTACTGTTCTCATGATCAAGGTAAACAACACAGAAAAACAGCAAGTTCAGCACAACCATTTTAACGGGATACCTCATCGGTGTTGTAGATGATCTGCAGTCCAGACGATATCATCTCAACCAGGTAGAGTAGGAACAAGGACACAGCATTTATCTAGAAGAAACAGAAGTCCCGACAGGTTAGGTCTAGCAAGCTGACAAGCACCAGGAGTTAAACATGCGAGCAGAAGGTGAGGCTGGTGGAGCGCAGAGAGGCCCTGCGCTTTGGTGAACCGAGTCAACAGCGCTGGGTTCATTAACAACACAATAAGCGGCGCTGCCAGACGCCACAGCAGAGCTGGAAAGGCACCGATGTGAGACGCTGGTTGCAAAGCGGCAGCAAGCGGGGTTGTAAACAACTTGCTTTGACAACATATTTCCTCTCACGGCATTCGTCCCAGACCACCCTTCCAAACGCTTTTGCTGCAGAGGAATTGTGCTTCGTCCCACAGGTGATTATTTTACGCTTATTTATGCCAACCTGCTTCACATTTGTTTAAATGGCAGATTTATTAGCGATAAAGTGCCAAAGCAAAGTAACTAATGGCTGAAGGGTAGGCTGCATATCTTAAAAATAGCACTAGTTTCACTGCTAATGAATGCAGCCGTGTTACAAGGGTATAAAGATTCATTTTACCCTATGGTTTATAATCTGTTTTTGTGCCGTGGCAGTGAAAATAAATGTGGCCAAATAACACTTTATTTAGAGTAAATGTACTAATAAATGCACATTCATACATTTGTCACTGCAGGGCAAAGGTCGACATCAAGTGTATTACCACAGTATAGCAACACTGACAAGGAAGAACAAGGTCTTAATTGGGAGATTTCAGATTTAGATTAAAACATAAAAAAATTTGGGTACTCGAAATTAAATTTGTCTACGAGTTTGACAGCTTTTTAAAAATTATGATTACAGTATGAATTGTAATGGACGATTGTGTTCTGTTTTATATTGCTTTACATGTAAAACGAGTATACAAATAAACGTCTATTACCTACCTGATCAGGAACACAGTAAGAGACAGAATCAGAGGAAGCAAAGGATTGTATGATCACACAAACTACGGCAAATCTTACACAACCAAGAAAAATAGTAAGTTCCTCTCTTTGGCCTCTAACCATCAAGGGCGACTAGCAGGCGGTTATGCTGTCTAATACACCCTTGTTCATTACCCCAGCAACCTACCAAAAACAACATTTTTTCAACCAGTGGCGCTCAGACTCTCATCGTTGGATAAATATCTACCTGGGTCCAGTGAGGATCCCAGATCATTTCATTTAGTAGTAAACTATTCCTGTTGCTTTTTAACTTCATTGGGAGCTAAACTTTTACCCACACCCCACACTAGCATAGCTACTCTGCATCTCGGGCCCCTTCCCAGAGGCACAATTTCCGACAATTTCACTGAAGTATATGACGGACAAGTAGGGATTCAAGAGATTTCAAAATTACTTGTCTCCTGTCCCTGTCAATTAAAGCCCAAAGGGGTAAAATTGGGGACACTGATCATGCAGGAGTTTGGAATGGTAGCATCACTGGGAAAAGATGAACTTACAGGGTTTGTGGAGGGTTTTTGCTGATTCCCATCTTCTTTGCCAATCACAGATTTGGGAAGTGGGGTACTTACCGGTAACCGTTGTTCTCCAATATTGGTATCTTTCATCGATTCACGCATGTGAACCTACGAAAGATCCAATACTGGAGAATTACCGGCTTTCGCTGCCTGTTAGTGAGCATACAATCTCTCTCGGTCAGATCCAGTTAGGTCCATCCATGACATACTGTAAGCATTCAGGCTGACATTTTGGCTACCCCACAAGCCATAACCAGGGCCCATTCTTTACATGATCTAGGCATTAAGAGTGATACTCTATCGTAGACATAACTGAGGCCCATTCATGACTTTCTGTGGACAGTTGGCAAGATAATCGGGCTTTCTAATGCACAAATAGGGCCCATCCATGACGTATTTGGGCATCTTTTTGTGGCATTCTGGTTATTCTATGTGTACCCTTCTAGTCCATGTCAGCTTCCTCACATGCACTGGTTTCTGACCTGTATGTTTGCCAAGTCAGACCAATACATTCACTGGTGTTTTTATTTATCCTGAATATATTGTTGTAATAGTGCTTCACTGAAACAATCAGTCATAATCCATTTCAGTGCATATTTGTATTGAACATCACTTAGTTAAAACTATGAAAGTACAGCATCATATACTTCAATAAGTGTACACATACATTCCTGTGTCTCTACTGTGCACCAAGTTAATCGAACAATTCATATCTGACTGTAGTAGCCCTTCTACTGGGCAGATTCAAGGAGTATTTACAATATATTACTCTATAAGAAATAATAGGGACAAACAAATAAGAGGAATACATATCCTCAGTGGATCAAAACTATCTGCATACTAATATTTGGGAAGTATAGTTTGGACATTCTGGTTATCCCTCACACAATATGAGACAATCCATGGCCAAGGAGGACATGCAAGCAATGTTTACCTTTCCCACTACAAAAGGGGAGTCGGTCCTAAATGTAAGGTAGGCCGTTAGGCTAACATTCTGGCATTCTCAGGCACACTAGTGGACCATCACTGACAATGTGGACATTTGGGGTAAAATTCGAGCTATCCCACAACTACAGGGGCCCAATGAAGATGTATTGTAGGCATTCACGATGGATGACATTATGGCTACCCACTGCTTAAGGGTTATCCGGAGAAGGTTCAGGACAACAGAGAATTAGTTAGTAAGCGGACTCCCTAGCTCAGTAGGTTGAGAGATTGACCTTGTGGTGTAGTGTCCATGTGAACAATCAGGAGTCCACATTTAGGAGCACTGAGGAAAGATGCCACTCTTACTGACTATTGCAGAAGACAAGCAGGTAGAGTCAGAAAGAGAATAACTTTTTTTATTGGAAGTTTAATAAAGGAAAATAATTTACTCCTAGAGAGGTGGGGACAGTGTTCTAAACAGGTGTGGCAAAAAAAATGGCAACAGTGATGCTTTTGATCGTCTTTAAAGTTTGGCGAATACTTTCACTTATAAGGCAAAGTGGGCGTGAGAGAATTTAGGATTTAATCAGTATGCGCAGAACACATAGCCTTGATAGCATAGGTTTTCCACACAGCGTCATAAGTTTAAAATGGAATGCCCTCCATGTATATAATGTACATTGTAAAAGAGAGTGCAGCAGTATAGGAAAGGATAGGAACATGAGAGGGGTGCTACATGGGTCTCTGTGTGTACGAACAATTCTCAGGGGGTTGGGGGTACCTTTATCTGGACAGCAGATCCATGTGTATAGGGTGAGCCCAAACGTATTCAGAGGTTCAAGAGTTCTGAACTTAGGACTGGAGCAGTCTTTATCGGTTATCTGCTTCATTCTGCTAAGAATGGACCATCAGACTTTGTTCTAGAGCTTGCAGCCTATGCCGAGGTGTGAAAAGGTGATGAGTAACCAGAGCTATAAACTCAGAGGATTGTGCTCTATCAAGCTTCAGCTCAATGGTTAATGGCAGAAAAGGGACACCTCATTTGGGGTTGTCGAACTTAACTTCCAGGTTTAGAATGTTATAGAATTTTTAATCGATGATTGACTGTTACGACTGTAGCAATGTTTTGCTGGCAGGGTCTGCAAGGAGAAGTTAAACAGATTATGGGTGTCCAACTGAATGAATTGAGCCGAGACCTCTAGGTTGAGGGTTTGAAAGATAGTATTGATGTTATGGTACTGAGGACTAATGAGTAGCTATATCTAGCAAGGTGTGAGTGGCGAGTTTTGGGTCCTTCTTACTGTAGTTTATGCACATACATGTTTTGTGGTTGGTTTAATAATGTTGTCAGTATGAAACTATAAATGTTACACACAAATTATTTGCTGCCTATAACTTTCCAGAGGACTGCAGGAGTCCAGAAGACATGTCAACAGCAGCCAACAGACTTATGTAGTGGGTTCCTGGCCACTGATGATAAAGGGAGTGATGTAATGTCTAGGGAGGCCCCTAGTAGTGTACATAACTATGGCACATCATAAACATTAATAATAACTACCGACACCTTTCATTTATTGTTTTCAAATGATCAAAAATGCAACGCAATTATAAGTCTCATCGTCAAGGCTTACAATTTTAAAGTATGGACTGCGTTGACGTTCGGGCTCTCATCTCAACACTAGCAGATTATGGGTGGGAGCAAAAGCCTTTCTGACTCTCCCCCCAAAAACAACTACCTTCGATTACAAGGAGAAGTGCTGGCTCATTGGGAATGGCTCTCACCTCCATTATTCCTGGGATATGAATATGCATTTTGAATCTTTGCAAACATCAGTGCTCAACTTCTAGTCTAGTCGGCAACACACCTGTACCCAACACAATCCTGCAAAACAGCAGTAACCATCGGGATTGGGCAGATGATGAAAGGTGCATGGCTTTAGGGAAAAGGGTTAGGCACCTGAAGGAGTGGGAATTCACCATAAGGAGTGAGACAAAAGGTGGGGCTGGACAGGTCACAATGCTGTTACCTCATTTGATGGAAGATGGAGGGTTCCCCTTGTCAAGGAGAATATACCAAGACCATGGCTTAAATTTGACAGGACGCGAAGGACCCTCCTCTGGGATGGTGGCACACAGAGGGTGGTTTTGTGGACGCTGTACTGCTTGGTTTACAATGGGAGATTGGCACCTAATATAAGAGTGTCCCACATGACCGAGCAGCTGGAGGTTATTAATGCATGAGGGCACAGCCCATAAAGTGAACTGACATACTGCGTATAGAGGGCAGCCACTGAAGGGAAGACATATCTCTACTATGTCTATAGGACACCGGCCTTGGAAGTTCTGCCAGGGCCCACCCAGGTGACACTGGGGTCCTGAGATGAGGCAGTGAGAGACCTGGGGAGGGAGGGGAGACGTACGCTGGCTACTACCTTGTGGAGAGGTATGATTTTGCCCAAGGTGGGTAGGCTCACTGACTTTCATCAATGGAAGCAGATTGGAATAGAGACAATGGGTGATCTGGTGTATTTGAGGGTGATATCAAGATGTTTGAAGCACTGCAGCAGGAGTATGCTCTGGCTCCTACTCAGCAGTACTGGTATCTACAGCTATCCCATGTTTTTGAAAGTAGATGGGATCCAGGGGAGGCTCTCCTGGAGGGAAGCCCCTTGGAATACTGGGTTCTGGGAGGAGAGGTCATATATATAAGGTGGTGTCCCTGCTATACCGAGTTATCCGGAACAGCACACCAGATACTGTCTGGAAGGGCAACGTGGGAGGCAGATGTTGGGCCCCTAGAGGATTTAGATCTAGGAGGCAAAATTGATGACCTTAGCAAAGTTGCCATTCCTGCTAGGTTGAGGCTAATACAGTATGATAACCTTCATGGGACTTACTATATTCGGTCCAGTCTCCACAGGATGGGGAAAGTGGATAGCCCTATGTACCTGCGGTGAGTACCTTTATGCATACAGTGTGGGACTACCCCAGAGTGAGTTCTTATTGGGGTGATGTCGTCAGTGAGTTGATGCTGTTGATTGATCTCCCTAGAACACCCCAGTTCATGCTCTAAGGTATACCGAATGATGTGGATCTCCCTCTGAAGCAGCTGTTGTTTTGAGTGTTGGAGTTTGTGGTAGCACACAGAGTTGTGGCTATGGCATGGGGTTGGGATCGGGTCCCCACAAGGGAAGAATGGAGAGAGGAGATGATTAGATGCCTGGTTGCGGACTAGGTGGTGTATGAAAGCAGAGGGTTCCCCTGGAAGTTGATAGATAAGGTGTGGTGACAGTGGAGGTTAGATCGTGGTTTAATGGTTGATGACAGCATTGGTGGGGGAGTCCACACCTCAAGATGAGAATGGGGTTGGTGCGGACTGCCAGGCGGGTGTGTGAAGGGGGCTTCAGGGTTTGGACATGTGCAAGCTCACTGTCAATGTATTGTTTTGGAGAAAGAAAACTAATAAATATATCTTACAAATCAATTCACTTGGGAACTGAAAAAAGGGCAACACAACTTGGAGGCCAAAATCCATCTGTACTTTGTAGTCATAAAACAGGTTGTTGTTAGCAATAATAGGAACAAAACAGCAGGTTATGTAATATCAACTTGCTTGCGTTTGATATATTAGAAATACAAGTTTACCTGAATATGCCCATATTCGCTGTACGATAAGATCTCGTCTCCAGTATGCACATTGAAAATTGAATGGAGACATTTTGAAGGGCTGGGGTCCTGCTTAAACTGTTCAACCTTTAACAATGCAAAACAAAATTAAGAATATTTTATTAGAATATGCATTACAAAATCTAACGTAGGTAAATAATTTAGCAGACTAGAAAATGCACTACGTGGTAGAGTTAAAAAAAGAAAGGAGTTAGCATTCAGCCTAACCAAAAGGTCCATTCAACTATGATAAACAGGCTTCTGGAACTGCAATCTTGTAACCAGAATGGCCTTTTCAACTTCCATTCCATATTTTTGTTTTCACACCAAGAAAGCCTATTTAAAGTTCACCACTGGGTGTGTAGCAAGCATGAATGTAACAACATTGATTCCTGTGAGTAAGAGTCTTAATTTTTTTTTTTGCACGCAAGAGGAACTTGCTTATAGCAAACCTTTACGCCAATTGACACTACTGATAACAATCCAATGTTGGTTGGTTGGTTCTTCCATGTCATGGGGTGGATTCTTTACCATGGCACCAGCGTGGAAGGAGGTATTTTGCCAATGTTCAATACACTCATCAAATCGTACGTATTTGCAGTGCCTTTTCACAAATGCATAGCATTCCAAACCTAAACATGCTAACTTGGCATTGGAAAAGTGCACCTTACTCCTCCTTTTAGGAGAAAGGGTTTCTTCACTTGGAACAAAGGTTACCTTGTGAAGACAGCACTGCTAACTATTAAGTGTGCCTTGCACACTTAGGTTAGTTTTTAGGCTCTGATTACTAGTTGGACTGTGCAGGTGGTCTGCACTTAATAGTGCCAAAATTACCATTCCAGTCCAGTAATTTCAACCCCTGCACAGCGCAATTATAAGTTAAATACGCTAGAATGAGACATAACTACGCAGACCCATTTTTCAAACTCACAAACTTCACAGTTGAATCTATTCCGGTTTAACACTGACGTTTACCACTTGCTCGAAGAAGGTAACGTGGGCCGGGCAGGACTGGTGTGTAACCCCGAAGCAGCCTCCCCTGGCCACGGGGCACCTCCTGCTTTTGCAAAGCAAAGGCGGAAAAGAGTGAGGGTGTGAGAGAGAGCGTGCATGCGTGTCTGTCTGTCTGTAGGCTGCACTTGGTACTCTGGGTCTGAAGGAAGCATCATTGAGGCTCACGAGAGCCTAGGCAGCACCGTAGCTCCTGCCTATATCCTGGGATGCTCCTCTCCGGAGCCCTCTACGGCCACCAGGGGCCCAATCACATATGGTAACAAGCATTTGCAATGCAACCTGTCTCACGTTTGCTTGAGCTGGAGCAATTAGCGTTGTAAAGTTTAAACCAGACTTTTCTTGCCACATAAATTGAAAATGAAACTAAAACAGTTTCACATACTTTTCTTGCCATATAACCTGAAAAGTAAACGTTTCACATAAGCGGGCTGACGGCAGTCATCAGTGCAAAGCAGACACACAAAGGGAAAATAAAAGTTACTTGTAGTAAAACCTATCAGCAAAAGTGCAATAATCCATGTAACCGGCAAAAGTGCAATTAACTCTGTAACAGGGTCGATGTCATGCAAAGCGCTCGACTTCTGCCGCAAGAGATCGCACTGCGAAAAGAGAAAAAGTAGTCCAGAAACCGGACGGAAAACGTAGAGCCTCATACTTTTTCAGTACTTGGTCGCTGCGCTCAAGGAGGGCTAAACACCAGAAAAGGCATGACTTATGCATGCCTTTCACTAATGAAAGCAAGCAGATTTTAAAAGGCAAGCTCACGAACCAATGAGAGAAACTGACGTGACATAGGCGTGGTTTGAAGCCCAAACAGAGATAACAACACAAGACGGAGCGTTTTGCGCTCGCCCGTAAAAATTAACCAGAATTTTCACACTACATATCACTGGGTACAGTAAAATCGATTCCAGTTATCTCAGGTGAAGTCTAGCAGCCCACTGGTACTGGTCTGGGGCTGTTTATTCTCCGGCATACTGCTCTAGGCTACTCCTAATTAGGAAACCAAAATAATATACACACGGTTCCAAAAAACACGTGGGTTTCTTTTAGACATGTGGTTCTGCAATGAATGGAAACCAATATGTTCGAAGCAAGAGCCCTCACTCACCCTCCGGTGACATGCTTCATCATAGGGCTATGCTCCTCGTCAGGCCGGCGCTGCAATGCCTGACAAGCCCCGCAAGGGTTGCTCTTTGCCAGAGATCTTTTGGAAATGATGCACAACCAGTCAAAGTGTGAGTAAGGATTGGTATAAGGATAGTTAAAAATGCCTAGAGGTAAAAAAATACTATTTATTCTGATATTAATACCCCTGACATGATTAAAAACAATACTGTAAATAGGGATATGGTAAAATAATGTCTACGCTCCCCAAATGAAGAAATAATTTATACAGTTACTAAGGGGGTCATTCCGACCCCGGCGGGCGCCGCCCACCGGGCGGAGACCGCCAAAAGACCGCACCGCGGTCAAATGACCGCGGCGGTCATTCTGACTTTCCCGCTGGCCCGGCAGGCGACCGCCAAAAGGCCGCCCGCCGGCCCAGCGGGAAAGACCCAGCAATGATGAAGCCGCCTCCGAATGGAGCCGGCGGAGTTGCTGGGGTGCGACGGGTGCAGTGGCACCCGTCGCGATTTTCAGTGTCTGCAAAGCAGACACTGAAAATCATTATGGGGCCCTGTTATTGTCATCAACAGTGATGTGTACACACTATCCTGAGAAGTTATCCCATACACTCGTGAGAAATCCCAAGGGGGCCATGTGACAAAGGTACAAAAGTGATAAATAAAAAGGACCAACTTAGCGAAGGTTCCTCAATGCTTACCCTCCACATATTAACGATGGATTTAAGAGATTAAGTGTCCATAATAACGTCTCTTTCACATATTTGGCCCTATATAAGTTTAATACTGTTTTATGTTTTATTTTTTGACTGCCTTTTTCCAACTTGATTACTCTGTCACTAGTACCCGGCAGCTTCTCTTATCCTTTAAACCTAGCCTTTTCATGTTCAGTATTACAGGAGGACTTCTCCTTATTATCATTGAAAGGAGTCCTGATGTAGATACCACACCATGCCTGTTATGGTTTCTAGACAGTTAAATAACCACTGTAATTAACATGTTATCTAAAGTATCTTCTCTCTCTATATATATATATATATCTAGACCATAGTGGATTTTTCAAGCCTGATGTTTTCCCCGATGAGGCCCTACCTTTAATATGTGGAGGGTAAGCATTGAGGAACCTTCGCTAAGTTGGTCCTTTTTATTTATCTCTTTTGTACCTTTGTCACATGGCACCCTTGGGATTTCTCACGAGTGTATGGGATAGCTTCTCAGGATAGTGAGTACACATCACTGTTGATAACAATGTAACTCTTTGACGATGGTTTCTTTTTTACTCTTCTAGGTTTCTGATTTCCCTAGTATGGGACTCCTAATTGTTTAAAGGATTAGGTACGTGCTGAGGTCCTGACGAATCGCATAAGATCATTATTGACTAAAAAAAAGCGAGAAACATGTTGACCTATTATACAGAGTAACACAGGGTCCCTGTGTTTACTCTTTTCTTGTACTATTCTCCATTTTGAGACTTAGTAACTGTATAAATTATTTCTTCATTTGGGGAGCATAGACATTATTTTACCATATCCCTATTTATTGTTTTTAATCATGTCAGGGGTATTAATATCAGAATAAATAGTATTTTTTTACCTCTAGGCATTTTTAACTATCCTTATACCAATCCTTACTCGCGCTTTGACCGGTTGTGCATCATTTCCAAAAGATCTCCGGCAAAGAGCCCCCTTGCGGGGCCCGTCAGGCATTGCAGCACCGGCCTGACGAGGAGCATAGCCCTATGATGAAGCATATCACCGGAGGGTGAGTGAGGGCTCTTGCTTCGAACATATTGGTTTCCATTCATTGCAGAACCACATGTCTAAAAGAAACCCTCGTGTTTTTTGGAACCGTGTGTATATTATTTTGGTTTATTTATTATTGGGAGCCATACACACAGGACCAGGAGTCTTCTCTCCGAATCTCCCACAAATGCCCCCCCTTGTTGTTGTTGTTTGATACTCCTAATTAGGGCCTTACTCTGCTGATTTTCGGCTCTGCTCACGACTCAGTCACAGATTAGTGTACGCAAGCATGCACTTTGTAAACTTTGGGTTCACGCCTGACAGAATAAAAAAAAAATAGCAAACCCATAAATTCACCAGCAGTGTGAAGTTCTTCAGCAGGATATAATCGCCGCTGACCGTGCTAAACAATGTTACACCTTACCAAGGTACATTTTAAACCACTGAGAGGCCGTGCTTTAAATGGGCCGGTACTGTGCAGAACGGAGTTCCAGCACTTTTTTATTTTTTATTTTTAGAGGGAGAGTACCTGCACTTCTCAAGAAAAACGTAATATTTAAATTGTACAGTACCGGCAATTCTCAGAAATAATCAGGTACTCTGGCACAGAGAGCCTGCACTTCTATTTTTCCATTTCAAGCACCGCTGAGGGGCATTATCTTGATACAAGGCATACAAGATAATCAGTACGCAGATTACACCAAAATTGTGCACTTATTCCCCTGTCACCCAGAAAAAGTTTTTAGATCAATGAGAGCCAAATAAACCCCAGCTGGCAAATTCAAGAAGGGAAATTGGCCGAAGCTCAGACAAGACAGAAACGGCTATAGTGGAGCCAGAGAGGTTACTTACGTGAAGCAGGTGGAGGGGCACTGGTATTAATCAACTCAACTATACAACAACTGACCTCTATGACCAAAGACTCAAGATAAATGACAAAATGGACCACACTCCGCAGGACTAAATTTCCACATTTAGGTCTGGAGTCATTATCCCATGCTTTTGGTTTACATCCTGGTGAGATTGGCGTTTTCATATTCATGACCTACAGCCTCAATAGAATCAAGGGTGGATCGATATAGGACTTGAAGGATAAAGGACAAGCTTATAGACTGGATGTCTTGAGAGAAAAAGCACAGAATATAGAAATATTACAGTGTATGTAAGTCAAGAACATTCTGAAGTTCAGAAAGTAGGGAAAATAACCTCAACCATTTGAACAAATCCCAGAAAGGCCCGAGGTGTGTGTTTCTGGTTTTCAATGTTAAGCCAAACAATAATTAGACTGCACTATCGGGATCTGGCCTTAAACGTGCAATGAGATAGGACTGTGGAGGGAATTGCCAAAAAGGTCTGAAATGTGAGAAATAAGAGATTAATACTGATGCAGAAAAAAGCGATTAGATTTAAACCTTTGCACAGATATTCTACCTCACACAAACTAGCAAAAACATTTAAGTCACTGCTGAACAAGTAGCAAAAGTGTTGTATTGGAGGAAGGTCAAAACTTTCATATGAGAGGGACATGTAGGAATACATCAAACACCAAGATGCCACCTTAACTGGATAAATGACATCTATGGGCAATGACCCCCAAGGACCCACAGTTAACAATGCCATCACTTCCATCTAAGGTATGAAGATGGGAAAACGTACCGAAAATGTTCCAGAGTCCACTGACTAATCCCAGAATATACTTTGCAATGAGTGGCATAGAAATAAATAGCTCTATGAAGTATAAAAGTCAAGACGCTACTGAATGGTAAGAGGGTGAAGTTTGAGGCAGAACATATCTTGTTTTTAGTGGGGAATGCTGAACCACTCAAGGCACTTGCTTCTCAAAGGGTAAACTGGAATCTTCTTTGTTTATGAGATAGTGAGGTGTATTGGGACAGGTGAGGAGTAACCGTGAAACTGTTTTTGCTGGCATCATGAGATGAACCCTTGAGACTGGCAGAATGCACCTAGTACGCACCCTACAATGGTGCTCAACAGATAGGCAGCTTGAGAGAAGGACTGACAGCCAAAAGTAGGATACTGATTGAGGATGATGATTCTAGGGAGAGGTAATATCATACCTGAAGAAATGAGACCTTGTTCTCTCGTGCTTTCCTAAAACTCATCTGGATCCCACTCTGGACACTATCTAATTGCTTATGTTGCCAATATCTTGTATAGATTTCTTTGTTTCGTCTTGTCATGATCATCTTATTCATTTAAGTTAGAATATCAGATGGAACAGATCTGAACTGGAAAGGCACAATTAACGGCAGAACTTCTTGGCACAGAATAAGGGTTCTAAGATAAGTAATGGGTTGGAAAACGTGCCTTGTGCCTCGCTTGTGGCGACTACTTACTTTTCGTTTTTCATTATTTCTTTGGCACCAAGAGGAGAACTAAGACTAGGGGGCAAATGGGGCTGAGGTTTTGCATGACTTGTACATAATAAGGTCTCTGCAAATATGCATTTCTTAATTGTAATGCTTTTCTAAACAAAAGTCATTTAAAAACTAAAATGAAAAACAAATGTTGGAATCTAGTAATAATCCAGGCCTCCCTTTGGTAATCACTTCGTTTTCTTAAAATGAAAATGCAGGAGGAGGATATATTACTTATTCAAGCCTGCCCTGTGGTGGGAACAGAAATGGATTTAAAACATATCTAAATAAAACTACCGGTGCACAGCTTTCATTTATTTTTCGTTTTTTGGTCCCTTTAGCCACTGTCTGACAAAACATATGTTTTTTTAAATTAAACAAATTTTATTGGATTTTTAAATGTGTTGATAAACAAACAAAGCCACTGCCCACCAAGGAATGCCACAGCAAGTTACGAAGCATCTTTGAAGGTTAAGCTTCTCCTGCATTGAGTCCGTAATAGTCCCACGATTTGCCCCATATCTTCTCTTATTTCCCTTGGCAGCACCACACACCATATTTGGACCACTCCTGCAGGACACAACAGTATATGCCCTCACCATTCCGTCAAGGGGGTTGGGGAGACCTCCATTTGCGTGTGCTCTCACACTTGGCCAGCAACATGCAATCCCAATAAAGACATGCTCCAATCTCTGCCCACTCAGGTCTCCCAACAACCCCAGCAGGACAATACGGGAGTAAGGGCCAGAGGCCGGTCCAGGAGTGAGGAGAGAAAGTTACTCCCCAAAGCTCTGCAAATATGGAACCAGCCTTAAGCAGGACCAGGACACGTGAAAGAAATCGGCATCAGATGAGGAGCATCAGAAGGTGGTAGCCTGAGGGATCCTGTCAGCTCGGTGAAGCTGCAAGGGGTCTCATATAAGTCCAATGTAGGTAATTAATTTGGATCAGCCAGAGCTGTGTAGAAATAGCAAACTCTCAGGGGGCTGTCCTAGCTTCAAACTACTCGGTATCATCAAGCTTCCCCACCCAACTCTCCCTTTTCCATCCCAACCTGGGGAATTGATCCAGGGCATTAATGACTAAGGGTTGGTAAATTTAGGAGATGGCATCCCTGGGTAAGCTCCCTCATCAAAAAGTTTGCCTTGAGGGATTGAAGTCCAGGACCTGCATGTCAGGGGGAATATTTGCCAAGAGTGCATGCCGCAATTGGAGATATTTGTGAAACTGGGTGCTGGACAGGTCAAACTGTTCATGTAGATCCTGAAACGTTTGGATATGAAAACCCGCCCAGCGATCCCCAAGGTGAGTGGTGCCTATTCTGTCCCACTTTGCAAGGCCCTTAAACACTGCAGTGTGGTGGAACCACTTCCCCTGTCGGGGGTGGAGGGGGTCATCCCCCCCAGCCTTTGGCACCAGCCTAAAAGGCGGATTGCCACACTCCAGCACAGTAATACCGCCCTTGTGATCTCCAGAAAGGATTGAGGAATCGGGCCCCCATACGGCAATCCCATGATTCTGTCTAGGCCAAGACAGTTGAGCTTGGCACGTTTGTGCCACCCTTCACTAAACCAATCATTTACCACAACCAACTATGAGGCCAGATAATAGCAGAATAGGTTGGCCATACCCAACCCACCATAATAGGGGGACTACTGGCAGTTAACACAGGCCACTGGGGGTTGGGTGACCATCCGCCCAAAGGAAAGTGTGGATTAAATACTGGAGAGACCTGAACCAGTATATGGGAATCAGAAATTTTTTTTGGAAGACAGAGAAATCGGGGTAAAATTATAATTTTGAAGAGGACTACCCTGCCCATGACATGTAGGGGGAGCCACCTTCACTTCTATAAGCCCCTTCTCATTTTAGTAACTAGGGGAGTCAAATTAAGGCTCCATGTCAGCTCAGAGGGGTGGAAAAAGTAGATGTCCAGGAACTGGAATGAGAGATGGCACGTAGGGAGCATGGTACACCAAAAACAGGCACTCATGTCACCCGCTATTGGAACCATCAAAGATTTGGACATGTTCACCCAGAGGCTTCCTCATAGACTGCAAGGAGTTCTAGACATTACGGGACGTGTTCTGCAGATTTGCCAAAAACAACAAGATGTAATTGGCAGAGAGCGCAATGGGCTCCTCAGGGTCAGCATTTCACGACCACCCCTGTGTACGGGCATGACATTGCAAGAGTCTTGCCAGGGGCTCAATGGCTAAAGCAAAGGGGAGGAGCAACCTGTCGGGTGCCCCTGTGGATATGGAAGGCAGGAGAGAGGGTGCTGTTAACCTGGACTTGGCATATCGGGCAAGTATATAGAAAGCCAACCAGGGTACAAAAGTAGATCCCAGTCCCGCGTGTTCTAAAACTGCACCCAGGAAGGTCCAGTCGACAGTGTCAAAGGCCTTCTTAAAGTCTATTAGGAGCAGGGCTGAAGGGCACCCAAGATGATGTGCTTGGGTAAGAGCCCCCTGGACCCTCTGGATATAATGTCTGATGCCACAGGCCGGAATAAAGCCACACTGGTGCGGGTGAATCAAGTAGGGCAAAGTGTGGTGCAACTTGTTCCTATGTTTGTAAACCATCATAGCAGCAGAGGAAGAAGTCGCAGTGGTCACTAATAAGTGGGTTTCTTGACACAGGTAAAACGCAAGCTGAAACCACTGAACATACCAGAGAACGACGGATCTCTTAATGTCCAAACGTTCAGGGTGCAAAGACAGCAGTTTAACCGCTAATATAAGAGCAGAGAGTCAGGCAGCTCAGGGCCGAGTGGCGGGAGTGTGGGCAGGCCCAATGGTACAGAAGCAATACCTCCGCGCTGAATGCTGCTATCTTGAGATGGATGCACCTGACAATGATTAGCATATTCAGTGGGCTTTGCGGTCAAACAACTTGTAACAAACAAAACATCCCCCCCCCCCCCCCCCAAAGCCCATACGTCTGCACTGGAAGCATCTGTCACTCTGAAACTAGACATACCATAAACTACTACTGTGAAAATGAGACCTCCTGAAGAACAGGATGGAATATCAAACAACCACATACATCTGTTATGTGTACAACAGACCCCACACTCCGCCTCAACAGAATGAAGCGAGCCCAAGTCCGTCACTGCTTAGGGTCAAATTGTTATGGCGGCGGCCCTTCCACAGCCTTTGACTGGGATCCAGAGAGTCCCGGTGTGGCTGTAAGGTGCCCCCCCCTGAAAAAAAACATATTTAATCACTTGTTTTAATCGCCTCAGCCATGCATTCACATTTGTGACCCTGTAACCAGCTTTAATTTCGCAGAAACGTTCGTACTGCTTTCCTTGGACAAACGCAGGAGTTTTTTCCAAGTGTGCTTTTTGCTACATTCCAAGTCAAACAAAGATTACCGCTTTCCTTTCTTCTTTTAGACATGTTGTTATTGTCTAGAGCCCAGGGTTTAGCATCTAGCAGAAAAACTACAAGATCATTAAGCAGAAGAACATGTTTTTCACTGTGTAGATTTTTGCAGCTTTGTGGTGAAGGAACATTATCGTTAACTTTAAATGTGTGTCACTGAGACGAAGCATTCCAGTGTTTTATAACTTACAGCGAAAAGAGTAGTGGGAAAGGTCTCGATCCTGCAGGGCTGCAAAATAATGCAGCCTGATTTTAGTGGAAGAAAGTCACACGTTAATTTGGAGGGCCCACGAGCTTCCACCAAAACTAAACCCATTTGAAGGTGACGCCTACATACAAGGACAGGAGGCTGCTGAAGAGAGTGAGGCTCCTGTGGTGGGTTTTAAAAAGTGCAGAGCTATGTGGTTAAATCTGTCATGTAGGACACAATAGTGGCTTGTTACCAAAACAGCCTATTCGGCTTATGGATGTGTATCTCATACAATAAGTACTTTGGTATTATCCGCGTGGCTATGTAAGAGAAGCATTTAAAATGGTTTCCTTGACAGATCTCGCTGGTCGAATTCTGACTGTGCCATTGAATGGCAACCTCTGAATACCCACAGCATGAAAGATGCTGCTAAATACTCATCTATAAAAAGGCAACATTATGGTCTACTTTCAACAATGGACGTTCGTGAAGCCAGGCATGTACCCTGCAAGTCAGACCGTTGTGTCCATGAAAATCAAAGAAATGCAGTATTTGTTTTTTACTCTCATCATAGCCGGAACTGGCTGTGGACCAACTCGCATACTCCTTTACCGATTTAAATGTTGATCAATCATCACTAGAGCAAGTTTGACTTTAACACAGCACTTTAAAAAATACAGCTGCAAATCCAAATTTCAAAATTCAAAAGACCGGCGAGGGATTATAAAAACGCATACGCATTAAATACTCAAGTAGCAAGGACTACAAAAACTGTCAAAGCATCTCGGCGCAAAGCTTTGTTTTTTATTGTCAGGCATAACACATTGCAGTCATCTTGTTAACATCGCAAGACTTCGTTGACAATTTCCATTATCAGCGAGAAGCAACAAAGTTAATTCTAAGGAAGGATGAGATTATCCTACTGCCTAGAAAATTTAATTTGGTATTGAGTCGTTTTCTACACGCTGAAAGTCTTTCACTAAGAGTAGGACAACGTTTTATGGTTATGATGCATAAGAAGTGCACAGCACTCATTATAAGTATGTTAAATGCTTTTGTATTCTCTCCTATTTCAATCCATTTGGTGTCACTCTAGTTTCTGGTATAAAGCGTTTTAGGCCATTTAAATTAAAGCCATGTATGACCAGCCCAGAAATGTATGATTCCCCACAAGTGCTTGATGAGTGGGGGAAAATCCCTTCCATTGCCCAGCTGTGCACCCCTCCTAGCAGCACATTTGCAGCACTGTCTTAGTAGATTTGACCAAATGAAAGAGGGGCTGGTGGAAGGATCAGGGAAAACATGAAAGTCTACAACTAATAGTGAGAGAATCACAGGGACTTATCATGTCCTAACTAATACCCAACAAACTGGACAGAGTTCCAAGAAGGAAAGAAAGGGAAGAATAAGAAACACTCAATAGCCAAACAACTAAGTTTATACACTTCAGGTGACTATTTATCTGAACACAATATCTTTTTACATGATCTGTCATGTATGCAACATACAAAGGAATTGTGTAGAGGTGTCTATGCAGCTGTAGCACATATAACTCTTAACAGAACACAGTTATACGAAGTATATAATGTAGACAGTGCTGGAATGATAAGTACAGAAAGACTTTGAAGGAACTGAAATACATTCCCTCTTGCAACAATGATTAGGTAAACCAAAGACGACTTGTTTCTGCACTGTTTTTTTTCTATGGTATGTTTACATAAAAGGTTTTAGAATAATTGTCCCCTGTAAACTTCAACCTCTACATGGAGTTGCTTGGTGCTCAACTCACATATCCTTCATCACGAGTGGTCATTGTGCTGATGAGACAAACATACTTGAAAGTCTTCTCTGCTTTAGACATCCAATGCCTCAAACACTGCCAGCAAATCATCCATACCTGGCTGTTCAGTGCCTACCTGACTCTCTACCCGACTAAGGCAGAATTCCTGTTATTTGCCAAGAACAACAAAGAAACAGAGCAAATCCGGCTCAATGACATGAACTTTGATGGCTTTGAACCCCAATTTTCACTGAATGTCAAATTACTCGGATTCACCCTGCACACCAACCCACTGTAAAAAAAACAAAAAACAAAAAAACGAGGTACTGGCACCCACCCTCACTTCTAAAGAAGTGAAACTGTTAGGTTTTTTTTTCTTCTGAAAGTTACTTCAGAACTGCTGTTCAAGCCCCCATACTCTTCCATTTGGATGATCGCAATGACATGCTCCATTGCCTCCCAGACTTCACCCTGGCACCCCTAAAGGGCATCCTACATGTCGCTGCATGTTTCAGTCAGAGAATTTAGACATATGATCACGTCACCTCTATCCTGAAGGAACTCCATTTCTCCTATGTGCCGGCCCACCCCATGTTCAAAACCAATTGTGCCATTTACCAAGCCATCCCAACTAGCAACCTTACTTACGTTGCAGACAAGCTCACCATCTGCGGTAGATCTCGGCAAACCCCAGCCAGGACACTATTAGACTGGAGATTACGAAGTGTAAAAAAAAAATCTTTTTTTTTTTTTTTTTTTAAAACACAGCAGATAAATTCTTTTTACATCTATGCACAAAGGATATGCAGCAGCATTCCCGTAACTATCAGGACCGACCCAAGGCTGCTCCAATTTATGAAGGAACTGACTTTGCACCTCTTTAAAGAACACCACATCACAAAGTTTTAACAGTTCACACACCAGCTAGCTCTCCTATCACTACTTTATTTTATATTCGTCTATGACACCTTTGTTTTTCAAGTTCACATCAAGAAAGTAACTTGTGGGTTTGTCTGTAGTTTCATGAATTTAATTTATTTATTAACTTGATATTCAGTTCATCATAAAATGTTTCTAAGTTTGCTAAAGTGCCTATGCAGATATGCATGTGAATAAAATGGAGCAATAAAGGTCACCTCTGGTGTGCCAGCTGAAGATAACCAAAGCAGGCTAGTTTTCCGGCAAGCTGAGCTTTGCCTTTTTCTTCTTTGAAATCTTTACAAAACATCATGTTAGGCCTTGAATCAGCTTAGAGAGCTCTAGTCATTTTTAAATACAAAAATGTATTTTATTTTTCTACACAAATAGATTAAAAAAGCCAATATTATGAAAACTGTGCCAAGAGCAGGTGCTGTGGCAACATACCCGCTGTCAAGGGCTGGTTTACCATCGAGCAGTCGTTCAACATCAAAGAGGCATGGGAGTTTAAATTAGATTTCCTTTAAAAAAAAAAAAACAATTTGGCCAACATAGCCATCAAATAAACTGACCTATTTTTCATTGTCAAGCTGGCTGTTGTAATACAAGTGACAAATATTTATCTTGTAAAAGTGATCTAGGCACTTGCAGGTGGGTGAACTATTCATTGTTTAAGATTATTAATGGAGAATCCCTGATGGAAAATTACTGATAAACCACTGCATTGCAATTCGTTCCTCACTCTTACATGTTTATGTGTTTTCCCCAATGACGAAATCTTCAGGGGAAGATCCTAAAGATGGTACATTTACTGCTTAAGGTGGATCTCTCCAGCAATGAAAAACGCACTATGTTGGGCCCTGAATATACGCATCAATGTCACAGATGCAAGAAATTATCTGACTAGCAATGTAAGAAATGTAAGAGACTGTTGGTGTCTGCACCTCTACAGTTTTTATGGTATTGAATCCAACATCAGAGAGTTGTTACAGCATGCTCAAATGTGAGTCACATGATTTTACAACTTTTGTTTTTAATAGATCAAGAATGTCCAACCTATACCTAGTACATTCAGCAAATTATACCTGCATTGGATTTCTATCACCTATTTTACTTCTGCTATGTTAACTGTATATTTTTGTATGCATTTTCGTTATACCAGCAGAAAGAAGTCAAGTCTGGAGAGATGTGTTCTTGGTCAGAGGACTAGCAGCTGCATTCTAGACTTTCCGTTGTCTAGACAAGGACATCTTGGAAGATTCTGCAATGATTTTATCAAGATAAAATTAGGTCACGCCTACCAGGTGACTGCCCTTAATAGTAAAAGTTACTTCAGCATTGTAGCAGAATAAAACGCCATATCACATTTGTGTTAAATTTGGGGGGGGTGAGGGGAGGTGTCAAGTCAAAGTTGAGAGTCAATCTAGACTTCGTGGTTGTTTAGAGTAAGGTCAGTGTTTGGCGAGGGTCCAAAGAAAGGCATCTTCAGTAGGACTCAGTAAGTTCTTAGAATGCCATTGCCCAACTTCCTTAGGTTCCAAACCCCCATTATTTCCATCTTTGTGGGATTTAATTTTAGCTAGCCAAAAATGAGTAAGGGCTGAACTGATAATTCACAAGAACATCAATATAGGACGGTTGTAAAACTGCTAAATACAGAAGTATTTTGTTTTGCTCCATGCTCAACAGTGCAAATCAAAGATTGACCATACATTTACAGTGATTACTAAGGAACATACTTGCTTTATACATTTAGGAGTTGAGCCGTTTCTCTGGTTGGTTTACTTTCTTGGTGAAACGGGTCATTGAATAAAATGGTTTATGTGCAAAATGTCACTGTCTTAATTAAGGGCATTCTACATTAGCGCTTACTTGGTATTTTTTACAAGTCGTTCACCTCTCAGTGAAAGTCTTCTACTGCACTGTGCTCACTGCGAGGCGATGATGATTGGAAGCAAGAGAAAAAAGTCAGTGAGCGCTGGCACCCGCTGCAATTGGCCCATTTAAACTATAAAGCACTACACCATTTTACACGTCACTTTGATTTTGTTTCCACTGGGGACCCACTCACGCCTCTGCTAAAGTCCGCTCCCGCTCAGTGCATCCCATGAGGGGTGAAGGCTGGAAAGCAGGAGGCTAGGTGCTAAGAGGAGCCACCCACTGTGATTGGCTCAAGTGAACTATAAAGCACTACAGCTCCCAGAGCTGCCGGAAGGTAACAAGTCTGAAGTGGGCTAAGTGCCAGCCTTCCACCTGGCTGAAGGGCCGGGGGCAGGAAATGCTGTTGATTTACTGTGATCCACATTAGAAGCTACATAACAGTGTTTAACTGCTCCAGAAGACAATTAATAAAAATGTAGTCTCCTTCAACCTTGTGTGTTGGCCAGGTGAGGGAAGCAGGCCCTTGAAGGAAATGCCAAGGAAGTAGCAACATTCGTGCCCATTGTAAAGGCAAAGATAAGCCCTGCTTGCCCGACGTCCCTCATTTATTGACACTAAAAGCATAGATAATAGGCGACTGTCTGCATCCCTCCTTGTTTACCATGCAACTACGGGTCTGTTCATAGCATGGAAATGTTGGTGCCTCCAGTGAATGTGATAACTGATAGAGACAGTGCAATTACATCAACTTCTAACATTTCATCATAGTCCCAAAAGACTAAAAGTTTATCTATCACACCTATTGATGTGTAATCAATAAAGTCATGTTGACAAATTCAAGTTTGAACGTCCCAATGCCCTATGGTGAGAAATCGGTTTGTTAAATACATGTTTGGTAACTACGACGTTAACGTAGCCATATTCCCTTAAAATTCATCAAACACGCTGCAGGCACGTGGCTACAACTAACTCAATTATTGTACAGTGCTTCCCCTAAATGTTCGCCACAGTGAGATCAATACAAGAAACTTTAGAGCACTACACGTTTGTCGAGCTGAATCCACCAGTGCTGTGGGAATATAATGATAATGATGTTATTGGAACACGAGGGAGAGATGCTCCTATCAATTCATCTTTGGTTACCGCCACTAAAGTCATCTTTGGTAAACGCCAAATAGGCAGACTTGCACACCTGAATTGCAACTACAATTAGTATGATCTTTGGCTAACTCTGTGCTGTTGATACCAAGGTGGCATTGCGACTCCAGACTGCGTGTGTGCCATCATTTGATAAGCTAAGTTCGCTTCAGGAACTTCTGGAAAAACGTCTTGATGCAGTACAAATAAATTACAAAAAAAGGTGTTCAGAACACATTTTCATCTTCCTTGAAAGGTAACAACTCAAAATGTTTACCCCAGAGTAAACAGTGTGTCATAGCAGGATGCCTATAGTCACCGATGGCGTATGCGGCTCTTTGCAAACATGCAATACATATTATAAGACAACTTCCATTAGACACACCGAGAACAATCTTGGCTTCAAAGGAAAACTGTTCCTATTAATTAATAATAATAAAGAACTGCCTTCACCACAAAAAGCTAGTTTTGATTCTAGTTTAATGACTTTCCAACATAATCCAGTTGTTACATCTATAAACTATGAAAACATGACTCATCTAATGACCAACAATAAAAGGCTGATACATTGGTTGGCATAGGCAACTCTCGATGCAGTGGTTTACAGGCTGAACAAAGACCTTTATCACAAATCTTGATGGATGTATATAATAATAGCTATATTGGTTGCATCTGATAAAGACTGCAGCAGATTCCGTATCGTAGAATAGCCCCAGGCGTCAGACTGGCTCCAACATTCTCTTGCAGTACCTCTCAAAGCCAGAAAGTGGAGCTGGTAAGGCTCAGCATTGGCAGCATTCACATAGGATGAGATGTGAGCTGCACCTACATTTGCACCACCCCAGTTCTCTACTTTCCAAGCCATCAGAACAGATCTGGAGAGAGCTACCTCAGACTACGTTTTGTTTTTGACATTTTGTTGATCCCCTTTGAGTCTTTCACTCCCACTGTGTTCAGGGATGTCACCTAACCTGCTGGGTCAATACTCTGTTGTTCCTGTCACAGACAGATTTAAATCCCACAGGTGTGCCTCTGGAACCTGGAACTGGGCAATAACACCAAGTCCTGGCCCGACTGCTGCACCATGAATTCAAAGGCAGTTTTGGAGGCATTCCCTGATACTGCTGGTTACTCAATACCAATCAATTCTGTGGTATTCCAGGTCCAGGTCAAGGTCGAGTGGCATGTTCTGTACCTGTTTGTGGAGGCATTCTATGCGCTCATTATCACGCTCAATTTTGTAATTGTTGGTTAAGTCCTGGGTAAAATCTAAAAAGTTGAAGTGCTCTGTGAGTTCAAGTCTTCAAAGGAGTGCAGGAATGATGCCACCACTCTAGGCCCTGGTCCACTTCAGAGAATGAGTATGGTCCACTGCACATCTAGAATCTATAAAATGGGTGCCAGTGAGGCTCCTTGGGCCCACTTGTGGATCCAGATCAGTTCCAGGTGCAAGACCATGATCTTCCGCAGAGCCTGTTCCAGGGATATTATTCCCAGCGTCCCATTGGTATACTTGTTTTATACAGAGCCGGACAGGAGTCGCCTGGTGTAGACCACAGCCAGAACTTGACCTTCCAAGTTAGGGCTGACTTTGTTCGATAAGCCCTGTAGGGAGTTTGATTGGGAGGGATCTGAGGATCATTATGTCTACCCCAACCCCTTGAAAAAGCCTGAAGAGAAATGATACAAGGAACTGGCAGATGCCAGTGGTTTGGACACATCCCCAGACACTGGCTCAGTCTTTCCTCCTAGTGTGGTTACGGACATTTGCCATGGTAGTGAGGAAGGTGACTGAGGTCTTGGACCTTAAGCTGCCCTCTCTGGAAGTCAAGACTAATGTCTTGACAGAGGTGCGTCAGTCAGGAATCACCCCACAGAACCTCTACTCCCTTAAACAAAGCCCTCACAGATGCTGTGCTTGGGGCATTGGCCACCCCCTGCATAGGGCTCACCATCACAGGTAACCAGTTGGCAGCAGGACCAGACAACACCTGTTCTACTGGCAGTCCATATCATCAGACAAATGGGAGCTCCAAAGTGTTTTTACATTTTGAGTAATTTTGGGTGATTCGTTAATTATGGCAATGCCGCATAACCCTAGTGTTGGTAGCGTGGGAGGAAAACATCTCTTATGTTGCCTTCATGTCTTTAGCTAAATCTGAATTTGTGTTATTCCCCCAAGCTACAAACTGTTTAAACTTTGAGAAGGGTAAGCCTGCGGACTAACTATCTGCCTCATGTAATAGTTTTACAAGGCAAGCATTTCTGGTAGAATCTATACATCTGTTAAGAGGCATAGCATTACTAGAATGCATTTTTTGCTCTTAAAGCTCATGCACACTGGATCTGGTCGTTGCTGAATATGTAATAAGAAATCTGAGCAGGGGGAACACAATGAGCTGTAGTCCCATATTGATGAGTGTGCCTAGAAGGTTATTACGTAAACATGTTTTAGCAGAGTTTTAACATGTAAATCTGATATAGCCTTTTGTCTTAATAATTGTGATGTACAGGTTTTGAGTTTTTCTGACTGTGCAAGAGATACTGCAATTTCATTTCTATTCTTTTAAGAACAGACTACCTGCTGATGGGGCATTGTAATTCATCACTGTCTTTTTACATTTGCGCGGAGGTCAGTATCTACATATTATGCTTTATTTGATTGTTGATATGGCTTTAAGTAACGGCCAATAAATATTTGATGATTATACAAATTTATGAAGTGTGATAGGCAAACATACAAAGTTAGTTAGATGCAGCAATGCTATTGCTACAACCTGAAAACACCATACAAATAACAAGCACTGGCAAAGCCAACAGGCCTCGCCTCTGCTAGAGCTAATGGCTTTGCCAATGTTTTTAGCTATGTTGTAGACCAGTGTGGGTGCTGTTCAGCATGGCTAAAAGTTAGTGCAGTAGAGGAGAGTGGTGTGAAGTATCGTTGAGTGGAATGGCAAAGAGTGGAGTAAAGTGCTGTAGAGTGGAGTGGCAGAGTGTTCTGTACTGGAGTGGCATAGTGTGGAGTCACGTAAAGTGGCATACACTGGAGTGGCAGAGTAGAGTGGACTGGTGTAGAGTGCTTTTGCACAGGGTGTTGCAGAGTTTAGTGGCACAAAGAACAGTGGCACTGAATGCTGTGGCGTACAATGAAACAGCTTAAAATGCAGTGGCGTATATTAGTGGTGCATAGAAGAATGATTTGGAGTAGAGTGGTTTGGAACACAGTGGCGTGGCGGCAGAGTGGCATCGCGCAGAATAGAGTGGCGCAGAACAGAGTGGCACAGATTAAAGTAGAGTGTAGTGGCGCAGAATGCTGTGGTGCACAGTGGTGTGGAGCTGACTGAATCGGAGGGCACTGATGCAAAGTAGAGTTGAGTGGCATAGAGCGCAGAGTACAGTGCAGTTGCATAAAGTGGTGCAGAGTAGACTGGAATAGAGCACTGCAGAGTACACTAGTATAGAGTGGTGCCGAGTAGAGTATAGTGCCGTACAGCACAGGGCACAGAGTGCAGTGGCGCAAAGTGGAGTAGCTTAGAGTGGGGTAGTGTAGGGCGGCACAGAGTTCAGTGGTGGAGAGTGCAGTGTTGCAGAGTAGAAAGTCAGAGTGGAGTAGAGTGGCATAGAGTACAGTGATGCAGAGTAGAGTGGCATAGAGTGCAGTGCATTGGCGTGGAGTGCAGTGGTTAAGAGCAGAGTGGCATAGAAAGCAGTGGCATAAAGTAGAGTGGCACAGAGTGGAGTAGAGTGGCATAGAGTAGATTGTTTCAGAGTATAGTGAAGTGGCGTAGAGTGGAGTGTTGCAAGGTAGAGTGCAGTTGCATAGAGTGTAATGGCATAGATTAAAGTGGAGTAAAATGCAGAGGCATAGAGGGCAGTGATGCAAAGTAATTTGGAGTGGCCTACTGTGGATTGGCAGAGTGCAGGGGCACAGAGTTGAGTGCTACAGAATAAAGTGCATTCACATAGAGTACAAAGGCATATAGTGCAGTGGCGTAGAGCAGTGTTGCAAAGTGCTTAGACTGGAAGGGATAGACTACAGTGGTGTGGACTGGTTTAAAGTGGAGTTGTACAAAGTTGAGCGCAATGGTTTGGAGTGGTGCAGAGTACAGTGCAGTGGTGCTGAATGTGCAGAGTGGAGTGGCAAAGAGTATTCATGGTGTGGTAGCACACTGCCATTACAGACAGCACATTTTTAATTGAAATGACCATTACATTTGCACAGACATACAGTTTTACTAATAAAACTATACAATGCACGGACGAAAACTTGTGGAAATTGTATCACTTAGTTTACTGATTTGTTTTGATAATATTAAAGCATTTGTTTCCAACAAACTCCAGAAGTAACAAAAAATGTACTTCAATTGTGCGTTCATAATTATTTTCTGAGATACTTACACAGTTCATTTAAATGTTGTCATGTGTTAGAAACAAAACTCTTTCCTACCCAAAGTATCCAGCAAGATTGTCACATAAATCCTTGCACTTTGAAGTCACTGAAAAAAAGTAAACAAGCCCCTCAGAAGAAGCCTGTGACATTTGACCTTGGTCTTTGAATGCAAAGCAAATCTGATGAAATAAGAACCAGATTTTAAGGCCTGTTTATACAAAAGGAGAACTCAGAAGGATATTGTAAATACAGTTTTGGCAAGGGAAAGTATGAACTCAAGCTGGACAGCTTAAAACAAATGAAGCCAGCAAATGGAAAGCAAGATAATGTGAGTTACAATCCACAAAAGCCAATGGCAAGCAACGGGCAGAATGCATTTCCCAGTCAGCTTTCTAAATGTCCCCAAGATGTCTTTAGCAAACCGCTGCGTTGTCTGGTAGCCTGCGACCTAAAAATGGAGAGTTTGTTCTGTGTTGTATAGTCAATGCTGTGGAGGAATGTGTTAAGGTACATGTTAGTAGACAAAAACAGTGACATAATCCAACATTTCTATAAGTTTTAATATTTGACAGAGGTAATCAGTGACGTGTGAAGGCAAATAACCCTATGCCCCAGAACATAATTTCACAGAAACACAAGGTCCATATTGCCACACAATGGTGCCTGCTTTAGATTGCCAACCCCCTCACCATTCTGTAATGTCTCAGTTTTATCCATGTTCTCTCCATATCCAGATGCTTTTTATACTAGAGAATACAAGGTGAGCAACTTTTGTTCCAGCCAAGAACTAGTTTTAAAATTCTCAGAGACAGTTTCTGTTTAGGGTAGGGTGTTGCTTCTGGGGAGTGGGTCTCTCTCACAAACAGGCTGCTCAGCCACATACCTTTTGATGTACAGATTTCACTTTGATAGAAAAGGATGCAGCTGGGCATTCCCCGTCAGGAGCTGTAAAATAATAGCACAGGAGAGTGCTCTTTCATACCTAGCATACCTGCAAACTACACAAAACTATACAGCACAGCTCTGGCGAAGAAGGAAACAGGCACTGTCACTGCATTTCTAAAGGGACTTCTGTCTCCACACTTCATTTACATGAGCTTGCCTTACTTGAAAGGTCTAGGAATCTGCCCTGGTTGTTTGACAATACATTTCACTGTACAGCAGGCTCATTTTCCACCTTTCCAACTGTACATGTACAGGAGTAGTGCTCACACTCCATAAAACATCACATAAATTCTCCAAGCTCTCTTTGCCTCAGTATTGTTGAACAAATATGTCTGTGCCACTCATGTCCCACAAGGATGAAACAAAGTATCTGATTGACAAGGACTAACAGGCCTTTTAAAATAAAAGAGGCCGGTGGACAACTCTCTCACAAACACCAAAAAAGGTAAAAAGGTCTACTTCCTCTACAATAATCAGTTACTGCCACCACTTTTAGATTGAGCCAAGTTTCTCCCCATTAGCACAAGAGACCTTGAGCCACCTTCAGGCGTAACTGCCACTCATGATCTACTAGGCATCAATGGGTAAGCTTATCCGCCTTGGCATTTAATGATCCTGTCAGGTGGTTCACCACCAGGAAAATTTCTAGGCGGTCAAGCCATTTTCAGAGGTGCAGGGCCTCCTGGCACAGAGTCTGTATCCCTACCCCCACTCTGTGTGTTGCAGTACCGCATGGTGGTGGTGTTCTCCATGAGCACCTGTATCAGCCGCCCCTTGATGGATGGAAGGAAGAGTTTTAACACCAAGCAGATGACCTTCAGCACCAGAAGGTTGACATGGAGATGGACATCTGTCAGAAGTCTCTGGTCTCTACCTCCGCCAGATGAAAACCCCATTTAGAAGTGAAGCATTGGTTACCACGTTTACCACTCTAATCTCCGAAGAAGTGCTGCTATCAGAGTCATCATTTTTGTGAAGACCCGCAGCTATGGTGAAACCACAGAAGTGCACAGCAAGCTGAAAAGCTGTCCCCCCACAAACTACAGGCAAGACCTGGGCTAGTGTGAGCATTCTGAATTTCTCCTTACGGAGGAAGATAATAAGAAGGTGCTGGTCTAAAATCTCGACAAAGGCATCCGTCTTTTTTGGGCACCGGTAAGTAGTGGAAATAACAACCAAACCCTACTTCTGGTATGGGCACTCTTTGTTGCCCCTATGGCCAAAAGTGCATGCACTTCCAGCTGCAAAACAGAGACGTGGTCCTTAATAAGTCACTGGGGGTATAGTGGGCGGTGTGGTAGCGTGCCAAGGAGGAGTATGGCATAGTCCTTTTGAACAATTTACAGACCCGTACTGTCCGATGTTGCGGCTAACCAACCCAGCAAGAATGATCAGAGCTTGTTTCCAACCAGGTGGCTGAGCTCCATTAAGGGCATGAACCCACCGTCGACAATCCAGGTGAGGAACCTCTCAGCTTCAATGGACACACAGGAGTAAGAAGGGGAGTTGCAAAGGAAAGAGTTGGAGCAGAACTATTCTATCTGTTTAGGAGTGGTGGGCTGCCCCAGAAACTTGGATTTTCTGGAACAAGTTGGGGGATCAGCTCAGAAGTCGAGCGACTTCAAGGTCGAGATCGAGACATATGGTGCTGCTCCTACACCTTCTCAGGGAGTGTGAGTGGCAATCCTGCTGAGATTTCTTGTGTCTTTTATTTTCCAACTTAGCTGAAAACTTTGAGCGAGATGACTACCAACCTCTAGAAGGACTCCTGCAATGTCTGGATCTCAGACAGGAACTGAACTTTTAACTTGGACTGGGATCATCCGAGTCTTCTGCAGTTTGGTGGCCTAGAGTTTCACTTCGCCATCTCGTAAGGCCTTCAGGTTTATCAACAAGCAGTCTCTGCAAGCCATGAGCTCGTGCAGAGTAGTGGTTCGAACACATGCAAATCTGATGAGGATCTGTCACATACATCTGTTCGCAACAGTCCTGTCGCCTGAGGAATAGTAAAAAGGTGAGGAACCTTCTGTTAGAAGTTTTTATCAGAAAAGAGACAATCTCTTTGAGCATCTCTTAAGACCGGGCCGGCTTTAGGGCAGTGCGGCAGCACCGGGTGCTGAACTGGATTGGGGGCGCTGACCTCAGGGGGGGCGCTGTGTTTAGCAATGACTTACAAAACTTGTGGTTTAAAAGCACCTACTAAAAAGTTTCTTGGGCGCCCAGGCTTCAGTAAACAATTAAAATGTCAAGATACCTCTTGTGATTAATGTTCTTGCTAGGGAGAGAGATGGGAGTTTTGTCTAGCGTCAGCTTTGATTCGCCATAAAGTAGGGTCGAGGGTTAAGGTGCCTGCTGCAAAGAATAAAACCATATTTTATGTGGATAACTGAGTGGATTAGTAAAGCCAGCCTTTACAAGTGCTCTAAAACAAATTAATGTATGTGAAAGGGGGGCTATGGAGAGATGAGGGGCACATTGCCGGGTTGTAGTGAGGGAATCAGAGGAGGTGGTCATGGGGTGGGGGGTGCCAAAAAAAAAAGACTGTCACACAGTGCGCCACCAGCGCTAAAGCCAGCCCTGCTTAAGACCATGCAACCTCACTGGGTCTCATGCTATTTTACAGATGTTCCTCGTACATGTTGAGATGAAGAATCAAAACCTACAAAGTTATACGAGGGGAATCCAGGGCAGTGATGCAAAGTCACCACGCCATGCCAAGGGATAGTTCTGTGGCAATAGCTGGCTTGCAGGTAAGGAAACATTTTAGATATTGAAAGTGAATCTGGCTTTAACAAAGAGGATGCAATACAATTGGATATGAGGTTATAAAAAATCAATATGCTGCAGGGCAAGGTATTAGCAGGAGAAGTAATGGTATGTGGAAAAGCAAGAAGCACAGCAACTCCTTGCTTAAGCTGCCCAACCCATTCTAAAAGGAGAACCATGTGTTAGGAAGAACAGCCTATGTATGAAAATACTTGGCAGGTGCTTCGACAGTTTGAAAAAATCAGTGGAGATACATAAAGGTTGATCAGTATGAATCTTTAGTAACTAACTTCAGAAGGATAAATACTAATAAAGAATGTCCATGGTCGATGCAGAGCTCTTTAGATGTTTTTGATGAATAAGAGCCGAGGCACTGACAATGGGAAGTCGTTTTTGGTTCCAACAATGGTGAGTTTTTGCACCCACACAAAAGCAACCTGCATTTAGAAGTATGGTAGATCCACTATTACCAAATATAAATGTATGTTGAGGAACGTTGTGCAAGACGGGCTGCAGAGAGCCTGATCGCCAATGTCAAAAGTGAAGGCTATTCGTTGATTTATTTGATGAATAACAGATATGATTATGGTCAAACTACTGCAGACTAAAATGTAAAAACGGCCTAGTTACATAGATTATAGTACATACCTCAGTGCTTTCAAATATTTCCCATGCTTGCTCAAATTGTGCTCCAGGCAAAGTGAAAATTTGCACTTGGAAAACACACATACTTGAAAGATTGGACATACACCCACCTCTCCAACTGTGATTGAGATAAGTGCCAACCAGAAGCAATGTGTGTCCGGTTGATTCCAGAAAGAACTGCAAAGCAAATAAGCTGGCAACTTTAAAGAATACATATTTTGTGCTTGTAACATAGACAACGGACATTAAAAGTGCAAAAGTAATAAAAAAGTAAAAATGCAGCAGTCTAAAATTGTATGGGTTTGCAAATAAACAACCCAACGAAAGTCGAGATTGGCCTATCAGCCCTGGCACTGGAGTGTATTATTTTTGGGCAGATGTCCAAGATGCTGTCACCCACAGTAAAGACAGCCAATGTCTGAAGTGGGCTGACCTGCTATACACTGTAGAGGTCTTAAGCACAGCACATGACACTTGAAGAGACCAACTGATGAAGATGACTGCACCATAACCCCTGTATGGATATGTATTTTGTGCAAATTGAGGCTGGTAATGTCAGACCTAAGAAAACATATCCTTTAAATGTATATAAACTTTAAAATCTTTAGACAATACGTCTTCAAGTATAATTAATATTGCACAGACATGCTGTATACATCTCATTGAAATGGCCTAGGATGGGGGTGGGGAAGCGATATACAGAAAAATGTTAAAGTCAAGATGCATGACCTGCCTTAAAAATACTTTTTTTTTAAAAACTATAGTTTTCCACAGAACATCTCATGATCTTATGCATTACTGCAAATGTGTGTGTTGTGCTCTAGCGAGAGAAAAGTGGATGAAGCAGGCACACAAGCCTATGGACAGTCACTGTTCACCTAAGATGGGTGCTCCGTTACATTTTATGACCCACGAACAATATGTAATGAAATGTGGGGAATCTCTACTACACATTGCCCAGACTGACACAGCAACTCACAGTCAATACTCAAAGGGCATTGGTTGTGAAGTAAAGATGAGCTGCCTCAGTCTGTAACTAAAAGGTAAACATACAAATCAGAGCAGTTTCACTGATACGAGCTTGAAAGCCCCAGACACCCATAATTGAAGACAGATTAGTCTTGATTCTTGAAATAGGACTAACTCACATCAAAATTAAAAACATGCTGTTGGGGGTGTTGTTGTGGCCAACAGTTTGCGGTACACATTGTAATAATGTGAATCCACACCAGATGAAGATATGTGGTAGGAGGTATTTATTACAGCCTCAACCAACAGCCAGCATATCAACTGTCATCCCAAGAACCCTGTATGACTTGACACTCCACTTCTTGTGCTTTTACACTGACCTTGTCTTCTTTATGTGCTTTACTTAGTATTGCAAAAAGGGTAGAGCATATGTTAAAGTGTGTTGGAGAACTAACAACCTCATCCAACGGTGGCTCGTCCTTTAGCCAGAGTTCTTCCCTCACTTTATCACTGCAACACCTCAGCACAAACTGATCTCTAATCCTTTCTTCTACCAACGCCCCAAATTTACAACTTGAAGCCAACTTCCGTAACGCCGTAATATATTCTTCAACACTCTCCTCTTTCCCTTGCTCTCGCAAACCAAAATGGTACCTTTCCATAATAGTACTAATCTTTGGCAAGTAATGTAAATCTAGTTGTCTTGCACATATTTCATATTCATTCAACCCCCTCTGATCAGCTCGCGACAATGGAGGTAGATTTTCCAACACCTCCTGTCCTTCACCCCCTAAACAATGTAACAAAAGTGCCTGCTTCCTTTCACCACTCAAATTCGTACCACACACCCTGGCATAATTCTCAAAAATCTTTTTCCATTTCTTCCACTTAATAACCGGTTCTCCTGGATCTGACAAGAAAAACGGCGGCGCCATAACATTCTGCATACTCACAAGAGGTGTAAAACACTTCTTCCCCACAATATACTCCAAACCCTACTAGTTGCTAAAAGTACTTAAAGTCCAAAAGGTTTCCCAGTCACCGTATGTCCCAGCACGATGCCGCTATATCAAACACGGGTCTTCAGGTGTGTTTGTCACCGCAGAGACGACCTTTTCAGTTTACTTCATTTTACAACGCCCAATACTTGTATTCCACAAGTGCAATAAAGTTTCCAAAGAAATTTATATTCCCGTGACCACAAACCAATATAGTGATCCTTATCCAGTCTCTGTCTACGTTTCAACTTCCAATAGACCGTCGATGTTCTTCTTCGATGTCCTCTAACAATTGCGCTGTAAAAAATTTTTTTTACAAAATAAAAAAAAATTCCTTCTTCCTCATCTAAGATGGCCGCCACTAAACATTTAGTCAGTTTTCTTCAGGCAGTTGGGCTTGCTTTCTCTTTGAGCAATCTCGGATCGTTTTCCTCACTCAAAATGGCCGCAACCAAACATCCAGTCTATTTTCTTCAGTCAATCTGGCTTGTTTTTCTCCTTTCACCACACTCAAGATGGCCGCCAACAATTCCCACAGCTTACAGTCCTTTTTCAATTGCTCACTGACCTTCTGACGTCGTGAAGCATCCAGAGACCACTTTGATCCTTAGTAAATGCTCAAACAGCTTTCCACAAAGCCCCTACAACCGCAATTTCACACTTTTCTAAGCTAGAACATGCTGCAAGATGCTCGATCCTCTCCCAGCACGTCTCTGTAAGTTATCTCAGTTTTTCTCTTAAATAATCCAAGCTCTTCCTTCTTTGTTGTTGTTGAGGCTGTCCCTTCCTCTGGGTTCCTTTTTATCCCATCCTCGTCGCCAGTGTAATAATGTGAATCCACACCAGATGAAGATATGTGGTAGGAGGTATTTATTACAGCCTCAACCAACAGCCAGCATATCAACTGTCATCCCAAGAACCCTGCATCACAGAACCTCAGAACAAGCTGGTTCCATGCCCAGTGTTCTGGCATGGAGCCATGTTACATCATTACACACATGACAGGAACTCCTGTTGCTGAAAATGAAATCTGTTGACTGGAGTCTGAAGAGGGAAACGTACGCATCCAGTACCCAGTTGTGGTGATCGGGAGGGCAATGAGGACTGCAGCATGAACTTTAATTTCAGTCACCACCTCCCACATGACTGAGTATCATGGAGAAGAAACTGCACCTCCCCCAATCTGGGAAACGAACCATGTTGAGGACAAAGATAGACTAGATATAGAACCATTTGGAGTATGTCTATAGCACTTGGGTCAGGGACAATTTTGCAGGTCATCCAGATTATGAAGGAATAACTGCAGAGGGTATCTTTCTTAGCAACCACAGACTACATGCACAGTGGCCCAGCATGTGAATGCAACACCTAGAGAAAGACTTGAGGCAGATAAATAAAGTACAGTGTGCAGGGATGGTCAATGCAACCCCAGTGATGTAAATAAGAGAACTTTTGCTCGCAAAGGGCCTCAAGGCAGTTCTCTTCCTGCCAATATCTTGTCATACGTGAGCTCCAAAAATGATAGTTGAGAAATTGATGCTCGGACCCAGAGATAACACCTGGTGGAGAAGTCTGGGGATTCTACTGTGAAAAAATGAGAAAAGGAGCCTTCACACTTTGCCACAAATGTTGATGCGTTGTGTTCCAATGAAACTACTGGACATCTCTGTAGAGGGTGTCATCATTCCTGCAGCACAGATTTGAGATGCCTGGCCCGGGCTGTCCAACCTATCAAAGACTGAGGGCACTGAAGAGGCCTAGAACATGTGTTAATTTGTCTCATCAAGCTGGAGTTTCAATGGTGTACTTCATGGGGCTGTTATGACCACACCGGGAATGGCAAGAGCTGGCAACAAGGAAGGAGTCACAATGGTGAGTATATAGATGGAAAGAGGGGGGTTTGAAGGCAACAAATCCAGATGCACTGTGGAGCCTGCAGAGGGCTAACAATAAAACTGAGTGGAACGTAATCTTGCCCGGATCGAGACCCTCAAGTACACGACTGATGTTTAAAGGACAAGGTATTGCGTTTCAAGGACAAGGTAGTGCCTAGGGCTGAAGCTTTCCTCCCTCTGTTGCTGATTTAAGACCTCTTCTTGTATGGCCGTTAAAATTGACGATTGCTTCTGTAAAGCTTGGAACCTCGAGAAAGATAACTATCAACATAAAATTGACAATAAGATGGCTTATTGGTGCAGAACACTGAGCCTGTTAGATTGACATCTGCCTGTACCATTGCCCCGGGTTTTCCTGGCCTCCGATGTGGTACATGGCCCTCAAACCCAACCCACTTTCTTATGCCCGCCCTCTTCCCTCCCCACATTGAGTTTTCCCTCTATAACTTGCCCTACCCCCTTCTCCTTATTAGTTTCTACATTTTACTCAGATCTGTGTATCCTGTGAATAATCAGTGGAGCAGACACAAGCACCTGCCATTTCAAAGGGGGCTTTGTCTACAGGAATACTTTACCATTTCAAGGGATTTTGGACTGTTCTGAAGGAATGCAGTTAGTGAATAGTACACACAGACACGTGTTTTGGCTTTACTTACCTTGTGTTTTAGATATGTAATTTTTCTAAGTTTTACGTGTTATTTGAACTGAGCAGGGCGGGTATCTAATTTTTGGTTTTCTCTAGGTGGGCCTAATTTTTGTGTATAGATCGATCACAAATGAATAAAGGGAAATTAAAAAAACAACTGCTGCCAACATAAAAAAGATGTAATAAAGCTATGGTTCTTGAGAAAATACTTTTTGTACTGAACAGAAATGGGGGAGGGAAGAGTTATTGGCACAGTTAATGCAATGGGTCAAATTTCAGGGAGAAACCCTAAAACAGTCTCTAACCAAAGTATACCGATGAGTTACCAGTTGTTAATGCTCACTAAAATGAGGCCTGCAACATGAACAGATCCTTAGTAACGCCAACAGGGAGTCAGTATATCATCCCAACTTTGCTTAGTGACAGCAATGAGAACCACATTCTGCCTGCATGGGGCTGAGCACTGTCAAAAGTGCGTGAGACGGGAGGTGAAGCCGGACCTAAGTGAGGCCCGCAATAAACACCTCCTGGCGGTAGTAACCAAGAGGTGGGGCCAGTAAGCCCAGAAAAGGGCTTAGTTCAGATTGGCAGCAGGATATAAACACACCAATCAAAATGCACGTAGTTGGCTGAGCCCCAAAGTAAAAAGGGGGGACAGGTATTATAATGCCACCCCATGTCCCCCCCCCCCCTAAGCCCCCACCCCCAGCCTCACGTGTGTAGAAACTTGAAGTCAGTTAGAGACAACGTAGAAGCATCCAAGCAGAAAACAGACAAAAAAGTCCTACTGGGCAGAGTGGCAGACCCGTTCCGGGCTACCCCTGCAAAATCTAGTAGTTTCCCCTCTGAGCCTAGTTCCAAAAAAGGAGCAGGGTAAACTCAGGTTGATGCATCATCTATCATATCCACTGGGCGAATCAGTGAACGATGGGTTAGAGCAAGGCAGGTGTGCCGTCTCTTACACAACGATAGATGATGCAGTTGACCTAATCAGAGCAGAAGGCACAGGGGCATTATTACCAATGGCGGATATTGAGTACAGCCAAAAAGTTATAATTTGCTAGGTTTCAAGCTAAATGACCATTCCATTTCTGCTATGACAAATGCCTCCCCATGGGGTGCACCATCTCATGGCCATATTTGTAGGCATTCAGCAGTTTTTTGGAGGAGGTTCTGAGGTTCCGCAATCCCAAAGGGGGGTGTACCCACTATGTGGATGATTTCCTTTTCATAGGGGCAAAAGACACAACAAACTGTGAGTCCTTATTGCAATCTTTCAACGAGTTGACAAAGGCATAGAGCTTGACAAAGTAGGAGGGTGTCAACTCCCCAAAACAAAATTGGCTTAGTTGAGAATGTGGATCGAGACACTCGGCAGGAAGAGAAATGCAACCCTGGGGGAGCTTCAGCAGCTATTGGGGAGACTGAAATTTGCCACAAGGGTTATTCTGGCAGGCAGGCCATTCGCCAGGCGCTTAACATAGCTAACTAAGGGGCTAATGAAAAAATATCATAGGGCCAGATTGACCAAAGGGGTGATGGAGGACCTAGCACAGTGGTTAGAATTTCTGACTAATTTTAACGGGAGCCTGAAGTGGAGAGAACCCTGGGTACCGACCAGTCAAACAAAACTATACCCTGACACAGCTAAGGGGGGAAGGCCTCTGCGCAAGGCTTGGATCAGCATGGACTGCGGCGCCCTGTCCTCGCATGTGGAAACGGAAGGGCATGACGCGTAATATTACCTTACTGGAATTGTTCCCCAATGTGGTGGCCTTTGAAATATGGGGTTCACGTTTAGCTAATCAGCAAGTCATGTTGTGGTCACACAACCATGCAGTGGTGCAAGCTATAAACTTAGGAACAGAACCCACCAGTGATGCGCTTACAGCGGCACCTGGTGGGATGTCAATTAAAAAGGAATAAAGGAATCATGGCAAGGCATATGCCAGGCAGTGAAAACAGTGCTGATGCCTTATCTCATTTCCAATGGCAGATTCAACGAACTGTCGCCGGAGCCAAGAAATGATGCAAGTACCTGGCCACCTTTGAGAGTTAGTGGACACGAGCTGTCAACTTTAATGGCTCATACCCTAGCCCCGAAAACCAATGCAAGATATCATAAGTGCTGGAAGACATTTAGTTGGTCAATAATGGGTGCAGGAGCCAAGTGCGGTATTCGTGCAAGATGTACAAAGGTTCATCACAAAAATGTATGCAAATGGCCAGAGAAGGAGTTGGGCACATGCTCATTTGAGCACAGTAGCTTTTTACGCTAAGCTTGCAAGAGGGACAGACCATACTAACACTTTTTTATGCAGGACAGCTATGAAGGGCTGGAGCAGGTTACAGCCCAAGCAACAGGACAAGAGGTGCCCAACTGACTTTAGCATTTTAAAACATCCGTCAGACAAGCTTGCTGAGGTTTGCGTGAATGAGCATGAACAACCTCTGTTTAAGGAAGCCTTTAGTTTGGTCTCCTTCTGAGCATTTAGAGTGGGCGAGCTAGTAGCGCCGGCAGAAGCAAAGGCAAGGGCAACGTGCCTTCTAGGCAAGGATGTAACATTTGGGCACGACTGGGTAGAGGTTCGCCTTTGAAAGTTAAAAACAGATCAGTTGGGCAAAATGAAAAGGTCACAGCCACACTGCCTTGAGAATAGCAGTGTTTGCCCAGCATGTTTGTTGCGGGCATATGTAGGCAAGGGGCCCCACACCAAATATGCCTTTATTCAGGCATAAAGAAGGTTCCTACTTGAGCAGGTTCCAATGTATTGCAGTAATGAGGAAGACAATGGAGGGAGCTGGCCTCAACCCTAACAGCTATGGTTCTCACTCTTTTAAAATATGTGCTGCAACTACAGCAGCGGCTCATGGACTACAGGAAAATGCATCAGGGGCATAGGGTGCTAGGAATCCAGGGCTTTTAAGGTATCCGTAAGGCCTTCTAGACCCTAATTGTACCTCTCTTCTGACAGGCCCTGGTGAGGAATGCCACACAGCATGGATCTTGGGCCACTCATTCGTATACAGAGCACAAAAACGGGCAGAGGCGTGGAATGCTATAGTTGCGCAACACAAGAGTGGTTTGGCTAGGCCAACTAGGTAAGAGGTGTGAGCAGCTGTTGCCAGTTGTAAAAAGGACAATCACCACAGACAACAGGCCAGGCTCAGTAATTATACATCTGGGTGGATATGACCTCACCAACATAGGTAGGAGGGAGCAGGCCGGGCAGCAGTAGCACAGCTAGTGCGACCGGCTGAGGTAATATGGACAGAAGTCATAGCCAGGGAGGCATGGCAAGGGGCCTGGGATGCTGAGGCAGTTGAGCACTGCAGGAGGAAGCTAAATATCTTTATGTCCAAACTAAGCAGATCTAACTCATAGGGGTTGGTGAGACATGGTCTCAATAATCTAAGGTCACTAGGGTATCGAGCAGCACATGGGGTGCATTTGTCAGGACTCAGCATTGTCATGTTTTGGCTCAATATAGTTGGGAAGCTAGAGCGCCTCGGTTTCTTGTGAAGTAAGATGGGGAGCTGCTAGCAGTCAAAAACCACGGGCAGTGTGGCAGAGGGGTCATCTGCCATGAAATATAGTTCTCAAAAGAAGAGGGGGCACTCCAATAGCTCCTCCGGGATGCTTGACAGGACGGAAGTCAGGGTGCAAAAAAGATTTGGTAAAAGGGGAAGCTGTAGGGGGGCACGGCACTTGCAGCCCGTACAGGGCCAGGAGAAGCCTACAAAGACTTGGCAGCAAGGGAATTCTAGCCACCAGCACACACTGGGACCCCGATGGTCATAACAGACAACAGCATATGAAAGGACTGCTTGCATGGGCCATATGATTGACCGCCATCCTTGTGTGTTTTAACCATGTATGATTTTAATAAAACTGCGGCCGTGTTTTAGCCAACAATGCCTCAACTGTAGTATCTTGGGAATGGAGGTGAAAAGTATGGCTGTGGGTTAAGTGGTTTCTCGCGCGTCTGGGAGGGGTTAAGAAGGAGACACAAACATACAAACATCTGACTAATGACCTTAAATTGACACAGGACCTGGGCTTAGAACTGCTGGGTCGTTTTAGGCACCTATTCCGGCAGGCCAGCTGCAGTGGGCCGACATAATTACAATTACCTTCTGTCCAGTGGTTTGTGTCTTTTGCCAGCACTGCTCCTGCTGGCCTGCTGGGAAACAATGTGTGTAGCCTACCACATGATTGCGGCTTGGTGGTGCAATTGATACTTTTATTGGTTTCTTGAAAACAAACCCCGGAAGTGGAGGACTGTCTACGAAGAACAAAAAAGCAACGTCCCTAAAACGCTCACATTTTTGGTTCTTCAGCCTCCACTGCCATGCTGTGCACTAACTGCCTACATCAGAGGGGCTAACCTAACTAGTTAGCCTCTTAGACTCCATTCTTCCAGCAATGAAGTGCCAGGCATGGTGTTGTCAATGAGGGGCTCCTAGCTCTGCCGTTGGAAACACATTGTTACACCAAACTGAAAGAAGAAGGGGGTACTGGGACAAGACAATAACCCATTAGGAGGACAAAAGAAACAGGCACAATGTACTGAAATAAGTAAATGGTAGGCGGTCCATATTTCTTTGATGCTCATAGAAGGATTTGCTTTTAAGGGCTGCTGGAGTTCCCTGTGTACATCTGAAGCCAGGCCTGTGTTTTTTCTGTAATACAACTAAAGTATCTCAAAAAACTGAATTATCCTTGGCCTTTAAAAAATGTCTGTAATTTCAAATTGTAAAATTTAAGATAGAGAAAGTGCATCTGAAAATACAGAGGTGGAAAGGGGATGTTGGGCTTATATGGGGAGCATCTCTTGATCGTCTTGGCAATCTAAAACTACATTTTGCACTGAATAACTAAAAACACAATTTCAAAATACTAACTACTAACTACACAGTGTCGCAGTACACTACAATAAAAGACTGTTCTGCAGGAGGTGCCGAGATACCCATAGCTTGTGTTACAGCATCATGACATTGTTGGCTATTATACGTTTTCTGCTTTTTGATGTAGAAAGTTAGTGTTGCTGTACTATATTGGAACTTTTGAGTGTTGCTGTCTGCTCGCCATGCCATGATAGGCATAGGTGACAAAGTGTAATCTGTATGGGACACATCAGGAAGGCAGCTTTGCAGACAGTTTGCTAGCTTTGTGAAATAGGGGTGGGTATTCAGCTGGTGAAAATTGCAGAGCTGAGAGCATATGGAGGTAGGTGGATCCTTTCTGAGTTCAACACTTAGAAGATCTTGTCTAAAGGTGATCACATAGTGCTCCTGCTACCAAGAGAACCATGAAGCAAAAAAGGCTTCAACTCTTGAAACAGCAATAACAAGAACATGCACACTTGTTAACGGAGGCAGTGATGATTCACTTTGTGATTAATCCAACTGCTGTCTGAGTTGTATCCCAGAAACAGTGGTCTGGACCCGCCAACTCAAACTCAATTTGAAAAGGAGGTCCCACCATCTAATTTGGTGATGAACAGAACAGATGAGACTTTGATGTTCAGACTAAGCAGAGTGTACTTGTTCTCTTTTATACTACAGTGCAGCTCTCATCCTAGGCACTGCAAAATACACCAATACAAGAGGGCAAGCAACAGTGCCTCACTTTGTAATGAGAGGCACATCTACTTCCAGAATCCTGGAAGACTTGTCTGTGTGAGACAGTATCTGTGTGCCCCTTGAGTGTGTGTCTCTGTATCACCATTGCCTTCAGATCGAGCCACTTTCTGAAATTATTGCCTCCTATTCCAAAATGGACATGTAGCAACTTGCATATAACTTTAAAGTATATCTTTTTACCACATATGTGCATGGATGCAAACAATAGCTCCCTTTAACTTCCCACCCCATGGCAATTTTCTTTGTTGTTTACAATGCAGCAGTGTCCAGGCAATGGCACCAAAGTACCAGCTCATAAAAGTTACTTGCTAGGTATAGCGAAAAACATAGCAGCTTCTTAAAAACAGTTTCGGTGTAATCTTTTTCCAAATTACTTTCCTATTCAGAAAATCACGTTTTCTGCTGAGACCCTTATAAACTACAAAGTCTTATAGCTCTAAAAGATCTTGTTAGCCAAACGTTAATGTTAGATACTGAAATCTAGCCCTGTCTATTTCTTAGGTCTTGCACACAGACAGCTTTTTAGCTGCATTATGGTGAAAACCTATTGTGCTTTATACCAATAGTAAAAATGAACTTTAGGTAGGTCCACTCCTTATTGTTAGTTTGCTTTCATGTCAACCTAATTTGAATGTGTCGTATCTGAAAGCTTTCTTTACGCAGTCCCAGCCCTGGGGCATAGCTTCTTTACCACCCTTTCGACCAGATGACTTGTTTCCCTTCCATGGCTGACATCAGGGAACTGTTTTCTTCTTTTTCTTTCGACATTTCATGGGAGTGCACATGGTTTGATGCTCTCACGTTGTGTTATGCTTACAACTTACAATGTTCACACTCCTATGCTCTCGGTTTTGCCTCCAATCAACTTGCCTGTTGCTTTTTCCGCCCCTCCACTCCCAGTCCTGCCTGGCTTCTTTAGCCTTTTACCTCCACCCCTGGCTCATTTGTAGCTCGCACACCCTATTCTGCTCCAACTGCGAGGTGGCATTGGCCTCATATTATTTTTTACTGTTCTTTTTGTTTTTGGTGGATGTGGCAGCTTCAATTTGCTATTGGGCCATTCCTTTTTCGATAATGTGCTTTCCTTTTGTTTTTTAATCTACCGTTCTAAGATGGGTAGTCCGCCATTTTTGAATGATAGTAAAAAGAGACTGCCAGAGTGTCTTGAAGCACCAGCGTACATGTTTGGTGACACATGCATGTGCATACATCATTAAACTGGGGTCGCATTCTGGCATTTTCTTTAGCAGTGGTCAGCATCAGTGCCAAGCAGTTTTTTACCATTTTACCAATGTTGTTCAGCATCAACAAAAGAAACTAGTAATTCTAAAAGGTCGACTAAGACCTTTCAAAGGTGGTAGCTAATGGCTTTGCCGACGGTAGTTTGAATTTCTGCTCACTTGACAAAGTCAAAATTTATATGAGTGCAATCTTCACCCTCTGTCCTCGGCCTTGTTTAATTAATTTCTTGTCATATCTTCAAATTGTGCTGAGAGGCAGCTTCTAGCCTTCACTACCCTTTAAGTGAAAATATTATCAAAATGGCATTCCTGAGTTCTCTCGCACCTATTTTGATTGCAGACCTCAAACACTAGGAGCATGCATCTACTGGCTTGATTCTTGAACTGGATTTAAACCCTTCTGGAATAGGAATTTATCATTATAAGTCCCACATAGCCTTCAAAGCTCTTTCTAAAAATGTTAACATTAAGCATTTCCTTACAGGACTTGTGGCTTAAACTACGTACAATTTGGATGGTTTCAGTGACGGATAGTTTCTGGGGTTTTCACCAATCTGTGTTTCTCCTCCTGGAGAATCTGAGAACAGAACTGACCAATACTTTAGACAAGGGATCTCTGGTGATATGTGTAGTCGTAATGCAACGTCATTTTCTCAGTCATTATGCCTCCCAATATTGTTTTTCCTCTCCTGTGGTAGTCACACCTCTGGTGCTAGTTCATAACCATCTGGTCTGGCCAGAGAAAGAAGAGATTAAGTTCAAGCTAAGAGTTTAAGTTCAAGGGATAGGGGTCAAGACATGTGTTACTGCATTGTACCAATATATGAATAATCAGTCCGTAGTATCATGAAAATTAGTAACTTCGCTTTTATTTAAAATCCATAACTTATGTGATCTAGTTGGTAAGTGCCCAACTTTGTGACCAAGGTCAACTCCCGGCTTCGGTACTTGACTGAAACTCGTGTAGGTCTGGGTGAATCACTTATTCTCCTCTCGGCCTAAAAATGTAAATATGCAAAACGCATTTGTAAACCTGTGACTTGTAACCTAATTGTAAAACTCAAAAAGGTTAAAAAAAAAGTGTATATAAAGGGAAGGAAAGAAGTGTAAAAAAGGAAAAAACAATGCAGCAAGTCTTCATCATTTATTCCCCCAGAATCTAATACAACATTCATGTATCCAGAAAGACAACGTCGACCCAGCTCTAGTTTGGGAAAGACCTTAAGATGCTCCTCTTTTACCCCTTTTTTGGCTATTTGGGGTAGTTTGTGTTTAAGGCCCCATAACTATTTTTTTCCAAATAATGTATCCACCTATAATTTGTGTCCTTTTTTCAAACATCCTATGGATTCTAAAATTACTTAGGGTTTGTGGATTTCCCTACAGGGGAGAGAGAAAATAGCCAAAATGTGTGAGTTTTTGGAGGGGAAAAATAGGAAAAAAGTGCTCTGGACAAAAGTGTCTGTTTTTCCTTAAAATTGCATCAACAACGGTTTACTGTGCTGATGTCACCATGTTCCCAGCTTTAAGGAACATGCACAGCTGAATAAAAAAAAAAAAAACATTTTTTAACCACTTTTTGGCATTTTTCAGAGAGGTAGCCCATTTTTCCCTTTGTACTGGAAACCAGTGTAAAACCCATGGGTGATCTAGTAAAGCTATAGATTTCTACAAAGTAGACAGAATTCCGAGCAAGGGGTCATATGTGTAGACCCTTCAAGGTTTTCCCAACTAAACTAACTTGAAATAATAAAAAATAAAAAAAACTGAAAAAAGGAGGTAAAAATGGACATTTGTGAAAAAGTTGTGACAAAGTTTTTATCTGTAACTTTTAGTCAGAATGGCTGATTTACAAAAGCAATATACCACTTCGTCAACTAGACCCTTCTGGTTGCGGGGATATATCGGGATTTTAGGTTCTCCAAGAACCCAAGATACCCAGAGACTACAACTGAGCTGCACCATACAATGTTTTTTTATTGTGTACTAAGCATAGACCAAAGCATATGGTGAAATATGCAAGGTGAAGAATGGGTATCGAGGAAACCTACATACTTCTGAAATGAGTACAAGGTACAGAGTTTAGGAACAGTGGTATTTGTACATCTCCGAATTTGTGTGCACTCGTACGAGCATACGATTTAGAGGGTAAGTTTCAAAATGTCTTCTTTTTTACACACTGGCTTACATTTGGAAGGGATAATTTGAATGAAATCCAATTGGTAATTACAAATGTTCTTGTATTCTATGTTCTCCCATATGTCGTCAAATAAAAATGGTACCTCACTTGTGAGGGTAGGTCTAGCGCCTGAGAAAAGGAAAAAGGCCAAAACACAACATGGACGCATCACATTTTTCCAATCAAAACTGATCCCTTTCTTTGCAGGGTGGGTTGCTGTGGATATTGGGCCCTAGCTCAGCCAGCACTTAGGAAAACCTTGCAAACCTGTACTTCTTTGAAAACTATACACCTGGGGGGAAGCCAAGATGGGGTGACCTGTGTGGCTCTAGTCATTTTTTTTAACCAAAAATCCCCTTCAAAATTCTAACTGTGACTAAAAATACACATTTTCCTCACATTTCTGTGATAGTAAGATTCTGTGGGGAGCCACAAACTTCCTTCCAACCAAGTTAGAGAATATGCACTAGATTTGTATTGAAATGCAAATATCTGAAGTGTGAAATGCCACCATGGCTTGAATTCAAGTTGGAGCTTGGGTTTAATAATTATAACATTTTCAATACAATCGGTTTACAAAAATAACTTTCTTCCACCTAGCATTCCCTTAAGTCTCCTGATAAAAATAGTACCTCACTTGTGTGGGTAGACCTAGTGTTCGCAACAGGACGTGGCCCAAAACACAACACGGATACATCACATTTTCCACTCAAAACTGAACCTTTTTTGCAATGTCGGTATCTGTAGATTTTGGCCCATAGTTCAGTCAGCACCTAGGGAAACCTCGCAAACCTGTACTTTTTAAAAACTAGAAGCTAGGGAGAACCTCTGGTGGGGTGACTTGCATGACTCTCACCATGTTTTTTTTTTTTACCCAAAATACATTGCAAACCCCAAACTTTAACTAAAACACACATTTTCCTCACATTTCTGTGATGGAAAGTTATGGTATCTGCGTGTAGCCACAAATTTCTTACCACACAGTATTTCCCCAAGTCTCTTGATAAATAGGGTACCTCACTTGTGGGTGGGCCAAGAGATCTAGACACAAAAGGCTCTTATGTGCTATGTGGGGCGATCAGCAATAGGGGTAACTGGGGATTTGAGGTCGTGCTAAGCCGCCACCAATGGAAATCTACCAACCACAGAAATTTTTGAAAAGTGGACAAACAAGGGATTACAGGTTGGTGTACCCTGTGTGAATCCCAAGAGGTTTTCTTGCCCTGTAACCCTCAAACTTTGCCTGACATTATACATTTTCCTTACATTTCTGTGATGGAAACTTTCGGAATCTACAGGCATCCACAAAATTCCTAACACCCAATATTGGCCCACATGTGCCAAAAACAAAACACACAGCACCACTTGTGTGATTAGGCCTAGTGCCTACAACAGAACCGATCACAGGTCAATAGGATTCCCCATGCAAGACTCCCAATGACCTGGATATGATCCGTTCCTGCTGGAGGCACTAGGCCCAGCCACACAAGTGGAGCACCATTTTTATCAGCAAAGGTGTGGTAACTCTGGGAGGTAACAATTTTGTGGATTGATCCTGATTACGGAAGTTTGCATCACAGAAATACAAGGAAAATTCATGATTTTAGGCAAAGTTTGAGCTTTACAGAACACTGTGGGTAGAAAACTTCATGGAATCCATGCGAAGCTGGGCTTTTTGCCCCTGGAGGCAAATTAGGGCCAAACTCCATCTTTGTCCTTGTGGAGGCCAAAATACTAGTTTGTCCCCTTTTGGGTGGAGGTGTGACCAATGCCGGAGTAAAATGTCCAAGCCGCAATTAGAGGTAACTGCCCCTATCCACCTCCTTGACAGAAAGACTGTTGAGCCCTTCTTTGGGATGGGATATAGCCACACCCATGTTGGGCAGCCTTAAGCCCTATGTTTATTTCCAAAAAATATACCCTGGTGTCTATTGGGCTTTTTGCCCCCCCCCGTCCCAGGGAGGTGGGGATTTGGGGAAATCATCCCATATGCCCCTCTGAAGGGTAGAAAGACTGTTCAGTGTATTTGGGGGTCAGGGCTTGGCCACATCATGGTAAGCAGCCTCACCCCTATATTTTTTATTGATAATAAAAAAACCTTGGTGTCTAGTGGGCTTTCTTCTTCCCTCCACAGTGGTAGATCGGGGATAATTGCCCCATCTATCCCGGGGGTTGGGGTGAGTGCAACAGAAAGACTGTTGCATGAATATTGGGTTGGGGGCATGGCCACACCAGGTGGAGAGCCTCCACCCCTATATATTTATATATTAAAACAAAACCTGGTGTCTAGTGGGCTTTCTGTTCCCACAGAGACATGGCAGATTGGGGGCAAATGCCTCATCTGCATCACAGAGCGTGCAGAAAGACTGTTAAATGTATTTTAGGGTGAGGCATGGCCATGCCCTGGTGGGCAGCCCCCACCCCATATATTTTCATATGGGGAAGAAATTCTTGGTGTCTAGTGGGCTTTCTGCCCCCCTCGAGGGGCAGGTCAGAGGCAATTGCCCCTATGTGCCTGTCAGGGGGTAGAAAGACTGCTAGAGGGAGCACAAGCCCTTGCTGCTCCCTCCATCCCTGGTGTCTTCTGAGTGGATTCCTGCTTCGGGATAGCTCTCCTGTGGCGATCCCTAAGCAGGGATCGCAGGGTGTAGGTACCATTGGAAAGGGTATATTCTCCCCTTTCCAAAGATACCTCTCCCATAAGAATCACGGTTCAGGAAGCCAAGACAACCCCCTAAATCACTGATTCAGTTTTGATTGTAATGACGTCAGCACGCCCTGCCCGCTGATTCTCATTACATACCAGAAAAAAATAGTTCAGGCTGCTCAGGAAGCTCTTCCTGAGCCGCACTGAATAAAAAAGGAAATTCTCTGGTTCAAGGCACCAGAGGGTCCTTTCAAACCTTCACCCATGTCTGACAATAGGTGACATACTCACTGGGGAGGGAGTTGGCTACTGGCCGACAACCGCAATGGAGGAGTTAAAAAACACATGATCAACAAAAAGCTGGCAGTGTTAATCCACTTCTGCTGCCAGTACCCAGCTCTGTTACCTTTGACCAGGTAAGCACTATACAAATTACAAATACCACTGACATGTATAAATAAACCCCTACTCAATGTACAAGTAGTTGCATCGTCAACTAATACCCCCATAGTGTATAATGCGGCATTGCATGACAGATTATATATGAAAAAAGTAAAGATCACAACGTCTTTGGCCTACGCGTGGCAGACTGAGACGGGGTCGCGACCCCCAATACTTCAAAGAACGAACATCCAACACACTCGGGGACCGAAGATACTTCGCCCTGGGCGTAGAAAGACGAGTCTCCGTCACTCCAGAAAGCTGAAATAGTATTTTATTAGGCGAGGTAACCCATAAAATTCTATTTCAGCTTCCTGGAGTGACGGAGACTCGTCTTTCTACGCCCGGGGCGAAGTATCTCCGGTCCCCAAGTGTGTTGGTTGTTCGCTCTTTGATATATAGATATATATAAACATATATATTCATATACATATACATATATACACACACCCGACTGGGTAGTCATTATGTCATTATGCTGTGTTTCCAAGGCAAATGCCTTTTTAGGTAAAAGTCCACCAGGCAGCGCGCAGCTGTCTGTTTTGTTAAAGACATCGTGGGGACATTCGGAAAGTTTCCCTGGGAATGCATTCTGCTGATTGCTTACCATTCACTTTGTGGTATGTAACTAATTTTTGCTTGCTTCCTATTTCCTGGCTTTAATTTTTTTTAGGCTAACCGCCATGTCTTTGTCCACCCTGTGCTCGCCTTCTTTAAACAGGCCTTTAACTTTTGTTCTCATCTTGTCACATTTGCTACGATTTCAAAACCAGAAGTCAAATGTCAAGCTTTGTCTTTCAAGGGAACTTGGTGTTTACTTCTTTTTCTCTGACTTCAAAGTGGGAGCTTTGTCTGACAAACCACAGGTGTGAAAAGGGTGGCTTTTTCTTATTGATTCTGCGTAGGGTTTTCTCATCTTTTTCATTTGCTCTCCCAGAATCTGTCACAGTTTATGGGTAGCACAGTGACACATTTGGATACTGTGTGATCTACATATTTATTTCACTTACACAAGGCGTTCTTCTACTACACAAAACAAAATTATTTGTCTGTAAATGTTCTGTGCAAATATTTCAGAATATATCAAAATTACGAAATCATAAATGAAGCAATTTTTTGTAATTCTGAAGTGTGTTGGAAACAAATATTTGATCAAAACAAATCAATACACTGGGTGATGCAATTTCCACACATTATCATGTTTGGTGCTGCATAGCTTTTTCAGTAAAACTGTATGTCTGTGTAAATGAAATGGTCATTTCCATTGAAAATATGTTGTCTGTAATGACAGTGCACTACTACACCATGCATGCTTCACTTTGCAACATTCTATTCCACATCTACACTGCTCCACAAGATACTACTCTATTCGATGGCACTTTAGGCTACTGCACTCTAAAAAAAAAAAAAAAAACTCTACTACACTCTAGGCCACTTTACACCACTATAAAACACTGTACTTAATTTCACTCTACTCCTCTCTACAACACTCTATGCCACTTCACTCTACTATACTCCATGTCACCCTACTCCATGCTACACCACCCGACTCTTCACTACTCTACGACGTTCTACACCACTCTATGCCATTTAACTCTAGGTCATTCTACTCCCCCCTGACACTCCACTCAACTTCACACCCCTCTGATCTATGACACTCTATGCTTCCTAAGATACTTTACTCCACATCACTCCATGCTACTCTGTGCCACCCTACTCTACTCCAAGCCACTCTACTACACAACACTCAACAATCTTTCACTCTATGCCATGCCACAACACTCTACTCGACTCTATGCCACTCCACAATACTCTCTTTGCCACTCACTCTATGCCACTCTACACACACTACTTCACTCTATGCCACTACACTCCCCTTAGCTCTATGCCCCTCCAGTCTAAGCCACCATACACCACTCTGTTCCCCTCCAATCTAAGCCACTCTACATCATTCCACAACAGTTCACTCTAATCCACAACACTCCACAAGACAGCACTCTACGACATGACACTCCACTCTGTGACACAACACTCCAATCTGTGACACTAACTTTTAGCCATGCTGAGCTGCAGTCACATTGGTTTACAACATGGCTAAAACACACAGGCAAAGTCAATAGCGCTTGCACAGGTGAGACCTATTGGCTTTGCCAATACTTGATAGTTTGCTAATAACTTTGGCGACGTTTGACAAATCTTCATGAAGCTTCCAAAAATATGCTTGTTTTTGACTAGTTTCATTATGGAATGTTTTGGTGATCTTTCAAGTGGGGGCCAAGAAAAGGGGGGCGGTGCAATGTCCTCACACATTTTTCATAGACTATTTTTTAACAGTGCTACCACAAAACCTGTTGAACTAAATTACACCAAATTTGGCATAGTTACTTTAGGAAGCTAACTATAACTGGTGAATTTCAGTGTTTTTGTTAATTGAAAATGGTATGTTTTGACTGACATTTTCAACAAACCATAACTTTCTTTTAACCTTTGGTTTTTGAGTGGATTTCTAGGGGTTTTTTCTAAACAAAGTAATGGTTTATAACCATGCATAATACCAACCAACGGGGCGCACAGCCTTTGGTGTAGCATTGCTCACAAAGCCTGGCCTCTGGTGAGCGGCTGGGATGCCCGGCCCTCTCCCCCTCCCAGGTACGCCTGGCTGTCTATGTGCCATTACAATATAAATGGTGCTATTTTAAATAAGGCAGACCTACTGACTTTGCCAACGGGTCAGAACACAAAAATATAAAAAGGGGGCCTATTGGCTTTATGGAGGGGCCAGCATATAAACATATATAGAGAGCACACCTATTGTCTTTGTCACAAAAAGAAAATGATAATCAAATATATGTTCATTAATTTACACAGTGCAATGTTTAATCAAATTGATTGTTCTAAAAAATAAATAAAAAATAAACTAATGAAGTTTTTATTTTATTTTAAAAAATCAGCATGTCTGGGTAGTTTTAAACAGTTTGCAAGCTACAAAGTGCACCATAAAACAAACCAGAAGGTGGGTCTGCACTACAGCTGAAGAGCATAGAGATCCAGCTAGGACTTCTTTAAAAAAAAAAATAGTAAACTCCTGTGGGGTTATGATTTATTTTTCTTCCACATAATCAGGAGTGCATCAAGGAGTATGTGTCAGCCCACTATAGCCATTGGCTGACTTCACTGTAAATTATGGCATAATGCCCCTTCACAAGGAGAACTTAGCCACACAAAGTAGTTTTCTTCAGTGCCAAGGAGTACCATGGTAATGCACGTTTTTTTTTAGACTAAAAACATTTTCGCCTTTAGCCAATTTAATTTTTTTAGACTGACAAAGGCTATCTAAAACAATGAAACCCATGAAAAAACATGAACCTCCAAAAGGCCGGCAAGCCAGTGCCAGGCCTATTACCTGTGCAAAACGTGTTTTTAATGCTGGGGAGCTGTAGCATTCCCTGCAGCCAATCACAACATGAAAAAGGACTGGTGGTGCCTCTGTTCCTTCTTGGGAAATTATATATATATATATTTCAACTGCTCCTGCTGTTCTTCCAACGCTGGCCTTACGGAGCTGGTGCACCATTATGGGCGCAGGACCCATATTTAAATATCTCAATTTGAATTGTAGAAAAACGGCACTCCCAACAATTGCTGGATAATGACGAGATTTATTTACAAAGCCATTCTACAAGGCTTATCAAGCTTGATAAGCCTTGTAGAATGGCTTTATAAATAAATCTCGTCATTATCCAGCAATTGTTGGGAGTGCCGTTTTTCTACAATTCAAATTGAGATATATATATATATAAATAATTATTTTCTTTTAATTTTTTTTTTTAATTTAAAAAGCCCTCACAGGTCATTGTGGGGCACACCTTGCAAGCGGCACTAAATAATTAATGTGCGTCTCCTGCTGCTCATTTGCGATTTACTTATTTATTAGGTGTCCCGGTGCCCAACCAGGACACCCACGTTTATTTTTTGTTAAGGGCTGCGGGGGAAGACCTGGGGTCACCATGGCCCCTCTAGCTCCCTGCAAGAGGCCCCACAGGCCGTTCAGGAACTTGCAACTATTTTCTTTTTTTTTAATGTTTAAAAAAGGGGTGTCCTGGTATCCACCCTGGACAAGTTACACCATTTTTTATATTGGGTCCTCCGAGGGGGTCCAAGGTCCCATGGGGTCTGTGCTGGCTCCTTTTGCAGGAGACAGACACTTTTTCTTTTTTTTGGTTGCCCCAGTGCCCACCCGAGCACCCACAAGCTATCTTTTGTTGGAGCTGTGGAGGGCGTACCAAGGCCCTGGCGGTCCCAATCATCTCCCTGGCCAGTATACTGGGTGCAGGCAGGAGCCCGCACCACATCTTTTCATTTTACATGCTCCCGGCAGGAGCACAGTTCGGATTTCAGAGCCGAAGACTGACACAAGTGTATGCCCACACTCTCCTGGGCACAAAATAGCAGTGTCCCCGGGAATGGGCTCCCCAAGCTGCAGCTGTATTGGTTCCCGGGCTATGGGCTCTCCGGGGCCAATCATTGGCTCAGAGAGGGGTGGGGTAAGTGCTCCCCCTTCCTCTTTGGTAAATTACTGGCCCTGTTGGATGTGGTCACCCAGGACCTGTTCAAGGGGAGGGGAGGGGGACTGTACTTCCCCCTACATTTAATAATGAACATGAGGTGCAACCCCATGCCCTGTCCCACACCGGGGTAGCTTTCTTACAATACAGGAGTTCACATTAAAAAAAAAGTATATATATACCACAGGTTTGTGAATCCATTAAGCCCCCCCCCCCCCCCGAAACCAGGAGTAGAGTTGGTATTTTTTTTTTAATACTTTTTCATAGGATCTCTGAGTCCTAATATGGCTGCTGCCACATCTTTTCTGTTGATGTGGTAGCAGCCAATCAGATCTCATCTTGAGATCTGCTAGTTCAGCAGATCCTCCGCATCCTTGATATCTATATATTTTAATCCTTCATTTCTCAAAATCTACAGAATAAATGTTCACAAAACTACAAAAAGAACCCTTTCTGGACCAAGATCAAGGTTTCTGCCAAATGTGGTTAATTCTGTTCAGCAGTTAGTGCTACGCTGTGTCTAATTTTCCTATGGAAAAATGAATGGGGCAACAGGCTTTTGAACTCCCCACCCCTGTTTCTCAGCTCCCACTTTACAGATCACCTTAAAACTTTCTGTGAAGGAGGTGAGGTGGAAAAACATTTTTATGGACAGTTTCGCGAAGATGTGTCAAACGACGCCAGTTATTAGCGGACTAAAAAAATGACTTATGGAAATCTGGTCATGGATTTGTGTTTGCTTAGAGTATGGCACCCTGATTGATACAAAGGAGGAAAAAGTTTTGAGAATCAAACACATTTTCGTTTCTTTCAAGACTGATACGTTATCATATTGTAAAAAGTATATGTGTTTAGGTTTATAAGTATGCATGTGTTTGTATTTACATAGCACAAAAAAAGCTTAAGATGGGCTGAACACTGCACATCAGTGGGATTGGAAGGTGATTAAAGGCAGTATACATCATGATATGTTCTACTTAAAATCCTCCTACTACTAAAAGGTTTAAAAGATAAATTATGGTTTGCTTAAGAAAACTTTTTGTTTACATATTTTCAACAAAAAAATCATTAAGAAAACTAGTATGACGATACAAAGGACAGTGTAACTTGCAAAACAATAAACAAGGCAAACGTGGGATGCTGATTAATACAAACATTAGCAAAATTAGGCCATTAATTCTGATACAAAAATAATATTCTAGTTTACAAAGCACGCAATTAGGAATACAAATTGGGGATATCATTAACTATAGCAAATTAAAACGTAACTACGTGTACCTTGGAACAAAGAGAAGAGAACTGAATTTAAATTTCGCCGTCATTACGTCCAAACTTGCAACCAGTGGTACACACTGGGAGTTTCACGATTATGAACATGCTCACCAGTAAAAGTTTACAATTGACTCCCTAGTGCGCCATCTCAGACACTGAGCTCTCGGAGAAAACGGTTTGCAACTCCTAGATGCCCTTCAAAGATGAACCCCGTGAAACATGAAACGCCATCCTTTAGCGTTACCAATCGCTGGAAACATGGCAAACAGATTCCCCCAAAGGTATTACGAGCATCGCAGCGTCCACACTGATGCGATTTACCTTATCAGCCTGCCGCATGTAGCAATAAAGGATTCCGCGAAGGCATTTTATAGCCGAGTGCTCCAGTTCGTGCGTCCTTCCCTTGTCGTCATCAATGCGCCTGTGGAAGAGAGATAAACTCGTGAGACAGGGCAGAGATGCTCTTCCAAAGACATTAAAGCAAATGAAATGTTCACTTTCGTCTCCCGAGGCAGTATGTCATTGTTATTGTAGAGTTAGCGTGACGTAGTGTTAATGAGGCATAAGGAGGAGGCTGCAGACCAGTACACCTCAGGCGCCATTCCCTCGCTCGGCACGTGCGATGCCTCACTCCTTGAATGAAGCAGTGGGTAAAGTGGAGGCTGGCTCTACGGACGCGCAGAGGAACGCGGGTTTAATGATTTTAGAACAGCGTTAAGTCTCAGGGAAATAGAAAAGGGACCACTTAAATGCAAATCATCCTGACAAAAGACCTGGTTATCATGGGAAAAACATTTTCTGGAGCTTAACTATGACACACGGAACAGGTACAGCAGGTTAAGCAGCAGCACTGTCTGCAAGTTACTTGCCTTCAGTAACAAGGTTTCTAGTGGATACTCTCACCTTTAGAGTATCTTCCAGGCTGCAAACTGGATTCAGAGAAATTTTCATCAAAGCTTCTATGGTCCTGTAGAAGGCTTCTTGGAGCACCATGTTGACTCCATACCATTCCGTAATTGACCGAACAGCACCACATACATGCACCACCCTTGTGTGCTAACCAATTTGTTTTCTCCTTCCACGCCATCAGACGTGGAACATAAAACACGTTTTTGTTACAGTGTGCAGGTCCCTAAATTTGGACCTTTTTTAATGAGATTTAACAAAGGCCGCTCCACAGAATGGGGAGGTGAGGAATCTACAGTTGGATGAAGCGTCCACCAGGAAGAGCATTACTGAAGGAAAGTAGCTTGCAGACAGTGCTTCTGCTTAAGATGTACCTCTCCTGATGGATACTTCTAACCTCAGATTCCTCACCTTTAGAATAAACACCAAAGCAGTACCTCCCAAAGGTGCAGGGTCTTTGGAGTGGACAAACCAAAACGTCCAGCAGAACTGAATGGGCAAAGTACTCTGTCCGCTGAAGCTGGCAGTCCAGACAGTTGTGTTTCGTGAACACATGCACCAATGTCCATGTCACAGTTTGGCAAACAACAGACACCCTCTCGCCAACACAATCATATAAGCCTTTGACCTTGTGAAACGGGCACTCACACCCTCAAAGTGCTTTTTCTTGGCCAGTGTGTATAAGATCTTGATGCAGAGGACCATCCACCTTGAAATGGTCCTCTTCTGCATGGCCTTCCTTTCTTTTGATCCAGAAAACCTCACAGATGACGGTCTACTCATAAGTCCTTGGCATTATCAATTAAAGCCCTTATGGGTCCAACAGATGAGCCTCAACTCTTCTTTCAAGGGTGAAGGGGAGCAAACAATGCTGGAAGAGTGATCAACTACCCAACGTGGAAGGGAGTCACAACCAAGAGTAATAAGGCCACCCTAGTCCTTAACACTAATTTGTTTGGTGGTTGTAATGCAGTACGCCAATGTGACAAGCTAACGTAATCACAATGAGGAAAACAGTCTTCAGAGTGAAAAGCTACAGCGAGCAACTATGCTTAGGCTCGAAGGGTGTGCACATAAAAGAAATGTCAACACTAATTTAAGGCTCTACTGCAGCATCACAAACTGTTTGAGAAGGAACATGCAGGTCACACCTTTAATAAATTGCATTACAACTGGTGACATCAACAAGGACAATATTGGTTCGGCAACTGCAGAAGGGCCAAAAGAGGCAACAAACAACTTTATACATTGCCCACTGCAAGGCCTTGCTGAGCTAAAGACAGAACAAACAAGAGAATGGCTGACAGTTTTACTTGCAAGGGAATCAGTGTTTTGGGCCCCACGCCACATTATGAAATTGTCTTAGCAACCAGCATGGATGAATTTCAGGGAGGGGCGTCTGGCAGCAGGGCTGACATCCACCACCTAAGACAGCAAGTCAAATGCCACTACTCAATCTCCATGTATGGAGTTGTAAGTTGCAGTGGTTTGGATGAAGGACCCTGTCCTGTTGCTGAGAACGGAGGGCTTCCCAAAACAGCAGTCTGATTGGAAGACAGATGCTCATGTTGAGGAAATTTGAGTACCACATTATCTAAACCCAAACTGAGTCAATTAGGTTGATTTGGGTCAAACAGCTCTTGAGTTTCTTCAGAACACGAGGCAGTAGGTGAAATAGCAGGAAGGAATGCAGGAGTCCCATTCAAGATTCCAGATGAGATTTGTCTATGTGCATTTTAAAGATTGTAAAACAGATCTAGTCAGAGTTCTCCCAACTGATCGAATATGCCCAGCCCTTCAGAATGTAGAAGCCGCTTGTTAACCGTCAGGTGACGTCTGCTCAGTTCACCTGCTCTGGCATTCAGTTATCATACCAGGTGCTTGGCAATTAGAAACATTTTCTGCTGCTCCAGCCAGAGACGTAAAGCCTCTTGACATACGCCCCAGGATACCACTTCACCCTTCCTGTAGCAGTACCACCTGACAGTGGTGTTTTCAGTGAGAACCTGCACCAGCCCCCTCTTGATAGATAACAGTAAAGCCTTTAGGGCCAAATAAATGGTCCAAAGCTCCAGTAGATTGACGTGGAGCTGCCTCTCTGCTGGAGAACAGAGACCAAAAGACCACTGATGTCCAACTCCCCCAGATAATCTCCCCACCAAACCCAGTAGCAATGCGTCCATCAGTACTGACAGTAGTCTGCCTCAGGACAAGTTGTTAATTGTCAGCCAATACTGTCCATCGTGGGCTGTCTGGGCAGAGCTGGATGGGCTCAGAAAGGCATCCTTGATGCCAGACCCACTAGGACTTCAGATTTCATTGCATGGCCTGCATGTGCCACCAAGCATGATTAACAAGAAGGGTGCACTTGACCACACGGCCAAGGGCCTTAGAACCACCATCACTGGAATCCAGGATTGGACCCTAAATATCTGGATCATAACCCAAATGTCCCAGGCTCACTGTGGTGGAGTATGTCTTCAACAGTTTAGTATCCGGCATGCCCCAGAGGATAGGAAACCTCTCTGATGGAAGCAGATTTGATTCTGCATCGTTTATGGTCAAACCCAATGATTTTATGAGTTCCACGATCGCCCGGTGATGGTCTAAAACTGACTGTGGTGAATCTACTTTCAGCAACAGTCTTCAAGGTACTGAAATACGGAGACTCCCTAATCTCTGAAGATGGGCAGTAACCACTGTCTTAACTTTGCTGAACACCCGAGGGGGCAGAGTTGAGGCTTAAAGGAAGCACATTGAAAGTATTCTTGATTCACCATAAATGCAGGTGACATCTGTGGGATTGCGGATGGGTAAATGAAAATGTGCACCCTGCAAGTCGAAGGACACCATCTAGTTTCCTAGGTTCAGAGCAGATAGGATCTGAGCCAAGATGACTATTTTTAATTTGTCCTTCCATAGAAAGGCAATCAGGGGTTGAAGGTCTAGGCTAGGACTGAAGCTCAGTCCTAGTTTTGGATGAGGAAGTAGAATGAATAATAACCCTGGCCCCTCTGAGTTTGGTACCTGCTCAATGGTATCCTTGGAGTGTAAGAGGTGTACATCCACAGCTGGATAGACAAATGCTCCGTTGAAATGCCTTCTGGTGCAGTAGGAATGTAAGGCAGTAAAGAAAATAAAGGTACACTCTTTGGTTAATCCATAAAACCCATCTATCAGACATGATGGATCACCAACCTGTGAAGAAATAATTAATTCTGCCTCCCACCAATAGTCCATAAGTCTGTGAGGATGAACAAAATTGGCTTGTTTATCCTCAGAGCAGGGAAAATGGAGTTAGAGGACAGGTGCTCCTGCAGACGTGTGCAATGTCTGCCATTGTTGCACCCAGAACCCCAAAGAGACTGGGCTGTCAGCTGCATCACTAGCTGGAAGGCTGCTGTTGCACATAGGTTAACAACCTGGAGTAGCTGCTAAATTTGCTGAACTGCTAAAGGAATTGTTTTGCAGCAGGCAAAAGCCCCAAAGAATGTGTTGTGGCTCTACCATCTCTAAATAGTTCCAGTGTGAAGTCCGCCTTCGCACTAAGAAGTCGAGACTCAAAGGACATGCCCATCAGTGATGCCTGTACATGACATCACCAGAAAATTCTAGCGATCCTTGCCCAGAAATGTCTGCGGAACACAACACCGGTATCAACTGCCCTGGCAATGCAAGCCCTGGTATCTAAACCTGGTTGGGTAACTTATTTTGTGGTTTCCTGTCCATAATCAGGGCCACTTAAATTATGCGGCTGGAAAGCAGCTAACTATGTAGATGGGTTGACTAAATTATTAAGCAAGAAAAGGCAACTTACGCATATAATGTGGCTTTTTTTCAGTATTACCTCATTATTTTGTTATTTTTACACATGGGAATACTCTCTGGGCAAAGCGTTCACCTCATTAGTACCAGTTTAACAACCAAATAAGTAAATAAGCACTGGAAAGATGAACAGCTCACATTTGCAAAGGGTCTTCTAACGTGCATGAACACATATCGTCAAATTTTTAATAACTTTTAATCTGTTTGAGCTAGAAACAACATGATTTTGTAAACATTTGCAGATTATTCAGCAGATGATGGATTATGTGGCAGAAGCAGCAAAACCTTAATTGTGCAAACAAAGCCACAGCATTGCATTAATTCCAGCTCCCCTCCCAATAAAAGATCGTCTGAGCCAAGGAGGACATAAGGTCTTTCAGGACTTCGAAAAGATCTTGTTAGCCATCTCCCAAAAGAAGTGTGTACAGTTGCCTAACAGACTGCATTTATGGATCACAATGCCAAGCTGACAAAAGAAAACATTCACTGCAAAAAGCTCTAATCCTTTTGTATTCTGTACCTGTGAGATTGTTTGGAAAGGAGTAGGAGTAAACTTACTGGTCGAAGCTTGTACAATAGGAACATTTCCAAAATAGAATGCTTGATAACGAAATCTGGATCACCAAGCATAGTCCTGCACTTCTGGCTACTTGCCGACTAACAGACTGACAAGAACATGGTTTCAATCACACAACCTTCAAGGTAGCTGTGAGGGAGTTATTTAATGTGAGCAAGGCATCTGATGTCGCTTGCCTAAGTTGGAGAATCTCTGTTTTAACATTTGTCTTAGTATAAATCGAGGGCTGCTGCAAATCCAGAACCTCAACTCCCGCCAAGCATCCATTGCAAATAAGTCACTCTCCTCCATTGGTAGCCAGTATGGCAAATCAAGCTCTGTTTCAGGGGATGTGTACATTTCACTGGTGTTGTAAGTTAAGGTATAAGGCATCATTATAATAATGAGGGGGCAATAGACCATCCCTTTCCCCATCATCATCAGTATCCCAGAGTACTCCTGTTCTGGCACAGGATTAGAGACACAGGCAAAGAGAGGATGAAGTCCCTACTGATAGTTGCGCCCTGGAAGAGGTATTGGGTTAAGAGTCTAGCGACACACCAATCGATTGCACTTTTATGACTCACAATTTGACATTGGTCAAGCTCAGGCCCCATTTGGATGTCATTATCAGCTCATCTATCAGCACCAGTGTCGGAATCAGCAGTGAGGCAATAAGAACTCCTGTGGATCTTGGGGCTGGCGTCAAAGTCTATACTGGACTCCATCCTGGCCTGGCAATGGGTTCCATGAAGACAGACGACATCATGGGAGGGTTTGCAGGCGGTAGCCCAACTGAAGGCTCTTGTGGTTTCATGTTGTTCGAAGGTGCACCAAAGAGAACCAAAAATACACTAAAGAACTGCAGCATGGCCGCCATGAAGGCCTCAATTTTCTGCAGGATCAGCAATACCCCGAGAGATCAAGGGTGTATCTGAAAAAGCTGAGCAATTGGTTTCATGGCAGTAGCCTAGAAGAAGTGTGTCTTAAATACTGATGGTCTTGTGTCTTCTCTTTTGCAACAAGACTAAGAGTAAGGGGTCGGTCCTGCTTTGTTTTTTTAGGGTTTCATTTGAACTGGCTGGCAACTTGGAGCCGGAGGGGACCTGCGTCGCTATACCCAGCTTCAGCCTCCTGGTCTCGAATCGCCTTGAGGTGCATAAAGGGTGCAATGGTCACTAGATTTAGAATAGTGGCCAGAGCCCAGGAACTAAAGGCACACTGCATGCAGATCTGTGGTGAATATCGGCTTCCAGGAATCTCTGGATGGCTTGAGTCCTGTCAGTTTCCATGGAGGCATTGTTCGCTAGCACCCTATCACACATTTTTGGAGTCATCAGAAAACCAACAAAGTTGGGAGCTGAGCTACAGGTCCGCTTTCAGCAGCACAGAAAGAAAGAAACTGACACCGGTGCACAGGGCTGATATATACAGCTCTGCACCATAACCACACAAGGCAATGCACAGGAGAAAAGGAGCATTGCAAAAAAAATCCTAGGATCCAGTCTGGCGCCTGCAGGATATATATAAAAAATGAAGCATCTGAGGTTAGAAGTATCCATCAAGGGACTATATTTCTTCCTATGATATGAATATGACAACAAAGTGGAAATGTGCTCCAAAGTCATAACAGTTAACATATGTAGATAAGAAGAGGTATTACAGCATGTACAATCATTCACTTCGTATTAGCTAGAATGGGAAAACTGATTCTGCTTCTTTGGTGGGGAAGAGATCACTTCTGTTCCATAATGAAAGGTGAAGCACTGAATTCCCTAAAACAGGATCAGGGCAGATTGTTTACATAATTAAGCATTATGGTACAATGCTGTAAATGTAGGCACAATTTTGGTATAAGGATAAACTCTGAAGCATATTTTCTCTTTCTGCCCCATGTCACTTTTACAAAACCAATGCAATAATTTATCCTAAATTGTCACTGTACCAAACTAACCAGGAACCTGTGGACAAAAGCTATATACAAAGCATCTGTCTGAACTAGAAGAATGAAGAGACTTGAAAAAGATCTTCAAGGGAGCTAGTGTTAGAATGGTGGGAAACACATGGACACTTCTGAAGCTGGGGCTCATTGCACCCCGTCTCTGCCAGCTGTTTCATGACGGTGTTACAGCCTTGAAACCACTGGAGGAGAGTCATAGCCCCCAGGGCAGAGCTGCTTGCATCGCTTTCCTGGCGGATTAGGACCGCCAGCACCTCCAGTCGTCCTGTGGTGGAAGAGTGGCAGCGCTGGTGGTAAGCTGCGGTCGTAATGTGGCTGTTGGACCGCCACATTGGCAGCGGTCCGACTGCCACCGCGACCCTGGCAGTCTTAGGATTGCCAGGGTCGAAATCAGGGCCTAAGTGTCTTGTTTAGAGTTTGGGAAATAGGATTCTCTGTGACAAACGGATATCCTGCCCAAGGTATTATAAGTGAATTACTGCTTATGACACTTGTAAAACAAAGGATAAGATATTCATCATGCTTTGATGAAATAGCCCATCTGCCAAACTCTAAACAGAGCACTACGAGAGTGCTATTCCATTTAAAGTGGGAAAAGAATGCTCTAAATTGAACACAAGCCTTAAATGTCCTAAGACAAAAAACAGCAGCTGCTCCCCTTAACCAGGAAGATATTTTAGTTTCTGGTCATTTGTTTGCACATTATCTTCTGTAATTCTGATAATGACACAAATTATACAGAGGGTTGACACAAGGCCTGAAATCACTGCAGTTCATCCCAGAACAATATCTGCTGCGGGAGGACAGTGCAGTGGGGGAACTATCCGGCACCTCCCCTGGAAGCAATTGTGTCACAAGGCTTTACCACCCAAGGAAAGGTACTGGTTAATTCCTCGAGCTGCTGGGAATGACATGCTGGCACTTCCACATTACAGGCAAGGTTAGGTAGGTGAGGCTTTCACTAGACGAGTAAAGCAGCTTGCCAATGCACTGCCTCCTGTTGCACATTCTCAGTCTATGCCTGACTGGAGGCTGTAGGCAATATTGGGGCGGGCTCTGTCACCTCTCCTTTCCCTCACCAGACTTGCACTCTAAAGTGGCAAAATGCTGTCACTCATGCATCCTCAGACACAAAACACTGAATGGCTGGCATGTGGGCGGATTCAAAATGTTAAAGCCACTATTCAAAGGAATGTCTGAAGGGGACTGACCAAGAGGTTGCTATGTATTATTTTAGGTGTCATTTTATTGTTTAATTTAATATGTCTGGCAAAGACCTATAACGGTTTCTGAACATATCTAAAAACTAATGTATTAAAAAACATATAACACAAAAAAACTATTAGGAAGGGCAACCCTGGATTTCAAATGCACAGGGATCTACAGATCGAACTAAGAAACAAACAGTGGGTTTCTCTGCAAAATATGCAATTTCGCTAGGACACGCATTTTTTATTCTGATCTAAAAATAAACCTACAAGTTTTGAATGAATCATATTTTGTCTCTTAATCAATTCCAATTAGCTTGTTTCAGACTCAAAAACTGCAAATCTAGGGCTTTCAGGCAGGACAAGAGTGATTATCATCTCAATGCATTCCGCTGAATGTCAGAGCAAGGTAAATTATTCATCGTGCTGGTACTCCACAGCTGAACTAAGGCCATGATGAAATTTTGTGCATCAGAACAAAAATATGAAGCGCTGTTTGGAAATACTTTGGTTCAAAAGGAAAATCTTGGGCATCTAGGAATACATCACCTCTTTCTCTTAGGGGAGGCACACAGTTTTGTGTTTTTCCCCTTTAAATTTTAATTTTAGAAATAATGTATGGCAAATTTTAAAATTAATTTAAATGCAGTAAAATCGAGGATACCTTATTTGTCATAATGAACAGTTTTCATCTTGGCTTCCTTCTAGTGCTACTATCAAATTCAACAACCTTTAACCACAAAAGGTGCTGTACACTGAGAGCAAAGACAAGAACCAATATGTCCACTCCAAGGATATCTCTAGACATACACAGATGACCCCGGTTAGGCAGAGGGACAGAAAAGTACCTCCCCCCCCAATTGTGATGTACTCACAGAAACAATGAAAAAGAAACAAACCCCACACTAGGGTGGACAAAGAACCACCTATACCACCTACACCATCTTTGCCACTGTTCCAGGACACATAAGCAAGGAAATGCATGTACCAAAGGAACTAGTTACTTACCTTTGGCAATGCCTTATCTGGTAGAAACATACACTAGCCACAGATTTCTTACCTTAGAATTCTCCCTAGGTGCCAGACTGGACCAGAGAAATCTTTTCAGCAGTACCGCTGCACATCGGTAGAGGGCACCGTGCAACTCTGTTATCGACATCATCCACCGGATATGACGTTGATGGAGTCCATACAATCCCTCCTCTGACGCAATGTTTCTTCTGTGACCAGAATCCGCGCAACAGTGCAGACCATAGAAACTGGCAATGGAACAGTGTGTCAACAAGAGAGACAGATGTAATTTTGAATTACAACTACTAAATCGAAATGCTTAGTAAGATGACACCAAGAAAGAGTTAGTGAGGTAAGATAAAATAGTTCACAGAACAGGGAGGATGGGTGGGTCGGTAAGTAATCTGCAGCTAGTCATGTCCCTACCAGATAAGGCGTTACCGAAGGTAAATAACTTGTTTATTTAGTAGACAACTAGCCGCAGAGTCCTTACCTTAGAATTAGATGCTGAAGCAATATTAACCCAGCAGGTGGGTGTGCAAACACATCCTACCCAATTTTCACAGAGAAGTAACCGGTCTCATTGAAGGTGGTGTAGACCAGTCACAAGAGAGACAAAGATGAGAAGAACATTTGTCTCACCAGAAGAAAGTGGAGAACCTACAAAACACTGACAAAGACATGGAATGCTGTTGGGGGTGGGGGGCTGAGCACATGGCAATGAAAAATGAATCTGTTGTAGACAACAAGCAATAGGAAAATAAACATGTATAGCCCCAGATAGGAGCTGTACCGGAAAAGGCTGAGGACTAAGGTGCAAGACCACAGCAAAAATCACAGAGACAACTGGGATGGAACACCTAACAAGGGAGGGTCAATAGAGGATATGTAAAGAGAAGGAGAGATACATGCATGCTATCTCAATCAGGATGTGTAGGAAAAAAACAGCCACAAGCGGAAAACTCAACTCATGTAGGAAGAGCAAATCAAAAAGCAGAGTGCAGTCCTCCAGGAACACAAAAGGAGGAACTGTAGAGAGGAGTGATAGAACTGTAAAACGTATAGAAAGGTTCAAGAGGGGCATGAAAGGCAAGCCATAGGCATGGCAGGTGATGGAGAAACGAAGAGATCTGAATAGAGATATGTCGAAACACCAACCTGCACACATATATATGTAAACATAAATGTGTTTGTACCAAGGTATTTATAGATATGTATAGAGTTTAGCTAGACACAGATTTCGATATAAATATAAAGACATAGATCTATGAACCTAAAATATGTAGACATACATATATAGAGACGTAGTACAATGGAATACAGAAAGAAAGAAAGGGCTGAGCAAACGGTAACACAGTAGCAAGATAAAAGAGGGAGGAGAGAGAAAAAAAAACATACCCCTCAAAGAAGAAAAAAGCCCGCTAAAAAGGAAAACAAATGCCAGCTGACTAAAATCCAAAAGAGGCTGGCTGAACAACCTGCTGATAGGAACAACAGAAACCTTGTGGAATATGAAACAAGGTCAACACCAGACAGAAACATCCGTAGGAGAAAACACCAACTATAGGAGACCAAGATAATGGAAATGATTATTCCAGCAGATGGGAAAAAGTAGCTGAAAGGAGAAGCCCAAGGAAAAACAAAAGGGGGAAGAGGGACAAAACATGCGTAAAAGAAAGCAGCCCAATATGTGAACCGAACAATAAAATATCCTGAAGGAAAAGGAAAAGTTGATGTCGACTTGCAGAATGGGATTAGAACACTGGACCTGCAGGGGTCTGCAAGGTCAAAAAACAAGTGTCTATACCAGAAGCTACCGCTCTAAGCAACAAAACGTTATGGGGCTAGAGAGGAATAAAGGCCAACAAAAGAAGAGACATAACTACCTCTGTGTAGCCGTCAAGGAAAAAGCAAGTACTAGGACTCGAACCCTACACATTAATGCCAGAACACAGCGATGAAAAGATGAGTGAGGTCACAGATAAGGGGAAAGAATCGCAAGGATGGAAAAAACCCAAAGGGATAGGTACAGAAATACCTAAGAGGGCAAGGTTAACATTCTTGAATAAAGACAAAAACCCATACACAGATGAATGTAGCTCTTAACCTACACAGGGCAGGGGAAGGAAAAGAGTAAGCACGCCGACTTTGTGGCATAATAATACATAATATATATATACATATATATATATATAGGATAATTGAAATGCATCCAGGATCAGACAGAAAGGTCAGAAGGAGAACTACATGGGCAGATAAAGAGCATGTAGGCCAGTGCACAAAGAGGATATAGCAGTTCATGAGAAAAGTAGAATGTAGAATAGAACCAGTAGCCTATAAGTGTAACGGAATGTGTCCTCTTTATGTTAGAAAATGAGCAAGGTTCCAATAATAATAATTTATAAAGAGGGATATTTCCAATCAAAGATGTACCAGAAACCTCGAGAGAATCTGGAACATGTATTTGAAAGCAGAAACACCGCTTTCCACTCAGTGGGAAAGGACATCCCTAAAACATATGTGGATCACCCTGAATAACTAAGGAAAGACCGAGCGTACCAACAGATTCCTTACTTATACAAGGAACTATATAATAACTACTCCTAAAAGAAACAACCAACTAACAAGGTCCCTGTAGGAATAACCAAACATAAAAAGATGGCTAAAAACCTACACTAATTGCTCTGAAGAGCAGGGAACTGCTGGGAGTATTTGGAGACCCTCCTAGAAAATAAAATAGAAAGTGAAGATCCTGATTTTATTAATGCCCCAATGGTAGAAGAAGAAATTCATGCGGCCCTTAACAGTCTGGCAGCTGGGAAAGCGGCCGGCCCTGATAAAATTCCACTGGAGTTTTCTAAAGTCTTTTTTTCTGCGACTGGCTCTGACCTAGTGGAACTATTTCTTGGGATACAAAGGGTGGGATCTGCTCAGGAATCCTGGGCCACAGCAAATATAGTGGTGTTCCCAAAGAAGACGAGACCCCTACAGGAGCCAGGATTGTATAGACCTATTACATTGGGAAGCAATGGTACCAAATTATATTCCGTATAGGTGTTGGCCTCAAGACTTAGTCAGGTTACAAGCAGGATTGTCTCTCCGTGGCAACATGGCTTTATCCCAGGAAGAGGGACTTCGGAGCATGACTGCCAAGTGATAACTCTATTTGATGTCGCAGATGTCTCCGGAGACCCTATGGCTATGATTTTAATCGACGTAAAGAAAGTGTTTAATAGGGTTTCCTGGAGGGCTATGTGGCAGGTGATGAGCTGGGTAGGAATAGGTCAGGGGTTCATCAATGCTGTGCAATCTGTATATGTCAGGTCTACTGCCAGAGTGCAGATGATGGGAGGTTAATTAAATCAGTTTCAGATCCAGCAGGGCACTAGACAGGGGTGCCTGTGCTCCCCGCTTTTGTTTGCCTTGTATAGCGATCCTTTAATCAGCAAATTAGAGGACAACATAACTTGCGTTCAGTAAATTATTATTATTTTTTTTTTGTTTTAATGGGAGACTAAAGTGCTCCTCGCATAAGCAGACAATGTTGCGATGGTCACACGAGACCCGGGGGTGTGTTTGAAGAAAGAAGAATGGGAGAAGGGTTATTCCGAGAATTTTCTGGATATCTGATGACGTAAAATAAGACTCAGGAATGATCAATAGACAGTCTTGTTTTGCAGCCTGCGCATTGGTTATAAAGCTGATCGTCTGGGAGTCACTATTACAGCTCACCTAGATCAAGTAGTGGAGGTTAATCTGGCTCCCATTATTGGGACCGCCACAAGTGAACTTCAGGGACTGGATAATCTTCATTTGTTCACAGTGGGGCATAGCAATATGATGTTCACCGTGCCAACATCATGAAGCGGATTTAATTCACGTCCCACTCCTGCCTGATGCTTGAAACACTAAAAAGGAGATCGTAACATTCTTAGGCAGCGAGCTAAAGCTTGGGATCACCTTAACCCATCAATTAACTCTTTCGGGAGTTTATAATGAGGTTGGTCCCAGGGTCGTGGCGGCTCTTTTTGTTCGGTGTTGCATTTATGTATAGCTTCAGCCTGGCTTCATCTAGGCCCCCCCATCTTTGTCAAAATGGTTAGCATGCTTTCTAGCTGTATTTAGAAAGCTCTCTCTAACTCCTTAAGGGCAAGAAAGGTAACGCTTATTTTGTACAATGGCTCGCCGAATTTGTGGGGCATGGGGTTACACAGAAAGCACTTAACCGTTTGGATGTTATGATACAGGAGGGTTTGGTGAAATTTGTATTGCACTTTCTTGCCATATAATCAAGGATATTTTAAGGATTTTGGCAGCCACGGGCCGCAAGTATTTTGGGGGCCTCTATTCGGCACAGCTTTAAATGTATGATCCAGTTTCAGCTCTCCCATGCCCTCACTGGCCACGTTACTGACTGTGCACAGGCAGGCTAGCCCTAATTCTAAAGTTGTTACATCTCAAATTCAGGAATAGTGAAGGGTGTTTTCAATTTTGTAACAAAGAAGCCGCTCACTATTAGTACTGCAAATAATCAGGGCTAGACTTCAGAACAGAGCTTAGGCTATTGGGGGGGTGGGGGGGGGGGGGGTTGGCTGAAAGGTTGGGACCATGGCCAGAGCCTACTTGGCTCATGCCTTAAAACGTCTCTGCGTATAATGGCCGCTAGTCGAATGGCTGGGCAAGTGGGTAGGGTATAGCACGACAAACACTTTAGGCAGTGTGTAACGGTCAGGTTTTTATGCTTCCTCGCCTTCTTTTCATCACTGCTAATGGTAAACTCGATTATGGGCTAAGGTATTGATAAACTGCATTGAAGACTTGGGAGCGAGTGGCAAAGCTGTTTGGCACTCATGTACTTTCCTCTTGTGTTTTTAAAATGCAATACAAATATTTATAATTAAAAAAAAACATAAACGGTATTCATAGAAGGAAAAGAAATGTGATTTTACTGAGAAGGACAGATGACTTAGTGAGTTGATGCACTTCTGACGTCTGTGACCAAAAGATCTCGCGTTCGAATTCCGGCGAGGTGAACCCGGACTCGAGGGTGGCAGTTATTTGCAAAACGTACAAACGGAAGACACGAAGCACAAAGTGTTGCATGAAACAAGTTATATACAGAAGTAGATAAAGAACATTAGACATCGGTATTTCTTAAACTAATAAAGGCACATACATTTGTAACCTCAAATTTAATAAACTGAATTAACATTTCACACATCTGGGAGAAAAAAAACATATCGTGGCGATGTGAGGATTCTGTGAACCTTGTGGCGCAGTCTATAATTATGTTCACCTCATGATCTCCGCACTCTGCGGTGCCAGGGGACTGGAACCCAGTTGGCACTTTCGAGTTCTGTACATGACAGCTTCCAATTATTGTGACCTTGCTTCCTCTGGGGCGGGAGGCAAAGACTTGTGGGCGAGGGAGGATTGTAAGTGGATTTGCATCAAGAGATAGCCGTATTCTGCTGAAAACGCTTTCGCGAAAGTTCACAGGAAGAGATGAAGCGCGCGTCCCACAGGTGAAAGGCACGCGCTTCAATCATCGCACCGGCAACATAACAAGGAGCTTTAACCTTTCAAGGCAGGGAGACTGACAAAGCCCCGAGGTTATTATGGACAACGCAGGAACCAGCAAACAGGGGCGATGCCTGAGAGAACTGTTGAAACCACATTTTATATTTAAGAGATTTCTCCCGGCGCAGAGCTGCTCAAGACGTGCCATGTGTGATGAGCTGCTTCGGACACGAGTCCGGACAGAAGAGGGCTTGGAAATATGCTGCACGGATATGTGAAGGTCAACCATACAAGACAGTTAACGGAAATGTAACCCAAACACAAAAGCACTACGTGTACTGATTGTGCACAATGTTTACAGATTTATTGTACCGCAGGCTTTGTTGGTAAGTAAAAGCACTGCATGTTCCAGTGGAAGGGAAACAATTTTGCAGGGATTCCAACCAGGAGGAATTTTGCAGGCTTTGATTCACAGTACTGGAAAAGGAAAAATTGGAAACATTCCTCCCAGAAACAATTCTGCAGACTGACTGGGAAATAAAAAGGTGGTACGTAAAAATAGAATTTCAAAGCACATAGAGAATACATAATTAATCGGCATGTAAAGACATGGACAATCGAGGCTTGGGTGGAATGGGATATTTTTGCACCTGAGGGTTTTTTTTTTTTTTTTTTACAATACACCTCGGGCCCAAAAGCACCGAGCCGCCAGAGCCCGCAGAACCCAGACTACGAAATATACCTAAACTCTTATTTTGGCAGATCAAACATTTAATAACATTCGGAAGACATTTTTTTGCATTACAGTATTTACATATTATGTGTGTTTTGTGGAAACTGCATAAAACAACTTGGTGATAAACCGATTTACTTTGTAGGGCACTCATTGAATACAAGTGTGACATCAGAAGTGAGTTGCTTACTTAAGGAAAAGTAGTTCCATTAGTCGTCTTGTGGATGATCAAATGATCCTCAGGTGCTTGCTGATCCACAAGGCATTTTCCAGAGGCAATCGGATAGAACCCAAAAGGTTGTGCTGCCAGCTTGAACTTTAGAACTAAGAACGACCTGATGGCTAAAAATGAAGCTTCGTGTGTGTGTTCATTGGGCATAAAGCTATACAAGTGAGGAGCAGCGACTTGGAATGTCACTGTTGAAAAGGCACCAGGGTTGACTCACACTAAGAAATATGACCACATCTGTCAGTAATCGCTGATCAGCAAATAAGACTGCTGAATCTAGAAGAAAATGTTAAGTATTTGGAAGCCCAAAACATAAATCAGTACAAAATCCAGGGCGGCAATAATAGTGTGATTACAATTGGTTTCTGGATTGAAATCAGTATAGCAGTATTTCCTTTGAGGCCTTTAAAGTGGGAAAAACAGGCCATACAAGGAAAAAAAGAAATCTGCCAGAGAAATAACATCTATACTATTGGTAACAAACATCTAAAGATACTTAATTATAAACCAAGAAAGACATACGTCATGTCTGTTTGGCAACAGCCTTGATGGCCAAAGTTGTGGATTTCCTCCAAAAATAACGTGTTGTCTTGATGCTGAATTATAGTAAATTCACCTTGACTCAAAAAGTCACTGATAATTATCAGTATGACAGCAGACTAGCTGCAGAGGTCTGGTTACTGTCGTCTATAAGAAGGAGCTTGTGTGTGAGTGAACCACATAAGTAAATTAGTGTACCCACATCAAGAAACAAAAGCAGCTTAAGCACATACCTCACGACTGGAAGTGGACAATCAGAGGAAAGTGAGAAGCCTCCTGAAGTCTACCTGAGCCAGACAGCTAGGTAACCTGGCACTGCCAACGTTGCTATGAAACAATGGCTTTGCTACAGTGGCAAGCTAGCAGCTTTGGGTGCAGATACTGTCACTGTGCTCTAGCACAGATGGTTGGTTCCTACTGGTGCTGAGATGCTGACAGCATCACTCCAGGGATCACTATATGATAATTTCATGGGTTAGGGCACTGTGGAAATAAGAAAACGTGAGGACCTGGAAGCTTTAAATAAAACGATGACCACAAACTGCTTTTCTTCACTGGAAATTAAAAAAATAGAAATCACTCGATGAATGTCAGAAGGGGCAGGCTGCTCTGCCTAATAAAGAATCTGAGAAGGTTTAAACGCACTATTAGATATTAACATATCTGATGCACAGGTTTAAATTACTAAAGGACTGACAATATTTTGTTTACAAACTGCACGTTAAAATTAAATGAGCTCCATACAGGGAAATACCATCATTTTTATTTTTTTCACACTTAAGATAGCACCATTGTGACAACCACAGAAAAAACGTTATCAAGTGTAATTTCCTTGGAAAACCTTTTCGATTACCATATTACAGACATCTTAAATGGACTGGAAAATATCTAGCAACATTGAGCTGAGCTATTACACAACTCATTTGTTGATTTGATTTCGAAATACCTCATGGGCACCTTTAATGAGAGTTCTCAAGTGTGAAACATTTTAATCACACTATTGAATGTGTCGCATTACACAATCAGGTGGGAAAATACTGTCCATCGCTATTTTTTGCCAAAATAACAAAAACGTGAATAAATGATAGTATGTTCACTTTGCTATTGCCACAAGAGATGTTTCTTGTAAATGAGCAAGAAACAATTCTACAGCACTGCTGGTACAGTAGTGAGGATGAAAACTATACATCATTTATTGTGATGGAATTATTTATTAAATAGGCTTGGTCTCTTACTTACATTACAGTCACTAGCTGACAAATAGCTCAAAAACTCAGATTGGAAAACTTTGTTTCCAGGAAGTAGAAGGGGAAATCCTTTTTTTCAGCGTGTTATATATCTTTCTTATATTACTGTGAAATTTACTGAATTTCTGTTTTTCGCCGCTGAAAATGTGCCCAGGTGCGGTCAATCTACCAACTTGTGATTTAGTTTTCAGCTTCAACATTGTTCACACCCCAAATCGTGACTGGCCCTTAATATGTATAGTGGCTGGGATTCAAGCTTCCTCAACATAAAATTAAACCTACATGTAACTTACTTACCAAATTCTGAACATTGCTTCTTCTCCACTGAATTACTGACCAGAGAGCACCCAGGTGTAGACAGGGGTTGCAACAGTTACTTCCTTGGCCCCTTCCAAAGGATGCAGTTTTAACAACGTCCCTTCAATGAAGTAACTCGGCTCTTCAAACTTTAATTGAAAATCAGATACCTCTGAGCCAAAAGATGCCACTTAAGGGACTGTGCACCGCGTTCATGAATATCTAACTCTACTAAAACACATCTGTGAAAGCAGAGCTCCTGCGATCCATGAGCCATTACTAGAACAGGACTGCCTCACTCAACCATATGAATATCAGACACTAATCGCAACACGATGAACTTACAGAAAATGGAGATTGACAATTTTCACAGGCACCCCAAGGTGATTCACCAGTGCACTGGCTCCCCAAGTTGATTCACCAGTGCGCAGGCAACCCAAGTTAATATACCTCAAACACAAGTATTCTATAGGGATTTTGTGTCAACAAAACAACAGTATGCAGTCAGGGCAACGACTGACAACAGCAAATGACTGGACTTCCTTTCGAAGAAGAAAAGAGGAGTGAAATTGTGGTGGGAAGAGAGCCTGCTTACCATTTTAAGCAGCCTGCAATACAAAAAGCCACACTCAACATGCTGGTTACAACCTAGACATGGTTCTTACTCAGAAGTTGCATATTTTTAAAAGAAATAGGAGCCAGATTTTATGGTCATTGTGATACCTTCACTCTAACCACATTCATGAAGCACCACTGCTTTTTTCTGAATTGTGAAAAGAGCTAACACTCAAATATTTACTCAATAATTAAATATTTGCAGCAGTAGGAGCCCTAAGGAACACAGATCACTCACTTGATTTTCTCCTCAACCAATGCGGGGCCTTTACAAAGAAAGAAGCAACCTAATGGGAAAAAGAGGAACTCCCAGAGGAGTTGTTGCCTGTAGTGATAGGCATCTGGAAATCAGCCATTTAAATAAGCATGCCAGATTAGTACTGATAATTTATGTTATATTATACTGGACATCAAGTTATGTTAAAAAGAGGGAAATGTTAAGCATACTTTAAAGTATTATTGATGAATAGTCAAATTTAAAGAGGTAAAAGATTACTTTAAACATGATTAAAGAGGCTCAGAAATCAATCCCCAGTTTAATTAAATATTCAAGAGGCTCTTTTGATCTCTTGATTAGCCGAACCAAAGAGCTAAGGGAAGCATTGTAATCATGCTCACCAATGAAATCCTAACTGGGCCAAGGGCCCATGGTCTCTACCCATTGTGCTGTCCCTATTATCACTTACATGTGACAGTAGGTAGGGTTATCTGGTATTGCAATATGCAATTACAGGCGTATGCACACACCATTTAGCTGGCTGTCTTCGAGAGACAGGAACATGGAGAGGCAGGTAGAATGAGCTTATTTTAGCTATGAATAATACCCACAAGCTTGGAATTAAAAACTGCCTAGCAAAAAAGGTAAATATAGGTAATTAAGCCAGTGCCTTCGGTGGAAATGCCTTTCATTTGATTCTAATAATCCTTACAGTCAGTTCCCATTCATGGGACTTTTGCCCGCAGCTTTTGAGGCCTCCTCAACCACACATTGCTGGTGTCCACTTAAATCTTCCAAGTCATGAGACGCTACAAGACATGCAGTGCATTTATAGCATGGAATTCATCAGCGGTCCGCACAAGGAAAGGAATTCCCTGCAGTAAATTTACTGGAATGAGATGGTACAGGGGGAAAAGAGATGCAATACCAAGGAGGTCCTGGAACAACTATGCTAGTTGGTTGCTGCTTGCTGGGTCTGGGTTTCACAGCGAATGCAAGTGTGCAGGACCTAATGTAGCTAAAGGCTGGCAAACTACCACACAAGGACGGAATGGTAACCACTCCAACTGTATATATGAACATCCTTGCCAGCCATAAAATAATCTATGCCACCACACAGGGCCAAAATGACAGCATTTGCAGTGCAGTTAATGCTGTGACTCCCTGCTTCCAATTAACCTGCAGCCAAATCACAAACACAGGAAGATCAATGATTATCACAAAGTTGCCAAAGACATCCAACTGAGTCCCCTCCCCCAACTTGAAAATCTCTATCACTGGTGCACCTATCTTCACTGAACTTGAAGGCTGTAATACATTATGCATTGATCTACTTCAAACTGCCACATGGAATGCTCAGCTAAACCAGAAATAAGATGACCAATTGATATTTGGCCATAAATTGGGAGACAACACGAGTCCAGCTCTTGGACAACTGCACAGGCTTCAGGTGAAAGCAAGACTGCAGTTCAAATCATTATGAATTTATCGCCATACAACCATTACCAGTGTTCTTCATGAGGACACCACCTAGTTATGAAATTATTGGTGATGCCAAAATTCAATCAATAAAGATTCAGCATAGTCTGCCAGGAACTGTTTGCTGCAGACTACTTGGAGGGTTGGGATATTTCAAGGTCCAACAGTGAGAAGAGAAGCAGACAACCCCAACAGTTCAGGACGCCATGCTGCAATCATTTATTACACTAATGTGTGTTTGTTGAGTACTGAGATCTAGCACCCTCACACTACCCCCCCTCCCCCCCCAACAAGCCTGTGACCGATTGCCATTGCTACCACTAAGACTCAAGTAGTGAGGGGCTGTACTTGGCCCAGTTTCCAGAATCATAGTAGAACTGACCCAGGGACATCAGAAGCGAACAACTTCAACCAATGGTTGAGGTGCTGCAGCCCCTGCTTGCTCCCATGGCCCCCTGAAAACAATCGGAAATATAGTTATTTGTAATGAATGAGGTGTTTGGAAATTGCCTGTGCAGGTTGCTTTACAAGCTTATGGTTTCAAATAATGATAGTGGGGTAACTGAGTGACAAGTTTAAAATTAAGTTTGCCCCAAATAACATATGTTTGAACTATGAGATGCACTTACCTGGATTAGAAGAGAGAACTCTCAAAGGGAGGCAACTAGCAGAGAAGGCAAGGTAGGCAGAGTAGGCTGCAGGTATTAAAGTGGAACATTGCATGGGCTGGGGAGGCGTAGCCCGACCAGTGAGGGGACCGCGGTTATCTCCTAGCAAGGGGCAGGAACCCATAAGCGGGAGGTCAAGCCCCCGAAAAAATGCAGAGGCCAAAGTGGCCAGCATTTTCCTAAATGGTCAATCAGTGGGGCCACCTATGTGCGGCACCAGGTTAAATGACCAGGGGAGTCCTAAAGGAGCACAAGGTGCTGCAATGACGGCATCAACCACCAGCCTCAATGGGGATTGCATCAAGACGATCAGCCGCTGGGCCTCCAAGGTATATCGGGCTGCATATAGCCTGACCTAAGCTAAATTGTTCTTTCCCCACAACAGGCCCCAAGGACAAGGCGCTCAAGGTGTGCATCCTGGATCACTCTTTCATCGCAAGGGCGCAGTGGTGTTTGTTGGTGCGGAAGGAACACGAGGGCATGGGGCTGCCTGGAATGCGTTGGGAACACTTGCTAGTCATAGTGCAACAAGGACTCTGGCTTGAAGGGAAGCCAAATGCCATTGTAGTGCACTTAGGAGGGAACAACCTTGCTAAAAAGGGGCTTAGGGATTTACTTGGGATGATAATGTCCGAGCTGACAGCAGGTTCCAGACTCATTCGTCTTGTGGAGTTGATCTGGTCGGAAATCATAGCCCTTTTCCATTGGAAGGGAGTGGGGGATCACGCAGTGATTGGAATGTCAAGAAGGAAACTGAACATCACCATGTTCAAAGTATGCAAGGCGAAAGTGTGGGGCTTTGTGAAGCAGGGGCTAATCAATCTAAAAACAAAGGGCTACTAAGAGCTGGATGGGGTTCACCTAACAGGGATAGGCATGGAACCTTTCCTGTTTAACATGGGGAGGTTCTGGAGCAACTAGATTTCAAGTAATGGCCAGGAGAAGAATGAGTGGGGGAGGCGCCTGAGGTTTGGAACCACAGGCAGTGTGGCAGAATCAGCACAGTGAACATTATAGTGAAAGGAGGACCCATTCAAGAAAGTGACCATGGGATGCCTCACGGGGAGCAGGCCAACAGTTAGCAAGTGGTCAGCAGTGGGTGGACAGGGCACTTGCAGTCCGGGTAGGCAAAGGGGGGGCTGCCCACAACACTCAGCAGCGAGGTGTAGCCTAGGAGCCGCAGGAAGTGCTAGATCCTTGGAAAAAGGGGCTATTCGCTCTAGGCAGTGGCAAGAAGTGGTGAGCAAAATAAAACTTACAGAGCTGGACCCACAAACAATGAGGGACAAAAACTTTGGGCTAAGTTGGGAGAATCAGGATTTTGTACTGTTATGTTTGACCATTTTGTGTTTGCAAGGATAAACTGTGGCCGTTTTAGCACCAAGAATGACATGTGTTGTCACTGAAAGGGTAAGGGTGCATGCTTAACGGCTTGGAGGGGTGCACGAGGACTTGCCAATCTGGGAGGGGCTAAAGCAGGGCCCACAAATGGAGGAAAAGGAGGTGCAATCAAGGCACAACACGGGGTGTGGTTAGAAGAGGAAGGCAGAGCACAGATCGGCAGCAAATGAATAAAATAATAAAGTGTTGCAGAGCCATGGGGAGGGGCTGACAGGGCACAGATAGGGAGTTGCCAGCAAGGAGAACACTGGAACCGCAAGGCAGGGCACAAAAGGGGAGTATACAGAAGCGCTGCAGTGGAAAACTGGGAAGGGGCATCACCTGAACGGTCAGCCATTTTATGGTCAGGTGTGCCCTGCATTAATGCCCTCAGCACCACTTCCTGCAGGTCTTGCAGTTGTCTCAGCATGCTGCTAGCATGTCAGCACTGGCAGTCCTGCAGTAGGGCTTCATTAAAGTAAGTCTTAATGCGAAAACCACACAAAATACCTCAGTGCACTGCACACTGAGCAAATAATGGCCTCCAGGTTCAACATCTGTTAAGAGTTTGGCTGTTGTTCTGATGCCAGCATGCTGTTTCTCCTTGAGGGGGGGTGGGGGTGAGCTTGCAGGTGGGGCAGTGAGCGGGGGAGGGAGGAGGTAGGATTAACAGGGGAGGGGGGGATTACATTAAAAATAAAAAATAAAATTAAAAAAATACTTACCTTCTCCGTCGCGTGCAGTATCATCCACTCCTCCCGCTCCTCTGTAGGCACAGGCTCCCAGCCTGCTCTGCACCAATCCGGACGCTGCTCAGAGCAGCGTCAGGATTGGCTGGGAACGCCTAACCAGGGCGCTCCCAGGCAGATTTGGAACCTGTGCAGGGTCTCTCCAGCCCAGCAACTGTGTTGCTGGGCTGGAGATAGCCTTGTGCGCATATGTGTTCGGCCAGCCTGAGACAGCTGGCCAAACACACATGCACTCTGAGGGGGAAATTGCTCGTTACTCTGTGGCCCCAACCTTTTCCCCCCAAAAAGATAATAAACAAAGGGGGGGCGGGGTGAGTGGTAATGGGAAGGCCCGCAGAATGCTGCACTGAGCTAATCACTAGAATGCAGGGATACAAGTGCTGGTATGGAGTTAGATGAGTGGAGTGAATGAGTTCATCAGCCAGGCCACGGGAATGATAAGTGTTTAAGTTTGTGTACTCAAACATGTAAATCTTAGACAATATTGATCAGGTTTTATCGATAAATAAAAATATTTAAATATAATTTCAGTTGTATCACAAAATTATGTTTTAAAAAATGACATCTACTATGGAGCATGAACAATGTATTTCAATCGAGTATTTGCGGATGATGTAGAATACCTAGCTTTTTGAGGGCAAAGTCGGCTTAACCAAGATAGCTTTTGAATTCACCAAGACAGCTTTTGAATCCACCAAGCAGCCACTGGCTGAGTACAGAATCCAATGCAACACATGCAGTGCAATGGAAACCCTCCGTATGAGGTGTGAATGACAATAAACAGCCCACAATATGTGTTACGAGATGTTTACTCTTCTGAAGCCAACAGTATACTGTAAGCATTTTTTAAGAAGAGTAGTAAGAAATGCTTTGGCAGACAGCTTTTCTGCTAGCCAAGGCATAAAACCTATTGGTGTACACGTGGGTTGTTCCTTTGCAGCCAAAAATTACCACTGGGATGGATATGTGTGCTTGAAGTTTGTAAACATTACAAAATAAATATATTAAAACATTTTTTTTTTAACAAAATGCAGTACTATAATATTCGTAATTATTGATTTCAAGCTGTGCTTGTGCAGGTACGAAAATGTGTCTTTCTAATGATCCTAACCAGAGTTTTAGCATCTTGGAAAGCCAGTAAGCAGGATTTTTTTGGTGCTTAGGCACAAAATTATTTAAAGTTATGGGCTCCAGTCACTAAGAAAGTCATATCTCCACCAGCGGATTTACTCCCTCACATGAATGCAGTTTACAATTTTAGGATATACACAAAAACTTTGAAAAGTTACACCTCGAAAGCTGTGTCAATGACAGATTTTCAGGAGTCATTCAGGAAACATTGTATGACTTCTTACATATGTTTTTGTACTGCCTTTTCCATAAAGTGTTTTCGCCCACTATGTATAAAGCTACGCCTGCTGAAATGCTAGCACCTTGTGCAATATCACAATATTTTTTTTCTCCACAGGGTAATGTTTTTCCCACTAAGAAGCCCATTCCTCACATCCCCACAAGCTCAGGGGTGTTTCATTGCTCATCTCAACCTGAAAAGGGATTACGCCGATCCATGGCATGAACAAATCCCAGAGAATTTCTAAGGGTGATAACGTTTCTAAGAGGAGTTTGTGATAACCACACACTGTTATGTATGTTGTGAGTGTACTCAAACTTTTGCGAGTACGGTGTAATATTTATTGCACAGGGGTAAAGGATTTACCACTGCACATCGCGATTGGGAGTTTGTCGCATCCATCTATCCAGCCATTTGAGCTAGTGTCTTTGTTAATCAGGCACTATGTATGTGTGTATATTTGGCAGTGTGCTGTTTTAAGGGTGCCATTCTAGTTCGAACTGACTAGTACTTCACTTCAATGTAAACAGCACCAAGGTTGACAACAAAACGGCAACTACCGCCTTCTTTAACCAAAAACTTTGGAACAGGACTGATGCAGAGACTGACAGTGCCACATTTGCAGTGCTGTTGAGAACCTACACCCATTGTGAGCTACACAAACAGTTGGGCCTATTGCTCAGATATGTTGTGTACTTGAGCCATATTCCATCACTGCAGTTCACACGTTATCAGTGGCGGTTTCTCCTTTAGGTCAGAAGAGGGTCGCCCATCTGTCTAAAATGCCCACCAGGGATGAAAAATAAAATGGTGATGAATTTAATTTATTAAATTTTATTTTCCATCCTCCCGTCCTGAACCGAGTTTCAAGACGGGGCGGGGCCACTGCTGCTGAGTAGCAGCAGTGAGTGGTGCACTTAAGTTTAAAGTGTGCATGTCTTTTTGGCCGGCTGGTTGCCAGGATGAAAGCAGCACCAGGATTGGTTCAGGGAATTTGCTGGCGCCAGAGAGGAGACTGGGGAAAGGAGGACATCGGACTTCGTGCAGCAAGCAAGGTGTGTTTTTTTCTTTTCATTTACACCACTTATCTTGCATGTATGCATGCACGCGCACACACACACCAACACCACATTTGCGCGCTCCCACCCCCATTCTGCCTACATGCCAGCCGCCGCTGCACATTATATAGGTTCCCTGAAATTAATTATGGAAATTACAGTGAGCATCGCATGCTCTGTTTCCACTTGGGCTAACTGGATATTAAACCACATCGGGTTAAAAAGTGAAACAATTACAAGGGCAGATTTCTGATCGGCTATTTCCCACTCAGGTTCTATTTTCGTCTTTATTACTTGTACCAAAAGTACATGTACACTGAGGGTTACACTGTCCACAACGAGTACATTAGCACAAGAAGGACTCACTGTATTCAGCTTAACATAATCTTGTTACGGCATTCTTTGTATAAGTAATGAGATTCACACTCTAATATGAACTCCTACAGTAATAGATATTTTCATACCAAGCACGGTGCCGGTATATATTAGACAGGAACATAGCTACTCCCTTTAAACTCGTCGTACTACTGACTGCTACTGTAATATCATTTTTTGATTAATTCTTAGAATTTGAATGCACACCGAATCAACTCCAGGTTACAGAATAGTGAGGGGATAGCTCGATTACATTAATGACGCTAAGAACAGAATTAGATCTGGAACAAGATATTAGAAGAATGAAGAGTTTTAATGGCTTTTGAGAAAACAGTAATGGAATCAAAGGAGCATATTTCGTGGGAGTTTGTTGGCCACGGTAGCCAGGAATGAGAATCTTCGGCAGGCGCTAAATTTATAGCTGAGATTCTCTCCTTCCACATGGGAGAAAATTCAGAAACATATGGTAATATCGCACCCTAGAAATACAGTATTCTTTCTTATGAGTAATTCTGCCAGCGGCGTTCTAGCACAATTTATAAAGAGATCCTCACGCATCAAGAACAAAACCTTGAAGGCTCTTCTGTGCAGCACAGGTACCGAATTCAGAGATCATATAGCACTTGAAATCTCTCACATCCTGCTCCCCCAAAAATTATGCAAAAGACATACTTGCATATTTGTTGCAAAGGGTACTGTGTTCTGATGTTAGAAGTCTGGATAAGCAGAATGAACCGATCAAGCACACTGTAGTCAAGATGAAAATTTGCCAACCTTTGGGATAATCACCTGCAATAACAAGCTTTGGCAAAGCCGATAGGTCTCGCCTAGGTGAGATCTACTGGCTTTGGCAATATCTTTTAGCCAGGTTGTACAGCACTGTGACTGCTGTTGAGCATGGCTAAAAGATAATGAGGTAGAGTGGTGTGGAGTAGAGTGACGCAGAGCAGATTAGTACAGTTGTACGTGTCAGTAACTACAGCACGGACTGAGACGACACAAGATGAAAGCAACATAAATAAGGTGCCGTATGAATCTGTTATAAGTAGCAAAGCACAATGCACGTCCATTGATAATACCGAAAAGCTTTAAAAAAACTGTGTTGCACATGGACAAGGAGGAGTACAAGTACTGGGTCAATGGTCCAGGGAGGAGCCAGCCACAAGAAAGAAGAGAAGCTACTATACCTAAGCATTTGAAAGATTGTAAATGAAAGTGACAACGAAAATAACTTTGGTATGCTGAGGGTGGCTTTTAAGCCCACTGAATTGTAAACAATACATCTCACAGCACAGCGCATGTGCAGTGTAGGCGAGACCTAAAAAGTGGCATATGCTATCTTGAACCTCAAAAAAGGAAGTGCAATACTTTGGCCGGAATAAAAGGTCGGGGGCAAGAACCATTAAAATAGACTTGTTTCCTGTGAAGAACCACCTTCATGTAGCATGGCACCCTCTGTTAAGAAAATGCTGTCTTTAGATGTTTTTTCTCTGCACAAATACACAGATTAGAGAACTAAAATTGATTATACCGAGTTATTGTCTTGAAAAGGTGAGCAAAATTAAACAACCATGTGGTCAGAATGGAGCAACAGAGCTTAAACTCTTTACACAACTAAACAGACCATGGGAGAGAGAGAGCCAAGGCAGGACCACATTTTCATTGTTAGAGGGGTGGACTAACAAGGTACTATCACAGTCGGAATATAACAATCAAAGTTCAAGGAAGAGACTCTTGAAACATTTTCATTGACTACAGCTAGTAGATAAAGATACAGCTAATTCAGGTTGGAGGAAAGTGCCGAGACAGTCAATGGATGAAGCGAGTGTAACATGTCGTTTTCAGTCACTGGTGCCCAAGAAAGTTATGATGATGACATTTCAAACCACATTCATGCCCTTATTCCTCTTTTCCATTAAGTATCTTCTCTCTTTCTAGCAACAACAAGGAGGGACAAAAGGGTGGAGGGGGGTCAAACAACAAAGAGGACCACGAGGTGTGAGGGGCAAGCGCAAACAATGGGGGGTGGGAGGGTGGGGGGCAAGCAGAGACAATGGGGGGCCGAGCAGAAACAATGGGGGGTGGGGGGCCGAGCAGAAACAATGGGGGGTGGGGGGCCGAGCAGAAACAATGGGGGGGGGGAGGGGGCCGAGCAGAAACAATGGGGGGGGGGGAGGGGGCCGAGCAGAAACAATGGGGGGGGGGAGGGGGGCCGAGCAGAAACAATGGGGGGTGGGAGGGGGCCGAGCAGAAACAATGGGGGGTGGGAGGGGGCCGAGCAGAAACAATGGGGGGTGGGAGGGGGCCGAGCAGAAACAATGGGGGGTGGGAGGGGGCCGAGCAGAAACAATGGGGGGTGGGAGGGGGCCGAGCAGAAACAATGGGGGGTGGGAGGGGGCCGAGCAGAAACAATGGGGGGTGGGAGGGGGCCAAGCAGAAACAATGGGGGGTGGGAGGGGGCCAAGCAGAAACAATGGGGGGTGGGAGGGGGCCAAGCAGAAACAATGGGGGGTGGGAGGGGGCCAAGCAGAAACAATGGGGGGTGGTTTGGGGGCCAAGCAGAAACAATGGGGGGTGGGAGGGTGGTTTGGGGGCCAAGCAGAAACAATGGGGGGTGGGAGGGTGGTTTGGGGGCCAAGCAGAAACAATGGGGGGTGGGAGGGTGGTTTGGGGGCCAAGCAGAAACAATGGGGGGTGGGAGGGTGGTTTGGGGGCCAAGCAGAAACAATGGGGGGTGGGAGGGTGGTTTGGGGGCCAAGCAGAAACAATGAGGGGTGGTTTGGGGGCCAAGCAGAGGGGTGGTTTGGGGGCCAAGCAGAGGGGTGGTTTGGGGGCCAAGCAGAGGGGTGGTTTGGGGGCCAAGCAGAGGGGTGGTTTGGGGGCCAAGCAGAGGGGTGGTTTGGGGGCCAAGCAGAGGGGTGGGAGGGTGGTTTGGGGGCCAAGCAGAGGGGTGGGAGGGTGGGAGGGGGCCAAGCAGGGGGGTGGGAGGGTGGGAGGGGGCCAAGCAGGGGGGTGGGAGGGTGGGAGGGGGCCAAGCAGGGGGGTGGGAGGGTGGGAGGGGGCCAAGCAGAGGGGTGGGAGGGTGGGAGGGGGCCAAGCAGAGGGGTGGGAGGGTGGGAGGGGGCCAAGCAGAAACAATGGGGGGTGGGAGGGTGGGAGGGGGCCAAGCAGAGACAATGGGGGGTGGGAGGGGGCCAAGCAGAGACAATGGGGGGTGGGAGGGTGGGAGGGGGCCAAGCAGAGACAATGGGGGGTGGGAGGGTGGGAGGGGGCCAAGCAGAAACAATGGGGGGTGGGAGGATGGGAGGGGGCCAAGCAGAAACAATGAGGAGTGGGAGGGTGGTTTGGGGGCCAAGCAGAAACAATGAGGAGTGGGAGGGTGGTTTGGGGGCCAAGCAGAAACAATGAGGGGTGGTTTGGGGGCCAAGCAGAAACAATGAGGGGTGGGAGGGGGCCAAGCAGAAACAATGAGGGGTGGGAGGGGGCCAAGCAGAAACAATGAGGGGTGGGAGGGGGCCAAGCAGAAACAATGAGGGGTGGGAGGGGGCCAAGCAGAAACAATGAGGGGTGGGAGGGGGCCAAGCAGAGGGGTGGGAGGGTGGGAGGGGGCCAAGCAGAGGGGTGGGAGGGTGGGAGGGGGCCAAGCAGAGGGGTGGGAGGGTGGGAGGGGGCCAAGCAGAGGGGTGGGAGGGGGCCAAGCAGAGGGGTGGGAGGGTGGGAGGGGGCCAAGCAGAGGGGTGGGAGGGTGGGAGGGGGTCAAGCAGAGGGGTGGGAGGGTGGGAGGGGGTCAAGCAGAGGGGTGGGAGGGTGTCAAGCAGAGGGGTGGGAGGGTGTCAAGCAGAGGGGTGGGAGGGTGTCAAGCAGAGGGGTGGGAGGGTGGGAGGGTGTCAAGCAGAGGGGTGGGAGGGTGGGAGGGTGTCAAGCAGAGGGGTGGGAGGGTGGGAGGGTGTCAAGCAGAGGGGTGGGAGGGTGGGAGGGTGTCAAGCAGAGGGGTGGGAGGGTGGGAGGGGGCCAAGCAGAAACAATGAGGGGTGGGAGGGTGGGAGGGGGCCAAGCAGAAACAATGAGGGGTGGGAGGGTGGGAGGGGTGGGAGGGTGCCAAGCAGAAACAATGAGGGGTGGGAGGGTGGGAGGGGGCCAAGCAGAAACAATGAGGGGTGGGAGGGTGGGAGGGGGCCAAGCAGAAACAATGAGGGGTGGGAGGGTGGGAGGGGGCCAAGCAGAAACAATGAGGAGTGGGAGGGTGGGAGAGGGCCAAGCAGAAACAATGAGGGGTGGGAGGGTGGGAGAGGGCCAAGCAGAAACAATGAGGGGTGGGAGGGTGGGAGAGGGCCAAGCAGAAACAATGAGGGGTGGGAGGGTGGGAGAGGGCCAAGCAGAAACAATGAGGGGTGGGAGGGTGGGAGAGGGCCAAGCAGAAACAATGAGGGGTGGGAGAGGGCCAAGCAGAAACAATGAGGGGTGGGAGGGTGGGAGAGGGCCAAGCAGAAACAATGAGGGGTGGGAGGGTGGGAGAGGGCCAAGCAGAAACAATGAGGGGTGGGAGAGGGCCAAGCAGAAACAATGAGGGGTGGGAGAGGGCCAAGCAGAAACAATGAGGGGTGGGAGGGTGGGAGAGGGCCAAGCACAAGCAATGAGGGGTGGAGGGGCAAACAAAACCAATGAGGGGTGAGAGGGCGGGAGGGTCCAAGCACAAACAATAACGAGTGGGAGGGAGGGAGAGGACCAAGCATGAAGAATGAGGGCTGGGAGGGCAGAAGTGGGCCAAGCGCAAACAATGAGGGGTGGGAGCGCAGGTTGGGACCAAGCATGAACAATGAGTGGTGAAAGGGGTTAAGCAGGAACAATGAGGGATGGAAGGGGTTAAGCAGGAACAATGAGGGGTGGAAGGGGTTAAGCAGGAACAATGAGGGGTGGAAGGGAGTCAAGCAACATCACTGAGGGAAGGGGGGGGGGGGGGTTAAGCAACAAAAGCAAGAAATGAGAGGGTGGAAGCGGGTTCCAGCAACAAAAAACAGAGACGAGAGGGTGGGAGGGGGGTCAAGCAACAAAACCAAGAGAAGGGGAAGGAGGCTGCAAGGGAATAATCAACCTCAAAACAGAAATGGACGGCGGGATCCAACAAGAAATATCGCCGAGGGGCAAGTGACATAACATGGCGAGGCAGCAAGCAACAAACGATGCGGCAGTGGGGGTGCATGTGCAGAACCTTGACACATTTTGGATGTAAGCGCCAGGCAGTTATGGAGATGTCCCTTTAATAGCGACTCTAGTCTGCACAATAAAATGCACAAAAAAAAAAAGACAGACAAACACGGCAGACTCCTGCTGTCAATCGATCTGTAAATGCTCATTTTATTTTTGTTACACAGTAGTTCATGTTTAAAAAGTTGGGAGTTTCTGGTGCTGCGGTCTGGGGAGGGATGTGGTGCCAGGTGCAAATGCAGTGGCAGGCACACCCTGGAGGCCTCCCTCGGATAGAAAACACGATGGGAGTGGGGAGATATAAGGCGTGGGGTATCTTTCTTACTTGAGAGAGACCCATTTTCTGACATTATATATCCATTGACTCATGCGCATAAACACATGATAGTTTTGTATGTAGGGATTCACATAGCACATCTGTCATTTCTATGCGCTGTAAATGACAGTTGTTAATCACAAAATTCTTTGCAGTAATGCAAGTAGATCAAAGATAAGCACATTCAGTAGAAAATCCATTATTATGTACATAAATATGACAACATTCTAATCATACATTTTGTAAATCAATATTTGAAAATTCATGTGGTGCAGCTGTAAAGTTAAACCTGTGTTTGGTTGAAAATTCTTTGTACTCATGGCAAGTGTGCACTCCAGGCATTTTTCTGGTAATTAGTTGGATGGGTTTTGCTGGTGCTGCTAAAGCAGTGCTCTACAAAGTTTTTGTTATCGCTGCTTAAAACAAAGCAGTTATTATAATGCTTCTTTTGGCCACAGCCTGGTGCCCGACCCTGGGATAACTTGATTTGACAACCCCGCCCTCCCCCCCCCCCCCCGGGGAACCCGCCCCTACTTTGAATACTCCTGAGCTAAAGTCTGTAAAGACACAGATTTATTTACTAAAAATACCTTTTCATACAAGCAATATCCCTGGTCCTGAGTGCACACTGTGGTCCTAAGACAGATCCGAATGTTCAGTGCCAAAGTCCAAAAGGGGTCAATGTTCCTGTTTTCTGTGACTGCAGGTCACATACACATCTCTGCAGTACAGGGTTGTTTTCTGGAGACCGAGGCCTGCCATTTACGAGAAGGTGATTTGAGCAAAGCTCAACTTTTGAGAGAATATCCACATAAGGAAATGAAACATCACTTCATCTGAAAGTATATTTGCAGGAAAAATGAGTGAAGAGGTCAAGCACCAACATGGAATGAAATGGGGAAAGCAACAGACAACATGGAACGGTGCAGGGCAGGAAAGTGGGGGTCAAGGAGCAACACGGAGTGGGATTTGAGGGGGTCAAGCACCAAGCAGCACTAAACACTGAACAGGACGGATGTGTGAAAGGGATTGGTCGGGCAACAACAAAATAGAGCGGGATTGGTCAAGCAACAGCAACACAGAGAGGAACAGGGGGAAGCAATAAACAGAGCAGGACAGGGAAAGCAACAAAATACAGGATGGGGCAAGCAACAAAATGTGGGATGGGGTGAGTAAACAACGCAGGATGGGACAAGCAACAAACATGGGACAGCATAAGTGGGAGCAAGTAAAAACATGTAGCGGGATGTGAGGGTGAGTGGGAGCAAGCAATAATAAACAGCAGGACGGATATAAGCAACTTGAAGCACAATGGAGGGTGGCCCTAAGCACAACAGATGGTGGATTGGGGGCAAGAAACAACACAGAGGGAGTTTGCAACACCACATGGAGGGCAGGCGGGGGCAACCAACAACATGGGCAGCAGTTGAGGACAAGAAACAATATAGAGTGGTACAAAGGCACACAGGTAAGAAAGACTCACATGGAGAGAGGCAAGCAACTTGAAGTGCAATGAAGGGTGGGGTGAGAGCAAGCAACAACACAGAGCACAACAGAGGGTGGCAGGGCAAACAACAACACATGGAAGGCGGAAGGGGGCAAGCAACAACACGGACAGGTGGTGGGGGCAATTAACAACAGAGGAGACAAAAGCCCACGGGTAAGAGGGATTGACATGGGGGAGAACATACGAGGGAGATGGCCTGCAAACATATGCACTCTTATGGAGTGCTTCAATTAAAAGAAAAAAGTAGCTCTGAAAGCAAGAGCAGTGGAAGGACACAGGTACTTGGACAATGCTCCACCAGAGAGACAAATACAAAGAGGAAGTGAAATCAGCATGCACCGGCCAAAGAGAATTAAGTAAATGAGAGTGATGAAGCCAAACACTGGTAAGCTATAAGCGGGCTCTGAGTCCACTGTAACAAAACGTCTTGTGAACAAAAGCGCATGCCACGAAAGACCTTAAAATTAACTCCAGAAAGCGAAAGAACGTTAATGCACAAACAACATGCAAAAGGAGCTCACAAAGAAGAAGGACAAAATGGATAGCCCCTGGAACGTTTATTCATGGTAATAGTCTATGATCCGACTTATTAAAGCAGAGACCCTTCATATCATCAATAGCAAACATAAGCACCCGCCAAAACATCTTTATCAAGTGTTTTAAAACAGACCTAAGACACTCACACAAAGAACCAAGACATTCGCACAAGGAGCAGGTATGGATGACTTCAGAGGCACACAGACCTTTCAAACTCAGTCAACTAATGATAATGATCAAATCTGAAGGCAGTGTTAGTTTAAATACGAATACTGTGTAAAAACTACCACCTACTGATGCTGTTCAAGGGTGACAGATATTTTCACATTGCTTGGTCTTTGTAGGCGTGATGTAAGAGGCATACTTGAGGTATTAATACACTGACTGCCCTGTAACAATAGAACTTTGTTTTCTTTTTTAGTTGTATCAAGGGGAACAATCCAATATATATTACTGAAACAAAATGCAGTTTGGATACTATGGTTCTGAGGATTTTATGTGAGCGGCATTATACCAAGGTCTACTCTTTACATACTGTGATTTTATTCTGGTAGCTCACGTCACATATTTAGCATGCATCTTTTGATGTGCTCTTATAAGCTGAATATAATCTATGCCATAAAAAGAGAGCTACTTCAAAACATTGAAACACAAGGGCTGATGCCAAAACACTCAATATTATATCAAGTACAAAATGAGAAAACTAAATCCGTTGTGATGTGCAGCGTTAAAAAGACATTCCATGCGATTCTGGAAAAGCAACCAAGGAGGCCTTTAGGCCTACCTAGCGGCTGTTGCTTCCAACAATTGTGAGGTATTTTTGTAATCACAAGGAAGTAACCAATTCGGCTACTGACACTTAGAAGTCGGCAGGCCTTTAACACAACATTCTGAAGTTTTGTGGCTTGGCTGCTTGGAATTGACTATTCCTATTGGCGCCAAACCAAGAAAGATTTGGAAGTAGTTACTCCCCATGAGGACAAAAATTTGATGGACTAGGATACAACCACAAGATTTTGTCAGTGGTCGAGACTTATGCAAGCCTCCACCATTTGCTTTTTGATGTTTGAGTGTGATGTCCTATGAGCATCATGTATGCCCAGACGTGGACCCCATGTTCAGTGTGCAAAGGGTTCAAGCTGCACCTTAATGAGGAGACCTAAGAAGACCGAAGCCGGTCTATGGTTCCTTGTGTACCATGCAGAGAGGATGTGGCCTGGCCTTTCAGGCTGAACTCTTCTTGTGGGGGCAGGACCAAGGCCAGTTTCCATTATCTTGCTCCCTGTCCCAAGTGCCTGAGTGCCTAAATAACAATAGACTTGAGCACAACCCTGAGCGACTGTCAGTTGTTGAGACTTTTCAAAGCACTCCAATCATCCCCTTTTGTTGTTTTAATATCTTCCACATCATCCAGTTTTTGTAGCTGGTTAATAAAAGCTTTTATCTATAACTGTTTACCAGCATGTGACAAGCTGGATCTTTATGCAAATAGGTACAAAGGCCATCACATGGGTCACAGGTTGTGTATATGATGTTCTTTCTTGTATAATTGCCAGAAGTCAAAGGTGGTTTCATGTCCTTTCCGCTACCCTTATGATTTTGGTGAATTTATGCCACTACATATGACCCCACTCTTCATTAAAAGCAAAGCAAAAGAGGCACATATAGCACAAAGAAGTCTCATTTATGTAGCCGTGCTGCGGACACGCCATTACTTCAGTAGTTATCTGAAAAGGTGCATAAAATAAACCCAACTTTTATGGCAGCACTGCAGAAAGCATTGTTACAATTGTATTGGCCGGTAAACAGAATACGATTCCCAAGAGAGTTGTCGGCTTAATGACTAATATCAATACATTGCACATCAGCATTCCTCGACGCCTTTAAACATTACCACAAACCCGGTATCTCTTCAAGCTCATTTATAGAACATCAGTCCAGAGCCCCGACAATTGTCAATGCAGAGGAATCGAATGCCTGCAGGCAGATGATTTGCTCGACGATTTGGTTTCAATGCATTGGTTGCTATCATTACTCTCCCTTGCAATGCACACTTTTTACCCAGCAGACAATGCAAAGAGATGTCACAGCACAGAGCTGCAAAATAACTGTTTTATACAGTCTTATTTTCTTAGAAGCTACTGAAATATTTCTATAAAATATCTAACGTCAATGAGATAATGACAGCATTGCTAATAAGAGAACGGAAGGCAGGGCGGGGGCTGGGGGACCAAAGCTTTTGAGTATTTACTTGGTTAGGACACTCCCGCCATGCCCTGTCTAACTGATAAAAAGGATTCGCTTCCTTTGGACACTGCAGCCATGCCATCTGTAAGTGACCCAAGGATTCACTTTTTTAGGGCACCGTCACCATGGCATTTCAAAGTAATACAAGTATTTTCTTTGTAAGGACTCTGCCGACATGTCACTTCAAAGTTATAAAAGGATTAACATTGGTAGGACACTGCCGACATGTCACTACACGTGATAAAGCATTCACTTGGTTGGGTCACTATCAGCATGCCATCTTTTAGCAACAGAGGGATTCATGTTGTTAGGACAGTGCTGTCATGTCACCTTTTAGTAACAGAAGGTGAAAGAACCCCTTTTAGAGGGCCCTGGCAACACAGGGGTTTACTAGGCCCAAACGTGGTGGCTGAGGCCTTTTATTCTTGATGTCCTGGGGCCGACTTCTTATGGATCCTGAGTAACCGGGGCAAGTACCACTTCTGAATTTGATTTGCAGGGTATGCAAGGTCCGAGCAGTCAAAGGTTCCCTTGGGGGGTTGTGAATACAAATTAGTGAACAAAGGGTCACAATTCAAATGTATGCAGGCCAACAAATAAATCATTGTCCAGTCAAATACTCACTTTTAAGAAAAAGAGAAGTATTTTATTTCTAACACTACCCACACAAAATAATAATACGACATTCACAAACAATTACATAGTTCTCCCCTCCTCACAGCTACCGCACATGGCTTCAGCCCTTACAGCATGGCACCACGGATAGCTTCATGGCAGCCCTCTCCTGGCATACAGAGATCACTGACTCAGTCCTTCACACGGGGAATGACCTGATCAGTGCAGCTGCTGTTTCTTCACAACTTGCACAGGGAGACCACTCGACAGAGCTCCCTCTAGCACTCTCGTCTTCCAAATAGGGCACACTGGTCTTGTCAAGCAGGCAGGCCCTGGTGCTCCAGTCTCCAGGGCAGATGGTCTTAGGTTCCTTGGGTGATGTCACCTCACCCAGCTGGGAGAATAGCAAGCCTTGGTCTCCCCCATCCTGGTCAGAGGCATAGGTCTTGCAGAGCTTACACTCCTCACACAGCCAGTCTTGCATCTTGTCAGATGACAATTTTGGGATCTCAAAATACCCTTCTTATAATCCATTTCCAGACACCAAATGGGATTTATGGTCTGTGTCTTTGAAGCTTTATGTTGGGTTTCAGCTTGTTCTGAATCATACTCCTCGCTCCCTCTTCCTCTTGAAAACCAGTCAATCGCTGTAGAGATGACTCCAAAGCTGATAGTCCACCAAAGATAGGCTATGGGACTGAGTAGAGTTCACATCTGGATGTTACCCACTGTGATAATGTGCATTAAAAGGTTAGGCCAGGGCACCTAACCCTGCTCTTTATTATTCTCTTATCAGCCCCAGCTCCTTTCTCTGAGGTGCCCAGGCCCCTTCCTTGAGACCTCTCACTGCATAAAAGATCACCCTTTTAAGTGTAAAGGGAAAGCCTGTTCCTCCCCTCCCCAGTGTGTGTCCCACCCAGCTTATAGCACTAGTGCAATCCACAAATCTGTCTGAGGGTGTCTCTACATTCACTCTAAGTTTCACCATGCAGGCCTGGGTCTCCCAAAATGTAACCCAGGGCCCTGTATGGTTTGTACTATCCACAGGCACATAAACACCCATTGCACGTATAAAGCATACACATGCTGTACAGTACTGTATCCTCAGTGTACTGCACCACTCATAGGCACACATACACCCAGCACTTCTACTTATCATCCACGCAATTCATCCTTCATGTACTGTAACATTTATAGGTACATATACCCAGCACATGCACTTATCCTTAATGAATGGGCCTAAATCCTTCAGGTACTGTACCACTCTCAGGTACATGCATCTCCACAACATCATGCATACACCATGCACTCACCACCCCGTACTGCATTGTCCCTATATGTCACCCTCCCCAGTCACACATACACCCAACACAGATACACCTTCTGCGCTGCACAGTACTTCACACCATTCTGATGTAGCCAACGGGGAGTTAAGCACACAGCAGCCACACCCCTACTGGTCCAACAATACTGCAATCTGGGAGGCAGGGCTATGTCAAGGCACACACATTTGATCCGTGTTAGCCTATGGTAACAAATATCAGCATTAAGAATCCAGACATCAAGACACTTAGGCACTCGGGCAGGGGTGTACGTCCATTACCATGCAGAGGACTTTTTCTTTCCACCAAAAGTATTCACTTTGTTAGGACGTATCCATCAAGTCACCTTAAAGTAATAAAATGATTTATTAGGTTAGAACACTGCCACAATGATACCTCTAAGTACTATTACGATTCGTATGGTTAGAACACAGCCACAGTGCTATCTCTAAATAATAAAAGGATCCATGTTGTTAAGACACGACTAGTATGACACCTTAAAGTAATAAAGGGATTTTCATTGTTAGTACATTGCCTCCAAGTCACCTCAAAGTAGTAAAAGGATTCGCTTGGTGGATTCAACTTCACCTCGAAGTATAAAAGAATTCACTTTGCTAGGACACTGACACCATGTCATTTCTAAGTAATAGGAGGGTTCATTTAGTTAGGACACTGCCTCCTTGCCGTCTCCAAGTCATAAATTAATAAAAGGACTCACGTGAATGGAATTTGTTGGTATGTCACCACACAGGTTTTTTTTGCTCTGACATTCTGTACTACAGCACACGGAGTTTCATTGCAGACGTGAGCCTGGCTGATTCTTGATTGGATACCCGCTCTGACTGATGGAATTTGGATTTGTTTTTGACAGCATCTGTTGTCATTGCAGTTGTGAAGATGTTGGGATGATGAGTTTCATGAAGAGATCATTAATATCTGAGTCCTATACTAGTGCGTTGAGAGAACTCCAAGGATGAAATCATTTATATAAAGGAATGAATTCGAATTTTCTGGCTGTCTCGACATTGAGTTTCACTGCGTCTGTACTGTAATCCTCCATGGAATTATTGTAATAAATTCTTTAAACTGCAACGTGTGGGATTTTCTGGTCTTTTCAGATAGAGGATAGCAGAGCCATATAAAATGACTTAAAATCCCAAATTTTCCTTGTATTCACCTCAAAGTAATTAGAGAATTTGCTTGGTTAGGACACTGCCACATGCTATCTCTAAATAATAAAATAATTCCATTCTTTAAACCACAGCTGCAAGGCCACCTTCAAGTATTGAAAAAAATGCACTTGATTGGGAGGGACATGGCCACCAGGCCACTCCGAAGTAATAAAAGGGATTAAGATTAGAACACTGCCGCCAAGCCACCTATATGTAATGGAACAGCGCCTCACTCTTGAAGATGTCAACCTTTAGTTACATGGATTGCTCTAATGGATGAAGACGCAGGAGTACCTTATGTATATGGATGGCTGCAAGAAGAATTCGTTTTAACACAATCCTTCTTAGGACCCCAGAATGGGCTGGCAGTGGTCGGTTTCTCACAGCCCAAAATAGCCAACATGTGAAACAAAGGACAGTGACGACGGCAGGAAGAAGTGATGTTTAGCAGTGAATGTCTTCTGAAGTAGCCAAAGGAACAAGCTGTGTATGCTGTATCCAAGAAAGCTTTACAGAAATACCAGATGTTTCCATTCAAACAACATCAACAAGGATACAGCAAGTTAACATAAAGAAAATATAAGCAAAGCTACGGTTCACACAATGTTCTGAATGTGTAGCTTAAGCAAATAAAATACGTATGCAACACACACTGTTAACAGTCAAGAAATGTGCAACACCAGTTGCCAGCATGCATCACTTTAATCAAACAACCGTCTCCCATACAAGCCCTCAGCCAGAACAAAGCTCAATGCAACAAGCAGGCAACCCTACCCCAGGGACATCCGTTTTCAATACTTTGCTCTACAGAGATCTTGAATTTTTGGCTGACTTCGGCAATCATTAGACCACCATGAAGTGAAACAAGTGCTTTCCGAAACTTAGACCCTTATGATATAAGCACAGCTATTTTAGAATTTTACAGCAATTTATATGAGCAGATTTCTTACAGAATCTCAGATCTCTATAATTTAAGCGGAGCTCATTTGTAATCATCGACCCTAAAAGCGCCTTCCTTATGGAAGAATGGATAGTTCTTTCAGGATCCTATAGCACTAAAACATAAGCTCGGTTCCTATAGATTCTTGGACGACTCCATGGGCCCTGATGCAAGCAGGGAAAACGGATCCTTTCACTGCAGCTGCGATAGTAAAATACAGAAATCCCTAGGGTTTCATGGGCTTCTCGGAGCTCTGGGTCCCAGTGTAACTGCGCCAATGGTAGCTACGTCTCGGGGCGCTATTATCTGTATGCCCTGGACAAAATCACCCACTTAATGCGGCATCGGTCAGGTCCAATACGGGCCACATCCATTTATTAATAACTGGCTTGTTAAGGAGACGGATAAAACTATGGGCTGAGATTCAAGGTGACAGCACTAGAGCAGAGGAATCCTTCGCTTTGCTTTATGACCTGTACTAGAAGCATCCCGGGGAAAGAGAGCGAAAACACTAAAATGGCCAAAAATGTTTGACTTCAGTATGTTCACATAGCCTGTCAAAATAGAAAAGTGCTGCAGCCACCTTTAAAGGACACAGCGGCTCTAACATGCGCCGTCTGCACTCACGTCAACGAGGGGAAAGCAGTCTTGGCAGCGAGGTGACAAGTGAGCAGGATATGCATGGCCAGAAAACGGCAGAGCAGGTATTAAACAACGTTTATACTACACGATGTAGAGGATCGGAAAGTCGAGTCAGCGCACAGCACCGATTATAGCGTTCGTTTTTTCACCGCCAAATACACTCAGCAATCGTTAGAAAAATAATGGGTTTCTGTGTTCCCACTTCGCCACAAGAATCATTCTGTTCTGCTCTGTATTGTGCATTTTCACTGAATTACCAGGCGGTAGTCTTTCTAGGAAATGGTATGTTTATTGAATGTGTGGGCTTACTATTCACTGTTACTGAAACGGAGACAAGCTCGAATGAATAAATAATAAAGTATTGGTTTTCAGTAGCTTAAATCCCATCAGTGTTAGTACAGTACTAACACTTATACTTATAAAGAATAACAGCTTAATGATTTTAAGATATACGATCCCATTAATGCAAACTGCTTAGCTTAGAAGCTAATAAAGCAGGCACCACCAATTGAAAACGCAAAAAGAGCAACTTCTCACCAAAGGGGTTCTTGAACTCTTACTACAGCCTTCAGTTCCTACGGACTTTCTGTTCAACCACAACAGAAAGAGGTTAGCACTTTAGCACAGAGTTGATAATGGAAAGACAGAAAACATTCATTTGAGGTGGACAGTTGAAGAGGGTGAAGATAGGAGCCTTTCATCTTTAAGAGAGGAAGAGCGGGCACGGCCGAAGGAGCCAAGATGGCGGGAGTATTTTAGTGCCGCTCCCGCAACCTCCACAAATATCCTTCCTAATCCGGTGTCCAGGGTCCCCCAATAAGTCAGTAGAGGGGGTGCTACGTACCTCACATTGGCCGGTAACAAGCCCCCCGATCGGTGATTCCGCTTCCCCTGTGGGCGCTGAGACTCTGAGGCCGCGCCGCCTCCAACGAGTCTAAAAAGGCGGATACCTGCAACAGTGACTGGAGGGCCATACTGTTATATCTTGTGACATGTCAAATGACAATCTATTCTATGTACTTTTATTTTCATTGTACTGCTCCTGACAAGCTATGGAATGTAGAATGTAACCGGAGGGAGGATTCCAGGAGTGGGAGACAGAGGACAGTTGATGAAGGCTGCGGTCAGGGGTCCTTGTTTGGTGACTTAATAAAACAGCTTCAACATATTTCCAAGGAGTGCCTTTTACCTATTTGGAAAAGTGGCGACGAGGGTGGGATGCGGAGATTAAGCACCCTATGGTTGGAACTGGCGAAACCTGTATGAAGATATTGGACCCCTGGCTCATTTCTGAAGACGTTGGTGAAGTGAACAGTGTGCTCGCAGCATTTGTGGCAAGTATTTCACAAGAAAGAAAAGTAAAAGAAGATTGGGCTACTGACTGATGGAACCCAGTTTATTGCTGATGTGTGCGAAGGGTCAAGTTGAAGAGCGACCGTGCCGGAAGGAAAGCAAAAGGCAAAATTTATGTGGTTGAAAAAGGGAGAACGTTGCTGGGTTGGAGGGAGCAACGAGCGTTAGGAATGATATTGAACCCCAATCATCCTGACCAGGTGTTGCTGACAGAGCTCAACAAGAAAAGTAAATGGTGCTCTTTATTTCCAAATTTATTTGCTCAAAGTTTGGGTTGCTTGAAGGGATTTGAACACAAAATTGTTTTAAAAAAGGGTGTGACGCCAAAGGTACATAAAGAACGGAATGTTCCATTAGCATTACGAGAAAAATTGAAGGAGGAGTTGAAGCGTTTATGTGATGCTGGTGTGATTGAGCCTATTGAAGCCTCCGAGTGGCTGAGCCCTATAGTTAGAGCGAGGAAACCCAATGGCAAGATTTGCATGTGTGTGGACTTGCGTGATCTTAATGAGTGTATATGGGTTGACCGGCATCCTCTTCCTTGCATTAATGAAATGTTGATGTCCGTGAAAAATGCTGGATATTTCACTACGTTAGATTTATCAAATGCTTATCATCAAATACAACTGCATTCGGATTCCAGGCATCTTACATCTTTTGTAACTCCAGAAGGGGCTTATAGATTTACTCGCATGCCTTTTGGCTTAGCATCAGCTTCGGCAGTGTTCCAAAGGGTCATGCAGAGGATATTGCAGGGCATGACAAATGTGCTTGTTTTCCAAGACGACATATTAGTGTGGGAAAAAAAATGAAAAACTGCATGATGTAGTGCTATCGACGGTTTTGAAAAGATTAGAACAGGTTGGTCTTACTATTGGTTTGGATAAATGCAAGTTTGGGGTGAAAGAGGTTGAATACTTAGGACACACACTGACAAGTGAAGGGATTAAACCCAAGTGCAATTTGGTGGAAGCGATTGAAGAAGCACCAGTTCCTCAAGATAAAGAACAACTGCGTTCTTTTTTGGGGCTTGCGGAATATTATTCGAAGTTTGTGGATCATTTTTCTGAAAGGGTCCATGTGTTGCGAGCACTTATGAAAAAAGGAATGCTATTTAATTGGACACAGGAATGCCAACGGGCGTTTGAGGATATTAAGGGCTCTATTGTAAAAGCGGTAGTGTTAAAACCTTTTGATCCTGCTGATAAGACAATAATCATAACAGATGCCAGCAATTACGGTCTAGGAGCAGTGTTAATGCAGAAGTGTGATGGTCGGGAAAGAGCAGTGGCATTTGCTTCTCGTACACTCATAGGTGCTGAAAGCACATACTCTACCATAGAAAAGGAAGCATTGGCTTGTTGGTGGGGTATACAACACTTTAGAACATTTGTGTGGGGTATGGAGTTTGAATTGCGCACAGATCACAAGCCTTTAATTGATTTGTTTTCTACGAGGGGAGCTAGCAGAGCTACTACACGCATAGCTAAGTGGATATATCGACTTCAAGAGTTTGTGTTTACCATAAAGTACGTGCCAGGGACAAAGAATGTGAACGCCGACTGTTTGTCGAGACTACCATTGGTTGGGGAAGAGTATCCTGAGGACGAGGAATGGATGGTGGCAGAAATAGCTGAAGTGAGCAATGGTGCCGTCAGTGAGGAGGAATGGAAACAGGCAGTATCACACGATACCGAATTGAGTTTGCTTACAAGGGCGTTGTTATCTAAGCAGGGTTGGAAGATGTCGGAAGATTTGGGTGTTTTCAAAAATGTGTGGGATGAATTGTCTGTCTCTGATGGTATTGTGAGGAGGTGTGAAAGGTTAGTGGTACCCAAAAATTTACGTCACAGGCTAATGGAGTTACTACATGTGGGGCATGGAGGAATGTCAGCCATGAAGCGAAAAGCCCGGACTGACTTTTGGTGGCCAGGCATGGATATACAGATTGAACATTTTGTCAGGAACTGTATTCCATGTGCATGTAGTGACAAGTCGCACACATCACAGGACACACCTTTGAATTTCATTCCATTTCCTGATTGAGCGTGGGAAAAAGTAGCCATAGACATTTGTGGTCCTTTTGAGTGTTTAGGTGCTAATGACAGGTTTGCAATAGTAATGATGGATTACCATTCTAAGTGGCCAGAAGTGGCGTTCATGAGGGATATAAAGTCATCCAATGTGATTACATTTTGTGAGGAGGTTTTTAGAAGGGAAGGATGTCCAGGCATTATTTTGTCTGACAATGGTCCTCAATTTGTTTCTGAGGAATTTGAGTCATTTCTTAGCAAGTGGGGTATTAAGCATCACAAGACACCTGTCTATCATCCCAGGGGGAATGGTTTGGTGGAGCGTTTCAACAGGGTGTTAGGAGAGTGTATACAACTAGCTATGTCTGCAAACCTGTGTTGGAAAAAACAAGTGAAGGATATGTTATGGGATTACAGAATTACACCACATTCTGTAACTGGGGAAACGCCATTCAAGTTGATGAAAGGTAGAGTGCCGTGCACAGTGGCCGTGCCTGCTTGGATGGAAAGGACAAATCGACAGGGGTTGAAGGAAAAAACAATGAAAGAAAAGGTTAGGAAGTACCAAGACCACTATGTGCAAAGACATAATGAAAAGTTGATAAAAGGGAGAAGGAGGTGTGAAAAGGGAATGTATGTCCGAGTGCGTGAAGGGGGTATGTTTAAAAAGGGATTTTCCAAATGGTCAGATCCTAAAGAGGTGCTCGAAACCAAAGGAAACTTGGTGAGATTGTCAGATGGAAAGTGGTGGAATATGAGGCAGGTTACTTTGTGCAGCGAGATTGAAATGAGACAATGTTTGGGACAAAGAAAAAAACTGCAACCGAGGTCACTGAAAATAGAACATCTAATCGCGTTAAGATAAAGCCAAAGAGATTTCGCGATTATGAGTGTACTTAAGTATGTTTCATTGATTGGTTAGAGCGAGCATCCTTACCATGCCTTATATGGTCCGGTATATATTTTGTTTTGTTAAGCATAGATGTTATTTATTTTTATTTCATTTTTTTTCCGTTGTTATATTTAGTTTGTTTTAATGTTTAGGAAAGGGGATGTGTTATATCTTGTGACATGTCAAATGACAATCTATTCTATGTACTTTTATTTTCATTGTACTGCTCCTGACAAGCTATGGAATGTAGAATGTAACCGGAGGGAGGATTCCAGGAGTGGGAGACAGAGGACAGTTGATGAAGGCTGCGGTCAGGGGTCCTTGTTTGGTGACTTAATAAACAGCTTCAACATATTTCCAAGGAGTGCCTTTTACCTATTTGGAAAACATACCATGATGGAGAAAATCAGAGGTCCCCGAAACCTGCTATGGTTTGTGGCCTCCCTCTCCTCTGCCCCTAATGAGCCCGCGTTTCACGACGGAGGCGACCCCAGTGGATGCGCTGCATAAATCCCATGCTGTAGCTCTTGTTCTCCTGCCGGACGCGGCCCGCGGTGTGACAGAGGCGGCTGCCGCACTTATGCCCTCGATCAGACCAAGGCCTTCGCACCCCACTGGCTGGGTTTGGCGTCATTACTGTGAGTGGAGCTGACCACCTACTCCCTCCACTGGGCCCCCCATTATCCTCGCAATGCAATAGCTGCTTCGCTCCGCGGGACAAGCGGCTAGGGCCTCACGTTGAGATGCCAGGCCGCCTGGCTGCCTAGAGTATATCTGGGGCCGCTGAGACACCTGATGGGCCGGATTGCGGGAGCTTGCTCCGGGCTCTGCTGCCAACATAGCCTGGACTCTTGGTGGAGCTGCGATTCTACAATGAGATGAGGAGCTATGGGCTCGGCCCTTGAGAAACTGTAATCACCTTGCTTCCAACCATGCTGGTGCCACCCCAATGTGAGCGCCCTTCCTGGGTGCTGTCATCCCCTTATATCCCTGGATACCACCTCAGCGACTGGACACATATCTCTGCGGCCTACCGTGCAGCTGAACTGTATTCCTCCCCCCCCCCACAGTTCCACCTCCTGCAGCAGCACCTGGGGACGCAAACTGACTCCTTATTAACAATCTGTAGGGCACGGGATGATACATTTGTGACTTCCACTCAGCCTTAGCCCCTGCTATCAGGTGAAACCTTCCACTGCCCTGCTCGGCCTAACCCTTCATTTGGTGCCGGGGTTAGAGGTCGTTGGGCTGTAGCAAAGGAGTAGCAAACCACTGGAAAAACCTATATGGGCTAATGGCTGCTCCATCTTTTTGGGAGTTTTTGAAATCCCTGATGTTAATGGGCAGTAGCTGAGAGAACACCACTGACTATCGATCCAGGATTCCCGACACCTGGCTGTGGTCACCCCAATCGACTGCCTTTCCTGACTGCTTGTGCTGCCCCATTTGAGGCAAGAGGGTCGTGTATGAAGTGGTTGTACTCTCCTGTGGACTGGCACCCTTTGGCCTATAGCCAGGTAAGGACCACCTGTTCTCCCTTACCACTTTGCTACTGCCCACGTTTATCCCTGGGGGTTCCTATATACAGAGGAGGTGCGCATCATTGTCTTAAACTCTCCTCACCCCCACCCTGAAACAACAGGGGTAAGGACAAACCCTTGGCCTCCACCTCCAAATCTAAAATAGACAAGATTCCCACCAGTGCTCCTGAAATGATTAAGTAATTGATGGGCGGGGAATCCAAACCAACACTTTTGAATTCTCGGATGCACATCACATCCTCCAAACACTCCAGATGTCCCAAGAGGCCCTTGAGTCCAAATCTGATGAGGTCAGCATCACGGTCACCCTATTACATCAAGACCTTAGATCAGCAGCAGGCCGGGTGACTGAGGTGGAAGGACATGTTTCTACACTGAAAGATGAATCCTCTGACCTCAAATCCAAAGTGACCTCTCTGGAGGCGAAGGTCCATACCTAGAGGCCAGGGCAGAAGACACAGAATCTCTCCCAGAGAAGTAACCTCCGCTAGAAGGGCTTCCTGGATGGAGTAGAGTCCCCTATCCGACCAACTTCGTGGAGACACAGCTTCAATCCTTAATGCCAGAGGAACCGTTATCGCCCTGTCTTGTGGCTGAGTGGGCACACCGCGCACTAATGTCACAGCCTCCCCCCATAGATCCCCAAAGGCTGTTGATTATTAAACTCCTAAACTTCCGTGATCGAGACACGATCCTTAGAAAGGCCAGGACTCGCAAATCAGCTTCTCTGCCAATCTTCACATATTATGATCTTTCGGGACTACACTGAGGAAACACAAGCTCAAAGGAAATCCTTTGACGCAATTAAACAGAAACTCAGTACGATGTCCATCCCTTATGCATTGCTCTTTCCTGCAAAACTTTGTGTTGTGCATAACTCCAGCTCTCTATTTTTTTGATACCCCAGAGATTGCTTGGCAGTGGGCCACTGAACAACGACTGCTTTGTAAACATGATTCCTTGAGGGGCGGCCCACAAGATGCTCCCACTATTCCAAAACTAGTTGGTGTTCGATACCGATCTCGACATTGTCCCAAATCCAGAAACAAGAAGAGGGAAAAATCTCCGAGGACCTCGGTGCCCGAAAATGGTGACTCTCAACCTGAATTTACAGATGGATCCACACCTACACCTTCACAAACTTTGACTGTGTCTGGGGACGTTGCAAGCTCGGCTGACATGGACCTCCTCCTGGGGTCACCAACCATTTAACTACATGTGAAATTTGCCAACAGATCATACCCTTGTATCCTCTTAAAGCAATGATAGATGACAGGAAAGTAGTTCTCAAATGCCCAAGTGTATGTGTTTGTTGGTTAATGTTCTATGTTTTATGGGTGAAAGAAGCTTTCTTGGTAGAAGTGTTGAGTTGGTGGGGAATTGGAGGAACTGTTCTACTGGGTGTAATGTTTGATTTTCACTTGTTGGTAATATTTTCTACCACACATGCCTGCTTAGCCAACTATTCTATTCACTCTGTGACCCCACCTTTGTTGCTCCCACTGGATTTTCCCCACATGCTTACCAACAGTCTTAATATGAAGTTTGCCCTTATCTCCTGAAATGTAAATGGTCGGCTGGTCCATATCAAGGACACTAGTGTCCTTAAATTCCTTCAACACCTCCGCCCTGAAGTGGCTCTGCTGCAGGATACCCATCTTCTTGGCACTCATTGTCCCTTCCAAGGTTGATACGGTTATAACCGAGTCTTTCATTTGGGCTTCACCAGAGGTTCTAGAGGTGTAGCGATTCTCCTTCACAAATCCTTTCCCTTGGCGAACATCCAAACATTTTATGACCCATTGGGTAGATACGTAGGGGTGGTGGGTATGTTAGAGGGGAAGCCATATGCTCTCTTAAGTATATACATTACTCCAGTATTACATAAATAGACATTTCAAGTCCTAACCAAAGTGATAGTAACTCTACTACGTGGCGTTCTCCTGGAAGGAGACTTTAATGCAGTCTCTATTCCATCTCTGGATGTTTCTCTGTGCCCATTCTGGTTCCCTTACTTCTTTGCTGGCTTCTTTGAGCCTCTGCAATGCCTGGAGAGTCTAGAACTCTAGAGGTTCTGCCTACTAAACACCCAGGCGTCTAATTGCCCAATGTCTTGTATAGACGTGATTTTACTCCCTGCAGTCGACCTTTTGGACACAATTGGGGTTTCAATGCTTCCCAGAGGCATATTCAGCCATTCCCCACAACTCCTCCAGCTGAAGTCAGCCATCCTGAGCAGACCCCCTATGTGGCGCCTCAATGTGTGGTTCCTTACAGGTTAACATTTAAACACACTTGGATGAAGAACTCCAATCCTACTTTGATAAAAATGAAGGCACAGTTGAGAGTGCAGGCACTCTATGAACAGCGAGTAAACCAACGATCCAGGGGGTGGCAAAAAGATAATGGGACAAAGGGAGAGAGAGCAAAAGCGTGACGTAACTAACCTTGAGACATGTATACTCACTACCAAAACTTCACCGCCCTTCATCCGATCAAAACACTAACTCAGCAACTCAAATTAGATAACACAGAGCTCTGTCACCCAGACTCCCATGAGGGTTGCCAATGCTGGTGGTAGACTATCCAATAGGTGTATGAACATGGTGACAAAAGTAGCGTCCTATTATACAGACTAGCGTTTAAACGCCTTGAATCAAACTTTATCCCAGCCGTGGTGACCTGGTCAGGAGCCATGGCCACTAAGGCTTAGAACTTTGCAGCTGCATTTGCAGCTACTATAGACATTTGAATGCTTGCCACCTGCGCCCCCCAGCGGAACAGGCTCAACCACTGCTGGCAGACATATACCCCTTCCTACTCTTGCTAAGGCCGGAAGTGCATTTCTGGATAAACCCCTTACAGTCAAGGAAATCCAAGACACTATCCACGGCCTAAAACCTGGTAAAATTCTAGGTCCGGACAGTCTTCCCCTGGAGTATTGTCCATCCTTCGTGATATATTATCACCCAGTCTGCTTCAACTTTATATGGAAGCACTACAAGTGGGGTCCATCCCACAGGAACTTGACTTGGCAACTATCTCCGTCATCCCAAAGACTGACCAACCTTCTACTGACTGTTAGGCGTACCACCCCATTTCTTTATTTAACACTGATGTCAAACTCGTTGCCAAAATATTAGAGACACGGCTCCAAACTGTTGCTGGGTCTCTAATCCACCAAAACCAATGTGGTTTTATGCCAAGCCGCAGTACAAGACACTGTATACAGCGACAGCAGATTGCTTTTGACCACATGGACAAGTTTGCTACAGACACTGCCCTATTACTCGTTGATTTTGAAAAAGCATTTGACACAGTCGATTAGGACTATCTGCAGGCAGTGCTCGACTGAATGGGGTTCGTGCCAGATTCTGGAAAATGATCTCTTCCCTCATATGCGACGGATCAGGCCATGATCAACAGATATAGTTTTCCTTTATCTAGCGGACCATAGCACCTCAGGCCCACGGCTCCTAGAGCTTCTTCGGCTGTTTGAGGAGGCTTACAACCATCGCTTCAATAAGGAGAAACCCCTATTGATTCTGCTACAGGGAGAAACTACATCAATCACCTGGTGAATGGAAATACCCATGTGTCATCTCAGTTTCAAATACCTAGGGATTCACATTACCATAATGCCTGAACAAGCCCACGTTCTTAACCTAACTCCCCTTATGAAGAAAACCAGAAGCAGTCTAGCGATCTGGCAAACCATCCCTCTTAATCTACTCGGTAGGGTTGCCCTGACCAAAATGATGGTGCTGCCGCACTTCTTATATACCCTACAAAATTTTCCACACTACATCCCTGATGCCTGGTTTCATGAAGTGGCGGTGCTGATAAACTAATTTCTCTGGCGAGGTCGGCACCGTAGGATTGCTCCTGCTAAATGCTGCAGATCGGTTTATGATGATGGAATTGCCAAAGTGGATCTCCGCCTATACTATTGTGCATCCCATCTTCTGATTATAAAAGACTGGCTGTCAGGCAGCTGGAATGATCCAACCTACCGATTGGAGCGAGCTTGGTGGACTTGGTCCGGATGGGGTGATGCAAATGGGACCTAATGGGGAGCACTACACTAGCTGACATATGGCCAGGTCCACCATGTTTTCATTCACTGACCTTCAATCCCAGTTTTCCCTTACACAATTTCACAAATACCTCCAAGTGTGGCATGCCCTTTGTTGCTATGCCTCACGCCTTCAAGACCTGCCAGAGTTGAACCCTCTTGAGGCAAAGCTATTGATGGGAAGGATGGGGCAGGGTGGAGTGACTCCGTCCATAATGGGAGGATTCGATTGGGGAGTTGGACGAAGTTGAATGGCGGGAAGCAGTATGCCCTCACAAACTTGCGATATCAGTTTGCCTGCATCAGATACAACTGGACTATTTACACCAAACCTACATGTCCCCTCAATACTTCTATGCAGCCGGTATCCTTCCTGATTCCGCCTGCAGGTGTTGTCCCACTCCCATAGGTGATTTCTTTCACATGGTGTAGCAATGTCTGAAAATTGCCCAATATTGCTCTAAAATTGAAAACACACTTTGGGCTGTCCTGGAACCCCCAGTTCAATTGACTCCTGATATGACATTGCTGGGTGTGATGGAGGAGATGAGGGGCCTTCGAGGGGATAGGGCCTTGGTGGACTGGTGCCCCAGGCAGGAGGAACCGATTTGTAAGGCTTGTGGATGCACTAAAAGTTCTCAAAAATCTGGGTTAAGTGGTGGTAATATTTTGGTTTAACTGTTAAACTGGACGATATATAATCTCTGGCTGAATGAACTGTGGGAGATGGAGGGGAAAGGTAGTGGATTAGAGACAGGAATTGTAATTAACACTGGAAACCTGTTGTTCCCATGTTTACTGCTGAACAATGTCATGCCTTCTTTGTACCTTTTAATAGAAAACTCAAAAAAACTTGTTTATGAAAAGATAAAAGAGAAGAAAAGTACGTTTTGGGTTACCAAATAGAGTAGACACCCAGAGAAGTGTCTGATTCAATTGGAACATTTACAAATGCAGGAATTTTTAAACAATGCTGGGGAGAAGTATTATCTGAGAAATCATACGGCTCAAAGCAGCAACAACATGGTGAAAAGACAATATATCTCAAGGAATGCAGAAGCAGTGGTGAACGCCCTTCTTTAACTGAGGGTTGTGGGGTGTGTGGTGGAGAAACTGAAGCTCAGCAGGTGAGACTCTGATCAGACAGCTGAGTTTATCTGTGCTAATGCTCCCAGAAAGACCTCAGACTGACCCTTACAAATACGGTTGGGGGTACTGAAAGTTTTCAGAAATACCAAAACAGTAAAAACCTGAGTGGAAGGCCTTAGTTGAGAAGACAGCATGGCCTAGGCAAAAAGAGTACATTTGATAGAAGCCCATAATATAGGAGTAACAATGATTGCTAGGAGAAAGCACAGCTTTTCTTCAACTTTTAGGTGAGCAGCGAGCAAATGGCCCAGAAGACCCTAAAGAGGCTCAGGGCCTGGGAAAGCCATACCAAAAGACTGCTAAATCCTTGCAAAGGGACAATGCATCTTTGCTTAACAGAGCAAGATGTCCACTCCCATCTGCACAAGTACACCACCAGAAATGCTGGCCTGAATCTGTAGCTTAAGTACTAGCTGCACCATAAGACCCGGGAGAAGAAACTAGAAGCTTAAGGTCACTTCACAATAGCAAAGTAGCCCTTGTGGGAAGTGGCACATTTTAAAGTGTAAAATGTCAGAGTAACCAAAGAACAAAGATAATACTAAACCAGTGTTAGGAGACATTTTGAAATAAGGTAAACCATTGTCTGCTACCATTGACAGCCGCATACATTAAGATTATACCACAGATTGCGCAAAGCAGGCATTCATGAATTTACTCAAAGCATGGAGTCAAGTGCAGATAAGGAGAAAATAGCAGAATAGCGAGGACAAAAGGAAATTCTAAGAAATGAATGGACATAATCAGTCATCTCAGCAAAGCACATGAAATGGGAAATAACAAGGAGGAAATTAATAAACAAATAAGGAGGAAGGGTAGGAAATAAGGAGAGAAGAGAAAAAAGGAAAATTAACATGATTGTCTGACATTATGATGAGAAAGAAAATCTGAATCTCTTTGTATAAAGTGGAATAGCGAGTACTATTTTAAACACCTAATAGGAAAAAACAGCAATTGTATTTCTGCAGCATGACAAGCTGACCAAACTAGCTGACCTCTGACCATCATAAGAGGAAAAAAAGTTGGACACAACAGGACTAACCTTGTGTAAGGGGCACTGGTAAGATAAAGGGAGGCTCAGAAGAACGAGTTACTTACCTTCGGTAACGACTTTTCTGGTGGATGTATTAGCTACCTGTGGATTCCTCACCTAATGAATACTCCCATGGCGCCAGCATTCGGCGGAAATCTTCTTCCCAGCTTCTGCACGTCGACGAGGACTTCACATTTGCCCACGCGACGCCGTCTGACGTCATGCTGGCAATAAGAGGTCCTCGCCGACGTGCCGACGTCAGTACCAACACTTTTTTACGTGCCTGAGAACAATAATCCAATGCAATGAAAGATAAAGACAACATCTCATAACATTATAAACTACACATCATTGCAAGAAAATGGCTATAGATTTAATAAAACCTCTTTTTTTTTAAACCAATACATATATACACTAAACAAGTATATATACAAATAAATAGATATATATATACAAATATCCATATATACATAATCTATTGCAGTCCTCAAGACCAAGAGGAGCACACTCAAGGATTAAATTGGTGAGACCAAAAAGGCAACGGGGAGGCGGGTGGGACCGTGAGGAATCCACAGGTAGCTAATGTATCCACCAGAAAAGTAGTTACCGAAGGTAAGTAACTCGTTCTTCTGATGGATACAACTACCTGTGGATTCCTCACCTAATGAATAGAGTCCCAAAGCAGTACCACGCCCAGTGGTGGGTGCCTGTAGGGTCAAACCAAGAAATCCTGCAGCACTGACCGTGCAAAATGGCCGTCCCTTCTGACCTCAGAGTCCAAGCAGTAATGCTTCGCAAAAGTGTGAAGGGACGACCAAGTTGCGGCTTTGCAGATGTCGACCACAGGAACACCCCTAGCCAAGGCCGAAGTGGCCGCCTTAGCCCTGGTGGAATGAGCTCTAATACCATCAGGAGGATCCTTCTTTGCTAAAGAGTAACACATTTTAATGCAAAGAACAACCCACCTGTAGAGTGTTCTCTTGTGGACTGCCTTTCCTGTCCTCTTGCCCACGTATCCGATGAAAAGCTGATCATCCAGCCTGAAATCCTTCGTTCTGTCAATGAAGAAGCTTAACGCCCTCTTTGGGTCCAAGCGATGAAGTCTCTCCTCTACCTTTGAAGGATGAGGCGGAGGATAGAACGTGGACAGAGTAATTGTCTGGGCCAAATGGAAGGGTGAAACAACCTTCGGAAGGAAAGCAGCCTTGGTCCTCAACACCACCTTATCCCCATAAAAAGTTGTATAAGGGGGTTTTACCGATAAAGCCTGCAACTCACTCACTTTCCTTGCAGATGTTATGGCCACCAGGAAAACTGTTTTAATAACTAAGAACCTTAAGGGGCAAGAATGCATAGGCTCAAAAGGGGACCCCATGAGGAAAGTCAGGACCAAGGACAAATCCCATTGAGGCATAACGAAAGGTTTTGGAGGGTATTTATTCATAAGGCCCGTCAAGAATCTAAGAACTATAGGGGATTTAAATAATGATGGTTGGTCTGGAAGACAAATGAAGGCTGACAAGGCAGACAAGTAACCCTTAATCGTAGCCACTGCACAACCTTTCTGCGCTAGAGACAAAGCAAAAGATAAAACGTCCGACAAATGAGCACGTAAGGGATCAACCTGCCTCTCTCCACACCATACCACAAATTTGGACCACCTATTAGCGTAGATAGTTTTAGTGGAGTGTTGCCTGGCCGCTAAGATAACATCCACTACATCAGGTGGGAGAGAAAAGGAACTCAGGTTGCCCCGTTCAATCTCCAGGCATGAAGGTGCAGGCTCTGGAGGTTGGGGTGTAAAACCTGCCCCTGCAACTGCGAGAGGAGGTCTGCCCTGAGAGGGAGACGGAGCGGAGGGCACAGTGAGAGTTGGAGAAGGTCAGAATACCACACCCTCCTTGGCCAATCCGGAGCTATTAAGATTACTTGGGCCCGGTCTTGGCGAATTTTCCTCAATACTCGAGGAATCAAGGGTATGGGGGGGAAACGCGTAAAGCAACTGGTCGCACCAGGTTCTCTGAAACGCATCCCCCAAAGCCCCCTGCACCGGATACTGGAGACTGCAGTATAATGGACAGTGCGTGTTCTCTCGGGTGGCAAACAGATCTATCCGAGGAACCCCCCACATCTGGAAGATTAGACGGACTTGATCTGGATGGAGACGCCACTCGTGGTTGGCCGAGAAATGGCGACTGAGATTGTCCGCACGTACATTCAAGACTCCGGCCAGATTTGCTACCAAGCAAATCTGATGGTCCTTTGCCCAGGACCATAGTCGAAGAGCTTCTCTGCAGAGAAGGTACGACCCCACTCCTCCCTGTTTGTTCATATACCACATCGCGCGGACCTGAACCGACTGACCGCGAAGGGAAGGGAGGAAAGCCTTGAGAGCCAGACGTACAGCCCGCAACTCCAACAGATTGATATGAAAAATCTGTTCCTCTGGAGACCAAAGCCCTTTGATCTCCAGATCCCCCAGATGAGCTCCCCACCCTAGAGTGGAAGCATCCGTTATGACCGTGGTCACTGGTGGTGACTGCGTGAACGGCCTTCCTCGGGAAAGATTGTCGTCCGCAATCCACCACTTCAAGTCCGCAGCAGCATCTCTGGAGATCTTGACAGAACCCTCGAGATCTCCTCTGTGTTGAGACCACTGCCTTCGGAGGCACCACTGAAGAGCCCTCATGTGCCAGCGAACATGCGTGACCAACAGTATGCAGGAGGCAAACAAACCAAGCAGACGAAGGACCTTGAGGACTGGAACGACTGCTCCATTTTGAAACATTGGAACCAACTCCTGAATATCTTGAATCCGCTGAGGCGGAGGAAAGGCTCGATCCAATGTTGTATTCAGTACTGCCCCTATGAACAGGAGGCGTTGAGAGGGCTCTAGGTGAGATTTGGGCACGTTCACCGAAAAGCCCAGGTCGAACAACAACTGGGTTGTTGACTGCAGATGATGTAACACAAGCTCCGGGGACTTGGCTTTGATCAACCAGTCGTCTAGATAAGGGAATACTGCTATCCCCTTCCTTCTGAGCTCTGCCGCAACCACCGACATCACCTTCGTGAAGACTCGGGGTGCTGAAGTAAGACCGAACGGGAGGACCGCAAACTGATAGTGCTGCGACCCCACCACAAACCGGAGATACTTCCTGTGCGACTTGAGTATCGGGATATGAAAATAAGCATCCTGCAATTCGACAGACACCATCCAATCTCCATTGCTCAACGCCAAAAGCACCTGAGCTAGGGTCAGCATCTTGAACTTTTCCTGCTTGAGGAACCAATTCAAGACCAATTCAAGATCCTCAAGTCCAACCGACCATCCTTCTTGGGAATCAGGAAGTACCTCGAGTAACAACCTCAACCCCTTTCCTGCTCTGGAACCAACTCCACCGCGTCCTTTAAAAGGAGGACTTGAACCTCCTGTTCTAACAACAGGAGGTGTTCTTTTGAACAATAAGATGGGCGGGGCGGGATGGGGGGTGGAAACTCCCGAAAGGGAAGGGTGTAGCCTTTTCCCACAATGCTGATAACCCAAGTGTCTGATGTAATAGCCTCCCACTTGTGAAGAAAATGCAGTAACCTTCCCCCTACAGGAGAGGAGTGAGTGGGAATTGGTGGAAGCCTAAGGCTGCTTCGCCTGCTGCACCCCTCCAGAGGAAGAGGCAGAGTGCTGCTGAGAGGCTCTCCTGGTGCGGGCCCTACCCCTCCCTCTAAATGATCTAAAGGTGAGAGAAGAGGCAGGTTACTGGAATCTCCCCCGAAAGGAAGAGGAGGAAGAGCCACGTCCAAATCCACGAAACCTCCTAAAAAACCTGGAGGAGGCAGAAGAAGCGGCTTGCAGCCCTAATGACTTGGCTGTGGCCCTGCTTTCTTTAAACCTTTCCAAGGCCGAATCTGCTTTGGCTCCAAAAAGTTTGTCCCCATCAAACGGGAGGTCCAACAGGGTCGACTGCACGTCCGCAGAGAACCCTGAGTTGCGAAGCCAAGCCTGTCTCCTCGCAACCACAGCCATGCCCATCGCCCTAGCCACTGAGTCAGTCATATCCAACCCAGATTGGATAACCTGGGTTGCAGCAGCCTGGGCATCCGAGACGATATTCAAAAGTCCTTGGGGAATCTCCGTATGTGAAGATGTTATCTCGTCCATAAGAGCATAGATGTACCTCCCCAAGATACATGACGCGTTGGTGGACTTCAACGCCATGCTGCAGGACGAGAATATTTTCTTGGACTGTGAGTCCAACTTCTTGGAGTCTCTATCCCCTGGCACCGTCGGAAAAGATCCAGGCGCAGATCTAGAAGAACAGAAGGCCTGGACCACCAAGCTCTCCGGCGTAGGGTGTCTGGACAGAAAGCCAGGGTCAGATGGTGCAGCCCGATACCTCCTGGCCACAGCCCTATGATCAGCCAAGGAAGATACCGGCTTCTTCTACACCTCCAACACCGGATCAAGCAAAGCCTCATTGAATGGTAAAAGAGGCTCCGCTGCAGTAGAGGCCGGATGCAGGATCTCAGTCAACAAATTCTGTTTCGCCTCTGCTACCGGCAAAGGCAATTCAAGAAAGTTAGCTGCCTTTCTTACCACAGCGTGAAAAGTGGCTGCCTCCTCAGTATACTCCCCTGGAGATGACAAGTCCCACTCAGGGGAAGTATCCAGCCCACTAGCTGTATCCAGTCCATGAAGACCCTCACCAGAATCCTCTATCTCTCCTTCCTCCAAGACCCGTTGGTATTCCTGCTCCTCCAAGAGACGGAGAGCACACCTCCTAGAATGTAGCCTCTCTTCAATACGCAGCGTCGACATGGCATCCGCCGAATTTCGAGGAACGACGCCGATCGCCGGATCCATCCAACGCCATGTCCGGCGCCACAGGCAGCTTCGACGCGGAGGTAGGAGCCGGATGCAGAGAGGCGCGTCTCGGAGCCTCCGATGGTCCTGTCGGAGTCACTGGTCAAAACCCCGAAGTCGACGGGATGGAAACCTCCGGGGCCGAAACCTCTGGGGCCACCGGAGCGGACACCGGAGCCGACACCGGCACCGAGCCCACATTCCCTAAGGGGAGAAAGGGCATGAAGGGTGCTGGCCGTAGCGGCGCCGGAGCACCCAAGGTGAAAGCCAACTGCCCCGAAGGACCAGTTGGAGCACCTCCTGGAGCCATCTGCTGAAAGATGGTATACATCGCATTCAAAAATGCAGTATTATCGGCTCCAGGGGCAGGAAAAGCCGGATACTGGGGTGCCTGGATCGAAGGCGACCCAGACGCCAGCCTCGACGTCTGGGACGCCGGAGAGAACACCTGAGGCTGCGTCACTTCAATCACTGAAGATGTCTGCCCAGGTGAAGTCGGCGAAGCCGGAGAAGGCAACGGCGTCAATGGATGTGGAGTGTCTGTGGGACTGACCTCCCAAGTCTTACGACGCCGAGCCGAAGGGGACCTCGATCGAGACCTCTGGCTGGAATGGCGCCGTGAATCCCTACGGCGCCGGGAGTCTCGATGACGCTGATGAGTCTTCGGCAAGGAGGACTTCCTATGATGCTTCTTCTCCTTCCTCTTCGGCTTCGGCTTCGCCATGAAGAGTTTAGCCTCTCGCTCTTTTAGGGCCTTGGGATTCATGTGCTGGCATGAATCACATGTTGCGACGTCGTGGTCGGAGCTTAAGCACCATAAACAGTCCGAATGTGGGTCCGTAACGGACATCTTGCCCCCACACTCCCGACAGGGCTTGAAACCAGACTTCCTCTGAGACATAGTAACTCTCAGATAAAAATCACGCAGCAGAAAAACACAATGTAACTTCGAAAGCAACAGTAGCTCCCTCGAAGATAACAGTTTCGAACGCACGGAAAAAAGGGAAATGACGTCGGCACGTCGGCGAGGACCTCTTATTGCCAGCATGACGTCAGACGGCGTCGCGTGGGCCAATGTGACGTCCTCGTCGACGTACAGAAGCTGGGAAGAAGATTTCCGTCGAATGCTGGCGCCATGGGAGTATTCATTAGGTGAGGAATCCACAGGTAGTTGTATCCATCAGAAAGTAGGTCTCTCTTCAGGAACATGAGGGCGGCACAAGCCTAGACACAGCATGATGAAGAAGGAAATGCCCAAAAAGTGCTGAAGGATTGAGGAGGATGGATCAGGGGTGTTGTCTGACCCTCTCCCTAAAGATGAGATGTTTGTCATATCCACAGATGATACAGGTTATTGTCTTAACCACCACATAGATTTACCACTTCTGTCAGTGCATGGCTGAAGATCTGATCACATTAAGAACAGGAATAAAGAAGAAGGATAGAAATATAAAAGATCATTTGGAGTATATATGAGGGGAATGAAACATAACTCTTACCAAACATTTAAGATTAAAAACATGTTTAAAGTGATCGATTCCTGTCCCTGCCTATAAAATAAATGAAGAATCTAAAGGACTAGTTCAACTCTCTGAATGCGCATACCTAAAAAGTGACAAATATGGAATACATGTGTACTTCTGAAGAATAGGGGTTGAGCCATATCATAGCCTTAAGAGGGAGATGGATACCACTGCAACTCTGCTTTGCTTCGGAGATTGAAATGTTTATCAAAGACAGACAAATCTGAGTGAAGTGTACATTTATTTAAAGGGGCAATTATGTTGTGGACTCATACCTTTAGGGCTAATTTTAAGACTTGCCTGGACTGAGGCAATAAAAGACTGGTAGCCTAAAGAGGAAACACTAGAACACAGAATTAAATTTTCTGATGCAACAATGAGGAGGCCAAATATGCTTCAACTGGTAACACTGAGCAATAATATGTACTGTAAGGCGGTCACACAGTTTAAAACACACAGGCCTAGATTTTGATCAGGTGGAGTGAAATTACTGCATGTAATTATGCTCTGCCCTGTACAGAGTGGGTAGGCTTTTCCACACCTGGTATTTCCGAGTGTTTTAGAACCAGACATAGTTTTTCCATTGTCATTTGATGGACTTGCATGAATGGTGACACATGCACGCGTCTACAATTATGTCTTTTTTTTTTTTTTTTTTTTAAACTTTTGGCCTTGCTGCACAGCATCTTGCTGATGCTGTACAGCATCATAAGAGGCACTTGTCAAATCCAATAGGTCCCAGGGGCAAGAACAACTGGCCTTGCCAATACTTGTTTTCATTTACTGGTCTAAGTTGAGCACAACAACTTGAAAAGATAATTAAAATATAGATAAAACAGTGTCCACTTAAATCCATAAGTGGATGCATAAGAGGCATACAGAATGATGTGCCCGTTCGTGACCTCTTGCTTTTTATTTTTGACAATGCTGCACAGTATCAACAAAAAAATATTTCTCTTTGACAATGCTGTAAAGCATTGTCAAAAGCACTGTCAAATCCAAAAGGTCAAGAAGGCGAAACCTATTGGCTTTGCCAATGCTAGTTATTTATGCTATCTTGCCAGCCATGTAGAAGGGCAGCATGCCCATATTCAGGTCAATATAGTTCTTTCCGACAAAATATTTCAGTTCTCCCATTTGCCACTGCAGGCCCAGGCCAGGAAGCTTAATCAGGTTTGTCTGTGCCGGAGTCCTAATAGGGAATATTCAGGATTAAGAACAATTCATGTGGAGCCGAGACAGGGCACTATATTCATTTAGAAGGTCCAACATGTGTGACACTGACAGGCTTGTTTTTTTTTTTTTTTTTAAGTACACCAAAATATCATATTCATTCAATGATATTCAGTTCGTTGTGTTCAACACTTACCTCTCCAGTCTGTCATTCACACCCTTATAATACTGGCCAAGGACCTGATTACCAGGACAAAATGGGGGTGTTGGCAGTGAGTAGGCTCGAAGAGAACCCCGCCCAGTGTTTAACTGTCTGATATCACTCTCCTGGTTTTAAACTACACTTGTGGTCTCAAATATAACAATCAATTCAGCCCAGTACTATATGGCCAAAAACTGTAATTGTGAAGGACTCTGAACACAAAATTCCACTCTACTGTGTGAAGGCTTTCTCCATGTCTTTAGACTCCTCTGCATACTTCAAAATAAGTGTTGGTGAATATAGGTTATGTATAGTGTTCCGTCTCTAGATGCAAACCAATCGATCATAATGACTGACAGTGGTCAGTAGGATCTCAATTCCCCGAGTCCTTCCTTGTTTTAGGAACCATGACAAAAAAACAACACTCATATCAGTGACCACGCCTTTAATAATACGTTATTTAATTACATTTAAGAAATGACTAAATCCAGCTACTTAAAATGTAGTATTCCTCAACAGACGCTGTGTGTGAATGCTGTGCTAAACACAGGGTTGATCTGGGAGCCCAAAAGACTGGAGATCACATATTGTAATGAACGAGGGCAAGACAGAGAGTGCAAGGAGAACCCACTGTAGTGATAAAAGATAGAGGTGAAGAGATGAGGTGCCACATGGGAAGTTGAAGGAGAGGTTGATTTATTAGTGTAGATTTAGGTCAAGCAGCTGGACCCCACAGTGCGATCCTTCAATTTCCCCCTCCATCCCCTTCCACATTCCATCTAGAATCCTTTAACATTCTACCTATGACATCAACCTAAACTTAAAAAGAAACATAACTTACAACACATCTCCCTACCAATAAAACTGAAATATTATAATATACATTTTTTCTACTTATCAGAAATAGAAATGAATTATTCTTATTACAGTCTCTCTTACAATTCCTCACATAAAACAGAATGCAAATCATCTGGTTCTATATTGCACACAGTATTTCAGTTATCTTTTGCACATAGTCCTTCAACCATTTAGGTTGGATCTTCTGTCTCTCAGTCTTCCTTGACATCCTTTTCATATCTGTACCATCATCATCATCATCTTGTTCCAAACAGTCATAATCTTCCTCATCTCCTGGACGTAACCTCTCTCCACACGGAACCAATCTCCTGACATTCCATTTCTCATTTCCCTCCAATATGACAGTAGTACCAAAAACTCTCAATACTTTCTTGGCCTTGGAACATGTTGACTCTCACTTCCTCGCCACAGTGCCCAATTTAACTCGCACATATTCCCCTTCCTCCACCTTCAATTGATAAGGAGATTTGTTCATCTTGTTGTTATGTCTATCAAAATACTTCTGCTGCTTTTCTTCAATCTTCCTTGAAATTTTACCCAAATCACAAATAATATATTGTTCCTTACTCGTCTATACTGGAGAGACCATTGTTGTTTGTCTTCTACCTTGTAACAATGCAAAAAGCGTCTCTTCTGTCACCGAATGTGGAGTACATCTAGAACTCCTCAACGTGCTACTAAGTTCATCCTTCCACTTCAACCCATTCCTTACAGCCATTTGCAAACACTCTCCCAATACCTTTTAAACCTCTCAACCAAACTATTCTCCCGAGGATGATACAGAGCCATTTTATGATGTATAATGTCAAGAGATTACAAAAATTCTTACATTTTTTGTGAAACAAATTGAGGACCATTATCCGTAACTATTTCCTCAGGAAGACCTTCCCTTACAAAAACATCTCCGCAAAAAATAATTACATCTTCTGATTTTCTCTCAGCAACCATACGAACCTCAAGCTACTTGGAAAAATAATCGACAATTACTATAGCACATGTATTTCTCAAACCTGGAAAATTAAATGGACCACAATTGTCTATACCGAGTTTCTTCCAAGCACCCACAGGACACTTAATCGGGATTATAGACGACTCTTTAACCAACCAAGAATTGTCACCATCCCAACAGTTTTCACAATTCCGTACAAATCTATCTATGTCTTTGTCCATACCTGGCCACCAGAAGTCCATTCGAGCCTTACGCTTCATAGCTGACATTTCACCATGACCCTCATGCAACAACATCATTAACCGTTCTCGAACAGACACAAGCACAACCAACCTTTCAGCTCTGTACACCATGTTATTCACAACTGATAACTCTGACCATACCAATTTATATTTTCCCAAAAGCAAATCATTTGCCCCTTGTTTCATCAACTTTCTAGTTACATTCTGTTTGATTTTACACATTTCTTCATCTAGTTCTACAACTCTCTTCCATTCCTCCTTAGTAATGGCCACTTCAAATAATTGATCTACAGCAGCTACCATCCACTCCTCTGTATTATGATCTTGCAAGGGATAATCTTTTGACAAATCGACAGGCAAGCGTGAGAGACAATCAGCCTTGACATTTTTCCTAACTGACATATTTCACAGTAAATGTAAACTCCTGTAACCTAAATAATCATTTGGCTATGTTTGGTGTAGCCTTTCCTCCACCTTCGTCGAAAACATATTCACTAAAGGCTTATGATCCAGCCTCAATTCAAAGTGTAAACACCATAAATACGTACGAAAATGTTGTACCCCCCACCAGCAAGCCAATGCCTCCTTTTCAATGACCGAATAGCTTCCTTCAGCTCCTTTCAAAGTTCTGGATGCAAAAGCAATAATTCTTTCCTCACCTTGATGCAACTGCATTAGCACAGCACCGAAACCATATGCACTAGCATCCGTACTAAGAACAGTTTTTGACTTCATGTTAAATGGCTTCAAAATAGGTGCACTGGAAATACCTTCCTTAATGGCGAAAAATGATCTCTCACAATTGTCAGATCATACATACTTTTCACCTTTCTTAAGAAGTAATCTCATAGGACTATTTAAAGTTGCAAAGTGCTTTACAAATTTGGCATAATATTTCTCCAGACCTAAGAACAATTTCAATTGTTCCTTATCTATTGGACTAAGAGCACATTCAATAGCTTGTAGCAATTTCAATTTAGGATTTATGCCCTGAGCCCCCACAACATGCCCAAGGTATTCAACCTCAGGCACAGAAAACTTACATTTATCTATTCCTATCGTAAGTCCTGCCTCTTGCAATTTTGTCAATACTCGTGCTAGAGTGTAATCATGTTATTGCTGATCTTTACCAGATAATAAAATGTCATCCTGAAAAACAACCACACAACTTATGCCTATCAAAGTCTTCTGCATGACACGTTGAAACACTGCACTGCCGAACCAAAAGGCATTCTCAGATACCTGAAAGCTCCTTGAGATGTCACAAACGATGTTAAATGCCTACTATCATGATGCAAAACTATTTGGCGGTATGCCTTAGATAGATCTAGAGTGGAAAAACATTTTCCTTCTTGTAGTGTGCTTAACATAACATTAATATTTGGTAAAGGATGATAGTCTATCCAAATACACTCACTGAGATCTCGTAAATCAACACATGTGAATCTTTCCATCTGATTTCCGTGCCAACACAATGGGACTTAACCATTCCGACACCTCTATAGGTTCTATGATTCCTTCAGAACAAAGTTTGTTTAATTCAATAGACAATGCATCCTTCATTGCTAATGGAACATTCCTCACTTCATGAACTTTTGGAACAGAACCTTGTTTAAGTACAATGAGATGTGAAAATCCATTTAATTTGCCCAACTTTTAATGAAAACCTGTAGAAAAATTTTTTATCCATTTAACTATATCTGAATCTCCCATGGCCATCACTTGTTCAATTCTATTTGGATTTAACGTGATCCCTAACTTCCTTTGTTCTCTCCAACCCAGAGAAAGGCCACCTTTTTCCACAACATACACACAGCACATTACCTCTTTGTACTTAAAACTCAAAACTGCATCAAAACATCATAGAATAGGTGAGTTTGCTCCACAATAACCCACAGGAGTTATAGTGGTCTGCCTCAAACATGCATCAGGCAAAAGATCATACGTGACCTTGCTAATAATGGTGTATGGAGAGCATGAATCAGCCCACATGTCTAGACACATACCCAACATAACAGTTTTACACTTTGGTGGACTATATACCTCATCAATATTTAAAATTTGATGTTGCATGAGAATGTTTGATGAACATGCTGCTAAATCCTCAGCTTGATACACAACTAATATCTCATCATCATCATTTGATGAATTCTCTTCAAGCATTTGTACCACACCTCCAGAATTTTCTTTCCTATACATTTTCTTTTCTTTTATATTAGCCTTGCACATTCTAGAAAAATGCCATATACGTGTACACTGATAAAATTTGGCCTTAACAGCTGGGCAATTCTCATATGTAGCTATACGCTTAAAACTTCCACACCTAAAACAATGAGTTTTGTTCCTATTATTAAAACTTTCAGTTGGTTTAACCCTCAATTTACTCTTTATGACAGTATTTAGATCCTGCAGATTTCCTTCACAAATATTAACTTGGGAAGAAAATGCCCTATTTTCCGACTTTAAAATCAACATATACGAAGATGCATCTTCCATTTTCTTAGCAATTTTTATCGTTTTTTCTAATGTGGGTTCATATATCAACAACTTTTCCTGAATTTTAAGATTACTTAATTTATTGATCAATTGGTCTCTATTAATCTCATCATGTAGATCTTTGAATTTACATGTGGCTGCTAGAACCTGTAAACATCCTACATATTGCTCTACGCTCTCACCCAGCAGTTGAGTCCTTGAATTTTTTTTATGGTTTTCTACAACCACATTGCACTTTTTACTATGATGATCACTTAAAGCACTAATAGCTCTTTCATACACTTCTTCATCATCACCTTCATCATGAGTGTCAGGAACTGGTAAACTACGCAAAATTTTCCTACCCTCAATACCTAAATTATGTTTCAATAAATTTAGTTTTCTTTTTGAAGTAAAAATATCCCCTCCAATTGCCTCCAGATATGCTTCAAAAGCATCCTTCCAATCCTCCCATGGCATTACAGGTTGCCCTGGCCGTTGTGAAAACATAGGTGGTGCTATTACAGATTTTTTTTTTTTTTTAACAAATTAGTACTACTAATGTAGACAAATCGCCAGTTGTTAAAATAACAAATTAATATAAATAAAGTAGTCCCCGTTGTCTTTTGAAATGTGCAAAAGTACTCAGAATTATCGGTGAAAGAAATTCCTATACCATCGTTTTCATGAGGAATGATAATATTGGTGATGCGCTTTATAATACTAGGGTGTGCGCATCATCGACCTTCGTCGAAGAAATAAAGCAGAGACAAAGATGTTTCCTCCTCATAGAAAGTCAACAAATACGACGTGCATACACAGGCACGCACGCAAGCAGCTGTCTTTCCGCTTCACCGGAAACGTTGTGCCCTCAGGTAATACAATGATGTGCATACACACGCACGTGAGCAGACAAGTGTCAAAATGCGTTCTCGTGACTGCGTTCAGTCATTAGCTCATGGCTGCATGCGAGTAATAAAAATGGTTGGCATTAAATGCGTGCCGATGCCAACTGAAACCACCGCTGTAAAGCTGAAAACGCCTGATACCAATTAAATACCGCTGTCCAGTGGAAACCCGTCTTGCATCTTCCTCAGAACACCAGAAAAGTTCCACTTCTGGCACCACCTGAACAAGAACACTCCTGGACAACCGTAAACAACTGCCGCTCTGCAGAAAGGCAAACTTGCACACCTCCCAACCTCCGCAAACAGGGGCAAGCAGTCTAGTCCCTCGTCGACAATGAAGAGATGAGGTGCCATACAGGAAGGCAAGAAAAAAGATTAATTAATTAGTTTATCTTTAGGTCAAGCAGCTGGACCCCCACAGTGAGATCCTTCAACTGCCCCCTCTTTCCCCTTCCACCTTCCAGTTAGAAGCCTTTAACATTCTACCTATGACATCAACCCCAACTTAAAAAGAAACATAACATACAGCAAGAGGTTAGTGAGATAAGGTCCGATAGATAAATAGTAGAGTGCCTGATTATACCAAATGCAATGCAAAACTTAATTTTCTACAGAAAATACACTTGAGTGCGACAGAACATACGGGACAGCAGCCTAAATAGATCAAATAATATAAAGTACATTCACTTTGTGGATAGGAGAAGCACGCTTTAATGGAGTTATTTTTCCAGGCCTTGGTGGTCACGTAACCGGAGGAAGGCAAGAAGGAAATGGTTAGTCTCTGCCTGCAGTCCCCACCAAACAAATTCAGAGAATCTCCTGAAATTAACAAGGAGCCTTGATTAGCCTGGCAATTAAGAGATTATTGAGGAGACTGGAATATGGTGTTAGAACAAACCTGAACAGGTCTAGCATATGGGTAGCTGCCCTGAGAGGATCTTAAATTAACTAAACACACAACAAAAGGATGCATTATAATCCAGACTAGTTTGTCAGTAAAGGAGAGGCAGAAATAGCAGGAATATTTTGAGAGGAAGGACATAGCCTGGGTCTATTCACAAAAAGGTCTATGACACCACACACAAAAAAGGTTTGTAGCACTAAAAAGATTAACGAGAAGGAATATTCATGTGACAAAATATTTACCAAAAGCGGTAGTAGTATATGACATGAAGGTGACAACAAATTGTATACTGATGGTCATGTTTCCTCAATGTGACAGATTTGTATTACAGTTCTGCCTTAGGCTGAACAGGGCCCTAGTAGCTGTAATTGTTACACTCAGCTATCACTGACTGCGTTTCATGTATGATACACCAAAGGCAAACCATGACAACTTGAGCAACTCAATGAAGGGTGTCCCTTTTTTTTTTTTTTTTTTTTTTTTAAGTTAAGGATCTTCAAGATATGGAAGTCCTGGTCACCTCCCACAGTAGTGATCAACCGAACAAAAACTCTTGGCCTTTGTCAATGTGCCATCGACCAGTCTGAGTTAAATCTGCAAGAAATGAAAGGCTTCATCTTGAATCTTTGCTCTCATTGAACCGTCAGGCCCCCAAGGTAGCAAACAGTAGCTTCCTTCAGCTTCAAGTTCTAATGAAAACTCTCCTGTTTCTGGAAGATGACATCCATATATCGATTGCTAATGCATCCATCCAGTCAAGACTTAACTCTGCTAATTAAGGCTACTTGCCTTTGTCTAACAAACTGATTCAACATATTCAACTTGTGCAAAATGTAGCAACACTCCTTCTGGCAGACCGTAGTACGCAAGACCATATTACACCCATCTTAAGGTTGCTTCACTGGCTATCTGTACATCACAGAATTACTTACAAGCCCATGATGATTTTGCCCAAGACTGTTTACAAAAGTTTCTAATGTTTCTTGCATCCAAACGTTTGTGGAACAATTTCCCAAGAAACCTGTGTTCCTACAACCTATTCCTTCTTTCTATTCCCAAATCAAAACCAGCCACCATGGTGACAGACCATTCTCCATAGCTGCAGCAAAAATCTAGAATGTGCTACCTCCATCCCAACGGTCCTTTTTCTTCTAAGTTTCAGATAACATTTCAAAACGCTTTTTAATCCATATACATCTATAATCCTAAATGCTGTTAATATGTTGTGTTACTCCTAAAGCCTCCAGAAGTTTGTGTGTACAAGTACTTTACAAATATTCCCTAACATAACACAACAAATACGGTTGATAATTATGTTGCTAACGGATTTTACTCCAGATTAACCTAGCTATATACAGGGCTATTCCACTCTGCATGGCGCTTGGAGATTGTTCCAGGTTATGTAGGCAGTGTAGACCCTTATTCACTATCCATTATTCCTCTCATATATTGCTAAAAGGCTAATGATTCGTTTGACTGGAAAAATACATGCTAAGTGCCTTAGGATCTTATGGGATCTTCTTAACTTCAACTGCCAGCTATAACCAGCAGCCAGATTTCTGAAAACAGCAACAAGTTTGTCAAACTTCAACTGGAAGTTGGCACCAACCATTGTTGCAATTTTTTTATTTTCTTCCTTAATGTCAACTTTTGCAGTATTACAGCTTGTAGCACGCCCATGTGCTCTGAACGTAGTGAGAAGTGGTGGTCTTACAGTATGTTGTTTCTCCAACATGAATATTTATCTCTGATCCATTCTGCTCCAAGTCCTCCCTGTCGGAAATGGGCCTTTATGCAGTGTTATTCCCAAACGTTTTGCTTCGGAACTTCTGTTGTTGATCCTGTGCTGAATTTCGTTTTTGCTGGTTTTAGGACTCTGGGCAATTTACCACTGCTGGCCACTGCTGTCTAAATGATATTGGTGATTGGTTTATCGATGATTGGGATATTTAATTTACTAGTAACTCCCTAGTATAGTGTACCATGTGTGCCCAGGGCTTGTAAATCAAATGCTACTAGTGGGCCTGCAGCACTGATTGTGCCACCCACATGAGTAGCCCTGCAAACATGTCTCAGACCTGCCACTGCAGTGTTTATGTGGGCAGTTTTAAACTGCCATTTCGACCTGGCAAGTGCACTCACTTGCCAGACCCAAACCTTCCTTTTTATTATATGTAAGTCACCCCTAATGTAGGCCCAAGGCAAACCAAGGAGCACGGTGCAGAGTATTTAAAAGGTAGGATGTGTACTGATATATTTTACATGTCCTGATAGTGAAATACTGCTAAATTCGGTTTTCACTATTGCAAGACCTATCTCTCCCAAAGAGTAACACGGGAATTGGCTTGAAGTAGTTTTTTTAAGTGTAATTGCCCATTGGGAGCACGTAGAGAGATGGAGTTTGGAGTCTCTGAACTCACAATTTAAAAATACATATTTTGGTGAAGTTAGTTTTTAAATTATAGATTTGAAAATGCCTCTTTCAGAAATTGGGCATTTTCTTTCTCAACTATCCTGTGCCTCTGCTGAATTTACACCTGGGTCATGATGACATTTGGACTGTGTGGGAAATCACTCTAGACTTTCATACAAAGGGAGATGAGGTGTGCCCTTGCATATCCTGATGGATCTTCCTGAGCTAGAGTGGTGGGAGGAGCTTACAGTTACACCTGAATACGGCTGCACCTGTCCTTACACAAAGCAGTCTCCAACCCCTGGAGTTTGTCTGGGGCCAGGGCAGGAAAGGCAGGGTTTTGTGCACCACAATGACTTCTCTGAAGTTTGCCTACTTCAAAGACAGAAATGGGTATATGTACTGGACCTCTGACTCCACAAAGTTAGAATCCTTTTGTGGTGAGGACATTCTGCCAGGAAGAAGGGCTAGATGCTGTAGAAGGGACTGCCATTCTGCCTGTTGCTTTGCTGTGCCTGGCCTGCTGCTTGCTGCCTCTGTCCTGGGAGTGAAAGGAATGGACTTTGCTTTCCACATCATGCTTCCCAAGGTTATCCAAGGGGTTGGACTGAGCTTGCCTCCTGTTAAGAAGTCTCAGGGACATCAAAGACTTCATCTGCCAGCACCTGGGCTTCCTTGCTGAGAGTCCTGACTTGTAAAGTGGTACCAAATCCAGTTCCTGGGCTCTTGGGAGTGAGTTCTGCTGCAACCAAGAAGAAACCAAGCACATATACTCCAGAGAGATTTTGGAATCAGCACCGCTGTCCGAATCCTCACCGTTGCCTGCACCACAGCCATGGTCCCCACTGAGTGCAACAACTGCAACCGATGTTGCAGGCCCAATGCCGCTGCGGAGCCTATGAAGCCTTACAGAGCGTGAGTCCCGAGTACTCTGAGTCCCGAGTGCTGTGACACCGACGTCCGTGACACCCAACTCCACCACAGCACCAATGGTGCGACTGCGACACTGAAGTTGACACTTTGCATCTTGACCTACTGGATTCATAGACACTGCTGGGTCGTAAGGAACCAGCACCTTGCAACCAACGCCATCTCACCTCCCCTGCAACCGTAAGGAACCAATGCCTTACCTCCCCTGGAACCGTAAGGAACCGACGCCTCACCTCCCCGGTGGCAGTAAGGAACGGACGCCGCACTGGCTCCAGCAACGCCCCACCTCCGCGACTCTGTGTAACGTCTTAGTTTCCTCATCGTTTACCAAGGTACTGTACCTGGGGTCCATGCAACTCTGTGACCAGCCCACACTCCCTCGCAAGTGGCACTGGACTGTTGGGAATGACTGTCAAGACGGTGTGATAGCCCCAGTTGGAGCTACTGCATTTTCAAGTGCTATACTAAGATTTCATCTTTGAAAATTTGTATCTTTGCTTGTGAATGTTGGACTTTTGTTGTTTTGGTCTTGTTATATTCAGATAAATGTTGGCTAGGTGGTGGTGGTCACAAATACTTTACACATTGCCTCTGAGATAAGCCGTACTCCTCATAACTGCTCATGCCAAACTACCAAGGGGGTGATCAGGGGTTTTTCCTAGCTGTGTGACTCCCTTACCCTGGCTAGAGTGAGGGTCCCTACTTGGACAGAGTGCCAATCACTGCCAATCAGACACCCCATTTCTAACACCCCTTTCACCGATCTACCAAATTTGCACATATGGTTTTACTGGCAATGTTTCCCACATTCTACGTCCGGAATGGAGGATCAGATTATGCTTAACTTTCCTCATTTGCTTTGTTCATCAACACAAAATTAACTTGAATACACAATGTCATAGTGTAGGACTACAACTTCAACGAGTCCTAGTGAGCTTAAACAAATGTCCACTATCCACAAGGAAAAGCACTTTCTCTGTTCACTGTTCAGCAGCCAGTTTACTACCTTTCCTGTGGAATCTTCTTGCTAGGGTTATGTGTTAAATATGTGATTTTATGAAAATGGGTGTTTAACAATAACTTTCCTTTAACGGCATTCGGAGAAGACTAATTTTTTGAGGTGCTTTGTCAGTTAGTTAAATACATGTTTTGAGAGGGGTAATTCAAAATCGAGTTCTGTTTCTCAACACTTCTTCCCTGCAGGACATGTTCTTCACCTTAGTCTCTTTGGCAGGCACCCAGAGGAGCACCACACAGGTAGGCCAATTTACAATTTAGAACCACAGTAGCCTATCTGCACTGCTAGGGAAGATGTTGGCACACAAGCCTGGTTATCTTGTTCATCTCCTCATCCATCTTCGGAGGGGAGAAGGACTTAAAGCTCACCGGGACCAACCACACAATAGCTGATTATTTAACAATTAACATTCCTCTCTGTATTTAAACACGACCCAGCACCCACTTTCCAGACACGCTCAGCCCAAATTTCATGTCATGCCTGACTATAGCTTATGGCGGCACTCAGCCTCAATTGACAGGGAGCATGACTCTGCCCCGATGGAGCCAGTCACTGGAGAGAGCCTAGCATATTTAAGGGCGTTTTAATACAATCTGTCCTGTCTCGTATATAAACTCTCTATAAGGCCCCACACAATCTCTGGTTGACAGTATAAATTACTAACTGCTTCAGGTCAACAAATGGCAGGGGTTAGAAGAGAGAGTATGGGTGAAGAGTCCCAAGAGGGGCAGTTTCTCCTTCCTCTTTACAAGTAATTTGTGGACGCAATTTACACGTAGTTCCAGAGCTCAATGTCCCAAGCTCTGGAGCCCTTAAGCAGACAGATACTGCTTCTGGCTGTGCACGTAGCATGAACCCCCTATACGTGAGGACAATGGCCATCTGAGGCCCCTTGTTCCTCAGGCAATTCTAGGAACACATGGCAAGGCCAAGATGATGTCCTCTCCTCAATCTGACACCTTGAAAATACTGAGGCAAGCTTTCTTAAAAGGGCCCACTAGAGCTTAGGAGGAATCCAATGACCAGGATTAACCTGTGCCGACGACAGAGCCATCCCCTACTGGAGGGCCTTGACAATGGAGAAGAAACTGGTGAACCTGACCAGGATGAGGACTCTGGGGATGAGCCAGGTCCTTACAGACCATAGAGGCCAGAAGGTGGCCCTAGACATCCCAGAGCGGAAAGCTCTCCTTGAAAGTTGCAGAGGGGGTAAAACAGCCTGATGGCATGTAGGACCCAGGGGACATTTATCAACTGTGCTCAGCGGAGTGGGCTCAGAGAAAGAAGGTAGCCCAGTACATGGTTAGTAGAATAAGAAATCCCACAGGCAAGGAGGTCAGGGGCAGCCTGAATGCCTATGACGATGTTTAGAATTCAGGTTGCTTTGACCCTCCAGATCAAAAGCAAAATGGCCACTTTTATCATAAAATTAATCAACCACCAAAAAAAGGGAACAATCTCTCCTGGAAAGATTGTCAGGCCACAATCCTGGAAATTTTGGGGGCCCTAATGAAGATTTTAGACATAGCTGAAGATGCTAAAGATACTGACAATTTAACATCTCCAGACATCTGTCCAGCATGCTTTTTAGGAAACATCAATTATGTTCTCTTAACGGAAGACAATACAACTTACAAATTAAAATTGATCCAAGACTGGGCAAGCTGGTCACCTCAAAAGCTGGACCAGTGGTAAAGAGGATCTTTTCGAAGATCCCTTCATTAAAGAATAGACCAAGTACCTGACAACCCTTCCTCTTGGACAAAGCTCAGCAGTCCATAAAGAAAGAGGGGCTGGTAGAGGCATACAGAGACCAGAAATGGTTTGGCGACTTCTTCCCACCCAGAGGTACTGACAAAGGAAGGAGGGGCTCCACGCCACAGCCAATGCTGTAGGAGGACCCTCAGGGTAGGGACTACCCCTTTTTCAACAAAGGTTGCAGGGAAGGCTGTGTCTGTGCTTTACAAACAGAGGGCGATCACAAGGGATGCTTGGGTTCTCTAAATGGTCTCAGATTTTCAGATTTAGTTCTGTGGTATTCCAGCTCAGGCAAGAAGACTGAAAGCCATTGTTTTTCCCAAAACAGACTAACACCTCATTACTCAAGAAGAACTCTCCCTCCTAGACGAGTAAGTGCCCAGTCCTCGTTGCAAAAAATGTGGGCTTTTGCACAATCTTTTCTTAGTAGAAAAGAAAGACAAAGGTTTCAGCCCAGTGGTCAACCTAAAATAATTCAACAAGCGGCTGGTTTACACCATTTTAAGATGGAGGGCCTCTCTCAGAGAGATTCTACTGCCCAACAACTAGATGATGCAATTGGAGCTGAAAGACGCTAACTTCAAGATCCAAATATTCTCACCCCATCGGAGGTTCCTTCAATTCCGGTGGGGCAGGGTAGTGTATACGTTTGTGGGCCTTACCTTTGGGCTCTCTTCTGCTCCTTGGTTCTTTACCAAAGTGTTATGGCCTGTACTGGAGCTACTCAGTTACAAATGGATCAATATTTATGACAACATTCTGCTGATGAGTCTCCCAGTCTTTGAAGCAATCTGAATAGTACATCGTACCTCCTTTAGAACTTGGGTTTCCTTCCAGCAAACCTCTCTTGGAAGATTATGGCCCTCATCAAGAAAGTTATGGAGAACAGTAGCAAGGGAGTACATTTCATTGAGATACCCAGCCAGAGTGGTCAGTTTTCTGGCATCTTCAATCTAGGCCATTTGTCCAGGGAGCACTAAAATATCAGGCCTTACATCGGCTGAAGATGGACTATCTCCAGAAAGGCCTTTAATGTGCAGAAGTGCACCTAACGGAGGAGGCCACAACAGAGATATAGTGGTGGTTATTCTACAGGAAAAGATAGAATGACAATGGAATTTTAATTTTCAGCTCAGCTCAAGACATGGTTTTTGAACCAGAAACAAGCCTTTCGGGTTGATGAGCCTACTGTGGAGAAGTAACCACTTGAGGCCCATGGTAGCAGCAGGAAAGGTGACTAAATATAAATTGATTTGAACTGATTGCAGGATCATGCTCAATAAAGAGACCCTCAAGAGACAGTGTGTCGGGCTCCATCCTTCTCAAAATGGACAACATATTGGCGGTCTGATACATAAAATGACTCAGAGGAACAAGGTTCAATGTCCAGGAGGACCTAACCAAAGACTTCTAATACTTCTGCCTAGACAGAAACATTTTGGTCAGGATGGAATACCTACCAGGAAAATTGAACCTCATAGTGAACTGTAACTCCAGGCATCTAAAGGATTTCAGTGCCTGGACGTTCAATCCCTTCCTCTTTCAAATGCCCAGGGGCATCATGCCTCAATCACCAACTACCCTACTTTTTCAGTTGTAGACAAGGTCTGCTGGCACAAGCATATGACACATTTATAAACAACTGGGGCCAATTTCTAGGTGCAGTGGTTCCCCCCTTTTTTGATTATCACCACAATAACTGCACAGGTCAGGAAGAATCCTGGTTTCCAATTCTATTTGAACTTTCTAGGGTTTATCCAATCCTACTCCCCTAGAGTTTGAACATGTTGACAGATGATGTGGACAACTCATGCCAGCTACTTCTAGATAAAAGACTCCGGTTGATGGAATTTAAGATTACTGGAGATAATGGAGTATCTCAGGCCTTTCAGAACGAGCTTAAGACCTCATTAGGCAGGCTTGGCAACACGGCTCCGCTTGGTGTAGATGGTCCTGTTGGTTTAAGGGATGTAATTTGGATCCCAAGGGGATAGATGTTGTTTATGTTTTAGATTGTGTCAGAACTGTCTCAACACAGTTTGGCTTATTGTACAATTAACATGTGCAGGTCAATGATCTCAATAGGTCATGAACGTTCAACGAGCTTCCAAGAGGTGAACATCCACTGATCTGCAGGATCCTTAGGGGTATTAGGTTATCTGTTCACCCGAAATCAAAGTACTTCCAGTTGAGGGACATCAATATGGTTCTACGTCTTCTTACTCTTGGCAAGAAAACAGTTTTTTTGTATCCAGGAAAGGGTTATCAGGTAAGCTAGAAATGTTTTTGTGCTTGATCTCATGTAAAAATGTGTCTGATATGAGGGCGGTGGATGTGTCATCCAAAGTGTACACCCCGGAAGAGGTTACATTTATGGTGTCTAGTCCAACACCTGGATGGCTCAGAATCGGACATTTCCAGACAATCTGAAACTATGCATGGTGAGAGGCATCAGGGCCTATGAGGCTTTGACCGAGGAGCTGCTGGTGCCAGGATGCTCCACTACAATAAAGAAACTTTTGAAGCTTGTATCTGAACCAATGATTGCTAAATGGGCTCATTGGGTAATGAGTGAAACAAGCATCAGTCTGTCACCTTTTGGAGTTCACATGGTATGAGGGGCTATGGCATATAAAGCCTTCTTAGCGGGAGAGTATTTTGAGGGTGGCAGACTGGTCATCAGAGTCAACCTTTAAGAAGGTCTACTTCAAACCAGTTAAAGGGTGCCATCAATGATAGTCCACAAGATTTAAACAAGCATAATCTGAGCCTCTGATCCTGACACAGAATATAAAAATTCCTAGCTACGGTAAGGGAAAGTTTCAATTCTATGAGGACACAAAGGAGAAGACTGTTGCACCTGGAATTGGACATTTTCAAATCCACACAAAGGGCTGAACGGGGTTTCGTCAATTGGTACAAGTAGTTCACATTGTTTTTTATTTTTTGCAGCAATTAATGATGCATATATTCTGCCTGTGAAAGTGGAATGTGATAACTTTAACTGCCCTTTGTTACAGTCCAGTATTCAGCACGCTTAAGTAAAGTTGACGAAATATGTTAGTATGGTCCTTGAATGTCAGAACTCAAGATTGCTTTAATTTTTAGGTGCCCAAATGAAGCAAGATTATCAGTAATGTGAGCATTTCAGTTTTAAGAAAGAGGAAGTGGCTTTCCTTGTGGATGTTCTGATGGGAAGATCGACATCCCTGATTGCTAGCCATTTGTTTTTGTATGCTAAGAATCAATGGATTTGTAATCCTACACCATGATATTGTGTTTTCAAGTAAATTTTGGTCTGGTGAGCGAAATAAATTAAGAGAGTTACACATAATAATCGCCTCAGGGTCCCTAAAATAAGTAAAGCTTTCCTTTAAGATAGATAGGACATTTTATATTATTGATTTCTTGGATCTAGGGTACAGATTTTTATTCAAGGACAAGAAATATCTGAGGGTCCCCAAATCATTACATGTCAGTACTGTGCTATCTATTATACCCAAATATTTATAGTGCTTTCAAAACCTCCCCCACAACCAATTCAAGTTATAAGCGCTGAAAACAATGAAATCAGCATGATTAACCAGGAGACATCTGTGATAACATTTGGGTACTAAAACCGTAGGTGAGGTTACCATTTTAGGAATTAAATATGAAATTATTATATCATATATATATATATATATATATATATATATATATATATATATATATATAGATAGATAGATATATTAAAAAATATGTTTTTGAAACAACATGAACAAATAGTAATTAAGGCCGCTAATGAAAATAAAACGTTCATTCTTCAATTGGTAAATAAAAGAAGTATTGAGAAGAGAGCAACACATGAGAAATATCATTACAAATTGACAGTTGTAGCGTTAATAGCCTAGCAAATTCAACTAGAAACCACTCTGTAATCGATGTTTATTATTTTAATACTAATATTAATGCAATATCCACATCTGTTGTGCAAACGACTCCCCAAACAAAAGGCTGTTTATTTTTATGCTGTATTTAAAGTCCTCGGATAGAAAAATGGAACTAAGGCTTCCAGCTTGCTAAACTCGCATCAACTAAAAACCAAAGCATCATTTAAAATATCAGGGAATAATAGAGAGTGTAATTTTTGTTCAAGCACAGCTTACTGAATTCTGCGCATAAAATGACATTTGATGAGAGGCATAAGTTTCACAGTACAAACTCATTCACGGGAAAGCAGTGCACTTAAAAATATATCTCCACCTTAAGAAACCAAGACAAGCAAGACCGCACTTAAAAAAGTCCATTCCTTTGAATTAGGTAACGCAGTGAAGCATCCATCACGCTAAATTCCGTGCATTCAGTTTTATTTTTCAATTAATCTGCAAGCATTTGCTTTTATTTACTCTAAATTCAGCTTATGTTTCTAAATAAAACAGTTGAGTAAGCACAATGTTTGCAAATGAGCCACATAATTAATGAGAGCACGAGTAGAGAAATGAACATGATTTATTAGATATCATAATAGAAAAGGATAATGCTATCTCTTGCCACGTGCTTAATGTAAACTAAAATGCTGTCTCTCAACCGAAAACTGACTATTTGGGAGGCAAACACACAAACTCAACCCACAACATCCCCATGCAACGGAGCTGAGATGGATAACCTTTCCCACCCTATAAATGTAAGAGGAAAAGCCAGAATATTCCGCAGCTTGGCAGCCCCTGCTATTGCCATCTATACACCCCTAACTGCAGTCTGACTACTGCATTTATACCTCACAGAGCCGAGGAGATGGCTCAGTGAGTTTCAAGTTAGTCACTGGGATCTACTGTGACCTGCAGATCACACATCTGAATCCCAGCAAGCCCAACTAATCATTCCATTATATGTCAGTGAATTGAGTAAATCTTAGGTTTTGTAATACTAGTACGGCAACACTACACACAGCAGTTAGAAACAGCCGAAATACAGTATGAAGCATTGTTTAAAACCAAGTTATTATCGTCACTGCGAAATCCCCACACTGGTGATTTTTGCTCTTAGTAAGCATATTTGATGTCAGAACCATCCATTTTTTTGCTATGTTCTTCAGGATTCGGAGACATTAACTCCACGTTCGATGTCAAAAATGTTTTATGAATTCAGTTCTACTAACGTGAATTATAAGTAAGTGCCAGTGATCTCTCTTTACTGAAGCAGTAGCTGATATGTTGTACTAAAGGAGCCAATCAGTGCTGTGATCATATTTCAGGGGGAGCTAGGACTGGGTACATTTACTACTAGGACAGACCTGTCATTTGAAATCCTCCAAAATGATGTCTAGCAACCGCTTTGAACAATGTCTGCCCTTTATCCCTTAGACGTCCTGTCTTTCACCTTCCAAAGAAACCGACGGAGGAGTCTTGCCGTCCAGACAAGCTGCTTAAAGAAACCCAAAGTGAGGTCGCAGTCATATCTAAAAACAATCTATGTGTTTCTTCAAATTTTTCTTGGTATGTGTGCTACTGGAATTACAAAAGGTAAACAATACAAGTTCAGCACAATTAATGTTTGCAGCAGTTTGAGTTGTAGGATTCGAGTGTGATGTCATGAAGAGACTGTTGGAGTAGCTCGTTTCTGATGAATGCCTACCTCATAGGTTTCTGGGGAAGAGAAAATACCCACAATCTAAAAGTGAACTAAGGATAATGTTCAGACATTGCTTAAAGTGGCCTCTAGACACAATCATGGATCATTTTCATTGAGAGCTCTGTTCTTCCAGTAAATTAACTCATTCCTAGACCTACTTAAAATATCATCATAAACGGGGTAGCTCGAGTAAAACATTACCATCAGTGAAGCGCTGACGTGTAGAGCATATTAGGGCTTCCAATTCTAAATGTGAAGCTTTGTCAATCTGTATAGTTGAGACGCTGGTCAGAAGCCGAGTGGTTACAAAGAAATGTTTTAGGGGGAATGGAGGGAGAGTGAGTTGTGAACTCTGTTGCAATTTGAGGTTGTGTGCAATACCAACAGAAGTGGATGATGTGGTATTCCTGTTTCTGTAAGGCCAGCGGAGAGGATCCTCATAAATGAAAGATAAGCATCAAGACAAGAGCAGCAAATTTCAAAACAAATTTATGAGATAACTTACAACAAACAGATTTATAATGCCCTAAACTGATGTACAACAAATTAACCAGTCCTTTAATATTCTGACAAGTGCAATGGGAATACTTTCATATTCTGCGTTGTGAACGGATGGAGGTGAGACCATGCAGCTGCCTGGCATATTCTAGGACGTGACTACGGCTGCTAACACAGTGGTAGCAGCTTTGGCCCTGGGAGTACAAGCTCACAGTCCTTCAGGGGACTGCTTCCTAGCCAGTGCGTACAAGTTCTAATTATGGAGTACAACCCAGTGGGAGATGGTATACTTCTGTGCAGCTTTACCTTTTTTTTTGATCCAGCATACCCCACAAAAAGCTGATTGTCCACCCGGTGTCCTTTAATACAATCTGTGTAGAAGCTTAGGGCTCGCTTGGGGTCCAAGCAGTGAAGTTTCTCCTCCTCCATAGAGAGGTGAGGCTGAGCATAAAAAGATGGCACGGTGATGGCAAGGAGAAGAGGGGACCATATGTGGGAGCCCTTTCAAAAATCACATCAACAAGTGACTAAATGAAGGCTGATCAAGCAACCGTAAAAAGGCTAAAAGGACGAAAAGACGACCTTTAATTGAGCCCAAAGCAAGACCTTGCCAGACAAAAGATAAATCATAGGAAGTCATACAGTTTGGCCTTGTAAGGATCAATTTTGTGTTTGCAATAACAAACCACAAACTTGTCCCAACGACAGGCATATGCAGTTTTAGTTGAGGGTGTTCCTGGCTGCCAAGATATCATCAACCACTTCTGGAGGAAGGTCAAAGGTGTTCAGCTGTCACTGCTCGATCTCCATACATAAAGGTGGAGACTGTGAGGGCCAGGGTCCAGAACATTGCCCTGTTGCTGCAATAGCAAATCCTCCCAGAACGGCAGCCTGGTCAAAGTACAGAAGCTCTAGCCCAGGAGTTCTGGATACCATAATCTCTGTGCCTAGTCCAGAGTCACTCAGATGACTTTGGTCCGGTCAGTACTGATCTTCATGAAAAATCAGCGCAGCAGTGGTATTGGAGGAAAGGCATAAAGGAGTCCTGAGTTCCACTTGGAGTGAAACGCGTCTCTGGGCAAAAGACGTCTAAGAAACGCCAACTCAAGTGCTGACTTTGCCTGTTCTCGGCAGTGGGGAACAGATCGAGCTAAGACTCTCCCCATTCATAGAAAAGGTCTTATGACACTTCTGGGTGTAAGTGTCACTCGTGATCAGCGAGGAGCAGATGGCTGAGTTTTTCGGCCCGGCATTTAATGAGCCCACCAGGTGGTTCACCACCGTCCAGCCATTTCCAGAGGCGCAAAGACTCTTGGCACAGGGTCTGTGACCCAAACCCCACCATGTTTGTTGCAGTACCACATTGCAGTGGTGTTGTCTGTGAGCATCTCTACAAGCCTCCATATGATGGAAGGCAGGAAGGCTTTAAGCGTCAAGCAGGTGGCCCTCAGCTCTAGAAGGCGGATATGGAGCTGGGACTCCACCAGAGACCAGAGGTCTCGTATCTCCACCTCTCTCAGGTGGCCGCCCAAGCTCAGAAGTGACACATTTGCCACCACTATCACCTCTAGATGGGAAAATGCTCTGGATAGGAAAATGGGTCTGCCGCTGACCCAATCATGGTGATTGTAGATCTTTCGTAATCTTCTCCAAAATCTAATTGTAAGGGAGAGGTCCCCTTGATGTTGAGCCTACTGAGACTTCAGAACCCACTGCATAGCCCACATATGTCACCTGGTGTGCTCCACCAGGAGGATGCAGGAGGCCATTCGTACCAGAGTCAACCTCACTGAAATCCAGGAGCCAGTCTTAAAGATCAGGATCATAGCCTGAATGCCCTGGGCTTTCTTTCCTGGGGTAAGGCACAAAACTGAATTGTGTCAGGAATGTCTCCAATGAAGGGGAGAGCAAGAAAAGGAGTCAGGCTTGAGTTCGGCATGCTGATAGTACATACGAAAAATGACAGTTGGTTTCTTGTAGTATGAAGATGGCTGACAACTGCCTGGGGTGAGCCTGCCATCAACAGCCGGGGGTAGGTAGAGGCAGACTGACACCCCTGACCTCCAAAGGTGTGCTGCCTCCACCACCATCACTTTCGTGAGTTGGTGAGACCAAACTGGAGCACAGCGAACTGAAAATGTTCCTATCCCACAATGAACCAAGGGTCGTGCAGATGGCTCAGAAGGGCTGGAATATGGAAATAGGCATCTTGCAGGTCCTATGCCACCATCCAGTATCCGAGGGAAGAAAAGACCTAGACCAGGGTGAGCATTTTGAATTTCTTCTTCTGGAGAAAGGAATTCAGAGCATGCAGATCCACAATAAGTGGAGACCTCTCGCTATCCTGGGCACCAGAAAGAAGCCGAAATAACACCACCAGCATACCTGTGGCACCCTCTCAACAGCCTCTTTGTCCGAAAGGGCTTGCATGTCCTGCCGTATAATGGAGGGGTGGTCCTTCGGCAGTCGCTGGGTTAATGGTGGAAGGTGCGGCCAAGAAAGGAAGTGTACGGCATTACCTTTGTGGACAAACTGCAGGACTCACCTTTCCAACATGATCGCTTGCCAACCTGGCTAGGGTGGGTGGATTCTACCTCCCACCAGTGCACAGACGATGTAAGGGTACAATGAAGATGTTTGCTGGGTTGGGCTGTGGGGAGGTATGTGCAGGGTGGTTTATTGAGCTGTACGCTGACCTTGATTGTGGGGGTAGTGGGCCCCTTAGCATCTCCCACAAAACTGCTGGGTTCCCTTCTGGGGCAGGACAGGCAGCAGTAGGGGATGCCTCGGTCAAAGTGGTGAAAGGAATGGTGGAGTTGGTGCAGCTGGCAAGGTAGGGCATAGAGGCCCAGTGAGAGAGCAGTAACCTGCTCTCCTTGAAATGTTCAAGGACAGATTCAGCCTTGTCTCCAAATGGGCAAGTCTCATTGAAAGGCATGTCCATCAGAGAGGACAGGCCATTTTTCTAGAATCCAGTTAATGGAAGACACAAATGGCGACGAACTTCAACACCTACAGCCCATCCAAATTGTGACGGCCTTCCGCAACACGATCATCTTGAATTGTCTGTGAAAGAACAGGGTGAAAGTCTTCTGGTACACCAGAGAGGACTTGTGCCACTGTGTCACAGAGGGCATAAGTGTGATCACCTAACAAGCAGCAGCCAGACATTGATCGATCTCAGAGCCAAACTAGCTGATGCACAAAGTGCTTCGCAAATGTCTCCAATTGCTTTGATTTCCTATCAGAGTGAGTGGTAGGGAAATTGTTGGGGTTGGTCCAGGTGGTGTAGGCCTGCAACACAAGGCTGTCTGAAGCAGGGTGTTATAACAAAAAGCCTGGGTCGCCTAGATCAGAGCGATGGCACCTGGCAATATGCCTGTTACCAAGGGACCCACTGCAAATCTTGGTCCAATCCCTCAGAGTCTATTAGGGCCTCACTGAAAGAGACGAGGGGCTCAGAAGCAGTCTATTCTGGTTGCAGGACCACAGTCAATGTTTGTTTTTATGTTCATGGTGGGGAGTTGGAGGTCAAGAACTTCAGCCACCCTACGCATAACCATGGGGTAGAAAGCACTTTCTTCTGTGGCTGGGCGGGGAGAAAAGGGCTTTCTCTGTAGAGGTATCCATCCCACTGGAGATTGGAAACAGGCACTTAGGTCACATTCATGTGCGACTTCAGTGGAAGCTGAACTGGCATCGAAGAGGGCAGTTGGAGCACCTCTTCAAGCAGCATGGTCGGTGTTGATGTACCCGGGGCCTGGTATGGGCACCAACACCACTGTCTGAGTTGGAACTGGGTGGTAAAAGTGCTTCACAGGGTACAGCCGAGGGCAAACCTGCCAGCAGTAGTCCAGGTGGAAAGCCTCTAGGATGTGTGAGGTCCAAAGTTGCACCAGACGGAGTCAATAGGGATCCAAAGATCTAGAGAATAGCTGCACAGAAGTCTCCTAACTGGTGCAGTGTGATTGAAGGCTCTGTGCACTCTAGTTGTGCCGGAAAAAGCTCCAAAGGAGGACTTCTACGAGAGTGGGAGTGAGACGGTTGGTGTCGCCCACATGCTTCGTCTGGAGAGTGGGAATGGTGCAAAGGAGCAGAAGTCCACTTTGACTTTGTGTTTTTTGTGCATACGAGAAGATTTGGAGCATGATGGAAACTGGTCTCTAGAGCAGATCCGTCGACCCTGGAAACAGGTGTGGGACCCGGTTCGAGCCCTGGATTTGGAGTGAGACTTTGAGCGTGCCCGACACGGTCTTCCTGTGCTTGGTGACAAACTCTCACCTCGCGTTCTGTGATGGCCTTTGGGTTCTTCGAAGGACAGCCTCTGCAGGTCTTGCAATCACAGCCCGACCCCGGACACCACAGGCAACCTGTAAGAATTTGTAAGAGTCTATCACCAACATCTTCTTGCGACAGTCCTTACAAGGTTGTTTAAAACCTGCTGCCTTGGGGAATTATATCCCTTGTAGTTATTTTCTGAAGATCAATAAGCCTAGACTTATCGATGAACAACTTTGACCTCCCATGAAATGATATGATTGTAAATGAGATGGTTCAGTGACCCTGAAAACTAGATGATTTACTTTGAGTGGAAAAATACAAAGCTGGCCTATTCCCATTACACAAAATTGTGTTTGTGCTCTTGAAAACTTAATATTTTGTAAATAGGTATTTATGCAACGTGCCACGCATTTGTTTAAAGGACTGAAGGAAATATACTTATCTTTCTGTGCATTCAGAAATAATAATTACTTGATTATGTAAATAATAATAATGTATTCCTTAGTCAGAGATCAGGCTAAGTTAGGAGCAAGCAACTGAAGTTGGGTTTCATTAGAGTACTGTCAGTGTTTTTTTTCCACATTAAGTACTCCTCTATGATAAGCCAGCACTTCCCTGATCTTTAAGAGGTTTTGTTCTGCCATTAATCATTATATTAATTACAGGACTAAATAATGATCATTTTTATAGGCCCAGCTGATCGTAAAAAGGGGCTCCTCTATGCATCTCTCTCCACCTAAATAATAATGTTTTGGTTATCTTTGAGATTTCCTTACAACATCCAGCTGTGATTTGTAGTCTACAACACTTCTAAAACGAGTGACCAAATAAACTCATGAGGTTGTCTCCTCTAATCTTATATTTCCAAGAACCAGACAAAATTAGAAGTGTTCTTTCAAAATCTAAAACCTTTGTTTTGATAATACTATACTGTTATCATCTACATACATTTAGGGCTTTTTTATGTTTAAACTGTGAATTGTTCATGGTGATTACAACAGTATCCGGTTACTTGCAAAATTATATTTACTGATTTAGTCTTTGGAGGATACTCTCTCTTCAGTCGTCAATTTCTCTGGCATATCAGGGATGTAAAGACTTGAAGTAAAAAGGCCAGGTATGCAACACTAGTTTTTAACTATTATATGTTAATCTCTTCAAGTTTGAGTTATTTTCCTGTGTTACACACTTGGTCCTTTTGGGTGCAGAGCAGTTATTTGGAGCTTGGCAGAGGTCACTGGTCCTGCTGGATTCATCACTGTTCTTTTGCAGGTTCTTTGAAGCAGGAGAAATGCTCGTAGGGCTGGGGGCAAATCAGTTGTCGTCTTCCTTCTTCTCTGCAGGGAGTTTCAGCTCAGCAGTCCTTCTTCTTGTCAGGTCGCCAGGAATCTAATGACTTGGGTTCAGGGAGGCCCTTAAATCTGAGATGAAGGGGCATTTTAGGGGTCAGAGGACAGACGTCAATGGCTGCTGTCCCTAAGGGTGGCTACACCCTCCTTTTGCACACTCCCTTTGGGGAGGGGGTACCAAGCCTAATCCTAATGGTCCCTGTCCTCCAAACCAAGATGGAGGATTCTGCAGGGAGGGGTCGCCTCAGCTCTGGGCACTTTAAGGGTGGTTCTGGCTGGGTTGGTCACTTATCCCTGTTTTCCCTAATTTTCCCGCCGGACTTGCTGCCAAAAGTGGGGCTTTGTCCGGGGGTGGGCAGCTCCACTAGCTGGAGTGCCCTGGGGCACTGTAATCTGAGGCTTGAGCCTTTGAGACTCACCGCCAGGTGTTAGAGTTCCTCTAGGGGGGAGGTGTGCACCTCCACCCAGGACAGGCTTTGTTTCTGACCACAGAGTGCACAAAGGCTCTCACCCCATGTGGTCAGAAACTTGTCTGAAAGTGGCAGGCTGGCACAGACTGGTCAGTCCTACACAAGCAGTTTGGCTAACATACAGGGGGCATCTCTAAGATGCCCTCTATGTGCATTTATTTTTATTATATCCCACACTGGCATCAGTGGGGGTTTATTGTGCTGAGAAGTTTGACATCAATCTTCCCAGTATTCAGTGAAGCCATTATGGAGCTGTGGAGTTTGTAATGACAAACTCCCAGACACATACTCAGTATGGCTACACTGCACTTACAATGTCTAAGAATGGACTAGACACCACAGGGGCATATTGCTCATGCAGCTATGCCCTCACCTGTGGTATAGTGCACTCTGCCTTAGGGCTGTAAGGCCTGCTAGAGGGATGACTTACCTATGCCACAGGCAGTGGTTTGTGAGCATGGCACCCTGAGAGGGGTGCCATGTCGAATTTGCCATTTTCTCCTCACCAGCACACACAAGCAAGCTGCAAGGGCAGTGTACGTGTGCTTGGTGAGGGGTCCCCTAGAGTGGCATAATACATGCTGCAGCTCTTGGGGACCTTCGCTGGCCACAGGGCCCTTGGTACTAGGGGTACCATTCACAAGGAATGTAACTGTGGGCCAGGGTTGTGCCAATTGTGGAAACAAAGGTACAGATTTTGGGAAAGAACACTGATGCTGGGGCGTGGTTAGCAGGATCCCAGCACACTTTCAATCAAAGTTGGCATCAACACTCTGCAAAAAGTGTGGGTGGCGGTAACCATGCCAACAGTGGCACTTTCCTACACATGGCTATTACAAGCAACATGGAGCAAAGCAGATATTAGTTGATGGCATCAAACATGACTTTCAAATTCACAAATGCACAATACAAGCTGTTCTTTTCTTCAGGTGCCTGGATAAGATACACTCTGGTCAACAGCTGATGTGCTCTGGTGGATCCTTTCTAGGTGCATGAAGGTTTTAATGATACGTGATATATGTTCAGCAAATAGAATTCTTTCTGAACTTCTTTTGAAAATGGGGACAATTTGCCTACTGTAACCTAGATCTTTTGAAGAGTTCTGAGGAAATCTCTAATTGTCCTGAAAATTGGAGCATCAAGACTCCCAAAGTCTTCCCAGGTTTATATTGCTCTCACATATGTTAGCATATAACCTCACAATGTATTGCCAAGCACTGTCTTCAAATGTGCAAGGTGTCCTTTATCAAATGCCATTTGAGAAACAGTTTGGAATTATTATCTGCACATTATTTGATGTTTTTTTTTTTTTAAACAAATACAAATTTCCTACCAAGTTTTCCCCAAACAAATACTCCGTAACTGTTAACATGGCTTTACCAAACACACATTTTATTTGATCCCTCTAATAAAAACCAAACTGCACTCAACCTGACAAACTGTGCTCTTCCAGGAACATTTACAGAAAGAAAATCTTCAATGCCAAACACTTCTCTATCAAAATGGAAAAATGACTACTATCCTTCCACCAAGCTATTGAGTCATAGACCTGGGCAGTCTACCTCTAGCCAAATGCAAAACTACAGAACTCTCTCTAACATGCCTTCCAGCCAATCTCACCCCTATAGAAAGACTACCAACTAGTACAATTTCGAGGAGCTCATTCTGACAGACATTTTAACACTATTTTCTAACATAAACCCCGGAGCAAGTTCTCTGATGACATTACTTATGACATGTCCAAGGACCTTAGGTCCAATTTTATGCTTTCAGATACAAAACTCATCAACATCTTACTTGACTATGGGGATTTCTGCCTGATGTAAACCTGATCAAATGACTCCTAAACAACACGAAACCACAAACTATTGACCATCAAATATTATAATCACCGTTTCCTGAGCAAAGAGATGACTAATTGACTACCTTTATGGAAATCCAAAGACCTGCATGTACAAATAGGTGTCTTAAGTCTGCAGTTGATGTTCCTTGTACAACTGCTTGGTTCAGCTTTTACCATTAAAGTAAATAAAGGTTACACCTACTTCACTCATTACCATATTTTGGCATATCCTTCAATGTGGTTACAAATGATCCAATACAATTAGAGAATCACAGAATCTGGCAACTGGGATATTCAGATACGTGTTCACATGCATTTCCTATGTATGTAAGTACGCCACTTGGTTTATATTCTTTCTCTCTGGTGCCATTAACAGAGTATATGCACATATTATCAATCCTTGCCTTTGACACTGATCTCCCCTACTATCAATGTATAGTCATTAATATGTGATTTTTCTCTTGTTTGATATGTTTCATATTTACACTTTGAAGAAATCATCTAAACTAACTAACCTAATGAAAAAAACATTAAAGGAATTCAAAGGAGATGGGGGAACTTTTGATGAATTTCCAAATCAGTCCATAATCACTTGTCATTCACCAGGGGAAGACCACCAAAATGTAATTTATTCTAAAAAAAAACAGTAAATCTGAGGCTCTATATTGGCCTCATGATAGAACAGCAGCAAACATTGGGCCATGGTGGTACAGACTGTGGGCGAATGTTTCAACCGTAAATGCTGCAACTTATATGATTGAATGCTTTGCTGTGTGCCACCTCATTTCAACATTTTTAAAGTAATCAACATGAATGCACAACACACAAATTGACGGTAGTGTGAAGGATTAGATTTACTGAGTTAAGATCATAATGGGTATTTATGAACAAGCAATGCTTTTTTTCATTTACAGATAATCAAGTGAGATGTTTTATAACTATTGAAGATAAAGTAGGCAACCTCTCTTTACAGAAGGAGTTCATTATTAGAAATATATTTGAAATTGATAATTTTTAAGATTAAATTTTGATCTGAATTGGAAAAGCAGACAGTTTTTAGTTGTGTTTGATTATGAAAGAGAACAATATCATAAATATATGAAAAACAAAAGAATGCGATAAATCTAGCATTAAGAAATACAATGAACACTATTTTGAAATGTAAATATGGTAACTTCCAGTGTGACCCCCATAGTTATAAAACGTTCTTGTAGCATTTCTTTTGCATGCTTATCTTCAAACAGATGTTATCTAGAGCTGGCATTTTAATAACCAGTATTCAAAGGTTTTACCTCTTGGCTAGACTCAGCCACTCCTTCCTGATAAAATTAATAAAACAGAGAAGAAACAAATATATAACAGAAATTGCATAGCTGGTCTTTCACCTAATGTTATCACAAACTAGATACATCAAAGAAACCGGTGAGGCTGAGGATAAGTCAAAATTACTTAATGCTATTTCTGAAGGTGTTTTCACAAGTTGGTGAAATGTTTCCACTGTCCATTACCAACGAGTTTTGGTTACCTATGGATGGTGGAAGCTCCATGTCAGCTTAAGGGTTTTGGTGGCTCAGGAAAAACATATTTTAGGATCCTGGTACTTAACAAATATGAATTTAATTACCCACTTCAAGCCTACATGATGCTAAGCAATGCTAAATATGCGAAATTTGAACAAGGTCATACAAAAACAGTTGGAATATGTCATGACCAAGACTTCAAAAGAGGACTGGGCGGGCTGTAGCAGGCATCGGGTGTTTCCCCAGGAGGCTGGAAGGGTGGAGGACAGTTTTGCAATGGTGGGGGCTGGTTTTGTTCGTGGGGGGCAGTTTTGCAGCGGTGCTGCAATATCAGTCTCTAGTAAGAAAAGCAGCAGTGCTTCACACTTGCAGCCCCCCAAATACTCCCCATCCCTCCCCCACTGAGGGCTGGTCTGACCAAATTGCCAAGGCTGCTTTGGGTTCCCGGTCCGGCCCTGCTTCAAAAATCCTTAATATGACACTGGTTTTGAGAAAAAGAGTTAGAGGTAGCAGCAGGAAGAGAGGGAGAGAGGTCTAGATAGAGAAATAGAACAGACAGAGGTCAAATATAGAGAAAGCTAAGTTACCTGGGGTCCTTGGGAGGTGGGGGGTCCTGGGCAACTGTTTACTTTGCTCATGCTCTAAAACATTTTCTGTGAAGGCTAGGCTTCTCATGAGTTATGGTACAGCATTTATATGTCAAAATTAGAAATCCATATTATCGAGTATCTTTCAAACATTGCTACCAGTGAGTAGAGGGCTAAAGAGTGACAAAGGGGAGGCAGAGATAGATAGAGAAAGAGAGAGAGAGAGATGCCATAGCATACAGTTGGCAACAGCAACTATGAAGTTATGGTTATATCCTGATTTCCACTGAAAATCATTTTTTGTTTGCTGATAATGTTGGCACCGCTGGACGAATCTACACAAAGCATTTCAATCAAATAACTAAGTGACTATATTTCAGCATGACAAGATTCGAGCATAGATGAAGAGCAAACATGTTTCCATCTCAAATGGATAGAAATAATACTGACAGAAAATGCACTGCATAATTAACATTTTGCCAAATAATTCAGAAAAACCGTGCTGCCAAAACTAGTCCTCCAAGTCACCTAGTCTTACTAACCCTGATAATGCTACAGCTCCAGAGAGGTGTGGGGCCTGACATTATGATTATAAAATCTGGATTTCACAAGCCACTGTGAAATATTTCAAATATTTCACAGTTCTGGGGAAAATATGGGTTTTCTACAAATGCATTTTGTGCAATAATATATACATGTAGAGTGAAAGAGTCCTGCAGTACAAAATGTACAATCTGTTAAATGTTTCCTGTTTGAAAATGTTTCTGAATGTTTCTGACTAGAAGTCAAATTATAAATAATGACAAAACCAAGATGTGACTCACAACCATGACTAACAAGAAAAATCCATACTAATTTGGTGCAATGCCCAACTCCTTCCACCTTTCCGGCGAGTTAAATGTCATATTAGCCTGCACATAGTTACAATGTGCATCTAACATTGCGAACATGATCTGGGCGCCCAGGCCCTGGAGCAGGACCCTTTCAACTTGATTTGATGTTCTGGGGAACGTAAGGCAAAGCGGCGATTCTGGGCTAATTAAAGCGGCCTCCTCGGGATCATTAAAAAAACGCTGGATCAATAGCCACAGCCTGCAGCCTCCACATCCTCTGACTGATGTCACGACGAATCTGAAGGTCAGCTTCCAAAGGAAACTGATTACTGCGGGGCTCTTTCTGCAGAAACCGTCGGTTTTTATATAGGTTGAAAAGTCGTTCTAGCGCTGAAAAATGGGCACACAAAGCACATGTGCGCGTCTCTGCTCAGCAACCTTGAAAACAATACGGAAATGTGCATTTTCTAAACGTGCAAGGCTGGGGCGTGAAGAACTAGAACATTAAAGGATTTTTTTATTTTATTTGTGTAATTTAAAAACACTTTTGGCGTAACAAGGATAATAAAAGTAGCCCAATGCCACATTAGAGAATGCATGCTAATAAACACTGGTTTACTCATTTATTAGTGCAAGACCAAATTCCATGTTAACAGAGTACAGCGTGTCACAAAAATGGAAATAAATAACATATTACAATCTGCGCATCTTCCTATTTACAGAGCACACAGGCAGATGCATATGATGTAATGTGCTATCTATTGCTTGACAGCATGACCCACTGAGACTTCATCCTCGAGTCCTGCCTCGCACCACGCAACGAGGGTAATAAACAGCTTATTATTTACTATATATCCACTCTCGTACTTACCTGTAGGCTAGCGCCAGGGCCCATGCACTGGCCGCACAGTACAGACTGTCTTGAACCTTCGCCTTTTTACAGTCACCAGCCGTCTCCGTGGGAAAGAGCCCGGTCGTAGGGCTCTGGAAGTTCAACACCGTCGACTTAACTGTGAAAATAAACAAAAAACGTCAATGAAAAAGAGCGTGTATTACAAATGATCTCCCCTCCGTCCTTTATTGCCACATCCAGAACATTAGAAGTGAAAAAAATAGTTAGTACACATAGGACTGGCCTGCAGGAATAATGTTTTTTATCGCTCTGCTTTTCCTCATTAGAATTCGCTGCAATCCCTCCGAGCAGAACCAAGGCCCTGAGAAGACTACCAACAACCTCTGCGCAGAAGCATCCAAGATTAGTCACTCTGCGCCTTTTACCTGCTAAGTGATCCATGTACATTGCATATTCCATGCCTCTGGCTCTACACATTTTCATTACCACCGAATACTTAAGGGGTTATTTATTTATGCAATGTTCAAGGGCGGGGAGATACCAGGTGTAGAAAACAAGTGAAACGGTCCGGTAGCTCACTGTGACAATCAGCGCTATGCAGCAGTATGCTTCTTGGCACTAAGGTGAGGGCTGATTCATTAGAGCTGTGGATTGTTACACTGAAGGCATTAGATGATGAAGTTACAGACTGTCCATAAGTCTTTGACAGCGCAGCTTTCAAGTTGTCTGAAACGACTTAGCCCCATGTGAAAATAACCTTGCTAACAGCTTCAGCTAAAAAATCCAAATAAAATCGTTCAACAGTGCACGATGCACTCAACATTCAATGCTGCACCACAGAAGAGGAGTGGCGACAAGGATGTGCCTGGGGTGGAGAGATGGCTAACAGCAGCGCGGATTCCCACTCCCAACTCTTCGAAGTAAATTGAACTGTCATCTACAGGGAAGGAGAAAGAAATGAATTCACAAAACGATGAAATGTGTCAGATCAGGCTAGTGAAAGAAATGCTGCTCCTCGGAGGCGCGTCTTCTGGTTTAACAATATTTATGCCACACTTCTATACAGAGCTATCAGTTTATTTTCCATTCAACTGCAGAGCGCGAATCATGAAACTTAGGTGACAAGAGGTGGCTACTTTGAGACTTAAGACAATAATAATGTGTACAGCCAGCTCTTCAGGCAATCAGCACATTCAATTATTGTATTATTCAGGGGTGGCTCCTCCGCCAGTAGCGGCAGCTGCAAAACCTTTACCAGAAAATGTTTATTATTGTTTTCTTGTAAAGGGGCGGGGCCACGGGGGTTACGAGCTGTGAGGGCTCACAGCGCATGTATGTTTGGCCGGCCGTCTCAGGCCGGCTAAACACACATGCGCAGCAGGCTCTCTCCAGCCCAACAGCACAGCAGCCAGGCTGGAGAGAGCAGGCACAGGCTCCCAGTCTGCCTGTGAGCACTCTGGCTGGGTGCTCCCAGCCAATCCTGACGCTACTCTGAGCAGCGCCAGGATTGGCGCAGGGCAGGCAGGGAACCTGTGACTGCAGCAGAAGAGCGGCGATCAAATTAAGTGTGTTTTTTAAAAATTATTAATTAAATGTTTATTCCCCCCTGTGCGCCGCCCCACCCCTTCTGCCCTCCACGAGCTGCGACTGGTGGTATTACCCTTTTGTCTCATAAAGGGGACAATGAAGCAGTGATCAGAGCATGAGATTTTAAAACGAGACCTAAAACGGAGAAACTGGCATCCATGCACAGACACTGGAACATGTTTCAAAGTCTGTCCTAAAGTTGAAGGTTGCTAAAATGGTACATCCTAACATGATCAGTAGATACATTTATCTCAAATAAAGAATGGCTGCCCACAGATACATCAGAAATAACATATTTGAGACTTTTTTTTGTAACATTATTTATTTCAATATGAAGAGAACTAATGTTTCAAATAAATTATTTTGCGACGCGATTTCATATTTTATTAATAAAGACAACCACATAAATTAAACTATGGGTTTAACTTATTATTCATTTACTTAGAAAATTCATTTTTCCAGGTTATAAAAGCAAGATTGTCCAGATGCAGCTACTGTACGTACAGTGACATTTCATAATGTCTAATCCACTTTTCAGATTCTCTTCACAACATAAAAATTTGATTTATCAAAGAAGTATATAAGGGAATTTCATGCAGCTCTCCACCCACTGTGTTGCAGTGCTTCTTGGCTCAGTTTGTTCTCTGTCTTGCCACATTGGGCATTCCATAACTTGAGACCTAACACACTACAGATAACTACCAATCTCTAGTCCAGCACTGCCCACTGAATTCAAATCAAGATAACAGATACCTTGTTGGTAAGGCTACCTGTGTGACCAGGTTCAATCAACAGGCCAATGACACTGGTCGGTCAGAACAAAGAAAGGTGCCCAAAAGAACTTTAGAAACATACACATTTGGAACTGCGCTAAACACATACTTTAGTATAATTTGACATCTCCTCAGACTTTATATATCCAAACAATTATGATGTTACAATTTCTTCTCTTCGTTAAAAACTCACATCCAAAGGGTACTCCCTTCATGTACTTTCATTCCCACAGCTGTTCGAATGGAAAATAATTTCTACCCCAACCTATAAATTTCTTAACAATCCTCACTATCAGCATCGTTCTTTCATCTTTCCAACCATTTTCTCTACTGGCATCTCGGTCTCCCCATTGTTTTCCTCCAATCAGTTCAAATCAGTGGATGACTGGAGAACAGCAGTCAAACACACAGATGTGGTGCTAAGTAATTTGTAAATCGCCTGGAGTCACGTGGAGCAACCTGCAAACATCCACAACCTGCAAACATCCACAACCTGCAGTGAGAAAAAGTTGAGGAGATGGCTCTATCTATAAATCACACTTCTCCTGGACTTAATCTGGGCATTGACCTAAAGGCAATAGGAAAAAAGAGGGAGGGTCTACTCCGCATATGTTGAACGGTGCCTGACTGCCAGACCGGCTGCACACCATAAAAAGGTAAGGTGGGTGGATTTAGTGCTGCCAGAGCCATATGAAATTACTCAAAACATTTTGCTGAATTGTGCAGTTAAGTATGGTAGAAGCAGCATGCTGGGAGGTGGCATAATCTACCCCAATTAATAACTATTCAAGTATTATTCCAAACTCCTCAAATTATTCTGCAAATTCCCACCTGGCAATTACTTGTATTCATCATCATTCCATGTTACGCTACATACAACCAATTAGAACAAAAATCAAACTCTATGTCCTAGAGAAATATGTACACAAGACTACCCTCTTTCTTTTCTGCTCCGAGCCACCGCCCCTTTTAAAGTCTGTAGAAGGGACAGGGACGGCTCTCTGAGTAGTCTTGTACACAGATCTCAGTACACTAGTAAAATGGCTAAATGAGCGGACACTCGCAGGTTACAAATTCTAAACCAAGAAGGGCCAATCGTGCAAGACCGATAAACAATGTACAATTAGAGAGGGTAATAGCAGTGAGTATTATTATTCATTTTATTTTAATTAGTGGGGCAGTAGAGTTAAAATATACTGGCCACTTTCATCTTCCCTCTTTTTTTTTAATTTCATCTTCTTATTAGATAATCAGCATTACAAGCATTTGGCTTTAAATATATATCATTATAGTAGTAACTAATCATACAAAAAAGAAAGTAAAAGAAGAAGTTGGAAGTATAAGTTTATTTACTTATCGTTTACTAAAACGAATATATTCGTTCATTCATTGTTAAGTAAAAATGTTAAACTGGGAGACATTTAACATGATTCCACCTCTCTTTCCCCCATATATTTCCAAATACCTATGCCGTTTCTTCTGGTTCCCACTCTTTGTAGATATGTTTCTTCTAGCCTCTGGACATGACTAATTTTAGTGATCCAAGCCTGGAATATAGGAGAATTTGGAGACTACCATTTTTGCAGAAGCAGTGGTTTAGCCACGAGTGCGCCAATAAAAAAAGAACTGTTACTTATAAGATTCAGTTGGCAACTGGCGAGGGAGATTCCAAACAGGGCTCCCTGTATATCTGGTTTAATATCAACCTGTAAATTGGCACTCATAAATCAATAGATTTTATTCCAAAAGTCAAATAGTCTAGGACAGAGAAAGCCCATATGAGCCCAGTCACTGCGTGGGAATCGCATCTGTGACACTGGGCCAAGGCGGCTGGAAACATTTGCTGCAAGTGATATGGGATGTAGTATAAGTCCCATTTAGAAAAAAAACATATGTTTGAAATTAGCTCCCCGCAGGGCTTTGTGGGACATATGATTGAACCTAACCCATACATCAAAATTGAGCTTCCCCTCAATATATTGTGAGATAGAGTTGACAGCTACCCATTCCGTGGTGCCATGTCTATATAAGTACAATATCTGGTGCCAGTTTTTCAAACCTATAAGATTTTCTTTTTACGAAATGCACCTTATTAATATGAGCATTTGCCCCATTTGCTGAAATCATATATCCATGAAGATGTTGTGAGAGCTGAAGGTATGAGCATTTTAGAACAGATAGTATATTGACCTGCCCTAGGAGTATCTGTTGCCATGTTTTAGTTTGGCCAGCTAATAGAATATTTTCAAATCTATGATAACCCAGCCTGGCCCATTTTTTGATAATATTTTGCGATAAATTTAGGCCTACTAATTTATATATATATATATATATATATATATATATATATATATATATATATATATAATTATTATATATATATACACATTCTTTAATTGGCTTAAAACCTTAAAAGTATAAAACACAATAAACTGTACAATAGCTCATTTAAATGATCTATTACATGATACATTCCCGTACAGTGTTCTTGGTTCAATGCAGTTCATATTTACCATAACCTCCTGACATAATTCAATTAATTATTCTAACCTCAAATGCAAATTTCATTTTCCTACTAATTTTACAAAGTGCATTGTGCATACACACTATCCCGCTTATAATTGTAATGAGCCTTTGGTTCTTATAATTTCCATGGGGGGAAGTTCTAAATAAAGTGACACTGCATTTTGTTTTGAACCTCTTTATAACAAAACTAATGTCATATATTACAATCAATCAATATAATTTTTAAAACAATCAATTTGTAGATTCTTCATTCATCTAAAAAAGTGTCATCTCTTGTTCAACTTCACTTCCTACATTTCACGGGCCCTATTAGACCAGTTAAAACCTCTCGTAATCCAATTAAAAAAAAAAATAAAGAAATAAAATTAAAATAAAAATCGGCCTAGCGCACACTTTACATAAAAAATTTCTCAAATCTACGAGTAACTTACGCGCTTAATACAGATTTATAATATTATATTCCTTAAAAATTGGTTTAAAAAACTTCTTACGCACTTCTAAAAACCACTAACAATCCAAAAGTATATGTTGAGTGCCACATTTCTGTTGTAAGCCACATGTGCAGAGGCCCTGGACAGCCTCAAGAATAGCTTTTGCTTTAGAGTCCCTATAACCTGGGTTTAACCCGATTCTGAACTGTAACACTGCGTCCCTTAATCTTGGGTTGGGAAAGGCCTCTATATGGGGAAACTATCGTGATTCCTCCATCCACCTACCATAAACTGGGTGGAAGTTTTACATTCCAGGTACTTCAGATCTACTTCTCTTGCCCTCTCCTTTACCATTATACGTAGAGTCTGCTTCGGAATTTGATCTCCGCTCCACTGGTTACCAGATAAACCTAAGAGGAAGCAAATCTTTCCTAACCATCCTCTCACGTGTGATGCCCAGTGTAACTCACTTGTTGTTATTTCTTTTTTTACACATTCTTGCGATCATAGAGATTCCCTCATCTCTTATGCTTAACCAAAATGTAAACAACGCTTGCAATCCCTGGTAGGTCTATGCCGTAATTTGACATTCTTCTCTTATAGCTTGTATCATGCTTGAGGGAGGTAACGATAGCATACGCTTTACACATGTGCTTTCTTCTGTCTCCCAATTTAATTTCCCAGAGAATGTTAAAACTTCAACCCCATATTGAAATTGAGGACCTACCATAGCGTTGAAGACAGAGACAACTGGCTGAAGGGATGGTCTCCCATATTTACTGCTAAACTGTTTCAATCCCCAAACCGATGTTAGAGCTCTTTTCTTTAGAGCTTCAATATGATCTTTCCATCCCAGTTCAGAGTCAAAACCACATCCCTAAATATTTATATTTTTTACCTTCTCTACTTTTTCTCCTCCCAAAAAGTAGGCAAATACACTCTTCTTTTCCCTACTGACATTATTTTAATTTTATCCATATTTACTACAATTTTTTCCTTTGACAATCAGAATTAAACACCTCCAAATTTCCGTGTAGCCCTAGCTCCATCATATTGATTATCACTCGATCGTCCACATATAGTAAGCAGGAAATATGTACCCCATTCATTTTTGGGCATAAACCTTTATCCTCCTTCAACAACCTTGGTAAGTATGACAGAAATATAGTCAATAATAATGGAGCCAGAACACACCCTTGGCGTAAGCCATTCCTTATGGGGATCTTCTTTGAAAGTGAACCACTCGTGTCTAAAATTACTTGGGCCCAGTTTTGTGAATGCAGATCCTGAAGAAGGAATAATAAATCCGAATCAATCCCTAACTTTTTTAACATGTCCCATAGTAATTTTCTATGTACCAAATCAAATGCAGCGTAAAAGTCAACAAAACACACTTCCTCACATTTCAATTGATTTTTTTGCTAATGATCACAGGCTGAAACAGTGGTCGATTGTAGAGTGGCCTTCTTTAAAACCACCTTGCTCTACTGGTATCAAATCATTTTCCTCTGGCCATGATTTAATTAACCCCAGTAATAACTCTGTAAATACATTTTCGCCTATGTCTAATAAACTTATTAGGCGATAGTTTTTTGGTTGTGTAGGGTCATCCTTTTTATAAATCGGTCTTATAATGGCACCCTTCCAATTCTCAGGGAAACAGCCATAATCAAAGATTTATAAAACGTAGCATAAAAGAATTCAGTCCACCAATCATTATTAGTTTGTATTATTATTGCTGGAAGATTGTCTGGGCCCACAGCTTTGGTTAGTTTAAGTGCTACAATCATTTCTTTTATCTTTTGTAGGGCAAAAGCTGATCTCATGTCCCTACCTATCTTCCTAGTAGCACCATATTCTTCATCTGCATCAGTTCCTTTATATGCATAATACAGATGTTTATTCCAGTCCTCTTCTCCAACTAAACACCGCATGGTTCCAGTAGTTTACCTCTCCCTTATCAACTGCCAAAAACCCCTAATGTTCTGTGTTCTTATCACCTCAGTCATTGTCTCCCAATTCCTATTTATATATGCCCACTTCCTCTGTCTTATATTTGTTTTATAAATTTGTTTTGCTTGGCAAAGCTTCTCTTTTATATCAGTAGAGGGTCTTTTCTTATATTCCCTTTCTAATTTCCGCACCTTCCGCTTCTGGCTCCTACAATCCTGGTTAAACCATAAATTATCATTACTGGTCTTACATGCTTCTCCCTTCATCTTTTCCTCTTGGGTTGTTTTTAACTTTACTTTTAAACAATTAACTATTAGCTCAATTCCCCTGTTATAACCCTTAAACGTGTCTTTTGGATCTTCCTCCTTTCTGATGTTTGTATAATTTACTATCAATTCATTAAGCGCTTTTAAACTACTTTCTGTAATTCGGGTAGTTGTCCTACGAGGGTACTCTAGCTGCACTATCAGTGCTTTTTCTCCTTCTTTTTGGGCTTTATTTGCTGACCGGATTGTTAACCATAAGGGCCAATGATCACTGCCCTCTATATGCTCAAATCTGAAGTCCAATACTTCTCCAAAATGCCAAGTATTTATAAAGTCATAGTCAATATGGCATGCCTGATTGCCTATACGAAAGGTCTGTTTTGCCGGGCGATCCGTATTCATACGTCCATTTATTCAAAACATGCCTAGGGATCCTAGAGTTCTTACTAGGGACAAGTCCTGGGCAGAACATTCTACATTTGGAAAGATGCTAGATGGAATTTGTGCAGCTCCAAGCAGCTCCTTATGAAATTTATCACTGCTATTGGGGTCAAGTCTATGATTAAAATCTCCTGCATTAAAACCAAGTGTCCTGCTTTACCTATACATATTGCTTCCAAGTCTTCCTCAAACAAACCCGCTGGCTGTCATAATCATGCGTATTCCCTGGTTGTATGTAGACATTAATTAGAGCCAAAAATATTGTTTCCCTCTGACACGTGACATGTAATGAGTCTTTTTAAAATATTTCCCCACAAATTCTCTAATTGATGCCCCAAGTAGGGTTACTGAAGATTTTTACCTATACGATTGGAGTATATTCCCTCCTTCTTGACTAGTAACTGTTACTCCTGAAGGCTGACACACATTCCTAGTTTCCTTTACTTTAGGAACTGTATTTGGTCCTTTCTTTACGACCCATGTACCACGTGATCGAGCTTTGTTCGCCAGCATACTGGATACTGTATGTCTCCCCCTTATAGGAGGTACACCATGCTCCAAATTCCAGACTGTAAAGGTTCTTTAGTTCTTAGGTATATGCTGGGAAGGGCAGATCCCTGAGAGGAGCAAGCTGCACTGGCCTAATACCAGCCGCCTCCGCGCCACCACTGGGAACTGTACCTCTGAGCTGACCTCCCCTGGCTCACCTTTTGCTCTATTTTAGTTCCCCCAGGACAAGCGTATCCTGCGCTTAATTTGTACTTTGAATGTAGTGCTTGTAATAATGGCGCTTATAATAGCACTTCCAGGGACCAGGGTCCAGATTAAACTCTCAAAGCTCGAAGTCAAGTAAGCCGCTCACCATAATCAGACAGGCTGGCCTTACACTTTACATTTATCCTGAGGAGATTACCTAGGGAGCAACCTGGGGAGCAAGAAAGTGCCCCTGGCTGCTGGGGCTGGTAGTCCCTTTATTGTCAAATCCAGTCATAGTCAATCACAGCCAGATCTCTGCCACCTCTGTGCCCATCGCTACTCCTCAGCTCCTCTGCATTTGCTGTACTTGCTGCTTTTTACTCCCCCCACGCTATTCACTACCTGCCATACCTAGTAAGGCCACTAAGTAGTACTGGGTACCTGGATGGTAGGCGCGAGGGGAGGGGGAGGGTGGAGCACAGGCTGGCGTGAGGTACTCTGCTTTGCCTCTTACTGTCTTGCTGTGCCACGCTCATTCAAAGTGGCTGCAGGTACAAGCAGACTTTGCAAGTTTTACATATTTTTGCAGGTGTCCAACTTCTTTCTTTTCCTTTTTCCTTCACTTTTTCACTTCTGCGGCTGGACTATTTTAAAGACTATTTCAAAGGCAGCAATAACCGGAAATAACTGGCAAAAACTGGCAATGCGGACAGGTGGGCACGTGCAGCAGTATGCCGCGATGTGCCACTATACCTCAATCGTGGCTCCTGGCTCCCGGCTCTCAGCACTTCACCGCCGTCGCTCTCGCCCCGCTTCGCCTTCTCTGGCTTTCTCTGGTACTCCTCGCGGTGGCCACGGAGGCCCTGGCAGCGGCCCTGGCGGCGATCCTCACGGCATCCTTGCGGGTCCTCGTGGAGGCAGCGGCACCTCCCCTTCCTCTTCCGGCATACGCAGCTCTCAACAGACTGCTGGTCAAATGCCTACCAATTTAGCAATCTTCAAAGGTATTTGGAAATACGTCAAGGGAAAATGGTAGCATTCTTGAATTTGCTAAAAAGTTTTGACCAATGCACTAGGGGGCTTATAGCGAGACCTTTTAGGCAGTTTAGGCATTTTGAGGAATGCTGGAAGTTGTGACCCTACCTCAGGGAGTATTTTCTGCAGGCAGAAATAACTCGATGCAATGTTCTCTGTAACTGCCCTATTCAGAGAGTCAAGACATGCTGCCTTGTAATATCTATGCATATGGGGAAGCGCCAGCCCTCGATCATTGACAGAGAGCTGGAGAGTGGCCAATCTTGTATGAGGTTTCTTGCCTTGCCAAAGGGACTTCCATATCATTTGGTCAATTTAGGAAAAAAACAATTGTTTAGCAGTAATCATAATGTTTGAAAACAAATATGAAAAGGGCAGGATAGACATTTTAATAATCGCGATACGTCCTGCTATTGATAATGGTAGACGATGGCAGCTAGACAAGATGAAAGCTGCTTTCTTCAGAGCAGCTATGAAATTTCATTTATAGAGCTCTGCAAAGGCACGTGTCACAAAAATGCCAAGATACCTAATAGGCAGAGTGTCCGATTAGTTTTCTTGCATTTCTCCATGCAAAATCTCCAGTTGACAATGGCGTAACAAAGTTTAAGTTTTGGCCTGGTTAATTTTATAGCCCCCAATATCTGAAAAAGACCTTATTTTGGCTAAGGCGTTCAGGATATTTGAAGTGGTCCATGCTATAATCTGCAAAAAGTTAAAGTTTTGGTGCTCCATCTACAGGTGGCAAAATTGCCAGATATTGTCTTATTGCCAGTGACAGGGCTCCACGAACAAGGAAAAGAGGACCAGCGACACTTAACACCCCTGGCATGTGCTTCTACGTATTGGGATGTGACCCATTAAATTTATCATAATCCCAGCCTCCACTCTTTTATATAAATTACACAGCAACCCAATTAATTTGGAGGGGAAACCAAAGTATGGCAGGATTGTAAACAATCTCCTACTGGATGCGGTCGAACGCTTTTTCTGCATCCAATATAGCTAATGCTGCTTTTACTTTGTTGGTTGAAAAGAAGTCAATAGCTTGTACCAGGAAACTGGTATTGCATGAAATAGATTGGTCCGGCAACAACCCATTTTGATCCCTGTGCACAACTGATGTTGCAGCAGAGGCAAGCCGTAGAGCCATTATTTTGGCAAAAATCTTATAGTCTTCATTTAACAAACTAATCGGACGATCAGAGTCCGGTGACTCAAGAGGCTTGTCTTTCTTCAGGAAACTAACTATAACCACTTCGGTAAAGTGTTTGGGAATCTCGCTTCCATTACAAAAATATCTTGTAGAATTTGGATGGTATACCATCATAGTTGCATGCTTTAGCATTGGGAAGACTGGATAAGATCCATTCTGGAAATCTTCGAAGTTAACTAATATGGTTTTTGGGTGCAAGAATTTGGGGTTCCGGTTTGGAGGCATACAATATGCTCTAGAAATGGTAAAATTCACACCTGTAACTGCCATGTCAGTGCACACATAGTTATGATTGAATTCAGATACAACTCTCGTAACAATGGCCCCATTCTCGCACCCTTCTGGGACACCAACAAAGCACAAATTGGACCTGCGAGATCGGCTCTCTAAATATTCGAGCTTCCATTGAATAACCGTCAACTCAGACTGTAGTTTTAAAGTTGCTGGATTTGTCTTCTATTTAAAGTCCTCCAAGTCTGAAATTCTTTGGTCTGCCTGGGACATTCGGGTATTTAAAAGCTGTATATTTAAATTAGGTTGGCTGAGTTGTTTGCTTGTTTTCTTATAGGCCTCTTCCTGGGATAGCTTCATCTCACAAAATTCTCCCAAGATCTGATGCAGAAGAGTCTCTACTGACAGTGTAAACAGCGGGGTTGAGACTGTCCCTGATGATCCTGAGGTCGTATGCAAAGGAGGATCCCATGATGGAGCATTTGGTCTCATGCCTTCCTCATGAATTACAGCGAGGGGCCCCTTGATAAACTTGGAGACCCAGCTTCATTACTGGGAGTTGTTTGTAAAAAGGTTCCATCAATGTTTCCCAGCCCAGCTGTTCGTTGTGGTGAGATGGCTCCATCTTGCCCTCTCTTGCCTGTGGCTGGTTGTTCTACTAACTGATCTTGCTGAGCCTGCGGGTTCCTTGAATTTATGACAGATAATATGGGATATGTTAACAGGGTCCTAGATATATTTCCCCCCACACAATTCAACACTTTCTGGCCTTTGTTCTACAACAGTTTCTGTATTATTGTTTCTGTCACCGGATCAGGGTTGCCCCATCCTCTCAACTCTTTTCACAATTATATGTTCTGTAGGGACATTCTCGCATGGGACCTGTGATATTTTTGCAGGGGGCACTGCAATGTTCCTGATAGTGGTTGGCCTTCCGGAAATGGGAGTTGCTATTGGTGCTGTATCATTGTCCTCTGGCTGAGTGCTTTCTGGTGAGACTAAATGTAGAGAGGTCTCTGAGCTGACTAGGCTAGCGAAATTCCCCATATTTTTATGTCCTGGCACCGCACTGGGGGTGTTGGAAGTATTGACCCCTCAGTTTTTTTAAGCCTTAGATGTTTTACCAGTGGCAAAGGTCACAGCGAGGTATCCCACGACAGCCTCTTTATCATGATTTGCATTTGTGCTTTGTCTCTTAACAAGCATGGGGTTGTGGTGAAATACAAGATTGGCATGATCAAAAAAGGCCAGAAGTCGTAGCATGGAGGCTGCAAGCCGCATCCACGACTATGCAAACTGCTGCAGCAACCAACCGAGCTTGCTTCAGCCTAGAAGGGCCCCTACTGAGCCCCCTAGGTGGCCATGAACTGCCACATAACCAGAAAGTGCCCCCCCAATCAGGTGTCGCTACCACCTGTTTATTGTATTCCCAAATGGGGTATAGGCTCTTAGCTGAAGCCCCTCCAGGGAAATGCATAGATTAAGTTCTAATGGCGGAAGGGATCACTACGATGCAGTTTTACCACGACTAGTCACATCTTGCCACTCAAGCTGCGCCCGCCTTACTGCTTAGCATTAAGTTCAAGATATACTTTTACTGTACTCCCCTGCAGCCGTCCGGAAGTGTTGCACGTGTTGCTTGTTACACTTGGCTCCCGATGCCGGGGAACGCCACTCTCAGCTGATCATCCAACTTCACCTGAGCTCACCTAAGCTCAATACACATGGCAGGATCACTGTCTTCCACTGGCCAACCGCAAGCACTTTCACTCCATTCCCATCAGCAGCTTTGCCGCCACAAGCCTTCCAGCCGTGAACCTTCCGGCCCTGATGTTTGGAACGCCCACCACCTCTACGGAAACTCAGAGTATGACGGGAGCACCCGTAACCAACAAGGTGTCCATTCAACTTCAGTATCCTGTAAATTAAGAGCTTCTATTTACAGTTGCCCTAGTTGTATCGGGCAACATCCAGGCTCCCTGCATTAGCCCAGGGCAATTTGCTGTATGCTTTGGGCTACCCCCTACGGTAAAATCACAGCATAAACAATTATTTCCATATGCTGTGTGTTTTTTGGACTGGCCTAGGTATAGCCTTAGCTGCCTCACGCCTTAAAAAAATCATAACGAAAATGCATGTAATCATACACACATACATGGGCTTTCAGTAAGCTCTTTTCATCCACTGGACTCAGCAACTGTCATTCACATTTGGTTTCACCCCGCACGCATACAGCATGGGGAAGTACATCTTGGATGCTTGCCTCATTGCATGTTTAAAGAACAAAAAATACATGCTTACCAAGGTCAGTTACTGGTTTTGCCAATGCTTACTGAGAAAAGCAATGGACAGCCCTGTCAAAGATGCCTACCTAGAGAAGACAGATAATGACTACTGGGGCCAACTTTTGTTTCCGCCCTACCACTGCCCATGACAAAAGAAAGAACATCATCCAATGCTGTTGATATGAATTAAGCCCTTCTTCAATAGCAGAATATTTTCTCCTATATTGTCTCTGTAACCTTTCAAAGCTGCATATGTGACACTCAGTTTGCCCTCTTTAGATTGTAAAAATATGCAGATTTGCAAGAAACCAAACTTTAAGTTCATCTATCAAAAAATGGTGTTAAGAATTAACTTGTCAAGCTGGGACTGAAGCCACAAACAGTATTAACAGTGTCAGGACTAATTTAAAGCAACAGATTCCTGCCAGACAGTTTCCTTGCACTTCCTTTTAAAATCAAGAGCTCTACATAAAGCCTGGGACAAAGAGATTATGACAATGGAGAACGCTAAAGCTCTTGTGTGCTGGTGCCTGCATACCAAGGAGTGTTGACTAAAGAAAGCCCAAACGATGCCCAGACATCTGCTTAGTATATGGGTCTCAAATATTTATGTTGCCCTCTGGTATACTGGGAAGCATCTTGTAGTACCGAGAGTTAATCTGAAAGATTGCCTTTACACTAATCGAAGCCTGGGAAGCTCATGACTATGTCTTGTGTCACAATAATCAAAGAATCCCACCTCTTGTCCCCCTCCTGTTTTCCCTTTTTGTCTAAAATATGTGTGGTATTCGGTGGGGTCCAGGTCAGATCGACAGGAGCAGTATTACAGATATTAAGACGTCGAAACTTGAAGCACACAGGACCTCACCAGGTGCTCGTTTCTCTATTTCTAAGGGTGACACTTCACTACCTAGAAGAACTTGATGATAATAGCCAGTAAGGTCTCTGTTGTGGGGCTTGCTCTTCACTCAGAATGGCTCCTGTTATGTTAGGGGTATTTTTAAAGCACGCTATTACCCATGAGGTTATTCTGGCGCTGAGCAGGTGTGCCTATCTAGATCTGTGTAGTGTAGGCTGGTTAACTGAAAAGCCAAGTCTTGAACTTCTTGCAGAATTGAAGAACAAAAGAGGAGGCTTGGAAGTGGTGTGTGAGGCTGTTTCACACTTATGAGTGATATAATAGTACACCAGTCACTTTGATCAGGTTCTGTGTATGCTGGGGATATGTGTGAGTAGGAGTCCTGTGGAGCAGAGAAGTCTGGGTGGTTGTTGGAAGGAGATGCGACTGTTCAGGTAGGTGAGGCTTAAGTTGAGTAGTGGCTTGAATATGTGTCTAAGGAGTTTGAAATTTGCATTCTTGTTTATAGGGAGCCAGTGGAGCTCCCTGAGGTGTGATCTGATGTGATTTCTGTGTGAGAGGTTGAGTATGAATCTGGCTGCTGAGTTCTGGAATGTTTGTAGTCTTCATGGGAGTTTCTTGGTCATACCAGCGTCAAGGGTGTTCCTGTTGTCCAACTTGCTGATACTAGGGCATGCGTGACTGTTTTTTCAGCTTTGTTCAGAAGCTATTTGAAGATGATATTGACCTGTGCGGTAATGTGCAGTTTGCTGTTTGGGTCTGAATTCGGCCAGCCACCAGCTGGAAGGTCATTGCAAGATGCTCTTGCAGGAGATCACTATTTCTGTCCTGTCGGTGTTGAGCTTCATCTAGCTAGTGAATTTGGCAATGCAGGCAGTGAACTGGCTTCTTGTGCTGGGGTGTTGTCGAAGAAGCAGGGTATGAGTTGCATGTCATAGGCTTAGGAAGGCGAAACAGCATCATTGGAACAATAAAGCCAACTAAGTACTACATCCCAAACCCACAATAAGGGAAACGCAGCTGTGATTCTATGATGTTCCTTCATGCTTGGATGTATTTAAATCTCTACCCTTGATCATAGAACAGCAGAAGGGCACGGAGGTGTGCAAGGGATCTGGGCATAGGTGTACTAGGATGATAATTACACTAGTGATCGAGGATGGGAGAGGCCTAACCCTAACAACATATCTTTGTATTATTCAACAACAAAGTTACATCTAAAACAAAACCTTACTAGGATTTTCAATGCATTTTCATTGCGACCACTGAGACCGGAAGTTCCACACCTGAGCAACCTACTGCAGGGAGTCAACTCAACTGGTTGAGACTTGCATGCTGTGATATGAAGTGAAAAAAAGAAGACACAGTGGGCACCACAAAGACCAACACCAAAATTAATATCTTGTTGGCAGTTCCTTTGTTTGGCATAGGGTCAAAAAGCAGAACTTCCAGACTATTTTTGTGAGAAATCCAAAATAACAAGAGTTTATCCAACAAGGTGCTCTGTTTTATTACTTCTGACACATTTATCAGTGGCTTCCTTAAAAGCACAAATGTAAATACTTAGCAACCCTCCTGATAAGCCCATCAGTAAATTTTTAGCAACTCTCCCGAGGAACTCACCAGTAAATGCTTAGCATCTTTCCCATGAAACCCACTAGTAATTGCTCATCATCCCTCCTTAGGAACCAAAGGGCTAAGCATCCCTTATTATGAGTCCATCGTTAAATGCTTAGTATTGCTCTTGAGAAGCCCACTAGCAAACACTTAAAATCCCTCTTTATGAGCCCTCCAGTAAATGTTAAGCACCCTTTCCTGAAGGGCCCATTCCTAAATTCTTAGTAAACCTCCTGCATAAGCCACTGGTAACTGCTTAGCATCCTTCCTGAGGAGCTCACCAGGAATGCTTAGCGGCTCTCTAGCAAACACACTAGCAAATGCCTAACATTCCTCCTAAGGAGACTCTAGTACTGGCTAACACATCGTCCATATGAGCCCTCCAGAAAATGCATAGCAACCCTACTGAGAAGCATACTGTTAACTGCTTAGCACATCACCAAAAATGCTTCCCACACTCTGAGGAGCCCACTGACAACGGCTCACCAGCCCTCCTTAAGAACTCAGAAATATTCATCACATCTCCCGAAGAGTCCACTGGGACCTGCTAAACAACCCTGCTAAGGATTCCACTGGACTATGCACATCACCCCTTCTGAAGTGTCTACTGGTTTCTGCTTAACATCCTTCTTTTTCAGCCCACCAGAAATGGTGCAATTTCCTTTAGTAACTACTTAGTAACCCTGCTTAGGAGCTCACTATCAAATGCTTAGCCCTCTTCTTGAGGAGCCATTAGTAAATGCTAGGCAGCCCACCAACCAAAGTTTAGCAACCCTTCTGAAAAACCAATCAAAAACTGCTGTGTACCCCTCTGTAAGAGCCTGCTAGAAACAGTACATCTTCTAAGAATTACACGGTAACCGCTGAGCAACTTCCTAACAAGCCCACCAGCATATGCTTAGGAACTCTCCCTTAGGAGCCACGAGTACATGCATATAACCTCTCCTGAGGAGTCCAGTGGTAACTGCTTAGCAGCTGTCCTTAGCAGCTAACCAGTTCGTTTTTTAGCACCACACGAGGAGCACACTGTTAAATGTTTAATATTCCCCCTTATGTTCCCATTTTTAACTGCTTAGAACTCTCAATGAGTAATTCGTGAGTGAATGCTTAGCACTGCTCCCGAGGAGCTGTCAGTAAATATTTAGCACCCCTTTCATGGACTCCTAGATAACTGCTTAGCATTCCTGTTGAGTAGACCAATAGTAAAGGTTTAGCATTCTTCCTGTGGAGAGGCATTAAATGAGAAGGTCGCCAATAAAGTTTGGTAACAATGGTAACTGCAGCCTTCTTTTTCTTTGAACAGGTTTACTGGAGCTATTCACATCTATCCCTTTTTCATCCATTGAATCCTGTTTGCCATCTTTTTTTTTTTTTTTTCCTCCCCAAAATCAGTGCTCACAACCTTTCAAACTATTGCACAGCATATCTACTGTAATATATCCTAATTAGTTCATCGGCCTGGACACTCTATGATATTTTTTGGTTAATACTGGGCTTCCCTTGTCATTGATTTGTCGCACTACGGAAAGAAGTCTTCAATTAGGCCAGATGCTACCAGTTGTTATATTAAGTAGGAAATGTGTTGCTATGAGGTAAATGTAAAGGTTTTTCAGCTTCTAGTTACAGAGTTTGAAATTTCCGTAGGATTGGTGACTTCCAAAAGATATAAAATGGGAATTTTCGTGGGCTAATCCATATACAAGTGTTATGTCAACAGGATAACATACCAATATCTGTATTTTTAATCCTTCACCTTTCTGTAATGTTTTCTCTGTCAACCCCTTTATTATGGTATTTTAAGGTGCCTTTTTAAGTATTTCAAGACATTTTAAATCTTGTAGTCTGTGTCAAATGGAAAAGAAGACTCTTATCACCTTTATTAGAACTAAATAAAACGTTGAAATCATTACTTTCATGCTGCAGTTCAAGGTCTACTTTGCAGGCATAATTAGGAGACCGGGTATGCAAAGACAAATTAACATCAGGAATGCAGTTCTCGTTTTCTCATGTAAAATAAGAAATCTTGCCAAGCCAATTTTTTCTTCCTACAGAAGTAATTTACCTAGTTTTTTTTGTTCCTCCGGAAACACATCGATTGGACAAAACATCAAACTACCCATTATATATGAAATATGATAAATACATTCGACCACAAACTTACACGTGTTCTGGAAAGAAACGGACAATTTCTGGCATGCCTGTATTTAGTGATATTTGCATAGCACAGACCAAGCTGGAGGGTTTTGGTAGAGGCAGCTAGAGAGGGAGAACACTGGGAGGTACAATTATAGTATCTGTGTGTCTTATTAATAAAATGAAAAATACGAACAATAGTTGGTAGCGTATATACCTCTTTAACACATGTCTTAAAGCACTGTAACAGTCGGCCTCCTGTGCCAGCTCACTTGAAAGGGACTAGATGCTATGGAATTTGAACCTGTGACCTTTGCTTTACACTAACATTTCAGATGTGGATACATCAGTTCACTGAGCTATCCTGCTCCAGATAGGGTGATTGTCAATTTGAAAAACGCATACACGAGCTAAAGCAAATAGACAGTACAACTGCTGAAATTCAGAGCACAGTATGCGCACAAAAGAATACATTTAATTCATAAACCCCTTTAATCTGTCAATCATACTTTACAAACCTGGGAAAAAAAGATAAGGCAGATACCAAATATGTTCAATTTGAAAATGAAAAATTAACAAAAGACTTAAGCAATTAAACGTGGGGCTGGCAAGGGTTGAGATGTTTCCGAGAACAAAGGATTTAATTCATATTATTTTACTATGGTAATTTTCTTGCAGCTAGAGGAGAGTTGAAGAAGACTACAGTCGACTGTGGATCAAAGTCGTATTTAAAGCAGGATTTGAAACAAATGTTTTTCAAGATGTCCATATTCTCCTGTCAGAAATAAACGTTAAAAAAGACTCTTGCAGCCATAATTTAAATTCCTAATCTGGAAACAGAAACAAGCATTGGCAAAGCCAACTGCTCTGTCTGGCTCTGAAGAGCTAGTGCAATGCCCATCTTTTTAAAAAAAATTAAAGCATATGCCACAAAAGAAAAAAGAAAATACACAGCCACCTAAATATAGCAACAATACACTTGCAATAAAAATTGTAAATAACCAAAAAATGTAAAAAAACAAAAAAAATAGGGATAGGTACAAATAGCTCCAGTAAAACTGTTCAAATGGGAGAAAAGCACACAATTGCATATAAGAGAAAAGATGCTTTCCTAGCATACCGGTGTGCTTTGAACAGGAATGGAGTTTTTGGTCTTTATAGTTTTAATGCACAGCTCCTGAAAATATGATTTTTACTGGCACAAAGAAACGATAATACCGACTTTCAATTGTAACATGTAGCTACAGTTTAAACACACAAAGTATATATAATGGGGACAAAAAGGCTTCGGCTAAGTGAAGGTTTGGCACATCGGCAAGTCACTCCAGTGCACTTATCTTTAGGAAGAAGCGCACGTTATTAGTTAACAGTACAAGGGACCCATATGGCCTAACGCACAACCTCATGCTTTATGCTGTGGCGGGTAGAAGTAAAACGTGAATGGCAGTTAAACAGAACAACAGATGAAGAGTGCCGACCCAAGGACATCTAAATATGCGCAGATGTATGCATTTGTTATTTTTATTTTTTAAATCAAATAGGATGCCGAAAAAGCTGAAGCGGTCTCTAGGCCAGAAATAAAAATGGGTATTTGAAGTTTTTAAGTTGAACAAAAGAGGATTATGTGTTATTCTCTAACTGATATTTTGCAGCACAGCTCTAGTTTGAAATAAATGCTATTTTGAAACAAGGGGCTGTTAATAATAGAGCTGGACATTCGTAGTGCATCACTGCAGAAGACGTCGGCACTAGAAGAGCGCTGACGTCGTTGACTATATATTCATCAACTAGCTCTCATTTTACAGAATGACTCCCTGCACTTTATGTCAAGTTGTACATTCATGCACAGCCACACGGAGGTAACATACAGGACCTAAAAGGCAGTCCCTTCTCAGCGTGAAGTACACGTCACAAATGTTCCTTCACATACAAAAAAGCTTAGCAGGAAATGCGATTCATTTATAATTGATGGGTTGTTTTGACTAAATGGTTCTCAGTGGGTGTATTATTCAACTCAAAGTGGTATTAAAAGTGACAGTTTTGATTTCTTGACAGGCATTACACTAATTTCGTATGCCTCTGTGGCTAACAAGTTTGCTGCCACTGTATAACACGTATTAGGACGTGTTGGTTCAACATTTCAAACATAGTAAGAAAATAAAAAGATAAATCAGGGGAATGTTCTGCAGCTGGTGAAAGAAGAAAAAAGTAGGCCAACAAGGAAACGTAGGTACCATTTTCAGGATGAGCATAGCAGTGCGCAAGTGCTGCTTTTCCTATGTGTTGTTATCTTTTTGGGCTTTTAACCACACCCATCTCACGCCCATCACTATCACTGGGTCATGGGCTTGCCCTTCAAAAATCCTTTATCACCATTGGTAAATGCTTTATGTTTGTCACTCCTTGACGCCGTTTGGTTACTGCCTTGGAAATCGACCTTGTTACATGGCTAAATGCACTTTTGGCGATACATTTGACAATGAGCAGACTTCATTTTCCTTTTATGTGTCTCCTTCATGCTCATGTCGTAGTGCTTTGAATAGGCTCGCTTATGTGAAACTGTTTTACTTTTCATTTTCGATTTATGTTGCAATAAAAGTCAGGTTAGGAGTTTACAAGGCTAATAGCTCTAACTCAAGCAAATGCGAGACCCATTGTATTGCAAATGCTTGTTTACATTAGACATCGAAAACGAAGTAAACATATTCCAGAATGTATTCCCAAAGCACTGCAGCCTACAGAAAATGTAGATAGGAAGGTAGTGATCTCTCAGGTCTTTTAACTGTTATTGTCCCCGAACCTCTTCAGTTCCCCTTCCTCTGTACTCATCTGTTTCTTACAACCATCCCACACCTTCTCACCTCCCTCCTTGCTTTCCATGTTCAGGCCCCTCTTAGTTCTCTTTCTTTGCTCTCACTCTACCAGCGTGTGTTCCTTGAGTCTCCCCTATCACGTTCAGTTTTCACAAGTGACCTATGGAGCACGATCTCCTACTTATTAACCTCACATTCTTTTCCCGCACACTACCTCATTTTGTATTTTCTCCTTAAAATTTTCCTGTAACCTACACTCAGCTATATTTTTCTTATTTTATCCTTACATCTCTTTACCCTCCAGTTGAGTATCTTCTGCGCTACTGTTGTTAGCGTTAATAAGACTAGTGTGACTGTTTGTTTGTTTTTATTCAAGCTAGGGTTTTTCTTTATAAAAAGAATGGAATTCCATTGCTTTAGTAATTTGTAAGAACTCGTCGAAAGTTCAGAGTTTGGAAAAAAAAAAAAAAAAAACATTTTTCCTCAAAATTCATGGGGTATATTGTGGTAAAGGGTCTTAGTTATTTTAAAAATTCACCAAAAGAAAGACTCACCATCCTTCCCGTCTTCTCCTTACACCTGCTCAGGCCTTCCAGAAAACGAGGTTCCTTAAACATTCTAACCAGACGTGATGCAGACTTACTACAACCTCCACACATCCGATAATTTCATTCATGAGACCCCTCAAGAACCTGAGACTTACAGTTTTAGGCCATAACCATAATCTGCTGCTCGGCTACACTCCCCGGATTGTGGACGGGTACGCCCAGTAGCAGGCACCAGATAAGTGAGACAATGCTCACAGAGACATGAAGAAGCCACTTCTATCCACTTGCAACTGTGGCAATTATTTATTTATTCATTTATTTAGTGGTTTAACAGTTTTACACAGCACAGCTGTACCATGAAGTATAAGCACACTTAAAATCATCACATATATACAATCAGAAAACGCAGTAAACGAGAATTAGAGAAACGGTGGGAAGAGATGCCTTCATTATGAAATGAATCGAGGGGAGAGTGGATGAAAGCACATAAATGAGCATAAATCAAAGCACACAGAATGATCGCTAGTGATGGAAAGTGAGTAAGAAGCAAGAAGGATCTTATTGCAAGCAAGAGAAGAGAGGGTTGTGTGTTAATGACTAACTCAGGTGGAGTTTGACTAGGTGTGTTCAAGAACCTTCTCACGGCTATCAAGGATGGCTGCATGCCTAGTTGTGTGGGTAATAAGTTCCAAATGCTCGTTGCTGCACTGTAAAGGGTGCATTAGCCAAGGCAAACACCAGAGTCTCTAAAATAATTAGTACGTCTGTATGCCAAGGGTCAAGCATGGATTACTGAGGAAGAGGGGCATGGAAGTATCACTATTATGAGTACAGCAAAACACTATGGAGGTGCCTCAGGAGACCTTCCAGCGGAGGACTCAGTCTTTGAAGAGCCGGTGCACTATGCGTCCTGGAAGAGCTGGAAGTGTTAAGTTCTGTGGAAGGAACAGAGATTACTGAGAAATAAAGTAGGTTAGCTTGAGATATTGCTACAACATTGGTGGTGCTGGCTCCTGAAGATGGACTGTTTTGAATCCTCAGCCTCTCCAAATGCTTTCTCATAAGTAAAGCCGTTCTCCTTTTGTGCAAGGTAAAGTATCATTGACAAACGTTTATTCCAGTATTTCATAAAATCTTTGAAGCTTTGAACTCTTTGGAACACTTTCCCCTGACGCACATATCTCCACCACACTCCTCTTTATATAGTCTATATCAGGGTGATGATATTCTTTTGAGTATGCTCACAGTGGTATGGCATCAATTTGCATCCACTGCAGTAAATGACTAACGCTAAAACAATATCCTGTATTGATGCTTTGTGGGTCTATGTTTTTAGGCTGACAATAGACAAAACGCTTCAATTTTGCTGCATAACATTGTCTAATTGAGGGTTTGCGTGCTTCTTTTAGAATATCCTTACATTCTGATGAAAGTTTTAAGTAGCCAAACTCTATGACGTCAGGAGCCAAATTGCCAGGTTGAGAATACTGGGATTTGGATGTCTGATTTGACCTCTCCTTTGAGTCAATAGGTCTGGCCTGTTTGGTAGTTTGTGATGTGATACTACAGACAGGTCCAATAGTGTTGTGTACCAATGCTGACGTGCCCACGTGGGAGCTATGATTATCCTGATGAGTGAGGTTTGTTTAATCTTTTTGATCAGAAATGGAATTAGTGGGAGAGGTGGAAAAGCCTAAGCAAATATCCCTGACCAATTCACCCATAGAGCATTGCCCTTAGATTGAGGTTGTGGGTACCTGGATGCAAAGCTTTGGCATTTTGCCTTTTCTTTTGTGGCAAAAGGTCTATTTCTGGTGTTCCTCACATTTGGAAGTATTGTTGAATCACCTGCGGGTGAATCTCCCATTCGTGTACTTGATGTTGTGTCCAGCTTAAGAGGTCCGCAAGCTGATTGTGTATCCCTGGGATATACTCTGCCATTAATTCAAAGCGATTGTGAATTGCCCATTTCCACATTGTCTGTGCTAGAAGGAACAATTGTGATCAAAGTGTCCCCCCCCTGTTTTTGCAGATAATACACTGTGGTCATATTGTCTGTCCTTATTAATACTATTTTGTGTGTGATTTGTGTTTGAAAAGCTTTGAGTGCTAGGAATACTGCTAGTAATTCCAAGTGGTTTATGTGATGTTTGTTGGATTGAGTTTCATTCCCCCTGTATAGTGAGGTTGTTGAGATGAGCTCCCCAACCAATCATTGATGCATCTGTTGTGAATATGGTCTGTGGCACAGGGTCCTAAAAGGCCAACCCTTTTGAAAGGTTGGTGGAATTCTCCCATTGCAAAGAGTGGCGAGTCTGGTGGTCCAGCAACACTAGATCCTAAATTTGACTGTGTGCCTGAGACTACTGTTGAGAGAGACATTGTTGTAGTGGTCTTATGAGGAGTCTGGCATTGGGTACTATTGCTATGCATGAACCCATGATCCCTAATAGTTTTATCACCAACTTTACTGTAAAAGTGTGGTTGTATTGTAGTTGTGATATAAGATTGTAAAATGTTTGAATCCTGACTGGGTTTGGGTATGCCAATGCTGTTTGAGTATTTAGAATTGCCCTTAAATACAGTTGTATCTGTGATGGTTGCAGGTGAGATTTTTGGTAATTGATAGCGAATCCTAGATTGTGTAAGATGTTTATGGTGTATTGAGTATGTTGTTGAGAAATTTGAAGTGTGCTGGCTTTTATAAGCTAGCCGTCGAGATATGGGATGCATGTATTTGTTGTCTCCTGAGGAACGCTGCAACCACTGCTAAACATTTGGTGAACACCCCTGGTGCTGTTGTTACCCCAAATGGTAGCACTTTGAACTGGTAGTGCTTTCCTGCTACAATGAATCTTAGATGCTTTCGATGTGCTGGATGTATAGGAATGTGGAAATAAGCATCCCTGAGGTCTAATGCTGTCATGTAATCCTGTTTTTGTAATAGGGGAATGACGCTGGTTACTGCCTCTGATGTAAGCTAGCCAGAGATGCGAACAAGGCTTTTCGGCCTTGGCCAGCCTGGGTGTCCCGGGAGCGATTGGAGGGAGAAGGCAGTTCCCGTGCCACCGCAGACGGAGAGGACGACGTCGCCGCTGCTCGGCTACTGAGGCCGTGGGAGGAGGAGAGGCAGTGTTGCAGTGAATGAGATGGATCAGATTGGGGGTGGGGGGCTGATCTAAGCAAGGCGTCCCTCAATTGTGGTGGTAGGCCCAGTTACAGCACACGCATGTGGGTGCATCCCACCAGCTGAGGCAGCTGGACAAGCACCTCAAGAAGAGGCGCCGGCAAGGTGGTGGTGCAACCAGATGACATGTTGACTCTGGAGCAACTAAGATTGGAGAGGGAAGGGGCTAGAACACTGGTTGAGGCAGTGACATCTGAGAACTCATCCCACACTGGTTCCGTCCAAAGGGATGACCCAACAACACTGGAAGAAGAAAACAATACCTCATGATACACTACACTAAGTTTAACAGTTTGAGTCCGTGATAGGCATAACAGCAGAGACGTAATGGAGGCCAAGGGGGAGTGAGAATGTGTCTGGTATACAGAGAGAACTCCCCCCAATAAGACAGGCACATGGATATAGTAGACTACCCTTGAGGGGATGTCGGCTGCATTTAACTTTTGTCTTCATCCTACTAAGGGTGGTGGCACAACCAGGACTGCTAGATTTATCAGGTCAACAGCTTATGTGACTTCCTCGCCCATCTCACCCCCGCCTTCCTTTTGTCTTTGTCTTTTCAGGTTATTGGTTTTTGGCTATCACATCCCTCTCTCCCCTCCTTCCCCCACCACCCTTCTTTTTTGGGCTTTTCATTGCATCTTAATCCACTGTGTTTATCATTCAGATAGAACATAAGGGAAGAACGATTTCTGGTGCTGAGGGACGTGGGGAGGAGTGTGGGTTTTGGGGGCAGAGAGGGAACCGGTTTGGGACTTGAACATCGCGTAGTGCAGTTAGTGAGTTGGGAAGGGAGGGCTACAGACCTCACTGGCTGTGCTCGCAATGCAGTTGTTGAATGTACATGACTGGGGAGGCAAGTAAGGAACAGGGAGAGGTGGGGAGGAATGGGAGGGTAATTAAGTCTTCAAGGTACATGGCTGTTGATTTTCTTGTTTTTTTAAGCAGCTGGAGGACAAGGGTGAGGGTCACTGCAGTGAACACATACCTAGACAGGCACACATCGAGGCGAACCGCACTCTTAATACCATGGGAACGGCAGAGAAAGGAAGAATAACACAGGATGGGCCACCATTCTATCCTGGAATGTGAATGGTCTGGGTAACGAAATTAAGAGAAGTTTAGTAATCAATTATATCAAGAGATTAAAACCAGATGTCATCTTCTTATAGGAGACATCTAATGGGATCCAACTGTGGGCTGCTCAATAGAGGGGGCTTATACCACCTTGGCGCAAGCTAATTTTACTACCGGCTCCAGAGAAGTAGGGATCTTAATGAGGAAAAAAAACATTTAGAATAGACAGGCAATGGACAGACCCCGATGGGAAATATGTAGCTGTAAGGGACATGACCACCACCTCCTCTCTACATGTAATAGGAGAAGACTTTAATGACGTGATGCATACCGACCTAGATAGGTCTATGCCGACCCAACATACCATACAAGAAACACCCCTGTCTCGTTTTGTAAATACATTGGGATTCATTTATCTCTGGTGCAGACATAACCCAGAGAATCATATTATTCCGCCACTCAGAGTATTTTCAAGGCTGGATTATATTTTTTGCCCCAGCAGGGGAGGTACGAGGGATAGAGGCAGCCAAATATATAGCAAGGGGAATATCAGACCATTCACCACTCATGATAACAATAGGGCTTAAAGAACGGATATCGGGTGGGAGATGGTTGCTGAATGCCTTGGAGCTCAGGGACGCACAAATGAGAAAGGAGCTTAGGCTAGATACTGAATTGTATTTGAAAGAAAATGTCTTTTGAGTGGATTCAGACATATTTTGGGGGAGGAGTTCAAAACTATTGAGAAACAGGGCACAACGTATCATTGCACACAAAAGAAAAAGGGTAAAATAAGAACTAGAAATCATAGAGGGGAGATTACTCTACCTTGAAAGGAACCCAGGCCCCTCCGCAGATGCGTCGGCGCTGCGTAATACTGCATTACTCAGAGAAGAATACCAAGCTCTAGCTGATAGGGAGGTAAGATCACAAATTCTTGCTACCCTGCATAAACTATATGGTGCAGGTATGGAGGGACGTAGAGGCTCGGTGGGTTCTTGGTATTGTAGACTAGGGCGGCACTAGCTGTAACACTGGCACAGAGATAGAGCAGGCATTCCCTCAATAGTGTAGGGCCTTCTATGGAGCACGTCTGCTAGCAGATGCATCGCAAATTGAGTCATACTTAGAAGTTGTTCTCATGCCACGTCTTCCACCACAAGGCGTCATGGAATTGGAAGATGACATCTCCCTATTGAAGGTTCAAGAGGCCATAACCAGGCTATGTGTAGGTAAGGTCCCAGACCCCAATGGTATACCAGTAGAGTTTTTTAAAAGTAATTCCTCTATCCTGGAACTCCATCTTTTGAAACTCTATGTAGAAGCAAAGGAAGAAGGGCATCTCCCCCTGATCTTAGAAGAGCCATAATTGTGGTACTCCATAAAAAAAGGGAAAACACCCACTAGAGGTAGCTCATAACCGGACAATCTTAATATTAAATATTGAAACCAAAATATTAGCGTCAATATTGGCGGCAAGGGTTAAAAAGTTTATCAGCCCCCTAATCCTTTATGCCACAGAGATCAACGAGACTTAACTTGCGTTGCTTATATAATTGGCTAGAAACAGTCAGTCATTGCAAGGACCCACATGTTTTTTTGGCATTGGACACTGAAAAAGCATTCAACGCGGTTCACTGGCCCTTCTTGATGCACGTACTAGAAAAATATTGCTTTGGTCCTGCGTTTAGGAGCTAGATCAAGCTCCTATACAAAAGCCCCACAGCAGCAGTTAGAGTAAATGGTGCTGAATCTGCCAACTTCAGGATAAGAAGATGCACCAGGCAAGGCTGTCCACTCTCCCCTTATTTATTTGCTTTGACGCTGGAGCCACTAGCCTGCCTGATTAGGACCCACTCGGTCATCAGAGGTTTTCACATGGAGGAGACCTCAGGGGAAGATGAGAGGATCCCCTTATATACAGATGATGGCCTCCTATATGTACAAGTTACTTACCTTCGGTAACAATATATCTGGTAGAGACATATTCTAGTTGCAGATTCCTTACCTTTAAATTTCCCAAGGCGTCAGACTGGATCTGGAGAATTTTTCTTTGAGCAGTACCCCTGCGCACCGTTAGTCGACTCCGCGGGCATCGCTGGCGTCGTGGTCACAGTGATGATGTTGCAGTCGTATATAGGCGCCATCCGGGTGTGCGGACGTCAGTTTCTCCAACGCGCAAAACAGCTGACATTGTGCGTTCTCTGCGGTGGCGAACAGATCTAACCAAGGCTCTCCCCACTGCTGAAAGAGACCTTGCGCCATCTCCAGGTGGAGATGCCATTCGTGATCGAATTCGTGTCGACGGCTGAGTTTGTCTGCACTGGTGTTCAGAGAGCCTGCCAGATGTTGAACCACCAGGGAAACGCCCTGGCGGTCCAGCCGTGTCCAGAAGTAAAGAGCCTCTTGACAAAGGGTCCACGACCCTACTCCGCCCTGCTTGTTGCAATACTACATGGCGGTGGTGTGGTCGGTGAACACCTGCACCACTTTCCCTTTGAGAGAGGGAAGGAATGCTTTCAATGCATGTCGGATCGCCTGGAGCTCCAAAAGGTTGATGTGGAGCCTGGACTCTGCTGGAGACCAGAGGCCTCTGATCTCCGCCTCTCCCATGTGGCCACCCCATCCCAGGAGTGATGCATCTGTCACTTATGTGAGATCTGGTTGGGGAAGGGAGAGGGATTTTCTGGTGACCCAATCTGAATTGACAATCACCACTGCAGGTCTTTCACGGTTCCCTTCGAGATCTGAACCATGTCGGAGAGATTCCACTAATGCTGCGCCCACTGGAACTTCAGGTCCCACTGCAGAGCCCGCATATGCCATCTGGCATTTTGGACCAGCAGGATTGCAGGAGGCCATGAGGCCTAGCAGCCTCAGAGTCAATCTAACCAAAATCCAGGATAGAGGCTGAAATATCAGTATCATAGCCCGAATATCCTGGACTCGCTTTTCGGGAGGATAAGCCCAAAACTGCACTGTGTCCAGAACAGCTCCGATGAAAGGGAGCATCTGAGAGAGAGTCAGGTGTGACTTCAACACGTTGATAGTGAACCCCAGCAAATGCAGGATGTTTGCCTTAGTCTGGAGGTGGGAGACAACTTTTCGGGGCGTGTTCGCCTTCAACAGCCAGTCGTCGAGTTAGGGGAAGGCTGGGACCCCAAACTCGCAAAGATGAGCTGCAACCACTATGATCACTTTTGTGAACACCCGAGGGGCACTGGTAAAGCCTAAGGGGAGCACAGCAAACAAAGTGCTCGTGACCTACCACAAATCGTAGGTAACGTCTGTGGGCCGGCAGGACAGGAATATGGAAATAGGCAGCCTGCAAGTACAACGCAACCATCCAGTCTCCAGGGTTAGGGGCACAAATGACCTGAGCTAGGGTTAACATCTTGAGCATCTCCTCCTTGAGGAAGAGACTGAAGGACCGTAGGTCTAGGATAGGGCAAAGACCCTTGTCCTTTTTGGGCACCAGAAATTAGCAGGAATAGCAACCATGACCAACTTCTGGAGCAGGGACTCTCTTTATGGCTCCCTTGGCCAGGAGAGCCTTGACTTCCTCGTGGAGAAGTGCCAAATGATCCTCCGACAGGTGATCGAATGGTGGTGGCATAGCTGGAGGAGAAGTCTTGAAGGGGAGGGAGTAGCCTCTTCTGACGATCTGTCGAACCACCTGTCCGTGGTAATGGAATCCCAGTGGGGCAGATGATGGTGAATTCTGCTGCCAACTGGTCCCGGATGTCCCAACGGACTAGGAAGGTCTTGAGGCAGAGGAGGGGGTGGGGGTGGACTGGGCGGCCCGCTGACTCCCTGATCCACGAGCTCAGTAGATCCCACGTCCGCGTCCAGGCAGGGGCCGTGCAGCATGCGCTGGTCGTGGCCCTGTGAAAATGGATGCGGTTGGGTGCCCCTTCCGTAGCCACGAAAGGAGCAAGAGGTGGACTGAGGGGGGCGAGGAGCGGCTGAGAGGCCAAGGGACTTAGCTGTAGCCCAGGAATCCTGAAAGCGCTCGAATGCTGAATCCGCCTTGTCTCCGAAGAGACGAGTGCCACCAAAGGGCATGTCCATCAAAGATTGCTGGACGTCCCCCGAAAAGCCAGAAGTCCTCAACCAGGCGTGGACACCGTCGATGCAACCGATCTGCCTAGTGAGTCAGTCGTATCCAGTCCACAATGGATCATGAACTTGGCTGCGTCTCTCCCATCTGTCATGGCTTGGGAGAGAACGTTCCGGGCCTCTTCTGGAACTTGGGGCAGCACTTGTGTGACCGTATCCCAGAGAGTATGGGAATAGCGCCCCAAAAGGCATGCGGTGTTCATGGACCACAGTGCTAGACTGGCAGAAGAAAACATCTTCTTCCGTAAGTTGTCCAGTCTTTTTGATTCCCTGTCTGGGGAGCGGGAGGGAATGCGCCAGAGGATGAAGAAGCCTGGATGACAAGGCTCTCACGCGTAGGGTGTTGAGTAAGGAAATTTGGGTCATTCGGCACAGGCCGATGGCGGCGGGCAATCCTCCTATTCACAGGAGCCCTTGTGCCGGGTTTGGACCAGGTCCCCAGTAGGATGTCTGTAAGTACTTCATTGAAGGGAAGAAGGGGTTCCGAGTTGGACGCTCCAGGCTGAAGCACTTCGATCAGGAGGTTAGGCCTGACCTCAACAGAAGGAAGCTGGAGGTTCAAAACCTCAGGTGTCCCTCTCACCCACATAGAAAACGACGCTCCCTTCTCCGTAGCCACGGTACGGGGAGAGAACATGCCAGTCTCAGGGGAGGTGTCCAACCCCCTGGCATCACCCAAATCCTGTACCTAGTCCAGTTCAGGCTCAAGCTGGTCTTCTAAAGGGTCCAGCGACCCCTCTACACTATCCCATAGCCATACCTGTAGTAATAGGGAGTCAGGTTCAACCCTGGGCACAACAGAGCCCATGGAAAATGGAATCAGCGTCAACCAATGTCATTCCGGCTCAGGGTTGTCAGGGATGAGTATAAGGTCAAAGTCGATTGTGGGCCCAATCGGCGCCAGGAGCGTCGACGTCTGACCTGACGTGGGGAAGGTCATGTTAGCACAACCAGCATCAGGACCGATCCGGAAGCGGATCCTGAGGTGCCCTCCAGAGTCAGGACCGAAGTCACCAACTATGAACCCGAGAGGGCCCTCACCGATTCCCCTGGGCTCAAAAGCGGCGAAGATGGGTCGGGTTGCCCAAATATGAGGCGCATGGCCTTATAAAACTCCTTTGGTTGGACAGGGGTAGCCCCGGCTCCTGGAAATTCGGGGAGGTGTGGAGCAGACCCAGACTGAGGCTCCAAAGACAGAGGCCTAGAGCGTTGACGCTCTTCCTACGTCGTGTTGTGCGAGCAACGGGGCAAAGTCGAAAAACCTTTCAACTTTTTCTTCTTACCTGAATGTCCAGATGACTTGGACAAAGAAGAATGGTGGTGAATCCGCGACCGTTCTCCTGACCTTCCTCTTCAACGGAACCGGGAACGACGCAGAGTCGAGTGTCGGGCCACCATGAGCTTCAGGGACCGCTCCATCAAAGCTTTTGGGTTCATGGCCCGACACTCGGTGCATGATTTCGGGTTGTGGTCGCGCTCCAAACACCAAAGGCACACGAGGTGCGGATCCGTCACCGACATCATGCAGTGACAGGAGTCGCAGGGCTTGAATCCAGTCTTACGGCACATCCCTTGACGCATCAAAACTTGTCAAGAACGAATTCAACAAAATGTCGCAGTTAGTAAAAAAAAAATAAGGTAGGCTGTGCGGAAAGAATAGAGCTGACGTCAGCGTGCCAGGATGGCACCTATATACAACTGCAACGTTATCATGGCGACCACAACGCCAACCACGCTCGTGGAGTCGACCAATGCCACCTAACAGTGCACAGGCGTACTGCTCGAAGAAAAATTCAACTAGAAGTCTCTATCAGATGTTACCAACCCGGAGACTATTCTAGCAATACTGCAGGTCCTTAATGAATACGGGGCCCGTTCGGGATACACTATCAACTGGAATAAGTCAAGCCTATACCCAACTGGAGGGGAGGCATCAGTGAACAATCTGCCTCGGCATATCAGTGTTAACAAAGAAGGGTTTAGCTACCTCTGGATTTATGTTACATTAAATAGAGAACAGGATTTGGAATGAAATCTCCACAGAGTGTTAGCAGACTTCCAAAAAAATGTGAGTAGAAGATGCCATTGCTTATAATGGGCCATGTGGCAATATTTAAAATGGTGACTCTACCAAAATTGCTATATATACTACAAAACAGTTACTATACAATCCCGGAAGATTACTTCACTAAAATCAATAGGAGAAACCAATATAATGGAGGACTGGTCCTCCCAGATGTTAGGGAATATTACAGGGCGGCCCATTTGATAACACTCAATGAAAGGGGGCATGCACCCTCTGACCACCCCACTTACTGAGTAGAACGGCAGAATTCCAGACACGGTCCTATTTGCATTACTTATACGGAGGTCAGGGCTGGAGGAAGTTCTTACTAGCTACATAGGTGACAATGGCATCTAGCTTCAATCCAGTAAATACCTAGGAGGGGCAAAAAAGATCACTCGAGTGACCCTGCTGTGTCTTGGTCGAAGTGTTATGGAAATAGGGAAGCTCTGGGGGTTTCGGTCGTGGGATCTTATAGGGATAGCTAAAGTAGGAGATATTATAGAGAATTTAGGATTGATCCCTTTCACCTCGCTCCAGAGAGAATATCAATTAAATTCAATGCAATACTATAGATATTTACAGCTGAAATATGCATGGAGGGCGGAGGAAATACAAATGGGGGAGCTCCCAGAATGTGCCCCGCTGCAAGGCAGGTTACTTCAGGAGAATACACCTGAAAAAGCGGTCTCAAACACATAAACCAATAAATATTAATACTCCCGACAACCTGCAGAAATTGAGACATATGGGGTGCGGAATTAGGGGAGTTGGAGGATATTGAATGGGAGGCAGGGCTTATGCACACTAGAGTCATAGGCCATAAAGATAAGATTGAGGCTTATACAGTTTAAAATACTGCATTGCATTTATTATGACAGGATCAGACTCCATAAATTCGGAAGAGCGGAGTCACCGGAATGCTTTCGGTGTAAAATGGGAGTGGGAACATTCCTACACATACTCTGGGACTGCCCAGTGATTCAGAGCTATTGGGAGACAATAATAACTGAACTGGGAAAGGTTTGAAATGCATCTCCCCCAGCAGATCCAAAATACATACTCATAGGCATTCCCAAGAACATAAATATCCCATGAGCACAGCTGCTTTTTTGTAATTTGGGACTGGCGGTGGCCAAAAGAGATATATCGCGTAGGTGGGGGGTGTCAGAACCACCAAGGATAGCCAACTGGAAGAAAGGAATGGATCCATACATGGCGGCAGAAAAAGTCACATAAATCTCGAAAAAATAAGACAGGATTTGGGTTCCATGGTGCAGGTACTATGTTCTGGAACATTCAGAAGAAGGGGGTATACCTACCCTGCCCTGGAGTGATGGCAATAACCCCAACTCTATAGTGTACATTGAAAAATGATTGACTGTGGACGAAAAGGCTGTTTATGTGGCTAACGGAATATGTTTGATAATGATGCTATGCAGGTGCTCCCTGCTCAATGTCTGTCTTTATTACATGTTTTAAAATCAATAAAAAAAACATATTTAAAAAAAGTTACCCACAAATGAAAGTGTGTTTCTGTTTTTAGCTGGCTCTAACGTCCACTGCGTTTATAATTGTACAGTGGAGTGAAACAAACTTTAGTTTAATGAAAAATCCTTTTCTTCAGGACGTATCCCAAGAGTTAAAAGAAAGATAAGGTGATACAGTCAAAATGTTTGGATTTTGAAGGTAGCAATTTCCTAAAAGCATTCATCAACCAATGGCAAACTAAGGTTTCTTTTTGGTTCTAGGGTTTAGGGTGTTATGTGGGATTGAGAAGTTTGTGGCTCAAGAACCAAAAATCTCATTATTCAAGAACAGCAAGTCTCATTTCCTTTGTGACAACTCTGATACTGTCATCAGACCAGCTAACATGGGTGGAGCTTTAGTGCTGATTTCAGTTTGTGACAATTGATGGATTACAAAGTGAAGTTTACCACAAACCGACCGACAAGAATAATCTGTTAAAATCTGATAGCCACCACCCATATGGCTTGCGGGTGAATCTTCCCTTTGGACAGTTTTTGAGGATCCAATGCAATTGTTCAGATCAACAGATCTGAGGAGTAGGCAAAAGTTTACACCCAGAAGCTGGACGTATGCAATTACCCTAAAAAGATCATGGAAAAAGGCACAAAGAGAGAACACAATAACGAGAGGGAGACCTTACTCAAAACATACCTCAAACAGTCCACATATAAAATCACATATATGTCACAACATTCTCTCCTGTATCTAATAAAATCCAGAAGATCATTACCAAACACTGGAAGATCCTGAAGATTACGGGACAAACATAGGAGCCCCATTTTTCTCTTAGAAGAAGAGTCAGAATATTTGAGACATATTAGTACACACACCCATGACTAAAACGTCCCACAAGATCAACAGCGACAACATTAATGGGTTCTTCCAGCTTACAGTAGGACAGTTCCCTGGTGCTGGTTGCAATGCACGTCCATTTACCAGGGCTACTAAGACTACTGATTTGTGTTTGAACACACCTTGGGAAAAATGTAGACAAACTAACTGCAACACAGCCAATATAATTTACACAATTACCTGTCCGTGTAACCTTTGTTACCATGGCCTGACATCTAGGACATACGTGAATTTGCCTGCTAGATCAACTGATTAATTGTGTGTGTATCTGCGTGGGGCAGTGAACTCTCTTTTACTTAACACTGCTGGGACAATATTCCCCAATATCTTTCCTCCACCTCATTACAGTGTGACTATAAGGAGCACTGGGTGTCTATACCTCCATGGGTTAAAGAATACCCATCATTAGGGTAAGCAATGGGAATGTTTGAGTATTACACGGGTGGGTGTTTAAAACACTGAGTGCCAAATTTGAAGACCTTGTGCTACACACACACACAAACACACACACACACACACAAACACACATATATTTTTATTGATTTTTTGCTGTGCAGTGCCCACATTCGATCACGAAGCATGCATCTTATTATATAACAATACGTTTGCTAATTGTTTGTCTGTTACATCATAGTCAATTGAAGACATCTGAGTGAAATGAACTCGGAAGGTCTATATGTTTCTCTTAAGTCGGTTTTACAGGAAAATTAAAAAAGGAAGCAGTACTACCTAAGCAAGTATTCAGTGTGTTAGGCACGAACAATCAATGTATGTGTGCATTCACATGTATCTGGGAGCGGCGTGCCCAAGCAGGATCACAATCCAGATGAAAGCCCTGGACCCTAGTTGGGACATCTTTATGGGCTAAAACAATGTGATCTGGGGGACAGAGGCTTGATAATTATCTCCAATGTTCCAATACATTTGTTGTTATTGTCCCACGAGGATCTTTGAATAAACTGACTTGTGTATCTTACGTTAGGGATTTTGAACTTACATTGATGCCCATGCCTCATAGTTTGTGGTAACTACCCACCCATATCTAAGAGTTCACTATCAGCGAGACAGGAAGCTCATTTGCCCCCTTACAAGAGTGTCGGGCAAACGTGACAACTCCGATGATGAACCATGCCACTTAGGTTGGTGGGTGAGGGTTTATCAACTTTTTTTTTAAAGATTCCAGACACTACAATTTATTATTGCCACCTATCAAACTGAGGAAATTATCCTCAGGTACGATTCAGATGATACCTCACCGTGGTAGCCTTGTGATTTTGTTCAGTGCACTGTGTAAACTAGACACCTCCACCACCATCAGCCCTCCAGCACTTTTCTTTCCTTGGAAAGTGTCCTTGAAGGAAGACAAATTCAGACTTCTAACTTCTGCTGGAAGAGGGACTCAGTCAAGAACCCCTGAATCCTGCTGGCACCTGGGAACTGAAACTACTCTCCAAGGATTAGGTCGTTGGCCTCCTCTTTACCTGCTTACGGAACACAAAAACCAGGAAACGTCCTGATTTAAAGAGGTCCCAGCTGACAAAGGAGGACTAGACCCTGAAGGAGACCTGGTAGCAGAGAGACCTCATACCCAGAAGTCTGTTCTGAGGAGTTAGGGGGTGCAGGACTGCCCAAAATAAGTTTTCCCAGCAGACCCAGGTGACAGCTTTTTTAGGCTTTACCAGGTATTACTGCTGGTTTGTTAAAAGGTATGGGAGCAATGTTGCACCACTCACTGAAGAGACCCCAAAGAAACAACCCAAAATGTTTATCTGGACAGAGAAGTGTAAGAAGATCTTTCACACCCCAAAGGAAGTGCTGTGTACTGCGCAAGTCCTAAATGCACCGAGTTCAGCAAAAAGTGTGATGTGCAGGCAGATGGCTTCTGATCATGGCATACGGGCAATGCTTTGACACTTAGTCGATGAAGGAAAGGACCAACCCATAGCATTTGTCAGCAGACTGCTACTACCAAGGGAACAGTAGGGGAGTGTCACTGAGAAGGCCTTTGCAGTGCTCAGCTCCCTGATGAACAGAGGGCTTGCCTATATGGGACTCGTTTCCACCTTCAGACAGACTACTAGTCCTTTAGGCAGTTGTTGAAGGTGAGGGCTGTGGGTAAAACCCAAAACTGTTGAGGTGCTTCATCTCTCTATAAGGTATGGACATTTTCGTGGAACACAGGTCTGGGGCTGGCCACACCAATACTGGTGGTCCTTCCAGGTTTTACCACCTTAATGATAAGGCCAACGACTGTGGGAAGTCCTAACTTGCTTCAGTTGCACACGGCCCATGAGAGAAATTACCCCATTTTTGTCATGATCCCCCAATTTTTGCTTGCCTAGATTTGTTGGCTTTAAAATTGTGTTCACTTTACTACTGATAAATTGTTGTAAAGTGCCTGTGCTTCCCCTCTAAAACATGTATTGTACTTTGGAATTCCCTTATAAACCCTATGGAAAGTGGGGATTTTAAGTGTACTTATGACATGGAAAGTTAAATGCTATATATGAGCTGCAGTGTATATTGACATCACCCACATGTATGACAAAAATGTTTCAGCCAGAAGCCCCACTATGCTCGGACGAGGATACAGTTTAAATGCACTGCAGTGACACACAGCAAATACCTTTGACACAAAGAAAAATCCAATTTTTATATATTCCGAAGTCATACCCAAACTGTGTATTGTAGGCCCACAGGCAGGATGCTAATATATAAGAAGATTTGTCAAAGCCAATATGTCTTGCCCATGCAAGAGCTATTGACTTTTGTCAATGTGTTTTAGCCATGTTATTCACCAGCGTGGCTACTGCTTAGCATGGCTAAATGTTAGTGGCATAGCGGAGGGTGGCGTGGAGTGTCAGAGTTGAATGGCGAGGAGCAGAGTGGCAGAGAGTGTTGTGTATTGGAGTGGGATAGTGTGGAGTTGCATAAAGTGGCATACACTGGAGTGACATAGTGGCATAGAGTGTTGCGGAGTATAATGGCATAGAGAGCAGTGGCATTGATTGCAGTGGCCCTGAATTCTGTGGCTTACCATGCAGTGTCGTAGAATGCAGTGGCGGAAACTAGAATGGTGCATAGTAGAGTGCAGTGGAGCAGAGTGCAGTGGAGCAGAGTGCAGTGGAGCAGAGTGCAGTGGAGCAGAGTGCAGTGGAGCAGAGTGCAGTGGAGCAGAGTGCCACTTTTTGCTTGGCGGTAAGGCACATCCAAATTTGCATGGCGGGAAGGCTGGCTGGGGTCCCATCTGCATCAACTTTTCCCTGTCCCGCCGTCGACAAAGGTTGTGTTTCTTAGCGGAGGAAGCAGTTCGAATGCGGGCTTTCGGCTATGGAACCACCAACATCTACATACGGCGGATAGACCGCCACAGCAGCAGATGGGTTTCAGTCGAAAAGTAGACGACAGGGCCGTTACCTCCAACATTTAAATCAGGACCCTGCTGGGGGATCTTTTGTGTGGTGTTTTCACTGTTTTACTGTTTGCAGTGTTACACAAACAGTTTACACACTGCCACTAAGTTAAGCTTGATTGCTCTGTGCCAAGCTACCAGAGGGTAAACACAGGTTCATTTAGGGTTTGCTTGTGTATTACCCTGACTAGGACTGAGGATGCTGATTGACCAGGGCTTACATCCCAGTCAACCAACAGCCCAATTTTAACAACCTTAATGGTTTTGTGCCCTGCAACCAGAGCAGGAATGGGGTCCTTCCAGATGCAAATCAGATGATCAATGAAGAACAATTACCTTAAAAACATTTAAGCCAAAGTCATCACTAAAGTTAATTTATCATCACAGTTGCAAGACCATTTCTGCAAATACCATATGTTATAAATTGCCACAGGATATACGAGTTAAATGTAACCATTATATTTTGGAGGCTTTAAGACCTGAATGCACCACATCGTCTCCTGTAATACTCTAATTCATAGCACATGCCCTATGCTTTTGCACCGTTCATCCTGTGTCCATCTATGCTACTTGTGGAACAGCTGTATATAACATCAACATCAAACTTTCAAGCGACCTAGGTGTACTACAAAATGCATCTCTAAACTTGTATTTTCTGCATTCAGAAGCTTGCACTGGAACTTATCAATCTTGACCTTTCATAGCATGTCATAAATGAGGTCTTTGAACATGTCATGAGTAATATAATAAATGAGATTACAAGAAGCGCATTGCAGGCAGCAATTTCCAGTTAGCTCAGTAAACTATAAATGTCATTTTTTAAAAGTTTAAAATATGTATTTTGTCACCCATTTATAACCTCCCTCTAATCTTTGATTTTGTTAGTGAGTTTCTAAGTGTTTTCTTTTTTTAAATGTAAAGTAAGGTGTATATATATATTATTTATGTATATGTGCACACACATACCTATTCACAGTGCTTTAAATGGACGTGTAGATGTCTAGTTACTCTCTATCTAGAGTACCTGTTTGCTCCTGAGAAGTTCAGGCACTCTCCCTTTCAAATCAAAGAAGTGCAGGTACTCGGTACAGGACAGTTACCTGTCCATTAAAAGCACTGCACACACACACACACACACACACCTATATTAAGTATAAACCCACATACTTGCTCATACGTACATACATTAAAATGTCTATATACATAAGAGTATAGTAGAAATGTACATGCATGTATATGTATATGTACATGCATGTATATCAATAGCATAGGTTATTTTTTTAAAGCCTTGTCTGTGCTATTGCTATAGATTGTTGTGAGTTTTGTGATCACATGGGAAAGAGCCAAATTTCAACTAGTCTTCTGAAAGTGAAATTGTTCTCTGTAGACATTATTTGTGGAGGCAAACTCCACAGTTCGCTCCTTGCACATAGAAAAATGTGCCACCTATAGTTTTCTCTTGAATTCTGGGATTTTAGGATGGGGATGCCAGTCTACAGTGTAGGTTGCTGTGTTGGATGCATTTTGTGATGTCTTCCTGATGAGAAGTGGTCCATTGCCATTTATAGCCTTGTGGGTGATACAAAGAAGCTTGAAAGGTCATTTTCTGCTAACCAGTAGAGGGCCACCCAGGCAAGGGAAATATGTGTTTTTGGCTTCACATGTAGGAGTAGTATGGCACAAGGTTCTGAATTCTCTGTAATCTTCTCATGGTTGTTAAGGGTGAACCTTGATAAAGACCACTAGCGTAATCTACTTTTGATAGTACAAGAGAGATTGGTACTTGAACCTTGGGGGCGAGTACTATGTGTTGGAAGATGTGTCACAGTGTTTTCATGGTAAGAAAGGTTGATTATGGTAATAATTTAATTTAGATGTTGAAAAGGAAGGGTTTGTTAATCGATCCTTGAGGGTATCTTGGTTTTATGCTGTAGTGTTTTGACTAGAAAGTAGAAGGATGGATTACATGTGTTTTAATGTAGAGGTAAGCTGTGATCCAAGTGACAGCGGTACCTCCTTATGTCAGCTTACTTGAGTCTTAGAATTAATGTGTCATAATAAACAGTGCAGAAGGTAGCTGAAAGGTCCAAAAGAACTAGTGCAGCAATCCTATTCTTCTCTACTGTGCTTTAAAGATTGTCCAAATTGTGCTGATTCAGTGCCTTAACCTGGTTGGAATCTAGTTTGGAAGTTAGAATGTAAAGAGCCATCATTAATGAATTTTGACATCTGGATGAAAGCTGATCTTTCTAAACATTTGCCTAGGTTTGGTCTCATTGCCACTGGTCTGTAACTGCTGGGGTATTGAGGGTTTAGATTTGTTTTTTGAATAATGGACATAGGTATTTGTGTTTTGACCAATGACTCCCAGTCACACAACTTTGCACTTGGCTTAGCTGTCCACCGTCACATTAGTGGTCACCAGTTACAGACTCCATTTTGTATTCAGCTTAGCCTTAGCTTCACTGCCACATTAAAGGATCAAGTAGTTTTCCATACAAAACATGTTATGCAATGTGTTTTCTATTCTACATGTCTGCTTGTTCTTTTCTCACCAAAGTGCTAGGACATAATGTGGAGGAGTCAGTCAGTCAGCAAGATAAGGATGTACTAGAATGATGTTTATAGTACAGCAGGGAACGGCTTAGGTTTGGGAAAGACAACTTGGGAAACTGGACAGTTCCAACCTGTTTCTTTCAACCCTGACCTAGAATAGCCAGCATTTTTTTTTTATACTTCTTACAGAGCGGGAGGGTTTTATTTCTTTCCAGAAAGCGCTTTTTTCGTTTAAGGTATATAAGAGACCTGGGTCGACATTGGGAGAATCAGAGACCTCAATCAGGATTTAAACGTTGAATGCCTGATATATTTCTCGTGAGGATAGAGATCTCTCTTTCATGTTGCGGTCAAACCGGGGTCAACTACTTGCTGGCAGGAGAAAGATGAAGCGCACCAGACAGACCCTATGGTGATGCATTTTTATTAATTATTTGCTTTCCATTGTGTATGAATATACATACATATATCAATATAGGTGTTTGTATCCTTGCATCTATATATTTGCTCTTTATAGATTGAAGATTCTTTGTGCATGGTCTTACTTCATTGGTGCACATTTATAAAATTACACTTTTGGCTATACAGGCCTTCCTTCACGAGCCTTGCAAAAAGATATAATAAATGTCTTCTTCAGATTAAGAGGTGCATTCCAGAGAATCTTTTCGATTCATCTGTGTTTGTGTATTTTGGCTCAGTCAGCAGTAAAGCAAAACAGTATGTTTTCAAAATCTTCTGGAAAAATTCCTACTGTTGAGTTGCTGATCAGTGTTCTGACTGGGATGCCTGCTGAAGTTGTTAGAAGAATATTTCTGAATACGTGTGGAGGACAAATGTCAGAAGGGCAATCTGCTGGCCTGCTAGCTTTGACAAAAAGACATTTGGTTGCTGATATTTTTCTGAAAGAGAGAAGAGGCTGTGTCAAGTTGCCCCTAGAGGGGTTTGTTGGAGGTGAGCTTGTGTTGTTTATTTTTCTGTGTATCCAGTATGAATACAGCATGTCTGCTTCACTCCAATTCCTAAGAAATGCAATGGGTTCCTTTGATGCATTTTCGATTGTGAAATTCTGCAACTATTTTTTTAAATAATTCTTTAGTAGGGCATTTAGTGCCATGGAATCAATTTAGCTTTTGAAAACGATTTTAATGACGACTTGTGCATTCCGTTATGTCTGTGCTGGTTTATTTTGTCTCGAGGGTTGTTTGTTTTGAGCTAGGTCAGTTGAAGCTTTTTAATTTGTTGTTTTATCTTTTTTAAATCTGCAATCATCCAGAGATTATATTTTCTTTGAATATGCTTTGATTAACATATCAAAAGCTTCCTGAAGCCATCCACACATTTTATTTTAACTAAGTTTACAGCCAGATCTGTGATGGAATTACATAGGGTTTTCGGGATCACCAAATTCAGCTTCTTCTAAGGTCAGTATGTAGCTACAGGTAAGCTGAGGTGGCTTTGTGGTGTCTTGTGCTTGAATGCAACCAAGTGGTTGTCTGATCATGTGACTACAGTAGTCCTCTGGAATGCAATTATGACTGGGTTGCTGAATGTGACATCTAAGATGCATTATACAATGTGTGTGGGCTTGAGAATGAGCCGTCATAGGTTAAGTGTGACTAGATCAGCAACGATCGTTCTGGGGTGGGGCACATTAGGTTTGTCAAACCATATGTTTTGGTCACCATGGATGCATAGGTTTTAATATTCGAAATAGCAGGTTTGAAACTGTCTCTAGAAAGGTGCCTGGGAAAGTTCCATTGCTGGGTGGTGCTCAGTAAAGAAAGAGAAAATTACAGGATAAGTTTGGGTTATGTCTGCACCTGGACATGGAGGGCCTCAAACTTGTTAAGGAAATACTCTCAGCTTTGGTGAGAGTTACTGTTTCCCTACATATGACAGCTAACCCACTTCCTCTTTTGCATACGTTATTTTGAATATTTATTTGATTGCATGGTGGAACAGTATCATGCAATATTAGAGCCATGTCTTCCACCAGCCATGATTCAGTTATTAAGAGTAAGTCAGGGTCTGTGTCCATCAATAGGGTGAAGATGTAATACTTGTTTTTGGACATACAACAAGTATTTATTAGCACACAACTTTAAGGGGCTGTTTTGGCAGAGGTGTGATTTTGTGCTGTGGGTGTGTAAATATTGCCCTTGGATGTTGCTAGAAATGTGCTAAGTGGCTGTATTAGTACTAGAAGGACTGAAATTTAGTGGTTTTGAGGTGTTAGCCTTATGCAGTCAACTTCATAGGAATGTTATAAGATCTATGCATGTGTGGTGCTGAAACTGGTTGTATTTGAGGGGATAGGCAGCGTAGTTGTCTTTGAATAACAGCACTGTTGTGTGGTAAAAAAACAAAAAAAAAGAGGATGCAAGTTTATGAAGAGTGGTGTAGAGTGACTTTCTTTTTTGTAAGCCTAAGGTGGAATGGGTATGAGTAAATGGTGGTAGTGAAGCTTGAGAGTCTGGCTTTATGGCTCTAAATTCTGCAATGGAGAGGGGGGGGGGGGGGGGGGGGACAAAAATGTGAATGATATATATATATATATATATATGTCACTGAAAAAACAAAAGGTTACATGGACGTCATAGGTAGGCTATGAATTTACTCATGCAAAACCATAGAAATTCAACTGTTATTGTGGGATTTATTAAGGTGTTTTCTTCTATAGGATAGTCAACTTAAGGATGACAAGGTGGAGATACTGAAGATCTCCTTGAATGGCTTGCTTCACAGTCTTTACCTCTTGGAACCCAAGCAATTGGTTCTTACCATCGGGTGCCCGCCATTAAATTAAAAATGAAGGCTAAAAAATTGATATCAGGTCATACACTGACCACCGAACTGTGCCAAAAGACTAAAGCAAATCCGTTGAGGAATAAAGCTCCCTATTTAGGTATTCTTAAAGGTGAGAGTAAAATAGCAGTCTCTTTCCAAAGTCTGTCCAATGATAAATCCACCATGATAGAAGCTGCACAGTTAATTCCATTGCGGGAGTCGAAGAGAAGTCATCCCTCCTAAAGATCAGGTGGTTCAGGGAGAGATACAACAGCTGTTTCTAACTTGCCCTACTTGCAGAATCAAGTGCCACCTTTGGTCAGATCTGTTCGTTGTTTTTCAGGGGAGCGGACCTTGTTATGCTCATTGTCAAGAGGAAATGATATGATGGTGTTACCCGTTCCCCCGGCCTCTTAGCCCTTACTACATTTGAGCTATACCTTACCTTAGATCACGCCATTTAGACCAGTGTTTCCGGCTTCGACTAGAAGAATGGAGCCACTGTCTGAAATTTCAATGGGGCAGAAACAAGCCAATACCTAGTTTTACAGTCTCAGATCAGGGCAATCTTTATGCTACCTTGGACTTAATTTTGAACCCTCCAGTAAACATTTCAGCAGATTATACATGTTTATCCAGATCTCTGCAGTCTTGAATGTATTTTGGCATCCATATTGTGTTTACTGGAAAAGAATACTGACAGCTCTGACCACGTTTCAGATATTCTATTGGTCTATAAGGAGGGTCCTGACCTAATATTAATTCATAGATACCTCCCTCCGAATGTTTGCAAAGATAAACAACTGAAAGCGTTGGCATTTCTACTAGATAAGATTCCATCGGGATTTCCTTATATGCATATTCTTTTGATGGATAATTTAAACATAAAAATCCCTTCTAAGCAGACAAGGAATGTTACTCAAAGAGACAAAGAAAGTGCACTGAATATTCCCTGTAAGGTTTAGGGGGTCAGAGAGGCGAGGGGGCAGATAGGCAACTGGGGAGCTTTCTGAAGAGCTCCAACATGACAATAATAAATGGTAGGTGTCCTGGGGACCAGCTGGCTCAGACAGTGTTTCATAATGAGAGGGTAACGGTGTGGGTAGTGACCATAAGCCTCTTATTCTCTCTTTGTCCAGGGCAGTTACGCTAAGCCATCAGTGGCCTAATAGTTTGCCCCTGCACTGTAAAAATGACCGTAGAATAGTGTGGTCTACCAAACTAAAATGTCATATTATAAACAGCAGTAAGGAAATGCTCATGTTGTAATCAAGTTTACTCTTACACCACAGTGTTCAGGCCTTTGAAAAATGTATTTCTTCCATAAGGGGTATGGCGGCCGTAGGGCTGAATAGGAGTAGGGTTGGTAAGGACCCTTTGAGTTTTGAGAACACACAGGCCAAAGTAACGCTTAACAAGAAAATACGAGAGGCGTTTAGAGTAGAGCAGGACCAAAGGGACAGTTTGGTAAGACAGCATAGGAAAGCCTTTACGAAAGATATGCGGCAAATCAAGTGGAGGGAAATAGAGAATCTATGGACAAAGGCAACCTTTTCCCTGCGCACTGGTAACCTAAAGGGTTTTTTGTGGATTTCAAATGGCGTTCTCGGACTAGCCACACATATGACAACAACTTCAATTACGGAAGAAACCTGGGTCAGTTACATCTCAGATTTGAGGTCAGGGGGAGGGTTGCAGGTACACAGCTGACAAGTCTGAATGGTAAGGGGGAGAAATGAAGGCATCTCGCTAACTACAGTTAGTGGTGTCGAAGCAGTGATCAAAGACCTGAAAAGTTAAAGGGTGCAAGGGTCAGATGGCATTTCTTCAGGTATTATTAAACTGAATCCCCACCTGTGGGCACAGGCTTAGGTAGCGTTGTTTGAAGAAATAATTGAGGGGCATGATTTGCCGGAAACCTGGAAAGGTAGCATTAGGGTGTCTTTGATTAAAATGGAGGATCGGGACCTCCCCTCTAATTACCGCACAATTACATTGTTGGATTATCTGAGTAACATTTATGCAAGACATTTGCTGGGTATAGTAGAAGACTGGGTGTGCCTAGCTAGAATTCTCCCTTTTACGCAAATGGGCTTTTGGAAAGGGGCAGATGTGTGATGTTAAAGATGTGTGGAAGGTGATGCCCTCAAAAGAAAGCAGCCATTTAACGTGTCGTATATCGACTTGTCAACAGCGTTCGACACTGTAAAATCGATCCCTCCGATTGGAAAAGATGGCAAAATGGAAGTGTCCATCAAATTTTTTGAAGTTGGTAATTAATGAACTGGAGTGGAACTCAGAGGTAATGGGACCCTGTCCATAAAGATAAGTACCACTAATGGGTTGAGGTAAGGGTGTACCCTGGCTCCTCGGTTGTTTTCGATCTATATGGCGGATGCCTTTGGAGCCCTAAATCAGGCCAGGTGTTTTCCCCCTAAGTTAGGGACAGAGCCTATTTCCGTGTTGTTTTATGCGGATGACAGAGTGTTATTAGATCTAATGCCAGTTCGTTTGCAGAGGAAACTTGATGATTTCTCACAATACTGCAAGGGAAACGACTTGAAAATTAATACGGCCAAAAGAAAGATCATGTTTTTTCCAAAAGGTAAGAGGCAGACCTCAGGTTTAGGTGGTGACTGGATGGTGTTCAAGTGGAGGTGGTTACAGAATACATATATCTAGGCCTGTTTTTTTTAGCCACAATTTGGACTTCGGGGCTCATGTCCCATTGCAAGAATCTAGTGCCAAGTTGATTGCTGGTGCACTAAAGCGACTGGATTCTGATCTCAGCCAAAAGTCTGTTGAAGTGCTGAGAGAGGCATACAATGCAAAAATAGTTACTCTTTTGCTCTATGAATGCGAGGTTCTGCTAGAAAACCATGTTCAGCGCTTGCAAATTATAGAAACAACCACTTGGAAAAAATGGTTATGATTGTCCCCAGGCTCTGTGAGAGGTGGCTTCAGGCTAGAGCTGGGCTTTACTAACATTCTTTTTAAATACAGATAGAGGATGGTCAACTATTGGACTGGGCTCTTAAAAGCAGAAGGTTGCTCCGTGCGATATCGCATAAAACTTCATTTACAAGGCAACCACTTAGGCCAATGGGTAAATAACATACAGGTCATCGAGGCTTCCCTTAATTTATCTGCATTGTGTACTCCTTTAAATGTCTCCACGATCCAACAGAAACAAGCACTAAACAGCATAATAAAAGAGTGTCTGCCAAATAGCGACTTTGTTGATGTCCGCAAGAGAATCAACTTGAAGCATCTATGAGAGGCAGATTACAGGGGTCTAATCCAGCCCTCCTTGAAGGATATTAAGAGAAGATCTGTTAGGCGGTGGGCCCTGAAGGTCAGGTCCCCTCTTTTATTATGTGCGGCTGGTTAGGGATCCCTGCCCTTTTTGTAAGGATGCATTGTCACTTTTTCACACTATTGCCTTCTGTGGCTTCTTTGCCAAAATAAAGTGTAGCCTGCTATTACCGTGTTTTAGAAAGCTGCAGGTACGATGTATTAGAGATTTGGTGAGGATAATTCTGCAATGTAATATGTTGGTATGCTTGGCTCTGGCTACATTTTTGTATGTTGTATCAGAAAAGCTAGCTACTATGCCCTTGTTTACAAAATAATGTTATTTGGCCTTTATACAATACTGCCGAATGTGGGCAGGTAAGCACTTTATTCAGTTGCAGATTTGTACACTTTGCGTCTTTTGCACAATTTGCTTCTATAAGTCAAATGTTTAGAATTGTCAAATTTGCTGATGTGGTAATCAACCGGTATTTCTTGGGCTCTGGGAGGGATGGCTCATATAGCCAAGTGGCTGATACCGGGATGAGCTAGGTACAGCAACTGCCTTTTGACGTTTTATGAGTGCTTTCCTTTTTAATTCGAATACTCGTTCACAGCTCCATTAATGAAGGTATGGATCTGTTCGTGAATATTATCTGTTTTATTGATATTTAATTAATGTTTTGACTATTGCATTTGATATTGATATGCTATGAGATGTATGGCCTTATTGGTAAGATAAACTAATAACATATACTGATACTGACTTGGAACTGGGCTAATACTGCCTAGCAGCCCCCACAGAAAAACACTACTATACATACAAGTTAAATTCAAGCAATACAAACAAAATAGGACAAGGCACGACAGGATTGCACAACAGATTTTCGTAACGCCTTACTACAAGAAATCCATAGAGGACACCACTTTCTGGTGAAAACCAGGCTATTACCAAGATAACTACATCACCCCATAACCCGATATAGAACGCGTAAAAGAAAATACTCCTCCTAGTACAATTAATAGTCTAGAGTCCAGAGGCAGCACCACATCTTATTATGTCCAAGTAAAGTTAGGAAGGGCTGACCTATGTCTAGCCTGGGTAGTACAGAGCACTGAAAATTCATATAATATATATATATATATATATATATATATATATATATATATACATATATATATATATATACATATATATATATATATATACATATACTTATATATACACACACACACACACAGACACACACGTTTTTCCTGGACCTCATGGGCAGCCAATTGGGGGTCAGTCAGGCTGCATAATAACTCCCTTATACTGCTTGACCCATTACGCTCACATAAGACAAACACCTACAAGTCAAGCCCAACACCCAGTAGAGAACTAGTCCACAGCAAGCGACGACCTTCCACAAACTGAACAGGCTCTGAATAACTGAAGAAATCTACCACACACTACTGGTCAACAGAGGGCTGATTCAGACCACAACTGCAGGTTAAACTAACTACATACTATGGCCTCTTCTTGCTATCTCACACAGACAATCGTATGGTACGATAGTAACAAAGGCCTTCCCAGCAGGTTACCTCACCATCGGGGCCTCCAGTTTATGTCTTCTAAGCGTCATAAACGTTAAGCTAAAATTATGACTGCACGAAATATCATAAAGGGACATGCAGAGCTGTTCAAATCTGCCAGATTACTGAAAGCCAAAAACTGCATGATTACAACACTGCTAAGCACTACATCTCATAACACGATAATTGCACCTCAGGGATCATCACGTGCAATATGAATAACTTTTCATATAGGAACAAAAGAAAAACATCACCCTTCCAAACACACATCCCACGCTGCAACTGTGGTCAAAGACAGGTCATCAAGGTCTTAGAAGCCCATTATTTGGCGTTGAACTGTAAAGGAGAAAAGGTGGCCAATTAAGTGGCCCAGGTGAATATCATCTCACTGATTCTCTGAAGGTTCACGGAGTACCTTATTCCAGGCGAAGGATAGGTGAGGGTAGGAGTGTATGGAAGCTAGAAATAATAACCACTGAGTTTCTTTAACTAGCCATTTCAAATTGATTTTAGTGGAGATCCAAATAAACCATCCCTATGATATGTAGATCCAGTTTAAGGAAATCACACTGGTACATGGTACAACTCACAATGTTCCAAAATAAAACAGACACTTTACCCTTGAAAGTCTTGTGATGTCACAAAGGAAAGATCATTGCAAGCATTAATTTTATCTCTTCTTAATGATTTCCAAAAGCATACACGTTGCATTTTAATCAGAATCAATACAATTGTCAATTCTTAAATTATCTTTTCTGTAACTTACCGATTCTATAATATCGATCCAATTTTTCCCAGAGAGTTTCACCATCTGGCCTAGGAAGATTGATACTTTTAAGTGGTTCGTAAACTGAGCCTAACGGAGAAAAAAATGAAATCATGAAAAATGCAAGGTAAAAAGCTACAATAATTCTCTTTGTAGGTAATAATTTAACATTGCAACTTCATGTAAACGACGTCAGAAATAACAATTCATCTTTTTTCATATTACCATTTGCACACAACTAAGTACAGAAATAGTAGAGAATGGTGAATGCAGCAGTGTTGGTACTTTGCTGCTGACTCCTGCCAAAATAAAAGAAAAGATCTTCAAAACGTTATTACTTTGAAAAGGTGTGAAATACCCAAAGCCCCTCATGAAACAGCATGAGAAAATGGATTTATCACTTAATCACTCGGGGTGAAAAATAAGCGCTAAATATTTTGGTTAAGAAACAAACTCAGCGCTTCAGAATCCTCAGTTGTCACGTACACACAGTATACGACGTTTTTGCTTTTCTTGTTTCGTTCTTAGCTTATTTTTCTGTGTTAAATTCAATGCCACCCCCTCATCTGTCCTCCCACTCAATGCGTTGGTACTTCATGTTTCTAACTGAACACCGCCTCGTTTGGAGATATAATGCACTCATATAGTTTCAAAGCAACACATACGCTCCCTCAGGGGGGCGGGCGGGGGCACCAGCAGTGGGACGAACCATATTCCATTATTTGTTTTATTACTAGGCAAGAAGCATGAGGTACAGGTTAACACTAAAACCGCAGGTATTTATTTGGTCATTTTGCTGTCACCCCGGTGGTTCACTGTTTCTCCGTAGTAACTAATTACACATCTTAATGCCCCTGTAACTGGTACACGGTGTGCCATATAAACCTGCACAATAAATTACCTTTACGCAACCACATCGAGCAGTGCGATACCACTCTAACCTCATGCCTGAGTACAATCCCAAAAATCATTTCCTCACTGACATGAACCTGCCTGAAGCTACCGACTACAACCACAATAATCTGTTCCTCGCCGATTTTAATCTGCCTGAAACTACCGACTACAACCACAATAATCTCCTCACTGACATGAATCTGCCTGAAGCTACCGACTACAACCACAATAATCTCCTCACTGACATGAATCACCCTGAGACTACAGACTACAACCACGATAATCTTCTCCTCACTGACATGAATCTGCCTGAAGCTACCGACTACAACCACGATAATCTTCTCCTCACTGACATTAATCACCCTGAGGCTACCGACTACAACCACAATAATCTTCTCCTCACTGACATTAAGGACCCTGAGGCTACCGACTACAACCACAATAATCTTCTCCTCACTGACATGAATCTGCCTGAAGCTACCGACTACAACCACAATAATCTTCTCCTCAATGACATGAAGCTACCTGAAGCTAGCCAGGATAATCACAATAATCTTTTCCTCGCTGACATGAATCTGCTTGGAGGTAGCCACCTGACGAATCTTCCCAATAATCACCAAACCTGTTCCCGGTAAATTGTATTTACGTAGCATGGACCATCACAAGCCAAATCTGTGCATCTTCTTTGACTCAGTCTCCTCGATCCTGCCATTCAAACAAGTCTCTCATGTCACTCTTTCAGGACTCTGAACAAGTGGTTTCTCCACATCCACTTATGTCATCCCAAGCTTTGGAATGGTTCCCACATGTTAGACTCTAGTCTCCTGCTTGGTCTGTCTACAGTCAATTAAGCACAATGTGAACAGAATCATTTAACAAAACTCTGAGTGAAAGTCAGTGAGATCACCACCGGCTACTGGGTAACAACGCCATCACAGCACTCCGCCATACTCAATGTCTTCTGTTAACCGATCTACTTGTTCCAATATTTATTCCATGGCCATTTTCCTACATCCATTACAACTTTTGCCAGGAGCCATGTGCAATACAATTTTGAACAAAACATCCCGTTTGGCTAAAAGACTATCTATGCATCATGCTTATAGCAACGTACATTGTGGACCATACTTTGCACTGGGACCCGATTTATGATGCATTTTGTCACTTAATTCCACAGTGCTAATTTTATTTTTAATGCCAAAGCAAATATTCCCTCAAGTAGTGCTAATGTATATTTACGCAAGCACAATAAAAAAAAAATAAAAAAAAAATAATCTCTGACGGTTTTTGCACCATAACATTTTTTTAATGAGAAAATAAAGCAAGTCTTTTTGTTTGGTCCTCATCCAAAACTCTGGCTGTATGATTTGCCTTACTACAAGCCAGTGGCAATGGTACAGAAGGGCATCTTTTCAACCCTCAACAAGGTTTGCTGCAGACGCCACTCTTTCCTTTAAACTGCCTTAAGAGAGATACCACAGCCCTATAAATCTCAAACCCGTCCAAACAATTTAGCTTAAATTTGTGCACTCACAAAAATCCCCTTGTTTCAACACACATAAAAGGAGGCGGAATCAATACTACTTAATAAACTGTGTCATGACCATTTTACCACCACGCAAGAACTCTCATCTTAAAATTTTCACATAAGCAGTCCAGATTAAATATCTGCCAACGTACAAAAATGGAAGAAATGCACATCTCTTTGTTGTTTTTCACGCCCCCCTGGGGAGGATCGTGTTTTTCATAAAATATTCTCCATTTTTTATTAGCCTTCTTAATTTTCAACAATCACAAAGGAGGTACTCTCATGCATTAGTGTATTTAATTTATCCTGGTGTAAATATTTAATTAGTATCAAAAATGGATTAAACCTGAGCTAGATTCTCCCGTCAACTGGTTTGATATTTTCAAAAATCCTTTTTTAAGTCTAAGCCCATTTGTATTGAGCCTCGAGTAAGCACATATGGATCCAGACATGTCTAATGCATTGTTAATTTTCACCTTACTAAAGGGCAGCAGATTTGCAGCTCTTAGTCAGGCTCAAGCTCAATATTTGCTTCTGGGTTAGATGTACTTTAGTCACTAGATTGACCCTCTGTTGACTGACAAATAAACGAACCCGGAGCAGTGAGGTTTGAATATGTGCTTTTAGAGAAAGCCTTAGCATAGAGAGAGCAAAGTGTTCTGAACATTCTCTTCCAATTGCACACCCCTGGCGGTAGGCGTTCTGGGATATTTAACTCTGGTAGTTGTTAAATATTGGATTACTCTCCTTGTATAATCTGTTCAATCGGACAAATACCGGATCTGAAAAAGCAGAGATGGCAATTTTTTATGAAAAGAAATTTAAAAACCAGATTAAGTTTAACTTTGATTACATACTTCAGTTTTACTCCCATAGAACGGCTGTCCTGTCGCTCACTCAGACTTCAGGCATGAGCAAACATGGATAACATTCAGTTCACAGGATCTGGCGAAGTATAAAATGCCCAGTCATGACAGGGAACTAAAAGATGGATGAATAGTAAAGTATGGCACATTTCTATTACGAACTTTGTAGTCCTGATGAGGATACTGACTTGTCAAATTAAATGTAATGCAGGACTGCAGAGAAGGGCAGTGACAGTTTCAACATAAGTCTTGTACGCTGGCTTGAGATCAAGATGTGCTTACGGGTCATATTCGCCTACTAAGAGCGAGTGTTGAAAATAGGCACCCACACTTCCAGTGTTGGAAATAGGCATATTCTCCCATCTCCAAAACAAGTTGTCGACATCAACAGAAGTGATGTCAAATGCGAGCAGAGATTTTGGCCTTCCCGGGAGCTTTCTCTTGGCTGCTGTATTTGCGGAGAGGAAAGACTCTTCATTGAAAAGTCGTGGGCGGTTTTAAGGGATGGATTAGTATGAAGGTTTAAGAGACCAGCCAGACACTCGAGCAGAGTTATTTTAGGTACCCCCACCTGCCCCATTTTGATTTGGGAATTTAAAAAACATAGTGATATCTGTAGATCTATGTATTCACTACTCTAGTTTAGCAAATAATCTAAGCAATTATTGCAATGATAATGAAAGCAGTAGGCAAGAAAACTAAATGCACAAGTCTAACACCAATCTAACAGAATTCTGTCATATTTTCTAAAGTTGTGAGAACAAGCATTGGCAAAGTGAAAAGGTCTCACTTATACGAGTGCCATTAGCTTTGCCAATGCTCTTAGCCATTTTGTACAGCATTGTGGCTGTTGTTCAACATGGCTAAAAGTTAGTGGCATGACAGAGTGACATACCAGAGAGTGATGTAGAGGAGAGTGGAGAAGAGTGGCATGGTACAGAATGGCACAGAGTGGAGTGTCGTAGAGTGGCATGGGGTGGTGAGTGATGTGGCGTAGAATATAGTGGCAAAGGATTGTGTAGAATGGTGTAGAGTGGAATGGAGTACAGTAGCTTAGAGTACAGTTAGTTAGAGTGGAGTACAGTGGATGGTGCAGACTGAAGTGGGGTGGTGAAGATTAAAGTGGAGTGGTGTAGATTAAAGTAGAGTGCAGTGGCGCCGAGTGGCACAAAGTGGTATGGATTGGAGTAGAGTGACATGGACAGGCGTGACCTAGAGTGGAGTAGCCTAGAGTTAAATGGAGTAGTATACAGTATATTGGTATAGAGTAGGGTAGTGTAGAGTAGTATGGAGTAGAGTTGAATAGAGAGGAGTGGCATACAGAGGAGTGGTGTACAGAGAAGTGGCATAGCTTAGAGTGGCATAACACACAGCGGAGTGGTTTACAGCAGAGTGGCATATAGTGGAATGGCAAAGAATGGCACACAGTATGACAATACCGGAAGTCATTTGAACCCTTGGCTTTTTAAATCTTAAAGTAAGCAGGCAGGCAGGCTTCAAAGAGTGGATGCTCTTGCCTGCCAATATTTATATCGTGCAGGTATAGTGAGACATTATTAAGGATTGATATGACCTCACTCTAAATACTATCACTACCAAAAATACCTACAGCATAAATTAGATTGATTTAAACAGGTTTGACAAGCATGCACACTTTGGTAACTAATTGGGATATCTTGTCTAATTAAGAAGCCCATGGGATCAGTGTGAGTGTGAGTTACAGAGACAAAACTAGCTCCATAGACCCTGCAACGTACCTGCCTGCTGCTGTTGGTCTCTGCTGGAGTGAATCCTAGCCCCCAAACGGTGGTTACCAGGCCCTGAACCCCTCGTGTGGTGCTTTAGTGATCTCCCCTACCAAAATCCAAATCTTGGGATGCATTTTCAGCTAAAACTGCTCTGACAGGAGACGAGACATACCTGCAAAGTGATCTGACAAAGGTGAATCGCCAGTATTATTGACTTTGCCACAGCTCCCACTACATTCTTCTCCTAAGCAGCAAATTCTCTTCAGTGAGACCTCTCAGCAGTGTTATCTAGTCTTGTGGAGCACTCTTAGGCTACAGTCTGCAGACTTGTGCCACTGGGTGAATTCAAGCTCAAGAAAAAAACATCTAAGTCCATAGGTAGAAACCTTACTATGACCAGCACCCCTTTGAGGGCAACGACTTTCTTGGCTTGGAAATCCAGCTTCTCCCACTCTAAGATTTTCCTACCTTTGTCAATGGCTTCAATGAATCCTCTTCCAGCAGCCCCCAGTCGTCGATACAGTCTGCTGCTTTGTCCCCACTGAGAGGCTATCATATCAAGAACTATTCAAGTACGCAACCAGCTGCCCACAGTTGGCGATTTGATCATTTAGGCACTAGATTTCACAAAAAACTTTAATAATTCATAACTCTAGTTCTACTGATTGTATTTAATTAATTTTGAGGTCACTTTATTTATTAAACCTTACTCCATTCTCCTAACTTGCAGGATTTCTATTTTGCTGTGTTCTCACTTTATTACTGAGTGTGAGCTGCATAAATGCTTTACACATTGCATCTAAGTCAGTGGTTCCCAACCTGTGGTCCGGGGACCCCTGGGGGTCCGCGAAGTCTTCTCAGGGGGTCCGCGAGAGCCTAGAAAATAAAAAAATATTAACAAATGTTGACAAATTAGGTCCCCAGCTAACAGTAATGACTCAGGCGGGGGTCCCCGGATTCCAATGATGATTCAGTGGGGGTCCCTGGGTTCCATTAATGTTTAAGTGGGGGTCCACAGAAATCAAAAGGTTGGGAACCACTGATCTAAGTTAAGCCTGGCTGCGTTTGTGCCAACCTTCAAGAGCTTTACCACAGGTTAATTTAGTGATTTTGTGTGTTTCACCCTGACAAGGTTTGTGTTTATTATTTGTGTGGGGCTTCTACCCACCTCAGCTAATATCCCGATTTCTCACAATTCCCATTTCCATGCGCTGAAGACCCGTCTCTCGTTTTTTTTTTTCTTTAAGATGCATCATTACATGTTTGATTAGATGGAACTATTCATAGTTACAAGCTCCTGTTTACTCTAATTAATCCGAGTGGTTTCTGATCAGTAGTAGGCAAAGTGAAATGTAGTAGGGTGGGTGAAAATGACCAAATAGTTGAGAATTGATTAGAAGAAGAATTTGTGAATGTCATCGCACAGCCTCTGTTCAACTCCTGGAATTGATGGCAGGCAGAGGGGTAGAGTAACAGCAGGTAATTCTAATTTATTATAACATCTGATTTGCCCGTCACACGTCCGTAAGGAAGGAGTATATTTTAATCTCTTGTGATTGCTTTTAAAACCACCATGTTGAATGCGATATTTGATTTTGACAGCCACTAGGAGGTATTCCGTCGTATCTACTTTAAGCTATCAGCAGATATGTCTTTTGAACAACACATACTACTGGTAAGCCTACACTCTGGTCCTCAGGCAATGCAACTTTACAATTGCAAGTGCCAAAAATTAGGCACTTTATGGTCACTTCGATCCAGCAGGGATGAAAACGACTAAAGCTGCATGTTTATTCAAAGCATTAGAAAAGATGGTTAAATTACTGCTGAATGCCTATCAGTTGTTTCTCACAGCGCATTGCTAGATGTGGGCTAAAAATTAGATTGTGTTCGGCTAGTGTTCAGATGGTGCTCAGGCCTATAACACCTAATCTCAGAGACAATGTAGCCGTAAAAAAACGCATTACTGGTAGTCAACTAGGGAGGTGGTTTGGGAGCCACTTTGTCTTTCTTTAATCACAAATCTGTTTAAACCTCAAAGTTTGTCTAGAGTCACAGGGAGAGGCTGTGCACCAAATGCCAAAAAGTCGCCGAGGAGACATTGGTCTTATGCTGAAAATATAAGGGGAAGGAGCAGAGGGAGAAGCGCCCCCAGGCAGGCACACCTCCGATGTACTCATCTTGTAAGCTAGTTCACAGAAGCTACAAGAAAAAAAGAAAGAAAATGCAACCTACACCATTTCGCCAACCGACGTGCGCACCTGATGCAGACTAACCCACACAGTTTTAATAGGCAGCATAGCATTTTCAGAGAACCTGCTGAGTTCCCTCCATCCTTTAGAGGTCAGTAAGGGATAACATTGCTTCTACTCATACAACACATCTCACCTCCAGAGCTGTTCCTGCACACATGCCACATAGGGGGCCACTTATGAAACTAATTAATATGCACCCCACTGACCCCACCAACATTTAGTCCTGCGGTATTTTCCAGGTCTGGATCAGCACACCTACAAAAAGTAATGGTGAGGGGTGCACTGCCTAGAGTGGCAAGGATAGTGCTATCATCTGCCCTGCCATCTTGTAGAAATTGACCTGCTTACATTCAATGACCTGTCAACCACTCTTGGGACTGTATGCTGAAATCATTAGGCCTTCCAAGGAACGTCCAAGAGGCTCAACAAATAGAAGCACTAATAGTGGTATTCAATAAAGATTCAACAGAGTATGATCCATTCCAGATTGTCAAAGTAACCCCTGTACTAATAAGATAATATTGCTACAGGTGATCTTAAGATGTATAGGCCATGCACTCATGCACACTCTCTGTTTGGTCACCTAATCTATCCAAAGAGTCTGTAAGGGACTCTACAAAACACAATACGGAAATCTCTAAATATAGTGCACAATTTCTCAAAAGTCTATATTTGAGTGACATCCAGTTCATGATCTAGGTAGGGCAATGCATAGGAACAAACTTAACTTCGACCTCAGTTTCACAAAACTATGACTATTTTGCTCCGAAGGAGCACTAAACCACAAAACACGTCAGCTTGATTTAGTGTGAAAATGTAGATACACAATATTCAGAACATTCTGATTGCGATCTGAAACTAAAACTTTATATTGGAAATTAAATAAGTATCAAATAAAGCAACTCCTTGAAATATGGACCTTTCTGATTTTGAATGCTATGTTTGGTGTCTCCCTTATTACTATGGCAATGTGTTGCACATAGGTTTGTGGTACCAAATTTATTTTATGTGGATATTCTGAAAATTGGGCATGGATCCTATGAGACCTGTCAGCACATGGCAAGGTTTTCCCTGCCTTTCTGCTTCTGATCTGCTCTTTTTTTAGCCTCTGCTGAATTTTGGTTTGCTAGCTTTAGGATTCTGGACACTTTATCACTGCTGAACACTGCTGTCTAAATTGTATTTGTGTTTGGTTTATCCATGATTAACATATTTGATTTGCTAGTAAGACCCTAGTAAAGTGTGGTATGTGTGCCCAGTGCCTGGAAATCAAATGCTACAAGTGGGCCCGCAGCACTAATTGTGCCACACACCTCTCAGACCAGCCACAGCAGTGTCTGTATGTGCAGTTTTAAACTGCCATTTCTACCTGGCAAGTGCACCCATTTGCCAGGCCCAAACCTTCCCTTTTATTACATGTAGGGCACCCCTAAAGAAGGCCAAAGGCAGCCCCTTGAGCAGGGTGCAGTGTATTTAAAAGGTAGGACACGCACTGCTGTGTTTTACATTTCCTGATACTGAAATACTGTTAATTTTGTGTTTCACAGTTCCAAGACCTATCTTTCCAACAGGCTAACTTGGGGAATGCCTTGAAATAAGTGTAATTTCCCACTGGGAGCAGATAGAGATTTGGAGTTTAGGGTCTCCAAACTCACAATTTAAAAATACATCTTTTGGTGAAGTTGGTTTTTGATTTATAAGTTTGAAAATGACACTTTTAGAAAGTGGGCATTTTCTTGCTTAACCATTCTGTGCCTCTGCCTGTCTGCAGTGTAAAAGTCTGTGTCAGGATGGCAGTGGGGCTGTTCATTCTAGACAGTTACACAAAGGGAGCTGAGGTGTGCCCTGCATATCATGATGGATCTTCCTGTGCTTGAGAGGTTGGAGGAGCTGACACTTGCACCTGAATAGGGCTGTCTCTGTCATCACACAAAGCAGTCTCCACTCCCCTGGAGTGTGTTTTGGGCCCCAGCAAGGAAAGGCAGGGTCTTGTGCACTACAAAGACTTCTCTTTGACATTTGCCTACTTCACAGTAGAAATGGGTATCAGTACTGGACCACATAGTTAAAATCCTTCTGGAATGAGAAAATTCTGCCAGAAAGAAGAACTGGATGCTGTAAGAGGGACTGCCACTTTGCCTGCTGCTTTGTTGTGTTGGCCTGCTGCTTTTGTCCTGGGAGGTAAAGAACTGGACTTTGCTTTCTACATCCTGCTTTCCGAGGTTCTCCAAGGGCTTGAACTGAGTTTGCCTCCTCTTAAGAAGTTGCAGGTCCATCAAAGACTTCACCTGCCAGCACCTGGGCTCTCTTGTGGAGAGTCCTGGTTTGCCAAGTGGTGCCACATCCAGTCCCTGGTCCCTTGGAAGTGAGTTCTGGTGATCTTAAGGGGAAAATCCATTCACAGACTCCTAGCACCGCTGTAAATCAACACATCACTGAGAGGACCCCACGCAGCACCTGCATCACGGCAGAATCGACACAGCGCCTGCTCACCGCTGTAGACCAACACAGTGTGCCTGGATTTTCGACGCATCGTTTTTGAGTGCCAATTTCTTCATCGACATCGCACCGCAGTAAGAAACCAAGGCTGCATGTCTGGAAACCAACGCATCACCTCCTCTGACAGTAAGGACCCGGAGTATCACCTTCCCTGGCAGTAACAAACAGATGCATCGCTTGCTTTCCAGCACCTCACCTCCCCTGCACCTGTTCTCGTCTTTGGTTTTTGACACATCTAAGGTACTTTGCCCTAAAACAAATGCATCCATGGATTTCTATGGACTAAACTTGCTTAAACTTTGATAAGTGACAACTTGACTTGCGTATGTTGGATTTAGGTCATTGTGGTCCTGTTTTATTCAGACAAATATTGGCTATTTTTCTAAACTAGTGTGGAGTCCTTTTGCAGAGTTTTTACTGTGTTACAGGACACATTACCTCTGAGGTAAGCCTATCTGCTTGAGCAACACCACCAAGCAGTGAGCATGGGTCATTTTAGCCTTGTACTCCCTTACCCTGGCTACAGTGAGGGTCCCTCCTTGGACAGAGTGCTAACCACTGCCAACTAGAGACCCCATTTTTAAGAGTTCCCATCTCTGTGACCAAGGCTGGAAACCGCTGCTCTAACAGAACAGTGTGCTTAGGAGAAGACAGTAAAGCACGGTAATTAGATACATTATCTCCACAATAAATTTTTTTTTTTTTAACTCAAGAGTGTCACAATATACTCTGCTTGCCATCCAGCCATTAACTGCTATATGAAAATTGGGTCAATCTTTGAAAAATAAAAGCTGCAGATTGTGCGTAAATGATCTTGGTGCTACTATTAGACACAACACAAGCATGTGTATATATTGATGGTAAGAGTTTTGTGTGGGGAGGAGAGAAGCAGAAGTGTAATTCACTGTTGAAGAGGGAATCAGAAAGTGAGACCCCCAGAGGAGTGGAAAGAGATCCATGGATAGGACTTTAACGAGATAACTGATTTAGCTGTGTAATTACCCACGGTAATGTATAAGGACCTTAAGATGCTGGAGCAGGTATCCTTTTGAAACTAAAATGACAGCTCTTGTTGGTGCATATACACATAACAGAAATTCAATTCAAGATGCCAGGTTTTGTACTTCATTTTAGATGGATAGGCAGATTACACACAAAACAAATCTCCTTTTCATTTTCTGACAGGCCCTTTTACTTGTTGGAGGATAATGCAGATTTGCTTCAGCTGACAACTAAGCTTAGTGCAATAGTAACAGAATATCGAGAAGCCTTTACATGAAAGTAAAATCTATTGTTAATGCCTTATTTTCATAATAGCTTTCAATTAAAAAACACAGTTGATAAGGGTTATGTGCCCCCTGGCACAGGTACAGCAAGCGAATGAGTATGTTAGCCATGAATAAAGAACACACCACTGTTTGAATGGTCTCCGTGTTCCGCCATATTAGCACTTATGAGAGTCCTAAAAAATTAAGTAGATCCTAAATGACGTGGGAAATTTTTTTAAATCCTTTTTTCTGAATCAGGTACATCAATTTTACAATCTAATGCACGCTGGCAGGGAATGCCAGAGATGGCGCTCCAAACATAAAAGTTTCCAATTTAGAATGGCAGGAACTTTGACGAGAGCAACAGCAGCGGTGACCAGGAAGTGTGCAATTATCACATTCATTAATTACAATGGGAACGTATTCGGCGAGGTTTGGTGGATCAGTCCTGTCAATAAACCTAATTTTTGGAGCTACTGAAAGGAAGTGTAACAGATAAGTAGATGATCTCGCCAATCTTCAAACCAAAATTCAAATAGTTCATGGCCCTTTCCTGCAGACTAAAGAGTTACAAGGCAGACCAAATTGAAAAAAAATTGGAGTAGTCAATTCTTAAGTGAACTACAGCGACCTACAACAGCGGAGAGACATCTGAAAGGATGATTATGATTAAATTACTATCTTGACTAGGCGAGCGACAGGGTACTTACAGACCATGGCTAAGCTTGCCACTTCATTTGAAAATAGTACTGAGAGGAGTGGTATGATTTAAGAAGTGGGGCACGTTTGAAACACTTTTGGTGCCAGAGGTACAGACGCTATTGCCTAGTACTAGCAGTTCTCTCGTGTTTGAATGGACATAGACGGCTATGTAATTTTTCATGAGCCATGGCACTGACTCAACTGGCAGTAACAAAAAGGTCTGATGTACCCACAAAATGATGCAAGTCTTGGTGTCCTGCTGAAAATAGTGCACTTTGATTTGAGAGATATTGGGCAGTTGTGGGCAAAGGATTTTATATCAAAAAAATTGTTTGTTATAGAACGCCAAATGTAGGACTGTTATATTAACCAACTGAACAGAATGACTGCAGGCCAAACGACAGGTAATTAACAGTTTCACTCACTTGCCAGATACTGTCATTATGGATTAATAACAGGATAGGCAACTTAACTGAGGTGTCGAAACAAGTGGGCTGTCCAAGTGGGCAGAGGAGGGTGTAAAGTAATTTATCAGACCGACTATGAAAATAAACCTTAAGGTGAAAAGATGTGCCAGTAATGTCAATGCTCTGAACGTCTCAATAAAAACACTCAAGATTTTGTTACTTTCAAGAAGAGTTGAGAGGTCACACTTTTCTCTAGAAGTCTGGAGATAAAGGACACCTGGTCAACAGGGCAGCGGCGGCTCCTCCTCCTCCTTGCCAGCAGCTGCAAAACTTTAAAAATAAAACGATAATAAACAATGTTTATTATTGTTTTATTTTTATAGAGGCAGGGCCATAGGGGATGACAGGTAGGGCGGGGGAGTGGTGTACCCTCCCCTCAGTGCACATGTGTGCTTGGCTGGCCGTCTCAAGATGGCCAAACACACATGTGCACTGAGCAATCTCAGCCCGAGCTGCGTTGCCCGGTTGGAGACAGAAGGCACAGGCTCTCAGTCTGCCTGGGAGCGCAAATCGAGGGCTCTCAGGCCAGCTGGCAGCATGAGAGCAGTGTTAGGGTTGGCCGCAGCGCAGGCTGGGAGCCTGTGCCTGCCTGCAGTAGAGACTTAAGGAGTGGCAATGAGGCTGGGATTGAGGTAAAAAAATAAATTAAATCATTTATTTTTTGTTTTGTTCACCCCTCACGCCACCTTGCCCTGCCGCCAGCCGCAGCTGCAGCAGGGCACGATAGTCTAATTCAATATTTACATTTTAAGATGATGTTTCAAATGCATTCTTCAAAGAAAGACAACAGAGAACTCACCATGGATAGGTTTATACACGTTTATGATCTTAGTCGTGGTGAACAACTGTTAAATAGCAACTCTGAGTAATGCTAGTCAGAAAAGTATCTTGGTATTTAAGTTATATTTCTATTTTCCATTGGTGTTGTTTTACAGTGTAATTCGCTAAAAATAAAAAAGCAAAACTAAACAAACAAGAGGCTTTGCTTTCCCGAAGGAACAATGAAATCCAGTAACAATACATCACTGTAGGCATGGAAGAAAAGGTGCTCGGAAACAGTACACTACAAAAGATTGTATACATGATGTGATGTAGAGGACTTCAACAATAGCCATCTTAGGAGTTCACAGCTGTCTCTCCAAAACAGAATAGCTAAAGAAAATATGAAAACACGACCACATTGAAACTAAGTGACCGGACCAAGCATGCAAAAAAAGTAACCAAGGTCAAGCCATAAATGTAAGAGGAAGGCACCACACAGTGGATGGGAGGGGAAAGAGCAGAACAATAGTAGGACTTGATACCTGCCAAGACTACACTGTTCAGCAGGAACAGTCAGCATCTTGAAGCAATGTTTTAGCTAAGGGGAACGGCTGAAAGGAAAATAAACAAAAATGAAAAAAGAGAGTAGGCAACCATCTACAGATTTTCAACTAAGGACAGTCTTTTTGTGCAGAAAATAGGGCAGCACTAGCAACCTGAAAGCTGACGGGCTCTATGTGATGCTTTCAATGTATAATGGATGCAATTAAGGCTATAGTGCCTTCAATGGGAAATAATTAGAAGGTACATTTTGAAAACACAAAATGGGAAAAATGTGTAGAGGTCATAGGAATGTGTGGATCTTGAAAGAAACTGCAAGGCGTAGGTGTTTACTTTACGCCCCCATACAAACTAATGAAATAGCAAATCCCTGTATTGAGAAGAGCATTCAAGAGATGATTGGAAATTTGTAACTAAGAAATTAAGAAATCATTAGTTAATAAAGAGAAACAAGCACTGGTAACCCCAACTGACCTGGCATTAATGTGATATTACTGGTAAAAACAAGCATTTTCAAATAATATTCATATGCCCAATGTACAAGTGTGGTTTACAACATTAAAGCATACCCCTATTTGCTACGTCAATACTGGGAAAAACAGTAAGAAAGGTTTACTTTCTGTATGGAATTTGTATAGGAGATAAAGAATTAAATATTACAAACAGCAGACGAAAAGTGTATTGGTAAGATGTAAAATAGCCTTTTATGCATGCCAGTGAAAGCACTTCTTGGAAGGTAAAATGATACACTAAAGAGGCTATAGAGTAAAGTCAGAGAGTAAAACTCCTCAGGGTAGAGTTTAAGCCCATTCTCTGTATAGTTTGAAGTTTAAGTCTGTTTATCGGGTTCTGAAAAGATAAAATAGTTTAGGATTGCCTATGTTCAGCTGCTGGTGAGCTACAAGATATACCACAACCTGGTATCAATTGAAAAGGAAAAAAAAGTAACTAAACTTCCTCATCCTCTCACTTCATCCATCACTGATGCAATAGTAGGACTTAGTGAGAGGACTCATGCTTTCAATTGTATATGCTTAGGGACCATTCCCTATCACTCTGTACTGTTGTGCCAATGCGGTATCTGCAACATTTCTTAGGGGATACTATGCAGAACTTTCAGGTTTCCTAGGCAGGACAGTTCCCCCGAATTCGATAGAAAGGAAGGACATAAAGGTGCCCTAATTCTTCAAAGTCTTCCTGCCTTCATTCTAAGTTTCTCTCCGTTTCTCAATTTACCCACAGCTTAAAGCTCCCATAGGGGTTCGCATTTTGCCCCAGGGAGATACGATGCCTTGCTTAGCTGCAAAGGGAAGCCCAGCTATTTATTTCTGTCTAAATGAGCGCTACGGAAACGTGTGTTTGTTGGAAAAGCTTCCTAGCACATACGCTGGAAATCTAGGAACTGCAGAGTAAAATGTGGTTGGTTGATTGAAAAATATATTTAATTTGTGACAATGCCACACCACAATTGAAGGACTAGCATGCCTCACTGCCCACAATTTTTCCAACACCACTACTCTTGTGGCTGTCCCATTGGTGGATTCCAGCCAGACTGTAGTAGTAAAAAAGCATTATTTTGGACGCTACCTTCCTTGCCTTCATATTCCTGGCTGCAAAGGCTTGTCCAAATATGTAGGTCTTCCCACCCTGTAAATTCTGTGGTTCAGATCCTTTTCCCTCTACACTAGGGCGGCACACCTTCCCACCCCTGAGTTTTCCAGCAGGAGCCTTTACAGCTATGGCAGCAGTATCTTCTATTCATCACTAGTTAGTAGCCAGATCTCAAACTTCATAAAACTTCTCAAATCGCTGAACAGAGGACCCATTGAGTAGTTTTGGCACTACCTATATATTTCTGACTGAGAATTTCATCTTGTTTAGTCAAAGTGTTTGTTGTCGGATTCAGTGAAAAAGTCACCCAATCTCACCTCCCCCCCCCCCCATATTCCAGTCCCTCAACAGCTTTGTTTATTTAAAAGACATCTGGATTACTAACAACTGTTGCAAAGGTCTAGTTAAATATTCTAGACCAACTCTGCATGCCACTTTATCCCACACCGTGAGTGTTGTCCTGGTGACATGAGAGGAATAAAAGCCCAAAGCACTATGGCCCTCATTACAACATTGGCGGTACCGACTGCCTACCGCCACGGCAACCAACATACAGTCGCCGTGGCTACCAGCCGCCCACCGCATTATGACCATAGACGGAATTCTGCCAGAAGGCTGGCAGAATACCATCATCGGTCATGTCAGCGGATGGCGGTAAGGTGGCGCTGCTGTCAGCAACAGCGCCACGTCAGCAAAACACCACCGACCATATCATGAGCAATGGCGGAGTGGTGTGTGCGCGTGTGGGGGTGTTGTGTGTGTGGGGAGGTGTGTGTCTGTTTTTGTATGCATGCATGCGGGTGTGAGTCGCGTTGAATGAGTGCGTGAATGACTGAATGTGAGTGTACATTTATGTTGTGAATGCGTGTGTGCGACAATGTATGTTGGTGTGTGTTGCGGTGTGTGGGGTATGTATGTGTGCATGTGTGAGTAGATGTGGGTATGCGTGTGTGTGAGTGTGTATGTGTGCGCGTGTGGGTGTGTAAATGTGCAGGGGGCAAAGGGGGAAGGTGGGGGAGGACTCTGGGGGAGGGGTGAGGAGACCTATATCAGTGCCAGGGAAGGAATTCTCTGGCACTGATAGTGCCTACAGCCATGGTTTTCGTGGTGGTATGCTTGCCACGAAAACCATGGCGGTAGGCAGGGTCATAATCCCGAGGGTGGGATTGTGATGGCAGCCTGGCTGCAGACCGAAGTCTCCAGCCCAGTGGCAGTTACCACCATGGCGGACGGAGTGGTACATTGGCAGTTTGGCTTGAGCCAAACCGCCAATGTCATAATTTGGGAAAAGGTACCGCCAGCCTGTTGGCAGTACCTTTCTCCAAATTACTGGCGACCGCCAGGGTCGTAATGAGGGCCTATGTTTCTTGGGTAGCCACCATATATTACATATGTATGTTACTGTACTGATTTAGTCAACAAAGTACAACTGTCTCTCAGACATGTGCCACTCACATTCAACTGTGTATCTAAGCTAAGAAGCATGGAAGTATTTAGTGAGGTCCAGAAAAGGTCCAGAAACCCTAGAACTCAGTTTCCCAGTCTCTCCATGATTATATGATTTGCTAATGTCAGGTATTTCTCTGCTCCCAGAAAGTCTTCCATTACCCTCTGAAATACTGCTAGTAGAAATAGAAATGTGGTCAAGAGTAGAGTGTGGAAGAGGAACAAGATCTTAGGCAATGTTGTTATCTTAGCAGCAATACAACCTAGCCATGATAGGCCATCCATATACCAGGTTTATAATTGTTAATTTTTTTTAAATAGAGCAATATAGTTACCTACAATAATTTTCTCTGACATTAGTTTAATTCTCATAACTAAAAATGCCAAGAAGCCCATCGGCCATTGAAAGGGGAAGCCTTGTTGTAACTGTGTTCACTTCCTCCAGAGGATATTTAGAATGTGAGATTTCGGTATGTTGACTTCAATTTCAATGCTCCGAAGGGACAAAGTCCATTCAGCAATGATGAGAGGCTGCAAGCAGAGTTACTGATGGAAAGTACTACATCATCAACATACATTTTCAGTTTCAATATTACCCACCCTACCTGAACACCCTCTATATCATTGTTCCTGTGAGCCTTTATCAAGAACAAATACACTGTTACAGCAAGCAGGAGTGACGGGAAAGGGCAGAACTGACCTGCTCCTATTTCTATGTTGAATTTAGGGCACAATCAGCTGTTGATCCTTATACGGGCTTGTGGGGGTGGCCAACCGCCGACACTGATGGCAGCTACACCCTAAGGTCCTGCCCATTACCCCCATCTGATAGCATCTTGTTTTGAAAAGATCCCAGGGGCCCTCAAAGCAAGACAGAGCCCCATCCGACAGCACTGGAGACCGCATCCCTCAGCTCAGGTTGACCCATGGGGACCCATGGTGCAACAATTCACAGAACGCACGCCATCACCGCGAGGAACAGCAAACAAGTAGGCAGCCACTGCTCAATGTGAGCTCCACTGATCGCTGGGCCTGCGCCCCTAGGTGAAGTGGATGGAGCGAGCAGACACACAGGAACGTGTCAGGTCCCCATGTGAAGTTATTTTAGCATTTACACAGGCACATTATTTTGTCCGGGGCCTGAAGCCTGTGCCCGCTCACCAGTTACATTTCACATTTATTCCTTCCTTCCTTAAGCTTCATTTTAGTTGAGATGTTTTTCATTATTTTATCAGTTGTCCTTCCATGCAGAATTTGTTATTCATTTCTTTGCCCAACATTTTCAACCTGTGCTCAACCCAAGGCTGTACACGACAGTTATCGGGTATTGCCGTTCCAAAGAGTACCTTGTCTACCCTACACAGAAAAATATGTTGTCACATCAGGGTAGTTCTTTAGAATAACAGATATGTGATTATAAAACATCACACTTCCCACATCAGGGGAGAGGGGGCATTCCAGCCAGTTTGCCATCTCATGCTGCAGGTCACAGCAGTTTCTGCAGAAACCTTTTAGTTCCTCTTCATCTACATGGGAGGATTCCCAGCAGACTAACAGACCTCTTGTTCGCCTCTGAAGCAGGTATGGGGTCTGGGCTTCCTTTCCGGGACCAGAAGGGCGGATTAGGGCTACCACTGCTATTTGCTATCATGTAGAAACTTCGTAGTGTAGGTAGGGCTATTAGGGACACTATTGTGGGACTCTTCTTGTGTTTCATTTTCCTGGTCACTGATGTGATAACTCTGCATTTCATTATCCTCATAATCACAATTCATGCCTTTTTACATAGAATGCAGTTGCTTCAGTAAAATATATATTGAACTAAGATCATGTTTCTGTTTGTCTCTGCATGTATGAGACTTGTATAACTGAGAAAGGGGTACAAATTGTTTCACCACGACTTCTGTTAGAAATGGGTTCTTTGGTTGGCAGTCAGGTTAACCCCTGTCCAAGCAAGGACCCTCACTCTAGTCCTCTAGTCAGGGCAAAGGAGAAATACACCTGGTTAACTCCCACTCACCCTCTTGGTAGCTTGGCACAAGCAGACAGGCTTAACCCAGAATCAATGTGTACATCAACACACACAGTAATACAGTGAAAACACTACAAAATGGACACCACACCAGTTTAGAACAATAGGTAATATTATCTAAGACCAAAATGACAAAAATCCAACATACACAAGTCAAGATATGAATTTTCAAAAGAATCAGAGTCTTAACCCGTAGAAAGCAATGGGAAGGTTGATTTTACACAAAATACCTGGTTTGCGTCAAAAATAAAGCCACACAGGCGAGCGTCAGAAAAGTAAGCAATGTGTCGATTCCTTACTCGCAATGAGGCTATGCGCCGTTTCTTCTCTGGTGCGGTAGGCTATGCGTCATTTTTCTCCTTTGCAAGAGAGCGATGCGCTGATTTCCGGACAGGGCACTTCACGCAGGTTTATGATGACTTTGACGACCAGGGACGATGCGTGGGAAATCCGGTTGTACGGTGTTAGAAAACTGGGCTGTGTAGTGGTTTGCGTCATCATCAGCAGCCGCAAGCAGGTGTTGTGTCGTTTTTCCAACCATGATGCGTCGATTTCCTAGCAGCAATGAAGGTGGATCGTTGATTCTTGCCGCGAAGCGGGTGGCGTGTCGTTTTTCAGTCTTGTTGCAGGTGGTGCATTGAAAATGTCCCCACACAGTGTTCAGTGCGTGGATTTCAGTCCTTGTTCTGCAAAATTCACCTTTCAAGGGCTCTGTGACTGGAAAGGACACCACTTGGCAGGGCAGGAGCCTCAGCCGAGAGTCCAGGTGCTGGCAGAGGAAGCCTTTGATGGCCCTGAGACTTCAAAACAGGAGGCAAGCTCAGTTCAAGCCCTTTGGAGATTCTTCCCAAGCAGGAATGCACAACAAAGTCCAGTCTTTGTCCTCTTTCACAGGCAGAAGCAGCAACTGCATGATAGCCCAACACAGCACAGTCACAGGCAGGGGTAGCACTTCTCCTCAGCTCTTCTCCTTGGCAGAGGATCCTCTTGAATCCAACTGTGATCTTGAAGAAATCTTAGGTATGGGGTTTTGGGTCCACTTTTTATACCCCTTTCTGCTTCTGAAGTAGGCAAACTTCAAAGGAAAGTCTCAGTTAATCACAAGTTCCTGCCTTGCCCAGGCCAGGCCCTAGACACACACAAGGCGGTTGGAGACTGCATTGTGAGAAGGCAGGCCAGCCCATTCAGGTTTAAGTGACCCCTCCACTCTAGCATAGATGTCTCATCAGGATATACAGGCTACACCCCAGCTCCCTTTGTGTCACTGTCTAGAGGAGATTCACAAACAGCCCAACTGTCAGTCTGACCTAGACAGGGAATCCACAAACAGGAAGAGTCACAGAATGGTTTAAGCAAGAAAATGCCCACTTTCTAAAAGTGTCATTTTCAAACTAACAATCTAAAAACAAACTTCACTAAAAGATGTATTTTTAAATTGTGAGTTCAGAGACACCAAACTCCACATTTCTTTCTGCTCCCAAAGGGAATCTGCACTTTAAAGTTATTTAAAGGCAGCCCCCATGTTAACCTATGAGAGAGATAGGCCTTGCAACAGTGAAAAATGAATTTAGCAGTATGTCACTGCTAGGACATGTAAAACACATCAGTACATGTCCCACCTTTAACATATACTGCACCCTGTCCATGGGGCTACCTAGGGCCTACCTTAGGATGAACTCCTACATACTTGCTCTTCCCACTGTTTGCCAACCCCAAAGGTTGCGGCCTATGTGGCAGGGAGTCTTTGAAAAAGCCTTAGACAAAGAAGTTTGGAGTTGCCTAAGGGCAGAATGCCCCCACCCCTCTTTGGAGGGTAAGGTCGCAGCCACCCCAGACATCGACCACAAGATGGCCACCTTCTTAGCAAAATTAACACGGGATCCCAAAAAAGGACTGACCGACCCTGGGGTTTCTGCCCGGGCAAATTATTAGATGTCACAGGGCCACTTAGAACAATTTTGGACATGGCAGAGGATGCCAAGGCCTCCGAATCCCTTATTTCCCCCAAGGCTTTGTCCGACTGGGCCCAGTGGGCAATTATCTTCTTAGGGAACACGAACTGTGCAATTTCCATGGAAAGGTGACGCTCCCTACTGATCAAAATCGACGTCAAGCTGAGGGATCTGGCGCCCTCGGAGGCCAGCCCTGTGGCCCAAGGTGGTTTGTTTGGGGAACCCTTTCTCACGGAGCTAGGAAAGTTTGTTAACACCTTCACTTCCCTAGACAAGGCCCAGATGTCCATGAAGCGGGTTTTCACTCCCCATGTTTTTGCCTCGGCCGGTCTTGGTAGGGGGTGATCATGCAGCAAAGGCACCTTCCATGCCTCCAGTCAAGGAACTCGTCGAGGACAATGGCAGAATCCTGCCCGTTTAGGGACCTTTCACCCCCACCCAGGGGTACCCACGCCAGCGAGGTGCCAAGAGGGGCTTCAAGCATAGAGCCTCCAACAACTCTACCCAGGGTCAGCATTCATGTCCTTGCGGGACTCAGACTGGGGGCCAGGTTGGCAGAGTTTTTCCACAGCTGGGAGCAACTGACGACAGATGCTTGGGTTTCACAAACAATTCCACATAAAATGTTATGGTTCCCCGGTTCAGATGTCACAACCACGGGGACTTCATTTTTCTCCCCTCCAGGCGTCTCTGGTGGATACAGAAATAACCCAACTTCTGAAAAAGGGGTCATTGTCCAATCCTGTGCACACGCCTTTGGGTTTCACAGCAACCTTTTTCTAGTAGAGAAAAGAGATAGGGGACAACACCAGGTCGTAAACCTAAAAGAATTCAACGCGTGGATAGTTTTTCGCCACTTCAAAATGGAAGAGATCCACCTCCTCAGAGACCTCCCACAGGTGAACGACTGGACGGTGCGGCTTGATCTGAAGGATGCCTACCTCACGATTCCCATCTCCACCCACCCACCCAGCAGGTGGTTTCTCCAATTCAAATGGAGGGGACAAATCTTTGAATTCACCTCCCTCCCTTTCGGGTTATCCTCTGTTCCATGGTGCTTCACCAAGGTCTTGAAGCCAGTGGTGGAACACCTCCGAGCTTGAGGGCTCAGGATGCTTGTTTATCTAGACAATATTGTTTTGCTAGACCAGTGTCCCATGAGATTGGTAGACTACCTCCAACAGGCTGTGTCCTCGCTGGAATCCCTCGGATTCGTGATCAACAAATCAAAATCAGCTCTTCGCCCATCCCAGTCCATACACTTCCAGGGGTTTGTGGTGGATTCAGTCCAGGCCACCCTCAGCCTGCCGTCGTAGAAACTGTCGAAAATCAAGCACGAGTTGAAAAGGACTCTGGCAAGATCTCAGACAGACCGCTCGGATTGTTGGGCTCCTCTCATCCTCGATACAGGCCATCTTCCCAGTCCTTATCCACCATCAAGACTCATGATATTCCACCTGAGGAAGGGCTTCATATATTTTCAATTCGTGCCCCTGTCGGAAGAAGCTAAAGAGGAACTGAGATGGTGGATCTTGCATATGGAGCCCTGGAATGGCCGAGCCATTTCTGGCTCCCAACTGGATATGGTCATCAAATCGGATGCCAGCGGCACAAGTTGGGGAGCTCGGTGCGGCGAGTGTTCTACAGGAGGAAGTTGGTCGTCCGAAGAGAGAAGAATGCACATCAATTGCTTGGAGCTCTTGGCGGGGTCCTTTGTAGTGAAATGCTGGACCAAAGACAGAGTTTTGGGTACTGCTAAAAATGGACAGCGTAGCGGCAGTCCGCTAAGTAAACCATCTTGGGGGGAGCCAGGTTGGAGACCCCAGCGAATCTTGCACACGACTTCTGGGCTTACTGTTTAGACAACCAAATCTCAGTGGTGGCGGAACACCTCCAGGGGAAGTCAAATTAGGTGGCGAACTGAAATTCACGCCACTGGAAGGACGTCAGCATGTGGCGGCCTCATCCACAGGTGTTTCAGGCGATAAAATCTCATCGGTGTCTCTTGTCGATGGACCTGTTCGCCTCAAGTCTGGAATACCAGCTACCCAGGTATTGCAGTTGGAAACCGGACCCGTCGGCGGCAGACGCCTTCCTACAGGATTGGAGCCAAGAGAGGGAATATGCGTTTCTCCCATTCGGAATGATCATGAGGCTCGCGGCTCAAGCTTGGAGGCAGAGGGCGGACCTAGCTGTGGTCACACCCTTGTGGAGGTCTCAAGTCTGGTTTTCAGTTCTGATGGAACTTTCTTGGGATTTTCCAATCCGTCTACCCCTGTTTCCGGATCTCCTTCTCGATCCACAAAGGAATCGTCACCACCTGGTGTTGGAGGGGTGTTCTCCACCTCATGGCCTGGATTATTTCCTGGGAAGATGGAAAATCCCAGACATTTCGCAAGAGGCTGTAATCCTACTTGTTACGTCGTGGGCGGATAGCACAAATAAAAGATACAGATCGACCTGGACAAGATGGTGTGGTTGGTGTCCTATCCGGTAAATTCATCTCACGGGAGCGGACACTGTCCATATCCCGAATTTTTGGGCATGTTTGGCATCTGAGGGTCTAATCTACAGATCAATCAATACCTTCAGTTCAGCCATCTTGGCGGGCCATACCCCGGTGGAGGGACAACCAATTGGGGAACATCCATTTGTCGGCAAACTCCTCAGAGGCATCAGATTATCCCTACCTCCAGGTCAAAGGTATTCTACTCTTTGGGATGTAAGCAAAGTACTCAACCTATTTAAATCATGGTCGGCTAACAAGTATTTGTCGAGGAAACTGATGTATGCTATGTTTGATATCTTATCGGGTTATCGACGTCCGTGCACTAGACATCACGGGCAGAGTCTTTACCCCGGATGGAGTGACATTTCACATCTCAAGATGGACAAAGTGCAATTCGAAAATTGTTTCCAATCCCAGTTTTGACACAAACCCTAAGTTTGAAAGCTTATGAAGCCCTGACAGAGGAAGTCCATCCCCAAGGAGAATGGCAATTCCTGATAGCTTTGACTAAAGCACACAGAGCGGTGTCTTCTCCTTCCATCGCTAGATGGTTCGGTTGGGTATTACAGGAAGCTGGAATAGATACTTCAATTTTTGGAGCTTATTTGGAGAGGGGGGCTATGGCCTCAAAAGCCTTCGCCTTAGGATCCCGCCTACAGGGCATACTCAATGCAGTGGACTGGTCCTTGGATTCTACCTTTTAGAGATTCTATTTTAAGCCAGTGCAAAATGAGGTACCTTTAGTAGTGGGTAAGCTTAAACCAACATAATCCTCTCCTTCAGTCCAGATAAAGAATGAAAAATTTCCTAGCTATCGTAACAGAAAGTTTAAATTCTATTAAGGACACAAGGCGAGGATTAGTCTCCCCCAAATGTAAGACTCACCCAATAGAGGAACAAGACTCTGAAATGTTTCAACTTATGTGTAAGTAACTTGACATTGTTGTTTATTATAGATAATTACATGTTGGTGTATCTTGATGTATCAAATTGAGAATAACAGAAACGTAAGGACATTAGAAAGGTGATTTTATTGTCGATACACAAATGACCTCTAAAATGTAATCATGGTAATCGTAAGAAGGGAAATATTGACTTCTTTTCAATTTCAGGAACAGAATCTGGCAAACAGGAATACATTAATGAAGTTCGGCTGAGGTCACAGGAAGAAAGAGGAAGAAAGGGTCGTCAGGAGAGGCTCTTGAGGGGCATACTGACACTGGATTGGTTGACCTGAGTGAAGACTCTTGGGACTTGCAGTTTATTGTTAAAGTTGATTTTCTTTATATTGTTGAAAGGCTGCTGGTTAAAAATAAAGCAGAGAGAGACAGCCTAATCCTTGCAACTGTGTCCTTAATAGACTGGAAACTTTCTGTTATAATAGCTAGGAGAAATTTGTCATTCTTTATTATTTCCCCATTTTTTGCCAAGTTTTCCTCCACATTACTAATTTTTGGGAGGTCATTGAGCTAATAGCGTGCTTGCATGAACGTGCGTAGTGAGCGTGTTCTTCACAGCGGTGCCTAATAAAAATGCCCCCAGACAAGCGCAAATGTAACGCTTGCTCCCACCTTAATTTATTTAAAGAGATGAGCTATATACCTGCCTTTTTAGTTTTTAAAGGTGATTTAGTACCATCTTGAAAGTGATTTGATGACAAGTATTGGGTGAGCAATGCTCTAGTAGGAGAATGGTTTTCTTCAATTTTTATACATACACATATTCCTCTTTGACTAGAGGAATTATTTTTCTAGATATCTATGTACAGAGTCAAGGTGTGGTCCTTTATCCTTTTTCAAACCAGAACTAAAAAACTACCAGTATGTAAGAATCTCTATTTTAGTATTTTGGACTCTTTATAACACTCATGGCACCATTACATTTTAAAGTATATATTTCCTCATTAGTTCACCAGGTCACTGTTTGTCCTGATGAGACCTGGTATCCTCTTTTAGGGTTGAAACGTCGTCGACATTTCAAAATGACAGACCCTACATTTCATAATTTAAATGAAGATGGTTGATTAAGGCAGCTGCAATATACTTTTTTTTGCCTAAACAGAAATTTGTTCTAAAGTGAGTTTCACGTGAATGTATGCTTCATTATAAATTGCACCCAGGCTCACATGAAGAATCTGGGTTGCTCTAGTTTTTGTAAGCACTGGAGAACAGCATATGCTGCCAACCCTGAGATTGGGCTAAGTGAAGCTACTGGTAGCCCCGTTGGCCCAGAGTGCCCATGGGCTCTGGAGAACATAAGGAACAGGGACCTTGGGGGGAAGCAGCTGGATCATTCCCTGACTTTGAGGGGGACTGACTTGTAGAAGAAACCTCATGGTTGCACAACAATGGAAAAGGCCACCAGGAAGAAAGATCTGAGCATGGAGAGTCCAGCGCCGAGTATCACAACTGCACAGGAACATGAGAATGTTGTGTTGGTGTCACCGACAGATGACCAGGAGGGGCCCACACTTCAGGACATTATGCAAGTTATCACTGCTTCTACAGAGGTGCTTGAAACAAAGATTGATCCCATATGAGCAGACCCGAGCAGTCTGAAAGTTGACCACAGGCGTCTGACGGAGAGAATCACAACAGCAGAAAAGACAAACACAGATATCCCGTCAGACATAGCAGTATTGTGAGAACAGCTCATGCATATGGAGGAAAAAGTAGCGAGATTGGAAATCAGAGCAGAAAACGCCATAAATAGATCACAAAGAAATAACATACAAGTGGTGGGCCTACACAAGTGAGTAGATGGCAGGAATATGTGGCTTTATCTGGAGAAATGGCTATGTGAGGAGGTGGCACAGAAGGGCCTCTCCCCATTCTGAGCTTTGGAACAAGCACACAGAGTCCTTGCGTGGCCCCCTCCCCCAGGTACACCCCCACGACAAGTAGTGCCCCGGCTCCTCCACTATAAAGATCATGCTTCCATCCTAAACCAGGCCCGATGGAAAGGTGGCATCAGAGAAAAACAACAGTAAGGTTATGATTTTCCCCAATTTCACCTGAGCCATACAGAAACAACACTTCACTTTCAATGAAAAGAAGCAACTTCTTTGCCAGGAGAAACTAAAATATACCATGCTGTTTCCAGTGCGGCTGAAGGTTGCTACCCCGGAGGAAGCACAGTTCTCTCGCACTTGCAAGAGGTATGGGTTTGGACAGAGATGCATACACAGGCTGGCCCCAGTCGGGGGTCCCTGAAGTGCAGCTGCAAACGCAAAAAACTGCACTGAGGTGGCGGAGACACCTCAATGGTGGCCCCCTCAGACTCTGAGGTTCAGCGCCGACAACAGCGTGCCCTGGAGGTGGTGGCAGCGACCAGTGGAAGTGGGATGAGTCCCTCCACTTTAATGTGTGACTCTGAGCCTGAACATGCCAGCACCTTATCTGCAGAATCAGACATTGAACTGCCCAGAGTGACCCCTGGATTGGCAGATTAATTTATATGAAGCAGACGTCAAACTGTAAGACTCATTCATGTTAGGGGGTAGTTTTTCTATCAGTTTAGGAATTACCCAGTTATTGCCAACTGACCCCTGTCTTTCTGTCAAATATCCTTCCATGTATAAACCGGGTGGGGAGGGGGTGTAGGGTAAGGTCCTCAGCACAGGACACCACCCTCATGTTGCTTTAAGCTTTAGTGGATGCACCCACACCAGTTTGTGATTGGAACTGAAAGTATGGATGAGGGGAACCTACATACTTCCTCTGGGGTGTGGTTGTTGGGTATTTTATTGTTTGCATGTTGTGGGGGTGTGTATTAGGTGCCCTGGGGGAGTAGTGTTGGAAATACTGGCCACGGATGGCCCCTAGTCTCCAAAGTCTGAAAAGGACTTACAATTTACAATGGCAACCCCCATGAATTACCAAATAATGTCCAGGAATATTATAGGCATGCACACCATGACCAAACGATACAAAGTATTTTCCTTTCTACACAGGCGAGGAGTCCAAATAGCGCCCCCACAGGAACTCTTGTAGCCAAGGAGGAAGTGACGCAGCAGCGCAAGTGGAGGGGACAAGCTTATTATACTGTATACTAGGCCTATGCAAGAGTGGTTATGATATGGATAAACCTGGGAGTCCCTTTCCAACATACAGGACACCTGATAGATCAGGCTGGCAGATACGTTATAGCCCCTCTCCAACTCAACTGCTGTGACTTAATCCTGGGGAGCATATACGCCCCAAATGCAGACCAGATAGCTTTTCTGGCTGAACTATCAGGGACATCAGCCTCTCATTTAGTAGGCTCTATCATATCGGGAAGATACTTTAATTGCATAGCAGACCCCATATTAAGCCATTCTTATTCCCGTCCGGGAGTCCACGACAAGGAATCTGGCACGCACATTTTTGACTTTGCAGGCGAGATAGGGGTTGGTTGACTTGTGTCGATCACACCACCCAGAGGAACAGCAGTATTTTTTTTTGTCACCGCTCCATGACTTACATGTACGCCAAGATGCATTGTTACGCACAATGTACATACACAGCTTAGTCCATACCACAGAGTACCTTGCCAGAACTATTTTTAACCATAACCCGCTGCTCATGAGCTTAGGCTGGGGGAGGATACGACAATGTATCCACACATGACGATTAAAACCAGAATTGCTTGTAAATATGGACACAATAGGTAGGGTCATACACCAGTACTTTGAAGACAACGTTGGCACAGCATACTCTCCCGTGGTGGAGTGGGACACTTTCAAGAGCACAGACAGAGGCTGATGTATGGCAAAATCGGTGGGAGTACGTCAGACTAATAGCGGAAGTTTTAACGTCCAAAGAGGCATTACACACTGTTGAACAGACTTGATCACCCAGACTTGCGGTCCGTTCTGCTGGAGGCAAAAGAGAAAGTTACAGAGCAAGTCGAAAGGCTTTGATGCTTTGACTATAGAGCTATACGACAGGAGCACACATAGAAAGGTATAACACAGGCTTGCTTTTAGAGTGGCTGGCGAACCCGGCAAAGAGGGGCTGAGTGATTTTAGAACTAGAGACTGACTAGGGACTCAAAATTTATAGACAAGAGGCTATCAATCAGGAATTCTATCAGTATAATGTTGATCTGTATCAGAACACCGTAGACCGGCCAAGCGCAGATATTGAGGGCTTTCTAGCCACCTTGACCCTTCCAAGAATCACACCGGAGGAAGCTGAAGTGCTGGGAGGAGAAATCATGCTCACGGAGGTCCACGCAGCCATAAAGATCATGGCCAGGAACAAAACATTGGGCACATATGGGTTCCGGAACGAATTGTACTTAACCTATGTAGAAGACCTAGCCTTCAAACTAGTGGATATTTATAAAACAGCCAAGGATGCACGTGTATTACCAACTTCCATGCGGGAGCCTCTGATTGTTCCCCCGCTAAAACCCAGAAAACTATCCCACAACAAACGGGCCTACAGACCACTACCCATGTTAAACAGATGACAAAATCCTGAGCAGGATCTTAGCTACCAGGCTCCTTCCTCATATGATTACTCTCATCCATTTTGATCAGGGGGCTTCATTCCAGGCTGCAATACATCGCTCAATATACATAGACTCCTTGCCCTGCTAGAAGCCAACACCTATGACAGGATGGAGGCAGCAATTTTTGATGCTGACATAGAGAAGGCTTTCAACAGCCTTGAGTGGGCCTTTCTCTATCAAGTCCTGGAGCATTTAGGACTAGGGCAGGGATTTGTGGCCTGCACCAGGTTACTGCATACTGACCCCAACAGTGAACATATGAACAGCATGTACCATTTCGGAAAGCTACTGTATAGGGAGGGGAACTAGACAAGGGTGTCCCCTATACTATTGCTCTTTGCTTTGGCAATGGAGCCACTGGCTTGCTATGACAGGATGGGGAACATATACGAGGGTCTGCTGGTCTGAACCCAAGCACATCATAATGCACTGAATGCGGATGACCTAATATTTCTACAGAACACATCTGAGGCATTTGTGAATGGTAGAGACCTTTTGGAGCGTCTTGGCTCCTTCTCTGGATTAATGGTCAATTGGCAGGAATCTAGATTGTACCTCGCGTTGACCCCCGAGGGCCTGGAGGAGCTACAAAGTGAACCTACTTGCCTACGATATCCTGGGGTGCGTATTTACCATGGAGCCACAGACTTGTTGGAGGGGAACATAGGAACAGCTGTTCATTCGCTCAAGTCAAATACCAAGTCTGAAAAACACTCCCCTTATCACTAGCAGGCCACATTGCCCTACTAAAAATGATTGCTCTCTCCCGCTTGCTATATCACTTTGAAATACTCTCGATCTGGATTCCTCTTATGACATTCAGAGAAATTGACATGCTCCTCACTTCTATTATATGGGGCTTGGGCCGCAGGCGAGTGACACTAACAACAATATGGAGAACGGTGGGATATGGGGGGGGGGGTCTTGTTATTTCCAACTTCGAGAGGTATTATCTGGCTGCACAGCTCCAGTGGCTGACGCAATGAATGACGGGACGACTCACCTCTAATGGTGAAATAGGCCCTCTTGTACACATTTCTGTCAACTTCTGATATCAATGTTATTTCTAGGGGGTGCCCAGCGTCAGTCCTGGTGATGAGGGTTTAGGATAGTAGTGCTTCCCAGGCTCTGGCCACATCGTGCGAGCCTGGTCTATGCTTGACTTCGCGGAGGAGTATGGTACTCTAGTATCATGCCCACTTCTCTAGCTCTTTTTCCACGTCACAACCTGGGGTCCCAGTGGAGCCTTCCAGTTTCTGTCAATCTCTCACTTTGCAAGTCACGAAATTTGGATGTGGTTTCAGTTTTAGCTATATGTGGAAACCAATGCAGTAGGCAGTGTCCAGGGGTACATGGGTCTTCCCTCTCTACAATCTCAGACAGCACTCCAGTAATTTCTCCCCAGTAGACCGTGAGCACTGGGTATCCCTAGAACATGTGAAGGAAGCCAGCCCCAAGTTCGCCACATCTAGGGCAGCAGGCTTCCCTTACTGCATAGTATTTGTTTATTCTCTCAGGCTTAAGGTATGCTCTATGTAGGACAAAGAAATTAATAAGTTTAAACCTTGGGCATCCTGTCCAGTAAGTTCACCCAGTCACAGTTTGGTATAGTCCTCCTCCCAACCAGTGCAAAGAGCAGTCAGAGGGAGCAGCATGTCCCCACCGAGTCTTGTTTACAAATAGGTAACTGCTTTAAAGGTCCCTGCCAAAATGACCAAGTATTGGCAAATTTTAGTAAGTGGTGGTTCTGTTACTCCTGACCCCCAATATTTATGGATCACTGTTGTCACTTCCTGATGTAGGAAAAAGTGGCCTCAGGGCAGGTTGCATCTCAACCGAAACTCTTCAAATAGGAGTTGAGCCTCAGCTTCAAATAGAGCCCAGACTGTCTTTGCCCGGCGGTCTCCCATTCTGCTAGTCCTCACCAATCCCCCCCAGAGGGAGCACCACCAGTAACCTCATTCGGATATCAGCAGAGTAGGATATTTTTACACATTTTTTGGAGGCTTCTAATCCAGCAGCACTGTAGGACCATAGTGATAGCTTCGCTGGGGCGCTTAACCCTGACAGTAACTCTGGCCAGGGAGTATTCTGCTTATCATAATCTAGGGCTCCAGGAGAAGTAAATCTCCAAACGTTTGTTGTAACAGATATCTTATGATTTACCTCTAGTTCTTTAGGTTTGGTGGCCAGTTCCTGTTGTGTTTGTTCCATTAGCTTGGACCACTAATAGGATTTTGCTATTGTTTGCCCCCTCAGGGCAGCCTTTGGGGTGTCCATGTTGGTATAAATTGACATGCTGCCTGTATCATTCTCCTGCATATACAAGTAAATGTTCCACAATACAGTGATGGTAAATAACTTATCCGATAGCAGTATGCCATTCAGTCGCCACCTCCTATCTCTATTGAAGTAAAAGGCAGCAAGATACATAGTAAAACTGGTTCTTAGTCGGTGAGGCCTACGTGCCCAATCATCCACTGAAGACCCTGATTATTGTAAAGGTGAGGAAATTAGAATGTGATGAAGCCTCATAAATGGTTTGTTTGCAGCTGAGTAGTAGGAGCAGTCTAAGGTGGCCAGGTGTTGCGCCATATGAATATCCATAAATTTTAAACATTACAGCCATTTCCTCCCCTCTACTGACAAGGAGCCATTGCTGGTCGAATTTGGCAAGGACTTGTTAACCTATCAATGACTAGGTTGAGGTCACCTATAATTATATTCCTCTCCATCCCCTCTACTGTATGTTCTCTTGATGTTCTTGACAAAGAGTTCTTGGTTGGTATTAGGGGAGCAGATGATGGAAATGTAATGTAAAGTGCTACTCCAGTAAATCCTAATAGTGGGTAGGTATCTGGCCTCATCAATAGCCGCTTGTAGCCTTGATAAGGCACCCCTTCTGCTAAGAGAATTACTAACCTTTGTGGACCCAGTGGAGAAGCATTGCCCTGGGAACTATTTGGATTTCAGGCAGAACCAATCCATCAAGTAAATGTGTTGCCTATATAAAATATACATCACATTTAGGGGCGTGTAACATATTGAGGACTGCAAATCTCTTTGCCAGTGTGTTTAAACTAGGCACTGAAGGTAAGTAGTCGCAATGTGTGTGGGTCATTATTGCTAGGGTATGTAGGTGGCTCTTCCAATCTGCTATGTGTAGGCCTGGCAGGACATGCAAACCCTCCTCTTTAGAGGTACCAGTTCTCATGTAATTTGGTAAAGTGATTACAACGGAATACAAAAACGTAACCTCAGGGGTAGTCCCAAAGATGGTTGTGGCCTTAGGTCCCTTACCCCCACAGGTTCTGTGCAATCATTATGGTACAGGTTTGAACTACAAACCTAAGGAGGTGTGTCGGTCTTCTATCCCAGCTCATCTTCAACGAACCTGGTACCAGAGTGATCAAGCACAGTGTATCTTTTTAAGGAAATGTTGGGCCAGCTCCAGTTCATCTCCCGTATTTGGACTGTCCATAATATACTCAGTATCCCATAGGTGTTGCATTATATTTGCCTTTGCTGCCTAAATGCCTTCTGCGTCAGCTTCTTGTGGCATTTACAGTCTTACTCTGTGCCAGTTTCTCACTTTATTAAGTCAGTCCCTTTCAGTTCTTCTAGGGCATGGAGTTAAATCCATCCCATCTTTCAGACCTAGTACACGTTCTGCTTCCTTCACTAATCTGATGATTGTCCCCTTTCACAGCCAGGGAAAAATAATACTGAAAGGGAGGTACAATGATAGGCACTTTGTTTACTTTGGAGATGCTCTGTGAAGGGTATCCTGTCTTTTTTTGGCTTAATATGGACGGAGCAAATACTTACTAGAGCAGTCATTTATGTCCACAAAAGGTCAGTTCCTCATTTGCCTCGGCCAGCAACATCAGTTCCCCTTTTTCTTCAAAAAACAAGATGTTGATTGCTGCCAGCACTTTCCAAGACAACTCAGTGGGTATGATCTAAGCATAGTGGTGGGTATTCCAGCTAGCTCCTGATGGAGTGCGTAAGCCTCTGACACATTTGTTTCCATTTAGGCCCTCAACTCTGCAAGGGAGATCCCGGATCCAAATGTTGATCCTACAGGATCTGTTTTCTAAACTTCATGTTTAAGTTGGTCAGCCTTGTTTTGTTCTTGCATCATTTGAATGATGTACTATATCTGGTGTTGTTCCTTAGAATATTCATCCATTGACTTTTCTACATTATTGACATGCTGGCTAAGAGAAGCTATGTCATGCTTGACATCTACGAAACAAGATCAGAAATCTGCTCTGATTATGCCCCAAGGTTTGATTCCTTTCAAAAAGTTATTTGTGGCAAGTACTGCCCAGGGAGAAGGCAACAAAGAGCGACAATGATGCCAACGAATGATAAGCGATAGTCGAATTCCAAGCCCATTATTAAACGTAAGAATCTTGTGAGCGACAGTGCATGTATGCAGGTGAGACCTTAACATTCCTGTAAATCCGACATTTGAAGAGGCAGATTTTGAGTGTCTTTGTGATATGCCTATGCTGGTAGCTACACAGATTTCAGTCTTGTGTTGTGCATACTTTATTCTGTGCGCTAAGCTTACAATTGTATGGTTTTGACTTCTACTGGGCTGTACAAAACTCTGCTTCCTTCTTTAGCACTAATGAGAAGGAATAACATTTGTCAGGAGCTTTTCTTACTTATTTCAGGTTGGCCTGGGTGGAAATAAAGTGTAACATTACATGAGAATGGTAAATTGCTCATGCACTTTTATATCTTTTTGGGGATGGCACTTTAGGCAATACTGTGTTTAAAGTCCTTGCTTACAAGAGCCCTTGTTAATTTCCTATCTGTGTAGCAATGATGTGGTGAACATACAGCCTTTGAGACGTTTTACGTATAGATCCATATTTTTCTTTTAATTCAAAAAGCTTGGGTAAAGGACCCAAGTGTGTAATGCAGCATTATTTATCTGCAGAGGCCTAGTTGCACCATGCTGTCCTTCTTGATCATCCACTTCATAGTGGATCTGTAGATGTGGTTTGCTTCCTTTGGGCCTTTGTAAGGAACCAAGATTTCAGCAATTATTCGTGCAAAATTCCAAGACCCTTTGGTTCCAACAGGTTTCCTTATATTGAGATTGTTCCATCTCCTTCCCCCATCATTAGTCTTTGTTCCTCCTTAAAACTTAAAAGTCTTAGCGAGTGGTTGTGGGACATGGGAATCCCCTTTCTTGGAGGGGTTGCACCGTCCGACCATTCTGGAGTCTACCCAACAGAGTGCATCAGTTGCTGCATGTCAGAGAGCAGCCTGTATGCCTGGCTGTCAGTGTCCTCATCGTCAATGTGACTGTTGGGCTCCTTAGTTGCTTCAGAGCTCCATGGTCTACAGTAGAGTCCTGCTACTAATCCTAAGGGTAAAATATTTTTTTTAAAAAACATTTGAAAGAGGCAAGTTTAGAGTTTTGCTGGACTTACAGATTCATCCAGGAAAAAGAGCAGCTCTGCACCTTAAGATGGGGAGATAACCGGAATTATCTAACGGATGTGTGCTTCATTTATGCAGCACTCCAAGCTTGGGGGTGTTTTGGCCTCATGTGAAACTGGAAGAACTTGTCAAAGCAACAAGAGTCATCATACATTATAAGTTTTTAATTTGTCCTCCTAAGCACTGTGTATGAAACAAACTAAATGCTAATAAAATCAAATCAGAAAAAGGAAATACAAGAATCCAAATAAGCAGCAGGACTGGATGTGCTCCTCGCAAAAAATTGGACAGATCGAGATCAACCTAAGGGCTCCTGTGAGCCTCAGAGATAGCACCAAGCCATCAACTCACTTTAAAAGTGAGAAGACAGCAGGCAGACATTCAAGTGTTCAAACAAGAGCGGAGCAGTGGGCATTCACTTGCCAATGGCTCACTGACAAGCATGGTGAGCCTTCAGTTTGCTTACACCCATCCTCCCACATGTGCTGCCAGTGAGAGACATCCAGAGAAGGCATATGCCAACACTACAGTCACAGGTCAAGACCTGAGAATGAAGAATTAAAACTTGTATATAAACACCAGCTATTTCCATATATGGGAGACTGAAGGTAGGTAAGTCATTAAGGATTATGCACTAAGCAGGGAAATCAAACAATCAAGATAAATTCTACATTCCAATAATAATAATAAGACAAAAGCACACAAATGCATATGAGGAGGATTTTTTTGCAAGTCATTTCAGAATTACATTGTAACATAATAAAGAGACACAATCTGCATCTTTGGGTCTCTATATGGTCACGGAATGCTTCCATATTTTGAATAATTTGGATTATCTGCAGCAGGTCGTACCTAGACACTATTATAGCACTTGAACTGCTTCATAGCCAATGAAGCTTGTTTACACATATGTTGATTTATGATAATACAAGCATAAAAACAAGTACTCCCACAGATATCCTAGAGTGGCTTTAACAAAGAAGCCAAACGTTTTTCTTAAAGAATCCTTTTTAACTTGCATAATTTAAGGCTAATGGTCTAGGGAGCAAATGTTGAAGATCATTCTGGGCACTGAATTTGCCATGTAATAGTGTTTGCTATCCTTTGGGATTCAGTGTTAGGCAAGGTTCATCAATTCTAATTATTCTAATTCAAAACCTTAGCTGCTCCAACTAAACACAAAGGAGTTGCTAATTTTACATTTAATTCTCTAAGGTGAATAAGTAAAATTATCTACCCTTGTTAAAAAGTCAAGGACAAAAACAGAATATTTAACAGATTATGATTTGACAGGATCCTTAGAGAATTAGAAATCTAAATGAAAGGAGCAAACAGCAGCATGGAGAGAAAGCAATAAATGTGTCAAGCGAACAATGGACACTAATTTGATAATGTGAAACAGACTGCCCTTCTATTTGTAAAGTGCTGCAACAATGGTAAATCTGCAACCAAGGCATGACCTACATTGGGCGATATGGAATGTCACACAAAGGCTAACTATCAAAAGCATTGTTGAACATGGAATCAATGTTGGACATTTAGCAAAATATGAATTTGACATTAGACATACAGGCTTTTTTTTAGTTATATTGTGGACTTTAATTACAACTGTATCCAGCCGCCCCCACCCATGGACTAAGATGCCTACAAGATAAACCGCCCCCCCCACCTACACAGAACAGACTCATTATCACTTAAATTTGACAAATTAAACCGTGTGAACTTTTTTTAATGTTATAGATTATCTAATGCCCAACGTCAGGAGAAGTAGTGATTTAACACATTTCCACATCAGGAATCCCCTCATCTCCTTTCGAACTCGGCCCAAAAGGCACAGTTCAAGTTGACTCTGTATCATCCCATCAGTGAAAAAGACTGTATTGTTGACAAGCTTCTTTAAAATAAAAAAATACCAATACCTGGGTAATGCCATAATACGAGCCCATTTCACAAAAAAAGTGCAAAACTACATTTGGAGATATCCTCTCCAGTTTGTTTTAATGAATTTTTATTTATTAGGTTCATTAAGTTCTTCCAAATTATCGTAGCACACAGACGTTCAATCAAAGAGTGCCAAGAAAACAAAGAGAAAGCATGTACGTCACAATCATATGACAACCTCCTAGACTCAGGATCTACAGAACAAAATAAGGAATAATTTGTGGAGTACTCACAGTACGTCATCTTCTGTATTCAGGAGCTATAAACACAGTCCCACCTCTGCTCAATCACCTTACCATTTGTTCCAGTCCTTTCCAGTTTGAATATACCTTTCCACTTTTTTTAAATTCATGGGCAATCCCACTAATACATCTACAAAGCGGTCTTAGTCGCACAGAAATTTGAAAGTCATGTGATATTTCTGTATGCTTGTATTCTCACTAGGCAGAATCACACACACACTACAAATTGTCATTGCAGAAAGCCAGCACCTGCATGCAACTGCATTTTTTTTTTGTCGAGCGCGCAAGCGCTCTGACGTGTGGTAATCTTTCTGTGGGCTTCTAACCACGCGCACTGCACGCCCATCACTCGTTCATGAGCTTGCCTTTCAAAAATCCTTTTTTTATCATTGGATAATGCTTTACGTTTGTCTCTCCTTGGGGCGGTTTTGTTACCGCCTTGGATACCAACCCTGTTACATGGATAATTGCACTTTTGCTGATATTTCTGACTTCGAGCAAACTTTTTCCTTTGGTTCATCTCCTTCGCGCTCACGCTCGGGGTGGCCCTGGCAGTGTGAATCGACTCACTTATGTGAAACTGTTTTACTTTTCCTTTTCAATTTATGTGGCAAGAAAAGTCCACTTAGGAATTTACAACGCTAGTAGCTCTAAGTTAAGCAAACGCGAGACGCATTGCATTGCAAATGCTTGTTTTACATTGGTAGGCAATGACTCCATTCTGTCATGTAAAGGAGCTGGTCATCATTTTGGATAGGGCATGAGCCATCCTTGTCCTCCCACATACCAGTGGCATTAAATAAAATAAACTACAAATCTTCCTCAAAAAGCAGTGGAGTGGTGTGACCAACTGAAGCGGTATGCAGTCGTTTCTTATACTCACAGGCAACATACTGGGAAATTTCACTTCACCAATCCAAACAATGACCATTGCCACAAGCAACATGAATCAGGGATCAACACTGTTCTCCATCTTCTGTAATACGCATATGCAGTCCTTCGTTTATGCCTTCGAAAACATTGTGGCCTGTTTTCACACTAATATCCATGACAACCAGTTTAACTTCAAAATCTTTGTTCACAAAAATTCTTCCGAAAAAAACATTAAACAATCAGCTATGCTTTATTCAAAATGTTGGATTCAAATTGGCTCAGCCTTACCAGCAATAAAACATAACTCTTTACCACAGACGTAAAAACATCTTAAAAATGCACTTGTAATCCACCAAAAGGTCAGGCTCAGCAGGATTATCATCATTTTACAAATAAATGTAAAAACACTGGCCAGACAAATGAACTGTGAACTAGTCATGCAGAATCTAATAAACTTGTTAACAGAAAAATTAACCTTCTAAATAATGGCCCGGGTAAAAATAGAAGATTTTGGAAGAAAAGAAAAGGCCAACCAAATCCAAGGCTATCATAGGAGATTAAATTAATCAAGATATGTTTTAACATAAAATAAAAAAAGGATCACCATAATCCAAAAAAACAGAAAACACAAACAAGTTGGTTCCCATCTAGCTTACGTTCAAGAGACTTAAATAGCTAAAATCCAAAGCAGTCAAATCTTCCAAAATATTATACACATTTAAACACCACGTTAGATGAAGAAACGTCAACTGTACAGACCTACCTCCGAACTATAATCAACATTTAAAGTAAAAACAGAAACACTCCAAGGTACCAACTGCAGATGGAAGTAAACTGCAGGATCAGGAATCTGGTGAGACCAATTACTTACTCATTAAAGTGAACCAAACTACTTGCAATTTCCACAATCACACATCAAAAACTGACCATTCTGATAAATCTGAGAAGTTAAAATTCCAATTAAATGTTTTAAGAACCAGCTGGGTACTACAACACCTCATAAATCAAATAAAATATTACCTAATGCTATTCATTTACACTTCAATAGCAAGTAGTATGCGACTAGATTTAATGCACAAATAAATGATCACAGACAACGTAAAAACCTTCCCGATTGATGTAATATCACTGGCTTGTGAAGGTGCTAGAATTACAGCATTTTAGGCAGACAAAACATGATTTATGGTGTTAGGAATTACAATGTAGCTCATTAAAACGCTTGTTTTTCACGGTTCTTTGAAGGACTTTCTGGGGGAGCATACATTACATTTGCCAGTAGACGTGAACACTGACAACACCCACACAGGGAGAGCATATATTGTGTTTTACAACCGTCGCCTTACGATGAGCTAGGGTGACTCTAATGTAAGAAAAGCTGTGATAAAACTGATATGAACACTGCTTCTATTCTTTCTAAATAAAACATTTCCAGAAGCAGTTGTGTGTGCTCCGAAATGGACTTGAATGTTAATGGAAATTACACGTCACACTGGCGAAAGCCATATTAGTGATGCCTGTGGTGCAGTGGCCTTACATTTTAAGGACTTTTTTTGCAAATAACTTTCTTAAAACAAGCTAGAGTTACTTATTTGCTGGTTTGGGGGGTGGTGTGGCCCTTTCTTCGCTAAGAAAAGCATACATGGGCATTATTCTATTCATGGTCTTGTCCCTCTGCTTTGCATGATTAGTGCCATCTGGTTCCTATCCCTGAACTCAACCCAAGCTGCAGAGCCACATGCTGTTGGAAACACATGGCCTAGGGCAGCCACAGATGACTTGACTTTGATGCCTAAGAGGCAGGGCCAGTCTCACAAGTTATCCCAGATTCTACCAACAAGAACAACAGGCACAAGCTGCAGCACACTATTTCGTCTCCTTGTCTATCATCACACAGTAGCATCAAACCAAGGATTTATGCTACCATCAAAACCCAGAAGTGGGAGGGAGATGAAAGGAGACTTAAAGGAGACAACAGACAGACCATGAATGTGGGTGGTGTTGACTGAGACAAAGAATGGGAAGGAAGATGAAAGTGAGACGGAGGTGGAGCTGGAGAGGAGGAGGAAGAGACACTGGATGACTGGGAGGGAACACAGTTGAAGAAATAGGAATACACCAAAAGATGATAAACAGGTCAAGTAGGATGCACAAGGGGGCATTATGAAGAAAAAGATCAATGAAGGCAAACAAGAGGTAATGGCTCCAGATAAGCTATGTGAGGATGGAGGGAAGGTAGAAATAAAAGGGGAAAGAGGTGGTGAGAATAGAAGATGTGGAGAGAAGTGGATCCAACTGTGATCCTGGGATCCCTTTATGAGGAGGAGAGCAAGAAGTCCTGGGGACAAAGTGAAAAAAGGGAACGGGTAGGAGACTATTTGAAAGGGAGCTGGAACATGAGAGGTAGAGAAAGCATGATAACAGGGAAAGATTATGGTGTGAGAAAAAGAAGGAGGAAAGAATACGAGTTAGTGAGGATAAGAAGCAAAAGGGTTAAAGAGAAGCCAAACAGTAGTGGGGGGTAGATAGATCCCAGGAGTGATAAGGGTCAGGAGTTAATTCAGAGGTGCCCCTTATATAGAATGAACCCTCAGATGTGGGCTAAAGCCTGGTTTTGAGATTTTCTGAATGGTATTAAGCTTTTATAGGTGGAACAAAAATTCTACACTTCTCATGTCTGATGACCGTTCATCATTCATCAAAAAGCAAGACTCTTAGCATTCATCCTCCTCGACAGCTGCACAAGTAAAAACAAAAGAGATGCAAAGAGTCCAGATGGAAATAGGGGTGATGTTAAAGAGATATGAAGGTTAACAGATTTCTAAAATTATAGTTTAGGGTTTCTTTAAATTGTTTTACTTGTATTCTGAAACTGATATTTAGGGGCAGAACAAAAAAAGGTGCAGAATATTTTAAGTAGATACCTTGGTTCCAAATTTTTATCAAAACCACTTCAGACCGCCATCTACATTACCCAAGCACTCATGTGATCGCAACTGCCTTAAAATCAAACATTTTCTTACCAATAAACTTGACCTGGAGAACTTTAAATCACCCCAACTGGCCTTTAAAACAGTTAATAATTGAAAGAGACCCGGCTTGATTTTTTTTAATATACATAAAATAAAAAGCAAAACACCCAAAATTATTTAAAAAAAATGCATCTCAGCTTTGGTTCTAGACTATTAATTTGCATGTATCAAAAACAATGTCATTAGAGGCAGCCTCTATTCTTATCGACATCTAACAGTGCAATGGAGTGGGTTTTCCCTGGGCTTACCCTTCATTGAGTTTTCTTGATATAATAATTGCCTTGTTCTTTCATCTCCAAAGATCTCCCACTCTAAGTATCTAAGAAGTTGTAAGAGCCGGCAGACGTTCTTTAAGTCGATTTAGGAGAGAGACGCTCCCTTTTATAAATGCTCTTTCTTGCTTTAGTAAAAGGCAATAACAACAAACGAAAGAGCTGCTCTCATTTTGCTGGTATGAAAAACTTTTGGGTTAAAATTGACTCCAAAGAGAGAAAGATCATCATAAAAGTGAATATAGATGGTATGAGGAGTTTAAATCACAGTTCAGAGTTGTTTTAAAAATAAAAATAACATAATATAACACGGCATGCCTTTTAAAATCAATCCTTAACCCAAAAATTACTTTCCTTTCACAACATTCCAAACACGACGAAATCGACATTTATTTATTTTGGCAGTTTATTTTTGCAAACCCCAGGTAAGGCCATTTAATAGGGTTGTTTCGTCACTTAAGTCTCACTGAACAGCGTAGCTTGATGACAAGGCAGCTGCAACAACAGAAGCCAGGCTCTTTATTAGGTAGAAAGACGGCTCTCTAGTTCAAGGAACACTATTGGACTCGTAGGACGAAGCCTCAAAAAAGGTAAAAGCTGGTTATTAAAGCACTTTTTTCGAGAAATCGTAATTTTCCTCTTTCTTTTAAGTCAATAACATGGTTCAGTGCGGTAAATGTTCGCCATTGACAGATGTAATTTTGGAATGCCAACCTTCTGGGTCGAGTACATTTACTGCCATAAACGGAATGCAGCATGTTATTCTCTGTGCTTAGAAACGCCGAAGTGCCTATTGAGCGCTATAAATAACAAGTTATTATTATTAGTATAAGACACACACACTGCATCACTCCAGCAATTAAATTGTTGTTAATAAATAAAAGCCGACGAGGTTCGCGAATTCTGGAATTACACTATTGTATGTGCACATTTTTCTTGCCTGTTTGTTTTAGAAGAGCTCATTAAAACAGCTACCAAGGAGAGCGGTTCAGGCATGAATTACACCCCGCTCGGCCTGTTAAATCATTTTCCAAGGCTGCATTCGCCGAGACATGACATTTCTGGGCATAAATGCGTGCGGCTCAACAAATGTCTATGTCGCAGCAAACAATGCAAAACGTTGGGCGCGCATTCACCCGAGGGCGCCGACATTCTCCCCGGCCAGGGCATGCACACGACCAGCCTAAAGCCTCATTTAACCGGGCCTTCAACCGACCGCGGCTTCCCTCTTCCAGAAGCGCGACATAGCACTGCCTCGGTTGACTAAATGCCATGGATATTTCTGGAGTGGGAAATACGATCCCATTCCCGCAGCACTCCTTGGCATACATGGTTCAGAGGTGGATACATGAAAATGAAAAAAACAGACTTGCTGGTTTATTGAAGGTCACTGGGTATCTATCCCAAAAATACCAGAAGCTGCAGAAGCACCCAGCGAATAAATGAAATGCACTGATCAAATGTGTCGGCAGGCTGAAGGTAAACGCACTAAAATTGTATGATCTGTTAGTAAGTGTTTTGCTATTGTTAGCGCTTTACTTCAAGCAGATTTTTGGGCCCATAAAGAGCTATCTATATGATGAATCGAAATTCAAAATTGGGGTTTTTGGATAAAACATAGCAGTCATATAATGTGAAACACAATAAGCTCCGCAATAAAGACAGGGAGTAATTCTGTTTTCAAAGCATAGACGTTTATTAAAGGTTAATGGTTACAGAAGGCAAAACAATAAATCATAAATTAATCAAATATGAATGCATCGAATAATATTAAGTTCAATCAAATGGAAGGCATAAAAGAAAGAGGAGGAACAAGTACAAGATCGCCTCAAGGTGAAGGGTTAAGAAAAGTCAGTTCTCCCATTCCGACAGTATTTAATATCTCCTGCTCAGTTTTAAATTGCATCACAATGCAGACTGACTCTAATCTACCTCGCACTAGCTTAAATCATACACTTCTAACATTTGCTACATCTACCCACAAATCTTATGAAATGAGCCAGTCAGGCTAGGGTGAAATGATACAATCACACATGCACTAGCTTCCCAGTACCCTCACGATATAGCTTCTCTGCACCCTCAAAACTTCCACTACCTGTAACATGAGAACATGGACTAGCCTGCGGGTGTTTTCGTAGGTACGCTATCAATTCTAACATTGCATGATTAGCACAGTAGAAAGAAAACATTTCACACAAGAAAGAAAGCAAAGGAACATCACATTTAGTAATCAGAGCTCCAGCTTCACCAAGAAACGATCATGGATCACAAGGTAAGATGGCAAACTATGGGCCACATTTTAAAATGCAGGCCTACGTTAGATATAGCTAAACTTGAATAAACATAGATAATAACATTTGCGTATTTGCATGTTAATGTTTATTTAATGCAAAAATATTTACCATAAAAACTTTTTTCCCTATGAAAAATCTCCCCATCTGTTTATGCAGCACAAAATGGCTGCCAGATCTTGCTCATAATGCCTTCCCACCGAGAAAATTAATCAAAATCATCACCAACTAGGAAAGTGTGGTGGCTTAACACCAACACTTGGTTATAACCATTATCCCTCTAATGACAGACTCAAAACGACATTCAATGGTGATTGATAATTGCAATTATGTGAAGTCTGGTGTTCTCAGCCTCGCGATGAGTGTACTGTAGCCTTTTAAGTACCCCATCATAAAAGCACTACAACACCACTTTAACACAATCATAAAGGAAGAAGCATGAGGGGAAGGATCGAGCGGGAGGTCTGGTGAAGGCAGGCAATGGGTAGACAGATAAGAACATGTCACAGTACACTCTAAGGGAGAAAAGCAATAGGCTGGAAGCAGGGACCACAGATACATGAGAGCCCCCTCCCCTATCATCATCTGCAGTCGGGCATCTCATGCAGGCCCTCCCTAGTAGGTACATTTACCTTTGGCACCACAGCTGAAGAGGGAGGAAGAGCTAGGGGTATACTATATATATCCTTCTCATTTCAATTAGTGCTCTGGATTCCAGGGTGATCAATGAAAAATGGTTTCACGGGCAGCACCACTACAGTATGCTAAAAACTTATGGCCTCATTACGAGGCTGGCAGTCTTAGGACCCCCAGCCCCATGGTGGCAGTCCGACTACCAGCCCCGCAGTGGCGGTCGGACTGCCACATTACAGGATTGGCGGGCAGACCAGCCTAAAGACCACCATCCTCACCAGGATCAAAGATCCCGATGGGGTGACGGCAGTCGCGCTTGTAACCAACAATGGCGGCCCTTAACTCAGCGCCGTCTGGCTGATTACAACCCCTCTTTCAGACAGCCTTTTCATGGTGAGAAGCCCACCATAAGGTGGACGGAAAGTCTTTGCCAGGGGCCCCAGGGGGGCCCCCTGCACTGCCCATGCCATGGGCCTCCCTGCCCAGCACCATCTGAGTGTGCACTGTCTGCTTTGTAGACAGTGCCCATTCCAAGGGGGCTGGAGGGATAGGATATTGGCCTCGACTCCCATGGCGGTAGCGTCCTCCTCGTGAGTTTGGCAGTTCTGTTTTGAGATCGTCAAACTTATAATGAGGCCCTCAGTCTTGGCCCTCACCTTGTGCAGGAAGAACCAGTTTTGGCTTTCTGGGCAAGACCTCACCTTGAGTTGTCTAGCTGTTTTTTTTTTTTTTTTTTTGTGAGGTACCATGCTCTCACCAGCTTGAGTCAGATGTTTGGAAGGAACTAAGGATTTAGGATGCAGAACCCTGCTTTTCACTCCAGAATTATGGTGGCAATTTCAGGATTAACACTTGCAAGACCTGGGTACTCAAACTAGAAGGCTGATGGCACAAGAGCGAAAGAGTCTGGTTTTGCAATATAATACACACTAAGGACTAACCAAGCATTTTTAAACTAAAGGGATAGATAAAAACCTCTCCAAGCTATTTCCTGTGAAATGCTCAGGTTTAATTATTTCTATGATGTTCTGCTTAAAGCACGAACATACTTCTTCATCCTTTCCTGACAGAATATGTGACACAAATAATCATTGGTCTCTTTCCACTTTCCTTCAATAATGTGGAATTTTTAAATGAACGTCACGCTTGCCAATGGGGAGCATTATAGTTCTCAGTATCCACCATCTGGGACCCCCATAAAGCACATTTAACATGGCACAAAAAAGTGTTTGTTTTTAATCACTACCAAACAACCACTAATATAATGTTGCCCAAAACAAATATAAAACCAATACAAACAGATGCTGCTTGTAAACATCATGTTGTGTAAAAGAACACAATACTTTATGGGAGCTTTGACAATGACACTTTGCAATATGTACAGTCACACCTGTGGCAGCTTGGGTGCCAGAGGAATGTCAGACTTGCTCATTACTAGAGGACGTCTGAATGAAATGACTTTAACTAGAAATCCAACACTCAACAACAATCCCAAATGTGGCAGAGAGGCAAGAGTAAATTATAGCAGACTGAGGGAGAACTCTTGTTTAGTTTACTAAAAGGACTTGACCACCTATCGCCGCAGTAGTGTCTACCAGGCTAGATCGTTAAACAGTCAACAGATGCAACAGAAGGATATCCTAAACTAAAAAAAATAGCATTTTGCTGCATAGTGCCAAAGATAGACTATTGCATAACAGAGAACTAGGAATGATAATGGTTACATTTTTAGTGGAGCATCGACAGATGGGTTAAAACAAAAAAACAGACAAAGAATATAGAACCCAATGAGAAACCTAGGCAATGAATATTTGTTCTGTATGCTAGAAATAAGAGGGACCTAATAAATGTAGACATGTTCATAATGAACACTCTATTAAAACGTGTCCTAACTTTGACTGGAACCAGTGCAAGGCACACCATGCCATGGAGTCATGCTTACACTTCCTTAGACCCTTAAGTACATTCCAGTACTCTAAGGCATCAAAATCTCAATTTTAGTTTTTTGTCAGAAGGTCCTTTTATACCTTTTTACCACTAAAATAACTATGCGCCTAGAATGCAAAGATCAAATTTCTAAACCCGGTTAACTGATACAAACTGGTTTGGACACATTACTGATCTGTAGTTTTAATTGATTTCCATTTGAAGGGTACCTCGGTTTGTGGCATCACACGAGGAATGTATACCAAAAATATTTTGAAGACACATTTATAGAGAGGGTTTCTTAAAGAACCAGTACCCCAAATCCCCACCTACATTTCTCCAGCATTTGGCTGATAATTGCTGTTTACTTCCTGATGATACATGCTATTTGAGAAACGTATTAAGTCATTGATCTATCCTATAGATAAAGTGGTTGTCACCAACACTGAACTGGAATTGAGGCCTTCCTTTCTGAACGTAACCAGGCCAGATTCGAGTTAAATGCTGAAAAGAGCACAGAAAAGAAAACAACTGGGAAATTGGTTGCAGGAGCCCACAAAATACAAGCTGATAGAATCAGAACGTTTAAGAAAAACTACTTGCACCCTTCCAATACTTTCTTATGAACTCCTGTTAGTCCCAGGGGCAGAGAGATGATCAACCACTAAAAGCAGTCCACTAAAATCAGAAGCCACAAGGAACATCACATTTGGGATGACAAGCAATATAAGTCACTAAAATAGTTTCACTTATGCTAATAATTTTAGAAGTAAAACATTTTAAGAAGGTAGTAATAACAGGTTCCATCATAATCATATACTTAAGACAACACTTGTTAAAAACATTCCCTGGCTAATTTATTTTTAGCAGAGAGAATGGTATTTTGCCCGGAATTTGATTTGGTGGTGTGGGTGGTTCTATGATATTGCAGCAGAAAATGTGTATGTGGCGTGTTCTCTGGGACTGCATATCTTCTATTGTTTGCTCCTACTGCCATAATTTTCGCTTCTTGGTCTTCAGCTCAGAGACAACTGGGAGTTTCTATTCTTATTTTACTGTGCAAGTTCAGTTATAGATAGTTGAGAAGTAGATGTAAATTCATTAAGTAGACAAAAACTGGATTGTCACGGAAGACAGAATTTTATTGACGGAAAAGGCTCATGAAGGCAATTCTCTCATGATGTCCTTCTTAGGTCTTTTATTACAAAATAGTTGGATATATTCAAACTTTCTGAGAGTGGTTGGGGGGAGGAATATTAAACATACTTGCATGATGAAAAGCAGTGGAATTTTAGAAGAGGAAATATAAATACCTATCAAAAAAACTGAAAGGAATCAGTGTCTGAATGACCCGAGGGAAATCTAGCAACATCAATAATATAATTCCAGTAGCATAGATTTTAAAGATTAGTTATATTGGTTAAGTGTGAATACATAACAACCAGAACATACTTGGCTCTGGGTTGGTCGTCCAAAGAGATAGGGGACCTGTAACCATATCTCGAACCTCTGTATTTTACTGGAAATCTGAATGAATCGTTGACTGATAATGCAAACATTTTTAGATAAACATTAAGCATCCAACTTAGCTTTAGCTAAATTGTGGGTGTAAATTAACAACAGTTAAAGATCAAAGCAAAGAGAGATTTCAGTCATAAATAAACAGTGCAGTCTGGATGTAATGATACCATGTTGATTGCTATTTGTATTAGGTGTGTCAGATTATGCATTTAGGAGACCACAGTTAGTTACTGCAAAGATATTCAAAACCGTATTGTGGTCTTTTGACAGGAAACATGAGCAGGAACGGGTGAGTGAGATGCCACTTAACTTAGAACTAAAACTAGAAAGAATCAGTCATTGATGACTGCAGGATTAGCAAAGTAAACAGTCAATGGAAAGGGAAATGTGTTTAAGACCTGTGCTGAAGGTATAAACCAGGCATGACAGTCTTCTGTGTTACATATGCAGCTGGCTTACGAGGATACGCTGCAATCAGAACATAGGAAGTGAGAACAGCTTACTTAGGGGCTTGCTTAACCTTGGCTTTGCAACCCAACTAGACTAGTTAAGATTAGAGCTGAGGGTGAACTTTATTGCTGATAAAAATTAAAATGACACCTGTCCTATATTACATGCATCTCTCAACTAATTGGCTTGGTACGTAAGAGACTCAAGAGACTCAAGGACATTTTGGTCCTCACTGGTCATTTCTATACCCCACAGTATAAACATGTTAGGGAACTTCCATATGAAACTGGATGGCAAAGAATGTTAAATAATCCATAAATCCTCGCTAACCTGGGTGCTGACATCATAGCACTTCCATTCCTCCTGATGACATGGACAACTTTGAGAGTTCATCCAAGTAGACTATATTTCTCCTGGATGATGCTGATAGATCTGGCTGGTCGGCAGAGGTTTCCCAGAACACACTAAGGCATAAAGTGCTACCTTGATAACAAAAGTAAACTCTGGATAAGAGTAGTTTTGAACAAGTCACTCCAAACTGGGGGGTGAATACAGGAACAAGCCTTGAATCTATGGCTGAGGACATACATCATGGGCCCACTGGAAGTATAGATGGTCCTACATTGATGTAATCTTCCCTTAAGAAGGAAGAAGGCTTGGGTCCCTGGATTGTGTCAGTGCCCATTAATGCTATTAGGATGGGATTGAAGTGATAAAAAACTATTTTTCCCTTGAAACGACCCACTTTCGCAAAATCTTTGCACCCCCCAACCACAGATTTTGACATCTCATCTCATAGACCACTTTTGTTCCAACTCAGTTCCCGTCACTAAAGACAGCCCTTGTCACCCATATTTTAAAGGGCAGTGTACAAGATGCCGTAAGGCTGGCATAATCTCTCTATCACAGTATCTTAAAAAGTTTGGCCAGGTTTCAACACAGGGCATTACGTAATAAGATTAAAACAGGATTAATAAGTACAGCTGTTGCACTCATTACCAATGCTAAAAGATTTACATAATGCTGGAAACCGTGAAATTGCCTGTAGAAAATTAATTACCAGTCATACACTTAGTTCTGCAATTAATCAAAGCAAAACGTGGCTACATGAGACAAAATTCACATATAACTAGAAAGTAAAGAAAGCGCACCATTGATAAAAGCAGGGGGCAGCTTCACAGCATATGAAGGAGTATGCGCTCACTACTTACAGTTTCCACCAGTCATGCTTTTGGGGGGGTGGGGCGGGGAGGAGATGTTTGCCAGTCCAGCTAGGAGTGGGACATGTCTAAAACGAAGTAGCCAAGAATACCTCAAAGCAAGTGGCACCTACGTAGAAGTGCAATGTAAACACTGAAATAAAAATAATGTTATCAAATCACAAAGGAATGAAGAGGTAGAGGTTCCAATCTAGTCCAAATGTCTTTATTTCTAACTATTGTTCAGTTACTTCCATACATAAAACCTTTTTCTCCAGACTCACATATTGACGAAACTACATAGTCAACTTCTTCGCAGGACTATTTTCCTTTAGATGTCCCCAGAACAGAGTGCACAACTTTGGCTTCCCTCGAGATTCCTGGCCTCAACAAGCCAAATGTGCCACATGGGAGTTTGGAGAAGAAAGACGAGGAGGAGAGGTGAGTCAGAAAGTAGTGGAAGGGAGTCAAGCAAACCAACGTATTACCGTAGTTACATCCACAATTAAACCCACACCTACCCCGGAGAAATATCTGCAAACGGCATACAGTGTGTCTTGCCTCTCATTCGTGAGCAGAGGAGATTCTACTTCTCATGAAATGCCTCAGCTGGGAGTGCAGATACTTAACTACACCCAGCAGTTGAAGGGGAAGAGACTGTGAGGGAGACGAGGAGCTGAGGGGTGAAAATAGAGTCTTCTGGGTGGCAATGTATCTAAGGGTTTGGTGTTCCACTGCTTTGTTCTGTGCCCAGTATAAATATATATTTATACTTAATGGGCATCCATTTGCAACAAATTACATTATTTTAGTAAGTAAACTCGAACTGGACATTAATTACTCTACATCATTTCGGCATACCAAGGCCTTGATTTCTGGACCACCTAATCTCTTGCATTTCATCATTCATAATGACAACAAAAGCTCTTTCGCCACCTTTTGGGCCAATTTCCTGTAAGGTGACCTAAAATCCTCAGACAACTTGAATGGAAAGTGCCAAGTCTCCATTTTGTCTCTTATTTCATCCGGACCACCAGTCTTCTAAAATCATATCGTATGCCCATACGAATGATACTCAGTCAATTTACTGTTTTATAGATCAGAAACAAAAAATCCTCTGAAAGCAGTTGAAGAAAAATATTCGATTTATGCACAGCAGAGTATTGCTTGAGTTGAGATATGGACTGAAAAGAACCGAATGGCAGGTTGTTGAGCGAATTTAGAGATGACAAACTCTCAATCTTAAAGATAGTGTATTTATGTAAGGAACATCAAAGCACATTTTTATTGTTTCCTTCTCTATGGAACCATGGAATAATTTTATGTAAAGCACACGGAACGCAGCTCAGTTTGAAATACAAATTAAGCACTGCGGTTTTTAGTCAGTGGCAAGCACACAAGTTGCTCTTTTTTAGTAGTTATATTTATACAGGCTTCCTGGAAAATTATAACTGCGTGCATAAAAAGTACTACCATTTAACATTTTGGCATTTAAAGTTTATGCTTTAGAGAAATCAGCTGTCATTTTTTGATGTTCGTAAGTGCGATACTGATTTATATGTAAAAGCTGTGCTTTAGCTATTTAGAGGAATCTTATTTCAGAACTTGAACATACTGCACCATTACTCTTAAATACAGACACAAACATCTTTGCAAACGTTTTGGCTAACTGATTAGCACATTTGCTCCCAAGCAGTCTAGTATCAGTCCTGGCCGGTCTCTTATACAATCTCCGTAATCTTTTTGGTACGATAACCCACATTGATCCTCATGTGTGCTACGGTGATTTTGTTTGGAAGCAGAAAAGGCATTTGGCCATGTGGAGTGGGGATATTTGCTTTCTGTGTTGCGTCATGTGGGGGTGGGAGATGTCTTCCCAAAACTGGTCCAGGTTCTCTATACTGACCCCACAGTTCTGAGTCAATAGTTTGGTGTCGGCTATAATACACATTGCGAGAGGCACGCGCCAGGGTTATCCCAGGCCTGTGCACTGCAGGAGTACCCCACTCATCGTGGTATCAGTTTCCCCCTTTACATTCTGATAGTGTCTGCGTACTCCAACAATACGCTTTTGTATTTTCGTAATCCAGAGTGCAACCTCTCGCCTATCCTTATAGAGGTTGTCCTCTTCTGTGATCATTCTGGAGTAAAAATCAATTGGGATAAATGGCTGATATTACCCCTGACTGACGCCACTACCCCAGTACAGCCTGAGTACCCACTGAAATGAACGATGGAGCCAGTGTGGTATCTGGGCGTTCAAGTGTACAGCGATTCACAGGTGGTGATGCTGGAGTTATTCCGGGAAGCCGGTACAGCGCCTCACTGAGGCCTCCTCCTCTGTTTACTCAGCCACATAGCCATCATGAAGACGATAGTGTTCCCTCATGTATTATTGGTATTCGCAAACATCTCTAGGCTATTACTCGGCAAGGTCTTCCAGACCCTGCGTGCCCAGATGCCATGGTTGGTATGCGCCAGTAAGAAGCCACAGGTGCAGTGTGACACGCTCAAATTGCCGTATAAACTGGGAGGACTTAATGCCCCAGATTTCAAAGCTTGGATTAGAGCTAGGAATCCAATTAGGTAAAACGTGGCTCAACGAAAATGGAATCTGAAGAACAGAGAGAAATAAAAGACAAGCAATAAGGAGGCTTGACATCTCAATCAAGGTCAAAGGCCAAAGGGTACTAGTGCTTGTGAAGCTTTTACAGCACAGTGAGTGTTCAAGCTCTCAAATCTGGGATGTAGTCAGCACCCAGATGGTTGTGGCATAAATGGACTTGCTTGCTGTGGCAGATGTAGGTCCAGGCCCAACATGTAGTAGTAGCTGCCCGCTGTACAAATGATTTACATACCACTTTTCCAGTCCACAGATTCTATTATACAGCCAAGCTGTAAAGCCTCGTCTACATGGTGCATCCGCAGAGCACATTATGAGTATCCTCTTGAAGACCAAGCCACTAAGATGTATTTGGGGTGGGTAGCACATGCTTGGTTCCACTTAGAGACAGAGGATGGTGGAACTAATGGAGCATCAGGGGCTATAAGTGAAGCTCCTTACATTTCAGCTAACCGCAAAACCGGTATCCATAGCAACATGAAGATTTAAGTGATTGCAGTAAATGCAGGGTCCGATACTGCTTGGACAAATTTCTCTTCCGGACCCAGATCATATAAAGAAGAGGCATGGGGCAGTGGTAGTGTGTAATCTTGTGCTGACAGCGATCCTGCAATACCAAGGGTATCTTCATATTTGGAGTTTGGGCAGCTGCTGAGGTGTGTCTATGCTGTATTTTTCCCTGTGTCAGGTGAGACTGCCCAGACAAATGTGGGACAGGTCCAGATACAGGGACCATAGTTGGTCCTCTAAGCACATCAACCTGGGGTCTTCTGTGCTCTTCAATTCCGAGGCATAAGCTTGTATCTCCAGGCATTCTCATGACACTCTCCAGCAGGTCATCAGTGAGCTGGTCTTCAAGCCTCTATACCTGACTCCAATAGCAAGCCTAGAAATGAAGGGCATCAGAGTGCTATAAAGTACAGGTCTTAAACCAGTAGTCGGATCTCTCTGAGCAAACATCTCCAGGAGAGTTGGAGGGACCGTTATACAGCTCATCTCAAAATAAAGGATAAAATGCAAATGTTTACTTACCTTCGATGATGATTTTTGTGGTAGATATTCTGGACCTGCAGAACACTCACATTTTGAGCATTCCAGGCATCAGATTGGATCCAGAACGTTTTCAATAGTTCTCCACTCTGAATAGGGCACATGCCCCATCTTGGAGCCAGAAGAGACATCATTGTGATATCACAGGATCACTGATGTCCGTTTCCTATAAATGTTTTACATTCTTTTGAGGCAGGCATGATAAGAACTACATTAGATTAACATGGTGCAATGCATAACCTAGACTTAGAAACTTATTATGTGAACTATAACAGAAAACCAGCCTTCAATAAAGGGAGGATGGCAGGGTCGGAGAGGAATCTGCAGGTAGATAAAGTATCCACCTAAAAGGTACCTACTAAAAGTAACTATTTCTTCTGTTGAATAATTCTTTCTGCAGATTCCTCAATTTCTTAACAGATTCCCCAAGCAGTACACAACCAGGAGGAGGATTTGAAGGACTGGTTAATCCAAGAGTCATGGAGGAATAAGCATGCAAAATGGCCTTCCTTACACATCTCTGAATCCAAACAAACGCTTTGTGAAGATGTGGCAAAAGACCAAGTTGCTACTTTGTACATGTCTATACAGGGACTCCCCTTGCCAGAGCTGAAATTAAAAACATTGTCCTGGTGGAATGAGCTCAGATGCATTCTGGAGGTTCCTTCTGAGCCAAGGCGTAACAAATCTTGATGTACAACATGATCCACCTAAACAACTTCCCCTTTTGGATAGAAATGCCTTTCATCTTGGCAGTATAGCTAATGAAATGCTGGTCCTCAAGACCAAAGTCTTTGATACAATCAAAATAAAAACTAACCGCCCTCCTATGGTCCAGTCTTTGAAGCCTTTCCTCTTCTTTAGTGAGATGTGGAAAAGGAAAGAAAGAAGGTAGGATTATGGACTGCTGTCAGTGAAAGGGTGTGACCACTTTATAAGGAAAGCAGCCACCGTCCTAAGAACCAACTTCAACCTGTCGTGAAAATAGGAAGTAAAGGGAGGTCTAAAGCTCATTGCCTTTAACTCACTGACACAACTGTCCAACGTAATGGCAACTAAAAAAAACAGTCTCAAACATATGCAGCCCTACTAACTGGCAAGAGTGTAGGGGTTCAAAATGAGAATGCATTAAAAATGCATTAACAAATATAATAACCCATTGCGATATTAAGAAAGGTGGGGAATGGACATATTGAAGCCCTTGAGAAACATGGTAACTATGGGTGGCTTGAACAGGGATAGTTGATATGGAAAACAGAGGAAGGTTGACAAGGCGGTTAAGTATCCCTTGCTCCTCTGATCGCAAGAAGAGGTGAAACCTCTTCAATACTCAACAAATCAAATGTAAGCAAGGAAACATGTAGGGAAGTGTAAAGCTCCACCTCAACCTAAATACACTGCCAAAGTTCTCAGCAACAGACACTGGAGGCCACAGAACTGACACCAATCATCAAAGCTGCAGGTAGCACAAATATTCACTAGCAGTGTGCCTTAAAGTGTAAAGATGTACCAGACCACCTCTAGGTGAAAAAGCCACTGTTTTCTTAAAAGGTATTGCAGACTAAGGCTCTCAGTCCGAATATTCAGAAAACCAGCTTGATGATTGGCAACCTGGTGTTTCTGTGCCCAGGACCAGAGTAGCATTGTTTCTCTGCAGAGAAGGTGTGACCCAACTCCTCCCTGCTTGTTGACATATCACATCACGGTCAAGTGGTCTGTTAAGATCTGGACAGACTGTCAGCAAAGGAATGTCAGGAAGGCCTGGAACTCCAGCCATATAGTTCTCTGCTCTGGCAGACCAATGCGCAATATCTGTCCCTCTGGAGACCAAAGACCTCTGATCCCAAGCTCCTCCAGACGTGCTCCCCACACTAGAGTGGAAGCGTCTGTTACCAATGTAGTTACTGTTGGTGGAGGCTGGAAGGACTTCACTTGAACTAGACTCTCCTTCACCATGTCATATTTGCTTCTGTGTCACTGAAGATCACCACAGAATGTCAAAGATTTCTGCAGTGTTGGTGCCAGTCTGTGAATGTACCACTGAAGGGCATTCATATGCCAGTTTGAGTGAGGGACCAAGAGAGTACAGGAAACAGGAAGCCAACAGCGTAATACCATCAGGACTGGAACTTGTATGCCATCCTGGAATATTGTAATCATAGCTTGACAATGCATTACCTTGTGAGGAGGGGGGGAACAGCTCTACTCAATGTAGTGTACAGTAGTGCCCTATGAACAGGATGCTCTCAGAGAGGCCCAGGTGAAACTTGGGCCTGTTGATGGAAAGGCCCAGTTTGCACAGCAAAGACACGGTTGCTGCAGGTAGAGGCAACCCTTGGCCTTTACATTGCCATTGCCCAATATTGCCTTAACACCTTAACAATATGTTTTGCTGCTGCCTTTGGGGTTGTTTGCTCTGTTGCGTGCCTTGAAATGAAAAGCCTATACTTAAATCTCAACATTTTCAAGCTGTTGGTAGTCCCTGATACCTTGTTTGGAGACTAAGTGACCGACGGGGGCCTTGCTTTATTTAAAGCTCTACGCAGCCCAATCAGCTGTAACATGAAATAAGTGGGAGCTGTCAAATGGAAGATACATTAAGGTAGCCTGGATATGGCTGGAAAATCAAGAGTTCCTCAACCAGGCATGATGTCAAGGAGCAACAGACATCACCCATAGCTCGTGCATGAGAGTCCACTATATCCAAACTCAACTGAATGGCCTCTGCCCGCAATGTGTCTGTCTCTCATCAGCTCTGTGAAATGCGGCTGTAGATGGTCTGGCAAGTTTAGAATACATACCTGCCATCTCCCAAAGGGCAAGTAAGTATCGACCCATCAGGCATTGAGTGGGTTAAGTGCCATGCCCCCCACCAAGAATTTTGTTTTGGCAAATTGTTCGATCTTTTTAGATTCCATATCTGATGTAGTGATTTGAAACACACCAAGATACAATTTTTATGAGCAACATCTCTGAACAACAAGAGTCTCTGGTGAAGGACAAGTGGACAAGGAAGACGTGCCAACTGAGGCCAGTCTTCCTGGCAACCAAGTTTCTAACAGTGGGACAGAAGTTGGTTTCTTCCAGGCTGCAATGATTGGTTCGTCGTGGGTTCTGAGGATTGTGAAGTTGGGTCTGTTAAGATGGTAGACTTGGTCTCTATAGAAGGGAGAAGTAGATCCAGGACTTCTGCCGCCTGGCATATCACTGTATAAGAAGTCATCTCTGGAGGTGCAAGATCAATGGAAGAATATAATTCCCACTGAGGGGCACAGTCAACCCCACCAGCATCTTGAAAAGTGATGAAGTAAAGGCCGATAGGGAGGTATTGGCCATTTCCATCATCACTGTCTGGTCTGTGATGTTCTAGAAGCTCAGATTATTCCCTAAAAAATAACCTTCCTTCCTCTGCTAGGCACTGAACCTTTTGCTTACTTATGCACAAGGGCAGGAAGCTCCATTAACTGCAATCTGGAGCAGAAGTCACCCCTGGTGGAGTTGAGAGGCACTGGTGGTGTCAGGAGTGGCACAAGTGAAAGCTGATTCATGCGCCGATAGTGAAGACCTTGTGTGAATGGTAAGAGGTGGCATCAGCCATGGAGCCAAATCTGAAGCCATAAATGGTGTTGGAATCGGACTTAAAAATGGGAGGTAAGAGAAGAAAAAGGGCCACGAAAAAAAACAACCAATGTCATGTTGAAAGTTAATCCCATAGGACCGAAGAACATTATGTTCAGTAAGTAAACTGTGTCTGGGTGAGGGAGCTACAAACGTCAAAGGTCTGGGAACCAGAATTGGTTCATGAGCAGCTTGCTTATTTTGAGGAAAAATTACCTATTCGGGTTCTGAGGAAGAGTTCTGAAATGAAGGACAGCTCCTCACTGACTTACCTTTCGACAATCACCATCACTTGGAGTTGCGACGTCTCTTTTCCTTGTGCTTTTGCTGGAAGGATTTCATGGCAGCAATTCCAGTAATTTTGCCCTGGGGGGTGATTTTCTTCTGACCATTCAATACTTTCAGGCCTGTGAGGTAAAACGTTTAGCCTCCCTTTCTTTGATGGCCTTGGGGTACATGCTCCTCTTGCATGACTCAAACTACTTTGCATCATATCTGACCCTAAACACAAAAGACAAATGTCACAAGGATCGGTGAAGAATGTCTGCCTATCACAGTCCCTGCAGGGTTTAAAATCTGCACGTAAAAATGAAAGACAAGAAATTGTCGAATGAAAAAGGGTCAGTTCACTAGTGGGGAAGCTTTAGAGCGCCAGTGAAGTCACAGTGGCATTGCTTCCAGCATTGAGATGGAGTGAGCGTACCCTACCGATGCAAACAACCACTAAAACGTTTCTGGATCCAGTCCGATACCTGGGATACTCAAAAGGTGAGGAATTTGCAGGTAGGAGTATCCATCAGAAAACAAAACAACATCATACATCTGCTTAACAGTGAGATACGGAGGGTTAGACAAAATCCACTTCAGAAAGCTGGGGTCATGCTAACTAGCTGGCTAAGCAACCGAACTACAATCATTGCATTAGCAGGCGTGCAATGGGTCCTGTGGCAAGCAATCAAAACAGGAACGCCTACTGACCTATTTAGACAATAGAAGATAGACATATCTGAGGTGCAGGGGGGTCATTTAACTCAAGGTTTTGGTGTGGAGGCACCAGCTCCATAAATTCTTGTGTAAATTTTAAGGAAAGTGAGAGCCACCCAAGTCCATGTTACGTTAACAAGGATGATCAAGTCTCATATTCGTAAAATAGGATTCATACTGAGCATTCTAAGCAATCAACCTACAGTAGACGTTTGTCCCTTTCACTAGAAATTGAATATGGAAAACACTTCCTCTCTTCACTTATCTAATGCGACCTAGACTGCTTGCTTGTGATTTTCTGCGACCTTCACCAGAGTATCCGGTTGGTCTATGGTCCCTGCCAGCCAGAGAGGATCCCCATATTGGGTGTCAGCTGCCAAGCAATCAGTGCACCACAAGTTTTACTTTGCTACCCCCAACATTAAAATAGGCACTTACGTCAAAACTTGCAGAATAGGTTATTTCATGTACTCCATTACTGACCAGGCGGAAAAAGACACTGCCTCTGCTGAGGTGGATGGTACCAGATTTCCTTGAGTAAGTATGTGACATAAACAAGTGCAATTTGTACACATACTATCAAATGGTGAATTCCATTTCATTGGACAAGATGGTTAACTGACTGAACGGGAATCCGGTTAGGTTAACCCCTGCACCGAAAACTGAACGGATTCTAAGCACCTAGTAATGAAGACTGAACAAATACTTAAGCTATTTGTGAAAAGTGGCAAGTACTTTTTGTGAAACCTTAGTGGAGAATACCAAAGTGGGTACATCTTGTTTTTAGCTGAACCTGCAATTGGGAACCAAAGGTCACCAGTGGAATGACTGATCATTTATTGGCCATGGCACATGTACGCATGGCGCTTCATACTATTTTAGGTAACATATTTCAGTAAAAAGACAGCAGACTCTAGCTTGCGCAGAAGACAAGAGGATGCATGTTAGCCTGACAACAGAAGGCAGCAGCTTGGCTTGATGACAGTTGGCTACCTTGCCTAACGCTGGATTGCAGCTTTGGCCTGATGTCTAAATACAAATCTGCATCGATACACAGAAACGAAGCAGCTAAATGGCATAGAGCATCTTGATCTAATAGCAGATGGGAGTGACGGCATAGTAGAGCTCATTCTGGTGTGCAAACTAAACTATCACTTAATAGCTCACAACAGCTCTGTCAGAGGGCAAACAAAGCAACTTGGGGCAACAGCAAAATGCAGGTGCTTCACAAAGAACCTTGTAGTGTAAACTACAATGCATCCTAACAGCGGACTTTGTGTAGCAGTAAACATAATTTCACCTCATTATGACAGCAGACTGCAAGCAGAGGTCTACCATGATGGGAAATGCTAGCCAGTTCAGATGGCCCCCTGAAGGTTGGCCTAGCGGCATGCTCACTGCAGCTGACCCTCTTGAATAAAGCGTGACCTGACTTACTCTAGGGAAACTAACTCTGAGGATGTAATATAAGTAACATGATGCATTCAACATGGCAAACTGCAAAAGAAAAGCAATGGAAATGTAAGGTGCACTAAACAATACATTATAATTAAGACAGACTGGTGCATGCATATCGGAGGTATCACATCAGATGAGTTGAGATTTGTATCAAGCTAGACTGGCGACACGGTTTAGTGCCTTAACACTTGCTGCTGTTAAATGTGGATATGTGGTGACCTGAAAGTCATAAGTTTTAATCAGTCTTCCATCCTTCTGAGGTTAATGTATTGGGTAGCATTAACATGGGTTACAGGAACAAGTGTTATTTACCGTGCAGAAAAACAACTTTGCAATGCAATAGAAAATAACGTTAAACATACCCCAACACTACATAGTTGTGAAAACGTGAAGTAATAGCATGATTAATTCCTTAAAGTCATCATGTTGACTTCATATCATCAGTTAGGATTTTTGCAGCAGTAAAGGAATGGCTGGACAAGTTCTCCATGCATTTACTGGGTTTCTCCTACACAGGACTGTGAACCTGTCACCCAGCTACTGATCATTAATAATACCTTGTGGAAACATTGCTTGGAAGAAAATGAAAAAGGGAGGTCGTGTACAACACACTGTCATATTTCTTCATATCTCAAGATACCAAAATACAACTACATATGACTGTCCTTATCTCATTGATTGGCCAACAAATCTAAAGCGAATGTCAAGAGTGCATATTCGAAATTTAAACTGGCAAAGCCAAGCACAGAAGGAAGCCTCTTTGCCTTTATCCAGTGTCTCATTGCAATGGTGACATAACAATTTATCATCCTACTTCTTCAGAAGCGAACATATTCCCAAGATAAACATGTTTCTACAAAAAAGGAAATAACCTTGTGGCTGCATTATGGACAGTGGCAACTCAAAATCTTCCATCAAGCTCACAAACGATAGTGTGCCTCGCGGAACAAAAACAACATGCATATATCAATCCCTGCAGCATATCCGACTTATACTCTTGGGAGTCTTGCAGTGTGTTACTTTCTCCTGCATCATCGAGATCCCTTGTGGTGAATCTCAGTGATGCACTTGTGTTCATGCTCGAGGGTGCTCTTGTGTTCCATTTATTGTTCTCCTTTGAATGTGCTGGGTTCTGCGGCAAGATAGACGTGGATTTTATAACAAGACCGGAGGCTCCTGTTATGCTTCATTTTCTTGCTTTAATATTAATAGCAGCCAAGAAAAAACAACCACAACAAGAACTACATATCCCATGAACCATTGAAAAAAGGTGTCCTATATGAAGCATAAAGGAACGACCAATAGAAAGTCTGTAAACCTAATAACTGTCGTAACTGCGAGCAACAAGCCCTCTTTTCTTGCTGCGCGCAGTCAAGATAAGTTCTACATTTTTTCATATGTTTTATTTCTATTGTTAGTATACTGTGTGTGTGTTAATGTTTGCTTTTGGTCTTATCTGATCACTTCTGTATAACGTGCTGTCTGTTGACAGCACGAGCAACTCATTCTCTTCATCATTTCGAGAGCCGAGCGTTCTTCCAGAACGTTCGTCTCTCTTTTCCGGTATAATCTGAGGTACGCGCCTCAGTCAGCCTCTTACCTCCTGGTGCCTTTGTTGACATCGCGCTTCAGCAGCACGCCTTCACTGTGATTTTCTCCGCGTCTCCTCACTTTGGAGCCTTTGCTTACAACGCGGTTCAGCAGCGCGTCCTGCACCAGTTTTTCCCCGTGTTTAGACTTACTCTTTCAAGTGGGGTCTAACTGGCATGTCCCGCCCTGTGTAGCCTTTTTTGGGAGTGCCTTTGGGTTTATTACACTCCCCTTGCCCACGTCCCCTGCCCAGACTGTATTGTAAATCCCTTAAAGACTACTTTAGTTTTAGTGTAGTCTTTTATTATTTTTCCTTATTTGTTTTTTCACTATCCTTAAGCAAATTTCGACTTTGTCAATTTGTGAGCTTTCCAGTCCCCTTTTGGTATATTTTAAACATTTTTAAGAATGTCGAAGGACAATGCTGAAGTTATTAATGATGATGATATACAGGATTTTCACGCCAATTTGAACACTTTCATTCAAGATTCTGTTCAACAAGCTGTTTCAGCGTCCATGCTACAAATGTGAACAAAAATTGAAATTTATTTTAAAAAACTGGCTTCCCAAAATTCTAACGTTTCTGATTTAAATAAAGGGAATAAGCGTACCCTTTCTAAAGCTCAAACTTTTTCAGGCGCTGATGGTTCTTCCCAACTTTCTGGTCCTTCCCCCGTAAGGAAGTTAATACGGTGGAAAAGGGTCCCTCTCATCCTAACATTACACAGTTGAGGGGCACGGATGATGATATGGAGTTTGATGATGTGGATGACGATGATACCCAGGGTTTTGACTATCTCTGGCAAGGGCCTCTAGAGAAAAGGCGTACAATTTCTCTATCTGATTTGGATCTTTCACCCAATAACAACAATTTTACTGTTCTTGACGAATTGGGGGAACCGATGTTTGACCCCACTTTAATACACCATCCGAATTCTACAGAATGGTTCCCGTCGGAACATGTGGTTGATTATGTTTCCCTTCATTTAAGGCATTCACTGGATAAATCCACAAGGAATAAACTTCGTTCTGAATGCCCCCGTCCCTCCCTTCCTCATAATATCACTTCCACTCCTGTTATTGACACTAATATGGTGTTATTTTTCTCTTAGTATGGCAAAGACCCTAAAAAAGGGGTTGATAGGGCTTAGTCCATTTGTCAGGACAGGCTTTTGGATTTGGTGGGTCATCTGACCAGAATTCTTGATTTGGCAGAGGAGGCTAGGTTGGAAGGCTCACAAATTGACCCTGCAATCCTATCTAACTGGGCCCAACGGGCGATATATATTTTGGGCAATGCGAACACCGCTATCTCTCAAGAGACGCGTAAAAGTCTTTTGTTAAAAATGGACCCTAAGTTGGGCAGCCTGGCTACGAGAGAGAAAGGTCAGCAAGCCAATGGTCTTCTTTTTGGGGACTCTTTTATAAAAGAGCTGAGCAAATACGTATCTACTTTTGATATTCTGAATAAGGCTCTGTTCTCCTTAAAGAAGATTTTCAACTCCAGAGTTTTTGTCAGGGCTGGTAAAGGGAGGAGCCACTTTACCGGCTGCTTTGCCTCTCGTGGTGGCAGCTCCCTCAGAGGCTCCTCTTTCTACTCCCCTGAATACAAACCTCAGTTCTACCCTCAAAGAGGGAGAGGGTTCAGGAGCAGAGGTTAATGTCAAAGAGGAGGACAGGTCTTGGGTAAGAAATTTCGATTTTAGCCCTCTTCCTGTGGGAGGGCGATTGGCATATTTTCTTCCAAACTGGTACCAAATTACTGCAGATCCATGGGTTCTTCAAACCATTCAGGGGTATTGCATAGACCTTTATTAAATTCCTTGCCAAACTCGTTCTCCCCCCCCTTTGAGGTTTTCGCAGGAACAAACCCGCTTAGTCAATCTGGAGATTCTTTCTTTGATTTCAAAGAATGTGATAGAGAAAACAAGTTTTCATCCCTCTGGTTTTCTCAGTACCATTTTTCTGGTCGAAAATAAAAATAAAAAGTTTCTTCCAATGATAAATCTGAAATTGTTCAACAATTATGTAGTTTACAATCATTTAAAAAAGGAGACCATTCTCCATCTTAGAGACATTTTGATGGCGGGCGACTGATTTGTTCGCTTAGATCTCCAGGATGCTTATTTTGCTATTCCTGTCCATCCTTTTTACAGAAGATTCCTACAACTTCAATGGGAAAGTTTGTTCTTCCAATTCACAGCTCCTCCTTTTGGGCTCGCTTCCGCACCTTGGTGTTTCACAAAGGTAATGAAACCGATAGTAGCTCATCTAAGAGCTCAAGGAATAAGACTGATCATTCATCCAGACGATTTTTTCATTATGGCTCAGAACAACGATACCCTATTGAGTCATTTGCACATTTGTCTTCATCTTTTGCATTCCCTAGGTTTTCTAGTCAATATGGAAAAGTCTTCTCTTGTTCCCTCACCTCAAATAGAATTCCTGGGTTTTCTTGTAGATTCCAAAACAACATCCCTGTCTCTCCCTCAACAAAAAGTGCAAAAGTTCGTGTAAAATACGAACTTTGGCAAGTCCTCAATCTTTCCGTTCTTTCTCTTTGGTCCCTTGCAAGAATTGTAGTTCTCCTGGCCTCTTTTATCCAGGCCATATTTCCAGGTCCGTTACATTACAGAGCCCTCCAGAGGTTGAAGATTCAACATCTTCGCAAAGGTCTTCGTTATTCGGATATAATCCAGCTGGACCAGGAGTCTCGGGCAGAGTTACAGTGGTGGCTCGATCATTTAGAAGCGTGGAGCGGAAGAGCAATTTTCTCTTCGGCCCCAGATCTAGTATTAGAATACGATGCAAGTCGGACAGGTTGGGGCGCAAGTTGTGGCAACGTCTCGACTGGGGGTGTATGGTCAGGGAAGAAGTCTGCACTGCACATCAATTTTAGAGATGCTTGCAGGCTTCTTTGCACTGTAGACTTTCGCAAGGGACAAGGTAAGTTGTTCTATTCTTCTAAAGATGGACAATATTTCTGCTGTAAAATAAATCAATCATTTTGGAGGAACGAAATCAAAACCTCTTGCGGATCTAGCCAAAAGTTTTTAGGAGTTTTGCCTTCTTTGAAAACTGTCGGTCAGAGTGCAATACCTTCCTGGCAAACTGAACACCATAGCAGACTGGTGCTCCCGACATCTAAAGGACTCCAGCGATTGGCATCTTCAACCTTCCGCATTCAACAAACTTTCTTTGAAATTCGTTGTCATGACAGTGGACCTATTCGCTTCTCGTTTGAATTCTCACCTTCCCAAGTTTTACAGTTGGGGACCGGATCCTCAAGCTCTTGCTACAGTTGCTTTTCTCCAAGATTGGTCTGTTCATCTTAACTATGCCTTTCCTCCTTTCATGATCATAGCCAGGGTCTTGCCCAGGTTCATCGTCAACAAACTTCCCTGGTTCTAGTAACACCCTTTTGGCAAACCCAGCCTTGGTTCCCTTTCAGCTCTGGAGTTGTCAATCGATTTTCCGGTTTTAATTCCAACCTTTCCCGAACTTCTTCTCAATCCGGAGGGTTGTCCTCACAACATGATTCTCAGTCATAAATTAACTCTGGTAGCATGGAAGATTTTGGGACAGCCTGGAGAACCCCCGGAATTTTGGAAGAAGCTGCCCAGTACATCCACCACTCTTGGGATCCGGGAACAGCTAAAGCTTATAAGTCTGCCTGGTTGGTCTAGTGTAGCAGGTGCTTGGACAGAAATTCAAATCCCTTTTCAGCCGATGTGACTTTAGTCAATAATTTTTCTGCCTCTCTAGCCTCCCAAGGTAAGACATACAAGAACAGTGAATACTTACAGATCCGCTATTTCTGCTGAGCATATTCAAGTGAATGGAAAACCTGTTGGTGAACATCCTTTGGTGTGTTGTCTCTTGAAGGGAGTAAGATTTTCCAATCCTCCTGTTTCTAAATATAATCATTTACGGGAAGTCAATTTGGTTTGAATTTGTTTAATTCTTGGCATGCTAACTAATTTCTTTCTCTGAAAAGTCTTTCGGCAAAGTTAACAATGTTGCTATGCTTAGTTTCTTTGAAACGTGTTTCCGATGCTAGAGCTTTAGATGTATCCTCTGTCCAGTTCTCTCCCACTGATGTGTCTTTTAGAATTCATAGAAGAACTAAAACAAATCTTTCCATGGTTCACTATCCGTACTTTCCTTCACATCCTAAAGTCAATGTTGGTAACTGCTTAAAAGTTTACATAGCAAAAACTGCAGATTTAAGAACGCCTTCCTCGCCCCAATTGTTGATTTCCTTTTTGAAACCTTATAAACTTGTCTCTTCTCCTACCCTTGCTCGTTGGGTTAAGTGGGTTATGGCCCTTGCGGGTATTAACACCAGTTAATTTGGGGCACAGTCCGCCAGAGGCGCTATGGCTTCTAAGGCCCTCTGGGTGGGTGCTCGTTTGGAGGACATTCTTAGATCAGCAGACTGGTCTAATGTTTCCACTTTTATAACTTTTTATTGTAAACCAATTTCAACTGTTGCTGATTCTGTTATTAATATGCTTTAAACAAGCATAATAGGAGCCTCCGGTCTTGTAATAAAATTCAGATTTTCCTAGCTTTAGTGAACGAAAGTCTATATTTTATTAAAGACACGGAGGCGAGTATTATCCCACTGCTTCTTCATAACCCTCCCTTTTTCTATTTCAGTGCTGCCTTCCCCTGCACCACTTGCTTCATCATAAGTATGTCCGTTCCACCACCAAGCTTTTTCCTCAAGACGTCTCTGCATCTGTTTCTCTACATGGAGGTCGTTCTTTTCGTCACGTGGATCAGCCGAATTGGGTTTCCCCTTTAGCTCTGGACTTTGTGAAATACTTTTTTTACGCTTTTGCTGGCGGTTTCTATTGTATTGGTTATTATTCCATTGTTTTGTTTCCCTTGACATGCTCTTGCAAGAAAAGAGGGCTTGCTGCTCGCTGTTAAGACAGTCATTAAGTTTACGGACTTTCTGTTGGTCGTTCCTTTATGACTTCATATATGACACCTTGTTGTTTTTTCTGAGCTGCTTTTAATATTAAAGCAAGAAAAGGAAGCATAATACTCGCATCCGTGTCTTTAATAAAATCTAGACTTTCCTTCACTAAAGCTAGGAAAATCTGAATTCTGGCAGATCAATTGCCCTGATCCTGTCTTCTAGTGGACGTATCTCCTGGTCGTGGGCTTCTTTATACAATAAAGTGTCTTATGTTACCAACCCTGTCTGGAGTCACCTAACTTCAACATATTGGCGATGAGCTGGTCCCTGAAGGCCACCGACTTCTCTGCCGTACACAATTATTTTGGAGAAAAGCATGTTTACTCTCTGGAGCTCCTGGAGCTGCGGCTTCATCTAAGCTGCCTCTTTGTTTCTTGAAGGCTCAGAAACGAAGCTTGAAAATGGAGCAGTGTCAACTTTATACTTTGCGTAGGTGAAAGCTACAATTTTATTTACTTTCCTACCCATCCGCTGTCAACCCTCTGTCTGCACTTTACCCCCCACTCCACCGCACGGCTTCACTATTCTTTCCTTCTGTTGTGCCCTTTGTGAGGCTTCGGACGCCTCATCACCACACTCATCGGAGCACTGGACAAGCTCTGCACATTCTTAAGCGGCATTTAAAGTTTGTGTGTAGCTTTCTTTTATAAGCTACTTTTTACCCAGCACTCAATGTGCTTTTCTAGGGCAGCGTGCGCATTTTTACCTCTTTACTCCTTTATATCCTGGGAGAGTTTTACTCCTCGGCTGCCGCTGCTCTGTCACGTTCCACCCCAAGATTCATTGTGCTTGTGACATTTCCAGCAGCCATACTGGATTGGGGAAATGTTTTACTGCAGGTTATTCTGCTGCTAGTCCTGCTCTCAAAGTTCTGACCTTTTCTCCCTAAGTGCTCTGCGGTTGTGATATCAATTCAAATGGCAATATTGGATTGGGCAAGTTTTACTTCAGTGATGAAATCTCAACTGATACACAAAATTTAAGATTTCATATTTTACATATTACTTTTGGTATTCCTACAGGTAATTCATTTTGGTCATTAAATAATATTTGAAACTCATTTTTCCTCTCATCATGGCTTTGAGTCAACCTGTACCACAACCACCACCATTTCTTCAAACACCAGGAAAGCTAAGTAGAAGGTGGAAGGTATGGCTATGTGTTTTTGAGAATAGTAGCCACTGATAACTTCCATATTATTCAGAGACCTTGGACATGAAGGGCTGACCATCTTCTTTAATGTACCTATGGTTCAAGGACAGTCTGGAGACTCTGATGTATATAACAAAGCCAAAGAACGATTAAGAAGACAGTTTTCAGAAGAACCCTGGATGCTACTAGAGAGACATAACTTATTTAAGAGGAAACAAGGAAATGACGAAAATGTGGAAGAATATGTAGCAGCTTTACACATTTTAGCTTCAACTTGCGATTTGAACACTCAGTAGATCTATATTTCAGAGATAAAAAAATTTCTAATTGTTTATCCAAGAAAATTCAGGAGCATTTCCTTACATGCAGTAATCCCACCCTGATTGAAACCATTGACACAGCCATGAGCATTGGAAAGTCAATGGTTTCAAGCATGGCTTTTGGGAAGGGATGCCCACCTGTCAGGTATGTCTGTGATTCGAAAACAATAAATCAGGTAAACAAGAAAAGTACATTTTAAAACAGTAACAATTGAAAGAAATCTACCAATTGCTGCAGCTCAAGAGGACATCTAGGAACTAGACCTACATGTCCACAACCTGTAAGAAATGTAATCTTTGTAAGAAAATTGGTCACTTTCAATCAGTTTGTAGAACTTCTAGCAGAAGTGACACTAAAGTCAGTAGTGTGGATATTACTGAATGTGAGACTAAATTGAATGATCTTGGGCTGTCAATTGATATTGGAGTAAACATTTTAGAAACAGGTATCATGAAGATAAAAAAGATCCATCTGCAATGCCAAGATAGGTGGCATTAACATTAAAGTTATGACTGATTCTGGTATTCGCATAACCATCACTGCTGATACAGCATTTTACAACCACTGGCCCAGTGGTACCAGACTACAAACCACTGGTGTCAATCCTAAAGCCTTTGGCGACGTTGACACAGATATGCTTCGCTATTTCATAAATTCTTTAGAAAGGTTGGGAAGAGTTACTGAAACTAAAATGTATGTGGCAGTCAAAGGCTGTGCTATCACTGGGTGGATGGATCTTGCAAGATAGTGGCTTTATCTTGAAACCAGGATCGGAAAATACTATAGCTTTAGGTGAGTTACCCGTTTTCACCATTTCTATTGATGAGGATTTAACTAAGAATCTAGTCAGTCAGTTTCCTGATGTGTTAAACAAAAGAATAGGAATAGCAAAAAGGTTTGCTCATGAAATCAAATTAAAGAAAGGAGCCATTCTGGTGGTTTATAAGGCAAGACCTATACCATTAAGCATCCAAGAGGACTTGAAAGCGTTATAAAACAATCTATGGGCTGAGGGCATAACTCCAACAGATTCTTCTGAATGTAATGTAGGGCCAGATGTACGTAGATGCAGTTTCGCATTTCCTAAATAGCAACTTCATAGAAATCACTATTTAGGAAATGCAAAATGCTATCTACCAAGATACCGATTTCCTAATAGCAATTTCTACCAAGTAGGAATTGCTATTAGGAAATCGCAAATAAGAAATCCCATGCAAAACCAAGGATGGATATGGGCAAAAGGCCCCCCGAAATGCACCCCAAAAATAGTGGTGCACATATAAGCCGCAGGGGCATGTGTGTGCTATACTGCACTTTTAAAAAGGGTGTTTATTTTTTAAATTACACTTGGATACCATTGACCTTAAGTCGATGGTAACTGCATTTCCTAAATGCCCAATTCACATTTAGGAAATGCTTTGTACATCTGAAAAGGAAACGCAAAAAAGGTAATCCCTATTTGCAATTTCCTATTCAGAGGATCGTAAATTGTGATTTCTACTGGGTAGAAATCGCAATTTGTAATTTCCTAAAGGACTTTGTACACCTGAAAAGCCCATTATGCATTTCTTAACTGTCTGAAATAGCGATTCAGACTGTTAAGAAATGTAAAATGGCTTTGTACATCTGGCCCGTAGTGTGTTACTTTCTCCTGCATCATTGAGATTCCCTCGTGGAGAATCTCGATGATGTGCTTGTGTTCATGCTTGAGGATGAGTTTGTGTTCTTACATCTCCTTATGTTCCATTTATTGTATTCCTTTCAATGTGCTTGGTTCTGCACCCAGAGAGACGTTGATTTTGACAGATCAGTTGTCCTGATCCCGACTCTAAGTGGACGTCTCCTAGTCGTGGACTTCTTTATACAATAAAGCGTCTTGTGTATCCAGCACTGTCTGGAGTCACCTAACTTCAACAAGTCTCCATTAACTAGAGGGTATCTCCTTGACTGTTTGGTTACAACCTAAAACCTTCAATCTCTGACCAATTAACACATTAGGTACCTTTATAGCTCTGAAATGTACATACTGAGGCAGAACCCTTTGAAATTGTTTTCATCTTAAGTTTAACTATTCAATCTCATTGGCTGCCTAACATCAATTTTATGTCAATACTGGAGGCTCCTATGATGTTTCTCTAATTTTGCTTCAATTTAATAGCAGCAGTCAAGAACACTACAATTCCCATGAGGCTAGAGTACAGATAGCCAATGGTAATGCAAAATGTATTGTAAGAAACATCGATCATAACAATAGGCACAGTATAAGAACCATACTTGACTGAAACCAGCCCTCTTTTCTTGCTGCTCGCAGTCAAGATAAGTACTTATTCACATCTTTATTTGCTTGTCATTATTGTAAATTTTTGCCTGCTTATACGCTTGCGCTAGGTTGTGCACTGCTTCACTTTATATACCTTTAATATTAACATGCTCCTCCGTGTCTCCCCAGTTCATGTGCGTGCCTTCCAATATTCACTAACGGTTGAACGGTCGCTTCGTGTTACGTCAAGTAACAGCCTCACACCCTTGCTCAGTCGGCTGTTGGACAACACTGTTTCTTGTGGCTCATCTCTTTTTTCCCCGACACACGTTTCTATTCTCAGCCCTCCACTCCATTTTTTCACAGGAGGAGCAGCTCAAGACTCCGCCTCCCGTTTTCTCACAGACCTGTTCACGCGCTGTGGGGCGTGTGCTTTCACTATGTTCATCCCCCTCAATATTTTAACCCTTTAAATACCCCAAAAAAGTGCTTTCTCATTATTTCCAATGTGGAATTGGACAGCTCCCCACTAGTTCAAGCCACAAATAACGAGGATGACATTTTTGATCAGGGTTTCAGTGCCTACATTCATCATTCTGTGGAACAGGCCATTACAGCCTCTATGGAAAAGATGACAAGAAACCTAGAAACCTCTGTAAAGGCCCATTCTGCGGGGGATAGCAGAAAACGTAAGTTCAAAGCTATGTCATCTCTCAAATCACTTATTAAGGTCACCCCTACTGGCGCTGCATTGACAGGTGAAGCTACTTCACCCCAGATAGAGGACGTAAATCCTCCCAGGCCTCCTTCTAAGGAAGGGAATTCTACAACTACCCATTCAAAATGCTAATAAAAAACTAAACATGTATTAAACACGCCTAAAAAGATTGTGATTTCACACATCCCTGATACCGATGAGGATATGGGTGACACTGGTGATATCGATAATAATTCAGATATTCGTTCCCCCTCCCTCTCCCTCCACAAGTAATCTAAATTAGATTTTTCTTCTACTAATCCCTTTGCAACCAAAACTGTTCTAGAGACTGACAGTAGTCCCATGTTTGACCCTTCCCTACTTCACTATCCCAATTTGACAGAGTGGTTTCCTTCTTCCCATGCGGGTGACTACATCGCTTCCAGGTTAAGACTTCCACTAGACAGACAAGGGCTAAATTAAACTCTGAATGCCCTAGACCCTCATTATTTTCCACCAACACCACCATCCTTTCCGTAGAACAACCTCTACTTACTTTCTTTTCAAAATTCAGAAAGGATCTCCGTAAAGGGGTGGATAAAGCCTGGTCTATCTGCCAGGACAAATGACTGGCTTTGGTGAGTCCTTTGGCCTGTATTTTTGATATGGTGGAGTCAGCCCGAATAGAAAATTCGGACATTGATCCTCTAGACTATCTATAGATTCAGAGAGCTTTTTGTCTCCTGGGGAACGCAAATGCTGCCATCACACATGAGAGAAGAAAGGGCCTTCTATTAAAGCTAGATCTCAAACTAGCTAACCTAGCAACCCTTGACCCTGGCATCAAGGCAGAGAGACTCCTTTTTTGAGACTATTTCGTTAAAGATCTTGGCAAATACGTATCCACGTTTGCCTCTATTGACAAAGCGCAAACAATCCCTCAAAAAGTCTTCAACCAACGTGTTTTTGCAAGGGCCGGTAAAGGCAGGTGCCGCTTTAACGGTTGTTCCTTGCATCTGCAAGGAATTACTGGCTCCTTCAACTCTTCATACGGAATGCAAGATTTTTAACCATAATTCTACCTTCGTAGAGGTTACCAGGGTCGAGGACAACGTGGCTTCAGGAACAACAATTTGCAAGGTAGGTCCTTTTTCTGGCTCTCCTCCAGTAGGGGGGTCGCCTTTAATTGTTTTTAGCAAAATGGCATACAATGACAGCAGACCCATGGGTACTGAACACAATACAAGGTTATTTAATAGAGTTCTACTCCACTCCGTTTCAGAGGTTTTTCCCTCCCCCACTCATCGCTTTGCGACAGAGCTGTCCACACATTTCGGAAGAAATCCATTCTCTTCTTTTGAAAAACGCCATCGAACTAACTCTTCCAGACCCTTCAGGTTTTCTAAGTTCCCCTTTCTAGTACAGAAGAAAAACGGAAAAATTAGACCAGTGATCAATCTCGGAGCTTTCAACCAGTTCGTAGTCTATTGACACTTCAAGATGGAAACAAAAGTGCATCTAAGAGACATTCTTCTCCAATTCCATTTCATGGTCCACTTGGATCTGCAGGACGCATTCCCTTTCCATTACTACATGCAGACCACAAAATGTTTCTCCAATTTCAGTGGCAGGAAAAAAAATAAACTTACCAGTTTTCTTCCCTTCCGTTCGCCCTTTTGTCAACACCTTGGTGCTTCACAAAGATAATGAAACCAGTAGTAGCACATCTCAGACCCTTAGGCATCAGGTTAATATACGTGGACCACATTCTTTTAATGAACTAGAATCACCTTTCTCTGCTGTCTCATCTCCAGATTACGTGTTCCCCCTTCTATCCCAGCTGGGTTTCATAGTCAACAAAGAAAAATCTATTACAATCCTTACTCAAACAATAGAGTTTTTAGGTTTCGTGGTAGATTCCTCTTCTGCTACTCTTCCTCTACCCCAGCAAAAAGTAAAAATGATCAAAGCAGAAATCTTACAAACTCTCCGCAGTACTCAGATTTAGCTCAGATCCCTAGCCAGAATCGTAGGGCTTCTCTCTTCTTCGATTCAGGCTATCTTTCCTAGTCCACTTCCCTATCGAGCCCTTCAACACTTAAAAGGTTGTCATCTCAGAAAAGGCCTTGCATACTCAGATGTGATCAATTTAGACCAAGAATCCCTTCTGGATCCCTTAGTTCAGCCACACTCCCTAGTGCTCAACAATTTTCTCACACTTTCAGCTTGGAAGGTATCGGGTCATCCCAACCAGCCATTCCTATTTCGACAGAGGTGTCAGACTTCATTAACAAAGCCTGGGCCCAAGGTACCAGAAAGGCGTATAGTTCCGCTTGGTCTCTTTGGTCAAACTGGTGTATGTGAAAGAATCTCGATCCCATTTCAGCCGATATAACTTACATTATTAATGTTCTAGTTGCTGAAACCAGTCCTGGTAAGTCTTCAAGAACAATCAACCTTTACAGACCAGGTATTTCCATGCATGACATTTACATCAACAGGAAACCAACAGGAGAACATCCCCTTCTTTGTCGTCCTTTAAAGGGAGCAAAAGTTTCCATTCCTCAGCCCAAATATTCAAAATTATGGGACGTTAACGTTGTTTTGAATTTGTTTTTATCTTGGCAAGATAATACAGATCTATCAGTGAAAATGCTTTCCGCTAAACTCACTATGTTGTTATGCCTTATTTCCATTAAGCGGTTACCAGATGTTAAAGCTTTAGATATTTCCTGTCGCCAATTTACTCCTATTGAGGCATAGTTTTCTATCAAAAAGTGTACAAAGACCAATTTACGCTCTGTATTTTATCCATATTTTCCTAATCAATCTAAACTTTGTGTTGGACAATGTCTTAAGATTTATGAAGACCACACAGCCAATCTCAGAACTTCCTCCCATTCTCAACTTCTCATCTCTTTTCGCAAACATCACAAGCCCGTAGCCTCCACTATCATCGCCAGATGGGTCAGTTGGGTCATGTCATTAGCAGGAACTGACACCTCTGTTTTTTTGGGGCTCATTCTTCTAGAGGGGCCATGGCCTTCAAGGCTTTCTGGGTGGGTTCCAGACTTGAAGACATTCGGAGATCGGCTGATTGGTCCAACGATAATGTTTTCATAACTTTTTATTGCAAACCAGTTCATACAGCAACTTCAATGGTGATTAACATGCTTTAAAAAAAGCATAATAGGATCCTCCCATCTTAACATAAAATGTAGATTTTCCTAGTAAACTATGACGGAAAGTCTTAATTTTATTAAATTGTTGTTATTCGTTTCTCTCCCTTACAGCACCAGCGACTCAACCTCCACTTTCCTCCTTAGAGTTGGATGGGATTTCCAGAATCATCGGCCTCTTCAGTGAAACCCTCCCGTTTTCGGCTGGACTCACTCCCAAATTTCCAGATTTCTTCTTCCTTCAAGTCGTAGTTGAACTTGATTCAAAAACTCTTTTCATTTCTGTTGACAGTTTCCGTAGTTCTAGCTATATTTCCTCTGTTCTCTCATACTGACTAACCTCTCCCATCAAGAAAAGAGGGCTGGTCGTAGTCAAGTAAGGCGATTATACTGTGCCTTTTGTTGTGATTGGTATTTCTTACGATACGTTTTGCATTCCCATTGGCGATCTGTACTCTAACCTCATGGGAATTGTAGTTTTCTTGACTGCTGCTATTAAATTAAAGCAAGACTAAAGTAGCATAATACTCGCCTCCCTCTATGTCTTTAATAAAATGAAGATTTTCCGTCATAATTTATTAGGAAAGTCTGCGTTTGTAAGTGTGACTAGCAACAGTTTTAAATAACCTATATCTCATGTTACCAAATATTGAAAAAACTTCAATAAAAAGTAGCATTGTTTTGGATTTGGGTCAGCGTTCACATGTCTTCCACTGCTGGGATTGACTGGCAATGAAGGTCATGGGATTTTGGAGACAGATACACAGTCTCATTTGTGTTCCCATTAGGTTTTGGTGACGGGCCATCCAGTAGTTCTTTTGTCAGAATGTAGACTGGGCATGTAGCTTGAGACCAGTATTATTTCTTTGAAGAATTTACTTTACTGACACTGTAATTGCAGATGCATGACATTTTGTTGTTTTGGGAGAGTTTGTTGTAGGGAAGCTTTAGACTCTTTCAGGCACAGGCTATTTGCTAATCACACCTGCACATGCATTTGTTTCTCTTTTCTGTAATGATAATACACTGATTACATGCTTTTTATGTTCACAAAGTAAAGATGAGCGCAACATAAGCTCTCTTAAAGGTAGAATGAAAATAACCGCCTTTTTGTAAAACTATTTAGTATGCAATATTTTTCTAACTTGCCTTCCTACATCTTATAATACAAGCTTCTTTAACAGCTTAACCCTGTGAACGCAGTCTGTTCAGCAAAGGAGCCTATTCATACCTTCCATAATGCTGAAGCCCAAGTTGGCGCCCCAAAATGCTGCTTCATTAAGGGACTTTCTTACTTGGACAACTGAAAGGAGCATACACAAAGCTGTCCAAATATTATCAAACACTACCCCTAAGAAAAAGCAAGGTCTACTGCCCTCTCAGCAGAATCTGATGCAGCTGAGCACATAGTCCTTTTATGCAGGTTCCGAGAGGTGAGACTCGCTAGAGCAGTGGAAATTTGGTTTTCCACTTCTCTTACAGATCATCTCTAATCTTTACCACTACCCCCCTTTTGAGTTCAACAGTTTCAAATTTGGACGTGGGCTTCCACAGAGCTCAGTCCTGCCCCCCAATGCTTTTCAACATATTTGTCAGAAAGCTTTCCCATTTTATTCATTCTTTCGGCTTCAAAGACTTTGCTACACAGAAGACAATTGATTGTACATCTTGACCAACATGGTTCCTCTCCCATGCTATGCTTTTGATGCCCAACTGCTTGCTGGGAATAAATAATTGTATTAGAGCAAACATTTTATATTTAACCCAGATAAAACTCAACTAATTATTGACTGCAACCTCCCCGACACCTGGCAAGAAACTCTGCGCCCTACATCGCTTGAAGTGCCACCTCAAACCTCTTCCAATGTTAAATTACTTGGACTTCTTTCAGGTAAAGCTCCTTCTTCCCTGACATCTATTTCATTCCCTTGCATCTGGTTTTCTTGCCTCAAAACTCTGGCCAAAGTGTTAATTTGCCCACTTCTTTTTATCCTCAGCTGGTATCAGCATACATGCTGTCCAGTTTAGACTACTGCAATCTTTTAAATGATATTCAAAAGTACCATTATCTTGCTATTTGCAAATTGGTATACAATCTCTGAGGCTTCACTGGCATTCAGCTGCCAGACGAATAAAACTTATGGTCCTCTGCCTGATGTACTGAGTCTTTTATGGCTCTGAAATATCTTGCCTTCGAGATAGTTTCTTAAATGACTGTCCCTCCAGGAATTTGTATTCTAGTCATCTTCTCTTGTTCAATGTACCGTGCATCAAACACTCCCAATATGGGGACGTTCAAACTTGTATATTATATGTAGGAACTAAATCTACAAACATACTACAATTTGGCTTTCGTCAATCCACAGCTACTGGATATTTCGAAACTCTCTTAAAGCATTCTTTTTTCCCTTAAAACTTCTTTCATGCTGGTTTCCAATTGCCTCCGATCTTTGTTTTTAGCGCCAAGATACCTTTTGGATGAACGTTTACGCTTAATAATTCAAGCAATATAGCGACTTTGCCGTTGTTTGTTTGATTGTTTCGGGCTTGTGCATTTCACTGAAATATTTTTCAGGTGCTTTCGCTATCTTTGTACTTACTACTTTTATGTCATTCTATTGTAAATTGAAAAATGACTTTCGCCTCTGTATATTAAATGCAGCATGAATTTAGTGTCTCTACTCATCAAGTTCCCCACCTCCCACCACCCATATTTACTTAGCAGCCAAGGTCCTCTCTAGGCAAGAGGCACAAAAGGAGTCTTCGCTTTCACACAGATCACTCTGCACAGTACTGCTTTCTTAGACTATCGTAAGTGTCCTTGCCTAAAACATGACCCAGTGTCTTTAGCACCCAGAGCACTAAATTATATAGCAGTCCTCACAGGAATGTCCTAATCAGAAGCACGACTGTGAATGGAGATGCATTTAACTCTATTTTGAGTGGCCATGACTGTAGCACAATTAAATATGAAGAGAATTGCAGTTCATAATGCACAGTAATTTTTTACAATGCGAACAAACACATATCATCAAGTAACAAAGAAAAGCATCATGAAGAACATTTCACATCTATCACGTTAATGAGTATGAAATGTGCAATCCATAAAGGATAATAAAGTCTACTAAATCAGAACATTGGAGTGGCAAATCCTTTATGCGCCTGCAAATTATGCTATTTTCTCGTTTATTTGTAGTTCTGATCCACAATCTATTCGATTATTCTTGGTTTTAATTATCTTACTTATATTTTATTTTGCAACATTTAGCCACAGCATATCTGATTTTTTCCCCTCTTTCTTTCATCGACCAATACCCATATTTAACACCCCACAGTATCTCATTTGCGGATAAAAGATCATACCGAAGACCAATAGGATTTTACTATTTGGTGGCCAGGGGTCGGAGATCAATGCCTAAGGCAAGCCCGTCTGCGCCCGTCCGCGCCTGGACCGCGCCTAGCGCCACAACCCCTGGCCCCCGCGACCCCCACCTCCCCCGCCTGACCCACAACTCCGCCACCCTCACCGCTCTCAACCCCGGCCGCACGCCGGGCTGCTGCCGCGTCACCCCGAAGCGGACCCAAGGACCCTTCACCTGCCGCAACTGCCATTTCACCTGCCTCCGTACTCACACCACACCCAACAGGAATGACTCGCCCGGAAACAACCTCGACTGCATCCTGGTCAACACCAGATCCGTCCACAGGCACGCCATCGAACTGTGGAACCTCATCGACTCCACAAACCCGGACATCGCCTTCCTCACCGAGACCTGGATGAACCCCTCCTCGGCACCCGACATCGCCATAGCCATCCCCGACGGCTACAAAATCATCAGAAAAGACCGCACCAACCGCACCGGAGGAGGCATCGCCATCGCCCACAAGAGCTCCATCCGCATCGCAACCTACACCGACAACTCACTGCCCGACGCCGAGCACCTCCACTTCTCAATCAACAGCGACCCCAAGACCACCCTCAGAGACACCCTCATATACAGACCACCAGGACCACGCACAAAGTTCAGCGAAGACATCGCAGACTTCATCAGCCCACACGCACTCCCGTCCACCAACTACATCCTCCTAGGGGACCTCAACTTCCACCTGGAGAATCGCACCGACAACAACACCACCGCCTTATTGGACAACCTCGCCAACCTGGGACTGAAACAACTAGTCAACACCCCCACCCACTACGCCGGACACACGCTCTACCCCATCTTCTCCTCCAGCAAACACATCTCTTTCAGCCACACCACCGCACTCTCCTGGACAGACCACAGCTGTGTCCACTTCAGCTTCAAGAAGACCAACGTACACCATCACGCCCAACAACCACCAAGAAGACAGTGGAACCGAATCTCCTCGGAACAACTCGCATCGACCCTCTCTCAGAACCCACCCACCAGCACTACAGACCCCAACGAAGCCGCCAACAACCTCACGAGCTGGATCTCAGACTGCGCCAACCTCCTGGCCCCCATGAAGACCCAAGCAAACAGAAACAGCCACAAGAAAAATTCCTGGTTCACCCCCGACCTCAAGGACTCCAAAAAAGAATGCCGCACCCTCGAGAAAACTTGGCGCCTCAACCAGACCGACGAGAACATGTCTGCTCTCAAATACACCACCCGCAAACACCACCAACTCCTCCGCGCAGCACGAAAATCAGCCTTCCAGAACAGACTAGACAGCAACGCCCACAACAGCAAGGAACTATTTGGCATCGTCAAAGAGCTCTCCAACCCCGACGCCGAAAACAACTCCATCCCTCCCTCACAGGACCTCTGCGACTCCCTCGCAGCCTTCTTCCACCACAAGATCACCGACATCTACAACAGCTTCACCACAACCAACACGAGCCCTCCACCGGAACCCGCCACCTACAACACAACCATCCACACCTGGAACCCAACCTCCACTGAGGAAACCACCCGCGTCATGAACTCCATCCACTCAGGATCACCATCCGACCCCTGCCCGCACCACATCTTCAACAAAGCCGACAACATCATCGCACCCCACCTCCGAGACGTCATCAACACTTCTTTTTCCACCGCCACCTTCCCAGAGAACTGGAAGCACGCCGAACTGAACGCCCTCCTAAAGAAACCAACAGCAGACCCCACCGAACTCAAAAACTTCCGGCCCATCTCGCTCCTACCGTTCCCCGCCAAAGTGATTGAGAAAATCGTCAACGCTCAACTCACCACCGCCCTGGAAAACAACGACTCACTCAACCCCTCACAGTTCGGCTTCAGAGCTAACCACAGCACCGAGACCGCCCTCATCGCAGCCACGGCGACATCAGATCCCTGACCGACAAAGGAGAAACCGTGGCCCTCATACTCCTGGATCTCTCTGCAGCATTCGACACGGTCTGCCACCGTACCCTGATACGTCGCCTCAGCAACGCCGGCATCAGAGGCAAGGCCCTGGAATGGATCACCTCCTTCCTCTCCGGAAGAACTCAGAGAGTCCGCCTCCCCCCTTTCAGATCCACAGCTACGGAGATCATCTGCGGCGTCCCCTAGGGATCCTCCCTCAGCCCCACCCTCTTCAACATCTACATGACCCCTCTGGCGAACATCGCACGCAAACACGGACTCGACCTCATATCCTACGCAGACGACACCCAGCTCATCCTATCCCTCACCAACAACCCCACCTCAGCAAGAACCAGACTACACGAAGGCATGAAGGAAGTAGCGAACTGGATGACAGACAGCCGACTTAAACTGAATACAGAGAAGACGGAGGTCCTCATCCTCGGCCCTACACCAACCGCCTGGGACGACTCCTGGTGGCCTCCCGCCCTAGGCAGCACTCCCCAACCCACCGACCACGCACGCAACCTCGGTTTCATCCTGGACTCTTCCCTCTCCATGACCAGACAGGTCAACTCGGTGACCTCAGCATGCTTCAACACCCTCCGCATGCTCCGCAAGATCTTCCGCTGGATCCCCACCGACACCAGGAAGACCGTCACCCACGCCCTCGTCACCAGTCGCTTGGACTATGGGAACGCTCTGTACGCCGGCATCACCATCAAGCTACAGAGGAAACTTCAACGAATCCAGAACGCCACCGCACGACTTATCCTGAACATACCCCGCCACCACCACATCTCCGGACACCTGAAGAAACTCCACTGGCTCCCAGTCAACAAGAGGATCACCTTCAGACTCCTCACCCACGCACACAAAGCCCTGCACAACCTCGGACCAAAACTCATCAACCACCGCATCTCCTTCTACACTTCTCCTCGCACCCTACGCTCAACCGGACAAGCCCTGGCAGCCGTACCTCGCATTCGCAAAGCCACCGCCGGAGGCAGGTCCTTCTCTTAACTAGCAGCGAAGACCTGGAACTCTCTTCCCAGCCACCTTCGCGCCATACAAGACCACCTCCCCTTCAGAAGGCAGCTCAAGACCTGGCTCTTCGAGCACTTAACAGGTGAGCGAGCTCTGAGGATTTGGTCGTTGTATTGTTTTCTCACTTTGTGAAGCTTTGTCATACTAAAGAAAGATGGTGCTTTTCTCCATTCTTTCTCGTATTTTCTGATAATCTTTCATTCTGTGTAACGTTGATTGGAGAACCAAGGCCTAGAGGGTCTTGGTCTGGATAATTTTCATTTCGGGGTGCACATTTGTCAATAAGGGAATCCATACAGGAGTTTAACTTGTCTGTCGCCTCGCTGACAGATGAGGAGCGATCGAAATTAGGGTGGGAAAGGCCATGATGGCCATGGCTTCTGTGTCAAGGTTGGATGTGTCTCTAAACCAGTAGCGGCTCGCGGGGATTCCTGGGGGCAGGGAGGGGAGCCGCGCAGGGTGGCGGATGGCGAATACATTCACATCTTAAAATAAAATGTATTAAAAAAAAATGACTGTCTGCCGCGCACCGCTCCTCTCTCCCGGGTTGTCGCTGCATGCAGGCACAGGCTCCCAGCCTGCCCTGCGGCAAATCCTGACGCTGCTAAAAGCAGCATCAGGATTGGCTGGGAGCGCCCAGGCTGGGCGCTCCCAGGCAGAATGGGAGTCTGTGCACGCTCTCTGCAGCCCAGCAACTAGGTTGCTGGGCTGCAGAGGGCCCTGTGCGCATGTGTGTTTGGCCGGCCCGAGACAGCCGGCCAAACATACATGCCCAGTGAGGTGCACGTCACCCCTGTGGCCCCATCCCTTTCAAAGAAAAGGATAATAAACTTAGTTTATTACCCTTTTCTTTGAAAGGACTTGCATCTGCTGGCGGAGGGGCGACGCTCCTCCGCCCTTATGGAGGAGCTACCCCTGCTCTAAACCATATTTTCTCTTTCTTGGGTTGCTCAGATGTTTTAGTGCAAGAGCCGGTAAGAGAGAACAGGATCTGCATGTGATCAGATCAGTCGAATGGGAATGGGGTCATATGTCTTTAGGTAGGGGGAATTGTACGGTGTGTAAGTTTATGGCAGTGTTGTTGGAGATTGTTGGCATAGAGAAAGAGGGTAAAAATGTGTCCACACATCTGTGCCCACGTCTCCCCAGTGGATGTTGAAGTCGCCAAAAAAGATAATGTTGTCAGAGGTGGTAAGTTGAGAGGTGAAGAAATCAATGCGCCCCCCGATGAAGGTGTTATTTTGACCCAGTGGGTGGTAAATCACATTCAATCTGTGGTAGAAGGTAGTGGATGTGGACAGTTCTACTGACATGCTTTCAAAAGACTGAAAGTGAGGCGATAGGAGGGTTCGGCATCTCAGATAGTTTCAGTGAACAAGTGCGAGACCTCCACCATGTCTATCTTTCCGGTTGCGGTGCAAAATGGAGTAGTTGGGACGAAGACAATGGTCTAGAGCGTGGTTAGATATGATTAATGACTTGGGTGTGCTGTAGTTCAGGTTGTGCTGGTTATTACCTCGGTTTACTCAATTGTAAATTCTTAAGTGTCTGAGAAAGGACAGCCTGCATTACCACTAGACATTTACACTGTGTGACTGCTAGACCACTTTTTACCAATTAAGCGGATGCCATTGCTAATTTCCCAGTTTAATCAATGAAGACAAATCAAAGCTCGAAAGAAAGTAAATAGTTTTTTTCTCTCAATAGAACATGTAACCAGAACTCTTATTTATATAGGTAAAATGCAGACGACATCCCATTCTGACAAAATTAGTGTTGTGGTTGTCAGATTTCGCCATTCCTCTTATTCAAACAAAACAATCCATTCTCAATGCAGCTCAACTAAAGAAGAGTCCTTTTTAAATGGTATTTACTAATTGGGAAAGCAATCAGATAGGCTTGGCATTCCAATTTCAGTACACATAATCCCCCAAGATTATCTGAATTCCAAATGAATGGCTTGCACAACATATTTGCTGCTGCCACCTCTTTCGCAATAAACCATTTCAGCCGAGGTCATTTGCAGCATGCTTGCTTCGGAAATCTGCAACTGAGCCAGCCTTGTGCATGCTAATCCAATGTAATCCTGCTAGATTTACAGAGCACAATCCAAAAGACACTTGCAGCACTTACACTGCATAGTTTTATTGAATGGGGAAAATAAATCAAGTTTGAACGCCCATCATTTTCCGTATCAAGAGGGGTGATTGGCCTCTGGCAAAACCTATTGCACAAAGTTTGCAATAATCCTCCGTTTGAGCACAGTTCATTCTCGGATTCGTCAGAGGGGTCATTAATGAGATGCATATACTAAGGTTGAGCACAACCTACACCCTTCTGCAATGCACACTGGAGTAATCAATTTCTTAGTCGGAATATGTGGCACAAACTCATTCCTTTTCACGCACATCAAACAACTTAAATTATTATAAATCAACTAGCAGTAGCTGCACTGGAATAACATTTTCTGACTGCACGGTGAGGACACTGCCATTTTCTTTCACCAGCAGTTTCACACAGACCAGTGCTTCCCAAACTTTTTAGAACCACAACCCACTTTTAACAAACACAAACCTTCGTGATCCTGCTAGCTTTAATCGGCATGAGGCAGGAATAAAAAAATAAAATAAAAATAAAGTATCATATGATAGCGCGCTGTCATTTTCAGACAGCACATTTTCCATTGAAACGGGCACTAAATTTACACAGACATACAGATTTCCTGAAGAAGCACTGTATTGCACAAAAATGATGTGTGGAAATCGAGTATCAGTGAAACTTTGTCAGTTCTGCATCACCAAGTAAAGGGTTTTTATCCTATTAAAATGGTTGTTTCCATCATACTTCAGAATTACAAAAAATGTGATTCATTTTTGCTTTCCTAACTGCTGAATGTGTATGGTTCATTAACTGGTATGTACATTTTGTTTTGTTACAAAAAGTAACATCCTACAGCCTTTCCCTTCATACTCTCAGTACCCCTGCAAGACTGTCACATAATTTACTTTTCATCTCTGTTTAGAAATTGAGAGGAGTCTGTAAATACTGATCCCCATGTTAAAAAAAAACATTTGCAGAAATTTGTCAGAAGACACAGCATGACATGTGGACCATGCCTTTGAAGCACATCAAATGTAACAAGATAAATACTTAATTTAAAGGCAATTTAACATATTGCTTTAACTGTCACGACCCACCCAAAAAAAAAAAAAAAATCGGCTTGCGACCCACAGTTTAGGAAACACTGACATAGGCAATGCTGCTCATTTGAGGCATATGGAGGTAGGCAACAAGAATACAACTGAATACGTCCAGTCAAACAATATGATATGCAAACTATATGCTCATAAACCTAGAAATGAAAAGGGACTGTCTGAAATAAACACTGGAATGTTATCTGTTGGTACATAGAAATGAGAGCAGTGCCTTGGTGCACCACTTGACACGGTGCTCATGGAGAGAAGGGCCTGCGGTGAGGTCTGTATTTTCTCGAGTGTTACTCAATAAGCAACAGTCTGAAGACTAACCTACAAATAAACTATGTTTTATGCTTTGGACTCAGTTCTGTTAAGACAGCATTGGCCAGTGGGCTCTGAAACTATGAACCGTCAGGTTCCTATAAACCTGAGGACCTAGAATTCTAACAATTCACCTAATCTGGGATCATAAATTTAATCTAAGAGGTGATCAGTTGGTAGCAAACTAGGAAGCTCTGCTAGATTTATTTAAGAATAGTGAGGCTCTTTGAACTTGGCCTTTTTAAAGGCCTACACCACAAAGGTATTCCCAGTTATGATGCAGAATTATGAGTTGCTGGCTGGTAGAGCTCTTTTGGATGAAAAAAGTTCCAGTTTTGAGCAGGGTGCTGTGCTAGTGGAGCTATGTGCCTTTTGAGACAATTAGGTTGGTCTGTTTGAAGTACTTTGCTGACTTGGTGTTTATGCTGGCAGTTGTAGGAAGCTGGGTTCTGGTTGCAGTCCACCCCCCACCCACACACACCTTTTCCTGTATTTTGATGCAACTTTGACTGAGATGCACTAGGTTCCTGCTAACCAGATCCCTATGCCAGTGTTTCTTCCCCTAAACAAGACACCTGTTCATTTGATCCCCAAGTGACCAGGTGCTTTTAGCACCTCTGAAAGTCCCTTGTAAATGGTACCACTGGTACCTAGGGCATGGGTACTGAAGAGGTTCCCTAAGAGCTGCAGCACAACTGGTGTTACTCTAAGGGATCCATCACCAAACTTAGGCAGACCACCATTGCAGGCTGCATGACAAGGGGCTTCCAGAAGTGAAAACACAGCATGGCACACACCTGTGTGCCATGACCGCTAAACACTGCTTGTAATATCTGTAGGTCACCCCTGCCACAGGCCTTTCAGCCTTAAGGCAGGGTGCACTATATTAGAAGAGAAGGGCATATATGCATGAGCACATATGCCTCTACTATGTTTTTGCCGATTCTTAGATACAGTAAGTGTGCAGGAAAGCCATTTAAAAAACATGTGTTGGACACTGGTCAATACAAGATCCCTAGATAAATGATGGCTTCAATGAAAATAGGGATGTTTGGTAGCAAACATCTCGTATTAATAAATCCTTAGTGATTCATGTGATATATTTATTAATACATGCACCCAGAGGGCACCTTAGACATGCACCCAGAAAACCTACCAACTATTGGTGAGCTCACTGACCAGTTCTAGACAGTTTGCCACCAACAGACGAGAATCTGACCTCCAATGGGGAGAGCCTTTGCTCTGTCAAGGTCAGAAACAAACCCTGCTCGGGTTGGGGTGTTGCACACCCCTCTCCACTAGATGATCTCCATTCCAAGGCAGGAAGCTTCAAAGAAGCCCACCACCTTTGGTATGTAGATCTAGTCTCTCTCAGGGGAAGATGCCGACACCCCTAGCCCAGGACCCATCTGGCACCTGGACAGGCGGGAAAGCTAGCCATGCAGAAGGCGTGCTGCATTTACAGGCTGGACACAACCCTAGGATGGCCAGTCTGAAATGCACAAAGCTTTAGAAATTCTGCCATCTTACGTGTGGGGGAATTTTGGAATTCTGTGACAGGGTGATGCCCACTCCCCACAGGAAGTGGACCTCTGGCTACTACCCTTCACTCCCCTTAAAGTCCCCTAAATTGAGTATTTAGGGGACCTCCTGATACAAGATCTTCGCTGGACAAAAAGGAAGGAGTGGACAAAGAGCCTGCTGAACCTGACGACTGCCTTGGTGCGAGCCTGCCTGCTGCACCTGACCTTTGAGGAGCAACTGACCTATCCTGCCACTGCAGCGTCCAAGAACCCGGAAGAGCTGTCAGTGCTTTGCAAATCGTCAAGAAGAAATCCCTTGAAGCAGAGGGCCTGCTTCCCCGCATCTGCAGGCACCCAAGATAAAACTGTGAGGACCAGGATTACCAAAAACCCGACGCCGGACATCACCCAAGCTGAGGTAGGCCAAAGGTGTCAGCATGGTACCCAGACCCTCCAGAGACGAAGTCCACCTTGAGTTTGCCCACTGCGTACTTCACAACAGTGTCTGCGGCCTGTATCTGCAGACCTCCCTGCAACAGCGAGTGATCCGAAGACAAAGACCCGGCGCCTCAGGAAACCTTTACATATACATTTACTATACATTAGCATTCCCCAATGTTTGAAGGATTGAAGTTAGAATAGGGAACATGATCCCCACCTTCATCTATATGCACTTTCCCCAATGTTAGGGGCATTGGAGTGAGATTAGTAAATTTAACACCTTCAGTATATGCACTTGCCCAATGTTAGAGAGATCAGAGTTACAAAAGTAAATATGATCACCATTTTTTGCCCTTCCCCCCAATGTTAGTGGGACCGGCGATGGATTAATAAATTTGCCACCTCCAAATATATCTAGTACCCAATCTTATAGTGTTGTGTAGCCATTTTAGTTGTAGCTCCATGCACGTTAGTGTAATACACTAGGCCGCAGTGCACCTTGACCTAGATATATTTTATTTAGCTTAGCATTGTTATTTTTTACAATAACCAGTTTTACGGTATTGTTTTAATTTCTTCTAACTAACTGTTTTGCTTAGCCCAGCACTGTGTTCTCAAACAACACATTCTTGGTCACTTTGTGCTTCAGTCAAGGCTACAGTTTGGGACATTGCCGGTGAACGTGGTAGAAGTTTAGTCTCCAACATTCTTAGAAAATACACATCCTTATGTAGGGACATTTTCTTAGAACATTAGCTGTGTTATTCTAAAAACACTTCCTAGTCCCATTAGACGTTAAGAGGGAGATTCCAGCCAGGGAACCACAACTGTATGCTGAATGCTTTGCTGCAGATGCTAACGCAGACTACAGGCCTTTGCTCCTGAAAGGCAGGATTAGAGCTTAACATGCCGTGATCAAATTATGATTCAGATAGAAAATAGTCCATCGACTTTAGTGGCAATATGATAGCATTATTCTTATGCTTCACTCTCATCGTTACCATTTTAATATTGTTATGTTGTGTTGTTCTGGTTTTTGCAGCTCACACTTTGCTATCTAAAATGCAGTCGTTTTATTAGAGCAGTCTTTAAAACTTATACTGCTTTCATTGACATTTATATAAGAAACTGAATTGTGAATGAGAGAACCGGATGCGACCTAAGTGACCACGACTTCCCTGAGAAGTATATGTCATGCGCTCGGCTGCCCAATCATCTCTACCCATTCGGGAGAGATGAGGCACTGCTAGTTAGCCGGAGCAAAACCCGGATTTGGAGCGACACGTGTCACCCACCTTGGGTCAGACTCAGTCTCCCACACTGTGGACGATCTTGCTGCTCAAAATCCAGTAGTCTCATTAGAATAATGAGAGCCTACGCAACAATAGGGCCTGAAGTTAAACAGTATGTGTGGCCACCCCCAAAATTATATGCACTTACCCCAAATAGGATTAGAGTTAGGATAGTTAATATCCCTAATTGCTTTCAAAATACTCCTGCATCTCGGTCGCCAAGGAGGCCTCAAATTGAGGGTCCGTGAAGTACCAGGTGTTGAGATACCAAACAGGCCACGCAGTCCGATCAACAGCACCCAAGGTCATGGAAAGGGGAGCATGATCCTATATATCCCTGGGAAGGACGGCCACATTGTCCACCTGGCACACATCCATGGTCCGGCATCAGGAAAAGGTCGATGCAAGAGTCAGTTTTGTGTGAGGGTATATACCTGGTCCCGAGGGTGCCACACTCTCCAAACGTCACAGAGACCTTTCCCATCCATCTAAGCTGAGAATTGGTGAGTGTGGGAGACACGCCCTTAAGTAAGGAGACCACATGCATCCAAATCAGGAGACACCCACTGGCAAACCTGCAAGCAGGACAGTCAGCGGTGTGAACGTCCCTGCGGGTACGTGATTATGTAAGTAGACTGAAAGGAAGTTATATTGACAGCCCTCAATAAGACCCTTCACCACCACATAACACCCTTGAGGGTCAACGGAAAACCCCTATGAAGCTGAACGGCCATGCCCAGGGAACCCCGACCGAAACCCATATGGAAGTCTCTGTCATACCCATACTTCTGGAGAAAGGGAACAGTTAGAGGCCAGCAGATGAGTCTCCTGAAGCATGAGAACCACTAGTTGAAAACATTTGGCAAACCGCAAGACAGTGGTGCGCTTGATGAGGTCTAGTAGGCCATTCACATTCCATGACATCAACTTAAATTATGGCACAACAGACTATGGTGGGTATGCGAAATGGCACTGATAAACAGCGGTTTTAATTATGCTCTGTGACCTGGCCTGCCTTTCCCCTTGGCTGCTGGCTCTGGCAGCAGGCATTTTGACATTAGAACTCAACTGTAATAAGTAATATTTGTGTCAGAAGTTGCAGCTTATAAAGAAATCAGAGACAGATTTTTATGCAAGGATTGCAGCTACCCATGTATTACACTATTTTATTAGTACTAATGGCAAAAGAGATCACACTGTCAACATCACAGTCACACAACTTGTGTTCGGGAAGGGACGTCAGGGATCTGGGAGTATCATTCAACTGAGCTGTAGGAATACGTGGAATCCATTTACAGCCTTGGTTTGAAGCAGACACTAGTAGAATAATCACCCACCTTATTAAAGCAGTAGGCTTCCCATCAAACCCAGGCGGCACCCCAACTAACTCCCTCAACCCCTTCCTTTGCAGTCTGGGGAATATGCTTATTTACTGTCAATCTGGTGCAGATATTGCCGCCAGCAGTATCTAACTGTGATTACAGGTTTAGGAGTGTTTTTTTTTTAGCATATTTATGAAGCAGGGCTCCCCAGAGTATTTCTAGTGTAACTTCACCTGATAACTATAGTGCCCACAGTTCTATAGATGTGGGACCCAATGTTGTCACAGTGTAGTGAAGCCATTTTATTGATGTCTGTGGGCACGTCATTTTAGCAACTAGGCCTGCTGTCTGTGCCCTTCAGCCTAGTAACGTTTCATTTCATTTGATTATTTTTTAGAAATGATCACATTTGTGGTGATGTTTTATTTTCCTTTATCTTGCTCTCCTTTCACTCAGGAAAGCATTTACATTCCTTAGCACAACATTCTTTCACTCTGTGCTTTCTTCAAGGCTGCGACAAGATAGGCACAAAGTGGTATATCGCATCTCTAACATTTCACAGAACATACATATTTTTCCATGGGGACACTTTTCTCAAAACACTAGCCATTTTATTATAAAAATATCTCTCTGTCCCCTGCACGTTAGAGGGAGGTTCCAGCCAGATGACCACTACTGCATGCTGTCTGATTTTGCCAGAGCTGCTTGTTGAGACTACTGATTCCCTGACCTATATGGGGAAGGTGTCTCACTAGAAGACAGGCTTCTTCACTATTATCACACTCCGCTATGAGGGATTATGTCTTACCGGGGGTCCTGAAGGACGGATTAGGGCATATCTTGCTGTGCTCTAACTTAGAACATTAGTGGCATAGGAAGGAATCACATATCTTGTATAGTGACAGGATGGTGGAACTTTTCTTGTGTTTCACTTTTATTGTCACCATTCTGCTTCTATTATTTTTCATCATCCGAATTATTGCAGTTCATATCATTTTATCTAGAATGCAGCTGATTCAATAAATATTATTGAACCATTTCCTGCTTCTGTCTATCTTTGCATGTGTGAGCTGAAGGTAACTGAGAGAAAAGAATGAGATCTGATCACAACGGTTTCCCTGAGAAGTCACAATGTCATGCACCCAGTTGCCACAGATCACCCATGCTCTTGGGCATAGGTGAGTTGCTGCTAGCTGGAAACAGATTAGGCCAACAGTTGTCACATGGTATGGGATCAACCACAGTTCCCAATAATTCAGGTGATGCGGTCAACAAAATCCAGCAGCCTCATTGGTAAAATGAGAGCCAACGCAACTTGACGCCACCAATGTTTGGCCAGGCACTGATTTTCAGATCTTTCTGAGTATCTCTGCCTCACTATGTGCTAAAGGCACCTCAATACTATATATGGAGATGTTTGTGGTACTGACGATTTCCTCCTCAGCTACATAGGCAATACCTATTCTATGTAAGTTGTTCAAGCTTGAACCATAGACGGATCAATCCCCATTTGGGGGTCCTAATCTCTGAACAGGTACATTTACCATGATTAACCCACAAAGGGTGGTAATTTCAGAAACCATGAGACTTCCCTCATTGCTCATTTGTTAGCTAATGGCCTTACAGCCCATGGTGGTCCTGTGACTTTTGTAGTTGAGGCTCATCCAGCCTACAGAACAGAAACAATGTATTCTTGTGTCAATATTTCCCGCAGTTGATGGTCACACTAATACATTTATTCATTATACACTCGCCCATTAAAGAGCCTACGCATACTTAGAGATACCGTTATCTTTTCAAGACCACTATAACTGGCTTGATGGCACCCTAACTCACACAATACTTCATGTTAGGTTAGGTCCTCTGAGTAATGATGGGTCTACCTGGCCCTTATTGGCCACATACACACAGCATCCTGATGCAGGTACCTTGGCGGTAGCTGAGATTCGCCGCTTATACATTGAGCTTACAGTAACATATAGTCTCTTAGTACAGTTTGTAATGCAAACATTAAATACTAACCCAGTGCACACGCTCCTCCAGCACAACCGCAAACAGTCACACCAGGCATTAACACTGTGACTGTACATTCAATTATGGGTATGGTACCAGCCAAACTGGAAGAAATTCAGTTTTGGTTATCTCAAAATAAATGTGTTGGAGGCAGTATTTCCCCACACAGGTCCTCAAGGTAAACATACTATTTGTGGAAGGGTATTTGCCACACTCCATACTACCACACATGGTACAGTGTTCAAACAAATTCAAGATGAATACTGGCTGCCCCGGCTCTAGATTTGGGGATGCAATTAATGGGCAATTTTGCCACTGTCTCTTCAACAATATTAAGTAATCTTAAAGGGGAAGCAGTAGCACGAGCAGTGTGAATGCAGCTCCGGGACAGTCCTGTACAGGATCAAGAACAAGAGCTGCCGAGACCTACTCTAGAATTGGTCGGGAAAGTCTGGGAGCCAGACCTAGTAAACCACAATTATAGGGTGAATCCAAAAAGGATTCTACCAAGCAAGAACATGAGGGTTCTAAAAAAATGCTGGGATAAACAAAAGTAAACACCTTAAAAAGAAAGGGGAGAATCTCCATGTTTGGAGACCCTCAAAACCGCTTTAATCCTGGAAACAGAGATAATACAAAAACTCCTGATAGATATCAATATAATGAAACAGGCCATTTTCCCGTTCCTTTCAGGACTCACCAGATAAATGCAGCGAAAGAGGTGGACGGTCAGAGCAGTGAACTGAATATGTGAAACTGAGAAAGGATTCACTATGCTCATCAAAAGTTTCTGTTAAGAAAGAAGAGAAACTTCCCCAACAAAAACCTAAATTCAAAAAGAAGGAGGCAGCAGCGATTTCTGTACGAAATGCCACTGAGGATTAGAGCTTTACTAATGAACAGGAACTGGGCACTGGCCCTGCTAGACATCCCGCCAGGGAGGTATAATTTAATAAAATATCTACTTTTCCGTGGGACGGGTTGCTTCTTAGATCTACTTGTCCAGTAAAAAAAAAAAAAAAAAAACTCTTCTTGTCTCTTTGGTGCCATGTAGTGCAGCAGCAAATTATGGCAGCAATCTCATTATGTAAGAGCTCTGATAATAGCCTCTCTTATTATGTCAGGGCTACTACTTTAGTAGGGTTTGAATACGTGCAATTTCAATCCCTAATATAGCAATTTCATAATTTTGCCACCTTTCTGAAGATCTACATGCTGGGGCTGGAGGAAGCCGAAAGCAATAGTTCCAGGGCTGGAATGCCTTTGAATCTGCAAACCTACTAACTTGAAAGTTAAGGATTTTCACTAGCTCTTCTCTAATCTTTTCCCATAATGAGAAAGGTTGGAAATTTACTTCTGACAAGGGCAGAAGTAGAGGTTCTTCAAGGGTTGGGGAAAAAAGTGGTTGGAGGAACGGTGAACTTGTAAACGCTCAATATATTTTCACATGAGCACATCTACACATGTATATTTGCACCTGCTAAAATACAGGTCACAAATATTTCCTAAGAGTACGATTTCCTGGTCTACGTCTGTACTGTTCTTGTGAATTCATGAAAGCCACTAATTCAAAGACATATACCATGGGTGCACTTCTGTGACTTTCTTTAAGAATCTGTTTCCTAAATATGTCTGGCGTTAACAAAAACATTTTGTTTTTTTAAACTTCTAGTTCTCTCTCGATCTATCGCCAGCTTTACAGGAAGTGATCACATTCTACTCTTCCATAAGGAGCATATTGGCATACAGAGTAGTTGTTCAATGCCAGGAACCACTGTGGCAATCATTGGCGTAACGAAACTGGAGGGGGGGCCCTGGAAAGAACATGGAAAGCCCCCGTCCAGACTCATTCAGGGCAGGTGCTGTGCTGAGGGGGGCTGTGGGGCCTTTGTTATGCCACTGGTGGCAATGTGTGCTTTTTGAGATCAAAAACAGTTTTTTCTTTTTGCCAGTGTTTGTTACAATGGTGAGGGCCTGGTAGGTCCCACAACAACAAAAAGTGTTACAAAAGCCATTTTAAAACAAGAAAGGCACTGATGAAACCGAAAGACTCACAGAAAATTGTTGGATCGGTTGACTTGGCCAGTGCTTGTTTATTTTCATGCTTCCCATAATCTTGTTATAAATAGTTACTCTGATTTTCCCTTAGGAATAGTTTTTGGAAATACTAGCATTCATAAACACATTTTACTAAATGATGCTTCAAAGAAATGGTACCTAAAATTTCATAATAGTGAAACCTTTTTTTCCTACTTGCATTTTTATTAACATTTTATTTTGAAGGCAAAGAATCATTACTCTTGCTCACAAGCTTCTGCAAACATCTGCATCTAAACAGAGAGCACTCTGGCAGAATTGTATTTAGCCTCATATTATTATAGGCTTGTTGTGATCTCTTGCTATTCATACTTTGTTGTGCTTGTTTTAAATGCTTAATTTTTATAGGTAAATTTTGTGAAATGCCCCTCCTTTGTGTGCTGAGTTCCCTCCCAGGCGATTTCACTAAGTGAACATTCTTGTTGGCCACTACATCACGCTTCCTCCTGTAACTGCATGTGATGGCCCCTCCTCCGGTTTCGGTTTGCCTTTCACCCCAGCCGCGATCCTTTCTAGACATTCATGCAGGGCGCCAATAGCCCAGCCAGGCTCTAGCAGGCCTCAGGATTTTACTGTCTGCAGAGTGGCAGCAGTTTGCCAAGACACTCCATTCGGCCTTTGCATCAGTAGTTTTAAAAGAGCACCAACCCAGCTGATAAAAAGCTGAAGGCATTATCTTGCTCCGGTCAGTTCTAGCAAAGAATTTGAGGTGGGGCTTGCATATGACGACTGTTTTACTTTTCATTTTCAATGTATGTGGCAAGAAAAGTCCAGTTAGGTACTTACAAAGCTAATAGCTCTAACTTGTTTTTTACTGGAACCACTGTCAGTACTGCAGTGTGACCTTAAAACTTTTATTTACAGCGCTCACCCTAATAATGAAGGCTTTTAATTAACGTACAATGAATACAAGTTTGAACAGCATTAACATATAGACACAAATTACCTCAAATGCAGACAGTTCCCTTCTCTGTAAATTGGCAGCCAAAGGGTTTGTGCTGCAGGGGGTTGGGCCATCTTGTCCCTATACAAAATCAACATGAAAACTTGTTGCCCTTGACCGCAAACAATATGTCTCGGGTGACGGGCAATGGGAATTCCATATCCCTGAGAGGTTACAATAGTTCGGCTGAATCTTCAAGAGCATCTGGAGGTGAAAGGAGCTAACACCTTTTTGCAATTCGAAGACTGCGGAAATGATGCCTCCACAATAAGGTGTATAAACTTAAAATACAATTAGTAGGAGACATTGAGCGCAGAACTGATGCAAATTTTTGAGGAGAGCGTAATTCCCATTCATGATATTTTAATGGTCGAAAAAGATTGGCATCAGAATTTGTCTGTTATCTCCCCTATGGGGATGAGGTAATCAAACCGTCTTTCTCGCCCCTATGTCCAGAAAGCTCAAGGAGGCTAGTGCTATTGATTGGGCATTGGCACAGGCACCTGCGCTGTATCGTAACCATGTAGGGTGGGACAACGATTTTCCCTACCATTTCATACCAATTCGGTCCCAAACACAACCTCAACCCCAATATCCAATCAAACATGATGCTAAAGCACCTGTAAGAGAAATCCTCATGCAATTAGAGTACCACGGCGTAATTGAACCCTGTGTCTCACCAATGAACATCCCGTTGTTCCCTGTAGTTAAACTGTACCATTCATATAGAATGGTCTTAGACTACAGACATTTAAATAGTCATACACACATATTTGCCATTCAAAATGAACACTGTACAGCACTTATTAACAGTACAGTGCACAAAAAACACAAAACAACCTTGGGCATTTCCAACGTCTTCTGCCAAAATATAGCGCCTGAAAGTAGGGATTTAACAAGTTTTAGTGCTTTAGGCTCGCAAGGAAAGTTTTGCAGATTCCCACAGGGGTATAAAAACAGTCCAGGATTGTTTTCAGGTTGTGCAACTTCAATTTTACATGACATTGATCCTGAGGCATTGTCATACGTAGATGATATCTACCTTACGGATGATGATCTCATTTGACATATAAAATGTGTGAGCCACTTTGTTGTGGGATTTGCCGAATTAGGCTACAAATTAAATTTCCAAAAAACAAAAGTAGTCTTTTTTAGTGTCCTATTTTTGTGATACAAATTACCAGACAAAGTTAAGAGCTTAGCTCCCCAAGTTTTAGAAACGTGCGCACAATTGGAACCACCAATCACCATCAAAAAGCTCTAGTCATTATTGGGCTTTTAAAACTTTGGCAGAATTTACATTCCAGATTAGGCACAACGCATTAAACCATTTTATGATTTAATATGTCCTGATTTTTCAAGTAAATATAGGTCAGGCAAACACACACGCGTTCTTAGAGCATTACAACAAGACATGCTTGCAGCAAAACACTTACACACAAGGGACAACAAAACACATTTGGTCATCAGAGTAATTGCTGGTGCCATTGGTTTCACCTATGTAACGTTCAATGAGGGTGATACCGTCCCTACGGCATGCAAATCTCATCTGTATGCCACAGCTGAACAACGCATTGCTCCCACAGAAAACTTCCGACTGCTGTTCAGATGGCTGTCGTTAAAGAGAGCCCTCTGGCCCAGGGTAAACGTAGTATTGTCTTATCTCCGATCCCAGCCATTGAAGCTGTCACAAAAGCCAGCGTTTCCAATGCTAAGGCACTTCATCCACATTGGATTCAATAGGCAACATCTCTGATGGACACTGATGTTATGTTTTCGACCCTAAATTACAAACTCAAGAATTACTCCAATATGAACTAGAATACGCAGTTCCAGCAAACACTTTGCCTACTGAACAATATCATACAATCACTTACACTAGTGGTTCAGTCCAGCTAGCAATAAGCAGTGAACATCAATACTCCACCACCTGTGCGGTTGTGAGTGGCTACTTGAAGGATGGTGAATTCCATCCACAAACATACCTACACGCAGACCTTAGGGTACTGCACTGCACAATTAGCAGCGCTCAGGGCTCTGTTGAAGGCACCAGAACACACGGATCCAAGACAATTAACATCAGTAGTCTCCGACACGTACTACTGTGTCCAGTCCTTCAATTAAAACCTGCATTACTAGCACCAGAATGGGTTAAAAGATTTAAAAGGCAACGCCATCAAACACTGACTACTGTGGGGGAAAGTAGCGGATCTGAAAGAAACACTACCCAGCGCCCATGTAGTTCATACACTGGGGCATCAATGTGTTGGAATATACATTACAGGCAATACATTGGCTAATGAAGCAGTCAAATCAGTAGTAGCTACAGCTTCCGTTACTGCAATAACTCATTAACAGGCGAGGCTGGATGATAAAACACTGGCTGATGTGAAAGCTTTGGCTGAAAGCGAGCCCATGCCAAAGGCATATCCTGCAAAATATCTCTACAGCATATCTAGCCTAAATACTGCCCTATTAACCATACCATGGGTGGGTGATCGTGTGATCCCAAACCAAAGCCAAAGACCTGAGACCCGAGTTGACAAAAGCAGCGCATGAGGACGTTGCTTCTGCCCATGCTGGTGTGGTGGCTACTATTTCTCTACTACAAGCACGTTACTGGTGGCCAGGTCTATACAAACAGACCAAACAGTATTTCCGTTGCTGTGACATATGACAGCAACTAAATGGGTCCACTGTCAAACGCCCACCGAAGACACCCCTCTTAATAGTCCAGGTAGACACATTGTAGAGGTTTGTTGAAAATTGTGGTCCCTTGACACGTGATGGTGCATACAAATACTTCTTAGTTGCTGTCGACCCAGGCTCCAGATTTCTGTGGGTATGGCCATAGTGCTCAGGTGACGTTCGAACTGTTATTAAAGATTTGCAAGTCTTTATTGGCACATATGCAGTTGCGGCATTCCACTCTGACCAGGGCCCTGCTTTTGCCTCAAGGGCATTCAGGGACATCATGGTTTCATTAGATGGTTTCGTTAGAGGTCCAACTGTGCTATTCATCTCTGTATCATCCAGAGAGAAATAGTGTTGTGGAGCAAAGAAACCAAGACTTAAAGCAATCCTTAACAGCAAGAGTATTAGACACAGGTCTTAGTTGGCTTAATCCACCTGTATGTAGTCCAGAGAGCACTTAATAAGTTGCTCAGAAGGTCCCTGGAAGGGCGTACCTCATATGAAGTTCTCTTTGGAACACAAATGTATGTTCCAGATCTTGATGGTCCTGGCACAGAGGCGGCAGATACACCTTTTGACATATATGAATGTGTCACTGTCTTGAAGGACTTACAACAGTTCTGTGACAACAAAAACGCATCTGCCAGCGCCACCTCCTTAGGAATAAGGGATGCACCAGTAACACCTACAGGCTGGATTCCAAAAGTTGGGTATCTATTGAATGAAAAGAGTGCTGTGAAAAAGGAGTTTGGTCCTTCTTATTGTGCACCGGTTCCAGTCCTGGGAATACTGGGTACCAAAACTACTGCTGCTGCTTGGTTCTACAGAAAACCGCTTTGTCTCCATCAACAATGTCAGGTTGCACCATATAGCCGATCCAACATTCTGCCAGTTCTCCTCTTCCAAACACCGCTTCAGTTTTTGCATGAACAGCTTCTGGATATTTTGCCGATGTCAACAACTCTTTTACCGACTCACCTGCCTCTTCTCCAAAAAGACTGTCAAGAGCACATAATCTGATAAACTGGCTTGAAGTTAACTATTTCATTTGTCCATAGCACTATCTGTGGTTCTTGTTGACTGTACTTGCCTTCCTTCTTTGGACTGGGTTTGTCATCGTCTTTTTCTTATTAATACATGGTCATTACCTTCCTGAACGCTCTGCAGTTGAACTGGTGGATGAGGTCCTAAAACCAAATTTTTCCGACCCTTAAGTTTTGTCATGATTTGTCCCTAGTGAACATTTCAGCTATACCAATTCCTGATGGGATTGTTTGGGATAACGTATCTTTTGATATATATGGCCCGATAGAAGTTATTCAAATTCCATATATATATTTAAACTTTTAATGAATGATATACCTGGAGTTGCTTCTAATGACTGGAATGTAAAAATAGCTGATTTGAGATTATCTGAATTAGAGTATTTTATAGAATTTGAAAGTGAAGATGTTTAGAAATCAAAAGAAAATTATGAATATAAGTTAAGTTACAATTATTATGGACATCATTTAATTTATTGAACAAGTACCCCAAAGACTATGTTTAACTATACACAATGGGAAACATTGTCTGACTCAGACAATGGGGAGTTCTAAAACATACTTTGAAAAATGTGCATATTTTTCTGGGCACAATGTTAAAAATGCGGAGTCATGTTATTTTAAATTGCCTATCATGGAAATGCACAAAGTTTTGTTGACGGATACAAAATTGATTTATTCTGATTCCTTTTTTTTCCCGGTTGGCTATAAAACGCTAGGAATACTGGCTGAAGTCTAATGACTTAAAGAGTGTATGGGAAAAAAAAAATTGGCAAATAAGGAGAAAAGAAGCTTTATTTAAAGCATGCCTGCTACCTGTATAAATTAATTTTTTTAATAAAAATGTACAACAGACAAGTTGTTTAGGCTAGGTAAAAATTAAGGATTTGAATGTGCCCAGTATGCCTGCTCCTGCTAAATTCTATAAAAGGCAAAAATACATTAATTCAAGTGAATATCAGCTCGATGGGTGAGTCCAAAATGGAACATTTAACAAATCACTTTCAGGTCCTGACGGGTGGTTATTGTGGCCAGTGGACACAAATGGTTGTCAAGTGCGTTTCGTAAACTTCACAAGGGGTTTTGGAACAAGTAGACCAGACCCCTGATATGTGTTGTCAGAACACTCTGGTATAGTAACAACATACAGTGTAGGAAAATTATGCCAGCACTGGTTAAAACGTTCCTCACTAGATGCTGTTAAAGAACACCTCAGTCTCCTGTCTAACAACACAGACCTGCAGGATTTCCTGTTAGGCCCCAGAAGACAACGTCGAAAGCGCTTCTTCTTTGCAATTTACAATGAAATTTTAAAATGTTCCCAACAAGAAGCCACGGCCTGGTTAAGGCAAATAGATTAGGAATATTTACAGAAAGCATTAGCTGTAGTAGATAATGGAATTAACACCTTGTCCGACCGCATATACATCTTAAACAACAGTGTTTCATCCGCAAGACCTTGTACAAAGTGACATGTCATTTCTACAACATGGGCAGAGCCAGGTTAGGTCCATTATGCAAGTGGGATGGACAATAAAACATTACAATCTGGTTGAGGTCCCTGGCAACACGTTAGCACAAGGGACATCTTTTCAGCATTTAACTTGACACAACAGCAACAATTAATGGCTAAGAAAAAAGTGACTTATGTTATGCTCTCTAATGGAAGCTATGTGCTTCTTCATAGTGATAGCTGTTGCAGAATGCGAGCCGGAATTGCTTATGTAGTTTCGGTCTCCCAAATTGTCACCTGTTGTGATAATGTACTTTCCCCCCACATGCAACAGACAGAAAGTAGCAGACATTTAGCCTCCCATTGTTACTTCAAATGTAAATTTTGACAAGTTAAGCAGACTAAAAGCTCTATTGTGCCAAAAACATGTGGCGCTGACATCTGCAGGTAAGACCTATGCACTACAAGTGGCATGGTCATCTGCAGAGATACAGTCTCTTTTAAATAGAAACCTTCTGAGACACTTTGGTGAACTTGTGGGATGGATGTTTATTGTGTCCGGACCTACAGGGATTGCACATTCCTTCAAAGCGGTTATTTCTTCATAACCTTCTCCTTGAGAGGCATAATATCTTCAGCCATACACTCAATACTCTCTGGTATTTTCAGGGGATTTCAAATTACTTTGGCTATAATAGATGGCCTCTTGCTGTTTTTTTATTCACAATGGCTGTTCCATCACAACAAAGAGGACCGATGGCACTTCCACCAGCGCAACTGTGTCGTGAACGCATGATGCAGTATTTCAGCGCACTACTCCTGGAAGAACTGGAGTGTAACTGCCTGTGTTTCAGTGCCTCTGTTGCCTTTTCAAATGTGCACTGAAAGTTTGTCCTTCTACGCAGTGCTCACTTTCATTGGACGCTGATCTGTTGATGTTCTCACTGAAGGCTCATTACCAGACATGCACACTGAGAGTGTGTTTGCTACGGGAAGCCATTTATGAGCTGCCCTTTGTGGATCATATACTCTTGTCTCAACATCTGGCACAACACAGAATGCTGCTGCCTCAGCTGGAGCTCAGGCTTTGGAACATGACTGCTCTATGGTTTCCCTTGACAATGATTTGATCACATTACCACCTACCGAAGTGGAATATTTTCTTGATTCAATTGTCCCGACTGTAAAAGGAGATTTTCAAAATGACACTGACTTTTACAATTCTGCTTTATTGATGCCCTTGCTAAAATGTTAAAATTGTCCATTTCAATTTGCATGTTAGAGTAGGTTTGGACTCTTATTTTTTTATTTTTGAAAGTATTGTGTTTTAGTTGCTTTTAACTTAGGGATTAAGCTGCTTTACCACTTCCAAAGGGGAGGGTGTAATGAAGGCATTTTAGTGATGTCTGTGGGCACATTATTTTAGCAACTAGGCCCGCTATCTGTGCCCTTCAGCCTAATAACGTTTAATTTTATCCTTTTAGAAACAATCACATTTGTGTTGGTGTTTTAGTTTCCTTTATTTTGCTGTCATTTGGCTTAGGAAAGCATTTACATTTCTTAACATTTTTTCAGTCTGTGTTTTCTTCAAGGCTGCGACAAGATAGGGTTGACAGCACAAAGTGGTACGTATTTTTCCAGGGAGACACTTTTCTCAGAACACTAGCTGTTTTATTATAAAAACATCTCTCTGTCCCCTGCATGTTAGAGAGAGGTTCCAACCAGATGACCACTACTGCATGGTGTCTGACTTCGCTACAGCTGCTTGTTGAGACTACCGGTTCCCTTGCCTATACGGGGAAGGTGTCTCAATAGACAGGCTTCTTCATTATAGTCACGCTCAGGCATAGGGGATTATGTCTTCCTGGGGGGTCCTGAAGGGTGGATTAGGGTTTACCCTCCTGTGCTCTAACATAGAACATTAGTGGCATAGGTAAGAATCACACATCTTACATAGAGGCAGTGCGGTGGAACTTTTCCTGTGTTTCACTTTTCTTGTCACCATTCCACTTCTAGTATATTTCATCATCCTAATTATTGCAGTTCTGCAAAATTACTGGTATGTTGTATAAAAAAAAAAGTATAACATCCTGAAAGCCGCGCCACATTAGACACAAAGATCCATTCCGGTACCGGGATAGGTATGGTATTCCACAATGCAACTCATACTAAGCTATGATACACCCTGAAGGAGTATTACTCTACCATTCGGAGGGGATTGCTTCCTCTGGCCTCCGATTATTAGTTCTTCTTGGAAATCAGACATTTTTAAAAGGTCATTGGTCCTTGCTGTTCAAGAGAACCCCTTGATTACCCAACTTCCTTATTTATTTTGTTTCACAATCCGAGGAAACATAATTTGCAGAAACTGCAGGACGTCTGTGCCCTCAGTGCCTTCCTTTAATTTGGGGATTCTAAAGTGGAGTCATCAGTCACACTCTAGTGCGTCCATTGGATTCCATCAAGGATAGAAGTATTTTGTCTTGGTCCACAACTCTGTCACTCCTATTGATCAACGCCATACCTCAAACATGTAATTACTCTCATATGTCCTTCCACACTATATCCAACTTTATTTTTTTTTTATAGTTCCTCATGCATTACTCTTCAAATTTAGCCAGGCACCCATAGGTCCTACCTGGTGAGGGACGCATCTACCTTTCTTCCTGCCATGTTAATGGTTAGCTCGGTTTGTGCTTGACACGCTTGCTGCTGGACTTGGTGGATAGAACAGAAAAGCACCTATATTCTTGCATGTGTGTTTTCTCTTTATACTACACACAGTGTACTGCATACAACTGAATTCTGCCTTATGGTTTGTTACTGTAGCAAAGTTATTCCCGATTGTGTGGTTCCTCTGGTTTCCTTCTTTGCACCCTGTCAGGTCATCAGTAACTGCCGCGTTAAGCAAAGGGACTTTTCTGAGAGCCCATCTCACTTTTGATAGCAGTTGCTAGTTGAGGGTTATTAGTCACCAGGCATTATCTGATGTGGTAAATCTCACCCAGAGGTGCAGCTTGCATCTGAGTGGCAGCATATGACCATCCTCCTCTGGTCTGGGGGAGCTCCACACAGCTGACTCTTTACCAGTACCCAAATGGCAGTCTACATCTCTGTCCTTGTTCAGGAAAATAACTGCCCTCTTCTAGAGGTTCTGGGCACAGCAATGTTGCAACTTCTACCCAAGCAGTTGTCTCACTATTGTGGGAGGCATCCCTCTCCTTCAGCCGAACACACTACCCTGTGCTATACAAAACAATTCTTCCATTCATTACTGGTGAAGGATATTCCTCTCCAAGGGTCCTTCCATTTGACAGCTTGACTTGTACTTTGCTCTTTTCTCTGAACAAGAGTGGATGTCTTTTATTAAGCATTGCTGACTTGCGGGGGATGAGTCTTTCTCCAAGAGGTGGGGTGTTGCCTACAGTTTCAAAAGCATCCTATATCAGGAAGAATTATCAGGATTTTTCATCGCTATTGGTGGAAGTACGCAGATGCTGCCAGAGCACAAGTTTTTGTCAGGTCCACGGCATGGGCTACATCCCCATTAGGAACAACGTTCTTACCCTGCTACGGCACTCAATCCATGTACTTGAATCCTTCTGTAGTACCCTACTTCTCTGACCTAACGGAGTGGTGTTACATTTTTCAAGTGCCAGTGGTTATCTCATGACAGGAGGTCATTGAGGCACATCATCTTGCTCTGCATGGCTACATTCCAATGTGACAGTTTGCTAAGGCTCTAATGTGCATCCAGACTGCTGTTCCAATCAAGAACAAAGAACCCTAGCACATGGTGATGGGGGAACTAGAAGCTATCAAGGAGAAACCTGCTATCTTTCTAGACTGAGTCAATGACATGCATACCCAGCTATTCAGCCAACAGTCCCTCTGGCTGTTTGTGTACAGTAAATCACTTGATAGTGCCATTGCCCATGGTGCCATTATCCCAGTGCCAGTCGCACATAAGAAATACATAGGAAAGGGTATGCATTCCCCTTATCGTAATGATTCCTTGGGAATACTGAAATGTAGCCCACTTTCAAAACCTCATGCTTACAGTATATCACATGAAATTCACAGATTGAGCTAAGATCTTATTAATAGTTGCCAATATGTAAGAGAAGGAGTTCCATGAGCCAGTTACAATCTTTATCAAAATAATCCCACATTGTAGAACTAAGCCTTTCAGACTCATGAGGTGCAGATTATGTTCAAGGATCGTGTGCTGAGAGAGGTACAGAACTGCTGACCATCTGTCAACAAACTGATTGCCTATATTGCCTTGCTCCGATAGCTTACCACGAAAATTCACTGATGCGAACAGCTAAAAATATTGATTATTCACTGTGGACTACAGGAAAATGTCAAGTATGCATTCGTACAAGTTATACTAGCGTTACTTCAGTAGCTGCACCAATGACTACTGATGAACTTTGATCAACAACCACATAAGCATCAACGTGACCAAAATGGAGAGTGCCACCAGAGTTGGTGTGCAATCTGCCCTCCACTTCACGGCACTGTATGGTGAGTCTTGCCACCTGTGAAACCCACAAAGATTGGCAGGATCCACGGTCCATTATCAACCCCTTAGGAAACAAAGAAGATGAGAAGACAGCTTATGTCTTTATTTGTGGCAGTAAAATCCTTCATCTAACTTTATTCCAACTCCATACATACATTGTCAGCAACCAGTCCCATGTAGTTGCAGGGGCATGTGATTCTCAATTACAAGAAAAATGTCCAATGTCCTTAGCTTTTTGGTTTACCTTTACGCCTTTTTGTTTCTTCAATATCCTTCCTCCAGAAATGAAAACACTATTTAGCCCATGTCGGCATTTGAACAGAGGTAAAGTGGTTTATCTATGTCTAAGAACCCCTGGCTTATGTGAAAGAAATAGGCGAAAGATCAAGGCAAGTAGGGGGGCCTAAGTGAGGCAAGACAATTTTTTTGCATATGCTTTTTCAAGCAATATACTAGCAATTATGCCTATGTTTTTACATGAGAATGTATACTAAACTTATAGAACAAGAAACGGAAATAAAGATTTCAATGCATTCTAATTAGGAGACTTAAAAGAGGGAATTTAACTAGAAAAATATACAGAGCTGACCTGGCTATCACAAAACGCCTACACGCCATATGAAAGCATTTCATTTTCATGAAGCGACACTAATTGTACAGATGTGTAAAACATAATTTACATCAGTGGGGCAGCATGAACAATGCCACTGGTTTTTCTTTCAAAGATAGGAATGTGTACATTTGATAGACCGTCAACTTCTGCTAATTGCTATAGCACATACAGCCGAGGTTACAGATGCCGCAAATAAATTGGCTCCACTGGGAAATCAGAAATGAATGTTATTTGTGACAGTAAAACGTTCAGCAAACCTTTCAGACGACACCCACTTAAGAGGTGCAATTTAAGTCTGCAAACAATTTGAGGATTGTAAAGAAAAATACCAGTACAGCAGCAATAATTTATGTTTCTTTGGCAAAAAAAAAAATTCACAACACATTGATGGTTTGAAATAAATCATTAAATTGGGTACTGCACATGTGTTACATCACACTTAAATGCACATTTTACATTTGCATTTTTTCATAATTTTCTACCTAAAGTTTGTAATTCGAGAGTTTTAAAAGTTATTTATTAAAATACAATAAGGCCACTACACCAAACCCTCTTTCAAGAAAATGATAGATGTGAAAGTATCGGAATTTAAGAAAGACCCCCCCTAAACACAGAGAGTTGTTCTAAGTAACACAGTAAACATTCGTTGAGAATAGTGAGTTGTCCGTGAAGTCACTTCGAAATGTGAAGTGCAAATTATCCACCTTGATGACAACTACTCATACCGGGTGTGAAATTTGATGCTGGTTTGTTCTACACAGAGGTCAGCCTCCTGCTCTACTGCTACCTTGTGGGAATGAGTTGTGGCTGAAGATGACTGCTCCTATCAGCACTTTCAAATACCACTGCTAGGAACACCAGCCTTAAAAATAAGTACTAATATTGCAACTGTTCGTACTACTTGTTTTCTCAAAAGTATTGCCGCTAATATAACAGTTGCAGTAGTAAGTAGTATTAGCATAGCAAGATGACGATGCCTGTATTTAAAGGGAGGAAGGAAGTAACAAAAAGTATTTTCGGCTGCTGTGACGTCAACGCCATTTTCAACTCTATTTGTGCACCAGTGGAACATTCCAGTAGTGGCAAAAGGCTTTGAGATTAGACCTCTGGTTTGCCTGACTTCATAGGATCGCTGCACACAATAAAATTGCATCCAACTGGGTAGATGCCTTTTGACATTGCCTCTTCTGATTTTATAAAGCATTAAACAATGGGTGATCTACTGGGCTGGAGATGTGTGGCAGAGCGACATGGTCCAACTCGGTTAATCCACAAAGAAAGCTTTACGATTAGCCAAATTCTACCTTCATCTAATTCTTTAATATTATATTACAAATCAGAGATATTTGTCGAAAAACGATCTCACCATACCTTATGTCCTATCTCTCCTGTATGTCTCTTAGGTCAAGGAAGAAAATAACTCGAAAGAAGACTTGGAATAGGTTTTAGTGCTTGAAATCATAGAGTTTTCATTTCCTCCTGAAGGACAGATGGCTGGAAGTGTCCCTGAAATCCTGGGGATTTGCTACATAGAGAGAGCAAGATAGGAAAAAGGGCACCCACAAAACTGGATTTGTGGAAAGAAGGAATTTTCAGAAGATTGTGGTTAAAAGAGCTTAACGCTGTAGCAACGGACATGGGTGATAGGTGAGAAAGAATAGAGAAGCTTTGCTAAACATAATCTATTGTACTAATCTGAGACTGTAAAAATCATTTGGGTCTAAATTATAGATTGTAGTGGCCTGACACTTTAGCTCTCTCGGTTACCGTCGATTGTCATGCACGTCTCCCAACTGTACTGCTTCACAGGCTTGCATATCAAACAAACAAACAAAACAGCTCTAAATGTCATTTATTACCTCCTTTGCATTCAACTTCTGTCAATCACTTTTACGAAGGAGCATCATGGTCTAATATACATGTGCTACCTGGAGCATTATGATAAACAGGAGTACTGCATGTTAATAGTTTGTACTTTTCAGCCGATATACCATACAGAATTCAAAAAATGCCTCATAGGAAAAAGGAAGAACACAGCAGAGTTGCATAGCTGAAAAGACACAAGCAAATCTCCTACGAGTTGTGCAGGATGAGTTGTAAATAACCTAATTAATTTTTCGTTTGAGACTTGTCTTTTCTTAGTTTGTAATTGCAGCTATTTCTCTGCGGACAGTAATTAGCAAATTCCACTCGAATGCCGTTCAGCAAAACACTAAAATGTACTTGTTCAGAGTAATGTGTACGGGGTTGTGCGACATTATGACTGATATGTTGTTCTGACTATCGTTTAGGTATTCATTCAATGTATTTTTACTTGCTGCCATTTTATCATTTTACATTGACCTTTATTTTGCAATTGCTCATGCGGTTTTCAAGATTTATTTTGAGCTTTCGTATCACATGGAAACCTGCCTTCTTTCAAAGTTACGGACTGTCAACAAAACGTTACCAAACACATATTGGTCCCAATTCATGTTAAAAAAACAAAAACAACATACTCACCAGATAATCCACCTTCAGAGAGCAAAAAATAAACAGAAAATACTTTTATAATTCCATTAAATGGTTTATGACAATGAATTATCGTTACAACTAAAACATTGAGTCATGTATTGCATGCAGGAAAAACTCTGTCGGTTGATGACATACACACAATAGACAACTTTTTTTCCTTTAATTATTGTGACCGCACAACTTATGGCACGTTTTAATAGATCGTATGGCTTGTTCATTTCCCAGTTCTAAAACATTAAGCATGCCACCGTTTAATGTTCCTTCTGTCATACAAAAAAGACAATGATTAATAGACAAATGTCCTCAAGAGAGAAAAAGAACCAGTAACATAACAGCCAAGTGAAATCTGTTAAAAAATAATAATCACCCAAACAAAATTAACTAGAAACCAACAGGCTTCGTCTTGAAAAAAGTGCAGATTATTATCAAATTAAAACATTTTGCTAACTCTTCCTTGTTAGCAAAACAACGTTTTTCACTGTAGCACTCCCTTCAATTTAGCTTCTTTCAGAATTATTGCCCATCTCTAAAGGGGTAAATCGTTTGTTATGTACCCACTTCCCAAGTTATGTGCACAGGCAGAATTAGCCAGACTCCCTTACTGAAGAACAGCCAAGCACATCCTGGGAAGTGACTGCTCACGTGCTTTCGAGTTCAGAGCTGAAACGGTTAATAATGCGAATATCAGGGCAATAACTAGAAAGTACATTGTCTATATCAACTAGGCTGCACTGCTAACCTGAGTGCAAAGTCTGACAGCCAAATGGATCCATCTGGAAAATTGATCGTCTACAGCGCAGTAAAGACATGAGCAAAGAACAACATCGGACTTCTGAAAGGACAGGAGGGACAGGAGGGACAGGACATGATGAGGCACTGGCGTTAAACAAATGACTCCGTCATTAGGATATACCCAAGAGCAAACGCTATTGATCAGATTATAAAAGACATCTATTTTTTAAGTTCAGAGCGTGCAGCAAAGCAGCTTTAAAAGCCCAGAGTTTTAGCTTCACTGATAAAAACTGAATAGTACAACACAACAGCCATTAGTGAAGACTCTGGGTTAGCTATGTTGCTTTGAATTATTAGGAAACCAAAGGCCAAAAACTCATGGGATGAGTGGAATTGTAATGCAGCCCAGTATAGAACCCTGCACAGGAAAATGAATTGACTGGCGATGATAAGGCTGTCCCCTGCAGCTCTGTGGATAAAGGATTGCTTGAAGTCATCCTGTTCTGCAGCAAACAAATACATTATAAAGACGCAGCTTCCCAACATTAATCTCCTGCAGGTGGAGCACAATGTTACATCTCCAAATAAGAGAAGATTCATGTGTGTGTAATATGGTTTAAGACTGAATCAGAAAGACGGGTTGAAGCAATGCGGCAATAAAAAAAAAAGTGAAACCGTAATAAACTGAAATGTGAACTGAAGACAGAGTTGCCACATGTCCACCTCATTATGATATGCTTACCTTTAAAATGGACATAGATTGGAAATAGCAGTATAATGAACATAAAAGCTATGGAGCTAATATCGCGAAGTGCCAATATCAGTAGCTGCGTCTGAAATATGACATTTAGCTCACATCAGTGTTAGATGTATTCTAGATTGAAGACAGAGAGGCTTGCTTACCCTTCTCATTTTGGATCTTCCCCCTTTTGTAATAAGCTTAGTCACTGTGGCCTGGTCTTGAAGAATGGGCAGGTCTATATAGTGCCACTGGCTCCATAAAACATCCACTGCTCAGGGACTGGCGCCGAGGACGCCGGCGCTATGCGCCGAGACCCGGGCCCCTGTGGGTTGGGCCGTGAACACACGAGCGGCAGCTGAAGGACTCTTGGGGAGTCGGACCCTCTGTACAGGTATGCGGGGCCCCGAGAGATAAAACTGATCTTAACAAAGAGGCTGCCAAGTGGGACATTCCTGCTCCCAGTCACTGACTTTGAGCACCTGGGGCGGAGTAGGTGGCCCCCCAGGGATCGCTGGCGTTGGGCCCTAGAAGGCGAGAGAACTCCGGACCGGGAGGCAGGGAGCCCCCCCTCCCCCCCTCTCAGAGGAAAACAAAGGCACCCCAGCGCGTGCTCGGCGGGGAAGGAACCCCCAATCAATACAATACAATGGGCACTTGACTCCAGGAAAGGACAAACCCCACCATCCGGACTGATACCGAGAGACCTCTTTGGCCCCTAGTCGCACTCTGGGGGCGCAGCGCAAGCAATGCTTCGACCGGCCCTGGACGAGGGGGAGCCGCTGGAGACGTCCTGGACTGTGGGGAGGGCAGGGAGTCCTGCGAGCCCCCGATGACCTGGAGGCACGAGGTGAGACCCGACGCAACTCTGGGCAGTCGCCTGACGGTGTGAGTTAACGGAGTGGAGAGGAGCAGTGCCTGTTAGACCCCGAGAGGGTGATTGGGCTGGTGCCCACCAGCGTGTGCTCAGATACCCCACTGGTAGACCCCCTCTGAGGCGGTCCCCTGTCGAAGCGGCCGGACGCAGAAACCTGGACGAGGTGGATCTGGGTGACGACCGACCACCCCCAACTCCCTGAGACAGAATGGGTAAGGACAAAGCAAACAAACAACCCCCGACCTCCCAGCAAAAGATCGACCAGTTCACGATGCCAGCGGGCCCCAGAAGAGAAGGGGAAACCGCCAGTGGAGGCCCAGCGCTTGACGGAGTGAGCGCCATCCTCCAAGCAATTCAATCGTCGCAATCGGCTGTGGAGGCCAAAATTGGGGAAGTGCGTGAGGACATGGGCCTTATCAGACAGGACCTCAGAAATGCAGTGAGCCGAATTACTGAGGTGGAGGGCCGGGTCTCCCAGACCGAAGACGAGCTGGCTGGTCTTAAAACAAAAGTGGCCCAGCTACAAACACGTACCAGCGAGCTGCACCGCCGTGCTGAGGATGCAGAAAATCGATCGAGACGCAACAATCTGCGTTTTATCGGATTCCCGGAGGAGGATAAAGTATCGGAATTTTTGGAGCACTGGATCAAGACTTGGATACCAGACCAGGCCCTCTCACCCTGGTTTGCAATTGAACGCGCTCACAGAGCCCTTGCACCGCGCCCCCCTCCGGGTGGCCCGAAGCGCACGATGATCGCACGGTTTTTTAACTTTAAAGATCGAGACAATATCCTTAAAGAGGCGAGACGCCTGGAAGATCTTCAATGGGAGAACCACAAGATCCTGATATTCCCAGACTACACACGGGAGGTTCAGACCCGCCGCCGATCGTACGAGCAAATCAAACAGAAACTCAGAGCAATGCAACTCTCACACATGCTCCTCTTCCCGGCGCGGCTTAAGGTCATCATGGCTGGTAGGGCGCATTTCTTTGAATCTCCGGAGGAGGCATGGGACTGGCTGACCGAGGAGGGCGTTGGAGCCCGAAAGGGAGCCCCAAAGCAGGGAGGAGAGCCCGCTCGGGATAGACCCCCCCTTCTGGGGGGACCCCGAAGGAGCCAGAGGCGCACCAGATCTCGGAAAGGGATGCAGGATGGTCTGGCCGTTCCTGGAAGTGGAGGGATGGCTGGAGACTCTAGCTCCCGGGTGGAGGGGATCTCCATCGAGTCCCCAGAAGGGCAGGAACAGATACAAGCCGAGGATGATAGACGTCTGAGCCAGTCCCCGGTGCTTGGCTGATCTGTTACAAGGAGTCTTCGCTGTGACACATGGAGGGGATCGAGGGGAACGAACCGCCCTTGTGGGGCCCCTGGGGCGTGTCGTCGGATGATTCGGCGGCCCCCCGGGGTTCGCCAAACAAGACTTGAAGACTTTTCACTTATGATTGCAGAATGATCCGACTGAATGGAGGGGTCCACCACTCCACTCCCAAGACAGTCTTACTGGCTGTTATGTTCTGGTTGGGGTCAGGGGCGACAGATGCTTCCGGGGTGGGAGTATGGGGTGAGGGGCAGTTGGGGGGTGAGAAGTTTGAGTTGGGGTTAGATAGTAGCACTCGGTCACATATTTACTATAGGTTTAATACCTCAATGTTATGTTTTAAGCGGTCATCCCTATTTCCACTGACAGACACCCAACAAGATATAACACCCGCGCAGCCCACGCCTGGTCCTCACTGACACAAATCATCTCCTGGAATGTAAACGGGCTCTTAGATAAGATCAAACGATCTGCAGTTTTCAACACCCTCCGCAGATACTCCCCCTCAGTGGTCCTACTGCAGGAAACTCATCTCCTGGGAACTAAATGCCCTATGCTCACACGGGGAGGATTTGATAGGGTTTACCACGCAGGTTTCTCCAGGGGAGTGGCCATTTTACTTAGCCGCTCTCTACCTATGGTGATAACATCTACGCTGTCTGACCCACAGGGCAGATTCGTGATCGCTTCAGGGATGCTTCACGGTACACCGCTGAACCTTGTATGCGCGGATTCGACGCCTTCTTACTCTCACTCCGCCAGGTGGTAGCGGGACTCCCCCAGGGAACCACGTTGATAGGAGGGGATTTTAATGCTGTTCTGGACCCCAGACTGGATATATCCGGTGACATTACCACTGGTAGGACCTCTCGGGCTGCGAGTCTTAATGGATGGGTGGAGAGCCTCGGCCTCTGCGAGATATGGAGAACCTGGCACCCTAAAGAACGTCAATACACACACACATCAGCCGCCCACCGGACACATTCCAGAATTGATTTAATATTTATGCCTGCACTGGACGTCATCGGTGTCACGGGGACCGATATACTGCCGCGAGGGGTCTCAGACCACGCACCTGTGCGAGTCCGACTGGGTGGGACAGACCCCACCAGGCGCCCATTGTGGCGCCTGAATGCATGGTGCTTACAAGATAATGAATATACCCTTGAAATAAGAGACCGCCTTGCTCAGTATTTTGAGTTGAACTTGGGAACGGTCCAGTCCCCAGGTATAATATGGGCTGCCGGCAAAGCTACACTAAGAGGGCATGCCAAGTGTCTTCTTCGTGCACGTGAACGTGCTCGAGACTCAAGAGTGTCTGCATTGGAGGCTGAGGCGCTGAATCTGGAGCGCCAACAAACGACCTTATCCTCGGCCTCTATTCTGAGGCAACTTACTAAGACCCGAGAGGAAATCAGACACTTGGTCCTTGAGTCAGCAATACCATTTCCACCTTTGGAGAGCATCGGCCGCCCGAATATATGGCTGGGGGGACAAGAATGGAAAACTCCTGCATTGGCTGGCCACCCGCCCCCTGGCCAATAGAATCATACCTGAAATTAGAGACGACTCAAGTGCTCTCGCCAAAGCGCCCATCGAGATAGCTCAGAGCTTCGCCTCTTACTATGCACGCCTGTACGCAGAGCACCCTCGGCCCACCATTGAAAGGGAATCCCCCCTCCTGAACGACATAACTCTTTCCAGAGTCTCCCAGGCGGCCAGGAGTGGTATGGATGAGGCAATCAGCCTCACAGAAATAACCAACGCGATTGCCAACCTGGCATCAGGCAAGACCCCAGGTCCTGATGGATTCCCGCCAGAGTTATATAAGAAATGCAGCGATATTCTGGCTCCACATCTGCTCAACATGTACGAGGAGGCTGAGCGGAGGGGACACTTCCCTCCTGGGATTGATCTAGCGACAATAGTAGTGATCCCCAAGACCCAACCCCCGTCGCAACACTGCTCGGCATACCGACCCATTTCACTCCTGAACACTGAAGTCAAGGTACTAGCCTCAATCCTCTCCTCAAGACTAAGAGATGCAATACCCACACTGGTGCATCCTGACCAATGTGGCTTTATGCCTGCCCGTAGCACTAGACACTGTATTAGGAGATTACACCTAGCGTTGGCGCATCAAAAGACCCTGCCTCGAACCCCTCTGGCTTTGCTTCTACTCGACTTCGAGAAAGCCTTTGACACAGTAGACTGGTCCTACCTCGAAAACGCCCTACAAAGCAACGGCCTTGGGCCCAGATTCCGAGGATTGGTGAAACTACTTTATTCTAGTCCCACAGCACATGTCCAAGTAAACGGAGTAATCTCAGACCCATTCCCTATCGGCCGTGGCACCAGGCAGGGATGTCCATTATCCCCCCTGCTTTTTGCATTAACGATAGAGCCTCTGGCGAAAATGCTAAGGGTAGACCCGCTGATAGAGGGCTGGTCCTGGCCCGTCTGCCAAGAGGATCGCGTGGCACTGTACGCGGATGACGTCCTGCTGTACATCTCAAACCCGGCCAAAAGTGGCCCCTGCATTCTACAAATTCTAGATCTCTTCTCAGATGCCTCAGAACTGACCCTGAACCCTAGTAAGTCCCTGCTGGTTCCTCTCCATCAATCTCGAGACTGCATAGACTGGCAGCAAAACATTCCAATACGAAGAAATAGTTTTAAATACCTGGGCGTGCATGTCTCCTTGCTCCCTGAATTAGCATGGGAGCTTAACATTACACCATTAACCAAAAGAATAAAAAACGACCTCCAACGCTGGAGTGACCTCCCCCTTAACTTGTATGGGAGAATCGCTCTTTACAAGATGATGGTTCTCCCCAGACTTCTTTACCTCCTCCAGAACTTCCCTTACCCTATCCCCATGAGATGGTTCAGGGAAATGGATTCACAAGCACGCCAATTTTTATGGAATGGCACCCGTCCTCGATTGGCGCTTAAAACATGCCAGAGGGACGTTTGCGAGGGGGGATTGGGAATGTCCAACATCCATTACTACCACCTAGCAACGCAACTACTAGTGATAAATGATTGGGTAGGGGGTGGATGGACAGATCCGGCGTATCGATTAGAACTCCAGACCATGAGTTATCCAAAGATCTTTGATGCTCTGTATGGAGGCCCGGTCTCGCGTGGGACCCCGGAGGTGACCGGGGTGGTACTGCGGGGTTGGCGGACGGCCCAAAAGGTGACAGGGTGGTGGGGACGCCTCACCCATCAGACTCCACTATGGCAGGGGAAACACTTAAGAGAGATAGCGAGATTGGAGGGATTCCAGAAGTGGGACAACATAGGTATTTCTACACTAGGCGACGTATGGGACGGCTCACACATGCGCTCTTTTGAAGACCTCCAGAAAATGTTCTCACTAAATAAGACGCAATTCCATAAGTATCTCCAGATCCGCCACGCCTTGCTGACAGAAATCCGGACAGGGGATAACATACCCGAGTATAGCCCTATGGAGGCGAAAGCCCTGATGGGGAGCCTAGGTAGAGGAGGTGTCTCCCAGATATATCGCTCGTTGATTGCCACCACTGGTGCCGCCATGGAGGGACTCCGTCAGAGATGGGAAGGGTGGGTGGGTCCTATGGAAGAGGTAGACTGGAACGAAGCATTAGCAGCCCCACACACTTTAACAATGACGACTCGTCTCCGACTAATACAGACTTATTATCTCCATATTGCTTAACTAACACCCGTCAGGTTGTACAGGGCAGGTCTCCGTGACGCAGCTGACTGTCCACGTTGTAGGGACCCAGACGCTGACTTTTTCCACATGGTATGGTCATGCCCAATTATTAAAGCTTACTGGGGGGCTGTTACCATGGAGATCTCAACGGCCTTACAGTATGACATCGAGTCGACGCCAATGTTGCTCCTATTGGGGATCATGGGTGACACTGGACTGAGGAGGGCGGAACGGTCCTTTCTGGGGGTGGCGTGCTTAGTGGCCAAAAGAGACATAATGACGGACTGGAAAGCCCAAAACGCACCGGCTCTGACTAAATGGAGAAGAGGAGTGGACTGGTGTGCTCAACGTGAAAAACTTGTTTACGAGGCCAGAGGGTGCCCGAATAAATATGATAAGGTTTGGGGGAAATGGGAGGCCACTGCACTCAACCTCCCTGCACTGTCGACTGCCTCAGCACCAGAAAGAACCTAAACGGGCTTCCCTCTCCCCCTTTAATGGGTGGTAACAAGCATGGGATACTTTACAGAGAGACGCATAATCTTCACACACAGTGTATTGTCTGAGAATAGGGATTGACCATTGTTTGGTGCCCGTTGGCGCCTAGTTACATGTATGTATTTTGCTTTATCTTTTGCAAAACCAATAAAAATATCTTTATCAAAAAAAAAACATCCACTGCTCATGAGGTGTCCCATCAGCATGGGCTCTCCCTCCTCTCTTTCTCCAACCATGGCAATTGGGAATTTCTAGCTCTTCTAGAAAAACACATATTCTTCCAATCAACTGCTCCACAGCTGCAACTAAAGTTAGAGTTCAGCCTCACAATACACGTCCATTGCGGACCCACTGCCTTACACAGCTGTTGCCAATTGAGTTTCTATGGGTTATCATTAACCAGAATGACCACATACAACAGCAAATGGTTGTCATTCTGTTTTTTAATCTTTATTGTGCATTTATCACAAACACCCATTATGTAATAAATATCATATTCAACTAGACCCCACCCCGGTTGCTGTAGCCAACTTGTATGCAGGAGATTTCAAATAACTTTCTCTGACAAGAATCATGAGGCCCAGTTCCATGGTTACAGTGGTCTCTCTCACATGCCCTTGAGTGTCCAGGGCTCCGGCAAGCCTTCCCTCTGTGGGTCCCTTGACTGCTGAGCTTCCCCCACATCGTAGTCTCAAGGGAGGTAATCTCCATCACTCCCACTCTATCTCGGACTATCAATCCTATATCTTTGTGAACTACAAGGCTCAGCCCCTCACTCGGCATGGGGGTTCCTCTGCATCACTACATATTGGATAGCCAATCACTTAGTGTTATTGTTAGAGTCCCTGCACACTCCCTATCACCTTATCACACCTTGACATGCGACCACCAGGGCTATATCACAGAGAAGTAGTATGTATCTGTCTAGGGTCACTTCTCCCTAGAAACACAAGGAAATCAGCCTGGGGTGACCACGAAGGCATCTCCCACTGCCTCAGAGTCTGTGTTGTAGACCAGCCCAAAAAGCCCTCACTCGCGGGCATTCCTAGAGTGCCTGCAGAAGTGTGTCCTGTTGACTGCATCCCCTCAGGCAGCGATGATTGTCATTCTTTAAGGGACACCGCTCTCTGTTTACAATGCAGATGTGTATTTTGCTGCTTTTTTTAGGTTTAAGACTTGAAACCCAGTTTGCCTGATAGCTATGAAATAATGCATGAATGGGGCTTGTGCAGAAACCTATACTGCACATTTTTATTTGTTTAAAAAAAGCGGTTCTGGATTTAAATAAAAACCTACAGAACTAAATACATCACCACCTGCCACTTAAAAAAAAAAAAAAAAAAAAGTGGTTCTAAAAATGCAGAAAAACAATAATCATGGAAATCTATGGGGAGAGATCTTAAATCTTTTTTCTTTTTAGACAACAAAACCCAAAAGTAATTAAACATACTTTCAAACTGCCGAAGTTTAAAACTATTTCAAAAGCAACTTTCAAGATAGAACTTAAAAAAGTTTCAGACTAAAAAACAACAGAGGGTTGTGACGGAATGTAGCAAGTAGAGAAATGGATTGTGAAACAAACTTAAAGAATACGGTTGAAGTGGGGCGTCAAACCGGCAAAGCACAAATTTGAAACACAAAATATTCAACAGGAAATTTAATATAGCAGAAACAAATCGAGACCAAAAAACAATTAAAGATGAAAACGAATCCAGAAACAAACATATGAATGTGTCTAATAACAAAAATTAAAGATGAATATGAATACATGGAAAGTATCATCAGAATGGGATAACAGAGAAGACCACTCTCTCAAACTACACAGTGTTTGACTAACACATTAAAGGAGAAACAAATGTGAAATACCGAAGAGCAACGAGTAAGAACAAACGTGTCAATCCAACACAAAACAAAAAATGGGAGAGGTTAGTGTGACATATTCTGTGTGTACATATATGAAAATATTAAGTGGATCCAGTGTAACACAATGGGACTATATGTAAGAAATCGGAGATACTTAGAAATGGTCATAGGTCTCACTTGCATACCCTTATAAGCACGTGAATCATGCTGAGACTCTTAGCTTGTCAATTTGCATAAAGTAAATCGGCAAACTATTCCTAACCTCGCCTATCCCGGCCACCATTTGAGAAATTATTTTCTGGGGCAGAGATACTCTGCCAAGGTTTATAATGGACATCTTACGATTTCAGTTACCTGAGATGCAAATTACATGTGCCGGGGATGAAGCCTGAACAGGAGATGGATTTTGGCTGCACCAATAATTGTGCAATGAGCAAAGATGTGTTCAACCACCTGTACCCTGTTCTCTGCCTTTAGTCCTTCGCCTGCCCACCACTTCTCCTTCCCCATTTAATTACAACTCAGTCTCTCTGCTCTAAGATACAACAGTTTACAGAAACTTTCATATTAGACACATACAACAACTAAGTTTGGAATCATGGTGGATGCAGTTATGGTTCCAGTTTACACAATGCAATCTTTTTGCTCTGCATACTTGAGCTAAAGTACGTGATAATTCATGGGCATGTAGAAACTACAGTTACCATTGTAAATACACAGTGCAATCAGGATATTAAAAGAAGTACAGGACCTGGAGACATAATGGAACCAGAAAACAAGCTGTTAAAACAGACGTGGTGAGCTCTGCTTGGATGCCTCCATTTAAATGCCACAGTTGCCAATTCACAAAATGTTTTGAAGCTTAGTGAATCAGGCCCAAAGTTTGGCTCTTGTTCAGTATTCCAGTGCTTCTTCTGATGATCTCTAAATTATGTGGAGCATTACAAATAGGTGACTTGTGTATTTGAGACACCACTGTGGATTTTAAGTGATGCTGTAGAATAATATTTTCAGGAGATGAATTGTCCTACATTATCTTTAGTAATGTTAAAATGGCATGTTAGCGCATGTTTAAGTTGTATGTAACAGTAATATTCCATCTGAGGCAGTTCAAATTCTAACCGCATCTGACCAAATGTCATCAAGACGGTTTTACACCAAACATCTATCACAGCAGTGATACCAAGTCTGTCCAGAAGGCAAAGACCTGTAGAGACTCAAACCTAGGCAGAAGTTAACTATACCATGGTGGGGGTTTTGTGGGGATATTCTTCCACGCAGATATCAGTGGGGATTTCCCTGTCTTTTTTACAGCTCTTGTTGGGGTTGGCAGATTAGTATACCAGGGTCTAGGTTATAAAGAGCCCACACATATCATTTTTGACCCCATAGTGTGTTGGGAAATAGTAAGAAAAGGCTCTTGTGGGAAGCAAATTCCCACTTGTTCACCTCAACTACCAGAGACACTCAATAATATCTCTTAGTGTCTTGTAGGGCTAGCTCCCCATCATAGATCTGTCTCTGCGGGGCAGTTAATGCTATACGCAGGATCCTTCATCCTATATGAGGATATGCACTAATGCTTTCATCTGTCAAAAGAAAATATCCTCTTTCCAACATGGGCTATTTTGGAGTATGTAAAAATAGTTTGGGCAGTATAATCATTTCAAAGACAGTGGCCCTACGCAGCAGAGAAATGGGAAGCTTGCACAATGTAACAGACCAAAAGAGCAACCTGAACCAATTTATATATTTCTGAACAGATAAACAAAACTTTATTTTTATATCAAAACAGGTTAGCTGCAGATTAATATGTGTCTGTTAAGTTGTGCGACAAAAAGAAAATACATAGTTCACTATCAGTTCTCCTCATCACTCGAGTACTGATGTGCCATCTGCTGCCTAAACTGCTTAAATGAAGAGTACCGTGACAATGCATGAAGGTTCTCTGTAACTGCTGTTTTAGATAGTTTCTCATAACTCAAAATGCTCAAAGTCAACCTAAGATTGGTTCTTGAATGTCTCAATTAAACCTCCTCCACCTGATTTTGTTTTATTCTCGTCACTGAAAATCTGTTCTGAGCAGACATATAGGTCAAGAGTAGGAGATTGCTTTTTTGAGTTCCGTGGGCCGCCATCGTTCAGGCCCAGAAGAGGCTCAGGCAATCTTTCATGCTAACTACTACAACGCTCCTTTAATGGATGTATCCAAAATTAAATCAGTGGATGGCAGAGAAGAAAAAATGCTGTAGTAGGTTTACTCAGTGGCCACAAATTACAATCAAAGGCAAAAACAATGATTTGTTTATTGCCCCCAGACAAAAGAGACTTTTACACCATCCCTCCAGTTAAAAAATGCCAATGAAATATAAAATAAAATGCCTTACAATAGAAGCGAGAAAATAACTCCACGGACAAGAGCATGTACCAACAAGACCGCCTGCAGCCCGTTTACATGAAAGATCATAAGTGTACAGAAATATTTAGGAATTTGATACATATTTTACAATTTAATATTGGAAACACATGAAAGGAACGTTTACACACACACCCAATTGTATGTTATGTATACACAGACACAATTTTTGCTTTCACAATCTTCTTTCCTTCCTTTTCTTCTTTGCCGTCTTCCTCTTTTCCCTTCTCCTATTCTTTTATTTTAGTATCCCATACAGAGTTAATGGCAAAAGTCTACAGATGTGGCATACTCCTCCAACAGACCACAAAAGCAGCATGTGCCAATAAATATATATATATATATATATATATATATATATATATATATATATATATATATATATAAAACTGCTTTGTAGGTCAAAAAAGTGACTCTTTCCAAAGTGACAATGCCTCAATCCATACTTTTAACTGCACCTCCCTTGTACAGTTCCATTTACAAAGCAACATTTGTTGACCAGTTCTAGGAACTTTCCTAAACCAAAGTAGACAACAAAATACACCTACATAATCGGAAAGAGCTCTAAACAATATCAGCAGTGGATTCCCTGCAAAAGGAAAGGCCAAATGTTTTATTGACATGAGCAAAAATATCCTGCCAGCAGTTCTAGGCATTCTGATAAGGAAAACATATTAAGGTAAGTTCCACAATCTTGCACCATCTCCAGCAATTCATAGTCTTAGTAAGGTTAAGCTTTGATTTCGATTAGACTCCAGGATAGGTGAAAATAGATGTTTTGTTATTAGTTTTTTTGGATATCGCACCTCTTGACCCACTGACTTGGAGTAATGCAGTGATTAATTTCAAGACTCCGATAAATTCATTGGACAATTTAAGCTGAGAAAACATAGCCAGCAGACATATTGTACCCAACAGCCTCGCCTGCTACCTTAGCTGTGCCACTTACACACAGACACGTGCCCTTGAGGTAAATATTCGCTAGTAATTCCCAACACGCATATGTGACCAGAGAAGATCAGAAACTGGCAGTGAATTATTGAAGACTGTGCAATGGGTAACATTCATTCTGACTGGGTTACCTCCACTCACTGTCTATTTGAAGGCCCCATGATAAACTGCTGGTTTACTACAGCAGTTCAGTTTTGCTTTGTGGTCATGGAGCCAGGCAGCGTAACAAGTGCCTAGAGGTAATTCGATTCACAAAGGTAGAAGGGACAAGCACATAACGTATCAAAGGACCTGTGTATCCTTTCTGACAAATGGATAGTAAAGATACAGGCTATGCCAGCATGCCTAAACATCTCAATACTAACCAGGCAGTCCTGTTGAGATCCTAAAGATCTGCCACACATTGTTTGTCAGTAGAGGACTCTCCCTAACAACCTTTCACAATGCAAGTTCCCAGTAGTCAGCTACTTAGAGCACCGATATCCTATAATGCCACACAAGATGCACATAACGCAGTTCATACTGACAAATCTCTTCAACTAAAGACTCATGCTGACAGTCATATAAAGCATGACTATAATGCAGCCAATTGGGGAATATTTCTCTTCTCCGCTCAATCTTTGACATCTGTTACCTACCACTTGTGGATACATAAGATCAAAGAGCGGATGACCTCCTGCCACTGCCAGCACAGGAAACATATTTGAGAACATAAGAAATAAAGACAATAATGGGACCTGTAGAGCCAATCAGAGCTACCATCACATACTCTAGAAAATGCATGTCTGTCTCTCACATTTCCTCATCCACCACATCGCTAAGCGCTTGCTCCATAATACAATAACCATTCCACAGTAGTCAACATGCAGGAGATGGAAACTCTTCTCACACAGGCGTAAAGAAAACACTCTTTCCACCACGTACTCACAACTGCGTAGCATGCCACCCATTAAGGAAGCACTGCAGTGTGCTGTACAGAAGTAGTAAGCACTATATAAATGCTATACAACACAATAACATGTACACATTTACCCGAAGTTTAATGAATATTACGTTAATTACACTGAAATAACGCTGCTTAGAATCACACATGAGCCAGTGTTCCGCTATATAAAACTGTTTAGTATTAAGCAAGAGTGGTTAGCAAACACTAATGGAGGACACCTAATAACAGTCAAAAACATTCTTGATTTTTAATATTTTGCCAGATTGTTGATTTCCCTAGCAAAGTCTTAGCAGACTGTAAATGTGAATGAAGCACTGAAATAGAACTTCTTTCCATATAGTTGTGGCAACACTTGGTTTAAGATATTAATAGTACAGGGGTTATCTTCGGAGTGTGTCCCCCTTACCATGACTAAAGTGCGGGTCACTACTTGGACAGGGTGTAAACTGACTGCTAACTAGACACCCCATTTCTAACAAGGTTAAAAACTATTTGTACAAAATAATAGTAAAAGACACTGTCAGATAAAAGTACATAATGTCTGGTATGTTACTCAACATCCTGGTGAACATCCCTGTGAAGTTAAACACAGCTCTCAGATCCCACTACCTGAATCTTTCTTTGCACATAACATTCTTACTAACAGCATATAGCAGAAGCCACGACTAAAGTTCTTTCAACAGCCATACGTGAGAAATGAGTCGCCAAATTGATAAGCAAAGCAGAAAATTTAACGAAAAAAGACATTTAGAATACTGATTTCTTTAGAGGAAAGGAATAATATCCGATTGAGAATATTAGTGATACATATATAAAGAACCGTCAGTAGTAAGTCAGCAGGGTGTTACAAATATATAAGCCCTGCATGAAATGTCAGCATATTTTCTATGATACAGAGGCACTTTGTTCAAAATGATACATTTGTAATAACATGTAACTTTTAGGCGTGGTTAAAATTGTAATACTTCTAAGCACATGCAACATTATTCACTCCCATGATTCTAGGACAGTCACTATATCAATGCAAGAAATTTACAACCTTCTGGTACTCTAATATTAATTGTTTTATTAGAAGAAGTTGCAATAAATATACTTTAATGGTAATGATAAAGTTTTTATATGATCGATACAAACAATGCATAGCCTACTTATGCAGTTCTCATAATAACAAAAGCATAACTTATTTTAAAGGAGATGTAGCGATGACAGCTATATTCAGCCGAATGCCCAAATCAGTGATTTTGCTGACTTAGTAATAACAGTTGTAATTTGATATGGTAAATAGAAGTGTGATAAGCGATATCCAACCTAGTGGCATTGCTAAAAGAAAGACATTGTGTACACATCCAAGCTTTTGAATTTGAAGTGTGATGGTCTGTGGCAACAAACTGTATTGAAAAGCAATCAACAACAGTGGAGTGGTTTGTGCAAACACATTCCTGAAGCAACTTAACACTGGTTTTGCGTTTCAGTCAATACCACAACAATATTTTGTCTTGAATGATAGCCGCTACTTGGAAAGGAAATCCATTATAAGGCAGCCATGAGTTCATATCGAGGAACAAGCACTAGCTCACAGATCATTTAGGGGTGGAACAGAAGAGAGACCATTAAGTAACTAGGGAATCGACATAGAGCCCCACAACTGGGTGTCATGCTTCATCACTGGCCAATGATGAAGCACAACAACTAGGCGGTGGGCATTCCTTACGGAGTTTGTAAATTGTTTACAAACCTTTATGACTTTCCTCAAGTAGGTCTGCCCTATTCAGATCATAGCTCAAATAGAGACCCAATGGCACCTGCGAAATTAGGGTATTTCACAGGCGTGGACTCTTTTTTGTGCAAATTGTTTACTTTTTGTGATGTACATTTTCTAAATATGCCTGCTTCTCCATCCAGACCCATAAGTAATCTGTTTATAAAGAATGCCACAGAATTAGAAGATTTTCGCTATACAGCAAAACTTGCAGATGTATGGGCTCTTTACACATAACATAAAACCATATCTACTGATATCTGATCCACGTATTCCTAAAATAATCACAGAACTACAGATTTGGCAACTGAGCCATGCTGGGTGCTTAATTAACCTACCACCTCATTTAAGGATGCTTTGCCTTGATAAAAAAAGGACCATCACATCGGAGTGAAAAGTCAAAACAAAACTGACTAAAGGAAAACAAACTAGACTCTATATGCAAGTTAAATATTTAGTGGCCTTGGCAGAGAGAGGTACTGAAGATGAACCGCCTTGCAGGACATTTTATAGTAGAATATTTATCTGGACAACTTACTCCTCTACTTCGGAGTATTACTCAAACTCCATTATGTCCTGTGATCTACGTGGTCTACTGCTCCTGCTAGTGTACTTGGCCCATATCTCTTTTGAAGTGATAGAGCCAGAAGTCGGTCAGTCTGTGCTGTGAGGGTGGCCAGTAAGAGAGCAAACATTGCCTGTTTCTCTATCTCAGTTTTGCAGCTCAATTATATCCCTGTTTTTCTCCTTCTGCATTCCCCCCCACTCTTTCTCTTCCTACTAATTTCTTCTTTTCCTGCCTTTGTCTCTGTTTCTCTGGGTCAAAGTCTGATGATGAAAAATAAGTCCTGGCCCTCATCAACTACAACCGGCAACACAATATAAGCACTGGTCATAGTTTATTGTAGGGTAGTTACTAGACGGCTGCTTTGTACTTGTAAATATGTTCAACTAGTATTAGGAGTCTAGACTAAATGGCCTTTGAAGACACTGGCATGCATGCACCTCTAATACAATAAACTCTAAAATCAGTGGTTTCCGTTGTAGGTTCACAAAACTTCAAAAGGTGCTGTAATGTGCAAGCAAACTACTTGGATGACAACCCAAAACCAGGCCAGATGCCATCCAGCTTATGAAGACAAAATTACGTTTTACAGGACAAAACCGCATTGTAGTCTTATTGTAAGTCAACCATTCTTTGTTTTAGGCCCAAATAGCCTTCGGGAAATGGTTAGCCCACTCAATTAAGACACAGTGCTTTACCCATTGAAGCCATCTTTTTCAAATATTTTATATGAATCGGCTAGTAAGTAACAATGCACATGCAGCTCAAAATCTCAAATCCTTCATTCCAATCAAGGGCAATTATTTACAATTGGACATTTCGGTTGTACTAAAATGACAGACACGAATGACATGCAGATGTTTGTGTTAGGGACTAAAATACAAAACAAACGAATGGAATCACCTTGTACTAGTCCACACACTTACCAGACCTCCAGTAGGCATGCGGTGAGGACGGCTTGTCTTCATCTGAACTCGCCATTTCACACTGATGCATCTAACCACAAACGTCTCAGGCTGAACAACCGAAAAGTCCAGACATGATTAGTAGAGGTTAAAGACCATCACCATGAAATTAAATGAAAGCACTGTTAGTAGAGTTGAGAACATGACATGAATCAAAAACAAAACAAGACAACATATTAATCATTGTTCAGTCCTCTTAAGATTACATTGTACACAATCAAAACATTTTGAAAATGTTTTTGTTAGTAACAAATTACTTAAATCAAACATTCCCAAATGATGACCAAATTGGAAAATTGTACATCTTTAACAGGTATTTAACTCATCTGATTTTTTATTAGTTTCTGTTTTTAGAATCACATATCCCACGGCAAATTTGACAAACACAATAGGAGCAACCATTCCCTGCATGCAAATAGACAAGGTGCTTCATTTCGACTATGCATGACCAGCCTTTTTTATCCTATGAAGCACTCCATTTGCGTGTTATGACAGTTGTATTCACTCCCTGGTCCTCTAGATATGACAGAGAACGCAGGACATGCTGAAGGTGAATAGCATGCAACCTGGTCTTTTATAGAAAGGAGAAGTCCTAAGATCAGCACAAAAGGAAATATTGAATTTATATTTATGATTAATAATTTGCGACAATCGATTTAAAAATGGGATTAAAAGAATAATTGAGAGACAGTTGTCCCATGTCAAGTGTTATTCTGGAAAAATGGAATACATATTGTAATGTATGTATTAATTGAAGTGCTTTCTGAAACAGCCTACTTGCCTGATGCAGACACCTTGCACCTCTTTACGGTCTCTGGACAGATTATGGGACTTTCATTCGGAACTACCAGAACAGTACAAAGACATCATCACATATTTCTTTGAGTACTGCTAGAAAGAACTTTCAACTCAACCGCTTTTTATGGCTTTTATCAGCATTTGTTTTCAGGTCGGATTTGCTCTGAACTAGAATAAAATAAAAATATTTCAATACATACAGTTACAACCTCTCAAGATAAAAGCGTTAAGGCAGCATAAGGACTTCTTTGGCTCCTGCCACACAGAGCCCTCATGATAATTTTTTTTATTGGCTGATACCTAGACCTCATTTGCCCCTCCACTGCATACCCAGAACTGATGTAAGCTCTACAATAAAATGTTAAGAACCCACATTGTTCAAAACTAGTCGACTTGCGCCTATGGTTTCTGTACATTTAAATACTTTGGCCACTGATGAAACCATATTTGAGTAAGCAAAAAAAAAAAAAAAAAAAAGGACAATCATATTTTCACTATTAGATGTGGTCTACCATTCGTAGTCCAGTGGATTTCCCACATGGTAAAAAAAAAAAAATTGCAAGAGTAGGCATGGCAAAGATGTGCTTTTTTAGGGTCGAGCCTGCGTTGCATGCGCATCGCAGCGAGACGCTTAAGTTATTAGAAAAGGGCTCGGAGCACTGTCGACGTCACGGTAGTGTGCTTGATTGGTTCGTGGGCTTGCCTAGTATAATCTGCTTGCTTTCAATAGTGGAAGGCATGCACACGTCATGCCTTTTCCGGTGGTTAGCCCTCCTCGAGCGCAGCGACCAAGTACAGAAAACATACGAGGCTCGCTGTTTTCTGTCGGATCGTGGGCTACTTTTTCTCTATTTTCCTAGCGCGATTTCGCTTGGCAGAAGTCGAGCGCTTACACAGTTAATTTCACTTTTTTACGTACATAAAAGGACTTTTGCCGATAGATGAAAAGTTTACAACGCGATCAGCTCTAACATGAGCAAACGCGAGACCCGTTGAATTGCAAGTGCTTGTTATCATTTATCTCCAGTGGTAAAACATTTTTCCCCTGTGCGAGAGATCCTTCTCCTACACCACCATGAAATCTGTGGTTTAGTCTTTGCTCTGTGGTTTCCCGTTAATTTCATGAATAGGAAACAACCTGTTAAAAACTTTTCAATGGGAACAAACATAAAAAAATATATACGTTTTCATAACTGTGCTGGACAACCACCCAAAAATTCCCCCAGGTCTTTCAGTGGATGGAGATGTATGCTAAAAACTCTGCAGAAATGGCACCATGTCTGCAGCCATTAAATCCGATCTGTGGAAAGAAATTTCCACTGGCCCCGATTTCTGTGCACCGTGATCACGAAGTTTATGCCGTTAGATCAGTAAACACTGCTTACACGCATTAAAAAAAAAAAAGTGAATCGTTCAAGTGATTTCGCTATACATGAGGAGGTATAACCTGCATTGTATCGAAGTTAGAATCAATAAATGAATTGGCTGTTGAGAGAGGAAGATATTTTTATGTTGAGGTAGTATTATGGGAATTCGCTGACATAATTGCTGTGAGTTATGGGATAATGGACTACTGCCCTTTGCTGTGTAAATCACCAGATCTTTACATAATCTGCAATATAAAATGTGTGAAACTGGCTTAATTTTGACTCCTTATCAATGATCTTTTGTTCTACTTACACCCTTCACAACCTCGAAAAACTGGAATGTATTTTACCATGAAGTAAAGAAATAGCTTAAGACCTAAGCATGCCAGAGGCAGTCATGAGAAGGTACAGTTTAACAAAGCATTGGCGAGATAGACAATTTAAAGCACGAATTTTGCGCTAAAGAATGGTTATATGATGTTTGCGCTACTGTGCAAAACAAGAAGAGATTGGAGTCACCTAAAGCAGGTGGTCCCTTTTCGAAAAATCAGTTGGCCCATAAGATATTTCATCGATTGATTGTTGCCCGTACTTCCTCGACTGAAGCCTATTTTATTGTCATGGTTTTCATAAATTTTATTTTATGACGTAAAAGGTTAATTGAAATAAATACTTGAGCACGTGAGTTCAGAACGTGCTCCTGCAGCATGTGTCTTGAACAAGCTCTTCAGCTGACTGTTACAGTCAGGGTCAGATTAGCCTATGAGGCAATCAGGCAGAGCCTGATGGGCTGGTCTGAGATAGATTTTGGGGCGGGATTTTAGCAGTTCTGGGCCAATTTTATGGCCAGGTGGGCCAGTGTTTACTACTACTTTCCTCATATTACCACTTTTTAGGGTCGAGCCTGCGTCGCATGCGCTCGCGCATGCGTATCGCAGCGAGACGCTTTAGGTATTAGAAAAGGGCTGGGAGCTGAGTCGACGTCACGTCAGTGTTTTTCATTGGTTCGTGGGCTTACCTATTAAAATCTGCTTGCTTTCATTAGTCGAAGGCATGCATACGTCATGCCTTTTCCTGTGGCCAGCCCTCCTTGAGCGCATCGACCAAGTACAGAAAACATGCGAGGCTCGCTGTTTTCTGTCCGGCTCGTGGACTACTTTTTCTCTATTTTCCTAGCGCGATTTTGCTCGGCAGAAGTCGAGCGATTTACACAGTTAATTGCACCTTTTCGGGTTACGTACATGAATGCACTTTTGTCGATAGGTGAAAAGTCGGGTTAGGAGTTTACAACGCTATCAGCTCTAACATGAGCAAACGCGAGACCCGTTGCATTGCAAATGCTTGTTTTTTTAGCTATCAGCTTCACTACTGGGGGTCACCTTTATTCTGGTGCGCGGCCCTATTTCTTGTCCCAGTTCGAAACTGGTTACAGTGGAACTTGCCACACCATGCATAAAATGTAATATACAATCTCAATGATTAAACTGTTGCTCTAAATTAATGCATCAATTACGTCCATCATTTATTAATATTGCAATGTTTTTTTTAGGAGGATTAACTGCGAAACGACTAACACTTCAAAGGCAGGCTTTTTTTTTTTATTAAACTGAAGCTGGTCTGGGTTTGGTCGTTATCGATCGTTACGTAATACAATGCTTTCGTTTGCTCTTTTCAGCTAATCCTTTGGCGATGAAATTTTTTGAAAAATGCCCCTGTGATTGTGTCAATCTGTTTGTATAGACCATGCCAGCTGATTCAGTTCTATGTTGTTTATTCACATAGTTCACATGTGCAGGTGATTTTTCCTCCACTACTCTGAGCAGTTCCTGTGACATCACTTATTTGGAAGTAGGCTCCATCACTTGTTGTTTTTGCTTTGTCGCCCTAAGTGGGAAGGGTATGCCCAGACGTGGGTCCCGTGCTTCCCATGCCACTGGATTCAAGCTAGCCTGGCTGATGAGGGGTGAAACCCCAAAACCGGTCCCAGGATGCTTGTTTCCGGTCCAGTGAGGACCTGGCTTGGCAGTTCGGTCTGGACTGTTCCCATGAGGAACAGGGTCAAGACTGATTTGCATATGGCTGGGTACAAACTGGGGTGGCATGGTGAGCAAAAGAACGATGGATTAAACCCAGATCTATGACTGGGGGCGAGTGCTTGACAATGTTCAGCATTCCGTCCATCACTTGTTGATTTTGCTTTGCCGAATCAGAGGCACTGTAGAGCACGGAGGGCTTCCAGCCGCTGTAACTATCAGTGACCGGGACCATACATACTTCATGACTAGACAGAGACCTGCCGCCTAGAATGTGACCCGCCTGGTCAGTAACGTGACCAGGACAAACCAAGGTAACAATTCTTCTATATACTAACAACTTTTTAGACAGTGACATGCCAATTTGTCTCAAGCTAGCAGTGACAAGCCTCGCTAACAACAAGTTTCTGTTGCTGTGCAAGCACATTCTTCGACAGCCAGCAGAGCTGGCTAGCTTTTTATGTCTTTGTGCCTTAATAAAGATGTCTATGGGCGGATTGTGTCTGAATCCGAGACAGATGTGACCAAAGCTGACAACTGTAAGGTAAAGTTGACGGGAAAGATGACACAATTTCAAAATCTCAGTTGACAGCTCAGTGTTATCCATTCAGCCTGCACCCGTGGGATTGTTTTTGAGCAGCGTTTGTGTTCATAAATCTCTGCTGATGTTAAAATCAAAACGTTTCACTGCGATATTTGTCTTCTTGTCGATGTGTGACACTGATATGGTGTTTCTGAGGTATATTCATGGTCCCATTTAAGAACCTGCTCTTCGACACTTTTTAGACTTCCTTTTAAACTGCAGGGCGTGGATTATACCTGCAGATTTGCCGAAGAGCAGTTATCATTCAGTTATACTTACTTCTAACACAGCAGCGATTGACTGCACCGTCCCCAACACTCTTCACAAAACACCAAGGGTCTGATAAACCAGGCCCTCAGCATTTAACAAACGTGTGGCATAGTTTGAATGCGGAGTAGATCATTGGTAATCTAACCTACAAGTCTACTGAATACAAACGATGTGACAAATCTATTAAGTAGCACTACTCTTCCAGTCACAAAACAGATGTGCTCCTGCTAAAAAGTCTGATGACACCATAAGCCACTACTGGCCCGGAGGTTCAGCTGTAATCTTCCCTCCTGTACACATGAATGAAACGTCACTGCTCTGGAAAAGCGAAAGAAAACAGCATAAATTCGTTGCATGTTAAGATTGGTAAAATAGGGTCAAAGCAGAATGCAAATAAACCAACGTGTTTCTCTCAAACTTCTTCCTATAAATGCCATGATGATAATGTTGTTAATGAAAATTGCACCTCTTTTTATGTTAACCATTTGAACTGTGCATTCTGAAACGTAACAAAAATAAATGAACTGTTTCACTGGCTGCCTCCTGCAACTGTAAACCTCTTTCAATGGAGTACAATAAGGTGATCAAGTCTAGAATTCTTCAATTCACAAATTGACACAAACCTGGGCTAAAAATCCGTTAGAGTTCTCCTGAGAAACATCTCCCATCAGTCTGGAAAGGGCTGCAGCTGAAATTTTTAAACTGTTTCTGCCACCCCAGAGAATGTATTCATTTTGGCATTTTGATCTTGCCTGGCGTTGCCTGCCCTTGGGTAACATGTAGGATGTACAAAGCACTGACAACATGCATGTATGTATGTACTTCCACCGAGCTATTCCTTCCGAGATTTTTTTTTTTTTTTAGCTTCCAAGTTGTGGATTATGTTGTTTTGCTATCAAGTATTTGGGCAATGAAGTTCTATTTCATTCCTGGAGCATATGGACATTTAATATAAAGTTAATCAGAGATGCTGCACGAGTCTAAAAACAAACTAACCAATAAATAAAAAGTAGCACCTTAAACCAGCCTATAACATGTGAATTATTCAATAATTTATAGTATTCTTTGTGTACGGCAAAACCTATTGTGTTCAGCCCCTTCACATTAAGCCATGTCTGGTGGCTCAATGGACTAACCCATCCGCTCAGAAACCTGTGTTTAATCTCATGACTACAGGCCGAATGACAGGTTGGTCCAATCGGCCTTTCATCTGTCTGAAGCCCATAAAACACATACCACATGTTATGTTGCAGCATGGACTGGTCTAATTAGGGAAGTGAATCCGTCCCAGTCCATGCTGTGTTTTCCCCTGCCTGCAGTTGAGCAGGTGGTGTGCCCCTGACGTCAGGGGACAGGCAAATAAAGATGGACCGGGCTCATGGGGCCGTCGGTGATCAACTAAACTGGTGTCTGGAGGTCAGTTATTGAAATTGTGTTACAGGGCTGGTCACACAACAAATTGGCCACGAGGGTGGGATCCCCGGCCTGCGGTGGTGCTTCTGTTGTGTCCTTGTGGAGGTCCTGGCTGTGTTGGTGTCCCGCCTACGCGACTTCCGGCAGCCGCGTCGCAGCGATTGTGCTCCTGCCTGCTTGACTCTTTCTTTAACGCGTCTTGTGGATTTGGGTTTGTTGGCCTGGAGACCGCGCGTTTGGACACAGGGCTGGGTGCTCCGGGCTGGGAGGCTTGATGGCTCTGCCCTCCTTGTGCTCCGTATGCTGAACAGAGCTATTCTACGGCCTGTATACAGTTTTTCCCTGACGCTCGCAAACTGGTGGCTCCGCCCTCTGTGTGCTCCGTGTGCTGTAAGGAGCTTTTCTACCGCCTGGATCCGGTTTGCCATGCTGTTTGCGAAGTGGTGGCATCCCCTTCCTTGTGCTCTGTGTGCTGCCCGTAGCTGTCTTGCTGCCTGGTTTCGGTTTGGGCTGCCGCCTGCAGTCTGAAGGGCTGGAGTTGATGCTGTTCTGCCTGTGGCTGCCTGTCTGCTGGTGGATAACACTTTTTCTCTGTTGTTGCTCCTCCACATGGACTTTCATGAGTGGAGCCTGTTCCAGGACTATAACTGCATCGTTGTGTTTATCGGGTGCACGTCTCCTCCAGTCCATTTCATCTGTTGTTTACCTGGTGCTGCCATCTTTTGCATTGTGCGAAGTCATTCGTACCAACGTTGGATCCCTTTATAATTGATGGCCCACCCTCAGCTCAGGTGGCTAGGTGGAAGGAATGGGTGGAGAGACTGGAGACATACTTTGCAGCCACTGCTTTGGATGATGACAGGCGTTGCCCCATGCTCTTGCATCTTGGAGGGGCAGATATCCATAAGATCAGAAAATCTGTTGTGGAGGTGGGGCCAACTTATATTTATCAGTCATTAAAGGGTGCTCTTACAGCATATTTTGAGCCGTTAGCCAACCCGGATTATGAAAGGTTACTCCTAAAACAGGCTCATCAGCTCTCAGAGGTGTTGGTGGATACCTTTTATGCGAGACTACGAGAACTGGCGAGGACCTGCACTCTGCCGGATGCGGAGGATGAGATTCAGGCCCAGTTCATTCAGGGCTGTCACTCAGTTAAACTGAGGGAGAACATTTTACAGGTGCCGGGATGTCCATGGCTCACATGCTCACACTGGGGAGATCAAAGGAGCTGTCGAAAGTATGTGTGTCTCATATGGAGGCAGCCCTCCAAAGACCGGTGAAAACTGAACCTGTGAATGTGGTTACCACTGCTCCTGTGGATCGAAGGCAATTACCCATGAAGTTACGTACAGCGTCTCAAGCCTGCTATATGTGCGGAGGGGCTTACCCTCATCAAGGACAGTGCCTTGCTTGGGGGAAACGATATGTGAATTGTAACAAACAAAATCACTTTGCCAAGGTGTGTTGCTCCACTTCCTTTAGGAAATCAAACCAGCCCAAGACAGTGCATACCGCACAGACCCACCCCTCAGACGAGGGTGATGGAGATATGGATGACGATGGATTCGAAGGCACCATCCATGTAATACATGCCATGCAATCAGGAGGCAGTCCGAGGAAACGTATTCCTAAATGCAACATACTGGTGGGAGGCAAACCAGTGGTGTCACTAATAGACACAGGAGCCTCTATTAACCTCATGGCTCTCCAGGTGATGAAGACACTTCCCCTTAAACCAACACTTCGCTCTACTACAACGGGAGTGTTTGCGTTTGGGTCATCCATTACGCTTCCTCTGGCCAGAGTGTCTAAAGCTGATGTCATGCATGAGGCCCAGACCGTTAGCACCAATATTTATGTCACCAAGACTGGGTCGGGCATGCTGTTGAGTTGTCGGACTGCTGAGCAGCTGGGCCTGGTGTTGTTTGCATTCAGTGTCCATCAAGAAAGTATTGAAGGGTTCATAGCTGAATACTCCGAGCTGTTTAATGGAATTGGGTGTTTGAAAGATAGATTGATACATCTTCACATTGACAAGTCCCTACAGGCAGTGGCCCAGAAAAACATCGTAGGGTCGCTTTCCATCTGCACCCCAAAGTGGAGAAGAGTTGCGGAAACTGGAAATGGCTGGTATCATTGAGAGAGTGTAGGGACCCACGCCTCTGGGTTTCTCCTATTATGGTTACTCAGAAGCCCAAACAGCCTGGGGAGGTGCAGATTTGTGTGGATATGAGGCTACCCAACGCAGCTATCTGTCATGAACGCCACCTAACACCAACTATTGACGATATTGTGGCTGAAGTCAGTGGGTCGAGGTGGTTTTCCAAGATGGAGTTGAGGGCAGGCTACCACCAACTCATGCTTGGCCCTGCATCTAGAGCAATAACCACATTTTCTACCCACGTAGGGCCCCGGCGGTACACCCGCCTTAGTCTTGGGATTTTTAGTGCTGCAGAAGTCTTTCAGGATACCATCAGAAGGACTGGATGGTGTTATCAATGTAAGTGATGATATATTGGTACACGCCTCTATCTTGGAGGGACACCTTGATAGTTTGCGCGCCACATTCAAGCGTCTCCATGAGCATGGTCTCACGTTGCACTGAGAAAAATGTGAGTTTCTTGAACAACAAATTGCTTTCTTTGGATATCACTTTTCTGATAAAGGTGTACTGCCAGATCCAGAGAAGGTACACAATATTCAAATGATGTCTGCCCCTACCTCAGTCACTGGTGTCCGTAGGTTTCTTGGTATGTCACGTACTGTGGCAGGTTCATTCAGAATTTGGCATCTCTTACGGCTCCCCTTCGAGAGCTGACAAATAATAACACTCCCTGGGAGTGGGGACCTGCCCAGGAGAGTGCCTTTTGTGCTACTAAGAATGCATTCTTAGCTTCTACTACGTTGAGGTATTTCGATCCGTCCAAAGAGTCTGAACTGGCGGTGGATGCTAGCCTGGTGGGGCTCGATGCCATCTTGTCTCAACGTGGTGATCAAGGGGAGTGGGCCGAGGTGGCTTATGCCAGCCGATCCTTGACAGAGACAGAACAAAGGTACTCCCATATTGAGAAGGAGGCTCTGGCGGTTCACTGGGGCTGTCAGCATTTTCATCTCTATCTATATGGCCAGCCATTCACAGTGGTGACCAATCACAAACCTCTTGTTCCACTTTTTAAATCGGTCTACATCGACTTCTCCTCCGCGGATAGAGAAGTGGATTCTATAGTTGCAGGACTATCAGTGTACGGTGATTTATCAACCAGGATCCCAAAACCCTGCAGATTATCTGTCGAGGCATGCCAGACCGGTTTCAGTACAGGAGGAGGCTGAGGTGAACGCTGTAGAGAACTAGGTTTGTTTGGTGGCCGAGCGATCCAAACCATTACCGGTGTCCATGCAGACGAATGCCTCCAACTTGCTATCAAAGCTGTTCATACAGGTCAGTGGCATGAAATGGTACACAATCTGTCAAGGGGGACTGAGGAGGCTAGTCATACTCTAGTTGTCCTGCATCATGTCCGGCAGGAACTGTCCATATTGCCGGAGGGATGTTTGCTTAGGGGACTGCGACTGGTGGTTCCCCGATCCTTGTAATCCCGCATAGTGGATTTAGCTCATGCAGCTCACCAAGGAGTAGTGAAGACAAAAGCTTGCCTTCACTGTAAGGTGTGGTTCACCAGGTGGAGAGGGTGGTGCGACATTGCCATCTCTGTCAGGTTGTGGGTCCATATGAGCCTCCACACCGATAATCACTGAACATATTCCCTCCAGGCCTTGGAAGCGGGCCAGTGCCCATTTGGGTGCAGTGCCTGACGGCTGGCATATGCTGGTGGTCATTGATGACTTTTCCAAATATCCAGAGGTGGAGATATTGCATACAACCACGGCTGGGCAGGTCATTCCTCGTTTGGAGAAAATCATGGCTACTCATGGTCTTATTCGGGAACTCAGAACAGACAATGGCCCGCCGTTTTCCAGTCAAGAGTTCGCAGAGTATCTTGTGTGGCGGAGCATTATTCATCGGAAAATTGCCCCCTGTTGGCCTCAAGCCAACGGTGAAGCTGAACGCTTCATGCAAACTTTGAATAAAGTCTTGAGGATGGCGGTGGCCAATGGCAATTATATTGATTATGCCTGGTTTGCTTTCCTGGGAGAGTATAGACCCACCCCTCACACTACTACGAAAGTGTCACCAAGTATTTTGTGTATGAATAGACCGGTGGAAGACACTATACCGCAGTGTGATGTACCTACTGCTCTGCAGGAGCAAGTGAGTTAGAGGATGGGTCAGCGTAAAATTGAAAATGATCGAGTGTCCAAAAGTAGACGAGCGAGGACATCTCCTCTTCAAGTAGGTGATCATGTGTTGGTCAGGAATCGGCATCCAGGCGGGAAGTTTAGACTCCCGTTTGAAATGACGCCATAGACTGTGGTGAAGATCAGAGGTACCATGGTCACTACTGAGAAGTGTCAAGAGTCTGTGACTCGGAATATATTGATTTTTAAACAGTACTGATACTACCTCTACAGACGCTGATGTTCCATCACCACCCCACGACTCTGATGGTATGGAGTCTGGGGATGATTGCCTTGGCACCCTGACTTGGAGCGTGCTACATTTCGAGGTGGCCATATGGAGAAAAATATGGGCTCTCTAGGGATCGCATCTGATGGACGTGAGGGTGGGTATCTGTCAGAAATACTGGAACCACCAGGGCTAGATGGGACTATGGAGACTGTGGTGAGTGTTCCTATGTGGGCTGTGGCTAGGAGATACCATCTTAGGCCTAAACCAATACCATCTAGTAAGTTGCGTGATTTTGTGTTGAGTTAAAGGGGTACTGTGCAGATTTTTGTTGTTTTTCAGGAGTATGGATGGTCCAGGGATTTGGTGAATGTATTTTTGTATTTTGGTGTCCTCGGTTTGACATTGCAGTGTATTGTGGGTGTGTTTTTTTCCCCCCACTTTTCTTTATTTTTGTTTGGGGTGAAGGAGGAATGTTATGTTGCAGCATGGACTGATCTAATGAGGGAGCGGAATCCGTCCCTGTCATGCTGTGTTTTCCCCTGCCTGCAGTTGAGCTGACGTCAGGGGGTGGGCAAATAAAGATGGGCCAGGCTCACAGGGCCGGCGGTGATCAACTAAACTGGTGTCTGGAAGTCCCTTATTGATGTTGTGTTACAGGGATGGTCACACAACACCACTGAGGAGGGTAACAAACTCCTGTTGTTCAGTGCTAAGACGCCTCAAGGTGCAAACATGAGCTTTATAAATACATACTATGTTATGTTAGGAAGGTCTAAAAAGAAGGTTAGAGCATAAAAATACTTCCTTCTCCCCTTTTGGTCAGCGTAGATCCCTGGGGCTACACGGTTAGGAAATATCAGACATTGGAATTTTAACAATTTTAACAAATGCATGTTGCACCAACTAGCCACCAAGATGGTTTGATGCAGAAACAATATGGAATACTGGGAAGGGAATCTGCACAGGTCTTAAACCTGAATACTGCAAAGTAATATACTTCAACCTTTAACAAAAACATGGATAAACGGGTAATGATGTCGTCAGTATTACAAAGTCACCTTCACAAAAAGATGCTACTTATGCAGTATTGTGTGAACTCTCTACTGCCCCCCTACTGGTCAGAGAATTGCTTACAAAGTTCTATGCTACTTGTGCTAAATTTACAATAGAGCAGCTCTCGCCTATTAAAAACTCCTGACTAATGATGAAACTTCAATCTCTATTGTAAACACACAATCCACATCATCCTAAACAAAGGGATCACGAAGAGCGTCAAAAATAAAATGCTTAGTTCATGAGTGCTGGACCAGGAGTCACCTGCAGGCATCGTTCTCGAAATACCTGAAAGCCCACCTTCACATACTGGCTACGTAAACCTTTGTATGAAACAACTCTAAGTCTATGAATGTTATCCATTTCAGTAGATTTCGATATGTGTATCTGCTTTAGTACCAACTTGTCTGGAGGTCTGAAGCTGTACTTTGTGGCCCGCACTATTACACTGCCTAGCAAAGAAAACAGGTCGACTTAGATTAACAAGGGGCAACTGTGAATATACAGACAGACATTCCCACACAAACAGTGTCAGAGCGAGGGCTCAAGAAAGTTAAAGGAGTATTTATTGAAACTTAAAACGATTTGAAAAGCGGCCACACGTTACTGTTGGGTGCTTCTTGTCTGAAAACAGATTTGTGGCTTTCAGCGAGTCGCTATGGCCAGACAGAAATGCTCTTTAAAGGGTGAGAGGAGTAAAAATAAAGTCATAATCGGGAAGAAACTGCCTTGCCTGAATCACTTTAGAGAAAGTCACATAATAGCATCCTCAAATCGGAAGAGCATGTACCCCAGCAGTAAGCGTGCTAAAATAGTCAGAATAAAGCCTGGGAATCCCATATCGGGGTCACAAAATGTAGAAGACCCGCTTGGAAATGAACGATCACTTACTGAGAAAGGCTCATGAAATGTGAGGTAGGGAATGGGTATTTAACCCAGCAAAATAACAAGCATTTACAATGCATCGGGTCTCGCGTTTGCTCATGTTACAGCTGATTGCGTTGTAAACTCCTAACCCGACTTTTCACCTATCGGGCAAAAGTGCATTTATGTACATAACCCGAAAAAGTGAAATCAAGTATGTAAAGCGCTCGACTTCTGCCAAGCGAGATCGGGCTCGTAAAATTAGAAAAAAAAAAAAGTCCACGAGCCCGATGGAAAACAGCGGGACTCGCATGTTTTCTGTACTTGGTCGCTGCGCTGGAGGAGGGCTAGCCACCGGAAAAGGCATGCCATATGCGTGCTTTCGACTAATGAAAGCAAGCAGATTTTATTAGGGAAGCCCACCAACCAATAAAAAACACTGACGTGAAGTTGACAGGGCTCCGAGCCCTTTTCTAAATACAAAAGAGTCTCGCTTCGAAACGCATGCGCGAGCGCATGCAACGCAGGCTCGACCCTAATAAAAAGTACCAACACAAAACGGTTTTGCATGCAAGTGTTTTTTAAATGGGTAGGAGCTGTGAGACATTGACTGCCTAAATTAATCTTAACGTTAGAAGAGTACAGAACTTTTGTGAAAGAAGAGGCCAGTCTATTACAATTATTTTCAAATTCACTCGCAAACTACACACCAAAGGCTATTAAACAATCACTGGCAATGCCAACAGGTCGGGGTTGAAAGGAATGTTTTATGGTATTTTGAAGAGTTACAAGCAAATAGCATGGGACGTGCATTTGTTTGGAAGCAAAGAACTGTAGAATAGTATTGATGTAGGTTAAATGGTCTACTGACAGTTGCACTGTCAAGCCAGACCTAAAAATCCATGTAGGTCAATGACTGCCTTCCTTCCATCTGTGCTGCTGCCAGAAAAAAAACCAATATATATTATCTAGTTGTCTAAGACAGCATTACCATGTCATGTGTGTGCCCCTCTCTAATGGTGCTAACATAATTGTTTGGCCACAGCTGCACTGTCAAGCCAGACAATAAAAAGACTTAACTAGAATGCAGTGGACAGGATGCAAGGTATGGGAGATCACAATGAGTTTCAGTTAAACCAATTAGCAAAAGTGTTGCAACACTCAAGGAGAAAGAACTGCACACTTTATGGTGACTAAAGTAATTGCTGTCTTTCAAGAGAGAGTTCAAGATAACTGAGAGACTTATAAAGATGAACGCCACTGTCCAAGGCAACAAGATGGCCGATACGGAGTGATTCTTATGTCTCTCGCATATCCCCTATAATCCATCATGGTTAGGCTGTACAATTGGATAAATTATGCAAGTGGCCATCCAAGAGCCACTATGAGAGGGAAACGCTATGGTGCCAACAGAGAGTTGACTGGGCACAAACCTGTGGTCAAGCGAGATCCCAAGGTCAAGCAAAGCAGGGTGCTGACAAGATATCGGCAGATGTTGGAAATCAAGGAAGGTGAAGATCGAAATACAGGAAAAGGAGTCAAACCCAAGTGGCTTGGAACAGTGTTAAAGTTGAATCAGGAAGAACAGGCGTATAGCATCCATTTATTAACAACTTGAGTGCCAGGTGCATCCGCTACCCTACCAAGTTGTATTGATGGTTTGGACTCCGGACAATGGGGAACTGTAGTGTTTTAGAATTGAGATGTTGATAGTGCCCCACCACAGCGGGTTGGCTGTATGGAGTAGCAGGTCGGCCAAATGAGTTCGGGGGTATGCAGCGGGGGTCTCCGACCGCATTCCAAGTGCTAAGGCAGAACTGGACAAACAAATCCATAAGGTGGACATGGTGCACACAGAGGGTGTGAAATAAGAGGTGGGGTGCTTGTTGAGAAGTGCACCTATGAGAACAAACACTGCCACACTGATATGAGTACTAAAACTCGAGAACACTAATGCATGAGGCAAGCAGGAACTTTTGGGCAGACGTGGCACCACTGACTGACAAAGGGCTGAGGAATTCAAAAGGATCACTCTGAGCACTTTTAGGTGCTTTCCACCTACTCTTTTGCTCTGATCCCTATAACTGTGAATTCTAATTTCTGACAAAGTTGTCTACTATGAGAGGGCTTGTTTGGTGCTGCTGACCAGAAGGGTGAGTTTGGTAGAGTGGTCTTACAATGGTCCTAACTTCAGGCCTAGTGAAAGATGCTCCTGTTGTCTAGGGACAGACAAGGCAAACAATGTTCCCTTAAAATATATTGAATAAATTACCTAGATTTCAAGGGAAAAGAAAATAAGGGTTAGTACATTCAATGTTCAAAGTTATTAGAAGAGACAAAGAGCGCTGAAAGATAATTTTGCTACACACTTTATTCTTTAATAGGTCGTTAACCAATGGCAAAGAACTAAAGGTGCAACGGCTCTCTAAAAAGAATTAATGCACATTTCACAAAGGTTCTTAGAGACTGTAACATCAAATAAAAATATTTGGAAAGGTGACAGCGAGTAAGATAATGAAGATATTGATTACACTGGACCACCCCAATTAAAGCAGGTTTGTTCCTTGACATAATTCTTCACTTAATCGTAGATTTATTTATTCTGCCGTAAGCAGTATTTTCGATGGACATGAAAAAAAGCTTTTGATTCACTGAGGTGGGCCTATCTATATCTGCCCTTTCACATGATGTGATTTGGACAGCAAATAATAAGTTAGATATTAATATACAAAGACATGAAAGCTTGGGCCTGCATGGGCCAGGTATTTTCAAATCAATAAATTATAGAGAGGGATACCTGACACAGATGTCCACGGTGTCCAATTCTGATGCCCTAGATATTGAGCCATTTGCCTGCAGTGTCAGGGCCCGCTCGTCCGACTACCTATTGTAAATCCCAGGAACATATACTCATCCGACAGCTGAGGTGGATATGGTGGACAATTTCGGATTTTTGTCTGAATTGCAAGTTAAGTGAGAAACGTTGTGGTTATTCTTAATCAAGTTTAGTGCTGCAGATTGTTGATGGATAAAACAGATCCACCCTCATTAAAATGGGGGGGTCAGTCAATCAAGTACCTGGGAATTCAGGTCTACCACTCTGCTGCTGACTTGACAGAATGGAATATATTTAAATCCTTGGGAATGCTTTTGAACTTGGTTATGATCAAGAATGGGTTACCATTGTCAGTGATGGAAAGAAGTGTCCTATAAAAATGGTAATGTCCTATACTTTTTGTATTTTTCCTACATTTACCATTATTTTGGTTACATTATTGTTCAGAGACCACCAATCACTATTGCCAGAGCTGCTTTGGAGGGACAGCTGAACTAGGGTCCTGGAGAAGTTTGCATCTAAGTATCTAGGGAATGCATTTGTGTAAATAACAGCAAATGCTTTCCCAGCTGCATTTCGTGGCCAGATGTATAGTTCCAGATAAACACATGAAGCACATGATTTTGGAAATAAAATATGGCCATGATGCCTCCATGTGGCTTTTGCGAGTGATAATAATGCAGCTACTGAAAGACTATATTTATTAACAGTGGTGCACATATACTAGAACAGATACACAAAGAGTAAAGGCAATAAGTGTACTATACACCCATGCTGCCTTTTTTGAGTCTATATAAATTTGCTGAGGGGCAACAGGAGCATTAGGCACGTTTGATGACATCAGAAAGGATTATAGCATTTCGAATGGCAAATTCCTGTCACATAGTTTAATGACCCAAGCTGTCAGACTGTCTTGGAAATCTGGAGCAGTGGAATCAGAGTATATAGGATATTGTCTGAACTGCTGCCCCTTAATTTGGGGCAGAAGGGTGGTTTTAAATATATATGCCCACATTCTGGAAACGTTCAGACCCCGCTGTCGAGGTTAAAGGATAAATGGTTAGAAGATACTGAGAGTGAGTTGGTCACCATAGAGAAGTTAAGCATGACAAACTACATGGCTTAAGTCTCCAGGAATGCATGTTTTAAGTTCACTTAAAGTAACTGTCTTCATCAGACATATCTAACCCTGGCCAGACTGCAAGATATTTGATGCCCACTCAGGGTGCCATACTAATGTCATCCAGAGGAGACAGATGTCATGAGCATGGTATGAGACGTCCACTGCTATTGCCATTCTGGAATGCTGTGATGTCAAAGACTGTGGAGGCCACCGGCCAGATAGTGCTGAGTGTGCTAGAAGCCTGTCTACATGTGCTTCTCAGAGACTTGTGCTCAGTTAGACAAGAATGCAGGTTTGTGTATCCACAAATATTATTGGCAAAATTAAAAATTGCTATGTACTTGAAATCAATTCTGATCTCTAAAGTTACGCAATGGAGTTGCGAATTAGAGAGGTGGGCACTGGCTGAAATATCCACAATGGTATCAGTGACTACTAGACTAGTAGACTGAGACCAGACAGAAAAACAAGCAGTAGTCCTGGGGGAATTTAGTGAACACTCAGATGACAAACATCCCTGAATCAAAAGAGATGAGTTACAGAAGCAATTGGCACTGAAAGATACATTGAGTTATACCTACTTTGAATCTTAGTCTAACCTGAACTTTAAATCTTTCCTAACCAGAAAGCATATTTAATAGACCTGGGCAGATCATGTTGCAATCTTGCTTATGGAGAAGATTTGTGTTCATAATTGGAAATACTAATCTGCTAAATATTTATCTCAAGCCAATTGTCCTATTAACAGGTTCACTGACCAAGTTCCACGAGTTGTATGGGGTGGGTATTCTAGTTCCCTAAGAAAGGCCATTGTGTTCATGGGATCCCTGATCAAGGAACAAGATAACAAATTAAAACAAAATAATCTATTTACGCTGGAATTAAATAGTATGAGGAGAAACCTCTTGAATTTGGAATGCGTCTGGTGAAAGAGGTAAACTGAACTGAGAAAAGGTGAATCTGAATTACAGTGACTTTATAAAGACAACATCTAAATCAGTATACTATTCATGTATTTTGTGCTCCCAACCTAGCAGCAGCAATCTTCTCTTCCATGAATGAACTTAAAAGTCCTCAGACTAATCAAATAATGGACTCAGTTGAGAGATGTAATCAGTTTGCCAGTTACTTCTCTCAGAAAACTGACTGCCTCATATGTACCTTGTACAGTCAGGAGAATATCTTCTTCCCTAACATCTGTGCATACCAGTTTACATAAAAGTAAACTTGTTAATGAAAAAAAAAACAAGCTTCTCATTGGCCTGCACAGAATACCACCTTATCACCGCCTGCACAGAATACCACCTTATCACCGCCTGCACATCTTTCTTTCATGTCTGAAGAGACTACACAACCTATATTCAGATGTTTAATCTTGTTGACCTCATGTTGTTCCACCCTACAGTCATTTCTTCCCTAGCCCCTCTCTCCTTCCCTCATTTCTTGGTGTTCCCTGACATGCTCATGTAAAATGTCTGGATCCATGTAAAGCATATTAATAGCTGTCTGGTGACAAGGATCTACAGAAAAACTTAAAATAGATCTTATAGTAAGGAAGCGTAGAGCACCAAGATTCCAAATGATGTGCTACCAGCTGACCCTCAAAAAGAATTAAGACTAGATAGTACTTAAGCGTGAATGATCATTAATGCCTCACTTCACACTGTGAAAGTTCCTAACGAACTAAAATATGCATAATTCAGCCCCACAGTAAAAAGAACACTTTAGACTCGGAATTCTAAGCCAATTATAGGCCTTCTTCCCGACTACTTTATTTTTCCAACTATTAGAAAGAGGGGTGTATATTCAATTACAAGAATTTATAGGAGGCTAATGCTAACCTATATCCTTGTCAGCCAGGGTTCTGTCCTGAATGCAGTAAAGATGTAATGGTTGTAAGAAGCCTTACATGAATTAAGCAGAATTTTCAGACACAGCACAGGTTTTGTATTATTAGATTTCTCTCTTACATTTTATATCTCAGACCACCTGACATTACCAACTCATCTTGGGAGTCCAGGACACAGCATTGGCCTGCTTCCAGGATATCCTAAGTTTGCAAATGCAGTAGGTAATACCATCTTCCTAGCCCTCCAGCAAAAGGCCATGTAAGTATGGAATACCTCAGGGTTTCATTGTGTCCCCTTTATTAAGTAATCTGTATATTATCCGGATGGCATAACCAATTGAGTCATTCGGCCACACTTTTTTTAAGGTATTGGAGATGACACAAATAATTCGGAAGATAGCCAATGATCGGGATGACATTTCTGGCAGTTTAATTACTTACATACAAAAGGCTGAGAATTGGATGAGCTGTAACCAGCAAAGCTCAATAGGGACAAGGCTGAGACACTAGCCCCCTCTTGTGTCAACATCCTTCTAGAGTTACCCCTTTCGGCCTCTGAAATTGGGAGATAGGCTGGAACCAGTGTTCTCTGTAAAGAACTTTCGGTTTTATTTAGAAACCAGACTGGATCTTACGTCCTAGATCAACACAGAAGTCAGTGCTTTCTTCAATCTTTGGAGGCTGAAAAAGACATGTCATCTATTCACGTTTCCATGCGTTAATGGTTATTAATGCCATAATCTCAGCAAGCATTGACTACTGCAAAGTATTCTGCTTTATCTCCCATCTAATGCCATTGCTAAACTCCAGCTAACTCAGAACATGGCAGCGAGAATGGTCCTGTGTCTTTCTGGAGGACGGCACATATCTCCTGCCTTAACAAGTGTTCACTGGCTCGCTCTGAAACAGAGATCTGTCATTAAGTATTGGTAACTTGTCCACAAGACTATGTATACAAATCACATATCTCCTCCCTCATCATTTTTATTGGTATCGACCCAAAATATGGCTTCATATCAGATTATCAAGATCTGATAAAAATTCCTAAACTTTAGAAATGCGAGCTGCAGTTCTTCACTGGAACTAATTGCCAACATTGATCAGACTAGAAAGTAAACTACATAAATTTAGAAAGGCATTCCTTTAGCACCAAAGTGTGTTTGGGTGTTTGGGCACTTTGCAAACCTCCAAATACAAACACAAGATGAGCAAGACGAACTACCTTGAACGAATAGGTTGTTAAAGTGTACATGGTGAAATATTGTCCAAAAAGAGTATTGGCATTAGAAGTTTTGAAACTAGTTCAGTTATCTCTCACTGCTGTTCAATCAAGCCCTTGCCTCAATTTGCACAACCACAATGGCCAAGAGCTATTCCACATGCCCTCATACGGTGACAAACTGTGGTACGTGATGGTTATGACACAACTTGACATAGAACATGTTAGACTCACACCCTGGATGATATCATCAGCTAGGGATACACACCATCCGTGTTTAGCTTCTGATGCGATGGCCGCATGGTACTGCATTCAATCCCACTTACCAGTACATAACTGGGAAAAGATATACCACACTCGTGTCCCCGTTTTTTGTGATTATATGTATTTCTTATAACGGTACTTATGAATGTAACTGAAATTTAAGAAAGTTTGTTAAAACTGAATGATAGCCACCCATAACGAAAAGAATAAATTGAGTCATACAAAAGAGTGACTCCAAATTACTCCAAATGTCAGCAAGCCATGTCCAGATTTACTCTAAGCAACTCATCAGCAGTCATTTAATTCCATAATAGTCACAAATACTTGTTGGGCGATCAGGCCCACACTGTGAAGGACAATTATTTCCTGAAAAATTAGGGAGCCTCCTTCCAAAATAATTCTTAAATTAAATGTACTTGCACAAGTGTCTGATTTCCAATCATTGGTTACCTGAAAAAATGTCGATACTTATTAATTGGAAGTGAACCACACTAATTGTAAAGGCATGAAAAATATCTTAAGGAAAACATTTTTCATCTCGTAAAAAATTGTACTACTTCATTTTTAAAAGAGTCTGAGCAGTACAAATCACTTAATAAGTGATAGGGACCAACTGTCACAAACCGATTTGTTGTCTTGCTTGACAAGTCAGGACAGCACGAACAACTCTACAGGGCACTAGAAAGAAATATTTCACTGACAGTACTTGAATAGTTTAAGCGTAGCAACACAGGTTAAACCTTTCAATGATGTGCCTTTTGAACTAACGAAAAGAGGAAGCCACTCCTTAACGATAAACCTTAAAATATGCAAGGCTTAACCGTTTTTAAACCATTGACGTTCTGTGAATCATCTCAAGGAGGAATCTCTGGGAGAACAAATGTTTCTGACAGTGGCATCGAAGCCAGTAAACAAGTCCTTACTTACTTCATAGTGATTCCAAATATATATCTCAAAACAATACATCGACAAGACATTTCCTTGTAATTTCGAAAGTTGTCTATCGTATACATAAAATAGGTTTGAGAGTAACAGGTTGTTTATCAAAAATTCTTCAATTACCCTACTATCCAATATGTTTGCTATTTTTTTTTTTTTTTTTAAAGGAAAGTTTTCAAAAGGAAGAGCAGTGGGAATGTTCATCCTATGCACAATACGTTAAGTGGGTTGGTGCCAAATGAAAAAATAGGGTACTGTAATACAGTGATATCACGAGTTTTTGTTTGAAGCTACAGAAGATGTTTAGGTGTCCTCGTGATAATTTTTGAAAAAATACAATAGTAAGTACACAGAGAGAGTGGGTTCTGGGGAGGCAATGTTTATTGGCTTTCAAAGTTTGGTACTGCTTTAATTGCCAATCCATTAAGGTAATAGTAGTTCGTGAGTATGTACATTGCCCCATTTATGTTAGCATTAGGTTTTGGTGAAGGGGCATTAACGATATGGAAATTCACTCAACATGGAAATAAAACAGGGTCTTTCTGCTCTTTCTTCCCAGAGGGTAGGGCCTGCAGCAACCCGATACGTTTTATTTGTTAAACAAGCGCAGCACACCAAGACAAATAAACAGTAGTAAGGTTCTTCAAAGACGAGACTATACAAAAAAATAATGGGCCCTCCTTTAAAATATAAATGTCAAAGTGAGTTACAAAATATACAGCAGTGGCAATCTGCAAAACGAGTTTCAAACATTAAATGGATGAGCTGAGAAAAAAAAAAACTTAGGCACATCATGCACTAAGATTGTACAGTACACAGTTGTTTTAGTCAGTAGGCGCGCCGAGAATACAAGGTGTGTTATCTGATGTTTGTTGTCAAACATTCTACACATTCAAAAATAAAGTTACAAAGTTAAAAAAATAAATGTAGTGCGGATGTTGCTGCCTTTGAATTATTTGTTAATATGCTGACTGCCGTGGTATTATTAAAAGTGTAAAGCTCCAGCCGACGGTGATATAAATAGCCAAGCTCTGCCACTGCGTGTCACAGACCGGGAGAAGGCGGGGGCGGGTTGGCTGAAGTGTCACTCCGGGGAGCAATCAACCTTTGGAGGTATGGAGTGAGATACAACCGGTGCCAGAGAAGGAACACTTCTTTCCCCTAGTGAAGAGGTGGGCTGACACTTAGAAAAGCAGCTGTACAGCTGTCCATTGGGGGTTTGGGTACTTGCCAGAGGACTGCAGAAGGGACGTGCTGGGGATGAAAAGCTGCTTCAGGAAGGCAAAAACTTTCATTCAGATAAAGGTTGTAACACAAAACATCCAAGAGGTGAAGCAAGCCTATTCCTGGAGGTGGATACAGTGCTAACGTCGGGGTGAGGGGCCGGGTGGTACAGTGGAGCTACACGAGTGCTTCTGCTGAAAAGTAAGGAGAAAACCCAATGTTTTGTGTGTCGAGAAAGTGGAACAAACTCTTGCCAACGTAAGCAGACTATTCACGTGGGAACACACTGCACGTAGGAGGGAATGAAGGGAGGTCAAACCTGAGCGCTTGGACCTGGCCCTGAGCTCCAAAACCTTCCAGCTGAGATCTGCCATGCGAGCCATGTCCTGCTACCTCCTGGTGCTGTCCTGACACTGAAGCCACAGCTAACATGAACAGTGATGAAGGACTACCACGCACTGTACCTTTCGTCAGTTTGACAACATGGCGGCCAGCTTGAAATGGATCGGATAATGTTTGTCCTAATTAAAAAAAGTGAAACTAAAATGTTTCAATTCATTCAATAAATTATTTCAGGCTTTAGCGAGAGGCACATTAGCAGTATTATGATATGAAGTTGTATATTATCAAATTTGAAAATATAGTACGAACAGTAATTATTTGCTTCTAATATGCTTTTAAAAAATTGAGTTCATAAATTGGTTTCCTTTCTACATGTCATATCTATGAGCATATACAGAGTTCAATGTGGCTTTACCACGCATGTTTGGACTCTAACCTTACAACGAAACAAATTGTAGCCGTTTTCTCTCCTAAATGTGAGCGCTCGACATGCAGATAAGGAAACAAACAAGAGGTAAGTCCACGAAACGTTCGCGTATGGTATGTGTGCGCTAGTCCGACAGCCGTTTAGAATAAATACTAAAAGGAAGACGCATGAATATAATTGTAGAATTTGTAAATAGGGCTAATATGTGTCAACATTTTCAAAAGTAAATTAATGTCCACTGAAAGAAACCACTTCGACTACAAAAAATATAAATCAGTACATTCGCATCATATATTACGTTTCTCCTCCCAAATTAAATATTATAAATTGATGCAATTTCTTACAAAATGCGAAATCGCGAGTGCGGTAGGGGTAAAACTGCAGTTCAGAAATGGCTACTTTGTAAGCAGAAACTTGTTCCCGACAGTAAGCCCCTTTTCTATGTCTGAGCCGCGAAATTCCACTACAAAACACTTATAGGAGTTGCCGTAAACAGAAATTCGACGGTGTCGCAAAAGCTCCACCCGGAAGTGGTGCTAGTAATGACAGCCTCGAGGTCTGTGCTGTCACTGCCAGGCTCCCCTGGCATCCCATGAGTCCCCGGAGTCCGGATTGTGACGCCTTATCAACATCTTGCAGTGCACCTATTCCGCATACTGTGTGTAAAGATGCCGTGCTTGTCCATTACCCACTATCTGCTATTGGTGTTGGGAGCCTTACCTGCACACCTCTCGCTACTACCTGTCACTCAGGAACTCTTCGGGACCGAAACCCACGGAGCGGTGATGGCCTTTGGGGATTTTAATTCCGACAAACAGACTGACATGTTCATCGTGCGAGAAAGTGAGAGACTTTCTTATTTCAGTACTACATAAGTGTTTGCACAATGCATGCGTGCTCTGTCGGCCTGCTTACACGACTAAGTACCCGAATAACGTATTTATCACTGTTGTTGTTTTCTGTCACTGAATGCCCTATTGCTGTGTGCTCTGCTTCCTTCCCTGTCACCGTTTGTCCTCGTATTATTCCCTTTCAGCGTTTGTACCGCCACTATGGTGTCTTCTGGATGCCCCTTTATTCTGCACTACTATGGGCCTTCTGTTGTTCCAGGAGGGCTGGATCTATGACACATTTTACTATAGCTGACCACTGGGTGTAACAACATGTGGGGCACCAGCACCACCGGTTGCTTTTCCACCAGCAACAAGCCATTATGAGACTTGTATTTTGCTTTTTGAATTGTGACAATGCGCTCAGCAATTCCAACATGCAAAGTGTTGTTGGGTAAAAAGGCAGCACTGATTTGTTACTGGGCATATGCCTCGACAAAACAGCTGGAGGTGAAAGTATGTGCAGTGCAAAACCCCATTCTGCTCTAAGGGCCTACGGGTTGTATGCAATGATAATGGCCGTTTCCTGAAAGTAACAATACAGCGCGGCCCACGACACTCACTCACCCGAACAGATATGCCCTCAACCACGTACAGGATATATATATGTGTGTGTGTTTGTGTGTGTGTGTATGTATATATATGTATATATATATTCGAGGACCTCTTCAAAAAGGAATTGTCTCCCACCATGTCTGAGGGGGAAAGTACTCTTATTCCCAACCTGGCAAGAACCCCACTCTATGTGCCTCATATCGCCCCATTGCGCTTTTAAGCACTGACACACACATTTTTGCTACATTTTAGCAAACAGACTAGCGTCCTCCTCCTTGGACTCATTTAGCCTGCTCAGGTTGGCTTCATACCCAAAAGGCAAGGAGATGATAACATCCACCGTATAACTGACTTAGTAGAGAAATCTCATCACCGCAACATACCGTCTTACCTTCTCTCACTATACGTGGAGAAAGCATTTAAAAGGGTCAGCTGGTCCTTCTTAATCACAGTACTCTGCAAAATTGGGCTAGACCCAGCGATGATCTCTATAATAACGGCGCCTTATGCCATTCCCACTGCTAGGATACACATCAACGGTTGCTTATCCCAAGCCATTCATTTGGAGTGGGGAACTACACAAGGCTCCCCCCTTTCGCCTCTACTCTTTGCTTTGGCAGTGGAACCTTTAGCAATTGGTGTCCACCAGAGGAATAACATAGTTAGCATCCCCTTTCGGGGGACCGACCAAAAAGACCACCTAATTTGAGGATGATCTTTTGCTTACCCTTGCCCAGCCTGAGACTTCTCTCCCTGCTGGGGTGCAGACGCGGCTTGCATTTGAAAAAATCTCAGGCTTTAAAAGCAACATGATCAAGTCCCAATCATTAAATGTCACAAAACCTTGGTCAGATTTGCTTTCCCTGCAAGCCCTCACCCCCTTCCAGTGGGCTCAGATCTCTATTAAATACTTGGGCCTAAATCTAACTGTATCCTTAGCAACCTGGGTGCCAGAATATCGGAAATCGATCCTGGAGGAGCTTTGCCTCTGGAAACCCTTACAGGTCCTGTGCCTAGGCGGTCTCAATGCGATTAAAATGTCTCTCCTTCCAAGAATCTTCTACCTTTTCCAGACATTGCCCACCCCAATTCCACAAGATGTTATATTGCGTCTCCAGCAAGACTTATCCTCCTTTATCTGGGGTGGCAAATGGCCCTTCCTTCTCTAACACTTGGCTGATGCTCACCTGCAGTCAGGGAGGATTGGCTAGCCGTAACCTCCTCGAGTACTATTGGGCAGCCCACCTGCGCTTTATATTGGAATGGGTAGTTCGTGAGAGTGACAAACACTGGTTCCATATAGAACGAACAGTGGCGTGTCGACTCCTTTGGGATTTGGCGTGGCTTCCCAAACATGCGCAACCATGGAGTACATATATTTCTGTCCCAACAAAAAACTGTCTTGGAGAATTGGAACAGAGTGGCTTTGAAGCACGGCCTCTCCAGTTTCCCCTCACCTAATACCCCCTTTGCACGCAACCCTGATTTTCCTCCAGATTTACAGTCCCACTCTTTCTGCCATTGGAGGGAGGGGGATTGTCACACTCTTAGATCTTTTGAGGAAGAATCCTTCCATTGAAACCTTTGACCAATGTCAGAAGGACTTCCATCCGCCTGAGTGCACCAGATTGCAGTACTACCAGCTGCGTCATTGAGCTCTCCATTCCTCCAACGTTCAGGGTGCGACACGCTCCCTTACACCCTTCAACGCCTTGGTTTGGTCACCTGATAGGACCCGGAGGCTCATCTCACATATATACCAAGTTCTCCAACATTACGCCCCTTCCCTCCCACATCCATACCATTTGCAGTGGCACATAGACATATCTGAAGACACTCCCCAGAAACAATAGGAGCAGTTGTGGCAAGATATTCCTCCTATTAGCAGAAGCATACCCCAGCGTGAGACAGCCTGTAAAGTAATGACAAGATGGTACTTAACACATGTACGGCTTCAATCCATATCTGCAGTTCTTCGCCGCTTACTTCTTTTCTACTTCTTTTCTTACCTATGTGTTTTTCTGTGAATCTATGTATAATTGCTTTTGGTGCATCATTTTTTTTTCTTCTCTAGGTCATTTCCTCTTCACATATTTGTTTCTATTTCTCTCGTTCTCCCCCCACTAATGCTCAATTGCTTTCTTCTTTCTGCATCTTTCTCTAACCTCCGTTCTTTTTCTGTCTTTCAGTTCTCTATTATTTCCCTACTTTCCACTGTTTGCCCTCAACTCTTCCCTACCTTTTCACCTGCTTCATTACTCCACCTATTTCAATCCAATTCATAGCTCTGGAATTCTATTACCATGTATGCATAAGGATTCCTTTCTTTCTTACTCTTGATGTTACTCGCCCCCCCCCTTTTCTTTAACATTACTGTCTCACTCTATTGCTCTATCTTGATCCTTTTTGCTCTTTCTTCTGTATTTGTGTAATATTTCATAATTTCTTTCCACTGTGTTCCCCTTGTTTCTCACCCTTTTACCATCCTTCTCATACCAGCTGTCTTCCGCCACGTTATTGTCTTTTTTTTCTCATCTTCCCCTTTTTCCCTCCCGATATTCTGCCTTGCTTCTGTGCAGACCAAAAAGGACCTGTAGATGTGCTTGCCACTTTTGTTTTAGATGGGTTAATGCAACAGTGACGAGGAAATGTGCATCCCCGAGCTCTCCCATCCATTAATTTCCACCACTAACGTTTATGGTAGTATGCTAGTTAGAGATGGACCACATCATCTGAATTCAAGTGTTGTCTAGCTGTAACAGAAACCTCATTTCACTCTAGTTTACAGTTTTTTCAAATGAACGAGTCCCATTGTACATTTGTTATTTTAGGAAGTAAAAGTGTCATTTTGGGGGGAGAAAGAATCACTCCAATTCAGGTTCAATCAGGACCTTCACTTTGCCTGAATATAAATGAATTATGTGTCTTGCATAGTGCACACTGAAAATTGAGCTTCAGAAAGTTCTCAGCGCCTTGAGACCCTCACGGATGAGTAGCCACGCTTTACAGATATTGATTGACATATTATATAGCTTTCACAGAATATCAAACTAACAAGTTTGGTAAGCTAGGTTTCAAACCAGGTCACCCGTTCTAAGGCCTGCATCTTATTGATCAGACTACATCTTTTCCAAGGAATTAATAATGCTAACCTACAGCCTTTGCCATTCAGTGCATCAGTTGAGAACTGTTTGAAATTCCACAGAAATATTACTGCAGTCCTGCCCGCCCTACCATTTACCAAAGGGTACTACTTCAGGAAGTCTAATCAGCAGGCACTTGCTAACAAAGTCTTAGTTGAATTTGTAAAAACGGCCCAGTAACCATCTTTCTCTCCTCAATGACTAGATCTCCACCCAGCAGCCACAGACATGCAGATAGTATACTTCCACTGTCTGGCAAAGCTGTCCCTGCCTTCCGTCTTATACCATGCTACCCTGTATGTGGAAAAAATGGATCTCATTTTGCTTTGTAAATAATACTGTGATCCAGATTTGAGAATTAAAATCAGAAGACTTCCGCTCCTGTACTTGTAGAATCTATTTTTCAATGTTTGCCTTATTATCAATATTTTCTTATATTGCTGTGATTTTGGGATTAGTGTTTCCTTTGAGTGTAGCCTAAACGTCCGTTATTTCCCTGAGTTTGCATCCAGCCATTACTTCATGCTTCCAATCCCAGAGCTGGTCAGCTGTCCTTGCAGGTGCGGTGAACTAGTTGTAGCTTAAGAGTGGAAAGACATCTCCTGCTCCTGATTCTAGCGTCATAAAGAGGAGCTAATATGGCACTATATTCAGTTGCAAATAACATGTTTCTTTCTATAGCCTGCATCCTAAAATCGCACTCTCTCTCAAAAGGTGCCCTCTAGATACCTAAAATCCGTCATTAAAAACTCAGCTTTTGGATTCCTCCTCAGGGATAGTCAGTGCTATGTAGATACAATTACAAAAGCATGGTCTTCATGTTTTTTAAGTCATAAATACCATCCCAATGATAATCAATTTCTGTAACCTACTGTAATACCAGAATGCTATAGTATCAGTCTTTCCCCAAAGAAATCTGTATAAATATAACATTACAAATGTAATTGTAAAGTTGCCATTTACGAGTGGTTTCTTGGCACTATACAACGCTAATTGTTAGCCATCATAAAAGTTATAATCTTATCGACCTCTAGACGGTGATATTCTGAGTGGTGCAAATCTGTGACCATGGGGTCAAACATAGATCTTTCCATTGGGTGTGTTAACTGACTGAGGCACCAGCTCCTACTTTATTCATAGGATTTAAAACTGCAATGTTGTTGCTTCATAGCCTTGTAATTATTTCAGCAGCAAATGGTAGCTTAGCTGGGTTGATTTTTCCTTTTTTGTTTACCGAGTGTTTCATCTTTAGGTGAACATTTTAAGTACATGATTTTAGACCTGGTCCTTAGCCTGTTATCTCTCTAAATAATCAGGCAGTTATATTTTCATCTGGTGCATACTATTTACTATAAAATATGTATTTTCTATAATATTTTCAGCTGGTAAATTCTTGATAACCAAATTAACTTCCATTATTCACAGTGGAATTGCGAATTAAAAATCCAACGATTCAGTTTACAAAGTTAACTAATTTGTAGTCTGAATCATTTTAATTCCCTGCAGAGAGTTATACTTCATTTTAAGTGTAAATACAGATACATACTTGTGTGCTGACAACACACCAAATGGTCACTTAACACGTACATGAGAGCATTCTGATGGAGTCCTGGATGCGGAGGGGCTCTGGGCAGGGAGTAACAACATGGGATGTATACATCTGTGAGCTGTAGGTGAAAACCGAAACGAGACCCCCCCCCCCTTAGGCATCTCGTTATGTACGTTTCCATCTCTTCCTTTTTTCAATTAGACACTGAGGCTCTTCACATTGGAGTACTGAGACCTGGGCTGGGCTTGGGCAGAGATATCATGGTATAATGCACTGTTATGGAGCAGTCGGGGGTTCTATCCGGACTCCATTGGGATTATTCTTGTGTTGTAACATGTAAAATCAATAAAGAAACGGTGGGGCGGGGGGGAACCCTATATGACAGCAGAACTGCTTATCTTTTAATAAAGTGAGAAGTCATTCTGTCAAGCCTCTTTTGCTTGTTAACCTTTCCAATGAGTTTGGTCCTGCAAGCCACTAAATATGAAATATAGTTAGGCTTCTGCCACTAGTTGGTGGTGTCTGTGGTGATTTGAAGCCCTTTCTCTTAATCTTTTCCGTTGTGTGTTCCTTATCACCCATTTCCTAAACTCTTCCACTCCATTGCTCATTCAGATGGTGTTGGACTGGAAAAACCTGACTGAACCACTACAAAACGGCCACCTAGCTATAAAAAGACACCAGTGCTCCTCACTGCTATTCTCATCACTGTATTCTCCATCTAGGTTGCTATCACTGCCTGTCGTATCACTGTTAAATTATAAAGTTGTTTGTATGGATTACCTGGGGGTGGAGTCTCTTTTTGTGAGTATGATGGATGAGGGAGGGGTCTAAAAAGATTGCCTTAATAAGTTAACAGTTTAAGTCTTGCTTGTAGAGTTGTCTTCTCAGACCTGTCACATGCTGTAACGTACTGATATTTGAGTTAGATTTGGATCTAGCGTGCTCCACAGTCACTTTGGGCATTTAATCTTGGACCTTCTGCTCATGTTTGCTTGTCTTTGCACCGGAAATGGGATTTTTGTGCTGGATGTGTAAGTAAGGCTCACAATTTTATTGCCTTTGTTTACCCTTTTTCTCTATTTAGCCACATTTATTTTCTTCTAATTTTAACAGCATTTGTCCACATTTATTTTTGTTCAATAACAGAAATACTCGTATGTAGTAGTCAACTTTTGCAAATAATGTACACCCTGAGAACTTGTTTAACATATAGGGATTTCCATTACAGTATGTTAATCCAACCACCACTGCACATGGGGTTTGGCTGTGCATGACGGCGTTTTGAGGCCAACCCCCTACAAGCACCCAAGCTTGCACCATACACGGCCTTCACCAGTGTGCAGTAGGGGTTGCCCGCAAGACCTGGCCTGCATCCAAACCCTGCAGCCAACCCTTTAACCACCAAACCCTACACAGCTCATGGCCATTTGGCTGTGCTTGGTGGGAGTTGGCTGCAGCCTTTCTCTCTGGGTGTGAGAATAGGTGTGAGAGGGGGATGAGAGTGGCTGTGAGAGTCTGTCTCGGTGTGAGAGTGCATGCACCCATGTCTTAGTGGTTGTGTCTGTGTGCGCAGGTCTGTGAGTGGATGCATGAAGGCTTAAGTGGGTCTGTGAGTGGGTATGTGAGAGTCTGAGTGGGCCTGTGAGGGTCTGAATGGAGCTGTGAGTGGTGCTTGAGAGTCTGAGTGGTGCTGTGAGTGGGTGCATGAGGGTCTGAGTGGGCCAGTGAGTGGGTGCGTAAGGGTCTGAGTGGTTGTGTAAGTGGGTGAATGATTGAAAGAGAGAAAAAGATCAAAAGGGAAAGAGATAGAGAATTGTTAGGCTTTTATGAATGATATATTTAGAATGAGATATTTCTGGACAAATTGAAAATAATATTGTATTTGTCAATTAAAAAGAGTGAGATCACCTTTAGGCATGAACCTTAAACTTTTGAAGTTTAAAATAAAGGAGGGAAATGATCATGGACACACCTGGAGTAGAACCCTCAGCTGTCAGTGTCAGGGTCTGAAAACTTAACCATTAGGCCATAGGTGACTCCTTATTGTGCTTTGTTCAGACATAACTATGACATTCAGCCCACCCACTTCGAGAGGAAGGGGACATAAATGTTCCATTACTAGGGAGGTTTAACAGTCTTTACACTAGCCAATGAACGGACCCACTGCCTTGAGATACTAGATTTTGAACCATGCACCTACTGAGTGACAGTCCCGAAGCTTTACCAATAGATCAGAAGAGACTCTGTTAGACTTTGCATCAAAACTTAACTATAACATTCGAATGACACATCTTGCTAGTCTAACTCTTCGAAGTCATTGCATGGAGAGAACATGCAGTGACAATCTCTCTCTCTCTGTCGAGAGAGAGAGAGAGAGATACATTGGACAAAGCAGGAGCCGGCCTGGGGGGTGAGTGGTGGTACCCAGGGCCATCATTGGCTCCTCGAGGGGGAAGAGGGGTGTGTGGCCCCCCTCCAATGTTACACAGCCCCTGGGAGGTGGTGGTCCCCGGGCCTTGGGGGTCTGAAACAGACCTCTTTCATTCTTTTTATTGTTTCCCCGGGGAGGAGGTTGTCCCTGCGGCCAGGAATTGGGGACCGTGTTTGCAACCACCCCCCAGCATTGAGTGTAAGAAGTGCCCTGGGGAGGTGGTGTTCCTCCTTATCAAACTCCACAGGACCCCTAGGACCCGGGTTAATAAAAAGAAAAGATCGAGAGCCCACCTTTTTTTAAATTTATTATATTTTTATTTTATATAAATGCTTTTTATCCCCGGTGGGGTCCCTCAGGGACCCCAGCACCAAAGCTAAGGGGTCTGGGTGACTCTTCCCTTGCCCCTTTTCTGATATATATTTTAATATATATTAAAAAAAAAAAAAATCTGGGTCTCGGCTGAAGCTCCAAGATTCCTTGTTGAGGTGTTGACAGACAATCCGATATCAGCACAGGGACAGTTGAGTCCACGGAGGATCTGCATCCCTAGATATCTATATTTTTTTGGCCTTAAATTACTCCAAAACTACTGAACAGTTTCTCACCAAACCACAAAAAGCGTAATCTGCGGAACAGGATCTAGCTTCGTGCCAAATGTGGTGTAATTCTGTTCAGCGGGTTGGGCTCTGGGCGTGTTTAAAGACCCTATGGAAAAATTTAAGGGAAAAACACTTTTTGGGACCCCCTTTTTTTCTCTGCCCCCGCTTGGCAGACCACCCCAAAACTTTCAAAGCACAAGCTGAACTGACCGAAGTATACATTTTGAAAATTTCGTGAAGGTTCGTCAGGCGGCGCCAACGTTATAGGCAAAACAAAAAATGCACTTTCTGTGGAAACTATAACTACCTAGTGGCAACCGCAACAAAGTAATATATTTTGTATGTATGTGTGTATATATATATATATAGGTCATAAGTTGTTCAACATCTTGCCCTGGCAGGATGGCCAGGTTCCATCCACACCCCATCTAGGACCTGTTATCATCCCTACTTAGGCAAGTAACAATTTTAGCATTCAGAATAAGGGTTACAACCACTTTGTCTTAAATTACTTGCTTGGGGCATTCTTGTGGCCCTGTTAATGGAATTTCTGATTTTGGACTTTATCTAATCATCCACCAATTGTGGAGGGAACCACTTATCGGAATTCAGGTGTTGCAGCCAACTGGATTAAACATGGGTTTACCCTTTGCATCCAAAATTACGGTCTTTGCATTATCAGTTGTTTTTATTTTTTGCAGGGACTGTGGCATTATTATCATATAAGATATCAGAAAACTGACTATTCTCATCGTCATATTTCCTTTTTTATGACCCATCCAATACAGCTGTATTGGGATTTCACTATATGGAAAGGAAATCATTTCCATACTGTGGAATTAAACTGCCACCATCTATATCCCATGAGGTTGCTTCCCAACAGTCTTAGTTTTATTCTTTATTAATCTTTTTACTTCTAGAAGACTCAAACAATTTAGATAATAGGGCAGTTGCCACTGAATTACCAAGGTCATCCGCCATGTGTTACAAAGAGGAGCAGACTGGCTTTTGTACTGAATTGACAACAGAATTATCCAGAAAATCACTTATCCTTTTCTTTACATACTTCCTCCTCCCCTTTCTATGAGTATTATCATTACTATTCGTATTCCTTCCGAAATGCTTCCAAATAGGGAATTGATCTCCCACCAAATGCGATTTTAAATGATAAGTAGTATAATTTGACAAAAAATCATGTTAACATTTTTTGCAAAGAAAATTAAACTATTATTCATTTTGAATATTACTCTGTACAACTTATCAACTACCTCGCACTGGTTTTGAACTCTTAACTTTCCGACTAGTGGTGTTGACCTTAATCGTTAGGCCACAAGTGAACCTTTTGTTTTCCCACTGAAAATGCAAGACGCAGCTTAGTTCTTAAATTGGTACAGTAAACTAACTCCTTCGATGTCTGACGGTACGCAGGTAACCTTTACTGTTCGTAATTCACCTGATCCCCTAGGAGGCCCACAGGTTGAATAAACACGCCTTTATTCTGCAGGGAACGCCCTAAAAAGAAACCGTCCGTTATCTCTATTTGGTTACACGTGGCTACCAACTGCAACAATTAATCAAGGCAAACAAGCAGTGCACATGGTGCTTATGTAAACAGGGTTGAAACAATCACACAGCTCAATTTACACCGAATTAGAATAACAATACCTCATATTTAATATGCAACATTTTACAGAGGTGCAACATGTGCTTAACTCAAGTGCAAAAGAGGATATGTTTTATGGACTGCTCCTATTTACAGCATGTTGGTGTATATTTTTCTATGTTGTTTCTTCCTGTTCAAGGAAGCGGGATTGTGGGAAAAATAGTGTACTTTAAAGGTGATATTAAAAAAAACAAAAAAAAAAACAGAACAAGATACTGTATAAAATGACCTTCGGGTCTTTTAATAACATTATTTGTTGTAATGAAGGCACTGCATCATTATTTTGTCATTTTTACATATATTAACACTGTGTGAGGAAACGTGTCACATCGTTGGTATCGGCTTAGAAACCAAATACAGCTGTCAACAATTGAAAGGCAACATGCTACCCCACAAGATAGAGCCTACCACTGGCAGGCAACACACGTGGAGCGTTTGTAGTAACCTTTGATCTCTTAGAGTGAAAAACTCTTTTTTTTCTGTATGAACTCTACAATTTATGCACAAGATGATGCATTATTTGGAAAGTAGGCTAAACTATAATTGTTAATGAAACACAGCGGCCACAGAAGTGAGTATTTCCAGTGGCCCTGGCCAAACTTTTTATTTTTATTTTAATTTTATTTTTTACAGTAATGCTGATGTTGTAACACTACCCACCCCTATGCACAGAAACTGCTTACGTGACGAAAAAAGTTGTCAATCCTGTTTAAAACTACTGAGCAATTCTGTGCCTCTTAGAATCATAGGCAGTCACAATCTGGAATGATGATTGGAGCCTTAAAACAAATAACTCCATCGAGCCTCATTAAGACATTCACTGTCACTGACTCTGGAGTGATGTAGGGTTCTTAGTTATAATGGCTCTGAATCACTACAGAACAAGGCTACTTGTGAGGGCCTGTTCTGACTTTTCTCCATGCTGTCAGTCGACACAGTTGCAAATGAGATTGGAAGGCTAAGTGATAGCCTGGGGAATCAATTAAGTGAATGTTTTACATTTTCTATTATTTGTGGGTATAGCTTTAAAAAAATGGAAACCGAGGAGCCCAATGTATAAAATATCGTTTTCAAGTAAGCTCTGCATGTGGGGCTCCAGAGATTATTAATTTGATGGTATACATTACTAGTGGCCTGTGAGGGGCCACATGCGCCATTTTAAAGTTATACCTTAGTTTCATGCAAAGAATGAGACATGGGCTTTGTTTTGCTGATTTTGTAGTTTTGACAGTTGTTAAGAAGACAGTGGACATCTGCTGAATGGGAATTTTGTTTTCCTATTTAAACCTCAGCTGTTTGTGATCAAGTGATAACAGGGTTTAAAGCTGTGCTTGAGTTTTTTCCCTATATGCTAAACTGATTGACTTTTGTCTTTTGCCCCATCACTCTGTGCGCCATTATCACAGTGAACCTGTATCCATGCCCCATGACTTTGTATCTTAACATTTGTTTATCATTTCAGCTTTTTATAGTGACAGTCAGTTTGCTTACAGCCTGGTGTTAAATTACATGTGCAGTGTACATTGGGGTCCTGAACATATATAGGTGCCTCTGGGTGGAAGACAACTTCAGATAATGTCTTTAATTAAGTGAAATTGGTCAGTGATCTTGATACTGGAGCTTACATGATGGTGAGGGAGTTACAGGTGATCTGTGATGTAGGGGTGCAGATTAAATACTATTTATGAAAAGGTCAGTTAGAGTTTAGTCATGACACATAGCAGGTCTTGTAGTTGACCAAACTTGGCCGCTCACTTTCGGTAATGTAATTCAACAGTTAGAGGCAGATTTTGAAAAGATAATTTTAAAATAATTATTTTGATGAACAAGTGGTTTGGTTGTGTTCTTGAGGACTTATTGAGAATGTTTCAGACCATGGGGCCCTGTGTTTTTTCCCTTGATCTTCATACATTGCTCAATGAGATGTTCATTGTCTATCATAACTGAAGTGTAGCTTCTTTGTGTAAAGTGGCCTATTGCTCCTGAAAGCTGTTTGTGCAGTTGCGAGCACTGTGGGATTAATCCTGAGCTTCACTAGGAACCAATAGTGGTTTTAGGGTCAGTGTTATATATTTCCACTTTCTTGTATGGTAACCTTATTTTACACTTGTGCATTAGTGTTGATGGTTGTTGATGTAGGTTTTGTTGGTGAACCCTGCTTAGTAGCTGGTTGCCAGAGTGGTTGGATGTTTCTGAGCATGAATAGCTGGAAGTTGTTGACTTTTCTAACTGAAAAGATAGTTAGGTTAATAAATTGATAAAAATGGCTTCCTAACATTTTGCTTTATTTCTTAGAGGATTAATGGAAGAGATGAAAGACAAACCACTCGTCCTCTCTTTTTTTGACAGTATTATTAAGCAAAGTCTTACTAACGTAGATTACAGGAAAGAGAGACAGAATCATTTAAGGTTAGATGTTTTGCTTCAGGTCGTTCATCTCAACCTCTCATTCCTAGGCAAGTCAGTCTGGCTACTGATTCCACCTCAGCTGCTGCAGAAGAACCAGTGCTCACGTAGAGGGGCCTTAGCTGAACCTGAGATAGACGAAAGACAGAAGAATGATATTTATATTGTGTAAGAACCTAACTACTTGGTCTAATAATGTCTCTTAAGACCCTCTCAAAAATACGAAATCCTGTCCTGCGAGTTAGAGGAGGATGAGAGAGGTGATTTATCGCTTACTGTGAAATTTCCAGTTCTTCAGAAACTTTACCTCCTTTTATTTTTATTGTCAGTTCAGCTTTGGCTTATCTTGGGTTGTACCATCTCCGTTTTGGTTCTGTTAGACTGGGGCCTCTTGAATGTACGTAGATGCGGATTGAGCACATATGGAACACATTCCATTAGGCCTATGGAGGTACTAGAACAAGTGATAATTGTGGATGGTTCAGCCTTGTCGTTTGGTGTGGTTACTATAAATACTGTGCCTCTTCAGGTAACCCTAGGCTTGCATAAGGAAATTAATTCTGTGATTTGATTTCTACAACAAAAAATGAGGTGGTTGACTTGAACCGTCTTGCTGTGATTGCGGTACTGTAGAGACAGTTGCTATGTCTCTGGATCTTATTGGTCTCAATTTAAAGAGACTGTTACATCACTAATTGTCTCTCTCACCATAGTTTAATTATCATCGATTCCTCCGCAATATCAAGAGTTTGAGAATGTTTTTCAAAAGCTTACAGTCTTCTCATTACCTCCTCATAGATTTAAACCGTGCCATTCCCACTATACCGGGACTTACTTTTTGTTTAGACACATTTATCCTTAGCCTGAGCCTGAGAAGTAGGTACTCGTTCAGTACTGAGAAGACGTTCTTCATAACAGTTTGATAGTAAGTTCCACTTCAACAGCCAGAGCCTCCTTTGTTTTCTTGTTTGTGAGAAGGCCATGGGTATATCACAGGGGGCTCTATAAGGTTACCATCAAGGAGCATTATCCACTTTTGTGCATTAAAAACATTTTGGAACTTGTGAGACTGTCCAACCCCTGCTTCAGTTACATAATGTTGCTTATGAGGTCAAAGAAAACAGACATATTTATAAGTTAAGGAGACCCTGTGTTTCTTGAGTGTTAACAATTGTTGTTGATATTTCATCGAGATATTTGCTCATACGACCAGTGACATCTGCCGAACCTTGAAAAAGAAAACTATCTCAAGGTTTTCACAGGACAGACAAGGCTGTATTAGCTTTTCTTAATCTCAAGAGAGCCTTTCACAGGACACCCACTCTTCACCATCCAAATCTTTCCCAAAATTCTAGAATGATGCCTCTTATTCTGCAACGGGTACCATTCTGGTTCAAAAGTAACCTGACATTTTCCTAAACCATCCAATATATTATTTTCCAGTGTCTTGAATTCTTATGAATGTAAATACTCTGTACTAGAACATCTGGCTATAAAACAAGCTTGTACTGAAGAGAGACTTCTTATAATGGGAACATGTGAACATTAGGACTGATATTCGTAGTGTTTAATTGCATCGAAATATGCAAAGTATGCATCAATGACAAGCTTGATGGGCCTCTTAAAAACAATTTAATCTACCATGTCTTGTGGTTTGATGTTAGCCATGACAAGTAACCTGAAAGCTGCCGTAAGGGCACTTTTGTGGGGACCAAATCCGACAGGAAGACAGTCACAGGAACCAATGAGGTCCAGCTGATCAGTTACCTTGCAGTTTACAGTCCAGTTCCAGGGTCCATAGTCAAACCCTATAGGAATCAATAAAGTGGTCCTGATGTAGGGAGTGCAGGATGCTGAAGATGCTTAAGGATGCTGAGCCGATGTCAGGGGAGGGGGGCTTCCCGTGGCCGCCCATTGGTCCATGGACACAGAGTGGTGAATTTGAGCCTCAGAGGTTGATGCCCCACAAATTCTAGATGAAGCCCAGCATGACACCAGTTGCCACTAGTGTACTGGTCTCTGGTTTCAGTGAAACCAGTGTTTTCCCTTTAACTGACAGTAACTCCTCCGCTGGGCAACCAAACTGAACTCTGACTACTCTCCTGGGTCCAGTAAACTCGGATGCAACTTTTGAGAGTCAGGGCTCAGTCTCCCAGGCTGCATCTTGGTATCCAGCCGTGATTAGGTTTTTGGCACAAGGCTGTCAAAGATGCAGGCTTCTCAGCTGTTATGGCCCTGTGGCCATCCAACTGACATTTGGAGTCACCTTCTTTGTCTGGGGTTTGGATACAACACTTCCAAGAGCAGGTCACCACACGCACAGTCCTTTCTTTGCTAGCTGTCAGTGACTGCCCAATCACCAGGAGAACGAAATCTCAATACGTCCCTCTTCTCCCCTGCATGATGAATACCATCCTTTTAAGGGAACTTTACATTCCGAAGAGGAGGGGCGGCTAGAGGATAACTTTCGAGTACTGACCCTGGTGTCAGAAAGAAAAGAGGGGCCAGACATGGAGACATCGTCTTCGCAGTGGCAACCGGAGGTGGAACCAGGAGAGAACAGTGCCGAGCAACCAGAAGAAGAACAGATGGTCATACTCTTTGAGGATCGACTGGAGTTGAAGAAGATGGTGGGAACTGTCCCTGTCGCTGTGGCCCAGAGCAGGAGATGACAGAAAGGAAGCAACCCGAAGATGACCAAGCGATGACTCAGGAGGCAGTTTGCCTTGGAGCTGCATCTTCCCGCCACGCTTCAGGCGGAGCCCTTCTTCGTCCTTCCCCAGGACAGATGTGATATAAGGGCTGGCTGCCAGGGGTGCCTCTTTAATGCCAGTTTCTTGAGCGATGTGTTGACTACTAGCCTATGGGGTACAAGGACCCCTCTCGCTTAGTGATGACTTCCTGCAAAGTGTGGCATCCAGCAAGGCCAGAATGCACCATTCTGCCCACCAGTCTTTCCGGTCTCATGTTTCATAGGACTGTGCATTCCCAGAAACATATTTTTGGATAAGGATAAATAAAGGCAGCAAAAAAGATGACTGACAAAATAGCAACATTCCAAAAACATCTCTAGTCAAGACATTTGACAAGCTTAAATTTCTATATCCAGTCAAACCCTCTTACCTCTAAAGTAGGACTGTGTTAATTTACTGTTCTTATTGAGACAAATGCTTGATAGAGAGGTCATATTTTAGGGCTAAAACACTCCTTATTGGATGTGCGGGAACTCCACATCAGTAATTCTATGCCCAAAGATACAGATGGTATGGGTGACGTAATTCTGAAGGTGTGAGATTACCAGCCTTTCTGGGATTTTCATATAGAAGTGTGGAATTAAAGCCAGAATAGTAGCATGCATCTGATTCCTGCATGTTTCTCTCTCGTGTGGGCCCTTTACCGCAGACTTTTTTTCCAACTGGTTTTTCTTAGCAAAAAACACAATGGTAAAGGAGTTCTGAAGTGCAGCAGCACTACACAAACTATCGACAAAAAATATAGGAAACAAGGAAGGTAATGAAGTGTCAATATTATATTCTTAAAATCTATGATGCAGTGAGGTTCAAGAATTCATAAACACTTCTGTCAGTCATGTGGTTTCATGCTTGATATTTAAATCTGTTTAATGTTACTGATGCCAATCCAAGATTGGTGTACAGAAGCACCAGAAGCATTAAGTAGGGTGAGTATTGCTGAGCAATTAACAAGGTAGAAAGGTGTACTACCCAATTTGCTTAAATAAAGTTAGCAACTAATTGAAGGAAATATTCAGCATTTGATTTAGCTTATCTATTCACCCTTTAACAATCCCCAACTTGATTAAATAGGTCTGTAGGTATTTTCCTGTCTTTCTTAGATTATAACATGTCATATCCCTCCTATGTAATATTGAATAGAAGGAACTGTTTTTCGTGTACCTGAGAAATCTTATTGACTTAAAGAGAAGGTGATAGATCTAAAAAGTTTACTTTATATTCCTTCCATTTGTAGTTCATTCTATGTGTGCGGTCCTCATTGTTGTTCATGGAAGTGTGCATAGTTTATCTGTTCCTGCATTGGAAAATAGTTTGTTATGGTGGTCTACCCCACATCCTGGTAGGGAAATCATCACACCTTTAAAGTTTTTTTTTTTTTTTCTGAGTAATTTGTAGAATATATTTATTTATGTATGCTATAGTCAGTATGAACATGGAGTTACTTAAACGTTTGCTGAAAGACAACAAATTCTAAACGCATTTTTGAAATTACAATCAACAAACGTGCTATGAATATTTTTATATAGACCTACTGTTTTAATCTGGGCTATTACAGACGCTCAGTAATTAATATTTTCATTTCATGAAGCATTATATAGTGAGAATATGAACATCGAATCCATGGAATCAATTAAGAAAGCAAACAACCAAAGATATTACACGTGTCTGGTAAAAAAGTAGATTACTGGGACATTTTAAAGTTTCAGACAGTAAATATTACGTTGTAAGTGTTTCATATAAACTTATTGTTGCAATCTTGTGTGTAGGAAGACAAAAAATAATATATATATATATACATATATATATATATATATATATTTTTTTTTTTTTTTTTTCTTTATTTTCCAATAGCCACAAATAGTAGACAAAAAATGAAATCAGTTGAAGAAGCAGGCAAATAGGTTATTCAAACAAACAAAATAACCTCAAGCAAAAAAAATAGCAGTCATATCGAATAGGACAACTTCCACAATGTAAAGCTTCAAATGAAGCTATGGTACATCAGCTTCCTGCAAAGCATTCAGTGAACAAAGTTAACTCCAATATCTAAGTAAAGAATAACTAGTTAAATAATTCCAGGCAGCATAAATAAAAAATAAATGACTTGCTTATCTTGCTTTAACAAAAGCGATAGCCTAGAATAAACTGTACTAAGAGCCTTTTTAAATATTATTGCTGAAGGGGCATTCTTCATTATGTATCCTACCACTTTCCTGACGAGAGAAGGCAGCAGTGATCACACCGCTTTCGTGTTCCATTCCTTCTCCTACCTCCGTCTGTCTGGTCTGCCTTCTCTATTGGTCTGTGTGGAGCAGAGTAGTGGAATCACTTTGTTTATCTAGATTGGTTCGAGTCTTGTATAAGTTGACTTGTGTGGAAGGAAATCTTATGCCAGTGGGTAGGTTGCCTTTTGAGGTATCAAGCTCCTCATAACTTTAAATAGTGACTCCACACATCCTTATTGTTCACTTTTGACATAAAGGCCTACTCACTTTCTCACTCTGGACTCCCTTTCTGACTCTCGGGTTGGATATCTGGGAGGCATATGCAGGGTTGGGGGCTCACAGACTTACTTCCTTTTCACTCCTTTACGGGCTGCTGCCATATGCACAGGAGCTGACATGGTCTACAATGTTACTGCTGTATGCAGGCACCAGACACATTGACATTGGCAGTGGTGTGGAGTGACTGCCAATAGAACCCGCAATATGCCTTTGCTCAAAGGAGCTTGGCTTAGTGGATCATTTTTACATTTTTTAGGACAGGAGATGCCTTGAAAAGGGGAAGGGATTATTACCTTTCCTGTTTGAGCCCAAAGCACAAGAAGGGGGTGTCAAAGGGGAGTGCCTTGTCCCAGCAGCACTGTTCCCACAGTCTTGAATTAAGCAAACTGTCAAGCCCAACATCCACACGGGAGAATGCAGTAATTAAGCTGTCACGGAAAATCAATACCTCCTTAAGTTTTCTCCTTCATCCATTAAGTAATTATTTCTAGTCCTTACATGCAGTATCTCGGAACCCTTGAAGGAATCCATACCTGATCACTGTCCTGGTCCCCATGAAACATATACCCATCACAATTAACAGTGCTAGCCAGCTGATAAAACCAGTTGAACCACCAGTCCTTTAGCAGAATCCCAGAAAGGGAGTTGAAAAGACCACTACAGTCGCAATTGGTTCTGAAAAATGTATTTGCAGAATCCTTACTGAACATGATGCTGTGATTTTACATTGAGGTCATGGGATGTTCAGAGCTTCGTTAGATCTAACTTAATCAGTTATTTTCTGAAACTGTTGGTACATTTTCATTAACTATGTATGTAAAGTGTTGTATTCATGAGTATAATACCGTGCATTTGTTTTCTCTAGAGAATACATTAATGATATTCCTGATAGACCAGAAGGCTCCCTATTTCAAACCGAAAGTGCAACTGACATTGGAGTAAGTGTTTTTGATTTGTATTTCTTTTACACATGTTATAATTTACTTTGTAGTGCACGTTCGTTAAATGTTGGCACCATTGGTGGCAGTGGGTTTCCTTTTTTGTGTTTTTGTCAACCCTAAAATCAGTTAGGAATTTGGTATAGAATACATAGTCACTTAGGGCCAGATTTACGACCATTTAGTTTTATGACTCGCAATTTGTGTTTTTTTTTTTTTTTGCGAATTGCACATTGTGAGTCTCAAATTAAAATGTACAACAGTGTCACGCACACTGTTTGCGATTCGCAAATGGGTCACAAGGGTCCTGCCTCATTATTACTTTTGAGACAGTTTGCAAATTGGCACCCATTTGTGAATGACTGTACTCACAGGGATGGTGGCCTGCTGGGGTCAGCAGACCACCATGCCTGTGACTGCTTTTTAAAAAAGCATATTTTTTTTGTATTTGAAAAGCAGCCTCTTTTCCTGAAAGAAAAGCGGGGTGCGTTTCAAAAATAAAAATGAAACATTTCACTTTCATTTTTTTTAGACTAGGCAGTGGGACCACTGCCTGCTCTGAAAAAATGTTGGCGCCCCATTCACAAAGCGGTCTCTTGGGGACCCCTTCCTGTTTGCGAATGGGTTACTACCAATTTGAAATTGATGGTAACTGCAATTGTTTTGCGACCGCATTCATTGTCGCAAAACAATCATACATGGGCCTGTGAGTTGCAGTTAGGAAGGGACACCCTTGTAACGCCCCATCTTAATTGCGAGTCGCAATACCTATTTTGCGAGTTGTAACTGGATACCGACTTGCAAAGTAGGAATGGTACATCCTACAAGGCCATTTTGTGGTCGCAAAAGGCGATTGTCGCATTTTGCAAGTGCAAAATAGCTTTGTACATCTGGCCCTTAGTCACATACATAATTTTGGACAGTTCTTCTTAACCTTGTGTTATAGTAATGAAAAACATTTAATTGCAGTTTTCATTTCAATGCTGTAATTTTTGAATCTGTCGGCATCTGATCTATTTCAGATCTGTTCTTCCATTGTTTCGTATAAATGATTTTAATGTTTTATATTTGATGTTGATCCAAGTGGGACCAGATATTATTACAATCCTTAATAACAATGATTTCATATTTGAAAGAAAGCTCAAATTAGTGCAGGGCGAGATTTGCCATTCTGCCACTGTGGCATTTTTCCCTGTAGGCTGGATATTAGCAGGCCTCTTTCAGGTAAGAATGACTCCTATGGCCCAGCCATTTCAACATGGCCTCATTCTAACTGTGTCCTGCAGCTTGTTTATTCATTGTAGCCAGGGCTAATTTCGGTTTCCAGTTCAGCTCTGGATTAGTGTATGAGGGCTGTCTTCATGTTTGGCATTTTCCATTTGGCTGGTTTAAGAACTGTCAATATTTTTCATTTTATTAATATTACCTACTGGTGGTCGCCAGTAAGTAGTTATAGATAGGTCCTAGTTACCGTATGAAAATATATATTTTTTTGTTTTTAAAATAATTTTGGCACCATTTGGTGAATCTTCAGCAAAATGTCAAAACTAGTGTACCACTCATTTCAGCTTCTGTTTGGAACGTTTTGGGGCTGAGGAGAAGTGAGGGGTCCCAAATTGCGTTTTCCCCATGCAATTTCCCATAGGGATTTAGACACGACTACAGCCCGATCAGCTGGATGGTATTACACCAAATTTGTCAGAAAGCTAGGTCTTGGTCCAGAAAGATCTCTTTTTGTAGTGTGGTGTACATTTGTTCAGTAGTTTTGGAGTTATTATGTATACGACAGACGCAGGCCCACCACAGTAAATCCACGCGCCAACAGTGTGATTGGCTGGCCACAACCTGAGAGAAAAGGTGTGGCTGCCATTTTGTCTATCGACACTCTGTCCTGGTGGGGGTTTGGTGGTGGTGGGGGGGTAATAAAGATGAAATTGGATATAAGGGGTCCGGATAGAGATATGTTGACCCCGTAGGATTGATGGAGGGGTCTCTGAAGGACCCTTCATGGGCACAAAATTGCCCCAAAATTAGTTGCAGTTACCTTAGGGCACAGGTTTAATTTTCTTTAAATAAGTATAACTATAACTGCTGAATTTCTTTGGTTTAGTGTGTGCAAACTCAGAACCTTTCTATAACGACCCTCTAACCATTGTGTTTATTTTCACTGAATATTAATTTTAATGCACAACCTTCTCAAGGATTTGGAATTTAATGCCACCAGATCTATCACTTATTTGTTCTATATTTGTAGCTTGTAGCACTGTGACATTGATCTGTGTGAGATTGCAGACCTGCCAACTTCGACAAAAATCACACTGTCTAGGAGGGGAAGGGCCTTGAAGGGGGCGGGCCTAGTGCCGAGAAGCACCTAAGAGGCACTTTTGCCCCCAAACTGTCCCCAGGCCCTCCCCCTCTTTAAAAAAATAAAAATAAAAAGCTTGCTGAATGAAGCTTTAGCTGATGTCCTCAGGTGTTTTCACATCCATTGATTAACGTCTTAGGTGAAAAGCCTCTGAAAACTGTTTACAGTGGTTTTCAGCTCATTTTCCCTGCCATCGTGGGATATCTGCTCCTCACCAGGAACTGATATTGTGTGTCACACGGTGGTTCCGTATGAGTTGGCAGGTCTGAGATTGTCCAGCAGTTGATCCTATTTGATATTACAATTAAAAAAAACAGCATGAGCAACTTGTTTTGTCATGCTGTACCTTATTATCTCAGCAGTCTAAGGTACAGTTTGCCTTCTTGATGATCAAGCACAATACTATTATTAGGTGTCTCTTTGTTGGATCTTGCCCCAAAATTGGAAAGGGCTGGCTAAAACATTGCAATGTATCAATTATATAGCTCTTCATATAACTACTCTTATGATAAAAAAGAACTTGCCAAACTGATTGAGAATATCACCTTTCCAAAAGAAAAGGAATACCAGGACCTCAGACGTGGCAGTCCAGTTGTCATGTGATTTGTGGTTTGTAGATTTTGCGCAAGGTGAAAAAGAAAACAGGGTGAAAAAAGGTTTTTACTTTTACTTTCGGTGCATACTAATAAAATCGATCTTTCTTTCAAAGGGATTGAAATTGGTAGTGACCCTGGAGCCTCTAGCTTCCGTTTATGGACCCATCTCCTGACTTTACATCTGCAGGTAGCCCAGCATGCTCCATAAACTTCTAGATATTATAGATGGTGCTTGAAAAATGAACGAATTGCCACTAGACCAACCGGTTGAGTAACTGACTAAATTACCAGACCCACAGGATCTCCACTTGACACTATTATCATAAATTAGGAGTAAAATAAATACTTAAGGTATAGATTTCTTTTTAATTTGTCATAATTATTCCATACTATGACTGGTTCTGCCTCCATCCCAGCCAGCCTTTTCAGATGTGGCCGACTTGTTACAGAATCAAAACCAATCTTACCACCCGTTCAAAATAAATATGTAATGCAAAGCAAACACTTAACCAACCCTATCAGCCTCTCACAAATTCTACTGGTGTATTACTAACTATTCTCTTAAACCTAAAACACAAACATGAGCTAATCTGTGCACCACGTCTGCCTGTTTTCCTAAGATCATCCTAACACACTACAATGCTGGCAAGTTGCCCCATTTCATGTAAGACCTTCAGTCCTGGTGTTTTTCTAGCTGGCACCACTCTGCCATTTACTTTTTTCTGTTAGAATAGTGGACTCCAAATCTTCTGCATGAGAAGTACTGTTAGTATGCCAGAACTAGCTCTGTTTATGGCACTTAGGATGGGCCATTTGGGAGACAGGAGACTGGCTGCTCCCCATTCCTACCATCTTATAGGAGGCAGATGTGGGAGTCTTACTTAGAAGAAAATACAAATCAGGTTATCAGAAATAAAAGCAGGATATCATAAATCATTGCATACAGCATACATTATTACCTTAAGCACCAATAGCCACTTATTTCCATGCCTTTCATCCATGGCTTTACTCAGTTCCTAAGCAGCACATGGCAAATAAACGTACACAGAAAAGGTCAGACTCTTGTTACTGGCAGCGATGCTCTGAAAGGAATAATGTCAAACACCCCAATGTTGACTTAACATGGAGTCCAAGCAAACATTTTAAGGCCTTCTAAGGCCCACAGAAGTTGACACATCTGTGTAGGTTTGTACTCTGTATGATCCTTTTTCTCTCGTTGTCTCTAGCCCTGCTATATTATCCTCGCCCAAAAACTATGCATGTTTTGTCGCCTTTCGTCTTCGGGCATTACATACCCAAAGGTTATGCATCCTGAGATGCACCACTCCTAAATCCCTCCTCTCAACCATCACATCACACGTTACTCGCTCTTGCACCAAAAGCCTGAGTAGGCACATTCAGTCATAGATCCCCCTTCCCTTGCCTCCCAACGTCTGAATTGCCGTATATAGTATGAGAGATTGCAATAAAGTAATAGTACAGAGGTCTTGTGTAAATCTGTGTAACAGTTACAATGTGAAACAAACATTGAAAATATCGATATGAAATAGATCTGTCTGATTGAGCTCTGTGTAGAGAAGATTAACAAATGGATTTAAATGCCACTATAAGTGACCTCTAAAATTGCCATTGTTAAGTTGACAGTGGTCGCAAAGGTAATCTCTGCTGATGGCAATGCTACATATATTCTGAAACAGGATTTATTTACAAAGTATGCTGTGATTACCTGACTAGTGTGGGCTGGATTGACTGCTGGAGCTAAAATGAGCACCCAACTAGGCATTGAGATATTTGTGGCTGCCGGATACCGAAAACATTTTGCCAGTGTTCTTATTCAGTGCAGACAGTCCTTTACTTCTCCATAACAGCTGGGAAGAAGATGTGAGTATGCATCAGAAAGATTATTTCTAGGACCACGTTTGCAAACAAACGAGAAAGTTATACCTTAATGTCTGGTTATAGATCGTCCACCACAAATTTCCCACCAGAAGTGACATACCCATAAGTATGATCCATAAAATAAACCCAGGTTATGATCTTGTGCCCTAATTGCACTTGTACTTGTGTGGGCTCCCTTCATTTGTTATGGAAATGGATTATTGTCACTGAATTCTGGGAAAAACGGAGGCCTTGATCCGACCATTTGAGGATTGTTTTTTTAAAGGTGTGTGTATGTATAGCTGTCAAACAGCAAGGGTTTGCCCTGGGTCACATGATCTCAGTCATACAGGAGAGGACAGCGTAAGCCCTCTTTCTTCATTGATCTTTAACTTAGTAATGGATCCTGCTCGATTTACTCTAGGTGAAAATAACATAGCAAATATGACCAATGCTGTATCTCCATATATGGAAACCATACTGCTTCTCTCAAGGGACATCAGACAAGGATGGAACCCAATGATAGAGGTTTTAGAAATGTTTTATGTATTTTCGGAAGTAAAGGTGAGCTGAACAAAGTCATGTGTTTTCAAGTTTAAGCCATTATTTATAGTGAATGAGGCAATCAGAAATGTATACAGTAGTCATAATCTGATAAGGTACCCTGATGCTCAGAGTAAATTGTCACTAGATCTTTATGTAAACTGTACAAAATGTTGCAGTAAGGTTACATTGATCAAGCATTAGTTCTAGTGTTTGGGGGGAATTGTATGTATTTTTCTTGGAAGTTAAATGTTTGATTGCCCCCTTTTTTTTTTTTTTTTTCCTGTCAAAATCCAGCTGAAAAATATCACTGTTGCATTGTACGAAGATGTTGTAGTACAACATATTTTCCTCCTTTAAGTGATGTATTGATTGTGGAATCTATGTAATCGGACCCCTTCATTGTTAAGATATTGATTAAAACCCAGTAAAACTGATTACAATATTTGGCTGATAAAATAACTGGTCTCTATTAAACAGAATAGACACACCTTCCTTACAATCCACTACATTAAATTACTTGGTGCTTCATTTTTATGGTCTGGCCAGACAGTTTTGTGAGCATCACTAGAGGGCTATGGCCCACCCACATGTTGGGAGCCAGGAGTACATGTTTTGATTGGTCAGAAATTGTGTGCTTCCACAAAAAGGGGATTGCCCTCCATGCAGCTGTGATCATTTTTTTTTTGTTTTTGTTTTTTATCCAGCTGCCTAAGCTGGAACATAAGGGGCACACAGATGACACTGAAATGCTTTTAAAGCACCTTCAGACAACTAGATAATTTATGTGGTTTTTTTCTGGGAGCATTACAGATGTGAGGAGGGATGATATTAACCTATATAGATTTTTAGGTCTGGCTTGACAGTGTAACTCTTGCCTGACCTTTAAACTTAGAGCAGTATAATTGCTTATTAAAATCTACAGTTCTTTGCTTCCACACAAATCCATATCTGTTCCCATGCTATTTACTTGTAATGCATCACATTACCACACAACATTCATTTAAAGCCAGAACGTTTGGTATTGCCAGTGCTTTTTCATATTGTAATCTAAAGCTGCAATTCATGCAATAAAGCAATGCAGCGTCTTTAATGTCACTTAAGAAAGGGGAAAGAAGGGGTACCAAAACTTGTCTTTGAAATCTGTCTAGTAGTGGTGTCTATTAATTGTGCATGCTCTTTTATGGTTGTGGATATGACACCTTGGTGAATTCCACTAGACAGTACAGGATTATCCTTCCAGAGAGTGTCAGAAACACCAGGCAACCTCCCACTGTGGTTGTTCTGGACATATGTGTTTTAGAGGGATTCGAAGCCAGAGTGATATGTCACATCAGGTCACTTCGGAAAAACTTGCATACATATGAACTAGAGCAGTGTGGAGTTGATTGAGATTTCTGACATTCCAAGAAAGGGCTCTGTAGAAAGCTGGCTCTGTATATACTATATCAAAATAAGATCTAGTGTGCACAGAGACCAGGGGTTTCCCAGAGGCTAAAGTAGATCATACTAATGCTCTTTTTTTGTGGTAGTATGGTCGAGCAGTTAGGCTTATCAGAGGGTAGTGCAAAGCATTTGTTGTACACACACAGATGAGAAGGAGCACACACTCAATGACTTAACTCCAGACTAATGGCTTTTATATAGCAAAAATTTATTTTCTTAATTAATTTCTAGAACCACAAAATTCAAATTGCAGGTAAGTACTTCAATAGATTCGTATTTCATGCATACATCAGTAGTACTTTGTATGAAATCAATAAGTTATACAGTTTTTTAAATATTGGCAGTAATCTGTTTTAAAAGTTGACAGTACAATATTCAGAAACCGTGCCATTGGGGAAGAAAAGTTAGATCGATTTGCAGGTAAGTACAAAACTTACAGCTCCAGGTTTTAGGAAGTATACAGGTCGGGGTTCAAGTTAACCCCAAACACCCACCACCAGCAACACGGGGCCGGCAGGGTGCATAGATCAAAGTTGAGGCAAATTTAACATGGGCTCCTATGGAAACTGGGGGCACTCGGTTTCAGATCTGCAGGCAGGTAAGTACCCGTGTCTTCGGAGGGCAGACCTTGGGGGTTTAGAGGAGCAATGGGTGGGCCACAAGTAGGCACCAAACATACACCCTCAATGGCACTGGGGCGGCCGGGTGCAGGTGCAAACAAGGCTTCGGGTCGCCAATGATTCTCTATGAGGGGACCCCAGTGGTCACTCCGATGCTGCAGTCGAGATTTAGGGGTTCAACTCCGGTAAACCACAGGCTGGACAGGGAGGAGGGCCGCCTGCTGAATGTAGCTGCACCGGAGGTTGGGTTCTCCATCGGATAGCTTCATCTGGTGCTTTCACGGTCATGGGGGGGGTCCCTGGGATTTCCTCTGCAGGCATTGTCGTGGAGGGTCAACCCAGGGTGCGCATTTGCTCGTAATTGCTTGGGGATCCTCTAGTTTGTTGGGCCACCTGGACCCTGGCCATGGGCGTCGGGTGCAGAGTGGTCAGGACTCACACATTCGGAGTGGTGATGGAGTCCTTGGATGTTGTTTCTTCTTGGACAGGGCTGTGGTCCACGGGAGTTCTTGGTCCTTTTGGGTGCAGGGCAGACCTCTGGAGCTTGGCAGAGGTCGCTGGTCCCACTGGATGCGTCACTGTTCTTGTGCAGGTTCTTTGAAGCAGGAGACATCCCGGTAGGGCTGAGGGCAAAGCCAGTTGTTGTCTTCCTTCTTCTCTGCTGGGGGTTCAGCTAAGCAATCCTTCTTTCTTGTCAGGTCGCCAGGAATCTGGTGAACGGGGTTCAGGGAGGCCCTTAAATAGTGGACTTAGGGGCGTTTCAAGGGTCAGAGGGCAGTAGTCAATGGCTACTGTTCCTGATGGTGGCTACACCCTTCTTGTGTCCACTTCCTTTGGGGAGGGGGACACAAACCTAACCCTATTGGTCCCTGTCCTCTAAACCAAGATCGGGGATTCTGCAGGGAGGGGGTCACGTTAGGGGTGGTCCTAGCTGGGGTGGTCTCTACTCCCTGTTTTCCCTAATTTTCCCACCTGGCTTGTCGCCAGAAGTGGGGCTTTGTCCAGGGGGCGGGCAGCTCCACTAGCTGTAGTGCCCTGGTGCACTGTAACCCGAGGTTTGAGCCTTTGAGGCTCACCGCCAGGTGTTACAGTCCCTGTAGGGGGGAGGTGTGAAGCACCTCCACCCAGGACAGGCTTTGTTTCCGACCACAGAGTGCACAAAGGCTCTCACCCCATGTGGTCAGAAACTCGTCTGCAAGTGGCAGGCTGGCACCGACCTGTCATTCCTACACTAGTAGTTGGGCTAACATACAGGGGGCATCTCTAAGATGCCCTCTGGGTGCATTTTTCAATAAATCCCACACTGGCATCCGTGTGGGATTATTGTGCTGAGAAGTTTGATACCAAACTTCCCAGTATTCAGTGGAGCCATTATGGAGCTGTGGAGTTTGTAATGACAAACTCCCAGACCATATACTCAGTATGGCTACACTGCACTTACAATATCTAAGAATGTACTTAGACACTCTAGGGGCATTTTGCTCATGCAGCTATGCCCTCACCCATGGTATAGTGCACCCAGCCTTAGGGTTGTAAGGCCTGTTAGAGGGGTGACTTACCTGTGCCACAGGCAGTGGTTTGTGGGCATGGCACCCTGAGAGGGGTTTCATGTCAACTTTGCCCTTTTCTCCCTACCAGCACACACAAGCTGCAAAGACAGTGTGCATGGGCTGAGTGAGGGGTCCCCCAGGGAGGCATAAGACATGCTGCAGCCCTTAGGGACCTTCCCTGGCCACAGGGCCCTTGGTACCATGGGTACCTTTACAAGAGACTTAACTGTGTGTCATGGGTGTGCCAAATGTAGAAACAAAGTTTGGGAAAGAACACTGGTGCTGGGGCCTGGTTAGCAGGATCCCACCACACTTTCAATCAAAGTTGACTTAAACATCTGGCAAAAAGTGGGTGTTAACCATGCCAACAGTGGCACTTTCCTACAAGCTCTTTTTGGCTTTCTAATGGAAACTATAAGTCCACAAAACATAATATAAAGAACGAATCAAGGAGCACACTAAGGTCAAAGTCAACTATTTCCAAAGGATTTCAAAAGCAAGTCTTGTGTCTTTCCTTGTATTTCTTGAAAATAGGTCAGCTACACTGGATTGCTGTTAACAGGCTCATTAACATCAACGTTATCTACGAGAAATGTACTGTTTATTAAATTGAAACAATGCACAGCTTTTCATTTTTCTTGAACATGACACCTCCATCATTATGAAGGAAGGGTTGTTCTTTAATAAATCATTTGAGGGCAGACCTTATCCGTAAACATTATTTTATCACTTTCAGTTATTGAAAGGTAGAAAGTATTTTGTTCCTTTTTACTGGGCTCAAAGTAACATTGTAAAAAGTTAGTGTCTGTCCCCTAGTACATTATAAAAAAAAAAAAAAAAAAACACCACCTCCCCGGATCCATGTTCATTAAGTATGCAGGGGGGTCGGGCGGCAAGGGTGGGGAGTTTTGGCCCCCCTGGAAACCACCACCTTTCCTGGGGCAACTATCAAAATGAATAATAGGGGGTCCTGCATATCCTCCTCCCTGGGGCTACAAATACATAGAAGAAGGGGGTCCGTCGTGGACCCCCAGTGACCACCCCCTTCATGGAGAAAAATTGAAATGAAGGAGAGGGGCCGCAAGAGATGTTCGACAGATCCTGCTTGCTTAAAGCAGAGTTATATTTGGCTTTGCTGGATGGGAACTGTCAGCTGCCAAAGCAAAAGGCAAACAGCTACCTCCAAAGGGTGGGCACCTCAGGAGGTAGCAGGAGCCGGCCCTTGGGGGTGGCGGTTCCCAGGGCCATATTGGGCGGTGGTTGGATTAACATATAATAATTAAAATTACTTTATGTTAAAAAAAAAAAACATGGAATTTCACTGGAATAACCAAAGGTTCCAAGTATGTTATAGTTATGAAATAGAATTTTAAAAAACATAGAAATTTACTGGAAAAAACAAAGGTTACAGGGACGTTCTAGTTAGGCTCACATTTTAAACGTACAAAACCATAGCAATTCAGCAGTTGTAGTTATTTCAAGTAACTATAATTCATGCCCCAAGGTAACTATAAATCACTCCCTCGTTAAAAACTCTGTACATTGTGCACTAGGTGTCTTTGAGCACATCTATAGATGATTTAGAAATCCTGGCTCTTTATTTTAAAAGCAATACACCATGGTTTTCCATATTTTATGAAAGAAGGGAATGTAGCAACCTGTTAAAATTAGCTACCTGTGTTTTTGCTCAGTGCTCTCTCTTTTTTGTCACAATTTCATAATGTATATTTGTATTCCTCTAAAACTTTCATAAATGTGCTGTTGAATTTAATCTTTTCCTCTTTGGCCCACCTCAGAACTATAGGGGAAAATAACCATCCTGCCACTGGTAGTGAAACACATTTTACAAATGTGGGCCAGAAAATGTAATTGACCAAATAGTTTTAGAATAGAGGTCTGTTTCCATTGAAAGATGTGTGATTCTTAATCTGTCCCATGTGAAAATAGGAGGCATAACTGTCCGCTACCCATTTTCTCACGAAGTAACAAATCCACAGTGGCAAAAAGTGCCATTATTATCCAAAGTGACTTTTAATGATCCAACCTTTTTTGTCTTTTCTTTTCACTTAATTGTGATGGGGCTAGTAACATTATGAAATATGTGGGAATGCAGTGAATCTGTTTACCTTCATCTGGAGATTTTGGAGGCTGATGTCGCCAAGTGAAAGTGCGGCGCAAAATGAGGGTTTACCAGGGAACTGTGATCCAGAATTACTGATTACAAAGGTGATTCCTCTTTTCTCAGGGTTTCTGTTTGTAATCCCTATTAACTCTGCCCTTCTAGAGTTACTGGTAACCCCTCCATGTATCAGTAACTCTTGTGGGAGGGGGGGGGGGCAGGGAAGAGGAGAGGTAAATGAAAAATCTCTTAGCAGATGTGGATTAAAATTGCAGTTCTATTAAGGACAAAGATGAAGATTGTGCTTAACATTTTGTACTTATGATACACAGCAGCCATTGACCAAATACAACTCCCATGAAAATGTCAAACAGGTTATCACAACACATGACTTCAGCATCCAGTAGTAATGGCCATAACAGTATGAGAGGATGTCATTCCCACCTTGTCCTCTTTATTTGCGTGAAGGACAGCTTCACGGACTTCTCCTTTGACATATATTGATCTTCAGTGTTTCCCTTTTGTAACTAGAAGATCCAAATTAGTTCTAATGCAGAAGCATTGAGAATTCATGCGCACAGTTTCATTAGTCATGCTGCATTTAAAATACTTGTATCCAACAAATACACTTATCTTCTTGGTAAGTATGGAGAATATTCTGTAGAATACACATAGGGTGGAATAATCTTTACCTCTGTGTCCTTAAAATTTGAATTTTCTTTTACGTCTGCTAGGAAATGTTTCATTCTATGTCCGGACCAGATGCTCTGATTAGTCTCTATTAAAGCTTTTGTATCACCAGAGATGCCAATTGAGTCGCTGGCTTGAAATAGAACTTCTTAAAAGTGGAATCTGACGAACAATCTGTTCTGCTGGTTTGAAAGGCTCCTTTAGCCTGGCCCCAGAAAGAAAGTTTTGAGGACATACCATCTATGGTAGTATGAGCTGTGAATATTGAAACATCTGTGCCAGCTCCCTACATCACCCATGAAACCCATCTAGCCATATTGGGGTAGACACTGCCTTATGAGGGTAACTACTGGATATTAAAAAAATTATTAACCCCCCTTGGTTTGAGCTCACAAGACACTTTATCATACTCCTGCAAGCATCTCACCATACACAATCGGGTATTGTCCAAAAATGCTGGATAAAATTTTTTTTTTAGATTTTATCCTCTGGATATGGTAAACATTACCATTTTCTGACTGAAGGAATGTCCAGGTAAGACTAATTATGTAGCACCAGAAGCCCTCTTACAACACAGCATAGTCCGCTTTTAAGACAGCTGTTTCATAGAAAGGCCAAACTTATCCTGAATAGACTTAGTACTTTATTAACAATCCCAAGTGTGTGCATGCTTAGGCTTCAGAAGATTGGATACCCTGAGACCTCTCATCTACTTGCATATTAAATGGTGTTGCCCCACTGGGTATCCCGCTACATTTAAGTGGCCTTTAGAGATCATCATCCTAAAGGAGCTAACAGTACAATATGCTCCACTTGTCTCAGCCAGATGTGAAAGAAAATGTACAATAAAGACAATATTGGCCCCCACGGGATCCCCTTCTCTCCAAACATCAACTGCGCTAAGTTGACCAGACAGATTTGTATCTTTAATGGGTATCTACAGATCATGCCTGGTTCATGTAAGAAAAAGATGATTGTGAATGTCCTGACATCTTCCATCAGATAACCACCAGGCTACGAGATCCCTATTGTTGTCTCAAATCATCCATTGACTTTCTTATCCCGGAATTCAAAGGATGCCCTGAAATGTTTGGAGTATCACTGGAAAGTCGCATGCCTTCTCCAGAAGTAGCGGGAACTATGGTTGCGATCCCAATAGTGGAATCACCAGAATCAACTCTGCCAGCTGTTTGACTTGTGTCACCACCCTAGTTACCATGATGAATTACGCCTTTTCCCTTATTAAAGTCTATGTGCTAGTCGTGAAGAAAAGCATCCACGTGTGTAGCTTCTGGGTCTGGTCTTCAGAAGTGTAGCACTTGAGCATTCAGCCTTGATGCAAACAAGTCTGTGAGTAAGTTCCATCATCTCGGGCACAAGAGCTTGAACAACTGAAGATCCAGTTTTCATTTGTTGGAATCCTCACTGGAACCGTGAGTTCCATTACTTAATGGTGTTGGAACTGCTCAGCAGATGTATCCCTGAAGCTGAATTCCTTTTTTTCCAGGAAGTAATGCCAGAAATCCTTGATGAACTCCGCCAGTACCATGCATTTCATTTCTCCCAATTTGTTATTGCATTCCAACTCAGAGACATTTTCCATCTTCAGCAAAATGCAACATTCCACTCTTTCCTTCGCCAGACTGAATATGCTGAATGATCTCGCTAGTAACTTGAGACAATTTATGTGGAAATTCGTATAGTTGAGTGGGTTTTTTCATGTTTGATTACTTAAATCATTACAATAAAAGTATAAAAAACATTTACAACAGCACAATTAAAAACAAAGAAAAATATCACTTAATATGTCACAATATTACATTTTTTTCCACCAGTAACATACATTTTACAAAGCAAACATTTAAAATAGGGTCCTTTGGATTTAAACTTCTGATTATAGCCTGTCAACTTGCTTGTATAGTCCTTTCATTAAACATCGCCTAAATAACCTTCTGCTTTCTGGTAGTAAAATTGGACAAATTCAGACCAAGCAAATAAAAAAATTCCTTTTTTTTTTTTTTTTTTTTTTTTTTTTTTTTACAGGATCTGCACATTTTACTTCTCCCTGTTAATTTCTTCTTAATTTCATGATCAATGGGGGCAGACGGCCAAGGTCGTATAATAATGGTTTATGCTTTGTGAAGTGCGAATAACCTGTCAAAAAATAGGCTTGAATGTACAAAGTCACATATGTGGAGACTACATTCTTCCTGTGACTATATCCCAGCAATGGATCTTTCTTCACATCTGGCACTCCAGTCTGAATGACTGGCCTCCAACTATATAACGACCTCTGGAGTGGACCAGAAGATTGCTTGGCTGTTCCACCCGTCCAGGTGGTTTGACCACAATCTCATCTCTGCCCTGGCATCTTCTTTCAGTACGGACTCTTCCCTGTAGGAGAGTCTCTCCTGCAGATGCCTAATTTCTAGATGTTATAGAGCCCTGCGATCTAGCGATCGGGAAAGATTGCTTGATGAAGACGAGAGGAAACCTGCTATTCTCTCCAACATCCAGAGAGTAATGCGTCTGCCACAATCAGATTCCTCAGCTCTTCCTTGTTCATGGTTATCTTGTTGGTGGCTAACTTGAGAGCCTCTTTTATCTTGTCCATTGTAAACCTGAGAAACTCCATCCTAAGCTTGGGAGTCTGATCCAGTTTGGTATGTGCGATTACGAATCCCAGGTCCTCCACAAGGGAAATTGTCTCTTGGACCTCATTCATCAGAGTAACCTTGTCTTGTGCTATAATGATCATTTCATCCAGGTCAATGATCAATCGGTACCCCTGTGTCTGCAGTTATGCCACCACTGGTTTCAGTAATTTCATGAACCACCATGGTTCCACCATGAGGGTCCACAGGGAAGCATTTTGAGCTCCCAGTCTTGACCTCTCCTGAAAAATTGAAGGACATACCTGCGTGGAGGAAAGATTGGGATCATTAGATAGGCTTCTTCAGATCCCTTCTGTTGAACCAGTTCCCCTGCCGGAGTAGATCTCGCAAAAGATGAATGCCCTCCGTATTGAAATACTGCAGACCAACCAACCATTGAACTCTTTCAGTTACAAGGAATATTCCTTTGCCATTCTTTTTCCTAATTAAAACATTGCTTAAGAATTATTTCAGGTGTAAAAAAGGATCTTTCTGTACTACCTTTGCACTCCAACACCTCTCATCTATCATGCAACAGATCTCTTTTGAGACAGTGAGGGGTTGTGGTCTAACCATTTGTTTAGGAATACCTCACAATTCTGTTTGAAAACCTTGTACAGTCTAACATACCCATGCCTCTGAGGGCATAGCTATCAAGAAAACCTTTGCATTTCCAAAATGGGCACAAGATAAGGTGTTGAGGAGCAGTGGTTATTTGCACATCTCTGAATTCCGGGGTGACCATACTAGCATGTGAATTACAGGGCATTTCTCAAATAGACGTCTTTTTTACACACTCTCTTATATTTGGAAGGAAAAAATGTAGAGAAAGACAAGGGGCAATAACACTTGTTTTGCTAATCTATGTTCCCCCAAGTCTCCCGATAAAAATGATACCTCACTTGTGTGGGTAGGCCTAGCGCCCGCGACAGGAAACGCCCTAAAACGCAACGTGGACACATCACATTTTTTGAAAGAAAACAGAGGTGTTTTTTGTGAAGTGCCTACCTGTAGATTGTGGCCTCTAGCTCAGCCGGCACCTAGGGAAACCTACCAAACCTGTGCATTTTTTAAAACTAGAGACCTAGGGGAATCCAAGATGGGGTGACTTGTGGGGCTCTGACCAGGTTCTGTTACCCAGAATCCTTCGCAAACCTCAAAATTTGGCTAAAAAAACACGTTTTCCTCACATTTAGGTGACAGAAAGTTCTGGAATCTGAGAGGAGCCACAAATTTTCTTCCACCCAGCGTTCCCCCAAGTCTCCCGATAAAAATGGTACCTCACTTGTGTGGGTAGGCCTAGCGCCCACGAAAGGAAATGCCCAAAACACAACGTGGACGCATCACATTTTTTCATAGAAAACAGTGCCTACCTGTGGATTTTGGCCTTTAGCTCAGCCGGCCCCTGGAGAAACCTAGCAAACCAGCGCATTTTTTAAAACTAGAGACCTAGGGGAATCCAAGATGGGGTGACTTGTGGGGCTCTGACCAGGTTCTGTTACCCAGAATCCTTTGCAAACCTCAAAATTTGGCCTAAAAAAATACATTTTCCTCACATTTTGGTGACAGAAAGTTCTGGAATCAGAGAGGAGCCACAAATTTCCTTCCACCCAGCGTTCCCCGAAGTCTCCCGATAAAAATGATACCTCACTTGTGTGGGTGGGCCAGGTGCCTGCAACAGAATAAGGCCAAAAACTTGTAGAGATAGAGGGGATAGCACAGCAAGTTGATAAGGACATATTCTTCTTTTATACATCTTTAGGCTGACTCTGCTTTAGGGACCCACACAAGTGAGGTGTCATTTTACTTGGGAGACTGAGGGGAACGCTGGGGAGTAGGAATTTTGTGCTGGAGCGGTGATCGTCCAAACAAAAGTCAGGAAAATATGCTTTTTTAAGCAAATTTTGCGGTTTGCAGAGGCGTCTGGGTAAGAAAATGTTGGGGGATCCACGCAAGCCACATCTCCCTGCACTCCTTGGGGTGTCTAGTTTAAAAAAATGTCTGGGTTTGGTAGGTTTCCCTAGATGAAGGCTGCACCCAGGACCAAAAACATAGGTGGCCCCTCCCCCCCCCCCCCCCCAAACACAGGTAGTTTTGTAATATATCATTTTGATGTGTCCACATACGTCTGTGATGTGCCAAACACTAAAAGTGTGAAAAGAAACGCACTTAGGTTATGTGAAAAAGACCCCTCACCCACCAACGAAGTTGGTGGCATGCTTCATCATCGGGGTCCCACCTGAGACACCTAGCGTGTCTCAAGTGTGCTGCGACGCCTGATTACAGCGGAGCACGTTTTGTCATTTGTACCACACATACTGGTTGGATTTGGCACGAGGGTGAGTGATGGTTCAGTAGATCAAATTTTATTAAGAAAAGATTTCACAAAAATGAAATGCACTGTTAATAACTGAAAGGCAAAAAACTGAACCAATGACTCACAGCTCGTGAGCTGTAAAGCCATGACAAGGCACCAACCGCTTTACAGTCCATTCACACACCTTTCATACATGACACGCACAAGACCATTCACACCGCCAGCCACGGGCCCAGCACATTACAACACTCACATCGACAGACAGCGCCACTCAAGGGCCCATCACTTACATACGCCCACATGCCTGATACAACAATCACACCAGCTGATGGGAGTGTGGACTGGTGTTTGGCCGGCACTGCCAGCCAAGCGCCACCCCACCCACACCGCCAGCCAAGCGCCACCCCAAGCACACCGCCAGCCAAGCGCCACCCCAAGCACACCGCCAGCCAAGCGCCACCCCAAGCACACCGCCAGCCAAGCGCCACCCCACGCACACCGCCAGCCAAGCGCCACCCCACGCACACCGCCAGCCAAGCGCCACCCCACGCACACCGCCAGCCAAGCGCCACCCCACGCACACCGCCAGCCAAGCGCCACCCCACGCACACCTCCAGCCAAGCGCCACCCCAAGCACACCGCCAGCCAAGCGCCACCCCACGCACACCGCCATCACTTTTTTTTTTGTTTATAAACAACAAAGAAACCACTAACTAATTATAAAATAAGCACAAAACTACAAACACAAAAGCTCTAACTAAATACATGACAGTGATGCCAACCGTGAAACATATGAAAATATAAAACAGACAGTTTACGCTCGCGGTATTTCCCAAAAGTTTTTCCTTGTGTGGTAACTTCTAAAACAGCTGGGCACACACAGCCCAGGCTTTGAAGGGCATTCAGGGCAGTACATCCGGCTCTCCCTCCGGATTAATCTCCGGGCACATACTCTACATTTCTTTGTGGGCAAGTCTTTTTTGGGAGTGGGAGGAATGTGATCTGGAAAGTGCCAATCTTTCAATCTAGCCACATCCTCCACTACTTCTACTCTAGGAACTCTTGCCTGTTCCACCACAATAAGGCTTTCTATCACCGACTCATGAAATTTAACAAATGTCATCCTTGACTCAGGTGAACAATCCTTGAACACAATAAAGGCATTAAAAGTTGCCAAATTAAATAAATGTAGGGCCAACTTTTTATACCACACGTAAGACTTACGAAGAGCAGTGTAAGGTTCCAACCTCTGATCTACTCTATCAACACCACCCATGTGCCTATTGTAGTCCAAAATGCACGCAGGTTTGCGCACTTCTGCAACCTGACCCCAAACAGTCACAGGGGAAGTACTCTCATCATGGATGGTAGACAGCATGTACACATCCCTCCTGTCTGAAAATTTCAGAGCTAGCAGCTGATTATTCCGCAAGGCACTGCACTGTCCCCTCTCAAGTTTTTTACAGACAAGCTCCCTTGGATAGCCTTTCCGGTTAGAACGGATTGTGCCACAAGCAACAGTGTCCACTCTAAACAACTCCTTGAACAACTGCACTCCAGTGTAGAAATTATCTACGTACAAATGGTGACCTTTGTTAAACAGCCGTCTAGCAAGTTCCCACACAAGTTTTCCGCTAACTCCAAAAGTGGCCGGACAACCAGGAGGGTCAATACTGGAATCCCTACCAGTGTAGACCTGGAAATTATACACATATCCTGTACTGCTTTCTGACAGCATATACAATTTAATCCCATACCGTGCCCTCTTACTAGGAATGTACTGCTTAAAAACTAAACGCCCCTTGAAAAGGACCAAAGACTCGTCCACACTTATCTCTTTGCCTGGAACATAGACCTCTGAAAAACAATCTACAAAATGATCAAGGACAGGCCTAATCTTAAAAGGACGGTCACAATCAGGGTGATCTCGTGGCAAGGCTAAAGCATTGTCTACAAAATGCAGCATACGAAGAAGAAGCAAATACAGATTACATGTCATAGTTGCAGGAAATATAGCCGTTGCCATCAAGGGACTAGTAGACCAATAAGAACCCAGTGGCGGCTTCCTGATCAACCCCATCAAAAAAGTCAAACCTAAAAACTTTTTCATCTCTTCCAGATATGTGGGAACCCACTGAGTAGCTCTAGACTGAGGCTTAAGTCTGGCAGCGTTGTCCCGCAAATATTGCTCTGCATACAAATTAGTCTGCTCCACAATCTCTTCCAAAAATACATCATCCATAAACAAGTGAAAGAAATGGACAGGCAAAAAGTTTTCCGTATTAACTCTACACCCTGGGAGACCAGTAAATGCAGGTAACTGTGGCTGCTCCATGTTTGGGGCAATCCAGGTGTCAGGTCTTCTAATGGGAAACCCTTCAGCCCCAGGCTGCTGCACTCTTGGCACATCAATGTCCTCCTCTACAACAGGCCCTTCATCTGCACTGAGAGTAGCTTCCTCATCAGAAGAATACTCTCTGACAGAAAACTCACTTCCAGAATCTCCCACTTCCTCCTCTGCCTCAGATGCAGAGTCAGTCTCGTAATCATGGTCTGAAGACGACTCAAAGAGCATGCCAACAACCTGCTGAGCGGTCACTCTGCGGCTAGCCATGATCCTCACTAACAACAAATGGATTGCCAACAACAACTAGCACTAAAATAAGTAATAAACAAAGTGTAGCTTTATCACAAAGAGTTATGTACTAAAAAACTATACCACTCACTTGCCTGAAAACGCTACTCACCAAGCAACTACTCTGCACAGACACAGCAATCACCAATGATATCCCACTAAAATGAAAAAAGAAAAAAGCAAATTAGACATATGACAACACAAATATCATTGTGCTCAAATCTAAGGACAATTTCACACACAATACTGCATTTAGTATACCACCTACAAACATGTCATTCATGCAAGTCAACAATACTCCTTTGGAGTAAATTGTTTTCACTTACCTAAAACATGCAACTATGCAAACCGCAGGACAACTACTGCCAAAACCGCAAGGATCCACAGCAAAGGAAGCAAAAGCGTTGAACTAGAAGAAAAAGAAGAAATAAATGGTTATAATCACAAATACAAATACTTTGCAGTTGACAAACACCCCACCACCAAGAACTTAGAAATTGTCCCTGGTACCTAAGTGGATTCTGCCCCCCTCGGGGGCAGATGGGCGTAAAAAAATTTGGCCGATCTGCCCCCAAGGGGGGCAGAAATGGGCAACAGCTCTGTGCCCCCTTTAGGGGGCGACCCTTCCCAAAGGGGGCACCCCCAGCACAAAACAAAAAAAAGGGAAAAAAATAAAAAAAATCCCTGGCGTATTGGTGGTTTCTGCCCTCCTTGGGGGCAGATAGGCCTACAAAAATAAGCCCATCTGCCCACCAAGGGGGCAGAGATGGCCAATACGAACTTTCCCCACTTTGGAGGGGCGACCCTTGCCCAAGGGGTGCCCCCAAACACACACACCACACACAACACACACACCACACAATCCCTGGCGCCTAGTGTGCTTCGACCCCCTCCGGGGGCCAGATCGTCCAAAAACATGGCTGATCTGCCTTCGGGGGGGGGCGAAACAGGAAAAAAAAATAGCCCCCCAGGTGAGCGACCCTTGCCCAAGGGGTCGCCCCCAAAATAAACATATTAAAGTAAATCCCTGGTGTCTAGTGGATTTTGCCCTCCCCCCGGGGGCAGATCGGCCGTAAAATCGGCAATCTGCCCCCAGGGCGGGGCAAAATACTAAATAAAATAGCCCACCAGGGGGGGCGACCCTTGCCCAAGGGGTCGCCCCCTAAATAAACGTATAATAAAGAAATCCCTGGTGTCTAGTGGATTTCGCCCTCCCCACCCCCCCCGGGGGCAGATCGGCCGAAATATCGGCGATCTGCCCCAAGGGGGGGGCAAATACTAAATAAAATAGCCCCCTAGGGAGGGCGACCCTTGCCCAAGGGGTCGCCCCTAAAATAAACTTACATATAAAGAAATCCCTGGTGTCTAGTGGATTTCGCCCCCCCAGATCGGCGATCTGCCCCCAAGGGGGGGGGGGGGGGGGGTGTGAAACACTAAATAAAATTGCCCAAGGGGTCGCCCCCAAAAGAACCATACCGCAACAAATCCCTGGTGTCTAGTGGAGATTCCTGCTCCACGATCGCGGCCCTGCCCGCGATCGTGGAGCAGGAATCTAGTGAAAACAGGCACAGGGGGAAAGGAAAAACCCTTTCCTTTCTCCCCGTGTCTGTTTCCCCCCCCCCCCCCCAAAACCCCCAAAAAGGGAAGGACTTACTTTGGGAAGTCCTCTCCCCTCGACGCGCTGGAAGCAAATGGCTTCCAGCGCGTCCCGGCAACACATACATATTGAATTGAATTTAACAGTTTCTTAGGCAATGGGACACCGATAATAAAACAGTATGTGTTGGACTTGGCCCTGCATGCAGGGTTATCCGTAAATGTTTTGTCTTCTCCCCTCTTGTTTTCCAAACCTGTTTTTGTTGGCTTGTATGACTTGGTGCATTTTACCACAGCTAACCAGTGGTAAAGAGCTTGTGCTCTGTCTTTTAAACGTGGTAACATTGGCTTACATTGAATTGGCACATTTAATTTACTTGTAAGTCCCAAATAAAGTGGCACTACATACCCCCAGGGCCTGTAAATTAAATGCTACTAGTGGACCTGCAGCACTTATTGATCCAATCCAATGAAAAAGCCCTTTGAAACATTTTACACCTGCCACTGTAGCCTGGTGTGCAGTTTTGTTTAAAAGAAATAAACCTTTTGCCTGGCCTAAACCTACATTTTTAATGCATAATAGGGCAGGTTGCAGTGTATGTAAAATGTTGTCGATGTGCCTTTCAGTTTTCCATGTACTGCTAATGAAAAACTCTTACATTTGTTTCACTACTGCAAGGTCTGCCTCTCCCATAGCATCATATTGGGTTACATTATTACATTAAACAAGTGATAACCTTCAATTGGGAACAGGTGGGAAGATAGATTTTGGTGTCTAAAGAATTGCAATTTAAAACCCTCTTTAATGGTAAAGTTGGATTTTAAGTCACAGTTCTGAAAATGCTACTTTTAGAAAGCTGGCATTTTCCTGTCACAACCATTTGGTGCCTGTGTCCTGGGGCATAAGAATGGATGTAGTTGGTGATTGACCTTTGTGTATTCTTACCAGACAGTGAATGAAAGGATGATTAGGTGTTAGCAAGGTGGGAGGAGCAGAGTTGCTCCCTGGCCCAATTACATTTCAAAGGGGCCTGCTTCAGCACACTCACAAAGAACATGACACCAGTTGATTGTCACCTTAGAACCCTTGGAGCCTGGGTAGGGGAAGGAAGGAAATTCCAGAAGCAGGTGTGGGGTTAGGTCTAGACGTTTCTCCGATTTCAAAAGGTGGCACAAGGTATGAATATTGGACCCTCAGACCAACTCTTCAGAACACTCCTAGACCTGTGGAAGACTACATACAGAAGGACTGCTTTGTCCTCCAGGGGAATGCCCTGCTGCTTGAGGCCTGCCTTGTTCTGCATAGGAGTGCCCTGCTTCCTGAGGCTTGTCTTGTTGCGTGAAACTCTTTCAAGCAACAAGGTAGGCCTCAAGAAGCATGGCAGTCAAGCACCAAGGCAGGCCTAAAGCAGCAGGGCTATCCTCTGAGAAACAAGGCAGGCCCAAAGCAGCAGAGCATTCGCCACTAGAGGACCATCTCCTTGAACCCAGGTCTACCAGAGTGACTCTAATGGTCAGCTGGCTGACTTGTTCTGAGCCACAGGGATACAACAAACTCAAAGCCTCCCTGCAACTGCCCAGCTGACCTGCTGCAGCTGGACATGCCTGTACCTACAACTAGACCTGCCTGCACTTGCAGCTGGACCTGCATGAGCCCTGCTGGCCTCCGCTAGAGTGAGTTCCGGATCCCCAAGAAATGCTTCCCAATGTCCTGAACCCTTGGCTGTCCTTAGTTGAGCTCCTCCTGTGCAGTCCTGATGTTTGGAACTTTGCACGCAGGACTCTGAGAAGGTAATCTTTTTCAACTGGACTAAGTTGGTCCCTGTAACCAGCCGCCACTCTGTTGTGGCTGGCATGAGCTTGTGACTTGGGCCCGGACTAGCGACCAGATACATACAGTTAGAGCTTTCTGCTTCTTGCTGCTATTTTTACTTAAACCTTTAGAATTGCTTATCTCTGATACTACTGATTGGATTTTTGTCATTTTGTTCTCATTTTATTAATTACATTTTACTCTATTTTCTAAATTGCTGTAGGATTTTTCTTTTGTGGTGTTTTTACTTTATTACTGTTTGTGTACTGCATACGTACTTAATACAGTGCCCCTAAGTTAAGCCTAGCTGCTTTATACCAAGCTATCAGAGGGTTAAGCACAGGTTAATTTTGTGATGTTTTTGGTTCACCCTAACCAGGACTGTGATTGTTGCTTGAAAAAGGTTTTCAACCCACTCAATCAAAAACCCAATTTTTTAGTGTCAGTCATTAACTAACCACCTACTGCCCCAGGCCCCTAAAAGAGGCTTAGCAATCTGCTTGTCAAAGAATGAAAGTGCTTAGAAACAATGCTATTAAAACCCTTGACCAGACCTCCAGTTGGCAGTTCACCTGCATTAGCAGACAGCACTACTCCACTAAATGTGATAATGTGTGTTTGTTTTAATCCAGTGGTTCCCAGCCTGTGGTGCGGGGACCCCTGGGGGTCCGTGAAGCCTTCTTTGGGGGTCCCCAGCTTTTAGTAATGACCCAGTGGTGGGATCACTGGATTCCAATAATGATTCAGTGGAGGTCCCTAGGTTCCAGTAATCATAAAGTGGGGGTCCACAGAAGTCAAAAGGTTGGGAACCACTGTTTTAGTCAAAGAACTACAAGATGTCTAATCCCAGGTTCTCCTTTTTTTAAAAGAAAGTATGATGTAATAAGCACCGCATTACGATCTGTGCAGGGCTCCCAAAAGTCGCATTTATCCATGAGGGCAATCGCAGGGCATTTTCATCAGAACCTGCTACATGATAACTGCACTGCAGTGCTGTGGGTAATATGAAGCCAGGAACAATGTTTGTTACTGTCAGTCTTCCTTTTGAAAAACTGTGTGCTCTTAGTCGATCCTATTTTCAACATATAACTCTGCTGCCATTTTCTTTAGCATTGCACAGCAGGCGGAGGGGAAGTGAGGATCCTACCACACACAGTTGAAGTATATTGCTTGCTGTCCTGTGGTTGCAAAGTGGAGATCGAGACACTGTATGCTCTCAACACACCTCAAAATATAAAACACATTTAAAAAACGTCAAACGTTTACTGTCTAATCTGCAGAAAGTATTACTGCAGATGAATGCCATTAGTGTAGGGTGCTTACAGTCTGAGTAGCTGAAAATGCAGCAAAACATGGCATGAAATATGCCTTTTGTATGAGAACGTCGTGAGATGCTTGCAGCAATGAGAAGTGTGGCACTGCCGTGTGAGATGCTCACAGAAATTCAGTGTAGTGGAATATGCAGAACAAGATGAGTGTCAGTGATGCTTGGTTAATAAGCAAATCTAAGGTCTCCTTTGGCAACAGTACAGGCTTTAATTCTTAAAACCATTTGAAGCTTCCTTGTGTCAGAGGGTTATTCATTTTTAAAGGCACTCTAAGGTTTTTACCCGTCCTGGAAAGGTTTGCACTAGGTAAAGTCCGAATGTGTTGTTCTAAACAAAAGTTACATTTGAAAGCACTGAAAACATTTAAATATTAAGGGGCAGATTTTTTACTTTTGATACAACGCAGGACAGTAACCAAAGTTGCTTTTCTGCACCAATAGGAGTGAGTAGACCATCAACAAATCTACTAAAGTACGATGCCGGATTTGTTTCTCTCTGCGCTGGTGCACATGTAGCTGCCTTCCACAAATGCACACGTGTATATGGGTGATGTGAAGCATAGGTTTTTGTAGTGTTAGGGTCCCCTTCTGTACAAAAACTATGCTTTACCATAGTTTAATATTTTTACCCCTGTATGTATGCTGTAAAGTGCTGTATATGCGTGAAGTTTCAAAAGTTTCGAGAAAATTAAACATTACTCATTCTTTATACCTGCTTCAAGGAGGTGCAAAGGTTTGACACTAAGTCTACCTTTTTCTGTAGTAAACTAGGCTTTGCATCAAAAACCATGGATGGTTGTATGGGAATGGCCATGTACAACCCATGGAACATACCCTTGCCGCAGAGTAGTGCTTAGGTCTACTTTACATTATGTTAGGTAAGGTTTCAAAGCATATTCGGATGTGTACTGGAAAGTAACGTCCTACACAACACTGTCTCGAATTGCGTCACTTTTTCGTCCTGCAAATCTGGTGAAATAAGTTAGTACATTTCCCCTGGTGTCTTTCTGCACATTTTCTGTCAGTCTGTTTTCTACTGTGTGCAGCCTGTAATAGATTTTTAAATTATCCAACATATTTACATTGCTTTAACTCCCAGGCTGGGACCTCATACACACAAGTCACTAGTTCCCAGAGCACCAACCGGTAATACAAACAGATATCTTTGGTAATCATATTTAACCTAGAGGTGTGTAAGCCACTGAAAGCTCAAACAAGCTTGAGCCTTAACTCTGGCTCAGACCGGGGTACCTTTGGAACCTTAAGCCTATAACAAGCCAAGCTTTCATGTGGCTTCTGCCTGCCACCCTCACTCTACCCTCATGTACAAAAAGGTAAAGCAAAACACTAACATTTGAAGTAAAATAGAGACAATTAAATTCCAATTTAGTGGTTGATTTGTACAAAGTGATACCAGAAAATCTGGATTAATCATGACTTACCTGCTTAACCAAATTCTGTGATCCTAGGCAAATGTTTTATGTTACTCATTTTCCTCTTCTTCAATATTGCATGTGAAAGCACCTTCATATACATGAATACCAGCTGTACAAAATCTATTGTGCTTCACTTAATAGACTTATGTTGCTCTATTTAAACGAATGTGGGCATCATAAAGGATTGACATGACAACTGTCAGGACAGGAATGTTTCTAAATTCATATTTTAAAATTATCATTTTTAATAAATACTTATCAGTGCAATGGTAAAATGTGTCATATTAATGTCAAAACTTCCACATGTTAAAGGAATACCCTTGTTTGAATTTTGAAAAGACATTATCGTATTTTAAGTGATTTTGGCGTACGATTTTCATTGTAGACATTTTCATGGCTCTGCTTCTGCACGGGCTGTAAGAGTCAAGCCAGACCTTTGCCTTGGCTCTGACTGAGCTCACCCTGATTACTCTCAGAACAATACATTACCCACACATTAGTTTATCTTGCATTTATTTTCCATTTAAGGTGCCTGAAATTATATTAACATTTAGTTATTGTCCATGGGCAGGGCCTCTGGAATTATGTGGCAACACTGACTAAATTATGCAGCAGTAAAAAGCAAATTATGCTGCATAATGTGACACTTTTTGAGATAGTATTACTTCATTATATTGCCATTTTTACAAATCCTAACAATGTGTGCGCATTAGTAAGAGTTTAACACCCAAAGCTTGCATAAATGTTGCATCTGATTATCAGAGTTGCCCTCTTACCATGTGGTTTTGCTGCTTCTATGCATACATTTGAGGTGAAAAAGAGAGACAAATAGAGAAGGAAAATGTGACATGCACTTTACAGCGTAATAGGGCTTACACCACCTACAGTACGCTTTGCTAAAGGCAACAGTTCTCTGAAATGAGAAGAGGGGATGGACATGGAGGGATGGGCTATTAAATAAAATTATTTATAGATGACAGAATATAACTTTTTTCATTAAAGATTCTGTTTAAACAGTGCCTTATGTCAGGAATGGTTTCAAGGTGCTAAGAACATTTTTCTTTATTTTTTTTTTGTCTGACATTTATGTTCTGTCATAAATATTTATATAACAGCTCCTTGGGACACAAGGGTTAGTAAAGCGCTATTGAAATGCCAATATAATACAAATTGTATCTGTCTTGCTCATTTATATTTTAAAAGAAACTTGCATAACCTCTCCTTTGTGGTAGTTAAAAGTGTGACAAGATACTACTGCAGTGTATTTGTCAATGGGGAGAGATATGCTAATGGGCCATTCATCCATTTATCTTTCCCCACCAAGTCTTTTATTGGCACCTTGCAAGTGAGCTGAAGAGAGAGCGATACAGCAGGGGGTCACAAGAAGCAATTAAAAAAACAATGCCTCCTGTACTTTTAAAAGGCCTTTCAATGACCTGTGAAGTACTAGAGTCCAGCACACATGTCTGATAAGAATCCTCCCCCTGTGTCATCCAAGCTGCAGCAGCCCTAGCTACACCACAGGAGGCTGGTGGGACGGGGGATCTGAAGCCTCTTTAAGAGATGTAGAATTTAAATTAGAAGCCTATTTAAACTTCATTCGTTATCAGTCCTCATGCTTTTAATGCACTGAAAAACGAATGAAGTTTAAACAGGGGCTGCATCAGAATCTCTTTATAAACGTCAGGGTCGTTTGTCCTCCTCTTTCCCCCCATCTTTGTCCCCCTGTGTCCCGCCAGCTCCAAATCTGGTGGGAGATAAATCCCCGCCTCCCTCACAGTTCCTAAGCCCATGATAGACGATAATTAAAATGCTGAGGAAAACACAGTTCTGTCATGCATATTGCATTGGATTGTCCAGTGAGGGTGGTCTACTGGATTATGAGGATATCTGCATATCTGTAATTCCCATATATGCTTGTGGCATGTTCATTGGGATTCGGAGAGTCCTGGTTAGTGCATGCTGAGGTTCAGATTTATGGTTTCTCTGTCACTCGCTTCAATTGTGTTCAGTTTAGTGAATTTGGAAATAAATTGGATTTTAAAAGGCAAAATAGTACACTGTGTTAGTGTGTTGCTAAATGTTTTCAGGGGCTTCTATGTACAAATTCACGTTCAAAGAAAGTGGAGATTGCGATTCTGACCCAAATGTAATTAGTGTCAATCCCCTGTGCTGATTCAGCCTGTACCTAAAAACAGACAGTTTGGATTTCATTGTGCAAAATTCTTTCATGATATCTTTGGATGGTAGTAGAATATAAAATGTTTGTTTCTTTTTCAAAAGAAAGCAAGTCGAGATAACAAGTGTTGTTCCAGGAGATTACAATGGGGATTCACAGATGGATGTACTTCTTACTACTGCTCCAGAAAATCAGCCTACAAATGACATTCATCTTTCAGCAGTTATCTACTGGGGGCACAACCAAACTTTAAGTAAGTTGGATAGTTCTTCTCCTACTTGTTGTTCAATCTTTCATGCTAAGTAAGTTAGCTACAGTTTTTGTAAGAGAATAACACCACTGCCCAACAAACCATATCAGCATTATAATTGTGTTCAAATTAAAATGGAGCCCTGGTTGTTTCATGAAAGTTCATAGCCCCTTCATAATCTTTTAAGTAATACTTCTGTGTATAACGCCACCAGCAGCCATAGCGCTGAACGGGCAAGTCAGTAATATATTTCAAATATGGTGCTGGGCATGACAGTGGTGCCCACTATTACCTAGTTTATTCATGCTTTGTTTAAAGCTTTTACGAACAACTACAGGATGGCAAATTTTTTTGTGGCAGGTAAATGCATGTATTTTGTGCCTATCTTTGCTCATGATATCTTTTGATTGTTTCAAGCAATTCATCCATCAACTTTGCATCTCTGGTACAGCTGACAAAGTAATTTGGAGATGTTTAAGGCCATTTAATGAATAATATTTGAATTTTAATGGTAACAGATAATTAAGCCTAGTACCCGGTTTTTCACGTGGTGCAAGTTTTTACATGTTAGGTGCAGAAATTCTGTTCAATTTCTCTGAAGTTTTGGCACTTGATGTTCATCCTTTTCCCGGACTTGGTGTGGTGGGTGCAGAATTGTACTAACTTAATGCATTTTATGGCCAGCTGTTGTTGTGAATCCTGCATTCTAGGGCCCAGCTCTGCATTGTTTGTGTTCATAACCAACGGGTGCAAGGACTTAGTTCAGTGCACCATCACTAAGTAAGGAAGTCCGGTTTAACTGCAACCCCACACAACCCACTTGAGCATTCCTACAAGGGTGGAATTTGTTTTACTTACAGTGCCAGAAAGGGTTCAGGGACACAGTGATAATTCAAACTCCGTTTATTCTTAGAATAGTACTCTAAATCATAGCTCTAAGAATGGCCCAGTCTATTTTAAAGTGTTTATTTCAACAGTTTTATTCCTTTGCTTAGTACAGGAATAATAATCACACAGAATACAATTAAAACAGCACTTGTGAATGTTGCTAGCAACAAGAATAAAATGAATACTTCTAAAATGTTTTAGAATGTTTCTAGCATCCTATTACCCTCACACTACCTCTGTATGCTACACTATAAAACAATGGAATAGCTCCCTTACTACTTAAAATTCTTGGGGCCCTGTGTGCTGCGTACCTGTTCACAGCAGATCAGCAGTGTGCCAGACTTCAGTTGGGAAGAGTGTGCCTTGAGAAGAAAAAATCACACTGTCCTCTTGCCTGAGTTTCTCTCATTACTGGATAAACTCTTGGCCTAAGAGTGGATGGATGCTCCAGCAGTCTTGCAAGACCTATCATGATAACCTGGTGTGGAGTCAACTTCTCCGTAATGGTAATTCCCTAGGGTGTTATAGGATATTGACCACTGACTTTCAGACTGCATTGAAAAATGAAATGCTGATTTCCACAAAGTCGAGATGCAGCACTGACGATGGGGGCAGGGGGACGCATAGGGGTGCAAAGAACTGGAAGAGAGCAACATGGAGCATGCAGGAGAGATAGGCAAAAGAGAGGGCATCACCTGCATGTTGTATTTTATGAGAGTGAGTGTATTGAGAGTTCATTGTATCTTGTACGTCATACAGTGACAGCTCACACCCTCCCTGTGGCCTATCCCAAGCAACCACCTGCAAGTCCACCAGAGGTATAGCACCTCACAAACAGCTGGCTACGAAGACTGCTCGCAAGAAGGCTGCTTCTACCAGCTGAGTCAAGAAGCTTCACTGCTGCTGGCCAGGGACTGAGGCGCTCTGTGAGATCCACCACTACCATAGCTTAACCGAGCTGATCATCCACAAAATGCCCTTCTAACGCTTGTTGCAGGAGATGGCATTGGACTTCAAGACCGATCTGAGCTCTGCAATTATGGTTCTGAAAGAGGGCAGTAAGGCTTTCTAGGTCAGGCTCTTTGAAGACACCAACCTGTATGCCATCCACGCAAGGTGGGGCACCATTATGGCAAAGGACAATCAGCTGCCAATCCTGTCCGAGGTGAGAAGGCCTAAAGGGACAGCAGATCGGCACTAGCACACACCATATAATGAGCACAGAGGAGGGAAGGGAAGCACACTTGGGAGGCAGTTGAAAACCTCATACTTTGTGACATGCTTAAACAAAAAGAAAAAGTCACACCTGAAAAATGAACAGTGGGAGGATTCAAATGTTGTTTACATGCTCCAGGGGATTGAGAAACCTAAGAAAAGGAAGGAAAGCCCGCACAAGCTACCGAATAGGAAGCAAGCAAATGAATGACAATGAAACTTACCAATGAGCGTACTCTAAGTCAACTATAAGCTGACAATGTCTCATGACAGACCTCTCATGTACTAACTAGTAGGTGAGACCTAAAAAGTACTTCCCCCTCCGCCCCCCCAAATCAACGTGTTTTTTGCTAGTTGCATAAAATATATTGTCTCATTTTTCAGAAACTTTAGTTGCTCTACTTAGAACCACTAGCACTATTGCAGATTTGTATGATGTAACTTTGTGTTAAATTTGTGATTTTAAGACCATTAACATATACCAAAGTTTGAAATGAACTATCCTTGCACAGTGTTAGTGACACAAAAGCATTTGCCCTAGTTTCCACTGTTCAGTTCTATTACTGAATCTTCACTCCTTTCGACAGCGTTGAGAAGAACATTACTTTTTCTCCAATGTCTGTCAGCTTGTACACCATTTATGTTTCATAGATTTTTTGATGTGCTTTGTGCCCTGAGCTGCTTCTGTGATCGTGTCATGTACCATTTTAGAAAGCATCACTCAAATGAAATACCTTTGCTCCCAAACCATTCCAAGCAGCTTCTCTCTCTGAAATGTGATTATTATTACATGGGTTGACGGTCTCTCTGGAAACAAGTGCTGTGTTTGGTTTTTATCCCAAGTAAGCTGTGTTGTATCATTAGGTATGCCTCCAATGAAAAGCATGATAGTTTGCTGATTGGCACATAGATCTCACCCATTCTTTGAGCATGAGACGGTAAATTCAGTTGATTAATGCACAATGAAATGACTACACGTAACCATGTTTCTGGGTCTATTGGTGGCTTTACAAATTGTAGATGGCAGAATTCAAGAAGCAGATAGTGAGTTCCTTATGTTACTCTTCGAAATAAATCTATTGGTAAAATGGTTGGGATTGGGAACAGTAGTTTTTGCAGTGCACACGCTTGACTTCTAGGATTAGGGGTGCCATGTTCAATTTAGTCTCTGAATAACTACTTAAAGCTAAAAGTGATAGTGTAGTGTAAACGGTTACTCAGCAGTCTGGAGTTGATCTTGAAACCTATGCCAGTGTTATTGCTATATTCAAATGTTTCCCATCTAAACTCCTTAGTGTACGCCACTATGAGAATTTAGGTCGATAATCCATGCATAGGAGAGGCATCTTGGGTCTGTCCTTGAATAGTCAATGTGGTAACAGTTAAGATAACACAGTGTACCTTCCGAAAAAAAAATTGGATAGTGATGCAGCAGGTGAGATTGGGTTGCGGATGCTCTGCAGTGCGGTTTGTAGGTTAGCGCTGATATGTATGACAGCGATTAAATAGACTGAATAAGTAGACACTTGAAATGTCCTGGATGTGGTGACTTTGGCAGATGTAAGCATGAGATCACTAGAAAAGTAATTGAACAACTGACAGCAAAGTTAGAATTGAGGAATCAGGAAATAGGTGGGAATAAATGCTTTCTAGAAGGAAACCATTTCAGATTGGATGTCCTTAATTGAGTAGCTTTTGGATGTGCAGTGAACTGTCAAATGTTCGACTCTAACATCTAGAGAAACCATGTATTTAAAAGATTGTTTTCCAGCTCCTAGTTAATTTGTTTCAAAGACATGTAGAGTGATTTTCAGAGCTGCTCAGTTCATATGTCTGTTTTCAGATTTGGCTTGCAGTCCATCACATGAATTTATTAAACCGTGAAATGTTCTAATCTGATATAGCAAAGGTGGTTTGTTGTAAACTAATATTGTGCAACTAAATATTTTATCTGTTTTGGGATATGGGAATGGAAAAAAAAGCTGGAGAATATTTACTAAATAATAACTTTAAAAATGACAATATAATGAAGTAATAAAATCATGAAATGTGCCACATTATGCTGCATAATTTGCCTTTCCTTGTGGCATAAATCTTCCCTGACCCATGATTAGGTCCCTTCCTGCTGCATAAGTCCAGTGACTTTGACTATAGTACAAGGTACCGGTGGGCAAGCCCACAAATCAACAAGGACAGCTGAGCCAAGGGTCATCTCTAGTACTTAAGAGCTGATGCCTTGAAAATATGTGCAATGTCAATCATGCAGCACAGGTCATGTGAGAAGATGGTAAAGGGTCTTCCAAATAAAATAAAAATAAAAAATAAAAATAAAGCATTTTTATTCACATAGAATTAATAAATTTTGTGGCTGTGGTTTTTTACTCATAATTATGGATCTGCTGCATTTGACACATAATATCTGCTGCATAATCCGCAGATTTTAAGAAAAAAATGTTTGCAGCTGAAATGGATCAAAAGTAACTAAAATGTGGCTACATATGTTCGCACGCAATGGAGGGTCCTTTACAATGGTTAACTGGTCCTCTTTCAGTTGCATATTTTGCATTTGGTAGTTAAACTGGTAGTAATGAGGTTGAATATTTGAGCAAGCAGTATTATAAAGTGTATAAATGTGTACAAATGACAAAACAATGAAGTCATACTTTAAAAAATGTGCTGCTTTATGCAGCATAATTTGCCTTTTCTTGCTACAAAATGTTGTGAACCCTGCTGCATAATTTGGTGCTCCCTTACAGCATAATTCCAGTGCCCTGACCGTAGTACATTGGATTATGTGCAAAGTATTTATTAAAAGTCAGAGATTGTAAAATGAAGTGAGAAACATTCTTGACCCCTGCTATCTGTGAACTAAAAGGCAAGTAATGGATCGTGAGTACCCTATATGTGGCCTAGCTCCTAACTATAGATTGAGCAACTTTATAGGCTATTAAATCAAATACAAGAGATGTATTGTACAGTGCACAGCCGAACTCGCATGCACTCATATGTGAAGATGAACAAAAAGGAGGAGGATTTAAAAGTATTTGCAGTTTATATAAAATACTTAATCAGAAAGTATTAGGGTGATGTATCTAAGTATTAAGGCTGGAACCTGTTTTCTCAGTTCCTGAAAGCCAGCTGCTCTGGCAGTAATTCCAAGTACTCCACTCTCATTGAGGCCTCACGCCGGCCCCATGAAACCCTGCAAACGTAAAATCAAAGAAACCAACCCTTTTGTCATTGATGGATTTGCTGGGCCTCCTTGTGCGCCTGCCACGAAGAGACAAGGGGTATTTTAACACATCCCTTTTATATCTTTTAAGGGAACATAGCTTGCCAGTCATAAAGATAAGCTGTTTGTTCTAAACCGTGGCCCTGTTTGTTGAGTAGCCCCTGTGTCTGGTTCAAGATTGTGTAGCTGCCTACCTGCTCAAACTGCATCTGAAAATACTGTGGCGTCGCATAGGGCCTGTAGCTAACTTGCTACTTGTGCAAAATTGGCAGGTTTACAATTATGCATGTTTAGTTCTAGGTTATCATTCAGTCATTTACTGTGTAGTAAATGGTATAAGCATGCCATATGTGCCGGAGGATCAGCTATCACAGTCCCAGTAATTTGTGCTGTAGACTTGACATCATCCTCCATGCAGTTCTTGCTGACAGATGTTATATTAACTGTATTTGTAAAGTGTTATACAGTTAGCACAAATAAAGTAGGATGCTTATTAGGATGACAGAACTTCAAGATGTAGGGACTGAATCCATCTACACCATCAGGAACTGTCGGTCCAGTTACTTGCTAGCTCACACTGCCTTACCCGAACCCTCAGCCTTACCAAGGTAACAGATGATTTCAACAACCCATGACCCTCTGATTCTCAAGGAAATTGTGGAAACAGATCTTGCCCTTTCATTGTTTATTTATGCATGTCCAGGGTAAACACAAGAAAGATATGAATAAAGGTTTTCAAACATTCATATTCTTCAATAGAGAGAATGAGCTGTAATTATTAGACCGTTCAAACAAACCATTGTAACCAGCAATACCAACATGGTGAATAGAATGAATAATTCAACCATGTCAAGTGGTTTTTGTATATTCCCACTTATCACTTACCTACACTCTGAGAGTGGGAGTAGCCTCTGCCTGAAATAGGAGATAGCCTGAGACCACCCCGTACCTGGATAGTTGCACCAGGGAGCTGGTCTAGAGTGTTGACAATCCTTTCTCTGCAAGATGAAAGATCAGCACCAGCAGAGCTGCATATCGAACACAGGATTCATTCCAGGACAGTCCTGGCAGGAGTGCCCCTCTGATCCCTATAGGGCAGTCCACTGTTTATATAATCAAAGCCACATTGTGTTGGAGGCTCTGTTCTTACGCGATGAAATGTCTAAGTTTCAGCAGCTGTCTCTAAAACAGCCAAAACAAGCCCTAGGTTATTTTGTTCTATGTTCCTAGCCTTGAACAGAGTGTACAGATTGCATGTTACTGAAAACAAACAGTATGTACAACGTATTCTCAGAATAATATTGTGCAAGCATAAAAGTGTGAGAAAAGTCATTGCTAAAATCAATGTCCGCCTAAAACGTGTAACATTTAAAACCAAACTAAAATGGAGAACCAAAGTGCACCCAAGAAAGCTCTATGACAAAAGCATACCCTTACCTGTGAGGGTATCCTGGTGCTGAGCAGATATTTATGCGCCTAGCCCTGGCTAAGGCAGACTGGTTAATTGAAAAGCCAGATTTTCAGCTTCTTGCAGAATTTAAAAAGAAAGGAGGAGGTTTTGATGTGGAATGGGAGGTCTTGCCATACTTTAAGGAGAAATGCAAGAGGATGCCTGTCTTCCTGATCTGGTTCTGTGCATGCATGGGATGTGGTGAGTAGGAGTCCGGCAGAGGAGTCTGGGTGGTTGGTGGAAGGAGATGTGACTGTTCATGTAGATGGGGCCTGAGTTGTGTAGTACCTTGTGTGTGTGTGTGGAGTTTGAATTGAGCATGTTTGTGTATCGGGTGCCTGTGTAGTTCCCTGAGGTGTGGTGTGATTTGATTTCTGTGTGGGAGGTTGAGAATAAGTCTAGCTGCTGCGTTCTGGATGGTTTGTAGTCTCCTAGTGTGTTCCTTGGTGATCTCTGCATTGAGAGTGTTCCCATAGTCCAGCTTGCTGGTGACTAGTGAGCGACAGTTTGTATAGTATTGCTTGGGAGCAATTTGAAGATCTTTCTCGGCAGCTTCAGCGTGTGGAAGCAGGATGCAGTGGCAACATTGACTTGTGCGGTCGTTTCCAGTTTGCTATTGATGATTATTCCAGGGTCCCAGGAGTGGGTTCTGGGTGTGGGTGTGGTTCTATGTTCGGCCAGCCACCTTTTGTATTCCCAAGGTAAGGTGCTCTTTCCAAAGACCACTGCTTCTGTCTTGTCGGTTTTCAGCTTGAGACAGTCGACTTTCATCCAGTGACTTAGTCATGCAGGTGTTGAACTTGTTTCATTTGTTGGAAGTCTTGTCTAAGCGGTAGAGTATGAGTTGCATATCGCTTTAGGATGTCCATGGCATGTGTGCGGATGACGTTGGCTAGGGGATCATGTATTTGATGAAGAGAGTGGAGCTGAGTGATGAGCCTTGAGTTACCCTGCAGATGAGTTTGTGGGCTTCAGGGGAGTAAGGTGTCAGGCTGATACATTGTGTTTTATCTGTTAAGAAGGAACAGCACCATCGGAGAGTGGTTTCTTAGATGCCAGTCTCGAGCAGGTGCCTGATGATGGGGTTTGAGATTGGGCTAAATGTTGCAGAGATGTCCAAGAAAAGGAGGGCTGCAGTGTCTCCTTTGTCAAGGATCATGTGGAAGTTATCTGTGGTGGTGATGAGTGCTGTTCCTGTACTGTGGATGGGCTTGAATCCAGACTGCATGACATTGAAGAGCTGGTGATTGCAGAGGTGGCCGGTGAGGCATCGGTTGATTAGTTTCTCTAAGACCTTTTCTGGTAGGAGGGAGATGGGTCCGTAGCAAGAAAGCATGGCTGGGCCAGCGATTGGTTTCTTGACAAAGGACATTATGCTGTCATGTTTCCAGGTGTCTGAGAATGTGGCTTAGTTGATTGGGGCATTGAGGATGAATGTTAATGCTTCTCTTATCATTAGGAGACCTTTGGAGAAGGTGTGGTAGAGGCAAAGGTCAGATGATGCCATTGTGTGCATGATCTTCATGATAGCAGCGATTTTGACGGTGGTGATGGCAGGCCACGAGGCCGGGATTCGTTCATCAGCTGTTATGGGAAGTTGAATTGCAGTGGTAACTGGGTCCAGTTGAGGGTCAAAGTTGTTGTATGTGGAGGTGTTTTTGGTAAAGAAGAATTCTAAGAGTTTGTTGCAAAGATCTTGTGAGGGATGATTGCTGGAAAGGCAGGAGGTGCAGTGAAATCTTTGGGGATGGCAAAGATTTCCTTGCTGCTGTTAGTGCTGGTGTCAATGTGATCTGCAAGAGCTTTGCGATTGGTGTTCCATATCTACTGGTAGTAGTGTCTTAGAGCTGATTTGAAGCTGCCTTTATCTGTGGTGTCTTAACTTTTTCTCCATTTGCATACCATTTGCTTGCAATGGTGTGTCGTCAGCCTGACTTCCTCTGTGAACCAACTGGCCTGCGGTCAGGCTCTTGCCTTTGGGTTGCCCTTGAGAGGGGCAAAGGTGTTGGCCCATGCGGAGATCCATCTGTTGAGGTCTTTGATGGGTTTCTGCAAGTAGCTATGGTGCTCGGACAGGGCGGTAGTCCACTCCTCTCTTGAGATGCTTTTCCATCTGCAGCGAGGGGTACCAGTGATGGTAAGTCTGTGATGGTGCTGGATGGGTATGCTGAAACTGACGAGGGCTTGGTCTTTCCAGATCATAGTTGCTGGCTTGTCATCTGTGATCTTGTTGATTGAGGAGAAACTCAGGTCCAATAGGTGTCCGGCAGTGTGTGTGGGTTCAGTAACATGATGGGTGAGGCAAAGTTTCCAGGGTTTTGTAGAAGGTATGTAGAATTTGAGTTAGCACAGTCTTCTAGGTGAAAGTTGAGGTCTCCAAGGAGGATGAAGGAGCTGACTTTAATGATGAGGGGTGCGTTGAAGTTCGCAATGTTGCTGGTGAAGTTGGTGTGGGGTCCTGGTGGTCTGTATATGAGCGTTCCACCCAGGGAATAGTTGACTGTGATGTATATCTTAAGTATGAGGTGTTCCATGTAGCTGGTGGGGTTGTCTGTGTATGTGGTGCAGCTGATGGTGTCTTAGAATATGATGACGGCTACACCTCCGGGCTTCTGCTGACTGACTTGCCTAACAACCTTACAGCTGTTTTGGATGTCTGTAGCGATGTTCGGTCTTGAGGTTTGGTCTAGCCATGTTTCCGTGAGAAGGAGCAGGTATGGAGCATGGTTGTGTTGTAGGTCTCATATCTCTGTGGCATGTTTGGTAAGCAAACAGGTGTTTCAAACATGTATGTGAGTGTGGCGTGTGGTTTGGGTGGTATTTGCTCTGTGTTAGTGGGTGGCTGGTTTGTACCTAGCTGAACAGGTGGGGTTCTCAGTACTGTTGCTGCAGGAGCAGTGGTGTAGGAGAGTGCATGAAAACATTCAGTAGGCGTATGTGAACACTATTGACATGTTGTGTGGTGCCGGGTGGCAGCAATGCAGTGAGTGGTGCCTGGGTTAAAACAATGGAGGAGCACAGGAGGGTATTGATGTGCATGGGGTTGTGGATGAGGCCACTCAATAGGGAGGAGCACAGGGTACCATGGGTGGAGAAAACAATGAGGTCGCTTCTTGTGCAAATGGATGATGGAAAATGAAGTCCTCTTGGTTGGGTTTTTCTTTTAAATATTTCTTGCCCTGAACGCCACCTTTGGAGCAGAAGTTTGTGTGGTGCACACTGGAAGGTCAAATTTACTATTCTGACTGCAATCCTTGAATATTTGGGGAAGGAGCAACTTTGCTCCAAAAGTTCCAAGAGGTGTATATATACTATTATAACTCCAGCCCTGGAATATTTTGGAGAAAGTTATAAATTCCTCAAATGTTTTAGGAAGGGTTGAAAAGTAGTAATTTTGAATTTGAGAAAGTGTTGGTCCTGAGGGTGCAGCTTAGGGCAGAAAACTAGGAATACCTTCTTTTAAAGAGTTTTGGCTGGGAATAAGTTATGTCAAGTCCTGTGCAGGTGGGTGATTAAAAATCCAGTGATGTCACTTGCTGTGCATGTGGATGATGAGGAATAGTGATGTTGCTTCCTGTGCAGAGTGGCAAAAGGGAAACAAATCATAGAGTTCAGAGGTATCCTGCTGCTCGCTCCCGCCATCACTCTGCAACCTCTTGTTGTGCGTGCTTATGGTAGGCAAGTGTGTCTCCCTCCCTGCCTAAGGCCTGCTTCTGCTGTCTGTCCAAATATTGTACCGCTGCTAGGTAAGCCTGCATCACAGAAGGGCTTGACATTGAAATTTAGTTTACTAGAAAAGCTGAGCTCCCTCTGATCAGAGTCCTATATTTACTGTTGCTTTGTGGATAGCGCCGTGGGTCAACGCTTCCACCTCTTGCTGTCACGGCTGCGATTACAGTAATGCTTTCAAGTTCACAATGTGCCAGTGTGAACCCTTGCTGCATTCACGTTGTTAAAAACAGAGCTTTTGTGAGGACGGATGGGTGTGTGTGTCGGGGTACGTGGAGGGATCGTGGTGATCTTTGGCCTCAATAGTTTATACAAATAAAAACTGTCACCCTTGACATTTTGATAGGCTTTATGCAGTCATCTAGTTTTTCTTTACAAGCAGAGTTGCTTATTGACAAAAATGCAGTTTTCATGTCCATCATCTATGCTGTCCAACAGGCTTTTATTCATCTCGTTGAAGGGTCTTATATACATGCACGTATTTTTGGTATTGTTTCCATACTTCTAGTTTCTCTTCCTTTTGTAGGATCACCATCCATTGGTGTTGTAAAACTTAACTTTAAAACAGCATAGCACTGGGAATAGGGCCCCACAAACTGGATGGAGAGAGGGGTAGAGGTGCTCTGAGGGCAGACTGCTTATCGAATCCTACGGGATCTGAAAACATATTTGCTCAGGTATTGTTTCCTGGGGCTCCTGTCTACCGGCATTACAGCCGAATCTGCCGCATAATCGCAAGCAGAGCTACCGAACATAATGGAAAGCTGGCTTAAGAGCTCCACTTACACACTCACAAGGTCGCAACTTACGTGTGTGTTTTTTTTAGTTTTATTTAAGAAGGAAGACCCCTCTGGTTTGGACAAAAATGTCGATTGCCATATCCTTAATCTTGATAAAATGACCTTTTCTCCAAAAACGGCCTCTTGGCAAATACGACACTGTTTCTGCTGCAGAATTTCTCCAATGTGATTTTTCAAATGTTGGCATGTGTGCGTCAGGATAAAATGGAAGGTATTGGACTATTAAAGGGTATTTATTTTTCCCCCAGTGTGTGAGATCGGGATTGGAGTTTATGTGCAGTAGCCCTTCCAAAGCCAGAACACGTTTTAAGATGCATACTTTTTCACTTATAGTCCTGGAGATTGTGGAAGTGGCAATCACAAAACAAGTAAAATATCCACATTTTGGATTGTGATGATTAACGGCAGCTAAATATAGAAAAGCAAATCACTGCAGCTTGTTTGTGGGGTCACATGAGCTAAACAGTGATCACTGTGTGAATTTATCAAAGGTGATTAGCAAGCGCTTATTGGCTCACACCTCTGATCTTTGCAAAATAACTATTTCTTTCATTAGTCATTGATTTTCGAGGATATCAGTCTGTTATGGATTTATTGGTAAAATAAGCCTGATCGCTTCATTCGCACACTAAAGCCATCCAGCTTAGTTTTGTAACAATTAAGCCCTGTGTTCCTGATGACTGTGTATGCCACTCGCTCCTGTTTTATAGTAGACTAACATTTGTATTTATGGAGCACCAAATTACCGTCAATAAAAGCATAGATGAAACATAAAGTTTAACGACATGATAAAAGCAGAAGCATTAGAAAAGGGACCAATTAATGGAAGTATGCAAAAGAAATCGAGTTTTCACAAGGTTTCTCGGACAGATGGTAGCATGATACACCTGACCACAGTCCGAGGGGAGTTACAAACTCATGGCACTATAGGCGAGAAGCAGCACCCGCACACATGTTGGTGGGAACCGCTTGAAAATACCAACTGGTTACTATCCTCAGAACCAAAATCATTACTGGAGGTTTGCCTGAAGGTTCACTAATGTCTGCAGATACTGGCATCCGTGCATTATTTTGTAGGCCATTGTGGCCAGGGTCGATTGCTCACCTGCAAAAAATGCCAGGGGCATTACACAACAAGAGGCCCAGCTCTAACATTAGCACATTTCATCAGAAATACAGGGGTTGGCTGGTAACTCTAACACGCAATCCAGCCGATTCCAAGTGAAGTTTCAAGGGGGACCAACATATTTGGTTTGGTTTAAAAATATTTGGTTTATATTTAGTTCTGAACTATTCACTTGAAATCGCATATTTTAATAGTTCAGATTGTAAAGATGTACCTAAAGTGAAGCTCCCTATGTAATCCAGAACTTCAAACTCAGCCTGGGGACAAAGAAGAAAAACTTCTCTGTATCAATAATAATAGTAGAAATGTTGGTTGATCAGCAGACCTTTTCACTAAAAAGTGTTCCTGGGTTAGAATTATCATTTAAAGGAGTCTGGGTTCTCTTTTTCGTTGTGCCTGTTAGACTCCAGACTGTCTTTGCTCATCTGATGGTATATCACTGCAGCAGACTGCAGCTGAATCAAGATACCTCCCCATCACTCTTCTCTTGTCAGAGCATGCCTTTCAGGTACCAATCTTTCCTTTATCTATAGCTTCTGCCTTCATGGAAGGAACACCATTTGGTGCTGTGAAGAATTGGAGTGCATGTCTTCTTATCATTATGTTAGCAAAAAAGTTTCCCCAAAGTAGTGCAAGCTTGGTTATGTTGCAAAGTCTTCCTGAATTTTGATCTTACAACATTTTGTGGCTTATCGGCAAACATTTAGTGAAATATATTCCTATGTTTCTCATATTCCCTCTTTTTCCCTTTTCTGCCGTTCTTCCGTTTGGTTTAAGTCTGATGAATAAGACCTCAAAAGTGAGTGCCAGGGCCTGCCACCATCAAACAGCAGCATGAAGTATTCACAGTTACATAATCTAGGTTCCTAAAAGGTTGGATAAGAAGTAATTGTAATAAAAACAGAAATTGAGGTGTGAACTGAAGATGAGACTCAGATGGTTCGATGAGGGGTGTTGCATAAACATGAGTGTCACCTACTATTTCCTTACGTCAGATGAAGCATTCATCTTCTTGTAGGTATGAGTGAATGGAAAGAGACTCCCAAATCACCCGTTATACTTGACAAGATGGAAACTGACCTATATAAAGCTGATTTTGACTTTGTTGTCTGCTTTTACCAGATGATATGAGGGAGGGAAATCAACGCAGCAAATATTCAGGGCATAATTTAGGAAGATTATGTTGAGCAAAAAAGTACATCCTTACATTCGGGAGACGTTCTTCAAGGATAGGGGAGTTTCCCAACTACCCAAGTTTTCTTACTACAGATTCCTTGAAGTAACCAAGTTACTGGGGTTGTTTGATGCCTTCAGTTTGCAGTTGCAGCTAAAGGCACTGTATTGTGAAGCCCAGGCCAGTGGACTAACAAAATCAATTTCTATTTAGGTCTGTTGATGGTATCTTTCCACCTCTGCATGAAAGATATTTATCTTAAGGTTTTTAAGGCGAAATAGGCTGTTTTTGGATGTAAACATAAAAAGATACACAGGATGTACTTGAAAAGCATCTACCTTTGTTTTACCAGGTTAAATATACAACTAGTATTACTACTGTAATATTATTACTACTGTAGATCTGAAAGAAAAAGGTCAAGGCCAAATTGTGGATCCCCTCTATAAAGCTATAAAAGACATGTTTGATTTACACTTTCGAATTCTGTTAGAATCATAACTCTTAGAACACCAACTCAATTAGGTAGTTCTTTTTGAAGGATTGTTGCTCTAGCAACACAAAAGGATGATGGATAGAGTGCTGAAACTTTTCAAACACTCACCCCAGTCACAGATCTGGCATCTTACCATGATTCAACTCAATTGAATAGAAAGCTAACTGGCTCCCTGGAGACACTTACCTTCATTACATTTTATGAATAATAATGATAATAACACCCACTGTCTATTTCATCATAATGGAAACAGTCTAGCTACCATTAAAGTGCCTAATTATGCACAAAATAACACTGGTGGTGTGACACAGATCGTCCATCTCCATTGCTTATATATGTAATTATGTTGTATGAGATTATTTTTTTAGACTCTGCTACAACTAAACAAAACTCCACTGATATTTAGATTTCCAGTTCCCCTCCTTGCCCCTTAGCTCTTTCAGCTTGTTGTACTATAATGTTACCTGACTGGGGTGTACATTTTGTCACTTAGTCTAACCTCTGGCAAGTGAGAGATGCTGTACAGACTGCACGAAAGGCACACACCACAATCACTTTTAATACTGATTGATCCATTCATTCTTAGCTTCAGGAGACATGGTCTGCATTCACTTTTGATCGGTGCCCGGAAAAAAAAAACCTTGCTCTCGCGCACATCAACACAGGAGAGAGTTGCTGTCACTCCCTTCTGGATCCCTGCTGGGGATCACATTAGGCGCACTATCCTCAAGCAGGGATTCACTCTACTCAAAACCAGGGATATATCACTACAGGGAGATCAGCTCGGCCTGGGCCTGTTCTACCTATCACCCTTCAACGCAACAATCTTTCTTGTTTCCCCCAATCTGCCACTGGGGAGGTTGCAGGAAGCCCTATAGGCCACCAAGAAATGGTTTATTTACTGTTTAGCGGGCTGACACCTGGGCACGTGCCTGTGAACGGGCACAAAAGTCTTTCTACCCACTCCAAAAATATTATTTACTGTTTTGTGATAGAGGGTATAGCCCCCCATGGTCAAGGGCCAGTCCTTCTCCCATCATTCTCAGTTTTTTGCTCTCCCAGGGAGTAGATCCAGAGTTTTTACCCCCAATCTGCCCCACAGACCCCTGGGGAAAAAATATAGAAAAAAGTATGGGGGCAACCCACTCAGACATTTGTCTGTCTGTGTGTGCCTCACCCCAGAAGTGGCCCAATAATCTCTTTGTCCCAGGGACTGGTTGGGGGATTTTACCCCCTATCTGCCCCCTGGAAAACAGAAAGCCCAGTAGAAAAAATGGTCCAAAAAAGGGGTGGGTGTGGCTCACCTAGGCATCAGACTGTGCCCCCACCCCAGAACTGACCTAGCAGTCCTTCTACCCACCTGGGTGTAGATTTATTTATTATTATTATTTTTTTAATCACAGTGCTGCTATCCGGGGGATTACAAAAAGCCTGCAAGATACCAGATATATATTAAAAATACAGAGCATCCCCATTTCAACAGTAAAAGAGGATATTTGGATTTTTGGGGGATAGTTTTGACATATTGACCTTCAGAGTAGGGCTAAATCCAAATTTCCTCTTCCTTGACAGGCTGAATGGTTCACTACTCAGGCTTGGTGTGATTTTTAGCCACAATTTGAGGCCTGCATGGTATTCTGGGTAAGAAAACATTCTGGGGTCACCCAGGTCACACTGCCATGGACCCCTACTGGGTGTGTCGTTTTCATAAATGTCTCGGTTTGGAAGGTTTCCCTTGGTGGCAGATAAGACTTGGCCCATATTCTGCAGCTCCCCACATCTCTGAAAAGGGCCCTTTATCATTCCAGAAATTTGATGTCTTGACAGAGAGTCTTAAGGGGTGGAGGGGGGGAAGCTTTCCCATAATGGGGTCTCGGCCCACCCTTATATTAGGGTACAGTTTGTTTTTTTTATCAGGAAAACTATTGGAGCCCATAATAGTAGAGCATTTATTACCAATTGGGTTAGTCTTCATTTTTGTCTTTCAAATGTAAGCCAGTGTGAAATAAAAAACAGATTTTACACAACACCCTCACAATAATAGGAAAGTATTGGTAACCCCAAACTTAGGTTAACATATACCCGCTATTGCTAAACTCTGTGTCTTGTGCACTTTTAAAAAGCACAGGTTTTCTAAATACACAGTTTTCATTCATTTGATTTTACCATATTAATTGCTGCGTGGTTGCTCACATGTTGCAGCTCAGTTGTTGGCTCTGGTTATTGCATTTTTCTTTTTTGGATAACCTAAAAACACTATATATCCGTCCGACCAGAAAAGTCTGACTAACGTACGTTACTTTTGTAACTCCGCTATCACAGCAACAAATTACAGATGAAAACGTTGTTACAAATTGCTATTTGCCAATTACTTATTTTCATTTTTTTTTATTTTGACGATTAGTTTCTTTTGGAAAAACATGATCAAGCTGCACGAATGCAGAGTTGCAAATAATGTATCCCAGCTGTGCAGTTCCTGCCCTACGGGAGGTTATCCACAATAGACAGCAACTGTTTGCAGATATTAACTTTAATACTTTTATACCAGACTCTGCTGTCTGTGGTTAAGTTTAGACATACCTAGACTTAGGGACGAGTCCAAGCAAGGCCCAAGTATAGACATGCTAGCTTAGGAATACACCATAGGAATATTAAATAGGGCTCCAGAAAACAAGGTTTAGAGTGATGCTGCTGAAAAACATTTATAAAAGATCTGATTGACACCAGTGGCACTATAAAAAAATGCTGTAAAACCAGTGCTTTGCAGTATGGACGCGACCAAGTGTTCTTCATAAACATGTGCGTTGACACTGAGATTCTGGTATATGGTTCTTGTGAGGATAAGGAGGCATTAGTGTAGGTTATAGCTAAGGCACAAAATTAGAAATTGTATGGGTTTGTTTAAAAAAGAACTCATTCATAGACCTGGCCTTGTTATGCTTAAAATAAGCATTTGATGTGGAGATAATCACTAGTATCTCTATGCCAATTGCTACTGTGTTTTAATTGAGCAGATGGGCTGCCAAAAAGCTACCTTAGATACTGCTAAGGACTTTGACTCTACTAAGGCCTGGGAAATGGGAACCCTAATCAACTCTTAATGTGCACACCTGAGAATCCGCCTTTTTGAATGATTATCGTACCTTTGGTAGAGTGATGAGTAGTTGTGGGGCAGAAGAGAGGGTGACCAAGATGGAGAGGAAACTCTATGACCGTCACAGGAATTATCAGTTATCTCAAACTGATCTGTAATGATCAGTGTAATTTGCTCTTGTGATTAGTCATGTTTAGTATTACATATTTCGGTGATTCACCTGTGTTAAAACTAGTGAAAGAAGAAAGAACTAAGACTTTGGAAATATAAGAGCATTTTGGAACTGGTAAGAATGCCAGGCTGTGTTCCTTACTCTAAAACTATTTTTGTACTTTTACTATACTAGAGTATTGCAGTGTGTATTTTAAAAGGATTCTTAAGTAATCTAAACAGTGGTTTATATTTCTGAGCTTTTAATGTGTGCTTGTTATTATAATCACTAAAGAATGACCTGTCCTATTCCAAAGGCATTGTTTAAAGTAATAAAAGCTGACTTTGCTATCACAGTATATTAACACAATAATGCTGAACTTCTTCCCCCTGTGTATTTGAAAGAATACAACTTACTTATGATAAGACTGTAGGCTGCTGCATTCCTATAGAAGAATATATTTAACACTTCTATAAATCTTATAGACAGTGAGGGCTAGAGACCCAGATCTGTATAAGCACCAGGTTATACTCTTCCCCTATTTCATAGAAGCTGTCCGGAATCAAAGGAAAAGCTTTGATGGTACCAAGAAACAAATTGGGCATTTTGCGCTAAAATTCATGTTTCCCCTCCATACTACACTTAGGGTTTATGCATATGTGAAGTCTTGGCACTTTCTAAGGCCTGAAGACGTATAGGACTTGGCGGAAGACCTTGAGAATGCTGGATCAAGGTTGCTGCATTAAGATATAGTGGGTCAGTGCAGACACCAGTGATTGTAGACCATTTGATGAGCCAGTATCTGCTACATTGGGGGTAAGATTGTGAAATGTTAACCTTTTTGCTTGAAACCGGAACTGGATTAAAAGGTGTGGACGATAGGTCTTGGATAACAGTGAGACAGGCAGACATGGTCCGTAAAGGCACTTTAACGTTGAAGCATGCACTGGTAAATGCCTCCTTGTGGAATTACTTGATAATCAGTTGAGTATTAAAATGTAAATGTAGTTCTGGACACTACAACCTTACATATTGAAATCACCAGGCAATCTTACTGCTCATTGGTTTGCAGGGAATACCTGCCTGCTTTTTGTGGTATATCCTGCATATTCTGTTCCCTTCAATGTGATTTGTTTTATTACATAAATGATTTCGATTAGGTGACGAGGCATTTAAAAGGTGAGTAGCTTTAGAACTTTTGTGCTACACTCTGGTATGGGAAGGGGAAAGGAAGAGAATATGCTTATGGCTGTAGTTGCTGATGGCTCTGTGAAAAAAGATGAAAGTGATGGGGGTATTGAAACTAGGTTGTGGACAGCAGAAAAGTGGACACTATTTAGCGCTTGAGTGTGTTGGGCATTTTTGGCATACAATGTTAACAGACTAAATGGGTGATGTGAAAAGTCAAGCACACATTAATAAAATGGCCTTAGGATGACTGAATGGCAACACATTGGGTCTGTAGGATACGTGATGCTACAAGCATGGGGAAAATAGCCAGTGTTCTTTTGCTTCAGATGTACAGGTCATATTGTCTTGCTAGACCATTTTATTTCTTCCTAATAGAGATGAGCTCCAATTGAAAGCTCAAATCTCCTGGCTATAGGGACCCAAGTCCTTTCACAAAATAAACTGACTATGGAAAGTCAATATAAACATGTAGGGGCTATGTGGATATTAAATGGATGACAACTTCAAGACTTTTCTATGGTGGTACACCTACACCCTGTACAAAAATTAGGAGATCAGTACAATAGCAGGTTACATGATGGGGAACCTTTAAACCACTTAGACATGGACTGGCAATGCTGGCAATGTTCAGTGTTGCTTGTAAGTGCTGACATTGGGTCAGGAAGTTTATTAGGCTGCAGTATTCACTGATAAAAACAGATTTAGTTGTCTCTGCAAACCAGTGGAATTGAAAGGATAAAATAAGGAAGTAATAATTGATGCTGATAAAGCACAATCCGTGAGATGGTGTGTGAAACCATAAATAAGCTGACAAACAAGTAGCATGACTGAGATGACATGCAGAGGTTTGTAGGAAGAGAGGCTTGGTGCAAGGCCCTGAGGGTGTAACTGTGTGTGATAGTGAGGGACTAGTTTGAGCGTTCATGAATTATCTGATGGCAGTCACTTTGCATACAGACTTGAATCTCTCAACTGGCCATTTTAGACAAACCAATCCTGGAAACCAGCTTTACGATTGATACGACTGAGACTGCTATATATCAGCTTCAGTCAGTTAACAAAGCCAGCCACTTTGGACTTTTGTGGACTTGTTAAAACATTTATCAAATGTGAATAATCCTAAGCTCTTGCTATTATTTCAAATTGCAAAATTTAAAGGCAACCTTTCAGCCCGTTGTGATCTGGCGGTTATTACTCTAATTTACTGACAAGGTAAACCTAACAGAAAAGTGTCAATCCTGTAGTCTTCTAACCCTTATTAGTACAGAAAGCAAACATCTAGGCAAAGGTACTAGCTAAAGGATTGCTGACATATGTGGGGTCCCCGATACCTCCCGATGAATTCCCATGTATACCTCATAGATCTACATACTTAAAACTTGGACTTTTGTGTAATTGACTGTAAAGGGCAGATATAATTTTGGCTCCCTGTTCGTGTGGTCCATTGACATTGAGAAACCATTTTGTCTAATGCTGTTTGGAGTCTGGTGGAAATTTATTTTTGTGCTAAAATGTATTTCACTCTCCTCTTTATGGTAACCATCATAGTGTGTGGAGGGAGGGGATGGGGGGAGGAGTTTGACTGAGTTCCTGGATGGCTGTTTCTCAAGGCAGCGGGACATGTCAAAGGATCTCCCCTGTCCCGAATGCTCTTGGAAATAGCGATCAAAACCTAGGCTTGCTGTAGCAGGTATCAATCCTTACTTTACTTTTTTTTGCTGAACAGAAGGCAAATAGGAGCATCTATGTAGGCCAGGTCTTGATAGACATTACAGATCCCGGGTCTATACAAGCTAAAGTGCTCTGTATTTTTCAAAAGTATGATCTGCACGGGGGAGTTGGGGTTTGAAATATTTGGAACAAATATACTTTGTTTTCTGTTCAGCACTGCTCCATTGGCCCACTTGGGTTTTGGCATCTCACTGTAAATGAAGCAGGTTTTTATTATTCACATATAGAAGTAAATAGGAATATAGAATGGTGCTCCGTGAGATGTTCAAGAAGGAAATATTGCACTGGATTAAGCTAGCTTAGTCACTTTATGGACAATGCTTCCCTGTTAAAAACAATGTCTCATTGCCTCATGTCTTGTATATATTAAAGAAAATCCTGTACTGGCTTCTTGTAGCACGAAAAGGCTGCTGCAGTGTTGAGAAATGCATTGCGGGGATGAGGATCCCATGATCTTCACCACCAAACTGTGTCACTCCATTCATGTGTGGGGTATATCCTTACCTTTATGGTGCTAATATTGGTCAGGCTACTTGGTGGTTATGAACAAATGGTCCTATTCCCTCCTTGAGTAACGGTTCCAGTAAGATTGTTAGGCTGGTTATGGGAAATGGGACACATTTGTTTTTCCTGTAATGGGTATTGGATTCTCAGAAACTACCTCTAAGACATACTAAGTAAACACCTATGTAAGGTGTCAGTACGCTTTAGAAACGACAGCATTGGATTGGTGTAAAATTGGAGATATTTTGGGCATTTGGAAACTGGGCGACGTTATGAGTAGAAATGTGTTAAAATTCTTTAAAGATGGATATTGATCTGTGGTAGATTGAGCGCTACTATTACCTTTAAAGTCCAACATGCCATGCATAGCTAAGATGTACTTCTGTAAAATATATGGTTTATTCGCTGATTGAAGCTAGGGTCACAATGGAAGAACTCACAGATGGAGTGGTCTCCAAGATTTATAGGACCCTTAAGTGTATTATGCCACTTTCCCTAATGAGCTAAATGGAGAAAATAGTGAATTCCCTTTTTCTGACTGAAGATGTGGGTTTGGCTGATGCTTTATGCCTCCGAAAGGTAGCTAGGTCGTTAAGCCATTGGCACATGCAACTTAAAACCCTGTATCCTATTGTAATAGTTCAAAATTGTTTGTTAAGGGTCTGGATGATAATCCCACTTGTGTCGCATGGCATAAAGTGGACTTTATTCCACGCACTCTGGTGTATGTGGGGGCGAGAATAATATCCTTGCATTTTTGGATGCAATGCAACTGAATTGATGACTTTTTCGGGAAGGAAATTGTACTGACCCTCATATGGCTATGTTGGGGCTAGAAGCTGAGCTTCATATTCCTAAAATAATGTTGACTTTCCATGCTTTAGGGTTAATGTTATTCCACACACATATAGCTTTTAAATATGGTAATCACCACACTCGGACTCTTTTAGTTGGGGAATGAGCTGGGTAGGTCTGTTTAGAAATCTGTCGTTAACTAGAAGATGGATCACAGAACATACACCTTATAAAGAGAGATGCTTACTTAGCAGTGGAGGTATTTGTGAAATAAGAAAGTTATTGCTGTGGATTTGGGAATAGGTTTTAACAATTTGTTTAATTTCTTGTGGGTCCCTGGTGCAAAGAAACCAAAGAGTGTGGATGGGCCTTCTATGCCCACATACTTACAGCTCCAAAATTATGTCTGTACATTTCATTAACTTGCAGTGGTGTTAATGCTTGACTACCAAGCATTCTTTCAATTTAGCATTTCAGTGCATGAATTTAAAAGGAAACGAAAACAAATGTTTTAAATGTATGTTTTTAACCTTGTGTGTTTGTTTTGTTTTTAGATCCCAACAATAAGACTAAAGTGAATAGTACATTAATCGATGAACCACTAATTATGGAGTAAGTGAATATCAGATCTTGAATGAAATAATTGCATTTGAAAGCAAGATGTATGATATATTAAGTGAACTCTTTAACATATGAGTATGTTTGAATTAGTAGTTTAGTAGGGTATAAAAAGTAATTTAGGACGCAATAACAGAGTTGTTGAAATATCCTTCTACCAGTTCTTTCAAAAGTCTTGTCCTCTTATCATCAATATACTATGCCATATATATTACGTATGTATTGAACAACTGTATCCTTACTATGTACAGTATGGACCCTTCATCCAAAAGTAATAGTTTTAGCAACATATTCAGTGAAGGTCACTCTTTGATTTTTAGCAAAGAGAAGAGTCTTTCATATGAACTCATAGAAGAATTATAGGACTTTGAATAACAGGTGGTAAACATGGAAGCCGCCTCCATTCCAGGGGGGAGGAATAGATACCTTTCCACAAATATTGCAGGATTGGTATTGGGAATAGTAATTTTTTTACGATGTAACACCCAGGAGATGTAATTAAGGATGCTACCCTAAGCCAAGACTTTGAGTGACACTGAAGGTCTGAAAGAGAATGGAAAGGGAGGTTCACACGGAGGTATACATCACTTCTTCCTACCTATTTTCCAGGTTATGTTTACATACTTACTGTCTGAACAAACAACTCATTGGGGTTTACTGACAGCGGAATGAGTAGCCTTTTGATGCAAGAATGATCCAAAGGATGTATCAGAAGAGAGTTTTGGAAAGCCAAAGCCAAGGGGCACATTGCGTTACAGGCTAGGCAGATGCTGAATGAGGTGTCAAGGTTTACACCTAGAGATAATATCTCATGTTGTATTGTATCCACACAATGTATCCTATACTTTCTGTATCCTATAATTGTGAGATCATTTGCTTCTTTGGTACCTGGGCTGTGAGTGCCTCTAAAATGCAGTTTATCGTTTTTGTGGCTGATACATGCTTAGTTTTCTCACAAGGGTTTAAGCTGCAAAGGTGGAAAGGATAATAAGGAATAAGTGCTCGCCGACTCATTTTCCTATGAAAGCAGCAATGCTTTGGGACAGAAGAGGGAATTTAGAACTGTGGGCATGCTTCTAAGACCTCAAGGCCAATAAAAGCAAGACATTGCAAGTGTAGATGTGAAAATGCAGCACTTGAAAAAGTAATCTGCACTAAAGAAGTTACCTTTGTTAACATAGTTTCTGATGAGACAGCTTCTACAGAGTCTTTACTTGAACCCCATCTGAAAAGATTGGATCTGCAAACTTTTAACAGCAGTGCGGAGTCTCTGGTGCTCTTTGGTGTTTCGCATGAAGTGATGAGATTTCTCTAAAAGAAATGCTGCGGATCCATTAAAGGTGCATTGCACTGTGATGTCTGTTGAGCCTTTTTCAGCACATCCACACAGGTCAGGTATGAAGGGGACAGACCAAAAATCATAATAAAAACCATCAAACAATAAATTTTTATTTTCAAAGACAAATCCCGCTTTGGGATTTTGTTTTTTTAAATTATAATAAAACATTGAAAGTTTGCTGTAAAGCTCCATCGTGTTGACTGAGCCATCATCTGGCAAACCTAGAACACATTGACGGGAAGCACTGCAAAGGCGTTTTCCACCAATGCAAGAGCTGTCCACTGGCCTGGCGAAAATCTCTAAATTTGTGGATGGGTAATCCCAGAGGGTGGAAAATCTCTAAATTTGGGGATTGGGTAATCCCACAGGGTGATGGAGTACTTTACTCTTTCTTCACAAAGTAAATACCATCCAACAAATAGCTTTGAATCTGAGGTATTCGAAGTGAGCTTTCCAGCTTTAAAGTGATACTTCTACCATCAGATGTGGTCATGTGGTCTGAAAGGGACGTCTACCAGAAGGTTCAGCTGAGACATTCACCACTGTTGAGAGCAGACTACTGATGGGTATAGCCTGATTGAATCTCACTTGTTAGCACTGCATCGTATACAGTATTGTAGCCGTATTATTTGTAACTGTGCTTGGGGCATAACAAAGACAATTTTAGCTGGGAGAGGATCGTTGGCCACACATATTTACTCACACCCATGTATTCACACATTTGAATACACACCCATTCATAACACTCACAAATATAAATAAATACATAAATTCATACACACACACACGCACCAAACATTTAAAAAAAAAATTGACGAACCTTGAGGGAATTTATCAGTCCCTCACTCGTCTGCGAGTGGGATAGGGGTCAGTGAGACTTGCTGTCCCCACCCACATGGTGTCACTGATTGTCACAGAGCCCTTGGCACTTTAGGGCTTAAAACTGAAGCTCCCATGTTCGAGGCAATCAGTGATGCTCTTCCTCGTCATGAGGGGGACAGCCTTGAGACACTTTTCCCTGATTGAGGAGGTGACACCCACAGGGCTGTGAAATCCTCAGCCTGACAAAGTTCAGCTCAGGCAGTTACGCGCCTGCACATTTAGTGCATGTCTCGCTCCTGGCAGCCAGTCACAAAGACACTCTTTGTTGGGGCAAACGTGGGGGTGCCCTGCCAAGGACTGATTTTGTTGTCTAACATGCACTCCAAAAACTTTGGCACCATCCAATGAATGTTGTTCAAACTCTCTTCAGAGGGAAAGGATTGTACATAAGTATCCAAAATTGTCCCTGTAAAACTGGATCCATTGGTTAGGAGCAGGAGAGGACTGACTTTTGTTTACTGAAGGCAAGCCTGTGCTGAACGCCGATTGTAGCACACAGGATTGAAAGGGGTAGTGCCAGGGATGACACTTTTAGCAGCCAGTTGTCCTGATAAGGCTTCACATGTATTCTTTGGTAATGCAAGTGACCAGCTGCTATTATCATTACTTCTCTATGATGTTGATAAATTGGAACATCAAAGACTTTTGTACTTTAGGCCCATTGAGACCAACCAGGCTAGTCCTGCTCTGAGGGACAGCTTTAGGGCGGTGCGGCCACACCGGGCACCTACCTGGATTGGGGGGGGGGGGGGGCGACCTCAGGGGGGGGGTGCCATGCTTAGCAACAACTTAGAAACTTGCGATTTAAAAGCACCTGCTGGAAAGTTCCACATGTGTCCAGCCTTCAGGAAGCAATCAAAATGTAACCTCTTGTGAATAATGTTCCTACTAAGGAGAGAGATGGGAGTTTTGTCTAGCAGCAGCTTTGACTCGCCATAAAGTAACACAGAGGGTTAATATGCCTGCTGCAAAGAACAGAACTATATTTTATGTGGCTAGCTGAGTTTATTGGTTAAGCCAGCCTTTACAAGTGCTTTCAAACAAATTAATGTATATGTGAAAGGGGGGCTATGGAAAGATGATAGGCATTTTGCTAGGTGGTAGTGAGGGAATCTGAGGAGGTGGCCATGGGGTGGGGGGTTGCCAAAACCGACTGCGCACAGGGCGCCACCAGTCCTAAAGGCGGCCCTGCCTACTCTAATAAGAGTAGAGTCCTTGTTAAACCATTACCACTGTCCATTAGTTGCATGTTTGCGGTAAGGTATGAATGTGACTGGGAGCAGTTGGGGACCCTTTTCAAAAAGTGAAGTGAATAACTCAAAATCACAATTTGCAGGACTCAAACGTGCAGAGTTAAATTTTTCCACTAGCCCAACACTTATCCCCCAAGCTGAGTCGTTTGAGTCTCATACATCAAGGTCTCAAAGTGTTTTTGTTGTGGATGGTGGTTAAGGAGGTATGTGGGTATTTCTTTTTTTTATTTTTTTTTTTATCATTTAGCAGGATTACGTTGTATGACTTCAGCAAGACTGCTATTGAGGAATTGGATAGCTAATTGGTCAGTGTAAGCTACTTCAGTAGCGGTGGCTATTTGTCAGGCTGTCTCTGGCTGTTGTGGATGGGAAGGAAGAACATTAACTGTTGTAGACACTATGTGAAAGACTGCTGACCTGGTGGGTGAGTTTGAAAGGCTGATGACTGTGTAAGTCATTGATACAAATAGTAGCCTTGTTTTTTTTTTTTTTGTTTTACATTTTTTCAATTTAGATGTAAACTGAAGAACACTTGTGTGATATTGAATGGTCTGTACTCCATTTGTCTTTCAGCTTCAATGGTGATTTGATTCCAGATATATTCTTTACTACAAGTGAAAGCAAACAACCATATATACTTATTGGAGGGTAAGTAGTTTTCACCCAGAACATTTACATTTTATAAGTTGTAAGACTAAGTCTCAAAATGTTTTGATATAGATACAGAAATGGACAAAGGTGTGACTAGCCACACTTGCAACAGAGACAGATAATGCAAACTCTTCAACTGAATCAAAAGTTTAAAAAGGGCAAATTGCAAAGGGATGAAGAGGCTGCCAAACTTGGGAGACTGTAGGAGTAAAAGAAAGACTTTCACTTGGGTGGGTAGAGCTGGAGTCGTTGATTTCCCTTTTTTTGTTTTTGTGCCATCAAATCAGCTTAAAAGAGAAATTGGTTGAAATTGTCAGTCATAGAATGTCTGTCAGTAGTTTTTTTTTAAATCTGCATTTCAGAATTATGTACAGAGAAACATTGCCTCTCATAAATATTTTCCACAAGCTAAGCTGACAGGAATAGATCCTATGTAGTAGACCCTAACAGTCTGTTAGCTTCCTATTTTGAGTTCCTTTGTATCAAAAGCTTGAGAGAGAGATGGGGCCTTTTACATTAGATAGGTTATCCAAGAGAAGCAATTACCCACGTTAAAAAGTATGTGTACTTTATAGAATATGTTAAAATGATATTCAAGGAGCAGACCAACTTTAAAAATAAATCTTTTTATTGTCTTATTCACAGCCGCAACAAAACATTCCACACATTAAAATAACTGTATCAAGTGAGTAGATCATGTCTTGTGGTATCATTGGGTCTCTTTTTCAGAATAAGCTACTGAGCTAAGTAGCAAAGGCTCCCCATCCGATGCCCCCTCTTTCCACTCTGTATCTGGATGTACGTTTGTCACATGGCTGTGTTCGGTCCTCCGATTGTTTCCTAGTGACAGCGCAAGCTGGTGGGGCTAGGGCCACCCATTCTAGGACTTAGTAGGTTCTCCACTTTCCCCACACCTTCTGCAATTTTCCTGAGCAGTCACTTGCCTCGTAGATTACTCTTACTGCTTCCATGCAATGCATCATATTATTCACCCTTTGATAATTGCTGGGAGGTTTGGGACTACCCCATTAACTAGCTATGTCTCTTTTCACTTTTCACTATGCTGAAACTCAGCGCAGAGATTATGAGTTGTTTTCTGGGAAGGTCTATGTTGCTTCATATTCCCAGGATTATGAACTGGGGCATGGGTGGGAAATTGGTTCCCAGGATGTGTGCATGCCAGTCTTTGACCACCTCCTTCCAGTACGTATGTATGGAACGTTCCGAATCATGTGTAAGAAGGTGCCCTTTGCCTATTTGCAGCACAGGCAATTGAGGGGTGTTGTGCCCTCCCATTGCGAATAACCAGGATCTAGTATAGTAAACCTTGTAGATAATTTTGATTTGTATAAGCCACAAGCTTGTTTTAACCGCCACTTCTAGGGGGGAGCATCTGCGCCACCTCCCAATCCATGTCCTCCATGAGGTCCAGGCCCACTTCCCATTTGTTCCGCAGGAGGAGGAGGTTATCAGTCCTATTGTAAGTAAAAAAAAAGTGAGTGTTTGATAAGTTAATTGGATGGCTTTAGACGCCATGTCCTCCAGGGGAATGCACTGCTTTCAAGGGGGCTGCCATCTTATCCAGTGGTATTCCCTCATCCTGTAAGGCATGGCACACCTGAATATATCGGAAACATTATTGTGACTCATGCACATCGTACTCCACCCGTAGGTCACAGAAAGACTTTATCCAACTTTTTTCCCCCAGCTCTCTGAGTGTCAGTGTCTGAAATAGATCCCAAGGGGTCGTTCTCGGCATCCCCTGTAGCTCTTTTACTTTATCTCCAGTCCACAATAGGGTCATTGGCGAGAGCTTGCCCCTCCATGCCAAGTAGGCCATTGCTTTATCCCAGGCCTCCAGGGTAGTTTTCATATGTGTGAGCAAGATGGGTTGAAACCTCTTACCATAGAGGTAATTTTTGTGGTATTTGTCTTGCATGATGGACCTTTCCAGTCGTGTTGCTGGGTCTGACTTAGGTGCAAAGCACCACTCATTTATTGCCTGGAGCTGGGAGGCCCAATAATACCCTCTGATGCCCAGGTGTGAAATGCCACTGTTGTAAACCTTCCTTTGGAGAGTTTGAAGGACTATACACAGGAGTCCTCCGTCCCACAGGAGGCCTCATCGTACTGTGTCTGTTATTGAAGAACACATCAGGTACTGGTCACAAGGTATTTTGAAGTGAATATCAGAATCAAGGCAGAATAATAATTTTAAAGATATCTACCCGTCCCATAGTTGAGAGCGGCAGTCGTCTCCATAGGTCTACATCCATTAGAAATATTTAGTAGACAACCTCTAAGTTCCTGCCCAGGAACGGAGTTGGCATGGTGCTTTCTATCCCAAGGTAACAGAAGCCTTCCCTGGAAGGCACCATTTCCGGTGGGATCAGGATCGCCGGAGGCCAGGTGTCCATTTGATATAATGTTGATTTGTCCCATGTCATTTTATAGCCTGTGTCTCTCTCAAAGTTTCAGAACACCAATAGACCCGCTATAGCAACATGACTGGGTAGGTAAGGTACACTTGTATTTTGTCTGCATACAGGACACTTTTTCTGGGTCTCCTGTAACTTCCGGAAAGCTATTCATGTCTCCTCCGACCCTCATCCAGCATGCCAGAGGCTCCATGCATTGTGCAAGCAGGAGCTGTGAAAGGGGGTCTCTCTGACGACCCTCCCCTCTGCCCCCCCACCCCCCCACCCCCATTCCTTCCAGGCAGAACTCCCCTGAGAATGTTCCATTCACTTATATCCTTGCAACTGGGCTACTGTACAGGAGCCATATCCACTGGCAGAAGGGTAGACCGAATCCCGTCCTGACCAAGACTTGGAAAAGGTACTGCCAATGTATAAAATCAAATGCCTTCTCCGTATCTAGAGATACAATCGCCAGGGGTAGTTGTGTGTCTCATTGGTAATCTAACCATTCGTAGAGATGGCAGAGATTATGATGTGCGGCCCGATCTTGTATGAATTCCGTCTAATCCCTTTGTACTGTCTTTGAGATGTAATTCCCTAGACTAAGCATGAGCACTTTGGCCAGGATCTCTTCCTCTATGTTTAGCAATGAGTTCAGCCTGTAGGAGGAACAATGGGTGCCAGGCTTCCATGCATTGAGTATCACCACTATTGTCACTTTTTGGTAGTCCAGTGGTAATTAACTCTTTTTCAGGGCTACCTCAAACATGGAGAGGATATGGGGACCCAGTATCAAAATAGTTTTCTTATAAAATTCCACTGGTGTGCCGATGGGCCCTGGGGTTTTCCCAAGCTTTGTTAAGCTCACAGCCTCTGTTAATTCTTCCAGCTAAAAGTCTTGATCCAGGTTTCTCATACCATCAGAGGAGAGCCTCTGGAGGGCTAGCTCCTCCAGGAAGGTCTGAATTTCCATGTCTCAGGCTTGCACCCTGTAGAGGTCTCAGCAATAGTGTGTCAGCTGTACCCTCATCTGTTGTGACGCGGGATGCGTTTGGAGTCTCCAATTCTTACACCCATGTTGGCACTGTCTCCCATCTGCTGAGCCATGCCAGCAATTGCTCTGGCTTATCCCCCATGTCGTATAATTTTCGTTGGGTCACTAGGAACTGCTGCTAAATCAAGAATCAGTGTATGGTATTTTCACGTCGGGGCTTCCATCGGTATAATTGCGTCTGGCACCCTACGGTGGAACAGTCTGCCTCAGAGGCTTAAATGACTCACTCTACACTAGTGTTTCGTATTCTTTTTGCAGTTTCTGATGATAAACTGTGTTCTGGTCCCTGTTGTGGAGTGCTCCTTTAAAAGCTTCCCACCGTATTACCAGCAGTTTTGCTGATTTTTTTGTTTTCCTAAAAGCACAGCTCAGAGTTGCTATGGAGCTCTCACACTGCCTCACTATCCTGAAGGTCACAACTATTCAGTCTCCAATCACCCGCCCACTTTGTGATTCCGGATCGGAGTATAACTTTCAGTGGGGCGTGGTTGGAGATACCCGTAGCTAAGTATTCTACTTGGATATCATCTGGGCATTCTGATGTTGGCACAAACATGTAATCTAATTGGGAGAACATTCTGTGGGCCCTGGAGAAAAATTAATACATTCTGGCTGTAGGAATCCTGGCTCTCCATACATGTAAGAGACCCATCGATAACGTGAAGTGTGCTAGCAGGGACAGGCTCCGTAAAGGCATCAGGCGTGTCGAGGACTTGTCCATAGAGGTGTCCATAGCGTTCTTAAATTCCCCTCCCACTATGTGTTATGTTGTCAGTCGCTTCCAACAAGATGACTCAGTACCTCAAAGTTCTGTATGTGGAGTCGAGAGGAGGAGAAGGGGGAAGTAGACACTAAGCATGAGTACCATTTTCCTATCTCCAGTGCCCATCACCCCAACAGATCTGCTCAGCAGGCCTTGCCCTTACAACTTAAAAAGGAGTTTTTTTTTGTTTTTTTTCTTAACCAGGATTGGAACTCCTCTTGACCCCCTGGTGTATCTGGCATTGGCCAATACGCTGTATTGTCCCATATTTAAGGAAGGGCTATGATTTCCCGCTAATGAGTTTCCTGGAGTAGGACAAAATCTGGTGTACGTCTCTTCATATATTTTGCGACCACCCCACTTTTGACTTTGTTTGGCAGTACTACAGTGGAATGTCAATAGCTTGCTGAACAGAGTTGAAATTTGGCGGGGTGATAATGGAAGTGTGGAGCCTTGTAGTGTCTCCCTCTGTTGCTTGAGGTTTCGTAATGGTTTCAGCAAGCCAGTAGCTGGGCTTCCTCTTCCGTGTCTGACAGCAGGGTGATCATCTTTGGTCTAGGGAATACATCTGTTTTTTGTCTAGGTCTTGGGTCAATCTAGGGATCTTCACATGGCTGCTCTGATACAAGCTTCAGTGTGGATTCAAAACTAAAAAGCAACGACCATCATACCATGAAAGAACGTCCCTAACGGTCAGACTGTGCATAAATCCCGAGATAAAATGCCTCCATTCCCATACTTTTTCAGTAGAAGCATCTGTCACCCCCAAACACAACCTCCCCCCAACATAATGTTAAGACATCAGCTCTCTGAGAGAGTTGCCCAAAACACAACACTATCTGTCAAACGCATATCGGGGATATCCCCAATGTCCTGCATGCTCCACTAGGTTGTCAGCAAACTGTAAAAGACCAACCTTAAGCACTGAGTACCCAGTATGTATGTAAACTACTTTACTTTAAATGTTCCATTTGGTATATATTACCCTTCCTAAACTACATACGGTGGATTCAGTATTGGATGTTTGTACTATGTGGTGTACAATGGCAGGGGCAGGCTTTCTGCATCTAACGTGGTTATGCCCAGCCATCAATGGGTTTGGCAAGAGGTCAATAACAGTTTATCTGAAATAGTGGGCAAAACACATGTATCACCATCTGAAGTATGACTGCTGGGATTAACTGAGATGAATCGTTTCATAAGGAAACTGTTCCTCTGTTATGCTGCTAACATATTGAAGAGGAGAGAAGCTCTGGAACAGCTTCATAGTTCGATTCGTAAATATTCAGATTGGCTGAGGGCCCTCAGTACTTAAATAAGTTGGAAGAAACTGTTCACTTATTGTCAGGGCAGATGGAACTTAAAAAATGTTGTCTGATATTAATGGAGTAGCTCCTTAAAGGTAATATAGTTACTGTTGGGAAAAGTCGAGAGGTTTAGTGATTTAAGCTGATATAGCTATCTGCCACTGGTGATGTATGATATTGCTTTTATGGACTAACAGATGGAAAACTGACTTTTCCAAAATGTCTATGTAAATAGCATGTTTATATGGGTTGTGCAACATATTTTTAAAATGTTTTAAATAAAGTTCAAAAAGCATTATTTATAAGGAAAAAATGCTTTGGAAAACGCTGAAAGTAAATCCACCTGCATTCTTTTGAGGCCCAAAAACGTTATCCCATTTCGCTCTAGAAAAGTTTTATATGTTTTGTACAAAGGCAACTTCTCATAAATAAGCAGGCACTACACATACACTCCCATCAACATAAACCCAGGCAGAATACAATGTAGCCATTTGATTTAGAACAGATTTAAAGTGTCCTGATGCCTCTCTGCTGGAGTCTTAGGAGCTAAACAAATGTCTATTGCTGCTTTCTTTGTCTGTATCCAGTGCCATTCGCCACTGAAGCCTCCCTTCCGTAATCCGTGCCAGAGCACTTTTCTCCAGTGAAAACTGATACACATAAATCGGAATCCAGATATTCATTATGGTTGAATTCTTTCAAATCTCTTACTTAAAAGCAGGCCTTTGATGTAAGATTTTACCTCACTTTCGCCAAATCTTTTCTATTTATTTGAGGTTCTTTACAGCATTCCATCATCATAGGTTCAGATTCAGAAGATTACTAGGTAGTGGTTCTTTAAATGGTGATATGCGACAACTATGCATTCCACCCGAGTTGTTACATTACAAAGATAAATAACTAACCCCTTCCTGAACATTAGCATGATGACATATTGATGACCTCATGTAATCCTCAATAAAAATAGCCTCTACCTGGCTCACAGTATTGAATTTCAGAAGGCAACATAGATAGCTTACAGGGTCTTCTCATGTCTTAACAACGACTACAATTTGTATTTCAATACAGCCAATCATCCATAGAATTTCTAGATGTCACTTCGTAGATAGAGGACTACCATTTATTCTCCAGACTATGTAGAAAGCTGATAGCTTGAAATGGTATTCTACGTGCATAAAGTACCCATCCAAAATCACAAATAATAACATCAGTTGTCTTCGGGGAAGTAATGGGGCTAAGATGCAATTGCAGTGACAACACTAGATTCCTGCAAGAACTAGCATATATGGAGACAAAACATCAGGGCACAGGCTTTAGTTGTGGTACTCTGGCAAAAGCCAAACACAAGATATCTCAAACACAAAGCGTAATTTGCTTTCCAAACAAACAAACAAACAAGGAAGGGGCACCCTCCCTTCATAAGTCCCCTGCGTCATTAAATCATGACCCCAGGAGAACTTACCATATGTTTTTTTTAATCACTCCTAGTTGGAGCTCTCTGCTCTTCAGCTGGAGTGCAAGGCCCTTTTTGTGGTTGTTTTTTTTACAATTCCATTTTGTTGGCTGAAAAATTTTAAAAAAAAAGAAAAGTGAGCCTTTCTTTTAACACTTTTCAGCCCATAAAATGCAATCATAAGAACTGTGTTAAAATAAAGACTCCCACACATGTTGATCTTACTTTTTTTTAATTAAAACTTTATTAAACATTTTAATGATAATTAAGTATTAACCATTGCATGAATTACTGAAATATTGGTGATTTTTGGACAAAGATGATAGATTTTCATATATATATATAGAGAGAGAGAGAGAGAGAGAGAGAGAGAGAGAGAGAGAGAGAGAGAGAGAGAGAGAGAGAGAGAGAGAGAGAGAGAGACACGCGCACACACACATGGACGAAACCACTTGAATAAGACAATATGTTGAAACGCGTTGTGGGGTCTGATGGAATTCTATCTGCATGAAATAAATGAAGTTGGATTATGAAGCTTCCGGGAGTGCAGTGCTTCTTTGAGATATATAGAAGCATTATTTGCATTTTGATGTTGTGTTTCTTTGACAAAGTCTATAAATCTGCTTGAGGGCTGCCAGTACATGTGAGACCAATGCATGCTGCAAATGCCAGAAGGCCATGTGCTGCATGAGGTAGGGGTTTTGAGGGGGGTTAGATGCAGGTCCTGACTACAGGTCTGGCCTTGCTCCCAGTCCCACACTGTGACCAACCAAAGGCCACATGTAGTGAGGGTTGAGCGCAGGGCCTGCTTTCCTGTGAGTAGTTGGATACAATATCTGACATGGGGTTGACTTTACATATGGCAATAAGATATAACTTTGCGTTAAAAAAAACACTAGAAATTCACAAAAAAACAAAGGATAAAGTGACGTTATAGTTAGGGAAACATTTCTGAGACAATGTAACATTTTAAACTGAGAAATCCACTGAAATTCACTGTTTATAGTTATCTCTAATATCTTTAACTCGTGCCCTAAAGTAACTATAACTCGTGCCCTCGCCACAGGCAGCTACATCACTGATGACATGATCTAAGACATCATTGATAGCATGACTGCAACATTTGAAATGACGTTGATGACAAAACTGTGCAAGGCAGCGGTGCGAGTTATATTTACTTTAGGGCACAAGTTGTAGTTACTTGAGATAACTATGTGCTAATAGAGCATCCTAAGTACAGGTAAGAAGGCTGTAAAGAGGCCCAATCTAGTCGGTGATAGGAGAGTGTTTTAACAATCCATGTACTTTCTTCTCCTTTTGGTAATGCTCTGAAAACCCTCCATGCCCTAAATTGTTAATGTCAACAGAGGTATCACACTGAAAATACAATATTATCAGCTGTGCAACTATGGGCAATTCCACCAAAGACAAATTTGTCACCTTGAATAATCTCCGATAATTCATTCCTCCTTCAGATAAGGAGCAGACCCAGTGGAGCCAGGGTAGCTGGAGCTCTAACCCAAGGGACATTTACTTTTAAGTCATTGGAGCCAAATGCAACTGGAGGTCAAGCTCTAGAGGGGAGATATCATTTGGCGATCAGAGGTGAAGTTGGGAAGCAGAATGAAACCCCATGCAGCTGAGCCAGGAACACTTCATTGTGGATTCAAAGTACATATCTGAGATTGTTTGGATAGCACAATGCATGTAACCAAAAAAGGAGGTGCTTTGCTTTATCTGCAAAACTAGGAGCCTGAATCTTGAGAATTGTAGTAGAAATAGCTGGCTTCATCACAAATACCTGACTGGTTGCCTTTTTATATATGTGTTAACACACTTCAGATGTGCACACTTCCCCTGATTATCACCAAGTCTGTTCACATTAGGAAAGCCAGATTCTACTTGACTTTTCTTGACCTTGAGGCTGCCTTTGCTAATGTTGATAGGCACTATCAAGTGAAGTGTTTTCAGCTTATGGTATTCTAGCTCAACGTATCATTGCGATCTTGTCCTTTCATATGGTGTAAGGTAAAGGCAGTTTGCACTCATTGTTTGTAAAGCCCCTACCCCGAGTTATGTACACTACAGTACTGACAATTACTTTTGCTGTGCTTGGAGGCGAAGAATAAAAACAATGCAGTTTGCAGTGTAAATATTGAGTTGTATCATACCAGTCCAGGACTGTGAAAAACCTGGCACATATTAGAAATTAAAAACCACTGTTATCTTATATGGTGTACTAAGTTGAGAGAAACTTTCTGAGCTGTTTGGTTATATTGTTGGTATTTTATACAGTAGAAATTGTACCCAAATAGTTTTTATGATTGAATGTATTTTTAGTTTCATATTGTACACTTTTATGGATTTCATTTTTCGAAACAACTCGAATGCTCATAATGTTTTACTCCAATGAGTGATTTTGCCTATAACTTAAGAAAAATATTTACCCTTTACTTTATTTACTAAAATAAATCTTGCCTGCCTTTCTGTGTAATGCAGAGAGTGGTCACCTGTACCAGCAATTTGTGCTGTGAGGGATCTAGGTGCTGCCAGAGAAGCATTGTTGCCTCCGTTACTAGAGAGTGTAGAAAGTCATGCGGGAGACCATGCTAATGTCTGGCAGCAATACTTCCTGTCAGCAAGTTGCAACTGAACATCAGAGTTGTAGGAAACCTCAGGCAACTGGAAAAGTGCACTGGAGTTCGATGAGCCAAAACAGGAGAATTGAGGTTGTTTCTTCAAGTTTGATTCTAAAGAATTGGAAAGAAAATGAAAAGATGTAAACTTAGCAGTTTGCACTAAAAGAATTCCACGCTGTGAGCTTTTTAGAAGACGTTTAGTGGTTACAGTGAGTCTGCTTTCCCAACGTGACCTACCTCGAGTGTATGTGGCTGGCTAAAGGTTCCAGGTTTGCCCAGCAGCATATTTTCTGTCCAAAATATTTCCATTTGGACCAACCATGAACTTCAGTCGGCCTGTGTTGAGTTCTAGATCAGCATCATAAAGCACAGTTTCACAATTTTCATTTTTTCCATTTTCCATGTGATAACATTGAATATCTCTATCCTATTATTTTTTATTGGGTGTGTGAGGGATTTGGTATATTATATAGTTTGGCCTCACTTTGTAAAACACTACCAATACTGGCTTGGATCCAGTGAGGCTCGTTGTCAAGCCTTAGCTCAACCCTGGGTAGCAAATAAAGGAACAAGTGTATGGCATTTAAAAGTACCGAAAGTCACACGACGTGAAAGAAACCCAAAACCAATTTATGTAAATAGATCTTGTTTTTATTAATTTTTAGACACCAAAACAAAACAAATTGACCAGAGGGTTCCGGAGATACAGATTTTTAAGTACCCGTAAATCACAGCTTTTTTACTCAAAATGCAAATAAGCATTGGTAATTACTGTGGGTACCAGAAACTTTGGAAACTTTGTCAAATTTCTGAAGAGTTGTTTTCAGGTACTCTGGCCCACTTTGGACAACCAATTCTGGGAGTGAGCAGGTCATGGGGGCCAGTAAGGAGTTGGAGGACAGTTACCCTGTCACCAAAATAGTCTCCAGTCCAGTCCAAGATGGCACGGCCTCTCTCTCAGTGTGTGGAGGTTGGTAGCCTTTTCTAGAGGTATGGCTACCTGAGGGCTTCATGCCCACAGAAAAACTAGTTCCCTTTCTGTCCACAATGCCAACCTGTCTACCAGAACAAAAGAGAAGCCCCTTTTGCTTGTGTCGACAATCTGCCCTTCAAAGTCATCTTCCCCTTTGAAGCTCGCCTTTTGGGCTCACCCCCCTGTGGGGCTTCCTAACAAGGAAGATGTGACACCCGTTCCAGTGGCAGGCTTCTATTGTTTCCTTTCCTGTCAGTCATTCATACCTCTCCCCAGGAGGGCAGAAGGTTGTCTTGTGCCCAGCATCTCCAATTGGCCACTGAAAAACTCAGTCAACAGAATGGCAGCTTTCTAAAGTTGTCTTATACTTCAAAATTACATTAAATTCATCTTCAGCAACAAATTGGGTTTAATGCAACAATTAGGTTGATAGCTTTCAGTATCAACTTTATAAGTCCGATTTAGGAGTTAGCACAGCTTGAGTTGTCAGTGTGTAACCCTGTACTCCCCAATGGAGTTACTAGCCTTTCCACAGTAAACACAACAATTTGGCAGTTTTACTGTTAGGACACATAAAAATATACGTCCCACTTTTTAATATACAGCACAGTGCAATAGGAATCTATAGGCCTTCTAAGGGAGTGACTTAGGTATATTAACAAGCATTTGCATTGCAGTAGGTCTCGCATTTGCTTCGTTAAAGCTATTGCCATTGTAAATTCATAACTGGACATTTCTTGCCACATAAATTAGTCAACCCTGCCTCATAATTTTGTCTCTTCCGGCCACATAATTCCAGTGGCCCTGCATATAACCAAAACACTTCCATTTACCTTCTTCCTCTGTCTGCAGCAAAAAATGAAAATGTTGCCATTTAGCATCCTAATTTAAATCTACCATGATAATTCCAATAGAATACAACTTTCACCGCCCCACAATCAGAGTTCCTGGCTGGCTAAGACAATTTCCCAAAAAAAGACACAAGCCAGCCACGGAGGAGTAGCAAGATAAATAAGATAGAAGGGTCACCCAAACATATCAAGAATGTTCAAGCAGTCATAGTGTAATAAGGATGTTAAATTGGCCTGAATTATGGTCAAAACTGTAATAAAGAGAGATTATTAAAACATATACAATTATCATATAAACCTTTATCATAAATAAACTTTTGGAATTAGACTGTAATACTCAAAACAGCTCCTGGAGGACACGATAACAAAAAATATTATTTGTAAGAAACATAGTCATGTACCCTTAGTGTTAGCCCCAAGAGGGAATACCCTCATGAAAAAAACACAGGAGAAAGTAACGCAGCGTAACTATATATTTAGCCCCTATAGGGAAAAGTGCATTACACATTTTCAATGCTAGCAGAACTATTACAATGATATTACAAACAAGGCCCATAAAACATAACTTCTCCCAGCTGTAAAACAAAAGATCTAGCCATGAGAAAGCTTAAAAAGATAATGAATGGTGGTAGGGGTTTTTATTTTGTAGTCCACACTAACCTAGTGTGGGGGACCCAAAGATGATGAGAGCACGTTGTTGTGAACATTTCGGTGGTGGTCCCATTGTCCTAGAACCACCACAGGCTGAGTTAAGAGCAAAAATGTTTTGAAAAAGAATGCTTGCAAAGCATTATGGGACGTGTTTCTCAAGTGCAGTAAATATTGTAGAATCAGCTCTTCTGCTGGGCTGGGAGAGCCGCTTTCACTTTGAGGATTTCTGTTTTTAGTAAAGCATTCACCAATTTCAAGTGATTTACGGGGAGAGCCGCAAGAAATTACTGTGATTACGTAACTGTGAACAATATGACCAACGCTCCATTACCGCTGATCAAGTTCACGCTGTTGTGCCTGTTTGCGCTGTGAGAGCCATGGCTGCCATGCAGCATGAAGGGGAGAGACAAAAGAAATAGTACTCGCACGCCGAAGTATATCGGCAATAGTGCAATATTTCATGTAAGAGGGACAGTCTGCAAGACGTGAAAAAAGCAGTCTCAAGGCGAGACAAACGTAAAGCAATTATCAATGACATCAAGTGATTTTTTAAAGTAAAGCCCATGAGCAAGTTAAAGTGATGGGCGTGAGGTGGGCGTGGTTAAAAGCCCACAATACTTATAACAGGTCAAAGCTCTTGCGCTCTCAACCTAGAAAAGGGAGGTCTGGACTTTGTTATTTTGTTCAAATTAGTTTAACTCTCAACTAGAAGATCGCACCAACCCAAACGCCTCGGCTCTTCGAAAAACCTTGGCCTCACCCAGCATTATACTGAACACCTTCACCGCTGGACATCTATTGGATCATCACAGTCAACAAGCCAGCAACTATAACCTGGACTGACCACACTCTTGTCAGTTGTAGCATACCCATCCTACACTATCCTAAACCTACGACCACCCAGAACCGCATGCTGCAGCTGGAAAGACATCTCAGAAGAAGAGAGGGCAGAAAGCTTCTGCCCTCTCCGAGGACCGACTGGAGCACACGATCGACTTGCTGAAAGCCAACAGCAAACTAAACAGCTGGATCACCACCTGTGCTGACACCCTGACTCCCCTCAATTGCAAATCAATGGCAAGAGCCTCACCACAGGCCAGCTGGTATACTGCGGAACTCAGGCTGACAAAATGTAATTGCAAGCAACTGGAAACACAACAGGGTGATGGATGGAATGCATGAATTATCCTCAGCCACTGGTAATGTCTCAGGTCTCATCTCAATCCGTTGTTCTTTTGCCCACAAGGCTACCCCCAACTTGAACCCAGCCATATCAAATCAGTCTTGGCCCTGCTCCCTATAGGAACAGTCCAGCCCAGCCCGCCAGGCCAGGTCTTTCTTGGTCCGGAAAGAAGCATCCTGGGACTCGTTTCAGGGTATCACCTCTCGTCATCCAGGCTATCTTGAGCCCAGTGGTACAGTGAGCCCGGCACCCACGTCTGGCGCACTTAAGGCGGCAAATGCAAACAAAACAAGGTGATCAGCGTGTACTTTAATATGTCACCCTTAGCGGGATGGGTATGCCCAAATGTGGGTCCTGTGTACACTGTTGCTGGAACCAAGCTATACCTTACTGATGAGTTCATAACAAGTGGTGAAACCGGTCCTGGGTTGCTTGTGTTCCGGTTCAGTGAAGACCTGACTTGGCAGTTCGGGCTGGACTGTTCAAGGTCAAGACTGATTTTCATATAGTTGGGTCCAAACTGAGGTGACATAATGTGCATAATAACAATAGATCGGGATGCGGCCTGAGTAATTACCAGTGGCTGAAATTATTTCATGCATCCCATCCATCACTTTTTGTGTACTGCAAGCAACTGAAACGCCAGTGGAGAACAAGTCAAGACACCACAGATAAAGGCATCTGCAAAAATGTGCTAAGACACTACCACCAGCAGATACCGAACACCAAGCTCATAGCTCTTGCAGATTGCATTGATGTCAGCACTAACAGCAGCAAGGAAAACTTCAGTATCATGAAAGATTTCATTATGCCTCCTGCCGCCTATAGCAACATCATCCCCTCACAAGTCCTTTGCAATGAACTCTTGGAACCTCCATATGCAGCAGCCTTGACCCTCAACCGGACCCCGTCATTGTTGCAGCTCATCTTCTCATCACGGCTGATGAAAGAACTTTGATCTTGTGGCCTCCCATCACCAGTGTTGAAATCACTGCTACCTTGAAGTCTATTCAGTGGAGGGCTCCATGTGACCCCCTCCCCCATGATTTCCCCACCAAAGGACTTCTACAGATCAGTGATTCACTAACACCCATCCTCAATACCCACATCGACTCAGCCACATTCCCAGACATCTGGAAACATGCCACTGTCATGACTATTCAAGAAACCTTCCGTTGGCCCAGCTGTGCTTTCGGACTATAGATCCATCTCCCTCATACCATATCCAACAAAGGTCTTAGAGAAACTAATCAGCAGGCACCTCACCAACCCTCAGCAACTACAGTGCAAAAATAGCACTCATCGCTGTCATAGACGACACTTATATGATACTTGACAGAGGAGACATGATATCCCTCATGCTCCTGGACCTCTCTGCAGCATTTGGCACTGTCTCACACCCCATCCTCATCAGGTGCCTGCACCAGATTGGCGTCCAAGTATCTGCTCTCAGCTGGATCTTCTCCTTAGTGGATAGAACACAAGCTCTCAGCCTGGCATCTTACTCCTCGGAAGCCTGCAAACTCATCTGCGAAGTGCCACAAGGCTCATCACTCAGCATCACCTTCTTCAGTGCATACATGATCTCTCTGGCCAATGTAATTTGCACACAATATCAACACCGTCTCTCCTACGCCGACAACACACAACTTGTACCCTCTCTCTTGAACAAGAACCCCAACACAAGAAAAAAGTTCACCATCTGCATGACAAAAGTCACTTACTGGAAGAAAGCCAACTGTCTCAACTCCGCACCAACAAGACAGAAGTAGTTATCGTCGCCAAGACTACCTCACCATGGGACTCCAACTGGTGGCTAGCTGAACGCTGACCAGTGCCAGAAACCTTGTAATAATCAACAGCAAACTGGACATGACTGCACAAATCAACTATGTCACTTCATCCTGCTTCCACACCCTGCAGGTGCTGAGGAAGATCTTCAAGTTGCTCCCAAGCAACACTAGAAAAACTGTCACCAACAAATTGGATGATGGGAACATCCTGTACATCAGGATCACCAGGCAACCCACTAGAAAACTACAAGCCATCCAGAACTTGGCAGCCTGACTCATCCTGTGGGATCCGATGCACAAATAAGCTCAAATCAAGCTCCTCACATACACATTCCGGACACTACATACCTCAGGCCCCACCTACCTTAACTGTCACATCTCCTTCCACCAACCACCCAGATACCTCCGCTCCACAGGATTCCTACTCTCACACATTGCACTCATATACAGAGGAAGATCAGGAAAAACTGGCATTCTCTTACATCGCTCCTAAAGCAAGAATGAGCTCCCACTCCAAATCAGAGCATCCTTCTCTCTCCTTGAATTCCGCAAGAAGCTCGATTTTCAATTAACCAGCTTACCATAGACAGACTAGGAGCACACATCTACTCAGAGACGGAATACTCTCGCGGGTGATGATGCGCTTTACAAATACACATAACATAAAAAAACAACGTTGAGTTAGCAGTTGCAGTGTCAGTTTTGGGGACATAATTTTACTTTGTCACACTAAGGGTGGCACAGTAAGTCCTGCTGCCATGTGAACAATGTAACTTACTGACCCTGGGTATTCCTGGTACCATATAATAGGGACTTATGCGTAAATTAAGTTATGCCATTCAGGTATACATCAGTCAGACATTACACTTTGTAAGGGTCAGAGCACAGGCACTGAGATCTGGTTAGCATGCCTTAGTGCATTCTGAGTCAACCGTGGGGGTGATAATGAAAAATAGACACATTCTCTTACAGGGCGTTTTTGTTTATAACTTTCAATTGCTATCCCTGAATTTCTAGACTCTTGAGCAGTTTTCCCAGTTACATCTTTCTTTATTTGAACCTTTTAGGTTCTGTATTTGTTAACCGTATTGTTGCAGATGAATTTAAATGCATTTTCTCTGAGGAGATTTGCTGCTTGTGTTAGGCTAACTCAGGAGAGCTGTGGTTTACTCAGCAAATCAGTTTACCTTTCTGAGCAAGATGTATTGGGGTCTAGTAGGAGCTCAGTCACAGCTCATATATCTCTCACGTTTGGTGCATAAACTGCTTAGTAAGAATGGAATAAATAGGAATGGGGATTTTAAGCAGTCCTGTTTCAGTCTAGTATGATCAAAGCTCAAAGTTGATTGGTGGAATGCTTGTAAGTAGCCTCAGCCACTTACAGTCACTTGGGGCCACATTACAGTGTCCTGTTTTGTCAGAGACCAACTCTAGGCAAAGCAGCCCTGGTTATGTTTCAGTAGGAACATTCCAGACCACATGCTAAGCCAGGTCCATTATAAATGAGTACAGAAGCAACCCCAGGCTGGTTTTGCTCTCTTAGGCGATGTCAGTGAGGTTTAGGTTGAGTCCTGTGACATAGTGGGCAAGGCATCCACTTCTGGGCATTTGCATTTAGTTTGACACACTGAGGAAAGCAAAGGTGGTGGGTGAACTGTTTTATAGTAGTCTTACCACTTCCTTTTGCTAAGGTCTACATATAAGTCCTTTGTTTTTCATCTACTATGTCACTCCAGACAGAGACAAGCTATATGCAGATTAGACCTGGTCCCACTCAATAGGTTCTGTCTAGCCGGAAGTGTCAAGACCTGTCCTATCTGTAGGGGACTATAAGCGATCCGACTGATTTTAGCATACCTGGGCCTTCTTAATGAGGTTTAGTTTGAATTCAGAGGCACAGTGAGCAAGGGATCTACATTTAGGCGTACATTTTGCACTTACGGCATCAAACTGAGGAAAGGTGATAGGTGAAATACCTGCAAATAGTCCCAGCTACTGGCTATGTGCTTGGTGCCATACTCATTTGCATACGGCAGACACCGGTCTAGATGGCACAGTGGCCAACAAATGGTGGTTTGGAATGCTACCTAGAGCTATTGACAGTGGTTTAGACTATCTTCAAGCATGCCTCCCATCCACTTTTGTGTACATAATGAGAGGGTAAGCATAGACGTGGGTCCCACTAAGTCCAAGCTATAACTCCCTGATGAGGCCTAACAAGGCCCAAACTAGTCTGGGATTTCTTTTGTACCCTTCTTTAGGGAACCTTTCCTGGCAGTGCTGGGTGGACTTTTCCCTTGATAAGCAGGCTCCGGACACAGTGGATGAATTTCAGTTGGTCATAATGTAACCCAGAGTGATTGCTGCTGTTTAGACTATATTCAAGCATTCCTGCCATTGCCTTCTCTGTCCACTCTAGACTGAGGGTGCATGAGATGGGCACTTCTAGGGTTGGTAGCAGTTAAAAAATTATGTTTTTAGTATTTACAAATGCTGCATTTCAGTTGCAGCTAACTAAAATATGATTTTTAGGTTACCACCTAAATACACCAATTTATTGTTGAACTGACCAAAGAGTAAATGTTGTGCTACTCTAGCAGACAGCCAGCTGGTAATGGTGTCTGATCACAAAGGATATTGTAAACCTGCACCGATAGCAGTAGATATCTGATTTTGGTATTCATTGTACCCTTCCATTTGTGAGTCCTGGAATTCTATCCCAGTCTTCGATTTTCACATATATATTTGTAAACCTTACCCACCTTATGACTGGGATTGTCCATTGTGGAAAATCTGCCTGTTTCGGGTTAAGATTTTGTTTTGATTTTTTTTTTTTTTTTTTCACATGGACATTGATTTCCTTGTGGTAAGGTTTCTTTCCCTGTCCTCCTGCTGCATTTTTGAGTGGTTGCCTTGCCTTTCCATACCCTGCAGACACACTCCTGGCAGCTGTTTCCTATTTATATTTACAGTTGTTGGCAGAATACCCAGCTCTAACATGGGTAGTGGAGGGATAGAGGGGAGGAAGGACTGGGGCTGAGTTTCACCAGATGATATTAGGGGCCCGCCTACCCGAGAGGTCACTGGGTCACTCAGCTATGTGAGGTCCTGACTGTCTTGGTCCAGTTCTGTACTGTGTGGAGAATATGAGTAAGCACAGCTGAGCAGGAGTCTGCTTGCTTTTTATAGTGTGGCCACCCTGTACATGAACAACCTGCGTCAGGCAGTGCCAGATAGAGCCCCCAGGTAAATTAGAATGGGTAAATTTAGCACATGAGAAGGTCCGATGTCAATTTCCCTCCGAGATATTAACTTGAGATGACGCACCATACAACTGTGAGGCATAGAGCAACATAACAAGCGAGTTCTGTAGGGAGCCCATTACTGAGCAGCAGGAGTCAGATCTGAAAGCATCAGAATAAGAACAGCACTCTCAAGTTCCATAGTGTCGGCCGTCAGTAGCTCATAATTCCTACATAGCAAGAGGGTTGCTTATCTTTTCAGCGAAATATCCTAACTTTTATGATATTTTTTTTAATTTATTTTTATTGAATTTTTTGATTAAAATATGCAGTCAACAATCATAGGTTAACATAGATCACATCACTAAAGCATGTCAAAACTTTATAATGACCACACAGTATTATTACAATCGGCAAGGCTTATACATATCCATAGTGTAAATGTATAATATGCCAGTGGGGACAAGTTTGTGTGGGGAAGCATATGGACGATACATCTAATCCGAAGGGGCACAGTCAAAGTTATGTATATAATCTCGGAAAGGCAGCCATATGTCTGAAAGTCAAGATGTTGGAGGGTTGGAGGAGTGCTTAGTCTTAGCTGACACTGTCTCAGGATGTCATACTTTTAAGCCAGTCGGTAGGGGATGGAGTTCTGCAGCCCCCACCCCAGTGCAGCGCAACCCCTTAATTCGGTAAGTAGGAAGGCTATGGACACAAGATGGCACAATGGCTGTGGGAAATCTTTAGTGTACTCCAGAAGTGCATGAAGGAGGTTGGACTTTAAGTCTGTATGTAACATAGAGGAGATGTGCATGTAAACAGATGTCCAGTATCTGGAAAGCTCCAGGCATGTCTAGGAGAAGTGCGCAAAGTCTGCACCCTGTAAGTTACACTTGGGACAGTGATCCGTCCTATCAGGGTCAAACCTAGCAGTTGCCGCAGGGGACAAATAACAGCAATGAAGGAATTTAAAATGTATCAATTTATGTTGGTAGGTGATATGCTCTAATGGGGTACAGCAGTATGTCCAGGTTCTGTTAGTGATGGGAAAACCCAGATCCTCTGTCCACATCTTTCGCACTCAGGTCATGGTGTCTGGCTTCATAGTGAGGCATAGTTGGTATAACCTGGAAACTAACTGGTCACCTTCCATGTCCGTGATCATGTGCTTTAGTGGGGGGGTCCTCAGGGGCCCTATCAGCATGTAGGAAAGAGGGAGCGGAGGTTGTTGTGTATTCTCCTGAATACAAAGAGGTCCATGTAGGAAACATTGTGCGCCTGGTGACCCACGGGGGATTGAATAACATGGCCATTAGGGAACAGATCCCCAGTGGTGCGTAAATTATGCCAATTGAGTGTGTGCTGTACCAGTACTTCTCGGGTAAGAGGGAGCCATGGGTTATTGTGGAGGGGGTTAGCGGGAGAATAGAGTAGTCCACCACCCAACGTCTGTCGCAGCTGTTGCCACACCTAGCATGTCGTAGAAACAGTTTGGATGTTTGGATTTCTCGGGGGTCCAGTGGTATACCCTTTGGCAAGAGTTGAGAATCTAAGAGTCTGTCCAGCTGGTCTCGCTCAGGTTTAAGATACGGGATTCGGACATCCGGGTGGTACCATCGATGTAAGTACTGACACTTAGCTACTAAATAATAAAGATAGAAGTCGGGAACTCCGAAACCACCACATTCAAACGGAAGTGTCAGGGTATCCCAACGAAACAGAGGGCGACCCACCGCCCATATTAAGCACAGGAGATTACTTTCCAGTGTACAGAAGAAGGCGAGCGTCAAGGGAATGGGAATATTTAAAAAGAGGTAAAGGAAACAGGGGAGCACCACCATTTTAATAATGGCCACTCGTCCTGCCATGGACAGAGTGAGTTTTATCAACCGGGACATCTGTGCTTCTAGGTTAGTCATTGCCGTCCAGCCTAAATATTTGGTATGATCCGGAACCCATTGGAGTGGGAAATCTACCAGTACCAGTTGTGTGGAATCTGTCAATGGAAAGAGTTCAGATTTGGACCAATTAATCTGCAGTCGCAAAAGTTCACAGAGTGATTTCCTGCATAATTGGAGCAAGATTGGTCGAGAGATGGCAGATGTAAAGTAAGATGTTGTCTTCATGGAGGGCTGCAGGATGGGCCATGGGTGAGTTGGATTCCCCTATGGGAATGGAAACCTTGCTGATGACAGACCAGAGGGTCCATTGCAATAATGAAGAGCAGAGGAGATAGGGGGCATCCCTGTCTAGTACCACGCATAATCGGAAGCTATCTGTAAGGGATCCACTGACTCATATGCAAGCCACAGGGTTAGCATATAATAATATAGCTAATGATTTGAATGGGGAGGGGATACTGAATCAGCCTAAGACAGCCTTCAAGAATGGCCACTCCAAATAGTGTAAGGCTTTTTCAGCATCCAATAGGGCTACGGCTGCAGCTATGGTAGGGGATATCCGATGGAGAACTGCAAAAATAGTGCAGAGATTTAGGGAGGTCGATCGATGGGGGACTAAGCCGGATTAGGTGGGTGAAGTGATCTGCTCCATCAGGAGAGATAGTCTGGTGGCAAGGGTTTTAGCCAAAATTTTATTGTCAAGATTCAGCAGAGAGGGGGCAATAGGAGGTGCAAACCAATAGATTTTTTCTGGGCTTCAACAGCAGTATAAGGCCACCTCATCAAGGTATGTGTCAGTCGCAGAGGGATTGTCAGGCATGCATAGAGGCGTTTGTAATAAAGCAGAAGCTCCGTCATGATACTAGTGCTACCCACAGTGTGTTCCCCATCTGTCGCTTCTAGTTCTGCAATGTAACTTTTGAGTCGATTGGGGCATAATAGACGTTTAAGGGTGCAGCCAGGGCACTCCCCCCTCCCCGTATCAGCGAGCCAGAGCATGTTTACCCAGGTATGCAAGGTCTTTATCCACGAGGTCACGAAATTCCGTTAGTTAAACAACGCAACGGACAGGTGAGGATCGTTATCTGCAAGTGCCTCATTGTCAATGTCATGTAACTTTGTTTCAATACGTTGTAGTTGCGCCCTAATGTCTCATAGAATACCGACATGTTTGGAGATACATACTCTGCGAATAAAATCCTTGAAAGCTTACCCCAAGGTCACCTGTGTGGCAACCGATCCGGAATTCAACATAAAATATTCAGTCACCGAGTTGAGGACCTCTTCTCAGAACACTGGGTCCCAGTGGGCTCCACCATGGAACCTCCAGGTGTGTTCAGAACCGCAGCTGGAGGGGATCTGTAGTTGAAGGACAGGACTATTGTCCAACAGCGTCTGGAGTAGGACAGGTACATGTGATACCCAGAGGTATGTGTTGATTGAGAGGAACCAGTAGTCTAGCCTGGTACAAACTGCATGTGGGGCAGAGTAAAATGTGAAGCCTAGGGTATTTGTATATCTGGAGTGCCAGGCATCACACAGTATAAAGGTGTCAATAATGTTCTGAATAACAGTTTGGGCCCTGCGTTTATCACTGGATTGGGCGCTAGTCGAGTCAGACTGTAAGCAGTAGGGCATGTTAAAGTCAGCCCCCATTATCATGTGGTCAGCTTCCAGTCTTCCTAGATGGGTAGTTATCTCCGGCAAGAAGGACTGATAGTCCACGTTAGAAGCGTAGATGTTTAATAACAGCATGTGTTTGTCTGCTAAAATGCCCTGCACGAGAATATGCTGGCCTTCTGGGTCAGAGTGAAACGACTGGAGTGTAAAGGGAACATGTTTATGTATTAGGATACATGTTCCACAGGAATACGAACTGTAACCTGAAAAGTAACAATGTGATCCCCAGGTGCTACCGGAAAGGGGGGGGGAGGAGAGTCATTGCTGGGGGGCTTGTGCATTTCCTGGAAGAAGGATTATGTCTGTTTAGATAGGACATTTAGTTGTGTCACGGGTGTCCTTCCTTATTTTTCCGTGTGTTTTGATCAAAATGATTTGTTTGTATTTTTCTAGGGCGACCATTAGAGGTTTCTGACAATTAGTGAACTTCAATGTAAGTGACTATATGATTTGTTTGACATTTTTGCAAACTTTCGGTAATATAGGCAGGAGAAGTCTTATTATGTATTGGTCCTGAAGAAGCGTCATAGGATCTTGTTAGACCACTGTACGCGAAACATGTTGACCATGTCCTAGGAGCCCGACGATAATCTCCTTAAGCTCCAGCACCATGCAGAAAGTGGTTGAGCATTATTCCTCATTTTACACTTTCCTTCTGTTTTTAATCTTGGTCCCGGTCTTATTCCATTGATTAATTAAATTGACTCGCTCCTATTAAGACTGGGAACCAATTTTAGCTTTCACTCTCCTGCCAGGATTAGCGCCTGACCGCAACACCAGGTCTTGTAGTGTCCGCTACCACGGCTGCTACCTAAAAGATCTCCGGCAAAGAGCCCCCTTACGGGGAGCCCGTCAGACATTGCAGCGCCGGTCTGACGAGGAGCTACCCGATGATGAAGCATGACATCCCCTCAGATGTGTGAGGGCTCTTGCTCCTGAACTTTAATGTTCCCCTAGTGATTATATTTTTCCATTTGGAACAGTGTACACCTTTTTTGTATGTTCAGTTAATTGGGAGACCGTACACTGGACCAACTAATCTCCCAGTCCCTCCCTTTGTTGATAGATAGGACAACACCTGTTTCCCCTTCCGTGGGTTAATTCCCTGTATGTTCCAGGGACAGAGTGCCCTCGGGGGGCCCCGGGTGTTCTGCTTTACCACTTATCTCCTATCGGAGCTTACAGAACTTCTCTGGAATGCACTTCTGAGTTCAAAGAAGACATTTATTGTTATTAATTCCCAACCCACAAGTTCTTGAGAGACAAAATTAGCAGATTGGAAGCACACGTTTAAAAATAGTCGCAGCAATGAAAGCAAAATATATCACAGTACTTCTCAGTTGCAATGTACACAGCAAATATATAACATAACTGCAAAGCATAAAAGTCAAATTCATCAACGTATGGGCAAGGCGGTAGGGCCTAAAGCTTCATCTTTCTGGGGTCTGCAAGTTGATGACTCCGGTCAACTGCGAGAAAGAGATTCTATACCCAAACGGGAGACTGCCAACTGACGTCTAGCTCCAGCCTGAAGTCAGGCAGATTCAAATCTAACTCACTGTAGCCCAGAGTCATCCTTAAAAGCAAACTCAGTGTGAGAGACGAATAACCTTGGAGAGGGGCTAGTTCTCCTGAGCAAATATGCCCTCAGACTGGATTGCGAGGTAAACACAAAATCTACGTGCTCTTATCAGCTAAGGTCTGGTGTGAAGAAAACAGCTTGGTCCATCTTGTGGAAAAACACAGCTTGGAAAAACACAGACATCTGTAATGTCTCAACTGCAATGTCTAACCCTACGTTAAAGCCAATAGGCAGCTAACCTAAACATCAAATGTAATGTCTAATATCATGTCAAAGCCAATAGGCAGCTGAACTGAATACAAAATGTAATGGCTAATGCCATGTCAAAGCCAATAGGCAGCTAAACTGAACAAAACATATAGGGCCAGATGTAGCAAGGGGTGTTATCCATTCTGTCTCTATGGGAAAATGTGTTCGCACATATGGCCCATAATGTGCTACTGGTGAACATTGAGCAACTAATATGCGCAGTGGTGAAAGACAAAGTCATTGGTCAAACACAATTAATAGCATCACATCGGGTCAAGTGAACTGTGGGCATGCTCTCCGGCGAACGTGATGGAGAAGTTGCAGTGGTCAAAGAGGTCAAGTAGAAGGTGTTTCACAAAGGTGTTTGGTCTGCCCATATTAGTGGTCTTGGCAATGCCTGCTATGTGAATATTGTTCCTATAGGAGCAGGCCTCCAGGTCCTCACACTTGTTTAAGGGTGCATTCCGTTTTCTCCATTTGCTTTTGCATAGTTGCGGTACTGTCATCTAGGCTCGAGATACTCTCCTCTGTGGTGCCAAATCTTACCCCCTGTCAGTCCAAGTGCTCCCCTAGCTTATCGATGCTGCCAGCTATAGTGTCAGATCGCTCCTCCATTGCGCGAAATCCCACCTTAAGTTCCACCATGATGCAGGCCATATCTTGGGATGAGGTCGTAAGCTGATCTTGATTAACGGATTCTTCCATGTCTGAAGGAGGGCCGTGAGTCCCAGTGCGCCTGGTTTTATCGAAAGTAAGTCTGCGCTGCCTAGCGTCAGACTTGCCCATTTCGGTGGTTCCTCGCGTCAGTGAGGAGATCCGACCGTGAGGGGTCCCCTTCAATAATGAAGACTAAACACAAGTGTTATGGCCCATCAGAAGGGTGGCCAGGCCGGACCTCTGAAACAAACAAGGTTCAGCAGCTAAGTCTTTGAGTAAGGTCCAGGTTTTGTAGCGTCATCCAGTGGAAGTAGAGCAAGGACACTATGTACATTGTAGTAGTCAGAGGACGGCAGGTACAGGTCTTAGGGTGAAGAGAGATGCACAGGCAATAGGGTAGTGGCAGGGGATGTTATGCGGCCTGATAGCAGAGCTGGTGGCCCCCGCAAATAGGGCTATACAGACATCAGAGCGTCCAGATCCAGCGCAAGGGGAAGATCGATCAGTCTATGCAGAGCACAGCAGCTGGTCCCAGGGGAGCCACCAGGGCAGGAGGAAAATGTCTGCAACCTTGTATGGCTAGTGAATGTTTAGTGGCGTGCCCAGGGGTACCAGCATTCAGAGCTGCAGAAGCAGTCCCAGCAGGTACACAATTGGGCCCTAGTCCTAGCTACAAGCTGCTGAAGCCACCTACTGTGTCTCCCAGATGCAGTTGTGGTGATATCCCGGGTCACAGGTACAAGTCCTGTAGCTGCCGTAGTAGGATCCCAGGCTACTGATCGCATATTCCCTCAAAGACCGCAGCGGCATCGCCCAACCTGCATTGTCCGCAGCAGCCGTTAGTGGATTCGGATTCCCATCCAAGTCTGTTGGCTGGGGCTACAGGCAGCCCGGGTCCCTGCAGAGGTGAGTGGCGTGCGGGTATGGCATTGAACAACGCGTGACCTCTCGCTGCATTAAATGAGTGGTCCGCTGTAGTACCGCACTTGGCGTTGTGGCTGGTGAGTAGGATGGGCCAAAAACATAATGCGAACCACGTGCTGCAAGGAGGCCATTAACTGCAGGGGCCTTTTATGTATGCATCCGATCCAGGAGTTTCTGGGACGACTCCAGCTCATATGATGTAATGAGATCCAATAGATTCAAGGGGCACTAGTAAAAGTAGGAGTTTCAGGGAGGCTAGATTTTGAAGTAGCATGGTAGGGTGAGGGTGACCTGGACGCTTTACAGCTGCAGAACTTTATGGGAGGCTGAGAACTTCAGTGGCATCATATATATGTATGGAGCTAGTGGACTGCAGGCAGATCAAGCTCTGAAGGATGGCCAGGACTGGCGACCAGGGGCCTGTGAGCTTCTTGAATAGTGTTGAAATGAGCCCTAAGTGCAAGAGCTTTCGTGGGAGCCAGGAGCTGCAGGATGGCTAGTATATGCAGCAACCGTACAACTGATAAGGAAATCCCAGAGCTGTAGGCAAGGCAGAAGGGATGGGCATCAGTTAATCCAAGAGATGCCCCAAGCCCAGGGCTACAGGTAAGTATGATGGTGACTTGTACTTGGAACACCACAGGTTGCCTGGGGCTGAGAGGCAGGGCCTGTAGGCAAGGTGGGCTGGAGTGATGGTAAGGATAGGAGCTACTCCTAGACCAAAAATGGAGGGAGAGCCAGGAACTGCAGGACATCTCATTTGGTGTACGGAGATGAGATGTGATGTCTATAGAAGGGCATTTAGGAGGCCTGTGGGCCCAGAAGAGAGGACAGCAGTAGCAAGGGGGAGGGGCAGGTGAAAAGAACATTGAGGTTGTAGGGAAATCAGCACTTCAGCTGCAGGAATGCCAAATAGTTAAATGGTGTCCTCCATGCTAGAACTGCAGTGGTAGCCAGGAGCAATTGTGAATCTGACAGCGACGTCTAGCCATAGACTCCTTACTTTAGAATATTCCGAAGTCTAGTGTTCCTTTGTTCTTCTTTGAGCTTTTTTGGAGATGTCCTTGAAGAAACCCACCAGGTTCAAATCTTGTGCCTATCATTGACAGATGTTGGTGACAGACCCCATACTTGGTATGTCTGTGATGCCTGGAGAGGAACCACAACTCCGCTTTATGTGCAGAATGCAAGATCAAGAGCCCCACAGCTATCCACGAGTGGACCATGAAGCTCTTGGCCGTTGATCATGCAACTTGGTGCCCATCCCAGGCTCATTTGCGCGGGGAGATCTCAGCGTGCTCCCCAGAGTCACTTGCGTCGGTCCTAGTCCCACTACAGGACAACTTCTGAGAAGTCCAAAAAGTCGAAGCACTCTTCCTTTTCAGATGATATGAGGGAACAATGCCTCAAGTCCTGGCCTTGCGTGCAGGTGGTCACTGTGCAGGGGAAGTCAGAAACTGGGTCCATTCTGCCCTTCCCTGAATTCCTTGGAGCCGACGCATCCCCCACCCGCCCCCCACTAGCCTCACCTCAGAGAGTTTTATGGGACCATGAGCCTCATTTTTCAGTGGTTGAACCGCTGTAGAGTCTCTTTAGGTCCTACAGGTTTGGGAAGGTCTTCAACTAGGGCTCTGTCCGCGGGTTTGCCCTCTGCGCCAGTCAACCCCTTAAGATCCATCGGTGGATCCAGATCGGCCCTATCTATGATGTTACAACCTCCTCCGGGGACCGTTCCAGTGGCGAGGTTCCCGGCTGTGCCAGTGCCCTTCATTGGCGCAAAACCCATTGTGATTGCTGACTTTGATGCAGAGCCAGACTGGCAGTGCACAACGTCAGTTTCAGCTCTGAACAGGCCCACACTGCCTGAACAGGAAGCAGTTATATTTCACTGAAATGCTTACAGAGGAACACGAGTGGAGGGGGGTCAACTGATCCCTATGCCCACACTGACACCCCCCCCTCCCCCCCTCCTCCTCCTCCACCCAGCAAAGTCCATTCCCGATAACAACTGGTATGAGGACCTGTCTGACACCAGTGGTTTGGACACCTCACCAGACACTAGCCACCTCTCTCCTCCCACATTGGCTACGGAGGAAGGGACTTTCTTTGCATTGGTGGTCCAGAGGGCGGCTGGTGTCCTGGACCTACAGCTGCCCACGGTTCAAATCTAAACAGATGCTTTGGTGGAAATGCTTCAACTAGGGGTATCCCCATCAGACCACTTACTGCCCTTCATTGACACCCTCACTGATATCCTGCTCAGGGCCTGGACCAAGCCCTTCACAAGCACTCCTGTGCACAGGGCCATTGCTCACCATCATTGCCCCACTCTTGGGGTCCCAGCCTTCCTCTCCCTTCACCTTATCCCTAAGAGTCTGGTAGTCCAGACGTCAACTTCTCATATCAATCCCAGCGCGTTCCATACCACACCACCAGATAGGGAATCCGAGAGGCTGGATACCTTCAGAAGGAGGATTTTTTTTTCTTCATCCAGCCAGGCATTGCGGTCCATTATCTTTGCATGCTTATTTGGCCATTATTCCCATACTGTGTGGGATAACATTGCAAAATAGCTGTCTGTGGTCCTGGATGGAAAGCTTGGGTATATTTTCCCAAGCTGTTGCTTACAGGTAAGACACAGCAAAGTTCACAATCAGATGTGGGTTGGTTATGACCGATTCACTTGGCAGAACCATTACCTTTTGGTGGCATTTTGACTTCACACCTAGTTGAGGAATACCGACTTTTTTTGGGATTCCCAAGCCTTGCTCATGGACATGCCGTTCAATGGAACCCATCTCTTTGGAGAGAAGGAAAATTTGGCTTTGGAAAGATTCAAGGACAGTAGGGTCACTGCTAGGTCGTTGGAGCTCTCAGTGGCCCCACAACAACCACGTTCCACCTTAAGCCCCTTCTGTGGCTCTGGCAGGGGCTATCAGCTGCATCCATTCCCCCTTAGCCACCACAGACTCAGTCATTTTATGGACGCTGCTCCCTCAAGCCTTATGGGGCCCAAAGCCCGATGTCTGCCGAATCCCCTCCCGCGGCAGCCGCACAGTTAACGCTTCCCCAGTATTCCCTTAATCCAGCATGGGTAGCCAGTTGGCAGTAGAATTGGATATCATATGCACCAATGGAAGAAGAGTACAACAGACAAATGGGTGTCCCAGACTGTCCAATTTGGTTATGCCCTCCGTTCCAACAAACCCCACCTACACTCTCTCCGTCCCCTGAATGGCTGAGAGAGGACCACCTTGCTCATTTGGAAGTACTGACCCTTCTGCCCAAAGGAGCCACTGAGACAGTACCAGCATCAGAAGTAGGTTGTGGTTGACATTCCCTTTCTGGTGTCAAAGAACGATGGATGCCATAATTCTGTAATAAACCTGCTCTCTCTCAGTTACTTCTTGAAAAAGGAAAAATTCAAGATGATCACTCAGGCTTAGGTATTATCTGCCCTCAACTCTGTAGACTGGATGTTAGCGTTGCACTTGCAAGATGCCTATTTCCACATTCCTGTCCTGCCTACCCACAGATGCTATCTGAAGTCCACAGTGGACCAGGAGCATTATCAGTTCTCTGTGCTCCCCTTTGGCCTTATCAGTGCCCCTCAAGAGTTTCAATCAGGTTGATGGCAGTGGTACTTCTGATGACGTCAGAGGTTACACTCTTCACCTACTTCGACAATTGGCTGTTGAAGACGGGCTCGCCTCTGACAGTCATCTCCCACCTCCACCCTATGGAGATTCTCCTGCATTTGCTGGGGTTCACTATCAGCATATCATAGTAACACTCAATTCCCTCTCAGGTGCTTACTTTCATCTGAGCTGTTTTGGATACAATGCAATTTCGGGCTTATCCTCCGGAACAGCAAGTCAAGGATATGCGGGCAATGATATCTGTTTCAGCCTCTATCATGGATTTTGGCGAGACTGACCTTGTGGCTGGTGGGTCTCATCTACTCTTGCATCCTGTTGGTAAAAGATGCACATTGGCACATTTGGGCTCTGCAGTGGGATAAGAAGACCCAGTGGGTGCAGCATCAGGATAATCTCTTCGACCTGGTCCATATATTGAAGGGAATTGCAAACAACCTGCAGTTGTGATTCATGACACACAATTGGGTCAGAGGCAGACCTCTCTCTATTCCCCACATAGCACTCACAGGGGTGTGTCACTCTTGGGCTGGGGTGGTCCTCTGGGAGAGGTGTAGATCAGAAGGCTCTGGTTTCCGGTGGAGCTCAGGCGTCACATCAACCTGTTGGAACGCCAGGTGATCCGGTTGGCATTGAAAGCATTTCTTTCTTTAGTCAAGGGAAGGCTAGTGCAAGTTTTTACGGACAGCACAACCTCCATGAGGCACTGCTGCAAACAGGGCAGGGTGGTGTCGTGGACCCTTTGACAAGAGGTCCTGCGCCTCTGGACATGGCTGGAACGTCAGGCCATAACCCGTCAGGACATAATCCTGGTGGTTTAACATCTGGCAAGCTCTCTAAATGCCAGAAAAGATGCATTTTGTGTTGAGTGGAGCTCAGAACTCTTGTGTCCTTTCAGTCAATACCACTTCTGTCCAAAGTTCTCAAGAAGATCAATAATGGCCAGGCCCTAGTCATCATAGTGGCTCTGCACTGGGCACAGAGTATGGTATTCCAAACTCCTGAGGATGAGCATCTCTCCTCCAGTCAGGTTGCTCATTCTGGAGGATCTTCTGCAGCAACAAAAGGGCAGGGTATTGCACCCTAACCTGTCTACTCTCCACCTTCATGCATGGAGATTGAGCAGCAACAGTTGAAGGTGTTTAATGTCCCTCCCAAAGTATGTGGTGTCACTCTGGCAGCCAGGCGTTCTTCTTCCAAAACCATCTATGCCTTTCAACAGGACAGGTTTGTGGCTTGGTGTACATCCAAATCAGTCTATTCTCTATCTCCACCCTTTTCCGAAGTTCTCCTTTTAGTTCTTTCTCAGGCCCGGTAAGGCTTCGCTTTGGGCACATTGAAAGGATATCTGTCCGCCACTAATGCTTTCTTACGGTTGCCGGATCAACCTTCCCTGGTTAAGTCACCGGTTGTGACTAGATTCCTTAAAGGTTTACAATGAATGTTTCCTAGCATACCCTTCATTATACCCCAATGAGACCTAAATCTAGTTCTCCCCTTTCTCATGTCTTCGCCTTCTTATATGTCTCCACCCGCCGATATACTTACTTTTCCCCTGACAAGCTGGTTCTTAGAACCCAGGCTTCCTTTTTGTCAAAGGTGGTCATATTCTTTCACATCAGGCAAAGCATCACCCTGCCTACCTTTTTCCCCTCCAGCCTCATCCTTCTAAAGAAGAGGAGGGACTCCACCATCTGGATCCAAGAAGAGCGTTATTGTTCTATGTTGATCTTACCAAAGCATTGTGGGTAGATGATCAACTCTTTGTTGGATTTGCAAGGGCAAAGAAAAGGAAGGCAATTCAAAAGAGAACTATCTCTCGATGGATACTCCTTTGCATTGAGATCTGATACCCAGTGGCTAAGAAACAGCCCCCTGAGGGCCTAAGAGCCCACTACACCACAGCTACTGCAGCCACCACTGTGTTATCAGGAGGAGTCCCAATCCTGGACATCTGTCAAGCAGCTACATGAGCATCACTGCACACGTTTGCTAAACACTATTGCCTCAACAGTCAGATGCGGCGAGATGGGCACTATGCCAGTTTGATCCCCCAGGACTATGTAGTCTAACATGTTCTGCACACCTACCTCTGGAAGAGATTGCTTTGGCATCTATTCTAAAGTACGGAATCTGCAGCTAGAAGTCTCTATCAGGTGAACAAGTTACTTAACTTTGGTACAGACTCTATCTAGCCACAGATTCCTGTCTGACCCCCCCCCCCGATCCCCCTCACCCCCCTTGGTATCCTCCACATTCTGCGAACTGACATCCCTTAATTAGGAGATTAACTAGGATCTCAGAGGCACGCTAGTCATTCTTCCTCAGCTTGGCTCTGTGCTTTTGGTGCAGGAAAAAAGTTACAAACTGAGGTCAGGGCGCTGGGGTGGTGCCTATACTGGTACTGTGCATATTATTTCCGGCACAAACTACTTCATGCAGAGCTAAGCGATGCCATCTACCTGTGCAGAAGGGAGATTGCGCAAAAATTTCCAGTTCCAGTCTGACACTGGAATCTTATAAGTAAAAATCTGTGCCTGGATAGATTCTCTACTAGATAAAGTGTTACCGAAGGTAAGTAAGTTGTTCATCTAGACCCGTGGTACTCAAAGTACGGCCCGCCTACCTTGGCAGCCCGCGGACACGTCAGACAAACGCCATATGATAATGGCCGCGGTACACAAACATAGAAGAGGGCCGCGGGAGCATGCGCAATAGTGGCTTCTTTGCGCATGCTCCCGCGGCCCTCCTCTATATTTACGTACGGCGGCCATTATCGTATAGCGGGGTGGTTGTGCCCCCTGTAAGCCCCGCCCCCCCCTCCCTCCCCCCGTCACTCCAGTGCAGCAATTTTGGCCCCCGAGCAAATGTTAGTGAGTACCCATGATCTAGACCATTTGCTTGCTTTTGGTTGTTGCATTTACTAAGGTAAGCACTTCAATTCCTACTTTCCAAAAGAAACGCTGAAGCAGTTGCGTATGTTCTACCTAGATAAAAAACTTAAAGTATCTGTTCTTGGGTCTCCAACTATATGTAAGGAGTACAAAAGCTAGTTGTTTGCACTTTTTCATGATGACAAAGTTTGATATTGTCTTGGCTGCCGGAAAGAGCATTCATTTGCTTTTGGTGTAGCTGATAACACAGTTTAAGGTCCTGTGTCTGGTCCATAAACCATTCTGTGGGCTGGAGAGTTCCCAGTTGGCGCTCACAACCTGCAGTACCATCAATAACGGTTTGGATCAGGGAAACCTTTACTCTTTCAGCAATAATTATTACATTTAAATGATAATGATGTGGAAGAAGCTTTTTTGTTATTTTTGGACTCCATACTGTGGAACAAACCTCCACTGATATTACACCCAGTCAGTTATCACTTTGCCTTTAGTAAAGTGCTGAAAAGATTTCTCTTTGGATTCATTTATAATTTCCTTTGTTAATTTCTGTGGTACCTTGATTTTGGGCTTGGCGCCAAGAATCAGTTTTGCAGTGGCAAATCCACTTTATAAATAAATCAAAATTATTATTATAATCAGTTAAGTCAACTGCCATAAGTCAAGTTGATGGAGGGGGGGATGAGGTGGGGCGGCACTATCGGCGAGGTTAGGACAGGTGAGCTGGGATCCTGGAAGCTGCTCGAGGTCTGGTTGTTGGAGTGTAATATGCAGCTTTCTTGCCTTTCTGGGCCCAGTTCCTATGTCGAACAGGAGTATATCTTGTGGTATTTAATCTATTTAATCTTTATTCTCTGCTGATGACCTTGCCACATGAAATGCGTAGGTCTCGCATACAGATGTGAGAGCCACATGTTTTTAGAACAATAAAGCCATGAGTCTGCTCAACTTGTCAAAAAATTCACATTTGAAGTAGCAATATGGAGCCAAATGTCAGCTACTTTGTCTTGTTGGGGGGGGGGGGGGGCCGGGAAGCACGTCCCCACAGCACCTAGAACGCAGGTCTAATTAAAGACCCTGGAACTCCCTTCAAATAGCAAGCCAAGTTCGCTGCCGAAGCGTTACACGCCTGTGCAAGGACAGCTGTTTACAAACCATCGAATGGCTGACAGAAGTATCACATTCACTACCGCTAAGAAAGACCTCTTTTATGCCACTGAGACATTTGTACAAGAATGGCAGCTCCCACACCTCATGGATGTATCTCCCAGCCTTTCATCTCTGCCTACTGGAATGTGTATTAACAGGACATGAATTGGAGTGTTGAAATAGGTAGATTCATGACCCGGTGTATTAACCACTCAGCAGATGGTATTTCAGCCACAGTAAAAGGCAACTTTTCTAACTTTTCGATGTTTAACATGACATAAGTTGCTTCTTTCTTAGCCATTAGTTGTTGTTGCCGCGTTAAATTAAATGTAGAAAATAAGTCCCTTGCGCTAACGGGTTGCCAGGGAACGCGACATGCCTTAGGTGTTTGAAGTGTCCAACCTAACTGCATAATGGACCTTAGTTGACTCTGTCCATGGTGTAAAGAAGACATATCACTTTGTGTTATATCTATTGCAGAAGATAAGATGTTATTTAAGGTGTATATCCGGTCGGACAGGGTATTAATCCCATTATCTACAACAGCTAATGCCTTTTGTATATTTTCCTAGTCTATTTGCCTTAACCGGGCAGCAGCTTCTTGTTGGGAAAGCTTCCAAATTTCATTATATACTGCATATAAGAAGCACTTTCTGCATTGTTTTCTGGGGCCTAACAGGAAGTCCTGTAAGTCAGTGTTATTAGACAGGAGACTGAGGTGTTCTCTAACAGCAGCTAGCAAGGAACTTTTCAACCATTGCTGGCATAGTTTCCCTACGGTGTATGTTGTTACCATACCCGCATGTTCGGATGACACATAGCGAGTGTCCGACCAAAAACCTACTAGTTCTAAAACCCCCGTGGTTTTATAAAACGTTTATGACTCCCATTGGTATCTAATGGCCACAATAACCACCCGCCAGGAGGTGACAGTGAAGCATTAAATGTGCCATTCTGGACCCATTCATTGAGCTGATCTTCTGTTACATTTACATATTTTTGCCATTTATGAAATTTTGCAGGGGCAGGAATACTGGGTGCATTCAATTCCTTAATCTTTGCTAAGCCTAAACAAGTTGTTTGTTATAGTTTCATTTAAATATATCATTTGAACAGGTATCAGGCATGCTCTAAATAAAGCTGTCTTCCCCCTTATTTGCCAATTTCTAGTTCCCACACACTTTTTAAGTCAATCGACTTCAGCCAATATTCATAGACTTCTATAGCCAACTGGGAAACAAAGGAATCCAAATAAATGAATTTCGGATCTGTCAATAATAGGTGTACATTTTCCATTGATGGCAATTTAAAATAATGACTCAGCATTTTTAACATTGTGCCCAGAAAAATATGCGAACATTTCAGAATACGTTTTAGATCTCCCTTATGGTGGAGTTGGCCAATGTTCCCATTGTGTGTAGTTAAAAATAGTCTTTGGGGTACTTGTTCTGTGAATGAAATGGTTCCTATAATAATTATAGCAAAACATATCACCATAATTCTCTTTAGATTGATAAACATCTTCACTTTCAAATACAGTATAATACTGCAATTCAGTTATCATGGAATCAACTGTTTTCACATCCCATCCGGGTATTATTACATCGTCCATTGAAAGTTTAAACACATATGGTATTTGACAAAATTACAAAGAAAGGGAGCACACTGCCTACACTCCAGCAACAAAGTCCAACCCCAATGCATCATGGTAAATGCAGTCGAATTCGTAGTCCATTCCGAAAGTAATAAAGTCTTTCACCTCTGTAGGCGCAGTAAGTACTGTTTATCCCTGTACACGTGTTTCTGGGTTTAGCCCATCATCAGCAGGGAGCAGCATGGTATAGGGGCTTGCTTGAAATGCCGCCAAATGTTTTCTCAGGTTTATGTACCTCTCATGACGCACAGGTGCCTCCCAAGGCTCGTCAGCCGTGGCTCAAGGGAGCCGTCCAAAGACAAAATTACAAAGAAAGGGAGCACACTGCCTACACTCCAGCAACAAAGTCCAACCCCAATGCATCATGGTAAATGCAGTCGAATTCGTAGTCCATTCCGAAAGTAATAAAGTATTTCACCTCTGTAGGCGCAGCAAGTACTGTTTATCCCTGTACACGTGTTTCTGGGTTTAGCCCATCATCAGCAGGGAGCAGCATGGTATAGGGGCTTGCTTGAAATGCCGCCAAATGTTTTCTCAGGTTTATGTACCTCTCATGACGCACAGGTGCCTCCCAAGGCTCGTCAGCCGTGGCTCAAGGGAGCCGTCCAAAGACAAAATTACAAAGAAAGGGAGCACACTGCCTACACTCCAGCAACAAAGTCCAACCCCAATGCATCATGGTAAATGCAGTCGAATTCGTAGTCCATTCCGAAAGTAATAAAGTCTTTCACCTCTGTAGGCGCAGCAAGTACTGTTTATCCCTGTACACGTGTTTCTGGGTTTAGCCCATCATCAGCAGGGAGCAGCATGGTATAGGGGCTTGCTTGAAATGCCGCCAAATGTTTTCTCAGGTTTATGTACCTCTCATGACGCACAGGTGCCTCCCAAGGCTCGTCAGCCGTGGCTCAAGGGAGCCGTCCAAAGACAAAATTACAAAGAAAGGGAGCACACTGCCTACACTCCAGCAACAAAGTCCAACCCCAATGCATCATGGTAAATGCAGTCGAATTCGTAGTCCATTCCGAAAGTAATAAAGTCTTTCACCTCTGTAGGCGCAGCAAGTACTGTTTATCCCTGTACACGTGTTTCTGGGTTTAGCCCATCATCAGCAGGGAGCAGCATGGTATAGGGGCTTGCTTGAAATGCCGCCAAATGTTTTCTCAGGTTTATATGGTATTTGAATGACCTCTATCGGGCCGTATATATCAAATGTTACTTTATCCCAAACAATTCCATCAGGAATTGGTAAAGCGGAAATGTTCACAAAAGACAAGCCTCTGTGGACCTTGTGAGAAGAAAAATGGGGTTTTAGGACCTCATTCACCAGTTCAACTGTTGATCTTTCAGGAAGAAAATGACCATGTATTAATAGAAAGAATGTTATGACAAAGACAATCCATAGGAGGAAAGCTAATGCAGTCAAAGAAAGCCATAGATAGTTCCAAGGGAAAATAAAATAATTTGTTTTAAGCCAGTTTATCAGCGTACATGTTTTTGACAGTTCAGATGTAGAAGAGGCAAATGAGTCAGAAAAGGTGTTGTTGACATCGGCGAAGTATCCAGAAGCAGTTTGTGCAAAAACTAGAGCCGTATTTGTAGGAGGAGAACTGGTAGGGGTCTCCCACGGTGGTTCATAGTAGATGACGCCATCCGTCTGTGTTGAAGTTGTGTCAAATCGATCAGTACTTTCAATAATATTTGTTGAAACAGATGTTAGTGGAACTAATGCAAGATCATTTTCCACCCTCCCCAAGCTCAGAGAGGTACCCACGTTGCTGCTTAAAACTTCTAGAGGGACGTCTTGACAAGTAGTGTGAGGGATTCGGGAACTACAGGCTGTTCCCTTTTGGACTGCTGTGCAGGATCGGCCATATGGTGTAACTTGACATTGTTGATACATATACAGTGATTTTCTTTAGCACCAGCTAACAGTGGTAGAAGGACCGTTCTGGTACTGTGTATTCCCAAGACTGGGACTGGTGCAAGATAAGAAGGACCAAACTCTTTTTTCACAGCAACTTTTTCACATACTAGATCCCCAACTTTAGGAATCCAACCAGTAGGTGCTACTGGTACGTCCTTAATTCCTGTGAAGGCAGCACTGGCAGAAGGATTGTCTTCACTGAACTGTTGTAATTCCTGCAAGACAGTGACACGTTCATTTATGTTAAAGGATGTTTCTGCCACCTCCACACCAGGGCCATCAAGATATGGAACCTATAGTTGAGTTCCGAACAGGCAATCGTATGAAGTACGACCTCCAGGGACCTTCTAGGCAGATTAAGTGCTCTTTGGACTCCATACAGGTGATTAAGCCAACTGTAACCTGTACCTAAGACTCTGGCTGTTAAGGACTGCTTTAAATCACGGTTTCGTCACTCCACAACACTATTTCCCTCAGGATGAAATGGAGACGAGTAACGGAGTTGGACCCCTAACGAAGCCATGGCGTCCCTGAATGCCCTTGAGGAGAAAGAAGGGCCCGGGTCCGAGTGGAAAGCCGCAACTGCATATGTACCAATAAAGACTTGCAAATCTTTAATAACGGTCTGAGCATCAGCTGAGCATTGTGGCCACACCTATAGAAATGTGGAACAAGAGTCGACAATGACTAAAATGTATTTATATGCACTATCCGTTGTTAGGGGACCACAATGGTCCAAGTACACACATTGCAATGGTTTGTTGGAAATTAGGAGGGGTGTCTGCGATGGGCATTTGACAGTGGAACCCTTAATTTGTTGGCAGATGTCACAACAAAGGACATACTGCTTGACCTGTTTGTATAGACCTGGCCACCAATTACATGCTTGCAACAATGATATTGTAGCTGCCATACCAGCATGGGCAGATGCTACCCCCTCATGCGCTGCTTTAATCAACTCTGATCTTATGTCTTTGTTGGGGATCACTCTAACCCCCATGCCTGGTATTTTTACTTCAGCGTCTAGGCAGCCTCCCATTCGGTAGGAATATTAAGCAGGAAATGCTTTTGGATAGGGCGTGCCTTCAGCCGTGGCTTTCACTGCAGCCTATATGTCATAGTCTAGTTTCGCTCCTGAGCGGGTTACTGCAGCAACAGCAGCCGTAGCTACTGCTGATTTCACTGCGTCATCAGCCAGTGTATTTTCAGCAACGTGTATTCCAACGTGCTGGTGTCAGTGTTTGTACAACATGGACGTTTGGTAGCGTTTCCTTCAGATCCACTACTTCCCCCACAGAAGTCTGTGTTTGATGGTGTTGCCTTTAGAATCTGTAATGTAGGTATTCATTAAAGGACTGGACACAGTAGTACGAATCACAAACAATCAGTGTTAGCTGTGCAGGATCCGTATATTCCAATGCCATCACCAGGCCTTTAGCTCTGCTAATTGTGCTGTGCTATCCCCTAGGATTTGCGTGAATGTGTGTTGGGGACAAAATTTGTTGTCCTCCATAGAGCCGCTTACGACTGTGCAAGCAGCAAAGTATTGATGTTTTGTGCTAATTGCAGGTTGCGCTGAGCAATCGGTATATGTCAAGGCCCAATTCCTTGGGATCTGTGCGTTGCTGATCAAAGACCTACCTCCAGGCAGCACCAACTCAGATGCCGTTATGGCACTGACGATTGGAGAGGCCAGGCGGAGGGGGGGGGGGGGGGGCTGGGGACAGGATAGGAACAGCCAGGAGGGAGATCTGAAAGGGAAGACGTTATATACAAGAAGAAATGACAAAAGCATCAATCGTACATTAAACGTCATACAAAAGCATAGTCATACTTCTATGTGGAATTAAAATATAGTCAACAGAGCAAGGCTCCCTAATATCAGCTAAGAATCTAAAATGAAGGCACCCCAGACCAGAAACAACGCTGAAATTTAATCACTAAAAGAGCATATGCCAGGAGCTCAGGAAGGGACACTAAAGTCCAGAACAGATCGTAGAAAACCAAAGACCTACTGTTAGTACTAAACACCGTACTTATTTGACTTTTCTTGCATTCTCTCAGATTTATATAACAACGTATCACTCGCAAAGTGTAATATTATGTTCTTTCCTCGCAATCTCTCAGACTCACAAAACAATGCATTCACTCGCAAACATGTAATACTATGATCTTTCAAAAACAACAAGTGATGGACGGAATGCTGAACATTGTCAAACATTCACCCCCAGTACAGTGATCTGGGCCTAAATCCATCGTTTTTTTGCTGCCCATGCCATTCCAGTTTGGACCCAGCCATATGCAAATCAGTCCCGGGCTCACTGTGCCACTGGATTCAAGCTAGCCTGGCTGATGAGGGGTGAAACCCTGAAACCGGTCCCAGGATGCTTGTTTCCGGTCCAGGGAGAACCTGGCCTGGCAGTTCGGGCTGGACTGTTCCCATAAGGAACAGGGTCAAGACTGATTTGCATATGGCCGGGTTCAAACTGGGGTGGCATGGTGAGCAAAATAATGGATGGATTAAACCCAGATCTGTGACTGGGGGTGAATGTTTGATTGGTTCCGCATTCCGTCCATCCAGTTACGCTATCCCACAGCGTTTGTGTTTTGCTTTGCTTTTGCCGCCCTAAGTGCGCCGGGTATGCCCAGACGTGGGTCCCGGGCTCACTGTGCCACTTGATTCAAGCTAGCCTGGCTGATGAGGGGTGAAACCCTGAAACCGGTCCCAGGATGCTTGTTTCCGGTCCAGGGAGAACCTGGCCTGGCAGTTCGGGCTGGACTGTTCCCATAAGGAACAGGGTCAAGACTGATTTGCATATGGCTGGGTTCAAACTGGGGTGGCATGGTGAGCAAAATAATGGATGGATTATACCCAGATCTGTGACTGGGGGTGAATGTTTGATTGGTTCCGCATTCCGTCCATCCAGTTACGCTATCCCACAGCGTTTGTGTTTTGCTTTGCTTTTGACGCCCTAAGTGCGCCGGGTATGCCCAGACGTGGGTCCCGGGCTCACTGTGCCACTTGATTCAAGCTAGCCTGGCTGATGAGGGGTGAAACCCTGAAACCGGTCCCAGGATGCTTGTTTCCGGTCCAGGGAGAACCTGGCCTGGCAGTTCGGGCTGGACTGTTCCCATAAGGAACAGGGTCAAGACTGATTTGCATATGGCTGGGTTCAAACTGGGGTGGCATGGTGAGCAAAATAATGGATGGATTAAACTCAGATCTGTGACTGGGGGTGAATGTTTGATTGGTTCCGCATTCTGTCCATCCAGTTACGCTATCCCACAGCGTTTGTGTTTTGCTATACTATGATCTTTCTTCAATGACTCATAAGCGGCATTTATATATTTATACAGTTCGTCAGCAATTCCCTAAAAGATACAATATAAAAAGAAAAAGGTTTCTGAAAGTAACTGCCAGCTGGAAACGGAGTTGGTAGCTATGGAAACCACCGAGCCGCTAACCTCTGAATATCTAAGGAGGAGCGGGAAAACAAAGTAGCAAGCATTTAGCTAAAGCAATGTAAACACCGGCGGGGGAAGCCCCGTCGGAACAAGCTCACCAGTAGCGAGTCCGACCACTCGCTGTAAGAAATTCCTTTGTCCTGAAAGCAGGGGAGAGCCAGGCAAGGAGTCAGCACAAGGAAGGTTCCAAAATAGTAAGCGCTGGAACCTGGGTGTGGCTGGCTTATATAGAGGAGCCACACCTTAAACATGGCTGCCACTGAAGGGTGCTGGGATTTGAAGTCCCAGGGAAAGTGAATGTGAAGGATGAGTGCAATGAAGTCACCATCTGGCGCTACCTCCAGGTAGATGGACCTTACCACAGGGAGGACGGGAAAGGTGCGATCTGTCATAGGAGAGGGTGTAGCATGTGCGCACCCTATCAGAGGGTCCTTCGGGAGAGGCGTGTTTGAGACCGTGCCACGGCTTGCAGTTGCGCTGGCCCCAAATCCTGACAGTATACATGACTCCTTGATATTGATCAATAGGCAGTGTTTTTGCTGGAACTGGGTTTTCTAGTTCATATTGCAAAAATTCTTGAGTTTGTAATTTTGGGTCAAAAATGTAGTCAACATCAGTGGCTATCAAAGAGGTTGCCCATTGTATCCGACGTGAATGTAAACCTTTAGCGTTTGGAATGCTGGCTTTGGTAACAGCCTCAAGGGATGGGATTGGAGAGATGACAATAATCTGTTTGCCTTGGGCTAGAGGTCTTTTCTTAATGACTGTCATCTGAACAATAGTGAGAATTTTCTCAGTGGGAGCAAAGCGTTGTTCTGCTGCTGAATACAAATGTGATTTTTATGCAGTCGGGACTATCTCCCCATCATTGAAAGTTACATAGGTGAAACCAATGGCACCAGCAATTACTCTGATGACAAAATGTGTTTTGTTGTCCCTTGTGTGTAGGTGTTGTGCTGCAAGCATCTCTGTTTGCAGAGCTCTGAGATTGCGTATGTGTTTGACTGTCCAAAATGTACTTGAAAAGTTGATACGTATTTAGTCGTATAAAGGATTTATGTGTGATGCATAATCAGTAATGTAGGTTCTGCCAAAATTTAGAAAACCCAATAAGGACTGTAGTTTTCTAATAGTATTTGGAGGTTGTAATTATGTGCAATTTTCCAAGAATTGTGGTGCTAGGCTCTTTCCTTCACTTGATAGCTCATATCCCAGAAACAGGATGCTAAGGAAGGCTATTTTTGGTTTGTTAAAATTGAATTTGTAGCCGAATTTGGTAAAATCCCACAACAATGTGGGCTACCCATCTTAAATGTTGCAGTAATTCATCATCCTTGAGAAAGATATCGTCTACATAGGACAAAGCTTCAGGGTCTATGTTGTGTAATATTGAAGTTGCATGAGCTGCGAACAGTCCTGGACTGTTCTTGTACCCCTGGGGTAAACAACTGAATATTTTCTGGGAGCCGAGTGCGCTGAAACTGGTTAAGTCTGTATTCTCAGGTGCTATATTTTGGCAGAAGAAACCATTGGAAATGTCCAGTGTTGTTTTGTATTTTTTATGCACTATGTTGTTCACGAGTGCTGTGCTATGTGAGTTTTGTATAGCATATCTGCGTGTATGACTATTTAAATGTATGTAGTCTAAGACTATTCTGTATGAATGGTCCGGTTTAGCTACTGGGAATAATGGATTATTCATGGATGAGACGCAGGGTTCATTTACGCCCTGGTACTCCAGTTGTGTGAGGATTTACCTCACGGGTGCTTTAGCATCATGTTATATTGGATATGGGGTTGTCGGTTGGGCTTGATTTTTAATAGGGATTATATGATAGGGGGAATCTTTATCCCATCCTACGTGGTTGCAATATAACGCGGGTGCCTGCGCTTATGCCCAATCCATGGCGTAGGGTTCTGCGAGCTCCTCAGGAACAAGGGGAAAGAAAGAAGTTTTGATAACATCTTCCCCATATGGACAGGTACGGACAAATTCAGGTGGCCAAACCTTTTCAGCCAGTAGAATATCATATATGTTTACTGTAGGAAAATGCTACTGTTGGCATGGTTACCCCCTAACTGTTTGCCTTTTGTTGATGCTAGATATGATTGAAAGTGTGCTGGGACCCTGCTAACCAGGCCCCAACACCAGTGTTCCTTCCCTAAAACTGTCCCTTTTCTCCACAAGTGGCACAGCCCTGGCACAAAGTTAAGTCCCTTGTAAATGGTACCCCTGGTACCAGGGGCCCTGTGGCCAGGGAAAGTCTCTAAGGGCTGCATCATGTATTATGCCACCCTGGGGACCCCTCACTCAGCACATGCACACTGCCTCATAGCTGTTATGTGCTGGTGGGGAGAAAAAGACTAAGTCGACATGGCACTCCCCTCAGAGTGCCATGCCCACAACTTACTGCCTGTGGCATAGGTAAGTCACCCCTCTAGCAGGCCTTACAGCCCTAAGTAAGGTGAAGGCATAGCTACATGAGCACTATGCCCCTACTGTGTCTAAGCCAATTCTTAGACATTGTAAGTGCATGATAGGCATAAAGAGTATATGGTCTAGGAGTTTGTCAAACACGAACTCCACAGTTCCATACTGGCTACACTGAATACTGGGAAGTTTGGTATCAAACTTCTCAGCACAATAAATCCACACTGATGCGAATGTGAGATTTATTGAGAAATGCACACATAGAGCATCTTAGAGATACCCCCTGCATGCCAACCCTAATGCTAGTGCTAGGCTGACCAGTCTCTGCCAGCCTGCCACTTCCAGACTACTTTCTGACCACATGGGGTGAGTGCCTTTGTGCACTCTGTGACCAGGAACAAAGCCTGCCCTGGGTGGAGGTGCCTCACACCTCCCCCTGCAGGAATTGTAACACCTGGCGGTGAGCCTCAAAGGCTCAAGCCTGGTATTACAACGCTCCAGGGCACTCCAGCTAGTGGAGATGGCCGCCCCGGACACAGCCCCCACTTTTAGCAGCAAGTCTGGAGGAGATAATAAGAAAAACAAGGAGGAGTCACCCTCCAGTCAGGACAGCCCCTAGGGTGTCCTGAGATGAGGTGACCCCTTCCTTAGAAAATCCTCCATCTTGCTTTGGAGGATTTAGCCCATTAGGATTAGGGATGTGCCTTCCTCCCCAAAGGGAGGAGGCACAAGGAGGGTGAAGCCACCCTCAGGTACAGTAGCCATTGGCTACTGCCCTCCAGCCTTAAACACACCCCTAGATTTAGTATTTAGGGGCGACCCCACACCCAGGAAAACAGATTTCCTGAAAACCTAAAGAAGGAGGACTGCTGACCTGAAAGCCCTGCAGAGACGATAGAAACAACAACTGACTTTTCCCCAGCCCTACCGGCCTGTCTCCAGGCTCAAAGAACCTGAAACAGCGACGCATCCAGTGGGACCAGCGACCTCTGCCAATTAAGAGGACTGCCCTGCAACCCAAAGGACCAACAAACTCCTGTGGACAGCTGCTCTGTCCAAACAAGCAAGAAGAAACCAACTTTAAAGGGACTCCAGCCTCACTCCTGAAGCGTGAGTCCCCAACACTCTGCACCCGACGCGCCCGGCTCGTGTCCAGAAGAACTGCCACCCTAAGACGACCTCCCTGCACCCCCACGGCGACACCTGCAGAGAGAATCCAGAGGATCCCCCTGACCGCGACTGCCTGGCAACAAAGAACCCAACGTCTGGAAGAAGGACTGCACCCGCAGCCCCCCGGGCCGAGGAATAAACTACTGGTGCAGGAGTGACACACAGGTGGCCCTCATCTTTGTCCAGTTGGTGGCTGGCCTGAGAAGGCCCCCTTTGCCCTGCCTGCATCACCAGAGTGACCCCTTCAATGGTCCCTCCATTGAAACCAACGTAAAACCTGACACCTACTTTGCACACTGCAACCGGCCGCCCCTGTGCCGCTGAGGGTGTATTTTGTGTGCTTGTTTGTGACCCCCCCCGCAAGTGCTCTATAAACCCCCCACCTGGTCTCCTCCTCGAGCACGCAGGTACTTACCTGCTAGCAGACTGGAACCGGAACACCCCTCTTTGACCTCTGCACCTGACCGGCCCTGTGTTGCTGTTGCTGGGTGTTTGGGGTTGACATGAACCCCCAACGGTGGGATGCCTATGCCCCGGAGACTGAACTTGTTAGTGCTTTACTTACCTGCTAAACTAACTTATACTTATCTCCCCCAGGAACTATTGAATTTTGCAGTATCCACTTTTAAAATAGCTTATTGCCATTTTTGCCAAAACTGTGTAACTTACTGTTTTCATTCAAAGTTCTATATTTACCTATGCCAAGTACCTTACAATTTATGTACTTACTTGGATTCTGAATCTTGTGCTTCCAAAATAAATTCAGAAAATAAAGTTTTTCCATATAAAAACCTATTGGCCTGGAGTTAAGTCTTTGAGTGTGTGTTCCCATTTATTGCCTGTGTGTGTACAACAAATGCTTAACCCTACCCTCTGATATGCCTACTGCTTGACCACACTACCACAAATAGAATATTAGTATTCTCTATTATTGCCACTGTCAACCTCTAAGGGTAACCCTTGGACTCTGTGCACACTATCTCTCACTTTGAGATAGTATATACAGAGCCAACTTCCTACGTTTATGACGTGGTCCCAAAAGATTGTGTCAATTGTGCGCTCAATGTCTCCTTCTAACTGTAGCGTTACTTTGTACACCCTATCAGGCGTGGAGACACGCATGTCCGCAGTTTCTACTTGTAAGAAGTCATCAGTTGCTTTCACCTCCAGATGCTCTAGAAGATTCCAGAGAACTATTGTGACTTCTGCTACGCTGTCTAATAGCACTAGTGCCCACTTCTTGTTCATCAAGAGAGCCCTCTTCTTGAGTGGCATGTCGAACTGCAACTGCTGCCACCTTTTTCTTTTTAAATTGGGGTTTTTGTTATGGAAGTTTCTCTTCTTTTTTAACAGAAACTTCTGTTGAGTGTTGGGATTCCTGTCTCGGTTTCACGCACTCAGTTCTTCGCTCTGACCTCCCATCTCTCACTGCGTTTTTCCGATGAGTCCGGAAAGGAACGAGATTGGCCTGTATCAGTATATTGATATCTGTCAGGCGTTTTTATATTATCTCTATTTCTGAGATTATATGTATTCTGTGGGGTCTCCGTATGCGGATATTCTCCCCTTTCTTTTTTAGGTGTGTTTTTTTTTTTTTTTCATACCAGCGTTTCTTTGTACCCTCAGGAGCTTGCTTGGTAGAATCTTTATTAGATCTACCTTGTAATTGTGGTTTAATTGGTCTGGCCCCCAGACTATCTCAACCAATGCTAGAGTAGGTCTCCGCGATAATCTTTGGCAGCTCACGTTCTTGATCCTGTGGAGGAACATCCCGGAGCTGCATGCGTACCACTAGTGCCACAGCATCCCCTTTAAGGTTAATTTTTCAACACTTACGGTAAATTAGCAAGTGTTGGGGTACCGTGCGTGGTAGTATAGAGCGGGGCAAATACCGTGCCCCATGTATTACAATTATCTACAGTGGGAACCATCCCAAATGGCAAGCACATAGTTTGTATTCTATGTTTATCCTGAGGTCCCATTTATTTTTTGAGCTAACCAACACAGAATTTCTTCTCGTTTGGCGGGTACCTTACCCATGATCAAATGTACAGTCGCAGGATTAATACTTGGCGTTACTGCATGTGGTTGAGCTGGGGCAGCACCTGCAGGGTTTGTGTTTAATGTTTGCATTACCAACTGTACTAATATTCTGTATACTGCCGTCAGCTCAGTGTATAAGCGACGCACCTCAGCTATCGTTAGGTTCGCTGCAGCAGGGTGAGGTGTATTAGTGGCCAATAAAGGCCAGGTAGGACCATCATTACTTAGAGGACCTAACCTAACGTGTAAGATTTTGTGGGGTAAGGCACCATCAAGCCAATTATTATGTTCTTGATATGATAGAGGTATCTCTAAATATGCATATGTTCTGTATTGTGCAGTTACGTTTGCAGGTGTATAGTGATGAAATGTATTTATGTTCCCATCAACTGCTGAAAATGTGACCCAAGAATAAAAAAAGTTCTGTTCTATAGGCTGGATGACCATCAACAACAAATGTGACTGGACTCTCCTGGGCCGTTAGGCCATGTGCCAGTAAATGTGCAGTCAGGGGTGGTCGCATATTGACTGCAATTGCTACCTGTTGTGGATTTGCCATAATGAACGGTAAATTTGCTCAGAGATAAGCACAACAAATGGGGATTATCCTTTTAGAGTTCAAGCTTAAACAACATACAGTGTTAGGTACTCCCTGCTTAGCTGAGGAGGAAATCTTCAATACCACGGATGTCTCCGTATATAGTACTGAGATGTCTTTGTATGTAGTGAGACAGAGCTACTCAGGAGGACCCAAAAATTAGATGCTGACCAAACGTTGGCGACGCCATGTTGCGTAGGCTCTCATTATTCTAATGAGACTACTGGATTTGAGCGGCAGAATCACCTGCAGTGTGGCAGACTGAGTCTTAACCCACTACAGGTGACACCTGTTGTCCTAATCCGGGTTTTTTGCTCCGGCTAACTGTCAGTGCCTCATCTCCACCCAAGAGCAGGGATGATTGGGCAGTGGAGCGCATGACACAGTTGACTCCTCAGGGAAATTGTGATCACTCAGATCTCGTCCCTTTCTCTCCGTTACATTAGTCTCACATATACAAGGACAAGCAGAGGCAGTATAGGTTTCAATAAGGTTTTAATGAAGCAACTGCATCTTAGATAATAAAGCATGTACTGCAATAACCAGGACAATAAAGCTTGACAGGATTCAAATTGTGACAAGGAGAGTAAAGTATAAAAATAAACCTACCATATTGTCAGTACAGTCAATGGACTAATTCCTACCTAGGCTATATTAGAGCACAGCTTGTTAAGCTCTAGTTCTGCCCTTCAGGTTCCCCTGGGAAGACATCATCCCCCATACCTGAGCCAAGGCCTGAAGTCTGCATAAGCAGCTGCAGTGAAGCATTCAGCATACAGTCCTGGTTATCTGGCTGGAATGTCCCTCGAACTTGTATGGGACAAAGAAGTGTTTTTATGATAAAATAGCTGATGTTCTGAGAAAATGTCTCTACGTAAGGATGTGTATGTTTCTATGAATACCAGAGACAAAGCGTTACTACGTTTACCAGCAACCTATCCTATTGCAGCCTTGAGAGAAGCACTGAGTGAACAAAATGTCTTGTTTAAGAACGCAGTGCTGGCCTAGGCAAAGAACAGCTAGATAGAGAGAAATAAAACAAGACTGCAAATGTGGCTATTGTTAAAATAATAAACAAAGCTGAATCATACTGTATATATCTAGGGTAAAGTGCACAGCTGCAGGCCTGGTCTTGCTAAAATAACATGCATGGTGCTATAACTAAAATGGCTACACAGCAGTTGAACATTTGAGAAAAGTATATGACAGGTTTTGAAAGTACATGTATGTGTAAGTTCTGTTGGTAGAGGCTTTTGAAATGTTATAGGTTTTAGCACCCCATCAATATCTTCCCAACCTAAATCACACACATCTTTCTCTACATATGCATGATCCAAAACATTTACACATCTTCTGATCAAGTGGAATGCTCTTTTAATGTGCCCACGCACAGAATATGGCGTTGGCGGAAGGTCACTCACTGTACCGAATATCGTCAAATGTGTGACAGTCAGAACTCTTTCTTCTCTCTCTCACACACACACACACACACACACACAGTATTCTTCTACGACTTTAAAGTCGCATTCTTCTTCTGTTTCAGCAAATCCTTTTAGAAACTTCACAGGTTCAGCAGTTAAAGCTCCAAGCTTTGTTCCAATTTTGCTCTAAGTGTCATCACCTGTAAGAATATGTGCCTTGATAAGAACACTGGACATCTCTGGGTCAAGTTTCTTGTACAGAATATGAAGCAGGATTAAGTGTCTTTTCTCGCCTGTTCCATAACATATCCATAACTCTGGCAATCCTTGACTTCTGAACATTGCAACAAATCTAAGTAGCACAATAATAACATCTATATTATTTGACAATACAATGACTCTATTGGAACCATTTTGAACAGCCCACTCAACATGTGGCACAACACGAAGGTCAGCTTCCTCCAATTTGCTGGTAAGTTCTTCATCAATATGACCAGTGCCTTTTGAATATTCTGCAGGCACCAACTCCTCATTGACAATCATTCCACTTGTAATAATTGGAAATGCAGCATTCACTGAAGCATCAGAAATGTTTTGGCGAGTTAACATCTCCAAGTTCATCTTGTTCGATGTTGATGGCCCAAATTTATCAAGTTGCACAGGTATAGGTGTCAAATTTTAGATGCAGGCAAGGTTCCACTTGTAGACATTTGTCTGATTCTCTCACATTCTTTGTCAGATAGTGCAAAATAACTGTCAAAAACAATGTGCAGTTATTGCAAGGTGCACATTGACTTTGACAACACTAGAACAGTCTGAGCAACCTCTCCGAAGTTTTGTATGGATGAAATCTTGACAATTCACAGTTGAGACATATAGTCCACAACTACAGCAGTTTTGAATGAGGACACCTTTTCAAATTTAAATTATTCAGGTAAAAAGATTTTTTCAAACTCTTGTACGAGTTTGTGCTTCACTGATTTGGTTGCAACATCTTCATCAAATAATGTGTTTTTTGGAAGAAGATTATGCGACACAACGTCCTTGATAAATTCACCCCTTTCTTTTGCTTTGTCCATCTCTTTGTGCTTGCGAAAGTTGTTTTTTTGTAACCTGTTTTGTAGTGGCTAATTGGATTAAAGTCTTACTATGGCAATTAAAGGGTGGAAGTTTAGCTTTAGTGATTATGTCAAACAGCTTTTTCTCTTTCAATACAAATCTCCCCTGCTTCAGTTCTGCATATAGTTTTGATCCATGTTCTAGGACATCTAGTAGACATGTCTTTATATCGTTATCCACATTTTGTTTGGTCACAAAGTTGTGTAGTCGCACAGGCTCAGTCATTTCAAAGTGGTTTCCTTGCTGCTGCAGGAAATGAAGAAGGCTGTCAGCATGTTTATTTAAACATGTACCTCTCTGTCCCACAAGTTCGTGGTGAGGAACATTTTTTTTTCTGTGGAGGTATTATTTATCCAAACTCTAGCTTCTTCATTCTTTCCAAATATGAGGACCCATATTTCAGGTAGTTTATGCATTCAAATTCGCACAACACAGTAATCAGTGACTCCACAGTCTTTACGTGCAGTTTCCAATCACCTTCCCGATCAGCGTGTACCACATTTTTTCAATAGAGCTATTATGTGTAAAGTATTTTCCCAGTACTTGCAAAGTTCTGATTTTTCTTCACATTCTTTAACAAACTCTACGAACTTGGTTTTCCGATTTTGAACAGAGTGCACTGAACATTGCCTGGCTTTGCGTTATGTCCTTTGAATGAAGTGCACCCTGTGCCACTTCTGGGATAAGATATGTAAAACCTAATTTGTTGTTCTTGTTCGAGAAAGCTTTCGAACACAATGTTTCCATAGCCTCAGATATGATGAGCACACCTTGTAACAAATGAACATAATGAGTTCTGCTCAACACTGACTGGACAGTTTTGCTGCCAAAGATTTCAGCCTCAATAGGTGAATCATCTATACCACATCCAATGAGATAACTTCCTGCACACAGCAACGCAACTTGTCATGTGGAAAACGCCTATCATTGGATAAAGATCATCAAATTGTACTGGGCTGCTCATAAAAATGTCAGCTACAATATTGAAAACACCTTAATCGCAGGAAATTGGCAGGATAGCCTGATCTTTAAGCTGAACACACACATTTTGGTTTTTTTTTTAAGCTGTGTATACTGTTGTGTAATTTGCGACTGAAGATGATATTTCTGTTAAAAACCCAACCTTCTTCAGTGATGCACTATTCTGGGAGATTAGAGCATGGATTCCAGCCCATGGAGGAACTGGCTTTTCTTCATCATTCAGTCTGCATCGAATAAGCAGTATGATAAATTCAGTTAAATTAGCTTTGCCGACTGCAGCATCAAGTAGAAGAAGATCCATGTCCTCACCCACTTTGAAACTTTCTGATAGACTGGGATGTTTTGATGGCTTGTTGTGATTTTGCACACGTTGGCAAGGCAGTTGGGTTATAAGTTTGCAGCTTCATTTGTTTATACCTTCAGCTGACACAGCTCGTTTTCTAGCAGCTACTTCATTGATAGTCTTGAGAAAGCACCATGGCAGTATCGTGTGTGCTGGATGTTCCAGACAAAGTAGAGTCTTCAAAATCAAAATTATCAAGAGCCGCAATTGTAAATCCTTTCCTGGTAAAGTGATGTGGAAGAGGTGTGCTGTCAGATTCACAAGATTTTCAGCATGAGCTGCTAACAAGTTTCTGCTCCATACTATGTCATTATAACTTGTTGATAAACCATTCGTATTCATTGAAGTGATTAGCTCTCTTACATTTCCACTTGCCATAGATTACGTGGGCAGTCATCATGTGTAACTGAGTTTTCATTTTTCTGTGATGTAATTCATAAAACATGATTTGAAAAAGACAATACACTTGCACAGCTTAAGCCTGTTGGTTCATGGCATTGTCTTCCAGTTCTTTGCTTACATCTTCAAAGCCATCATCAATGATGTTTGGTTTCTGTTCCGAACTCAAGAACTTTAGTTTGTGACAGTTTTGCTTTGCTGATATTAAACAATGATAAAAAAAAATGTTAGTACAATAATTCCTATTGACTCCCATGATTTGCATAGCTCTGGGGCATTACAAAATTTGTGGTTAAGTCCAAAATCTCATGAGGTTTCTTAAAATGGTTCCTGCTGATTTTACTGCATCCTACGATCTTATTTTGGCAGCTAGAACGTCAGGAGTCAAATCTGCTGAAAACAGTATAAGTGGCTCATTCTTTTTGTTAGACTGACAAAAACAAATTTTGTCATTGTACTTTATCACCAGAAAAATCCTAATTTCATTATTATGGACCAATACAGTTGTATCAATGTTGACCACTGTTTCTCTGATCTCACTGAATGTGACCCCGTAGCCAGCACTCAAGAGTGACTTTTCAACCAAATTTGCTTTTTCAAAGGGTGCAAAATTAACTGAAGGCTGGCGGTTACGTTGATGCTGGGAGCTCATTGTACATTCATATTTTTGAATGTAAGCACACATACAGTTTGGGTGGGCATGCAAATCCGCTGCAAATACACTTGCCTCGCTGTTTATATCAGCAACTTGGCTGAAAACGTAATCTTGGACGAAACAAGCTGCAGATAAAAACAAGTTTGTCCTTTGAGACTCACATACTCTGTTCTTTGGTCACTCCCTTTGGCCCTTGTTCTGGCTAAACCACAGATAACACATTGTAGATCCTCTGACCAGTTGCTGGAGGTGGACGAGGGGAAACAATCGATCTTCTAAGTGGATGGGCATTGGGCTTCGTTGTCATTGTTTTTCTCAGAAGACTCGGATTCTTGTTGTGATTCACTGGCTTCTGCTATTTTTTTTACAAATTTTTTCCAGGCTTACCATTGTGTACGACTTGTAGTACTTGTTGATACAATGATAAAATATTTGATCCTCTTCACCCATCAGTTTCAGTCTTTTGTGAACTTCGGCTTACCATCTCAAATTCTCTTCTATCCAGCCGTAGTTGATGTTAGCTTTTCTTTTGGATTAATTTGGCATATGACATATTTTTCTTTCAAGGAGTCCTCAGATTTAGTAGTTAGCAAAACTCTGTCAGAAGGTAAAGATCCTCTGCTACTACCTGCTTCACTCATGTTTAAGAGTTTGAATCAACAAAAAATCTGGCACAAAAACAATATTAAAATAAATTACCAATATGATGGCTAAAATTCATCATTATAAATCTGTCATTTTGAAAAATGGCAAGCAGTTACTTTCTGTCTCCATAAGACTACTTGACCCCCAAAACCTATGTTTTGACACCAAAAAGAAGTATATAGGTCTTGTGGTTCCTGAAATATTACATCATCATTGCAACACATCTGCCATTTTTACAAATGTTGCCCAGAAAAAAATCAGCCCGGATTAGCAATGTCTACCGAAGCTAAATTACTTCTCTAATGATACAAAAATAAAAATCAAAAATGAAAATTTCTGGACAACAGTTTTTTTTTGTTTTTTTTTTGTTTACAGAGGTATATCAAGGGGCCAGGTCTACTACCCTTGCTATCCCGTAATACCTCCTTTATCGCCCAATGCACCATATTAGAAAATAGAATAGCCACTCCCTGCATTGCAACTCCTGCTGAGGTGACATACACCTGCGAATATCTCACCAGGATAGATATTTTGGGGTATTACCCTCAACATGATTTTCCTGGATTAAAAAAACTCTGGGCTAGCCACTTCAACAATGCATCACACTTTTGCTTGTTCATGAGGCCATTCCTGTTACAAGTGATGAATTGTATATGCTGTACCATTCTCAACCTAGTAAATTGAACTTCCCCCCCGCCTTTTCTCTTACGCAGAACCTTTTTGGGAATATATTCCCCTCTCCCATCCTGCTCTTTTTTACTGCACCAACCATTCCTGTGTGTCTTCCCCCCGGTCCCCCCCGAACCCCCCACAAACACCTGTCCCTACCCCACCCCAAGCCTAAAGACTCTCCACGTTCCCCCCTCAGATCATCCCTCCCAAAATGGGTGCCATGACATAGCACCTAGTGCTCCACTTTGACTCCCTCCCTCCCCATACAAATAAGTGTCGAGATATTGGACCCAAAGAAAGAAAAGAAAAGCAACAAACAAAAACACAAACCAAAGGAAAAAATGTATAATGAAATAGAAAGAAAGCGAGAAGAAAATAACCTACCATCGTAAAGCCCTTTTTCTTCCTATCCTATCACACTGAACAGAGCCCTCCCTTTGCCTCATTCTTTAGCCATCCGCACCAAAAGGATCTGGGCGTCATCAGCTGTTGTAAAAAGGTGAAATTGGCCATCCAAGAGAACCTTCAATTTGGACTGCTGTAGGCTTGCCCACCAAGGAGTTTAAACTCTTTAATCAACCCTTGAAAGGCCTTATGTCATCGTGCAGTTGCAAAAGACAAATCAGAAAACACTCTCATATGCACATTATCCGCAGTAGTAAAGGATTTTTGTTGAATTGCTGATACCAAAATATGTTCCTTAATATGGAAGTCAGAAAAGTTCACCAGAATTGTCCGAGAGTATTTTGCTTCGGTCGACCAGTGAGCTGGAACCCTTTGTGCCCTCATAACTGTCAGATCAGAACGTGTGCCTAGAAGGTTAAACATCTTGATAAGTGAATTTATTAACTGTGGGATATTCTGAATGTCGCCTTGTGACTCACTACCCTCTGGAATAACAATAAAACGAATGTTAGAGCGCCTAGAATGGTTCTCCATTCCTTCAGTCCTATTTTCGTGCTGACTAATCTTTTTTTTGCTCGAAAGTGATGTCCTTGTGGTATGACGCCATCTTGTTCTCCAAGTCCGATATTGTATATTCTGCCTCCTGGAGACACTTAGGTAGCTGAGTGAGACCTTCTTCTATCTTAGTTAGTCTTCTATGCAATATTTCAATTTCCATAGTTTGTTGCACCTTTAAGCCTTGGTTTGCCACCAAAACAGTTTCTAGCAGTAGGTTTAGCAACTCTGGTTGCTGCGCCACAGACTGGGAGTTAAGACAGCTGTCATTGCCCGCCTGTAGATCACTGGACATCCGTTCTAAACACCCCGCATCTGTTTGGGACCCTCCCTGATCCCCTTTCTGAATATGCTCTATCCCACTTGGAGATGTGGATTAACAGTCTCAGTCACCTAATTTTCTCTGGCAACTGGTAATCCCATATCGTTCTGCCCCTGCTGCTCCCCCTTGAGACCCATGGTGACTTGCTCTTCAAGCTTCTGCTCTTGCCTCACTTTTGAGGGAAGCTTTTGAAACGGGGGATAGTCTTGGCATCTAGCAGCCGTCACTGGGGGTTTCAGCACTGAATCTTCCGTTGTTTCATCTGCTTGCTGTGACGCCCTGTGCTGTGGGCTGCTAGCCAGGAGTTGCCCTCGGACTCGAGCACGATAGTAAGGCTTTGGAGGCTTATAAACACGGGGCTGGGCGAGCCCACTGTCTGATGTCTGGGTTTGATGCTGCGGTGGGGTTTTCATGGCAGCACTTAATTCTCTACGGCCAGCCACGCAGTTTGGAAGTACCCTTCTCTCACTTCGTGCTTTGCGCATGCACGGACAACTGCGAGTGGTGCTGCCGCATTACTCCTGGGACACGTAAATGGCCCTCCAGGTCCTTCGGGCAGACCCCCTCCTGTGACCCTCAGGTTGCTCTCTCCCTTCAGTACCTTCGAGCACCTTACTGCCTCTTACATCCCTTGCGTTGTCCTGCACCGTCGACAACCAGGTACCTACGCTCTGCTGGAGGATTTCAGTACCAAAGCCCGCATAGCATAGTTCAATATCTCCAATAGCCCGGGCAGGAGACTGGGGAACCGCTGTCTTTTTCAGAAAAGTAATGGGCGGGAGAGCAGCAGCATGTGACCTATGCAGAGGGTGGGGGAGTCCTACGAGTTAGTACTAATGGCAGGGCATGTGGGCTCTGCCTGCCGTCCCCTCCCCCGCCAAATCTCTTTCCCTGTATTAAATCCATGGCCTCTCAACATACAAAAGCATGGGGCCAGGCTAGCAGGATGGGAAGCCACCTTCAAAACAGATCCATATGTGACTTTCTGAATGAACACTGACTTTGTAAAATTGAGTGTTGTTTTATTTTTTGTGGTTGTCCTGAATATCTTGCCTGGATTTCCACCGGATACCCTTATATTTACAAGGGCTTTGAATCGGTTAATCAAAGTCTTTCACCTATAATTTTATTGTGTTTTTGATTCATGGTTGATGATTACACTACGCCATAAAGCGGTCAGCTGAGACATGTATGAAAATAGATTTCCATGTCCAGATTAGTTTTCAGGGTTGGAAAATAAATGAGAAATGTTTGTGAATACCTACAGACTTAAAAGGTTGCACGTTTGCAGTATTTTGTACGCACATTACACTGGAAACCCCTATTTTCTACCCCTGCCATTCTCCTCAATAGTTAAGTCCAGTGAAGCTAATGCCCAATTTTTTCTTTCTGTCAATGGGAGTGTTTCCATTAGCAGATCGTTTTTTTGCGCACAAAAGTTCCACTTTTTTTCGCCGAAAACGTAATGAACCCGGCCTCTGGTGAGGGCTTTGAAAAAATATGCACGTTATATCAGTACATCTTCTTGATAACTACAGCAGCTCTTAGAGCGAGGAGCCTAAGGAGGAGGAATTTAGGCCATTTACACAGTTTATTGTTGCTTCTTTAATGAAGTCACTCAAAAATACTGCCGATTTCAAAACGAACTTCAGTGTAAAAAGATGTGCTGCCGCTCCAGCAGCCGGAAACATAGAAACATCTGTTTTTATTGTATATTTAATCAGCACCGATGCTCCTCATTAAAAATAAGGTTTGTTTTGAAGTTACATATTTCCCCACGGCTTTTATTTTAGCTACTTTACCGGGGGAAGCCCATTAGAACCGGATAAGTCAGTCGGATCACAGCGCCGTCTCCATGGTAACGGTACACCAGCTTTCCTGACTTTCAGTTGTTCTGCCCCAAAGAAATGTTTAATTAAAGAGGAAGACGTCAGGCGCGTGCTTGGATTCACCACCCCAGCGCTTTATTGTTCTCTTCTAAACCAGCCAAGGAGCGAGAAGCTTTGCCAACTCGCAATAAAGTCCGTAACAGATTTGCTTCAAGGGCGCTTTTGAAGTTAAGCGCTCCACACAGGCCCATCGTTTTCTCGTCTGAGGAGTTTGCTTACCTTTTTGCCGGCAGTGCTGTTAGTGATTTTCCCGTGTGTTTGTTAACACATTTTCCTAGCTCCCCAAGGCTCCCCGCGAAACGCTTGCCCTACTGACACCATGGATGAATAAAATAATTGCCCTCGCTAAGAAAGTATAGTCGCAGTTACTCCTGCGTCCTCCACTTTTAGACCGCAGATAAAGTGCACGTTTGAATCAGCCGATGAAATAAATGACTCTTCTAGTCGCCAGGGGACTGAAGTGATTTTGAATTGTTTCATTGAGGCCCTATTTGTGTAACCTTAATTGTGTGATTGTTTGCTGTGGAAATAATTGTCACCATTGGCATGACTTAAAAATACTTAAGTTTAATCAGTGCTTTAAATATAAATATAAAAGTGCAGGCACTCACTATTTAGAGTACTTCTTCGCTCCTGAGAAGTGCCGGTACTCTCCCATTAAATGTATTACAACAAGGCTGAGAAGTGCCGGTACTCTCCCATTAAATGTATGACAGCAGGGCTGAGAAGTGCCGGTACTCTCCATATCAAATTACAGAAGTGCAGGTACACCGTACCAGACGGTACCTGCCCATTTAAAGCACGGAGCTTAATTAAACCTCGTGTTTGTGTGCTAAAGACCATTTTCTTCCTGAGATTGAATGACGGTAAATTCCCCCTGGAAGGCACATTTAAAGTCGTTTTATGTGCACAAGCCTCCCACCCTGCTGTATTTTTGAGGAATGCTTAAATGTGGCGACATCTGTATGAACCAGTATTCCCTTGTTTTGTGATGGTGCTGGATGCTCGTTATAAACAAACAAGTCAAATACATTAATGTTGACACTGTTGCTTCAGGGCCGAGGAAGCTTAGTTACTGCTGTGTCATTAAAGGGGACATGGGAGGTAAATAGAAGTGCAGTTGAGGGACATTAACAAGGAACAAATGTCTGAACGCGCAAGCACGGATACGGAAGACAGACATTTTTTCTGGTGCTCTCTAGGTTGACTTTGGGCAAGCTTACCCGAGGGTATTGGCAGTGGGCTGCAATGTCCCAGGGTGTCTGCTTTATCAAAACCCTGCGTTTCAGGCATTGTGCTGCATAAGGTTATAGGTGAATTAACAAATCTTTTCTAAAGTGCTCTGCTACCCCATAACGTGTCCTGGTTTTAAAGGCTTGGGACTCTTGCACAGTTTTACTAGGACTGGGATTGCTTATGATCAGCTGGAGGGAACAGGGCATAGTCTAATTATGCTGTCCAGTGCCTGGCAGGCAGTGAGCCCTCTGAGCTTAATTGGCTAGTGATACAGAGAATGGGCCAGATTGAGCTAAGTAGAACAGGTCTGCTACAAGTCTCAATAGTTGACAGGTTCCTGACTTCTGTCCACTGGTTTGTATTTACAATTCTGGGTTGAAGCTTCTTTGAAGGGTTGTTATACAGAATGCTATGACTAGGAGGGTTGCAATGGACCACAACCTGTTTTGAAATGCCACTGTTCCAAAAAAAATGTGATTGACTCACGACTGAGTGCACTTCCAGGGTTCGTAATGTGTGAATTTCAACTGACTTGATTAACCACTCCCATAATTTTTTTTAATCTCTGTTTATTATTAGGATATAGGATCCACATTAATACAGTTTTACATATTTGGAAATAATATAGATTTTGTATCACTTTACACAGGGGAGCACATTTTATTTGAGGTTAAGCATGTACAAAATGAAACAAATCAACAAAACACAACAATCATGTAGCATCTTTGGTCATCTGTTAATACCCTGTAATGCGGTTAAGAGGCACATGAATTTCTGTAGCAAACCATTCACGCAGTTTGTGTAATTATAAATGTAGAGACCTCACAATATTTTTTTAATTATTTAGACACAGAAGTTAGAAAAACCTGAGTTGTAAGCAACTGTTCCGTTCAAATAACTGAAATTTAAGATCTTGTTAAAGCTAGCGGGCCAGCCTATTGCCCTTCTGACTCTTGTCAACCAAGAATCGTAAAAAACATTCTTCTAACAACTTCAACAGCCATCTCAGTCAGAACACTTAACAACAACTCCTTAATGGTAGGAGTTCTCCAAAAGATTTAAAAGTCATACATCCACCTCTTAATAAAGAAAGCAATCCTGGACCTTTGAGTCGCAAACAATTATAGACCCATAGCAAAGAGATAATCAAACAGACTAGTCTGAGGCAAACTTATAGAAATGGCATAATTCGCACAGATGTCAAAATTCACTGAAGATAACTCCTTACTTTTTGGCTTTCCAAACAGGATTCCATCAAGTAAGAAGCACTAAACCAGTCCTACTCTCCATCTGAGACGCACAGTAGAACAGAATGGGGTTGCTGCACTACTTCCTTTGTGCTTTGTAGCGGTCTTTGACACAGTCAATGATGACTCATTAATCCTAAATCTCAAAGAAAACTGCAATATAGAGTACTGCTCTCACCTGGATCTCTTTCTATCTACACAATTGAACATATGTGATTCATAAAGCCCTCCAGCATAAAACCAGGAGTCCCTCAATGCTTTCTCTCGTCAGCCCTCCTTTTCAGCATCTACATGAAATCCTTACCAGACCAAGCAATACACAGATACAAATTGTAAAGCCCCAAGGACATTGTAAACTCAAAAATCTTCAGTTGCCTCCAGGCTGTTGACCTGTGAGTCACATGGAGCTAACTCAAATTGAATGCCTCCCAAACTGAAACACTCGCCTGCAGCGACAGGAAAACCTCTGACCCTCTATGTGCCTTGCCTAGTGATCTAGGACAACCACCAGAAATATCCATAGAGGTAAGAAACCTTCAATTATCTCTGGACCCCAAGCTGACCATGAATGCCCAAATTGATATGCTATCCACATCAACCTTTCTTACAGTGAAAATGACATGACACATTTCCCTATGCTTACAATTTGGTTATAGCGATGAAGCAACAATCTCTTTTGCGCTATTGAATCTAGGTTACGGTAATGGTCTATAGCACCGCTCACATTTATCGACCATGAGAAGTTTACAGAGAATTGAGAACTCTGCTGCCAGACTACTACATGTAAAACCTATATTGCCATGCCTTGAAAGGCCCTCCACTGGTTATGAATTGCCAGAAGATCCTCTTTCAAACTGCTTTGTATCACCCACAAGGTTGTACGTGGCAATGGACCACTTTTCACAAATTCACAAAATGTTTCTAGTACAGGAATCTATGCTCTAGACTGTCACCTTGTCCCAAAATTCCAGCATGCATGAAAAACATGTCTGTCTCACATCTTTCTCTGGGCAAGTGGCTACACTACAGAATGTGTTACTGTCCATAATAAGGTCTACTGAGAACCATCTCAGCTTCAGAAGACTAATCAAGAGCTGGCTCTTTCATACATGATCACAAGATGCACGAAACAACAATCTACAACAATCGTATGGACAAGACATTAAACATTAACCTCTACTATGGATGTAACCATGAATGAATATCTATACCTTACACATTTATAAATGTCTATGTACATATGTGTAAATATAGGGGGCTGTACTTGGTATAGGGATGCACCCCTATGTGTATGTGAACGCATATGCATATATATATGTGTGTATGTATATAAGTCTGTTTTAAAACTCTGTTATGTATGTGGCAATGTATGTATATGCATTTCATGCTTGTGTGTATCTGAATATGTAACTGTTGTGTGCACATGCATGTATCTATTGATATGGGTGTTTAGGCTGTTGTATAGGGGTGTACCTGTGTTTGTGAGTGTATGTATAGGTATATATATATGTGTGTGTGTGTGTGTATATATATATATATATGTATATATATATATATATATATACTCTCACATTTTTAAATATGGTTGTGTGCATGTACACTTGTCTCTGTATGAGTTCATGGATTGGATAAAGATATAAGGATTATATATACGTGATTAAATTGACCATGCATGTAGAGTCAAACGTGATAAAATATGTATGTGTGAGTACACAGAGATGTGTATGTATATGGGTTTATGATTCCTTGTACACGGATATACATGCATATATTTAAAACAAAATAAATTTTAAACAACAGTAATGTTGCATATTATTGTATTATGTATATGTTTGTCTGGCCATGTAAATATTATTACATACATGTGGTTTTCTACATACGGTTTATGATTTGTATAGAGAAATTACTCTGTATAATGCTTGTGTGTGTGCGATATATATATATATATATATATATACACAAAAAGGTAATCTGAGAATAGAGTCAATTACTAATACATTATTCCAAACTTTTTCCTTTTATTGTTCAATTTATGTCACTTGAAAACAGCAAACTGTTTGTTTGCTTTTTGTGGTCACTTGAATACAGCAGATACAGCCATTAGTAGTCACTTGAAAAAAGCGGAAGCAGCCTCAATTTCTGTTGTCACTTGAACACAGCAGGGTCAGCCAACCTTTGTCACTTGAAAACAGCAGAAACAGCCAACACTTGTTTCGAGACATAGTTTCTTCTTCAGAGCTGTATGACATATAAAAAAACGAAATGTATATTATGTATAAACATTAAAGCCATATCCACAAAATACATGTCATACAACATATATAGACATGGTTATTCTCGCAGAAAAGCTCATGTTCTTCCTAGAAACCTAGCATAGAGATACGTATTAAGCACAATAATATAAAAAAAACGAGCATGACATTGAAATAAAAAAATCTCCAATTTACTTGAATAACGAGGTAAACCAGGTAATACTGCATATGAAGAAATTGTTTCACTAACAAGACAATATTGACATGTACCCATATGGAGGTCTCATTCCAATTCACACACTCTAAAAATGACAGAAGAACAAATAACCATGTTTTCAAGTGACAAAATAATTGGACAATGAAGGAAAGAAATTTGGAATTATGTATTGGTAATGGACTCTATTCTCAGAATACCATTTTGCGTTAGTATTGTTTACCTAGGAAGGGTACTAGCATTTCTGAGAATCAGCGCTGGGCAATTGCCTGATACACTATCTGTTTGTGAATGTGTGTGTGTGTGTGTGTGTGTATATGTGTGTGTATATATATATATATATATATATATATATATATATATATATATATATATATATATATATATATATATATATATATATATATATATATATATATATATATATATATATATATATATATACTGGAAGATGCAGGATCACAAGAAAACAACAGCCAGCCAGGGCAAAAATCTGGATCCCAAAGGATACAAAGAGCCACAAGAAAATGTATATATATATATTTGACCTAATGAGGGTCGCCACTAGGTAGTTATAGTTAGGACCATGTTTCCATAGAAAAATCAGTTTCTTGGTAGGCCTATATCTTTAGCATAATTTGGCGAATCTTCATACAATTTTCCATAAAAGGTATGCTGGAGATTCTTGTTGTGCATGGGAAGTTTCAGTGTGATCCGTCAAGCGGGGGCTGAGAAAAAGGGGGGGGCAAAAAAACATGTGTTTCCCATGTTAATTCCCATAGGAGTTTTGAACACAACTACAGCCCAAACTGCTGGGTGGAATTCCACCAATTTTGTCAGAAAGCTAGATTTTGTTTTGCTGATTGTGCTTTTGGTTATTTGGTCTAAATCCATTCAATAGTTTAGGAGATAGTTAAGGGAAAATATATTTGTATATCTAGGGCCGCGGATCCTCCTTAACGACTTCAGGAATGATGGGAGCTACTACAGAGAGCTGCAGCACTCTGATTGGCTGCCGACACTTCAAACCTGGAAGTTTTGCCAGCCATCTTGGGACTCTGCTTCAGCCGAGTCCCAGAAAAAAAAGTTAAAAAAAAAAAAAAAGGGGCCAGAGTAGGGTCCCCCAGACCCCCAAGGTCTGGTGCTGGAGTCCCAGAGGGACCCCGCCAAGGCAAAACCACATTTGTTTTTATGAAGCCCCTGGTTGGGCCAGGTCCCGGGGCATGTTGGAAAAAAGGAGGGGGTGCAATTTGATTCCCCCGGGAACGCCACCTCCCCAGGGCATAAATTATAATGAATGCTGGGGTGGGGGAACGTGGCCTCCCCGTCCCTGCACCTCCCTGGGGATGAAATCAAAAATAACCTGGGGCGCGGTGCCCCGCCTTGCAGCCCTGGGGACCACCACCGCCATGGGTCTGAAATCAAATACAATGTGGGGGGCCACGTGCCCCCCCTCACAGCACTGGAGACCACCACCTCCCCAATGCTTTAATTAAATATAATGCAGGGTCCGCGATGCCCCCGCACCCCTGGGCTAAACTAAAATAATGAAAGGGGTTTGTTGCGGACCACCACCTCCCTGGGGCTATTTTAAGTTGGAGGGAGGCTGTGCGGCCCTTCTCGAGGAGCCATAGCTTGCCCTGGGGACCGCCACCTCTTAGTTCCGGCTCCTGCTATGTGCCCACCCCCGAGACATAGCTGTTTGCTCCCACTTGGCGGGAGCTTTGACAGCTCCTGCCAAGTCTGAGCAAACACTCCACTTTCTGAAAGTGAGAGCTCTCAAACAGCTCTCACTTGCAGAAAGCTGAGTTTTCATCTATTTCCTTTCAACCAAATATGCTTGCAGGGATTCCTTGCTCCAAAAAACAGGGAGCAGCTATTTAAACAGCTCCCTGCTTGTGGGAGGAACGCTGGCTTCTGCACCACGGGGGCAGCTGGCTAGGACTGCAGCAGCCTTAAGGCTCCCCCGTGTTTTTTTTTTTTTCTCTCTCTCGCTCTCTCTTTTCTTTTCATTTTGTCCGGAAATATCTGATTCTAAGTATATCATTCATCAAAACTTAAATTGCTTTCTGTCAGCCCCTTACCATCTCTCTCTCTCTCTCTGAGTTGGGTGGTTAAGGAGTTTGGCCGCAGGCCAGGCTCTGTGGCCAACTGCCCCTGCACAGGTCCGAAGGGCTTGCGCAACAGTGGTTGGATTAACATATAGTAAGGAAAAATAGTTTAAGTTTAAAAATAAAAACGTAGAAATTCATTGAAAAAATCTGAAGGTTGCAGGGACGTTGTAGTTAGGCTCACATTTTAAATGTACAAAACCATAGGAATTCACCTGATATAGTTAGTTATCTCAAGTAACTATAACTCGTGCCCTAAGGCAACTGTAAATCAGCCCTCGACATGCAATGCTAATTACCCCATAAATTACGGCACTCATGACATCTTTGATAACATCACTAATAATATCGACTTTTGACGAAAAAAACTGAGCATGGCAGGAGTTATAGTTACTTGAAATAACTCTACTTATAACAGGTGAATTTCTTTGGTTTTGTACGTTTAAAATGTGAGCTTAACTCTAACGTCCCTGTAATCTTTAAATCTTTAGTTAATATATATATATATACATATATAATTTGTTTTAAGAAAACTTCCATGTCTCACTTTTTTCCGGTCTCTGACTCTTTTCAATCCTTCCACACTAGAATGGATTTCCATACATGCTTTCCAAACTAACAAGCACACATGTTCACCACTTCCAGTAACATTCACATATATCTTTTATTTATCCATTTCAATTAATCTATCCATATTCAAAACACAAGAGTGTATGCATGAGACTTGGAGAGCACAAACTTAATACAACTAGTCATATAACGAAATCGAAGCACATGTTACTAATCTACTACCTGTTTACTTCTAACCTTGGGTTCTGGAGTACCGTGCTACTCGCCGCAAAGTGCTTTAATACCTTAGCTGGGCCACGAATCTCTTGACAAGACGTATTGTTACTAAAACAATAAAGTAAACTTAGAGTGGGTTTGGCTCCCCCAGTGGAGTAATACTAGGTCACTTCATTCTATAGGCTGTGTAATAGATTATTTGGCCAGCGGAGTAGTTGCTTTAGAATGCATGAAGTGTTATGTTACATCTGAAAAATACACCAGTCATCACACATTTAATTATTTATGTTATATATTTTACACCGAAGTCCATCATTTTTGTAGTTGTTTTTTTGCTACAGTAAGTTTAAAAAAAATGTTTTTCTCTTGACTAGAGTCCAAGCAATTAGTACCACTACCTTCTCTACCACTGTTATTTCTATTATTATATTTACCATTATCACCACCAGTGCTAACATCACCACTACTTAATTTTTGCATGCTTATTTGCATGTTTTACTGCGTTTGCATACTTAAACACATAAAACCAAACCTATTGACTTTGACAGTACTTGTTCTTTATATCGACCTTCCTTTCGTTCACCTTAACGCATTCCAAGTTAATTATGATTTACATGTTTGTTAAGTACTTAACCATTTGTGTATCAGCTGTGCATGACTCATGGTACCTAAAAGCAGTGTTGACCCAAGAGAGATAACATCACTGCATCTGAATCCCGTTACCAATCTATTTGGCATACGTTAATGCATAGTCCAACAATTTAAATTAACAACCTCCTCTTGCTCACATAGAGCATTCACTAATTCACATGTAGCAGGTTATCGTATTTCCATTTTTTTAATTGGTGACAATCGCCTTACCCTTGCAATAGTCAGCTGTGTTAACTGTCAAAGCAGTGCTTTAAATGGGCCGGTACTGTCCGGTACTGAGTACCGGCACTTTTTTATTTTGAGAGGGTGAGTACCGGCACATCTCAGAAAAAACGTAATACTTTTAATTGGATAGTACCGGCACTTCTCGGAAACAAGCAGGTACTCTGGCACAGAGTACCGGCACTTTATTTTTTCCATTTCAAGCACTGTGTCAAAGTGACAAAATACTTAAAAAGGTGTTTCTTCTCCTTCGACTAACATGAAGAAGCCGTTCCCACAGCGGTTACGCAGATGGCTGAAATCTCAGCAGGCCGACTCAAACCAGTCTGTTGGCTTTCCCAAAGAGCAGATAAAAAGTCTGTTTTAGTGCGAATATACGCTTCTGCTCAAAACCGCTACCGACCGCAGATAGCACGTATATTCCTTTAAAATGTTTTACAGTTAATGTAATCCAACAATAGAGAGTAGTGTTCCGCCCTCCCAGGTACCATGTCATGCACGCATGCATGTATATGGAGTTTATTACTGTGAAGCAAGGGGCTTGTGTAGAGGGAAGGGCGGGTCGTTTACAGTATTCACATGGTAAGGGTTGATTTTTAGAATTATCTATATATGGCATCAAAAATTTGTACAAAATGTATTAGGTTCAATTGAATAAATGTTAAGTGCAGTATAAATATAATTAACTTACTAACAAAACATGCCATCACATTCAAAGAACGCAAGGTGAATTAATGTTGTCCTTGCACAATAGAATGGCATCTTGACGTAGTACCTCTTCATTGTGACGGTTTCTCAATTGCAAACACTATTTTTGCATGAGCTTCAAACTATTTCCTCACTGGGCAGCGATCCTATTGTTTTTGCTGCCTCTGCATGAAACATGTTCACTAAGTCTGATTTAAGGCAATTTCGAACCTTTGGTCTTATTCCCTCAGACAAACCTCTTGAGAAATTACACTTGCTCAAAGTATTATGAGCAGAGGTCATCGTTCTGTCATTGTGTTAATTTTAAAGAAAAGTCACTACACCATTCTGATAGCCAATCAATAGATAGACTGCCCAGATTGTACCTGTCAAAGAGGAGGTTATATACGTTGACCACCACACATTATTGGATATTTACTCTGAGGTCTCAGTCCCCTCCTGGTGCAGAGTGTGTATTATTGCAGGGGAGTGATTTTTGAGGGAAGCCATCTACATTTTCAACGTCACTTTTAGTGCGTTTGACACAATCGACCATACACTTATGTTGTCCTTGCTTGACTAATGACTTGGGTTATGCAATGATTTCCTCATTTTATACCCATAAAAGTGTGTTTAAAGATAGACACGCCTATGAAGAGCACCTTATTCTTTTTGTTACATTGGGCTATTTGATTTCAAATGTGGGTCTTTATCTAAATGCCATTCCTTTATTAGCCTATTGCAAAAGTAAAACAGCCTTTACACATTATGTATCTTAGGCCGGTTCACTGTTTTAGGTGAATTACGAGGGTCATATTGGTTTCTAAATTGAAGAGAGTTTAGGGTCCCATACTATAAGCACTGTAGGTGCATGATCTGTTGCTGAAAATGGCGGTCACGTTAGCATCCTTGGCCTCTGGGTGGACCTGGGTGAGCTGTCAAAGTCTGAACTCTAGATAGTATCTGGGGTTGAGTCTAGGTTAAGAAAAAGATAGTAATCCTGCCTATCCCAGCAATGGTCATGTATAAATGTCCAGCCAAGCACTGAGTGTATGCAACTCATCTGTAGAGCTGATCTCTAGTGAAGCGGTTGAATGTAGTGGGAGCAAATGTAAAACACAATACAGTACTAAAAACAGTCACCGGCTAAATGCTATATAATGCTTGTGAACTGTTATAACCAATACAAAGCTCTTTTGGTCACAAGGCTCAGGTTGTACCTTAAATGGATAGAGCACAGAACCAAAACAACCAGTATGAACCTTGTATGAGAAGGTTTGTAAACTGCTGGGGATCGTGATCCTTATGAATAAGGACACCGTTAAACCAGATCCAAGATTATTAATATTTTTTGCCAAAATGTGTAACTTTGTAATTCTTCATTTATATCAAATGATGTTCCAAAATCTGAAAGTTTGCAAACAATTAAATAGAACTCTTCAAAATAAGCTTAACCGTAACAGCTGTTTCACTGCTACCTGCCAAGCAAGAAGACACTATCGTGAAATTTGAGCCTGCACAGAGAGATGCAACTGATGAACATGGACCTCGAGATTTCAGGTGGCACACAGGGACAACTAGCCAAGAACACATAGGGCTCAGAATGGACCACAAATGTGGCTAGCTAACCAAGTGCTGTGTCATTGTGATCACATGGAAGCTGGAGCAAGACGGAATTGCCAAAAACAGTACAAGGGATATGTCTACCTTATGAGTGTTCTCGGTCTCAACTACGCATACATGTTCATTCTCCGGCAGCCTGTCTTTGTCACAGGTGTGGGTTATGACCTGAGATTCAGTTGATGTTCACAAATATTGGGTCAAGGTCAGATACTCCTTAAACTTAATGGTGAGGGAAACCGGTATGAAATGTAGTTAAGGCTGTATAGGTGCTGGACTCATCAGGATTGCTGGGTACTTCTTCACTGGTCAAGAGAATCAGTGGCAGGGCTGGTAAGCTGATTCATCAGCAACCCCCCGGATTAGTCCCTGGCGGGAGGAACTGTGCAGGATTCAGCCTCCACATAGTAAATTCAGCAACAAGGATTCCCTGCAGGTCCTTGTCCAGAATAGTTCAAGTTAGCAGAAGCTTCTATTCACAGAGTTGGACAGAAGCCCAATGCCTTGTTACAGTTAATACATCCTCACAATTTTAAAGTATCTGCCAATGAAGCTGTGGTCAACTTTCACTTCTCAGAATGGCGTCTGGGTAGCATGGGCATTTGCCTGCATTAAGGTGCTCAGCGTGAACATTCCAAAAGCGCTTCTGGCAGGAAAATGTGTGGAACAAAGGAAAACAGGAACAAGTGAGGGATGGGGTTTTCATCTGTGGGCCGCATTTATCCCCCATTTGCAGTCGCTTTGGCCCTAACCCTGAGCTTCAGTGCCTGGAGTGCCAATAAGCAAACCTTCCTAGGTGTACCAAGGACCCCCAACAACTAAGAATCAGCTGCCCCAAGTGAGTATGCTAAGGAAGGCTACTCTAAGGGAGCTAAGGGAGGCTATTCGCTTAGGAATACGTGTAAGGAGACCTATAGGAGTCTTCCCGCTCTCAGTGCTCCCTCAAGGGGTGGCCTGAGGGCATCAGCCTGTAGTGTGTTAGAGTCTCTAGAGGCCAACATTAAGGATTTCTGAAAGATTTAAATATGTTTTTCAGTTTTGAAGAGATACTGGTGAGATTGGTATTTGTGCAATTAAGACGTGTTAGCTGCAGTGTACTCTGTGGTTGGGAGTATCTCAATCTAAACTGCTTGAATACGTCTTTTGTACATCGGTTGGCTTAGGTTTTTTATATAATGATTTCTTTATTGTTTCTTTATTGTTGCTCGTACTCATCTTGCGGTTCACAGTGCCCTCTCTGCATTACTCTCTTGTATGAAGTAAGAATGTGGCCATTGTGCACAGAGGCAGCAGGAGGTCGGGCCCTCATCTGTGTAATCTGCCAGCTCATCCCGATCCTGTGTTCTGGTTTAGGGAAAACATTATTTTGGCTTTGGACCCATAGCACAGCAGCAGCACATCAATAATGAAATGCTATTTCTAAGAGTTTTACACTGGGGTAAAAACAAATAGCAGTAAACCAGCCTTGCTAATTCATGTTGTTTAATGCAAGATAATATCTGTTCACTTAGAATAAGCCCTTGAGATAATATATGAGGCCAAGGTCCCGTTCGTTGCTTTTACTTTGTCAAATTGGTGTTAACTTTTCCAACAATAGATTTTAAGTAACCAGATATAATTTTGTCAAACCTACCATATTACATCTTTTTGGAGATGCTCACTTCAGTTCTCAGAAGGCTTTTCTTCAGGCTTTTTTTCAAGATACCTGAAAGTAAACTGGGATAACTGGCTAGGCACCCAGGCGGGCGCAACCACAAGGGATCAGCATTAATTCTTCTTGATGTCATTTGTTTTCGACACACTGTGACATTTCATATTTCCACTAGATAATGCAAATGAATACTCGAAAGGGTTAGAGGAACCATTTAGAGACCTCCATTGAATCTGGACCGAAAGGGCAATTCTTTCAGATGGAAGATGTGAAGTAACTTGCTGTATCATACCTTTTATGTTAAGTTAAATCATCTTGTGAGAAAACTGATTATAGGGAGATTACAGCAATTAAAAAAGCTCTTAGCATTGAGTTAGCCAGACCGGCAATGTTGGGCTATTCGTTGTGCTGTATAAATACATTTAATATCCTTAATTAATGGTTACAGTAAGTATAATGTAGTAGCATGAATGCCTTTTTCATATTGTTGTTGTCATCAAAGCATACACTGTTTGCAGAGTGCTGGATGCCTACTTAAGGCATTGGGCGAGAGAAGTCAAAGGTAACGTGAGTTTTAGACTAAAGATGGAAATGAGCAGTTTTGTTAGCTCTGGAAAACAATAAAAATAATTTTAAGAGAGGGATATTATCAATATTAGTTTAGTTCAAATTAAAAGCTTGTTTGAAAAATAATCTGAAGGATTAAAAAAAATTGAAGTGCAATTGTTGACGTTTGAAAGCTGAAGAGAGATATGAACAGTATAGTTTTGGATCTAATTCAAAGCTGGTTTAAAATTGAGGGAGAAAATGAGTAAAATTTAACAACTTGTTTTGCTCAGGATTCCAAGAATTTAAAAAACGTCTTTTGATCGCACTCATCTATGTTCATTACATGATGTCTTGAAATATACTTGAGGAATGTCTCTGTATTGTGTTTTTAAGTTCAATAAAGGGGTCACTGTTTTTGAAATACAAAACTATTTTACGACGAGTATATTTTACTGAAGTCTGTCATCAGATAAACGTGGAATAAAAGAGAAAGATTTAGTGTTCTCTTCCCAGGTTTCCACTCTGTGTAACCATTTATAAACCGAGAAAAAACTAGCTGGGCTGATATCAAGACTTAACCCTACAAGTGGTGCTGGGGATGTAATCAACAACAAGCCAATAGCAAATACATGAAGTGATTAACCCCTTCGCTGCCAGGCCTTTCCCCCCTCCTGTGCCGAGCCTTTTTTTGGCTATTTGGAGCAGTTCGCGCTTAGGCCCTCATAACTTTTTGTTCACATAAACTACCCACGCCAAACTTGCGTCCTTTTTTTTCAACATCCTAGGGATTCTAGAGGTACCCAGATTTTGTGGGTTCCCCAGAAGGAGGCCAAGAAATTAGCCAAAATACAGTGAAAATTTAGTTTTTTTCATAAAAATGGGAAAAAGGGGCTGCAGAAGAAGGCTTGTGGTTTTTTCCCTGAAAAGGGCATCAACAAAGGGGTTGCGGTGTTAAAATCACCAGCTTCCCAGCTTTCAGGAACAGGCAGACTTGAATCAGAAAACCCAATTTTTCAACACAATTGTGGCATTTTACTGGGACATACCCCATTTTTATGATTTTTTGTGCTTTCAGCCTCCTTCCAGTCAGTGACAGAAATGGGCATGAAACCAACGCTGGATCCCAGAAACCGCAACATTTCTGAAAAGTAGACAAAATTCTGAATTCAGCAAGGGGTAATTTGTGTAGATCCTACAAGGGTTTCCTACAGAAAATAACAACTGAAAAAGAAAAATATTGAAATTGAGGTGAAAAAAACATCAATTTTTCTCTACGTTTTACTCTGTAACTTTTTCCTGCATTGTCAGATTTTCTAAAGCAATATACCGTTACGTCTGCTGGACTCTTCTGGTTGCGGGCATATATAGGGCTTGTAGGTTCATCAAGAACTCTAGGTACCCAGAGCCAATAAATGACCTGCACCCTGCAGTGGGTTTTCATTCTATACCGGGTATACAGCAATTCATTTGCTGAAATATAAAGAGTAAAAAATAGCTATCAAGAAAACCTTTGTATTTCCAAAATGGCCACAAGATAAGGTGTTGAGAAGCAGTGGTTATTTGCACATCTCTGAATTCCGGGTTGCCCATACTAGCATGTGAATTACAGGGCATTTCTCAAATAGACGTCTTTTTTACACACTCTCTTACATTTGGAAGGGAAAAATGTAGAGAAAGACAAGGGGCAATAACACTTGTTTTGCTATTCTTTGTTCCCCCAGACCCCACCGAGATCATCTGCGGCGTACCTCAAGGCTCATCGCTCAGCCCGACACTCTTCAATGTCTACATGAGCCCCCTCACCGACATCGTACGCAAGCATGACATCATCATCACCTCCTACGCCGACGACACCCAACTTATACTCTCCCCCACCAAGGACCCCGCCAGCGCCAAGACCAACCTACAGAAGGGCATGAAGGACGTCGCAGATTGGATGAGGCTCAGCCGCCTAAAGCTGAACTCTGACAAAACGGAAGTCCTCATCCTCGGCAACACCCCATCCGCTTGGGACGACTCCTGGTGGCCCACGGCCCTCGGCACCGCACCGACCCCCGCAGACCACGCCCGCAACCTCGGCTTCATCTTGGACCCTCTTCTCACCATGACCAAGCAAGTCAACGCCGTGTCCTCCGCCTGCTTCCTCACCCTCCGCATGCTCCGCAAGATCTTCCGCTGGATCCCCGCCGACACTAGAAAAACCGTGACCCACGCCCTCGTCACGAGCCGCCTGGACTACGGCAACACCCTCTACGCTGGGACCACCTCCAAACTCCAAAAACGCCTGCAACGTATTCAAAACGCCTCGGTCCGCCTCATCCTCGACGTACCCCGCAACAGCCACATCTCCGCACACCTGAGACACCTGCATTGGCTCCCAGTCAGCAAAAGGATCACCTTCCGACTTCTCACCCACGCACACAAAGCCCTCCACAACAAGGGACCGGAATACCTCAACCGTCGCCTCAGCTTCTACTTCCCCACCCGACTCCTCCGTTCCTCTGGCCTCGCGCTCGCTGCGGTCCCTCGCATCCGCCGCTCCAGAGCGGGTGGGAGGTCCTTCTCCTTCCTGGCAGCCAAGACCTGGAACTCCCTCTCCACCAGCCTCAGGACCACCCAGGACCACTCCGCATTCCGGAGACTCCTAAAAACCTGGCTTTTCGAGCAGCAGTAACCCCCCCCTTTCCCCTAGCGCCTTGAGACCCGCAAAGGTGAGTAGAGCGCTTTATAAATGTTAATGATTTGATTTGATTTGAAGTCTCCCGATAAAAATGATACCTCACTTGTGTGGATAGGCCTAGCGCCCGCGACAGGATATGCCCCAAAACACAACGTGGACACATCACAGAAAACCGAGCTGTTTTTTTGCAAAGTGCCTACCTGTAGATTTTGGCCTCTAGCTCAGCCGGCACCTAGGGAAACCTACCAAACCTGTGCATTTTTGAAAACTAGAGACCTAGGGGAATCCAAGATGGGGTGACTTGTGGGGCTCTGACTAGGGTCTGTTACCCAGAATCCTTTGCAAACCTCAACTTTTGGCTAAAAAAAACACATTTTCCTCACATTTCGGTGACAGAAAGTTCTGGAATCTGAGAGGAGCCACAAATTTCCTTCCACCCAGCGTTCCCCCAAGTCTCCCGATAAAAATGGTACCTCACTTGTGTGGATAGGCCTAGCGCCCGCGACAGGATATGCCCCAAAACACAACGTGGACACATCACAGAAAACAGAGCTGTTTTTTGCAAAGTGCCTACCTGTAGATTTTGGCCTCTAGCTCAGCCGGCACTTAGGGAAACCTACCAAACCTGTGCATTTTTGAAAACTAGAGACCTAGGGGAATCCAAGATGGGGTGACTTGTGGGGCTCTGACCAGGTTCTGTTACCCAGAATCCTTTGCAAACCTCAAATTTTGGCTAAAAAAACACATTTTCCTCCCATTTCGGTGACAGAAAGTTCTGCAATCTGAGAGGAGCCACAAATTTCCTTCCACCCAGCGTTCCCCCCACGTCTCCCGATAAAAATGATACCTAACTTGTGTGGGTAGGCCTAGTGCCCGTGACAGGAAATGCCCCAAAACACAACGTGTACACATCACATTTTTCCACGGAAAACAGAGGTGTTTTGTGCAAAGTGCCTACCTGTGGATTTTGGCCTCTTGCTCAGCCGGCACCTAGGGAAACCTACCAAACCTGTGCACTTTTGATAACTAGAGACCTAGGGGAATCCAAGAAGGGGTGACTTGTGGGGCTCGCACCAGGTTCTGTTACCCAGAATCGTTAGCAAATCTCACAATTTGGCTAAAAAACTCTTTTTCCTCACATTTCGGTGACAGAAAGTTCTGGAATCTGAGAGCAGTCACAAATATCCTTCCACCCAGCGTTCCCCAAGTCTCCCGATAAAAATGATACCTCACTTGTGTGGGTGGGCACGGTGCCTGCAACTGAAAAAGGCCAAAAACTTGTAGAGATTGAGGGGATAGCACAGCGAGTTGATTAGCACATATTCTTCTTTTATACATCTTTAGGCTGACTCTGCTTTGGGGACCCACACAAGTGAGGTGTCATTTTACTTGGGAGACTGAGGGGAACGCTGGGGAGTAGGAATTTTGTGCGGGAGCGGTGACCCTACAAAGAAAAGTCAGGAAAATATGCTTTTTTAAGCAAATTTTGAGGTTTGCAGAGGAGTCTGGGTAAGAAACTGTTGGGAGATCAACGCAAGCCACACCTCTCTGGACTCCTTGGGGTGTCTAGTTTTAAAAAATGTCTGGGTTTGGTAGGTTTCTCTAGATGAAGGCCGCACCCAGGACCAAAAACATAGGTGCCCCCTCCCCCCCAAACACAGGTAGTTTTGTAATATATCATTTTGATGTGTCCACATACGTCCGTGATGTGCCAAACACTACAATTTTGAAAAGAAACGCACTTAGGTTATGTGAAAAAGACCCCTCACCCACCAACCAAGTTGGTGGCATGCTTCATCTTCGGGGTCCCACCTGAGGCACCTAGTGTGTCACAGGTGTGCTGCAACGCCTGATTACAGCGGAGCAGGTTTTGTTATTTTTACCACACATACTGGTTGGATTTGACACGAGGGTGAGTGATGGTTCAGTAGATCAAATTTTATTAACAAGAGATTTCACAAAAGTGAAATGCACTGTTAATAAATGATTGGTCAAAAAACTGAACCAATGACTCACAGCTCGTGAGCTGTAAAGCTGCTTCAAGGCACCAACCGTTTTACAGTCCTTTCACACACCTTTCATACATGACATGCACAAGACCATTCACGCTGCCAGCCACGGGCCCAGCACATTACAGCACTCGCACCGACTGACAGCTCCACTCAAGGGCCCATCACTTATATATGCCCACATGCCTGATACAACAATCCCACCAGCTGATGGGAGTGTGTGGACTGACGTTTGGCTGACTCCTGAAATTTAACTAATGTAATCCTTGACTCGGGTGAACAATCCTTGAACACAATAAAAGCATTAAAAGTTGCCAAATAAAATAAATGTAGGGCCAACTTTTTATACCAAACGTAAGACTTACGAAGAGCAGTGTAAAGTTCCAACCTCTGATCTACTCTATCAACACCACCCGTGTGCCTATTGTAGTCCAAAATGCACGAAGGTTGGCGCGCTTCGGCAACCTGACCTCAAACAGTCACAGGGGAAGTACTCTCATCATGGAAGGTAGATAGCATGTACACATCCCACCTGTCTGAAAATTTCAGAGCTAGCAGCTCATTACTCCGCAAGGCACTGAACTGTACCCTTTCAAGTTTTTTTTTTTCCACAGACAAGCTCCCTTGGATTGCCTTTCCGGTTAGAACAGATTGTGCCACAAGCAACAGTGTCCACTCTAAACAACTCTTTGAACAACTGCACTCCAGTGTAGAAATTATCTACGTACAAATGGTGACCTTTGTTAAACAGTCGTCTACCAAGTTCCCACACAATTTTCTCAGTAACTCCAAAAGTGGGAGGACAACCAGGAGGGTCAATACTGGAATCCCTACCAATGTAGACCCAGAAATTATACACGTATCATGTACTACTTTCTGACAACATATACAATTTAATTCCACACTGTGCCCTCTTACTAGGAATGTACTGCTTAAAAACGAAATGCCCTTTGAAAAGGACCAAAGACTCATCCACACTCATCTGTTTGCCTGGAACATAGCCCTCTGAAAACCGTTCTACAAAATGATCAAGGACAGGCCTAATCTTAAAAAGACGGTCACAATCGGGGTAATCTCATGGCAAGGCTAAAGCATTGTCTACAAAATGCAGCATACGAAGAAGAAGCAAATAGCGATTACGTGTCATAGTTGCAGGAAATATAGCCGTTGCCATCAACGGACTAGTAGACCAATAAGAAGCCAGCGATGGCTTCCTTATCAACCCCATCAAAAAAGTCAAACCTTAAAACTTTTTCATCTCTTCCAGATATGTGGGAACCCACTGAGTAGCTCTAGAGTGTGGCCTAAGTCTACCAGTGTTGTCCCTCAAATATTGCTCCGCATACATATTAGTCTGCTCCACAATCTCTTCCAAAAATACATCATCCATAAACAAGTGAAAGAAATTGACAGGCAAAAAGTTTTCCCTATCGACTCTATACCCTGGGAGACCAGTAAATGCAGAACTGTGGCTGCTCCATGTCTGGGGCAATCCAGGTGTCAGGACATCTAATGGGGAAACCCTTCAGCCCCAGGCTGCTGCACTCTTGGCACATCAATGTTCTCCTGTAAAACAGGCCCTTCATCTGCACTGAGATTGGCTTCCTCATCAGAGGAATCCTCTCGGACAGAAAACTCACTGCCAGAATCTCTCACTTCCTCCTCTGTCTCAGATGCAGAGTCAGTCTCATAACAATGGTCTGAAGAAGACTCAAAAAACATGCCAGCAACCTGCTGAGCGGTCACTCTGCGGCTAGCCATGATCATTTCTAACAACAAATGGATTGCCAACAACAACCAGCACTAAAATAAGTAATAAACAAAGTGTAGCTTTATCATAAAGAGTTACGTACTAAAAAACTGTACCACTCAATTGCCTGACAAAGCTGCTCACCAGCAACTACTCTGCACAGACACAGCAATCACCAATGGTATCCCACAAAAAAGAAAAAAGAAAATTAGACTTACGACAACACAAATATCATTGTGCTCAAATCTAAGGACAATTTCACACACAATCCTGCATTTAGTACACTACCTACATACATGTCATTCATGCATGTCAACAATACTCCTTTGGAGTAAATTGCTTTTACTTACCTAAAACATGAAACTATGCAAACCGCAGGACAACTACTGCCAAAACCGCAATGATCCACAGCAAAGGAAGCAAACGCTTTGAACTAGAACAAAAAGAAGAAATAAACTGTTATAATCACAAATGCAAATACTTCGCCAGTTGACAAACACCCCGCCACCAAGAACTTAGAAATTGTCCCTGGTGCCTAAGTGGCTTCTGCCCCCCCCATGGGGGAAGATGGGCCTAAGAAAATTGGCCAATCTGCCCCAAAGTGGGGCAGAAATGGCCAACAGCTATGTACCCTGTTTGTTGGGGGCGACCCTTGCCAAAGGGGGCGAAAGGGGATGCCCCCGGCACAAAAAAAACTAAGGTCCCCTTGGGGCAGAGAGGCCTAAAAAAAATAGTCCCATTAGCCCCCAAGGGGAGCAGAAATGGCCATCAGTAATGTGCCCACCTTTGGGGAGCGACGCTTGCCAAAGGGGCCGCCCCCCCCCCCCCACACACACACACACAAGATCCCTGGTGCCTAAGTGGGCCAATCTGCCCCCTTGGGGGGGTAGAAATGGCCAACAGTGCTGCACCCCCTTCGGGGGACGACCCTTGTCAAAGGGGACGCCCCAGCACACAGAAAAAAAAAATCTGACATTGCATTGCCTTCTGCCCCACTTGGGGGCTGATGGGCCTAAAAAAAATAGGCCGATCTGCCTCCAAGGTGGGCAGAAATGGCTATCAGTAACAGGCCCCCTTTAGGGTGCGACCTTTGCCAAAGGTACCGCACCCCCCACACACAAAACACAGGATCCCTGGTGGCTAAGTTGATTCTGCCCCCCTTGGGGGCAGATGGGTGTAAAAAGAAATTGGCCGATCGGCCCCTAAGGGGGGCAGAAATGGCCAACAGTTCTGTGCTCCCTTTAGGGGGCGACCCTTGCCAAAGGGGGCGAAAGGGGGACACTCCCAGCACAAAACAAAAAACAAGAAAAATAAAATAAAAATCCCTGGCATATTGGTGGTTTCTGCCCCCCCTTGGGGGCAGATGGGTGTAGAAAGAAATTGGCTGATCGGCCCCTAAGGGGGGCAGAAATGGCCAACAGTTCTGTGCCCCCTTTAGGGGGCGACCCTTGCCAAAGGGGGCAAAAGGGGGCACCCCCAGCACAAAACAAAACACAAGAAAAAAAAAAAAAAAATCCCTGGCATATTGGTGGTTGGTAAAAAAAAAAAAGGCCCATCTGCCCCCAAGGGGGGCAGAAATGGCCAATACTAATTTTCCCCCCTTTGGGGGTGGGGGCGACCCTTGCCCTAGGGGTGACCCCAATCACACAAAACACACACACACCACACATTCCCTGGGGCCTAGTGGGTTTCGACCTGCCAAAAACATGGCTGATCTAACCCCGGGGGGGGGGGGGGAGGGGGCGAAACGCGTGAATTTTTTTTTTGCCCCTTTCCTAAGGGGTCGCTGCCCAAAAACATAAGGAAAATAAAATCCCTGGTGGTCTAGTGTGTTTTGACCCCTGCTGGGGGCAGATCGGCTGAAAAAACGGCCGATCTGCCCTCAGGGTAGCGACCATTGCCCAAGGGGTCGCTCCCCTAAATCGCATTAAAAAAGAATCCCTGGTGCCTAATGGGGATTCCTGCTCCACGATTGCGTGCTCCGACCACGAATGTGGAGCAGGAATCCACTGAAAACAGGCGCAGGGGGAAAGGAAAAACTCTTTCCTTTTCCCCCTGTGTCTGTTTTCCCCCCAAAACCCTCAAAAGGAGAAGGACTCACCTACAAGGCGTCCTCTCTCTAGTTGCTTCCAGCGCGTCCTCAGCAGCTTCTGATGATGGCACGTTGTGAGCGTGCTGACGTCATCAGATTGCCGAGGGGAGTTCGGGGGGTGGAAGGGGAAGCGATTCCCCTTCCATCCTCGACTGGGGGGTGTGGGTGGGAGGCCCACGGGGGAAGCTAGCGCTCCCCGTAAGCCGGGTGCAGGATGAGCTGGTCTTGTCCAGGGCACACGGGAACTGTGTGCCTGGACGAGACCAGCTTGCCCCAGGCACCCTGGGGGTTAACATATGGGAGAGTTTAATTTAATCCTTAAAATACACAGTCAAACCATTACCTTAACTCATTGGTAGTTTGTTCTTTGGTACAAAGAGAACGTATTGCTGACATCATATAGAATAAATGTGTCATCTCTACTGCAAAATTAAACACTCGAATATGCAGCTAGTGGTAATTCTGAATTTGTGGTAACTTGTAATGAACTCTAGCTATTATTTAAAATAACATATTGCCATATTTGTCTCATGTCTGTTACTGATTGTTTGAGAGTAACATAATTCAGAAGAGATGCAATGCCAACTCTGTTTTTATTGCTTAAATAATAGATGTAATTCTGCTCCGTGACATGCCTTTTACATTGTGTCAGGCTCTGAAAAGAATCATTATGACCTCCCAAATCAACCCTAACGAGTTATTACAGTTGAGTAGGTATGGCATTTTCTTATTACAGGCAATTTCCCAAGAGGCAAGTTAGTATACATCTATTGCAGGCATAAATCAGCTGTGGTAGAAAAATATTCTGATACGAGGACCTAAATGAGGCATATGTTGAGGTCAAAAAGGTGATCTGAGTATGATAGAGATTTGAGTATGGTAGAGATTTGAGTATGGTAGAGATTTAGCCTGTTTAAGAAATTTGCCCTTCAACATAGAAGTGTAGGTGTAGCTCAGATCACTAACACAGGAGCATTTTGAATATGAGGTCTGTTAAAATATCAATGTCTAGTGCTTATGATGAAGAAATATTGTTGCAGAAAAGTCTCTGGATGGGACCTGGTACTATTGGAGCCCTAAACATAGTGCACGTTCTTACAATCAACATACTTTATCATCACAAACTCTTATTCAAACCATCTTCAACTTCATTTTCTGAGAACTAGATGAGACTCACTGATTATAAACATTGCCACAGCTGTTGCTATAACATCATGTCCCACTGGGTGCCAGATTTCAATGAATATTTTGTTGATATTTCCAAGTAGGAAAGATAAAAACTTGTGGCCTGTCCAGGGCATCTGCGGATTTAAAAAAGCACAACATAGAGGAAAAAAACAAATACTCTTTTTTACTCAGTATGTGAAGGCTATATATAGAGTACTTATTCAGCTGTCTAAAGAATTGCTAAAATGTCTAGTTTCATACACCAAAGCAAAAGTAACTTTAATGTTAACTCATAGAAGTAGTTTAGCAATTGAAGGTTTGCATGTTGCCTTCTAACCACTTCAAGGCTCAAAAGTGCTTCCCGAAACTGTTTGTCTCTGGTGCAGCCCAGTTGTGATAAGGCTGCAATGATTACTTTATTGTCACATTATTTCCCCAGTCAAGGCTTGCTGTACAGAAGAAAATTGTCACCCGCCAGCCTCCTTTAATAAACGTCGATATTTGGTGGTAGGAAATAATATCTTTGTACTGTTGGAAAGAAAGAGCTACTCTCTTGGCAGATTGTGTACTGGGCACTAATCAAGACCAGGTTCTTAAAAAGGAATCACTAATCCGGTGTCTATTTGAAAATAACACTATCCATTCTCGCGTTGATTTAGAAGACCTTTTATGCAATCAGGCACCAAGAAGCTAACGCATGTGAAGGAACACTAAGCTTGTCGACATGCTGTTCTAGTTGTACCGTTATGAGAGGAGTCTGAAATTAGCCGAACTTGTTTGAAAGGTCTGTTCCCTAGAGCTTCATTCAACATACTGCTCTTGACAATGATGACATTGTTGTTGGCTTTTCACATTTCTTCAGGATTGGCTAGCTTCCTTCCCTACTGGTTTGTGTCTGGTATAGATAAACCATTTGGATTCCTGGTTAGAACGTATTTTGCTTTGTTTGCACTGTGTTTGTTGTGATCATTTTGAGGAGTGCTTAGTCGTGGGGCTTAGCTTGTGCATCTTACTTAAAAAATAAATACATTTATTGAGATTTTCAACTTGTACAAAGCATCAAGGCACAAAAAACCTAGTGTGCATTGCTTCACCTTTTGGGGCAAGGGGAGTGAACCTCGCCTGCCTGTCCCAGGAGCACCGCGAGGGGACTAATGGGGCATGGTAACTCCTGCATCTTAATTTCTGTTTTCTTCATCTACTTTTTCCGCTTGACCAGTTATCTTAAGGTTGCTTGTGGATTTCCATTCCTGACTGCCATTTTGTATTAAAATATGCCATTACCTTCATTAGAAGTATTGTAACACCTTTTAAAAGCCATTGATGAAACCACCAATGTTTTTTTACGCTGCATTGTTCCCTAAACCAAAGCACAATACAATAATTGTATCATTGTAGTTTCTAGCTTTATATAATGCCATATTCTTTCATATTTCTGGTCCAGCCAGAAAAAAATAACTATGAATTAACACTTCCTAATAAGTGAAATAATATTAGGATACCAATCACAGGTTGAACAATGCTACTGTTTTACTTTATTTTTCTGTTTAATTTTTTTGTGTCTTGTCTTATGAGATTTTGTTTGTGTAATGAAGATGAGCCTGACAATATAGACTCATAACAATTAAACCTTACGTAACGGTGTATTGAACATGTTTTCTACATTTATGGAAAGTAACATTGCACATAAATAGTCATGCTACCTTGTGAATACAGTGGTGGTCTGCTGTGATGGGTGAAATATTACTGATATGGGCATAGCACAACCATGGAAAGAAGAATTAATAAAATGAACAGATACATTTTTTTATTCATGGATGAAACATTGACCTTTAAAGTTTAGTATTGAATGTGTGCAAGCAGAAGTGAATAGTTCAGAACACAGTGGCAGTCCGTTTTGGGCTAGGCACTTCTTTTGTATGAGAATATGTTCTTGTATTCTTGCCTTAAATGTATCTACACTATTAGATTGTTCTGTAGCGATTTTAGTTATAGCTCCATGCATGTTATTTTAGCCTACTAGGCCTGCTGCTGTGCACTTTAACCTAGATATATTTGATTCATTTATTATTTTAACAATAGCCAATTTTGCGGTCTTGTTTTATTTCTCTTTATCTAGCTGTTCTTGCTTAGGCCAGCACTATGTTCTCAAACAAGACATTCTTGTTTACTCTGTGCTTCTTTCAAGGCTACAGTAAGATAGGTTGCCGGTGAACGTGGTAAAAGTTTTGTCTCTGGTATTCATAGAAAAACACACATCCTTACGTAGGGATATTTTCTCAGAACATCAGCTGTTTTATTATATAAACACTTCCCTGTCCCTTAAACGTTAGAGGGAGATTCCAGGGAGAGGACCACGACTGTATGCTGATTGCTGAACGCTTCGCTACAGCTGCTTATGCAGAATTCAGGCCTTTGCTCAGGTATGGGGGATTTTGTCTTCCCAGGGGAACCTGAAGGGCAAAATTAGAGTTTAGTATGCTGTGCTCTATTATAGCCTAGGTAGGAGTTAGTCTTTTGACTCTAGTGACAATATGGTAGCATTATTTCTATGCTTCACTCTCTTTGTCACAATTCTAATATTGTCACGCTGTATCATCCTGGTTATTGCAGTACATGCTTTGCTATCTAAGATGCAGTTGCTTCATTAAAACCTTATTGAAACATATACTGCCTCTGTTTGTCATTGTGTTTGTGAGACTAATGTAACTGAGAGAAACGAATGAGACCGGAGTGACCACGATTTCCCTGAGAAATCAATTGTGTCATACGCTGAGCTTGCCAATCATCCCTGCCTTAGGATAGAGATGAGGCACTGCTAGTTAGCCGGAGCAAAACCCAGATTAGGGCGACAGGTGTCATCTGTAGTGGGATAAGACTCAGTCTCCCACACCACAGGCGATTCTGCAGCTCAAATCCAGTAGTCTCATTATATAATGAGAGCCTACGCAACAACGTTTGGTAAGGCTCTAATTTTCGGGTCCTCGTGAGTAACTCTGTCTCACTATACGCAAGGACACCTCATTACTATATATGGAGGCGTCTGTGGTATTGAGGATTTCCTCCCCAGCTAAGTAGGGAACACCTGTCTGACGCTGGAGGTTGTTCAAGTTTGAACTCTAAAAGGATAATCCCCATTTGGTGTGCTTAGCTCTGAACAAATCTACCATTTAATATGGTGAGTCCTCAACAAGTAGCAATTACAGTCAATATGTAGACCACCCCTTACTGCACATTTCTTGGCACATGACCTAACTGCAATGGGGGGTCCAGTCACATTTGTTGTAGACGCAGACGCAACTTACAGAACAGAACTCTTTTATTCTTGGGTCACATTTCCAGCAGTTGATGAGAACACAAGTACATTTCATCACTATACACCTGCAAACGTACCTAGACAATACAGAGTATATGTATATTTAGAAATACCTTTATAGTATCAAGAAAAGATTAATTGGCTTGATGGTGCCCTGCCCCACACAACTTTCCCTGTTAGGTTAGGTCCTCTAAGTAATGATGGTCCTACCTGGCCTTTACTGGCCACTTATACACCTCACTCGGCTGCAGCGAACCTAACGGTAACTGAAGTCCATCACCTATATGCTGAGCTGATGGCAATATACAGACGATCATTACAGTTTGTAATGCAAACATTAATTACGAACCCAGCACGTGCTGCACCAGCGTAACCGCATGCAGTATCTCCCGGTATCAATCCTGCAACTGTACATTCGATTATGGCTAAAGTGCCCTCCAAACGAGAAGAAACTCCATTTTGGTTAGCTCCAAAAATAAATGCACTGGAAGCAGTATTTCCCCATAAGCGACCTTGGGATAAACACAGAATATTAACAATGTGCTTGCGGTTTGGGATGGTTCACACAATAGATAACTGTAATACATGGGGCACGGTATTTGGCACTCTCTATACTACCACGCACGGTACACAGACACTTGCCTATTTACCGGACGTGTTGAAACAAATTCAAGATGAATATGTGTCTGCCCTGGATTTGGGGATGCAATTAATGGGCAGCTTTGCCATGGTATCATCAATTATTTTAAGTACCCTTCAAGGGAAAGCAGTAGCACTAGCGGTGCGGATGCGGCTACGGGACGTTCCTCTACAGGATCAAGAATGCGAGCTGCCAAAGATTATCGCAGAGACCTACTTCAGTATTGGTCGAGATAGTTTGGGGGTCAGACGAACAAAACCATAGTCCCTGGGTAAATCTAATAAAGATTTTACCAAGCAAGCTCCTGAGGGCAATAAGAAACGCTGGGATAAAAAACAACAGACTCCTAAAAAAGAAAGGGGAGAATCTCCACGTATAGAGACCCCGTAGAATAGATACAATCTTAGAAATAGGGATAATATAAAAACGCCTGACAGATATCAATATACTGATACACGCCAATCTCGTTCCTATAAGGACTCATCAGAAAAACGCAGTGAGAGAGGTGGGCGGTCAGAGCGAAAAACTGAGTACATGAAACCGAGACAGGAATCACAACGCTCAACAGAGGTTTCTTTTAAAAAGAAAGAGAAAGCTTCTCAACAAAAACGCCAATTTAAAAAGAAAAAGGCGGGATCGACATGCCACTCAAGAAGAGGGTTCTCTTGAAGAACAGGGAGTGGGCACTAGCGCTACTATGCAGCGTGGCAGAGGCCACAATAGTTCGCCGGAGTCCTCTAGAGCATCTGGAGGGTCAAAGCAACTGATGACTTCCTACAAGTGGAAACTGCAGACATGTGTGTTTCCGCACCTGACAGGGCGTACAAAGTAACGTTACAGTTAGAGGGAGACATTGAACGCACAATAGGCGCAATCTTTTGGGATCGCGTGGTAAACATATATGATATTTTGTTTGCCGAACAAGATTGACCACCTGAATTTGTCCATACCTGCTCTTATGGGAAAGATGTTATTAAATCTTCTTTCTCGCCCCTTGTTCCTGAGGAGCTCGCAGAATCCTACGCCATCAATTGGGCATTGGCACAGGCACCCTCGTTATATCGCAACCACGTAGGATGGGATAAAGACTCCCCCTACCATGTAATTCTGACTAAAAATCAACCTCAACCCCAGTATCCAATAAAACATGAAGCTAAAGCACCCATGAGGGAAATCCTCACACAACTGGAGTACCAGGGCATAATCGAACCCTGCGTCTCACCAATGAATAATCCTTTATTCCCAGTAGCTAACCGGACCATTCATACAGAATAGTCTCAGACTACAGACACTTAAACAGTCATACACGCACATATGCTATATAAAATTCACATAGCACACTACTTATGAACAACATAGTGCGCAAAAAATACAAAACAACTCTGGACATTTCCAGTGTTTTTTTCTGCCAAAATATTGCACCTGAGAGTAGAGATTTAACAAGCTTCAGCGCACTAGGCTCCTAAAACAAATGTGTTGTTTACCCCAGGGGTACAAGAACGGTCCCAGACTGTTCGCGGCTCATGTGACTTCAATCTTGCACAACATTAATCCTGAAGCATTGTTCTATGTAGATGATATCTATCTCACGGATGATTTATTACTGCAACATTTAAGACGGGTTTGCGGCAGTGTTGTGGGATTTGCAGAGTTTGGCTACAAATTCAATTAAAAAAAACAAAAATTGCCTTCCTTAGCGTCCTGTTTTTATGATATGAGCTATCAAGTGAAGGAAAGAGCCTAGAGCCACAATTCTTGGAAAAAAGGACTCAATTACAACCTCCAAATACCATTAAAAAAAAAATTCAATCCCTATTGGGTTTCCTAAATTTTGGCAGAACTTTCATTCCTGATTATGCATCACGCATAAAACCCTTAAATGATTTAATACGTCCTGACTTTACAAACAGACATGCTTGCAGCACAACACTTACATACGAGGGACAACAAAACACATTTGGTCATCAGAGTAATTGCTGGTGCCATTGGTTTCACCTATGTAACTTTTAATGAGGGTGAGACAGTCCTGATTGCATATAAATCACATTTGTACTCAGCAGCAGAACAACGCTTTGCTCTCACTTAGAAAAATCTCACTGCTGTACAGATGGCTGTCATTAAAGAAAGACCTCTGGCCCAAGGCAAACGCATTATTGTCATCTCTCCAATTCCAGCCCTTGAGGCTGTCACTAAAGCCAGCGTTCTAAACACAAAAGCACAACATCCATGTTGGATTCAATGGGCAATGTCTTTGACAGCCACTGATGTAGACTACATTTTTGACCCAAAATTACAAGCTTAAGAATTTTTGCAATATGAACCAGAATACCCAGTTCCAGCAAAAAAATTGCCTATTGATCAATATCAGAGAGTCATGTACACCAATGGCTCAGCAGAACCTGCAATTGGCACAAAGCATCAATACTCTGCTGCTTGCACAGTTGTAAGCGGCTACATGGAGGATAATACATTTTGTCCCCAGCATGCATTTACACAAACCCTAGGGGATTGCACAGCCCAACTAGCGGAGCTAAAGGCTCTGGTGATGGCACTGGAACCTACGGATCCTGAACAATTAACACTGATTGTTTGTGATTCGTAGTACTGTGTCCAGTCCTTCAATGAATACCTGCATTACTGGCTCCAGAATGGATTCAGAGATTCTAAAGGCAACACCATTAAACACAGACTTCTGTGGGGGGGAAAGTAGCGGATTTGAAGGAAATGCTACCAAATGTCTGTCATACATATACTTGAACACCAGTGCATTGTAATACATGTTGCTGGAAATACACTGGCTTATGAAGCCGCAAAGTCAGCAGTAGTTACGGCCACTGTTGCTGCAGTAATCCGCGTAGGTGTGAAACCGGCAAGGACATATGGGCTGCTGTTAAAGCTACGGCTCAAGATACGCCCTACCCAAAAGCATTTCCTGCTAAATATTCCTACTGAATGGGAGGCTGCCTAAATGCTGAGGTTAAGATACCTGGGGTTGGGGTTCTTGAAATTCTCAACAAAGACATAAGACCAGAGTTGATTAAAGAAGCGCCCATGCTGTGGTGGTGGCTACAATATCATTGTTACAAGCCCGTTATTGGTGGCCAGACCTATACAAGAGGCCAAGCAGTATGTCCTTTGTTGTGACATCTGCCAACAAATTAGTTTCCTCTGCTAAATGCCCACCGCAGACACCACTCCTTATTTCAAACAAACCATTACAATGTGTGTACTTGGACCATTGTGGTCCCCTAACACCGGATAGTGCATACAAATTCTTCTTAGTCACTGTTGACTCTTGCTCCAGATTTCTATGGGTGTGGCCACTCAGACTTTTATTAAAGATTTGTGAGTCTTTATCTGTACATATGCAGTTGCGGCTTTCCACTCGGAACCGGACCCTGCTTTCGCCTCAAGGGCATTCAGGGATGCCATGGCTTTGTTAGGGGTCCAACTCCAGTACTAGTCTCCATTTCATTCCGAGGCAAATACTTCAGTTGAGCGATTGAACTGTGACTTAAAGCAGTCCTTACCAGCCAGAGTCTTAGGAACGGGTTGTAGTTGGATTAACCACCTGTATTGGAGTTCAGAGAGCACTTAACAATCTGCCTAGAGTGTCCCTGTGGGTGTCGTCCTTCATATGAGTGTCTGTTTGGAACCTGAATGTATGTTCCAGATCTTGATGGTCCTGGCGTGGAGGCGGCAGAAACACCCTTTGACATAAATGAACGTGTCACTGTCTTACAGGAATTGAAACAATTTTGTGACGACAACGCTTCTGCCAGTGCTACCTCTGCAAGAATTAATGATGTACCTGTAATGCCTACAGGCTGGATTCCTAAAATTGGGGCTCCAGTGCGTGAACATTTTGCTGTGAAATGAGTTCGGTCCTTCGTATCGTGCACCAGTCCCAGTTTTGGGAATACACAGTACCAGAACTGTCATACTACCACCGATGGCTGGTGCTAAAAAAAAAAACGCTTTGTATCTTTCCACAATGTCAAGTTACACCATGTGGCCGATCCTGCACAGCAGACCAAAAGAAACAGCCAGCAGTTCCCGAATCACTCTCACTACTGGTCAAGAAGTTCCTTTACAAGTTGTAAGCAGCAACACTGACACCTCTCCGAGCTTGGGGAGGGTGGAAAATGATCTTGTATTAGTTCCACTGACATCAAATAATATTGAAATAACTGATCGATTTGACACAACTTTAACACAGACGGATGGCATCATTTATTCTGAACCATCATGGGAAACACCCACTCCACCTACAAATACGGCTCCAGCTTTTGAACGAACTGCTTCTGGATACTTTGCCGACATCAACGACAGTGTTTCGGACTCATTCGCCTCTTCTACACCTGAACTGTCAAAATCATGTAAGCTGATAAATTGGCTTAAAGCACATTATTTAATTTTTCCATGGAACTATCTGTGGTTTTCTTTGACTGTACTGGCTTTCCTACTATGGATTGGGTTTGTTATAACATTCTTTTCATTAATATATGGTCATTTTCTTCCTGAAAGATCGACAGTTGACCTGGTGGACGAGGTCCTAAAACCACATTTTTCTTCGCATAAGGTACGCAGAGACTTGTCTTTTGTGAACATTTCCGCTATACCAATTCCTGATGGGATTGTTTGGGATAAAGTAACGGTTGATATATACAGCCCCACAGAGGTCATTCAAATAACGTATGTGTTTAAACTTTCACTGAACAATGTTGAGTTGTTTCTGATGATTGGGCTGTGAAAACAGTTGACTTTATGATGACTGAATTGCAGTATTATACTGTATTTGAAAACGAAGATGTTTACCAATCTAAAGAGAATTATGGTAATAAGTTTTGCTATAATTTTTATGGGCACCATTTCATCCACAGAGCAAGTACCCCAAATACTGTTTTTAATTACACACAATGGGTACATTGTCCGACTCCACCACAAGGGAGTTCTAAAACATATTCTGAAAAGTTTACATATTTTTCTGGACACGATGTTACAAATGCTGAGTCTTATTATTTTAAATTGCCATCAATAGAAAATGGACGTATATTATTGACAAATACGAAATGCATTTATTCAGATTCCTTTGTTTCCCGGTTGGCAATAGAAGGCTATGAATACTGGCTGAAATCTATTGACTTAAAGGTGTCTGGGGAACTAAACATTGGCAAATACGGGGGGGGGTGGATGCTATTTTTTTTTTTTTAGAGCATGCCTGATACATGTTCAAATGATATTTTTAAATGACTTTGTATAACAAACAAGTTGTTTAGGCTTAGCAAAGATTAAGGAATCCCAGTACTCCCGCCCCTAAAAAATTTCATATCAATGCAACTGAAGATCAGCTCAATGAATGGGTCCAGAATGGCACGTTTAATGCTTCACTGTCATGCCCTGGCGGGTGGTTATTGTGGCCAATAGATACCAATGGGTGTCCTAAATGTTTTATAAACTCCACGGGGCGTTTTAGATAGGCCGGACCCTCGTTATATATTATCCGAACATGCGGGTATAGTAACAACATACAGTGTAGGAAAACTTTGCCAGCAATGGTTGAAGAGTTCCTCATTAGATGCGGTCAGACAACACCTCAGTCCCCTGTCTAATAACACTGATTTACCGGACTTTCTGTTAGGCCCCAGAAAACAGTGCAGAAAGCACTTCTTATATGAAGTATATAATGAAATTTGGAAGCATTCCCAACAAGAAGCTGCTGTCCGGTTAAGGAAAATAGACCAGGACAATTTACAGAATGCATTAGCTGTTGTAGGTAATGAGATTAATACCATGTCCGACCAGATATACACCCTAAATAACATTGTCTCTTCTGCTATAGGCATAATTCAAACTGATATGTCTTCCTTACACCATGGACAAAGTCAACTGAGGTCCATAGTGCAGTTGGGTTGGACACTTCAAACACCTAAGGCATGTCGCGTTCCCTGGCAACACGTTAGCGCAAGGAACATATTTTCTACATTTAATTTAACGCGAAAACAAAATCTAATGGCTAAGAAAGAAGCAACGTATGTCATGCTAAACATCGAAAAGTTAGAAAAGTTGCCTTTTACTGTGGCTGAAATACCATCTGCTGAATTGTTAATACACGGGGTCATCAATCTGCCTATTTCCACACTACAGTTCATGTCCTATTTAAACACATTCCGGTAGGCAGATATGAAAGGCTGGGAGATAGTTACATCCACGAGGTGTGGGAGCTGCCCTTCTCGTACAAATGTCTCAGTGGCATGAAATAGGTCTTTCTTAGCTGTAGTGAATGCAAGACTTCTGTCAGCCATTCAATGGTTTGTAAACCGCTGTCTTTGCATGGGGCGTGTAATGCTTCTGCAGCAAACTTGGCTTGTCATCTGAAGGGAGTTACAGTCCCCTTGATTAGACCTGCGTTCCTGGTGCTTTCAAACCGCAGCTGTGTTCTCCTCAATGGTGAAGACTGTTGTGGGATGCGAGCCGGAATATGTTATGTTGTTTCGGTCTCTAAGTTTGTTACATGCTGTGGAAATTTACTTTTTCCTCCTACTAAACTAAAAGAGGTTGCTGACATCTGGCTCCTTATTGCTACTTCTAGTGTGAATTTTGACAAGTTGAGCAGACTCAAGGCTTTATTGTTTCAAACACATGTGGCCCTTACATCTACACGCGAAACGTACGCACCTCAAGGGGCAAGGTTGTCAGCAGAGATACAGTCCCTTTTAAGTACTAACTTTCCGAGACACTTTGGTGAACTCGTGGGACGAATATTTAATGCATCCAGTACTACTGGAATCGCAAATTTCTTTAAGGCTGTTGGTTCTGGTTTCATTCACACCTTCTCCTCCATATTTGGTTTAATACCATCAGCCATCCACTCAATATTCTCCATTATTTTCAGGGGATTTCCAATAACTTTGTTATAATATTTGGCTTTCTGCTATTGCTACTTTTCATGCTCAATGGCAGTCCCGCCGCAACAAGGAGGAATGACAGCGCCCCCCATCAGCGCAGCATGATGCAGTACTTTAGAGCAACACTCCTGGAGGAATTGGAGTGTTACTGGTCTCTGTCATTCAGACCGATTTTGCATTGTGTACAGCCCCTGTTTCGATGCCTCTGGTGCTTATTCGAATATGCAATGGAAGTTTGTCTTTCCACGCAGTGCTTGCTTTCATTGGACGCTGATCTGTTGATGTTATAGCTGAGAAGAGTTCATTACCGGACATATGCATTGAGGGTAAGTTTGCTACGGGAAGCTGTTTGAGTTGCCATTCCTGGAGGATTCGGCTCTGAACTCTTTACTAGGCACACCACGGAATGCTGCTGCCTTGGCTGAGGCTATGGAACACAACTTCTCCTTGGTCCTTCTCGGCGATGCCTTTCCAGCTTTAATACCTGCCGAAGTGGAAGATCTCCTGTCTTCAATTGTCCCAGACTCAATTAGCAACTTCCAAAATGACTATGACTCTTGAAATTCGGCCTTTGTCCGCCACACGTTAACATTTTAAAATGTCCTTTTATATATGCTCAAGTGTCCTTTTAACTTATCATTATTGACATTTTTTATGTATATTTAAGGTTGAGTTTTAGTAGCTTTTATACATATTTAGACTTTGAACCACTGTCAACCTTTAAGGGGAGGGTGTTGAGTAGCGATTTTAGTTATAGCTCAGTGCACGTTATTTTAGCACACTAGGCCTGCCACTGTGCACTTTAACCCAGATATATTTTATTCAGCTTTGTTTATTATTTTAACAATAGCCAATTTTGCGGTCTTGTTTTATTTCTCTCTTTCTAGCTGTTCTTGCTTAGGCCAGCACCATGTTCTCAAACAAGACATTCTTGTTCACTCTGTGCTTCTTTCAAGGCTGCAGTAAGATAGGTTGCCAGTGAACGTGGTAAAAGTTTTGTCTCTGGTATTCATAGAAAAACACACATCCTTACGTAGGGACATTTTCTCAGAACATCAGTTGTTTTATTATATAAACACTTCCCTGTCCCTTACATGCCAGAGGGAGATTCCAGCTAGAGGACCACAACTGTATGGTGATTGCTGAATGCTTCCCCTACCGCTGCTTATGCAGACTTCAGACCTTTGCTCAGGTATGGGGGATTATGTGTTCCCAGGGGAATTAGGCAGAATTAGAGCCTAACATTATGTGCTCTATTGTAGCCTAGGTAGGAATTAGTCTATTGACTAGTGACAATATGGTAGCGTAATTTCTATGCTTCACTCTCCTTGTCATAATTCTAATCTTGTCAGGCTGTATCATCCTGGTTATTGCAGTACATGCTTTGCTATCTAAGATGCAATTGCTTCATTAAAACCTTATTGAAACATATACTGTCTCTGTTTGTGATTGTGTATGTGAGACTAATGTAACTGAGAGAAACGGATGAGACCAGAGTGACCACGATTTCCCTGAGAAATCAGTTGTCATAGGCTCGTTTGCCCAATCATCCCTGCCCTAGGGTAGAGATGAGGCACTGCTAGTTAGCTGGAGCAAAACCCAGATTAGGACAACAGGTTTCACCTGTAGTGGGATAAGACTCATTCTCCCTCACCTCAGGCGATTCTGTGGCTCAAACCCAGAAGTCTCATTAGAATAATGAGAGCCTCCGCAACAAGATATTTATTTTATGCAGAACACTGTGCAGCACCATCATTACTGGCTATTGCCAGAAGGTTGAAGATCAACCTGCTAATAGATCTTAGAAGTCCCCTACAGCTGCTCCCTTTTAGGAAGAGACTAAAATTATTTGATCAAACATGATCTTTCATCAGTCAGTGGATAGTCTCCTATTATGTCTTTTCTGGCTTTTAACTGTGTTTCTGTTTTGTATTGCCACCGGACTACTTCAGACGTCTAAACTAAGTATTATTTGAAGAGCAGCACTGTTGTATGCAGTTATTACCCTTCAATGATTGATGCTCTGCTCTCTAAATAGTTCAGTATTCAGGAGTCTCCTGAAACAAAGACTTTTGGGTTTTGTCCAGAGATGTGGGTTCTGGTTGTTACTCCGTCTGTGGCACTGTAATAAAACGTTTTTGTCTCAACAGCTTGCTCATTGATCATGTTGGTGTATGATGAATGTATAAAGATGTTCTAGTTTCAGGAGGTAGTCATACGTTCTTCCTATTTGTTGCATTGTCCATGATTTCGTCCATAGAACCCACCAATAGCCATTGATGTAACTTCAGGTTTGAGAGATTCGTTTGTTAAGTTGGTCTGTTGATATTTATTGAGGGTGAGAAGAATGTCCTATCCCATTTTCACAGCTGATGATTCTGTACCTTTTCTTTAAATTGAAGTCCCAGTGAAGATCATTCCAGGTGTAATTTTCTTCAACATGTTCTATCACTTGTTTGGTTACCCCTCCGTCCTGGTCTTTGATGAGTAAGATGTTAGAAATAGGTTGATTGTTAACCACAGATAAGATGTCCATTGTCTGCTTCTTCAAGACAGAGCAATGTTCACCTTTTTAGTGAACTATGAGTAGAACTCTTTATCAGATTTTTGTTTGTCATGTTCTTAACTTCAGCTGAGAGCGTTGTGAGGGACCGCTTCTTGCATGTTGCTGAGCACAGTTCCATTGTCAACATGGAGGCTTTAGTTTTCTTGTGTTTGATAGTATTGGTTGAGGATTGAAATATAGGCGTGTGGGTAAGAGTCTGTGGTGAAGGCTCTGTGGTGTTTGTAATGAACACACAGGGATTGGGGAAAAAAATGGGCTTGGGGAATTCCGACAGGATTTTTTACTGTATATTTGATTTTTCACAATCAGTGGTTTAAGGATCTACTTTGTTTCTGGCTTCATTAATGTGCAGTAAGACTTTTATGATGCGTTTATGGTATCCATGCCTGTGTCTCTTAATTGAGTTTGGTAGGCTACAGACAGAGATTTGTGTTAATGATGTTCCAGGTTGCAACTCTTCCTTTTCAATGTAGTTTGCACTCCGTGCCATCATTTGCCTGCACGTTTGTTACTGAGCAGCTCTATTCATGGGCAAACGAGCAGCAGCTTGTCGAGAATCTACTTTGCTGTGGAGATGTGACAGTGCCTCGGGGGCCGAGATGTTGTGTAGTTTCATACCACACTGGATAATAGAAATGGATATTAAAAAAGGTTTTGTATGATTAATTATACAACATAGGTCTTGACATTTTAGGAGTTAATGCAGTATAACAAACGAGATGCACTTAATTCTGCTCATCCGCTTGCAAACTGTCCATTTTATTAAGCCTGGAATACGTTCATTATGATTACCTCTGTCACACCAGTTGGACATTGAGCAACTGGTTCGAAAGTCTTGATGTTAAAGTTTAGGGAATGTGTTTATAACTTAATTTTCTTTCATTTAACAGGAAGTTAAATTTGAAGTACGCATTGAATACCACTAACGAAATGTTTGTACCACATTCGCATGCGTTCATAGATCTGAACAGAGATTTTACTGCTGGTGAGTTATTTTCTTTTTAATGGTGTAGTATTGAGCAATCCTTCCACAGTGTTTTCTTTTAGTGTAACTTTCTATGTTGCTGTATATGTGTTTTCTGAAAATAAAAGTGCAATGATAAGTATAGTACTTATATGTGAAAAGAAAAGCCTGCTCCTGAAAATATTTTTTTTTCATATGTGTGTGTTCGGGGAAGAGATACTTGATCATGAACATGGCATGGTCTTTCGAGTTAGGCTTGTCCTCTAAGGAACTTGTTGCGTTCAGTTCGTCATTAATAATCATGAGGCACACTGAAATCAAAAGTACCATAAATTTGCTACATCGCAAATCTTTTGTTTCCAGAGTTAGCAACATCCAAGGATAAAAAAAAAAAACACAGCTGAAGAAGTAATATGTTATAATTTATTAAAGAGAATAAATATATTAATACAAGTGAGTGATTTAGGACTGAATTGTTTTTTTAACACAGTAATCCATCTACTGCAGCCTTCTCGTTGTTCAAACCATTCCCTTGTGCTAATTTAACTACTTTAGTAGGACGTGCTTTTGGACTTCACTCACCTGGGGGCTAAAAACAGCTGAGCAGCGGAGGCAAAGGGCAGGAGCCCTTTAAATATCTCTATAGCTCTCCCGCTCGCGGGATCGCCGGATGTGCTTTTGGACTTCACTCACCTGGGGGCTAAAAACAGCTGAGCAGCGGAGGCAAAGGGCAGGAGCCCTTTAAATATCTCTATAGAGCTCCCGCTCGCGGGATCGCGGGACGCGCTTTTGGACTTCACTCACCTGGGGGCTAAAAACAGCTGAGCAGTGGAGGCAAAGGGCAGGAGCCCTTTAAATATCTCTATAGCGCTCGGGATCGCGGGACGCGCTTTTGGACTTCACTCACCTGGGGGCTGAAATCAGCTGAGCAGCGGAGGCAAAGGGCAGGAGCCCTTTAAATATCTCTATAGCGCTCCCGCTCGCGGGATCGCGGGACGCGCTTTTGGACTTCACTCACCTGGGGGCTAAAAACAGCTGAGCAGCGGAGACAAAGGGCAGGAGCCCTTTAAATATCTCTATAGCGCTCCCGCTCGCCCCCATTGCCAGCATGTGCAGCAGGTTCTATAGATGATCAGTGTCCTGATCAACAGCCCATGCCCTTTCTCAGAAGTAATACTCCTCTTCTCTCTAATGTCCCCTTTAAATGGGACACCACCAAAGCTTCCCGCCACAATTCTAATCTAATTAATAACAACTACATATATATGTGCAACGTCCCACTTTTGCCTCCAAACAAGCGAGAAGATAAAGCTTCACTAGCCAACAAGGTCTCGCATTGGTTGAGACATGTCAGGGGCTGTGTTTCAATCATCCATGACGATATTTTATCTGTCGAACGATTCAATGGCTCTTCTGGTCTTCCTGGTCGCAGTGACTCCATAAGACTCAATCTTAAAAATTCCCATTTGGTAGCAGGCCTTTTAGATATGGAAGCGCGGACTACAAGCAGGAAGCCCTCAGCAATTTTTCTTTCAGTTAGCTGCCCTACTGTCAGTCTCATGCAGCCGAATTCTTCCATCCGAACAGTTAATTTGGTCCCGAACCACTCTATAAATACTCAAGATCTAAGACCACTAGGCCACCAGGCTCAGAGAGATCCACTATCCGATCTGGTTCCTATGAACAGCTTTGGTCTTGTTCCAAGGGCCCAAACAGTACACGATCCCGATTTTCAGGGGGCTACCTCGGACATTGACTGACTATGTTTCACCAACCCTTGCACTTCCATTTTTAGTTCAGACTCAGCGGCTACTGACTTTCCATCTAATCCATTCAGTCCGGGCGTTGTTCTTCCATTGGATCTACAACCTGAAACTTTTAACAAAGTCACAAATTCATCTAAGGCGAATCCTGCTGACAGCCATTTTCCAGTCTACACTATTACGAACTTAAGCGATTCTATCCCCCAGGACACAGCAAAACATCTGTCCTGGAATGTGGCTGGCATTAATGGCAAACTCGTTGACACTGAGTGGGGGGCATTTGTCGAAGATTTCAATGTCTGTATGTTTCAGGAAACATGGGCAACACACTGTACGTACAAACAAGGGTTTAGTTCCTTTTTTAAACCTGCTAAGCCATCTCCAGCAGGTAGGGCGGCAGGTGGTTTAATTACTTGGGTAAAATCTACAAAGGTGAGAGGTATAAAGGAGATATATGTGGATTCTTATGACATTTTGGCTGTTGCCATCCACCCTGTCTCAGGCTCTCCTGTCCTTTGTATAAACATCTACAGTAGGCCGGGACCTTCCAACCACCGCTCTACCACTATCGAGCTATTGAATACCTTAATCCCAGACCTCCGTCTTAAATACCATATCATAATAGCAGGAGACTTTAATGTTCAACTTGAACTTAATGCAGACCACATAGAGGTCATGCAGCTTGAAGATAGTGTATGGAACATCCCTTCCTTTTTGATCCATCATTCCATCCAGCGAAATCCATATAAATCGTGTGCCAGGGCTACACAGATCATAGACCTTATGATATCCCACGGCCTCCCTTTTGGTAATGGCCGTTTCCCAGCTGACACTCCTGCCAGACCAACTTTTTTTAGGGGCTCATACAGTAATAAATTGGATTATATTTTTTCGATTTAAGAGCTTGGCACAATATACTAGATGTGGAAGTGGGCAACCCACACACTAGTGATCATGCACCTCTCCAGATTACGTATAAGAGACCTCTCTTAGCAGGAGCTGTACTCCCTCCTGTTTCTTCTACTGCTATGGAGTTGTCTAGTAATAGGCGTACGGTCAGATGGGACTCCTTTGTGCAATCAAATAAGCTTCGAGGAAAATTGTGTGCCTTAACCTCTTCCCATCAGTTATTTGACGATAACCTTACTCTTGCTCCTACCGAAGTACTGCCTCTCCACATGGACCTCTTTGCTACTTTGAAAGAGTTGTTTATTAAATGTCCCAGGCCACCGACTAACTCCTGTACCCAACCTCACTCTAAATGGTTTAACAAGAGGTGTAGGGAGGCTAAAAATACTTTGGTCAATGTGTTAAGGACAAAGGATAGACCAGGTATTATTAATGCTAGACGCCATTATGCCTCTACATGTAACAAAAGCAAACTTGAGTATGAAGAGGGGCTCTGGAGCAATCTACTTGAGGCAGCCACAGTCCACGACTCCAAACGGTTCTGGCTTCTGGTTTCTTGCAGCGATCAGAACCGAGTACCTTATCTGGAGTCTCATATTTCTCCTGACACTTGGCTCTCTTATTTCAAAGAACTGTATGGCCCTCCTCTGGCCAGTCATATTCCTGACATAACCCTGGGGGAGTCAACAACTCTGGGTGAGCCCACGCCCGCCTTGCCTCCCTTTTTACTGAATGAAACTGTGCTGGCCATCTCTGCTCAGAAAGCAGCAAAAGCCCCTGGGTCGGATGGGATTCCCTCTGACATGTTTAAAGTGGACCAGAACATCTGGGGTCCATATATTAATAGGCTCTCTAATGCCATTTTGACTACCAGAATTTATCCTGATTCATGGAAAGAGGCAATTATTGTGCCCATACACAAGAAAGGAGAGAAGAACATCCCGGGAAATTACAGACCTATCAGCCTCCTCGACAACCTTCAAAAAATATTTTGCCATCAGTTGTTGAGCAGGCTGAACAAATGGACAGTAGAAAATCAAATCCTAAATCACCTTCAAGCGGGTTTCAGAGAAAAAACTAGCACAATAGATCAGATATTCCGTTTTATCTCTATCAAATGGAAAGTTGTCGATGTAGACTTAGGTCATCTATATGTAGCATTCGTTGACCTAAAATCGGCCTTTGATCTAGTACCCCGCCACAAACTGTGGGAAGTCTTGTCCAAAATAGGAGTCCCTTGCTCTATTTTAAACATTATCTGAGATCTTTATACTGGCAATTATGGAAGAATCAGATGGGGCTGCCAAGGTGAATTAACTGAAAAATGTCTTACTGCTCGTGGTGTAAGACAAGGCTGCGTGCTCGCCCCTACTTTATTCCTCCTCTTCATAAACGCATGTATTCCTTATCTCATGGAGTGTTCCAACGACGCCCCCAAATTAGGAGGGCACCCTGCTGATATCCCAAACAGCCACAGGCCTCTCAACTCTGCTTTCGAGGTTCATGGATTTTTGTAATGACCATGGCCTCGAAATTAATCGATCAAAAACTAAGTGTTTGGGGACAAAAAAGGCAGGATGCGACGACCTATTTATTTAGAGGGGGCTGCGCTGGAAAGAGTCAGCGACTTTGACTACCTAGGCTTGAAATTAGAAGACTCGCATAAGTGGCACTGTCATATCCAGAAGGCCACCCTTCGATTGAACCAGCGAGCGAGTGGCATTATAAGATTCGCAGCTAGATCTCCTAGCTTTGCCATGACGCCCGCTGTTGAAATCTATAAATTACAAGCAAGGGGGGGGGGCCATTTATGGAGCCGAACTGTGGGGCCACTGTAGCTTAGATGATCTGACAAAGGTGGAAAACTCCTTCTTAAGGTCATTGCTAAGAGTTCCTTCCAGCACCCCAATGCTCCCAATACGAATGGACTTAAACCTGCCCCCCATCAGCCAGATCGTCGCACTTAGGCCCCTGTTATATTGGATTCGTTTATGGTCATTAGATTCTCTCGCCCCCTATAGATGTGGGCTAGCTAATTTGATGGCCAACAACACCAGTCCAAGAATTAAGTGGTGTGTATACGTAGAACGGACCTTCTCACTACTTGGCTTGGGCTCTTATTGGAAGGACCCGCTATCTATCCCAAAAAATGCAACACAGATATTAAAGGATGCATTTTGGCTTTATGTCCAACTTTCACAATTGTCTGCTGTCTCGCCATCTTCCATGACGGGCAATTTCCTACAATTCAAATGCCACTATGAATTTGTACAATATATGGACATAGGGGGTCATTCTGACCCTGGCGGCCGGTGGCCGGCAGGGCCACCGACCACGGGAGCACCGCCAACAGGCTGGCGGTGCTCCAATGAGCATTCTGACCGCGGCGGTTCAGCCGCGGTCAGAAGCGGAAAGTCAGCGGTCTCCCGCTGACTTTCCGCTGCTCGTTTGAATCCTCCATGGCTGCGGAGCGCGCTCCGCAGCCATGAGGATTCTGACCCCCCCTACCGCCATCCTGTTCATGGCGGGAAAGCCGCCATGAACAGGATGGCGGTAGGGGGGGTTGCGGGGCCCCTGGGGTCCCCTGCCGTGCCCATGCCAATGGCATGGGCACGGCAGGGGCCCCCGTAAGAGGGCCCCGCAAGGTATTTCAGTGTCTGCCTTGCAGACACTGAAATACGCGACGGGTGCCACTGCACCCGTCGCACCTTCCCACTCCGCCGGCTCGATTACGAGCCGGCATCCTCGTGGGAAGGGAGTTTTTCCCTGGGCTGGCGGGCGGTCTTTTGGAGACCGCCCGCCAGCCCAGGGAAAAACTCATAATACCCTCCGCGGTCTTCTGACCGCGGAGCGGTATAATGGGGGCGGAATTCTGGCGGGCGGCCTCCGCCGCCCGCCAGAATTAGAATCACCCCCATAGTCTCTTCTCTGTATGCACGTGCATTATATATTAGATTTAGGGTAGGCTCTCTTCCTCTGCGTACCCTTACATATAAATGGTCTAACTCTAGCTGCACTTCTAAGATGTGTCCCATGGGCTGTGCCAGAGAAGAATCTATAATTCACATCCTTTTCCAATGCCCCGCATACAACAAACAAAGAGTCCGCTGGATTATTCCTTTATGTAGGAAAATGGGTTTTAAAAACTGCTCACTGGCTCTGAGAATTTTTAAATCTGACTCATCTGTTTTAGTGGCTTGCTGCCTGGCAAAATATTTAGATTCAATCTGGCACATTAGACTGAATGCGCTCAAAAAAATAGAGGGAAAGCTAACAACGGATGTGGGGAGCAGTCATTGATAAACCTATTTTTGTATGCACTTTTTATCTTACATTGCCTAGATGCATCTCCCCTTCTCTTTTTTTATTTGTTTTGTTTAGATACTCTTACACTTTTAAATAGTAATGTTTTATTCTATTTGATATGTTTGGCCAGGTCTGTATTTGATTTTTAATACCTACTATGTATTTTTATGCTAATCTATAATATGGTGTGATTTTTCCAGTAGGGAAATGCTTATGTCCAAACACTTTTTTAATCTTTTATGACTAAAACTGTCTTTTATGTAGTTTGCTGTTCTTTTTTTTAACTATGAAATTGTTAAATGTGATGTGCTTTTATGGTATTTATATTTACCGAAATAAAGCTAATGAATGAATGAACTACTTTTATCTTTCAGTATGCGCCGCATCCACATTGCGTTTGTTCAAAATATGCACTCTGAGTTTAATTTTATATTTCTATTTGTCAGTTTTCTAGTATGAGAAATGCTCAAAGTGTCCAAAGTAAATTTTAGAATTCCACCCCAGTTTTTTTCTTATGTATATGTAGCTCTTTTCTAGATTTTGAACTACAGCACTAGCTCTTTCCTTTTATCTAAACATGCTTTCAGAATTACATTGATGGAGATTTCTCTTTGATTCACCATTGTTTGAACCATACACTCACATCATATTTTTTATTCTCATTTACAAGTGTTTTTTTAGAAAATCAGTAGTCTCTAAGAATGAGAGACATACCACGTTTCAGCTACACAGTGGGAGTTGATCTGATAAACATAGTTTTCTTGCAAAATCGAACTAGGCTTAATAATGAATAGTTTGCATCTAGAAAATGAGCTGTGCTTTACCATCCAAAGATATTGCATTCAAAGCTATCACTTGCACAAAAATGTTATGTAAAGAATGCCTCTTATCTACCTATTGCACCCATGAGTGTGTGCCTGAGATTGTAAAATGTAGCAATACACATAGATTTGTGTAATGAAACTTTCACAACCTCAATATGGGCATGAAAATAATTTACTAATTACGATTACCACTGTAAATCGCTCGTAACCCTTACATAAATTCGTGACATTTGAGAGCATATGCTCTCGTCCCCGCGTAGGAATTGACAACCCCTTGATAAAGAAGTGTTGTTTTACTCTCTACCAGTTTTCCTTTAACCTTAAAAAACATGTCTGGCCCTTGTGATTCTTGCAGTAGAGCATGTCAAGTAAAGCAGTATCCGCGCAAACATTAGATGAAGCCTTTACACTGTGAAATGAAGTAATTGAAATGTGTATTAACCTATAGGTTGAATTTGGAAAATGTCAGTGGAAAGTTAAAAAGAATCCCAAAGCAGCAGCATGTAAATCTGTTATTTTTCCTACATCTGGTAGCTCCAAGGTACCAATTATTTATTCATTATGGTATTTATCAGCACAGTTGTAACCATGACTCATAAGACCCCTTTGTATTTGCAACAGCTTGACACTTTTCTTAAGGTTATTCTCCTGTATGGCCAAACAAAAGAGCTCTCCGATGTTTTGCACCAATCACATGTGATTAACTTTAAGTAAAGGCATGGAAACAATTCTTCTGTATGGATTAATCCTAGCCATCCAGTGAAGGTAGGTCAAACTGTCTGATTCCTCATACTCAAGAGTGTCAAGGTAACCATCACCAACAAGCCATTAAAGATTAGATGTTTATTTAGTGTCATCTGCACAACCTCAGAGATTAGACACGAGGGAGTTTGAAACCTTAGAAATTGCTACAGGTACTGCAAGCCTTGGGTTCAGGACTATACTAAGTTGTCACTGTCTAGTTCAGTGGTTCCCAACCTGTGGTCTGGGGACCCATGGGAGTCTGAGAAGCCTCCTCAGGGGGTCCACGACTGCTCAGAAAATGAAATTATATTAATAGATTAGGTCCCCAGCTTTGAGTAATGATTCAGTGGGATTCCCCGGGTTCCAGTAGTGATAAAGTGGGGGTCCACAGATGTCAAAAGGCTGGGAACCATTGGTCTAGTTAGTTCAGGAATACATTGTAGATATTTAAACTTTGTCACCAAAGAAATGAAGAATTATTTTTTTAAAATCTTTACTTTTTGACCCATTAGCGACTTTCATTCCCTCTCAGTGTAAAAAAACATTATTATGGATGGTGGAAGCTAAATTGTCATCATGCTACGCTTTTTCTTAATTTCAAAGCTTTTTCTTATTTTAGTAAAAAGAATATTTAATTCTCGACAGTACAGAAACTTTCGAGTCACGGTCCTAAATGACTTTTGTGTTTGACGATTATATAACAGAGCATATAGCTGACCTTGAAGTGTGGCATCTTGACCCAGTTTATAGTGGTCGTGCCTTACCAGGTGAAGAATCCCTGTTCAACAAGCTGTCAGTCTAGTCATGCAGTGTGGTGGGCCTACTGGCTAAAGACTAAGAAATGATCGGGATGAGTTTGTCACCAACTACTCAGTCTGCTCTTTCCAAAAAATAGTGCTGCAAAGTCCAACCTAAAAACCAAGGTGCATCTTCAAACATAGAACCAAAAAGAAATAGATGACAACTGCATAAAGGGACATAAAAATAGATGCGAAAGGCGGAGTCATTAGGTGTAGAGCTAAAAGAAATTGCTCTCCCAGAGGGGAAAAAAGTGGCATACCTGTAATGAGCATAATAGGCTGGCAGCATATCGTATAGAGTCTCCTACAACTGCAAAACTCAAGGTTTGTCTAAGCGTGGATCCCCTTAGTCAATGAGACCTGCTAAGCGAGATGATTAATGCTAATTTAAAAACACATCATTTTAACTTTGATGTTATTTGTGAAGATGACAGACCATTTCGTATGTCCCAATCCTTCTTTACCCCTCATAGTCACGTGCTGCCACAGGGTTGCTATTGCTTCCTTGATTAGTAGCTTTTGGTCTGTTAGTATATAAAGAGATTCAGGTCTGATAATGTTGTCGAACTGTCACTGACTTATAATATAAAATAAGCCATATTGACTACGTTTTGATCAGTGTGAAAATTATGTATAGTTTTTTAATGTGGGATCTTGACTCGCATGAAGAGTGGCCATAATCCCATAGGGCTAATCCTGAACCTTCTTGAAAATGAAATGGTGGGTACAATCCTCTTTAATAAAAAAATAAAACAAGCATTTACAATGCAACGGGTCTCGCGTTTGCTCATGTTAGAGCTGATCGGGTTGTAAATTCCTAACCCGACTTTTCACCTATCGGGCAAAAGTGCATTTATGTACATAACCCGAAAAAGTGAAATTAACTATGTAAAGTGCTCGACTTCTGCCAAGCGAGATCGCGCTCGTAAATTAGAGAAAAAGAAGTCCACGAGCCAGATGGAAAACCGCCTCGCATGTTTTCTGTACTTGGTCGCTGCGCTCGAGGAGGGCTAGCCACTGGAAAAGGCATGACGTATGCGTGCCTTGGACTAATGAAAGCAAGCAGATTTTATTAGGCAATCCCACGAACCAATAAAAAACACTTACGTGAAGTTGACAGGGCTCCGAGCCCTTTTCTAAATACTAAAGCATCTTGCTGCGATACGCATGCACGAGCGCATGCAACACAGGCTCGACCCGAAAAAGATGGTGCTCATGATGGGTGCAGACATCTAAAAAGCAATGTGCCTATAGCACTCTAACAATGTGATCTCTATTCATCTGTGTAGCATAGTTTGAATATGGAAATCCTAAATAACCTCACATTCGTACAACATCCATTTAATGCCACCCTCCAACTTGTAATGAAGATTGTTTGAAGAATATAAGGTTGTCTGTGAGTTAGCCATTCAAGGCAACAAACACCAAAGGTATTACTTAATTTACATTGTTCAACAAAAATATAATTTGTTAAATATTGTCTTCCGTATGCAGTTGTAAATCCATTTACAACAGTATATCCTGTCTGGATTATGACGGCTGCTTTCCGAAATTGTAATGTCATAAAGAAGATGTGGCATAAGGAGGACAAATGTCAACAAAATACCACAAATTGCTTGCATTATTATGATAAGGCTATGCAGAGGAGTGAGTCTGATGGTGTAGTTAAATACACCAAAATGTGACTGGCTCATACCTCTGCTATTTTGCTGCTATAGATGACCGAAGCAGCAATATGGCTCATCCCTAATATTGTGAGGTTATTTTAGCATTTATGTAGGCACATATATTTTAGTTTGGGTCTGAGGCCTGTGCCCTCTCACTGAGTCACTTACCATTTTATTCTTATTATTTTAGCAAGGCTTCATTTTAGAGGTGATGTTTTATTATTTTTATCAGTTGCTCTTCCATGCAGAGTTTGTTATTCATTTCTTTGGGCGACGTTTTCATCCTGTGCTCACTCCAGGGCTGCGCACAAGTGTTTATCGGTCATTGCCAGTACAGAGAGCACAATGTCTCCCATACAGAGGCAAATATGTGTCATGTCAGGGCAGTTCTCAGAACAACAAGATGTTTTACTATAAAACAGTATGCTTCCCTCCAACTTAGATTCAGCCAGCTTGACATTTTATGCTGCACGTCTTCGCAGTTTCTGCTGAAACTCTGCGCTTCCTCTTTGTGTACGTGGGGGGGGGGGACTCCCAGTAGACTAACAGACCTCTTGGTTACCTCTGAACACAGGAATGAGGATTGGGTTTCCTTCCAGGGGCTGGATGGGTGGGTTAGGGCTAGCACTTCTATCTGCTCTCATGTAGAAGGGATATTCGATACACTATTGTGACATTATGATGGGACTCTTCCTGTGTTTCACTTTCCCTGGTCACTGCTGTAATAGTTTTGTGTTTCATTATCCTCATAATCACAATTTATGCTTTTTTACATAGAACGCAGTTGCTTCAATAAATGTTTTGAAACACATCCTGCTTCTGTTTATCTTTGCATGTATGAGACGTATGTAACTGAGAGAAAGGGGTCAAATCTGTTCCACCATGACTTCCCAGCAGAGTATTAGTATCATGTGATAGGCTGCCACAAATCACTTTTATCTCTGGTACTTGTGAGGTGATGCTAGCTTGCCGGAAGGGTTAGGCCAACAGCTGTCACATGGTGTGGGATCAGACGTGGTCCACCATCCTTGGTAGTGCTGCCACCTGAACTCCAGCAGTCTTATTACTACAGCAGGAGTCCTACGACAGTAATAAGTATTTTACATTTGCAGAGCCATGTTACTGCCCTAGCTAATGAACGAGGCACATGAGTGTCCTAATAATTCTAGCGTTTAAAATGTGTCTGTTTCCTGTCACATGCATGCAGTGACAACGTGAGTAAATCTCATGAAGTGTTGGCTGACTGCTTTTTTGCACAGAATGGATTATTTAAATATTTCTGAGTATTTGATTGTAATTGAAAATGTGAAAAGACAGCAATGACTTATCAAACATTTTTGATGTTTGTAACTATTTACAGAACATTGAAAGAAATTGTAAGCAAGAGTTGGGTGCCTTCTCTAAAACAAAGTTTAACTTTAAGTAACAATGACCAAATGAGGCATAGTCGGAGAAACTACAAAGCTGTTCCTGTAGCACCCCAATGAGTGTAGTTTCATCCCCACATTGATCAACGTTTTCGTTAATTTCATCAGCCAGTGTCTCTTAAACATCAAGGCACATCCTGCAAAACTGTACGACTCAACAGTACTGGTTCGTATTATTCACAAAGACCACCATGATAGTGGATACCACTTAAGACTTTAGGGGCCAGATGTAGCAAAGCTTTTTACCCATTCTGTGTCTATGGGAAAAAGTGTTTGTACATATGGCCCTAAATCTCTAGTTGCGTGTTTGGTATTTCCTGCAAACCTGAGGTCCTAGTGGTAAGTCCTCAAACTACTACATTTATAAATGTGAAAATCAGAAAAAGAGGCCGTTTATCTTTCTCTTTACTCAAAAGCTATTTGAATTTCCTTGGGATACCATTCTTCTACATTTCTGACTTGCAATAGTGGCTGCTGGAAAGCGAGTCCAAAATGATCCACAGATAGGAAGCTTTATGCACATTAAGGAAATGGTGCAGGGGCTAGTATTATAAGCAACACTAGAGGCCTTAGCCTGGCTTATTTAAATGGGCCTTACCATTTATAAGAATGTGATAGTGTTCAAAGAGTTACGGTGTCTCCCTATAGTTATGCTTTCAATGGCTCTGCAAGTGGGTCTAGCCATAGGAGGCATTGTCAAATGTTATGTTTTTTCATCTGGTTGCGGCCACTAGAAGAGGTGCAGCGCCACTGGATCGTACTATATCATGTACTCACTCATGACCAGGGAGGGCAGGGCACCCTTGATTCATCACTGTAAGTGTAGAGTGTAAGTTATTGGTGGAGGAATACCCTTCAACATCCCAACCTGGTGACTAAAGCTTCTTTGACTCGTTTCAAGTGCTTAACCAGTCCACGTTGCAACCCCATCTTTAGAAGGTAGATGTGAGAACCATGATAGCATATTATTTCCAAGAGCGATCCATTGCTGGCAAATAGCAATATGTTCTTGTCTACTTTTCGTTTAATTAAAGAACAATATCTTCATATAATTGAACCTCCCCTGACAGATACAATATTTTATTTTATATTATATTATGTTTGGAGTGTGCCCCACATTTGAAGTTACCATAAAATACACACGCCATGAATTACAGCACTAAAGTGTCCCTCAAAACTGGTAGCCAATCCGGTTGTCATTTCTAATTTTTGTACCCACTATTTAAGTACTTGCGTTGAATAAAATGGATTTTGATAAACTTTAGAGGCAGTATATTAACCCTGCTCTTGCCTTTTGTAGTTCTACTGATTACCCGCCCTCCTCTTTTCGCATTACATATTCGAAATCTATTTAGGGAGCACAAAGGAAGCAATTAAAACACTTAGCCCCGAGTTCAGACGGGCTGTAATAGTAAAATAAATGGCAAATGATTCTGCTTTAGAGGCAGCAGGTAGAGTTTGCGTTTTGAATCGCCTATATAGCATGAATGTGAATCCACTTTACATCAAACAATCTGACAAATCAACTTCAGCCTAAAATGACAGGGTGAACTGAGTATTGGACCCACTTGAGCCAATTGTGCTTTTTGCACCAGGAAGATGAGAAGCTGGTGTCTAGCCAGGGCGATGGGGCACACCCATCAATCCTTGCAAAATCGGAGACTACGATTTGTCACACCGTCGACATATGCTGATTTGCTTTTGATTATATTAAACTTGCAGTGAACTTCTTCTCTGTAGATTAATCTCAGAGTAGGTTTTAGCGCTAATTATATTGAACATGTAAATCCTTCGTAGAGGAAATAAGAGCAGTACTCTCTGAAGAATTATATATTTTAAGTCATTTATGTGTGTTGATCAAACTCTATTAAGCTGCCATACCCTGGGCAAGGGTGATGCAGCTCAATAGTGAAATGTCTTATTTTCGGTTATTTGTTTCTTTTTAGTGCATCCCTTATAATGTCTTTATCCTTTTAATATACTTTAGTGTGAAGAATGTTTTTGTTTAAATACTAATTTTATATTAGTGAATTTGATTTGGGAGCAAATGTGGCTTAGTGCAACATAAAAATATAATATTAATAGGATTATCAAAGAAGGATCCCCAAGTCTGAATTATTTTGTCAGATGATGAACTACGTAAATATTTGAGAACATTAGAGACCTTTACTTCCCATCCAGGATGCCAATGTTGAACAGGCTTGTAAACCTATAATAGAATATTGGGGGCTTGCAACTCTCTATTGCCCCCCTTTTCTGTGAATATCTGAAAGAATTATTTGTCCAGACCCCCCACCTCATAAAAGCCTGGAATTGCTGCCGCACCACAAAAACGCGCACCACTGAAAAATCTTCTTCTCAAGGCTGATATTTCCCATCATTCCTTGCAGTTCCAAAAAGCATCCCACAGATACTTAGCAAGAGGTGGAAGAGTCTTGTGTACCACGTGACATGCTTCTGAGAGCTTGTTGCACTTCTGACTGATGATGGGAGTTTTCTGCTGTTTCCGTGCGGCTTGCAGTAGGCTGAAAGCTTTTGGCATTTGCCCAGCAGTTAACAAGAGTACATGAAAACTTACACCTGGTGCCAATAGATGCTTCACTAATAACTCGTAGATGCTTGATTCAGCCTCCCACAAGCCTACTGGTCCCAAAGAGCAATTCTTATGTTGATACCCTGGCAAACCCATACCAACAGATGATGTCACTTTAACACCACAGTCCCCTGACCCAAAAAATAAAATAAAAAACTTGTGCCTAATGGTGATTTCCTATGCCTAATAAAAATCTGCTTGGTGTCCCACTACTATCACCCCCAATTTACGTCTTTTGATGCTGTCCGCAAAAAATGCTTTGACTTTTTCACCCACCCGATCTACCCATCCAAACATCCACTACTTGTAGAACGCTGTAAGTATAGAGTCTGTACATTTCTTTCTGCCTGAATCACTGCACTCACCAGACGTTCAAGTGGTGGATGCTTTTTAACCACATGTACCTATTTGGCTAGTGATTTACCTCAACCACGAGAAATATCATTATACTTGCGGCTTATCATCTGTTTCGGGCCTGTCTATGAAATACTTAAAAGCAAACCACTACAGTGACACCCCATTGTAATAAACCAACTAGATCTGTGTCTAGCAAAGCTGTCCAAGGCCCATACCACGAGATCAGTCTAAACGGAGAGATACTGTTACTGGAGCTGTTGTGTTTACTCCCCCCCTATCTCCTTCAGTCTGCTCTTTTACCAGGTTCTGGTGGTACTTGACTTGGTCGCCGCTGGAAGTTCACAGTGTATTAAATGAAATCACAGACTCTAATTAACAGCTGTATTTTTCTTCAACATAGCTATCATATTTTGCTTAAAACATTTCCACAATGTACCACAAAATAGAGTTCCGTACTTTTCTGTGCTGTAAAATGATAATACCAATGCCGTCTTTTGTGGAGGCCTCCCAGGTGTTGTGGGCTTTGGCGAGAGGTATGGATCCCCCATGTATTTCCTTCTTTGTCCTGCTTGTTTTTCGTCTGTATTGTTTTTAATATAGCACTTTATATTCGGGTGCAATGTAAATTAATTCATAAAGGTGACAAATCGGAAGTTTTATCTGTATTAGTTACAGCGGAGTTTTCCTTTGCAGTTCATTTTACAGTCGTAGATTCGGTGAGGATAGCAGCATGCGGCATCCTGCCTGTTTTGTGATCTGTTACTGTCCTAAATCTGAAATGTGTATGTTCCTGCTACTTAAAAATTGCTATTTATATTCGCATTCTGTCGCAGCCCGTGCTCACGGGGCACTATGTAAATGGCAATGGCCCACTTTCACTATAATAAATAATGTATGATGAGTTCACGTCTGCTCCCTGGACTTATATGATCGCTGTGCACATTATGGTGTTTTGCAAACTGCGGTATAACTGCCATATACCTCATGAATAAAGGCTTCCTTATGGATTTTTGTGAAGGAAGGAGAGAAGCAGCATTTGCATTTACTGTAGAATTTCATAATCCATATTCTGGCAAAACAGCAATAATCCATCAATACAATTACCTGGTGGGTAATTTCCTTTCGCAGGTTCCAAAAATGCTGAATAATAAGCATCATTAGACAGTGGAAAATATATTTAGGGATGTAGAAGGAGCTACTGCAGTAGTCGTAGTGAGATTAAAAATACTCCTGTGAAGAGGACTACAGAAGAGGGATCTGAGTCACAGAGCTGTAACACAAGGTACTGATGCACATAATAGCACAAAGTTACTGAAAACAATGAAGAATTCAGAAGAATTTGGAGACTGAAGGCACTGTCAACTGGAATACTAAGGTAACTTTCAATTAGAGGAATATACAGGGCAATGGGAGAGAAGGTTAAAAAAGGGAAACAAATATAATGCAGATGCCAACTCTGGCTGGAGGTTTCCGGAAACATAGGAAACAATGGCAGAATCCGAGAGGCCAGTTAGGGACTGAAGTAACACCAGAAATAGGCAACAAGAGTTTTGAAGCTAACCAATAGCAACACAGGAGACTAAGAGCAGTCACTTGAGTACCCATAGTTTGGGACATTTCTCCTTTGATTCTCTGCCACCCCCTTTCAGAATGTTAACAGTTGCTTCCAAGCTAGACCGAGATGGGTATGCAATGCCCTATCCATCGAACGCCTCCAATATGTATTCGAACAAGATGTGACTAATGCATGCTATGAGGTTGGAGTACAGTGGCATCGGTGTAGCACTTCAAATACAACCTTCCTAACGTAAGTGTGTAGACAGGGTTTTTAGCCCTCATTGCATTTCATAAATGTGTCTATCTAATTAATTAGTTTCACTCCCTCGAGTGGAGTAGAGAGTAGTATAGATGCGCAACCCGTATTTGAGGAGCTTTTCTTATCTTGTCATTTTTCAAATATGGTCAACACCTGTGTAGCTTTTCTGTTCATCGTTTTGCCAACAACCTAATCTAGGACTTTCAGGTATCTAAATCTTTCCGGCCAAGCACAGTCCTGCTTAATTTGTAGGCATAGCTCAACAGCACCTGTATTAAAAAACACATCACCACTTTTCGTGCAATTCATTCTTTTCCTTTAGAAAACTCACTTCTGTTAAAAAGAATAGTAATTTTGATAAACCTCCAGCCTTCTCAGCCAAGAATTGGTTAACTATTGCCACTTATCTAAGTCAGTATTTATCAATCTTTATAGTTCTCAGTAGTTCAAATCTAGAGATTTGGAAGTTGGATGTGATCTTAATTCCTAGATATTTTATTCAGGGAGATTACCATCTGAAAGGTGTGAACAGTGTGATGGACTGTGGGTTAATGTTTAGCTATCTTAATTGATGTATATTTTCTTGTGGATGGCTGGTACTGGTGTCTGTAAATGACACTGGAATATTGTCAGCAAACTGTTCCTGGAATTCATGTCTCCCAAGTTCAGCACTCTGGAGCTCTAAGGTGAGGAAAAGCAATGGTGAAGAAAGTGTGCACCGATGTCTGGCCCCACGTCTCCCATGAATTTCCACCTTCCTTGTTCGTTGGTTGTTTAGTTGCATCTTATCTCTTACTTGTTTGTTACTAGCCAGTGCACCTTGAGGAATTGTTGACAGAATCTGGTTGGAAATGTACATTTCTGTTGAATTATCAGTTTGCATGAAAACAGATGTTGTTAGCCAATGAAGGTATAATGAGCTGGGGTACTATTGCATATATGAAGTCTACGGCTTAAAGAGCAATCATTGCATTTCCATTTGCAGGCTGATGTTCACTGTTGTCCTCAAATGAAATCATATCTATTTATTTCCGTCATCACAAGACAACAATTTTAATTATATGGTAATATGCTTCAGGAACACAGGTTCTTTAGGATTATGTTACTGTAGCGTACATGAGAAATAATCATAGGAACTTTTAAGGAAATACCTCTTTTTGCATGTTCACTCCTACATTTTTGGACTGCTTCTGCTGGTTTTTCGATTTTGAGAGTGCAATGAGGTCTGCTAACGAGACCTCTGTACCAGTGTTTTAACCCCATAAAAATCTCATGTTGAATAGGATACACCCAATTGGTAAGGCCTTATCTACTTAGAAGTCCATAGTATGTTATACCCATGGCATGTAAGACAGAGCATCCACTCTGGGCTGCAGCACTGTTTGTGTCATCCTGTGTGCGACAAGCTACAAAATGGCTCCCAGCCTGCCAAGCAGACTGGAAGGACAGTGTTTTCAATGCCCATTCAACTTTAAATCAGTGGCAAAGCCACTCTGTCCCTTAACAAAATACAGCTCCATGCCATAGGACTCCATAGTTAAGTCAGACCCATGATTTTCGATATGGCTTAACAGCAACACTTTCAAATTGTTGTTTTACTGTGGGTAAAGTTGGCAGCTCCATTGGCTGAAACAGAGTTACTGGGTGGTTTCCCAACCTGCCTAACTTATGACTGGGACTACCAAACTGGGTCATGTAAGGTATCAAATTAATTGTGACATTAAATGTGACCTGATGGCTAGGTCATAAGTAACGTCACTGTTAAAGATAAGGTAGGCAACTTTTAGAAAGTTGCCACTCTGTGCTCTGCTCATCCAGTAGCTTCACAAAGGCACTCGCACACCGACGGCTTTGTGACCTCCTGGGGAGATGTGTGAATGACTCCCAGACTCAGGAACAAAGGCAGTGCTGCAGCAGTGAGGTGTCACCTCCTCTGCCAGGATGGCCACTCTGGGGTTAGCCAAGAGGCGAGCTTCAAAGAGGAAGCCCCCTTTAATGAGCCACCTGGCCAACACCCCTGAGCAAAGATGTATTTTGTTCATGTAAACCGCATGGAGACAAGGCCAGAGAAGCTCGCCCCCAAATTGATTTTAACGTGGACATGTAGCGCTCAGCCAGCCTCACGTCTAGGGTGGGCTACCAAGCTCCTCACAACTGAGGAAGTTTTGTGTCATCTTGTAAGAGGCAAGAATGTGGCATTCAGGGATAGCCAGATGCCACACATCACAGGAACTTAGTCACTAGGTAGGAGGAAACCCAGTAGCGCAATTGCTAGTGACCACGTGGTTTACCTCTGGACACTTTCCTGTGACAAATATGGCACCCCTGGCACCCCAACCCTCAGATCATGCTGGAGTCAGAGAGAGGACCTAAGAACAACTGCCCAGCTGCCCTTAGATCCCTCCCAAAGAGAGACTGCACAGTCAGAAGTACTGCAACTGCTACGCTTTGGGCTAGCAAAGATTGAACTGTGCCTACAGTTCCTGACTCAGGGAAAAAAATTGATTCCCAACATCCAACAACAGCGGTGACTCCAAAGATCACTTGGCAAGAGCTGATGTTGTCAAAGTAGCAGAGTTGACAGCCACCGCAGAAGCTTTGCAGCTACCACTCAAGATGACAAATCTGATAAAGCCAAAACCTGCACTGGTGTCTGCTGACCGCAGGAGTGCTATCCAGGACCGTATTAGTCATGTTGAATGGAAACTAGCCCCCACCAACGGATTTTGCCACAAACGCGATGCACACTGACTAGAAGGCCAGCATCAGCTGACCTTCTACTGCAACGTAAAGAACTTTGAGGGACCCTGACCTCTGTGGCCAAGTTTGCTGCACTTCAAAACACCACAAAGGTACCCCCATCAACCTCACCACAACCGGAGCATCGTTTGAGCATCTTTTTTCCTGAACCCCTCAGCATCAGGACCACTCCATTTATGTCTATGGTGGTCATCCTATAAAGTTTGGATCTTGCCTTTAAAATGCTCTGGTGGCCAGGTAACTGTCCAAAGTATCATTTCTGGCCCTTAAGACCTCTGTCCTTCAGGTCTTGGTTGCCCAACTGGGGTCAGAGTTCCCGACCAAGCTTTTACAAACTTTTCATACATTTCCTAGCTTTTTGTTGGCCAATTTTTATGAGCTGTTGCTATAAAAGTTATTTATTGCTTCTGAAATCTGTATCTCCGGAACCCATAGGGGGATTTTGATGGTTAAGTTCTCAAAACATTAATAAAACTATAATCTATTTGTATAATTGTTTGTCTTGTTTCTTTCATGTTGTGTGACTTTCTTACTTTGTTTTTTGGTGCTGTTAAATGCTTTACACATTGTTCCTTTGCTAATCCTCACTGCTTGCAGCCACAGCTACCCAGTGTTCAGCTTAAGGTTAAGTAAACGTACCTGACTGGGCCTAAGACGGTATTTGTGAAAGTACTGCACTATAAGGCCTCACATCCATATCATATAGTACAACAAAATCCTCACAGGGCTATTACTGGGAGGTTCTACTATTGCTTCCTTTATTTGTACAATATGAAATGACACCATTGAGTCTTTAAACCATGGTTTTTTTTGCCCAGTTTTGACACCCTATAGGAGGCAATTGTTGCACAGTATATTTTTACTATGTAATAGGTGTTCTGTAAATCCCTGCCATGACCCTGAATTTGTTAGCGAAAATTCCTATGTATATTTGCAATACAGTTTGTTGCTAATTATTTATTTAATTTACATTTATTGTATTATATTGTATAATTTTTGTTGACCTCTTGTCGGTATCATAAACAAAGTTAAATAACTTTAACCTCCACACAACTCCATCGAGAAAACACCCCTGAAGTTAATGTATATCTTTGAGTATAAAAGACTGTAATGATCACATAATCCTTTGAAGTGCTTTGTCAGCATTTACTTACTACAACAATGCTCTCTTGTCCTGCTTGGCACTGTTAATTAGGAAAAGGACTTCCTTAGTTTTATCATCTTTAATAAAATATCTGTTATAAAGCTCTACTGTCCTCAACACCAGGCTCTCTAATCTGTATGCTAGAATTTCGATAAATAGCTAGCCACCAAGATTTGGCAATAAATTAATAGGGCTATGTGGACTACAGTCGGAAGAATCTTTGATTTAAAGTTTACAGAGATTTTTACTTCTTTCGTTTTTAGATAATTTAACAGAGTCCTCAAGAAGGATAACAAATTGGGGGCCTTTATAGAACCCTTTTAGACATCCCTTCACGACCTAGGGCCTGTATCTGCCCTTGGAAGACTTCACACACCGAATTCCAAACCTGTTTTTTATTTTCTAACTGTATTACTGTTTGTTTGATTGTTACCCATGCAATTTTCTAAGAGTGATTGTGACCCTTCTCAGTCACAGCTCATATCTAAACTGGCTTGTCTCCCACTCTCTGATAACCTGGCAGGAAGATTTCCTGCCTCAATGATGTTGCCTTCTGTGGAGACGTTTGTGATACTGTGTATGATGCCATCAGTAAAGCATTAAAAGGAATAACAATTTCTTTTCCATTTAAGATTATTTACTAGCTTGACAGAAACATTTATAGTCACACAGACAAGTGTTCTATTAAATTTGATGGAAAAGGTGTTCACATTTGTGTGCTTTGATAATGCATGTACAGCTCAGAGCTTTCTGATATGCCATTTAGGGTGATGGGTCGCCTGTGTGGTTCATCAAACTTAAAGCCGCCAATGTAAGCATTTTGTGACACACAAAGAAAATATTTTAAAGCAAAATTGACAGCTTCAATGCAGTTCTTCTAAATTAAGTAGGTATTCTTAGTTATTAAACTTACAGGATCCCAGTGTTCAGGAGAGTTTTGTAGCAGTGCTCTATTTTAAACATGAATTTTCTACTCTCCTAATTGCTTTCTGGCTGTAATACATGCAAGATTGCTAGCGGTATGTCCCTCACAGTACCAATTAAGCAATCAAAATTATATATATTTTTTTTACGTACAAAACATTTTAAACAGCAAAACAACATCAAGAAATTAAATTACAAATTACATTTCTACATTAGATTAATCATACATATAAACTCATAAATTAAACCATTCATACTTATACTATAACAAATAAACATTATGAACAAGGTTGTCCCAACTGGAATATGAGACCTAGGACCTTAAAATAGAGAAGCTTGAGATAATGATTAATCAGGAAAATCCACTTGTACATTGGAAAACAAGGAGCAACATTGAAAAATATTTGATTTCCAAGAGAAAGGAATATAGTTAACATTCCCTTGTTGCTCTTAAATATCATCTTATATTTATAGGATCATTGATGTAATTTCTTCTGGAATTCCAGCGTCATAAAAATTAATAGAAGCTTTTGTCTGCCTGTCCCATTTTTTTAAATCTGTTTACTACGTTTTACACTACACCAGTTATTTGCATAAATCACAAATTGTAGTATTGAGACCCATTTTCACAGTTAAGTACCCTTCCGCATCCATGTGCCCACTTCAATAACCTTGTATTTGTAATTGTATTTATACAGCGCTTACTACCCCTGAGGAGGCGTCAAAGCTGTTTTCAGCGAGTAGCACACTACTCCGGAACCTAAAAGGATTAGTGGTAGATTTTTATAGGGAAATATAAGTATAGTATTAGTTTAGTTAGTTAGTTAGTAGTTAGGTTTGAGATGAGTCAAAGGAGAGTCGCATGCTACTCTTCAACCCAAAAGAATTTGTGGTGGATTAGTATAGGGAAATAGAAGTATAGTATTACTTTAGTAAGTTAGTTAACTGTCCAGTTGTTTAGTAAATTATAACTTAAATATGTACTTCTTAAATCTGCTAAACCTGATCACTTGTATATTACATCCAATAGGCTTTCTACTCTCAGACTAGACAACGTACAGTTAACTTCAACTACTTTTATAACTTCCAGAGGTTTGTATTGTCTTTAGGTGTAAATGCCTGTGTCCATACTTTCGAAAGCCTGTGCACACACTTTGATGTCGTGGGCTAGTGTTGTTGGTCTTTTATACATGGTCTCTCTAGTTACTTTTCATTTTGGCAAAACTTTACTATTTCTAAACTAGCAGCAATAAGTAGGTATGTCTTCTCTAATGTAACATAGTAACATGGCTGTCTTCACAGCTTTTGCCTAAAGTGTAAATATTTAAGAAATTCCTCAAATATCCTTATAAGCCGAAAGTGGGATCAGTCTCTCAGTTTGACGCTGAAACATTCCCCCTACTTACTCACCCCCTCCAAAACACAAATCATCATAATTTTGTTTTTGATTATAAACAATGTACTCATCTGATGAAAGGGTGTACAACCACCAGGGTCTGCTAACCCTTTGCTCTAGTGAAAGCGGCCTTGTTTTGTAAAACAGTAAACACTCAACATCTGAACTGGTCATTAATGATAAATGTGTACATTACACAAAGTTCCACTGACAGTCTTGGTAGTCATAATTCCTATGGTGTGTTGAAATAACCATGCGAGATAATAGCAATTAACAAATTCCTGTCAATACTCGTATATGAATAATTTTGGTTATGTATTTCATGTATTTTTTAGTAGGATGGTGGTTCTGATTTTTTCTCTCAGCACATTGACCAAGAGTGCAGGGACTGATACTCCACTCATTAAGTCTGTGAGCGCACACATTTTGGTCATACTTCTTCAACAAGTAGGTCTTGTGCTACTGGTTGCTCTCCAGCGGTCTCAAAGTAGCTCTCCTGTGTGTAGCCAGTGGACTAAACTGAACGCTTTTGCTTGATTGAACTGATATACATATACCAAAATTGAAAGCATATATTTAAGACAAAAATGTGTTTATTTTCAGAACACATAATCTGATGTTTGAACAAAAATGTCTTGGTTGCCAAAATATATTCAAGGCTGATATTTGAGTGATAATTCATGTAGCATTGGAAGTACTTTTTACAAATGGAAGAAGCATTGCAGCTATGATTGTTATGTATTACCCAAGGAGAGGCATTCCATATTGACATTGCCTTTTTAGCACTCCTCTGGCAACGATGCCTTGGAAACCAAGGTGATCACTGGAAGTTATATTGCATATTGTGACCACAAATAAAACCTTGTCTGTTGTAGTCACTATTACAACACTAGTAATATTAGTAATTCTCATTGAGTTTCATTAAACATAAGTAGCTCTCATTACAAAAAAGGTTTGCTATCCCTGTTCAGGTCAGTTTACTCATATTAAATCAGGTACCATTACATATTTATGGATGTTTGTCATCATTGGCTCTTTCAAGTCCGTAAGTGCAGTATCCCAGATGCTTGTTGTAGTATGCCCCCATTCTCTTTTACATTGCGATGCAAGAGTCACTGTTTTAGCTTCTACCCATTTTACTGACCCCGATCTCCAGGTGGATACTCTGAGGTCAGTGGCAGACTTTGATGCCATAGGAGTTTGTCTCCTAGTGAAATAGTGTTGCGAGATCCACAAATTTAATCAGTCCTAGAATATAAATTTCAGGTATACACATGCAGTAATGCTGCCCACTAATGTTGTGATGTAGTTCATAATTTTCATCCAGTATTCACTTTTCTTGGGGCAGGCCCAAAAAATGTGGAAGAAATCTGCCTCCTCTATCCCGCACCTGGCACATGCGTTTTGGAGATGTGGAAAGAGCCTTTTCAATCTCTGTGGGGTCAAGTAAGTAGAATACATGTAGATAAACTGTTCGAGTTTAAACCAGGCTTTAGGAGAGACAATTGCAGGGTATATCAAAGCTGTTCCCCATTCAACACCTGGAATTTCCCAGCTTAGATCATTATTTCATGTAGATCTTAGAAAGTCTATGCTACATCTCAACACATGTAGCACTTGATATTTAGGTGTCTGAAACAATTCAGGAACCCACGTCAATTTAGCATGTTTCGTTATAGTTCTGTTGGACATGAATTGGTCTGAAGCTGTACTATATTATCTTGAGGGCACAGAACACAGGAAGTATGCCATTACTGTACAGATCATCTACGGTGGTAACCACCACAGCAGTGCATAATTTCACATTCACAGCACTTGAGATAACTGGGTATGGCCTACAATGGCATGCCTGAGACTTAAACAGTATTGTCTTTATATTTTTATATGCATCTCTCCCAACAGTAACCAACCTAATTTTGGACAGTTTAGTCACATGCTTTTTACCATTCAAAATGACCTCTGGTATTGTGAATGGGTGTATATCATGCTGAATGATTTGTTTAGGTGTCTGTACCTGGATTAAGCCACTGAGAAATGTGATAACACGTTTTGGTTTCTGAGGTCCCATGGCCATCCTATTCTGCAGGGAGTTAGTTTAGTGAGCATGACTCTTCTTCTTCCCTTTTCTCATATAAATTCTATCAGCATAGAAATACATTCTTTAAACACTTGAGTCGGTATTGCTAGGATAATAACAGGTGCAGGAATAATGCAAAGATAGTCATCTTTTTAAAATATTGTTCTGCCTGCAGTAAAAAGTTGTTTCCAAAAGGATATGGATTCCCTTGTAGCTACCATGGCCCTCCTCAAGTTCCTTTCTAGAATATCCTTATTTGCATGATATACCTGACCTCCCAAATATTGAAATGTTGCAGTCTCCTATTTCAGTGGTAGTAGAGGGAGCATGGCAGGCTTTATATCATCTTGATGCTGAAGGGAGAATACACATGACTTACTTTGATTAACCAGAAGACCTGATACTCTAGTGTCTATAACATCCTACTTAGCCGTATTTCTGCATCAAGTTAAAACATCTTACTACAGGAATGTTGTTTGGACTACTCAGTCTATTTCTATACCACATAAATCAGCCGGTCTCCTCACTGTACTTGCAAGTGGTTCATTTGCCAATGTGAAAAGTAAATATAATAAGGGACATCCCTGACAGGTCCCTTTCTCAGTCGACCAAGACAGTGATCTAATTTGTTCTGAGTAAACCCGCTCCATGGGGCCGGTATTCAGAAAGGTTATCCAGGAGATCATCTCTTCTCCCATTCCCATTGTTCTCAATACCATAATGAGATATTCCCTCCCAAGTGTATCAACACCTTTTTGATATCTATTGAACGCTGTCTAGGTAAGATGTCTTAGTGTAATTCCTTGTCCAATATGCAGTCTATGCAAATAAAGGAATAGTTCTGCCTGTTTGGGAAAATGTGTATTAATTTATTTGCCAGGGCCTTGATCAATATTTTATAATCCATATTTCACATTGAGAGTACTATATGAGTTCCCAGCCAAGGGAATCCTGTTGTGTTTACGTAAAGCAATTAGAATTGTCTCTTTAGTAGTGGGTGTTATACTAGCTTTCTGTTTGTCCACCTACTGTACCAGGGCCTCCTGAAATGTATAGAATTCAGTGGCCAAACCACTGCTACTTGGTGTTCCCCATTGTGCCAAATCTGCAATGCCCTTTCTGATAGTTTAAATGAATTCTTCTCTTGGAGATCCGTAATTTTACCCCTTTCAGTTGTATCTACATTAGTAGCTATGGTACAGGACGTGCTTAGCTTTATTTCACCCAGAATAAAATTTTGCATAGAATAGTAGTCCGCAAAAAGATTTATTTCTTCCCGTGGGTAAACTATGACATGCATGTTTTTCGCCGGAGCTCTTATTGAAGTTCTAGGATTATCCACATGAGAGGGAAAATCTAACACACGTCCCAACTTGTATCCCTTGGCATGCTGATCTGATAGAGACTTCTAGTTGCAGAATATTTACCTTAGAATTTTCCCCAGGCGTCAGACTGGATCCGGAGATTTTTCTTCGACCAATACCCTTGCCCGTCGGTAGGTGGCATCGGTCAACTCCGCAGGCGTCGTTGTCATCGTGATGACGTTGGGAGTATTACATAGACACCTCCCTCGTGCAGTGACGTCAGTTCTTTTCTTTTTCCGCGCCAAGCACTGATCCGGAGAAGAGCTACCCTCGGCTATTTTTTGGCCGAATTCTACTGTTTTGTCGAGTTTTTGAGTGTGAACTTTGGTGCGTCGAGGATGTCCCCGGAGACCGGGTTCAAGCCTTGTGGGGACTGCAATCGGACGATGTCGGTGACTGATCCTCATTGTGTTTGTCTGTGGTGCCTTGAGCGCAACCACGACCCGAATCCGTGCTCCGAGTGTCGGGCCATGCACCCGAACGCTTTGAGGGAGCGGGCCCTAAAGCTAATGGCGGCCTGGCATTCGACTCCGCGTAGGTCCCGGTCTCGCTCAAGAGGAAGGTCTCGAGATCAGTCACGGAGTCATCACCACTCGTCTTCTTCTAAATCCTCTGGTCAAGGTAAGATGAAGTGGAAGAAGTCCCATCACTGTCCGACTTTGCCCCGTCGCTTGGCCGACGCGACGTGGGAAGAGCGTCCACGCACTAGGCCTCTGTCATCGGAGCCGGCGTCTGGGTTGACTCTGCGCTTCCCCGAGTTTTCTGGAGCCGGAGTGACTCCGCCCAACTAAAAGAGTTTTACGAGGCCATGCTCCTCATTTTTGGACAGGCCGACCCCAATACGGTGCCTTCGGGCCCAAGGGGTTCGGCTGAGGGGCCTTCGGGTTCCGTGCTGGCAGCTTTGGCCCTGGCCACCGAGGTCACCTCCGGATCCGTGCGCGAATCTGCACTGGCACCGGTCACACCCTCGAGACCTTCCCCGGCGCTAGGTCGATTATTGACGCTCCTGATGTCGGTGATGCCCACTATCGACGTCGACCCGATTTTTATCCCCAGCGACTCGGGGGTGGAGTGACGTCGGGCGACACCACCTTTGGCATCAGTGGGGCCTATTCGTCCCAGGTCAGATTCGGACCCTTTTTCCTATGGGTACGAATATTGGGAGGAATTGGAGGGGTCTCTGGACCCTTATGAATATCAGGATGACCCTGCTATGGACTGGGCACAGGATTTGGGCGAGACGAGTGGTCTGGATACTTCTCCTGACGCTGGCATGCTATCTTCTCCTACCGTGGCTACGGCAGAGGGAGCAACTTATGGTATGATGGTCAGTAGGGCAGCTGAAGTCCTCGGCCTTGAGCTGCCTACTGTAGAGGTCAGGTCTAATCTCCTGACAGAGGTGCTTCAGCCTGGGGCTTCTACTTCAGAACCCCTTTTACCATTCAATGAGGCCTTCACCAATGTCCTGTTGGGTACATGGCCGAAACCCAACACAGGGGCTCCTGTGACCAGGACTATCGCACGCTGACATCGGCCCGCACCGAACGACCCAAAATTCCTGTCCCAACACTTCACGCCTGAGAGTCTTGTTATCCAGGCTTCCTCTTCTTCAGGCGCGTTCCCTTCCGCACCCCCGGATAGGGAATCCAAAAGGCTGGAACAATTTGACAAGAAGTTGTTTTCTTCCTCCAGCCTCACACTGCGTTCTGTGAACACTGCATGCCTTTTGGGCCGTTATACCCACTCCCTGTAGGATACTGTTGCGCAAGTCCTGCCGCAGATACCGGAGGAGGCCTGCGCTAGCGTCTCCCAAGCAGTGAACGATGGGAGAGACGCGGCAAAGTTCACTATCCGTTGTGGGCTGGATACGAACGACTCTCTGGGCAGATCAGTTGCAATGACAGTGGCCTTACGGCACCACGCCTGGTTACGCACTGCTGGTTTCTCGGGGGATGTCCAACAGTCACTCATGGACATGTCCTTTGATGGCACCCATCTCTTCGGAGACAAAGCGGACTCGGTCTTGGAGAGATTCAAGGATTCCCAGCCTACGGCTCGGTCCCTCGGTCTTTCCTCTGCCTCTCATCCACCACAGTCCGCCTTTTGCCTCTTTCGTGGACACGGAAGGGGCGCTCTGTTGCGTCCTCCACACAGCCACCGTGCCATGCACGCTGGCCAGCCTATGCGTGGCCGAGGACGCAGAATCACATTGTGGAGAAGTGTGGCACAATGGTTAGAGTGGCAGACCCTGAAGCAGACATCTGGCTCAAGACCAGGGTTCAAGTCCCGCTTCGGCAGGTCTTGGGCTCAATTCCCTTGGACCAGATAATTCTCGCCTCGGTGCCTAATCTAATTAATGGGTCCCACTCTGCAACTCTGGGCAATAGCTTGCTTAATCTCCACAACGGCCCCAACAGCGCTTGGATGCCTGGCTTCACCCCGGGGGTGCCCAGGAGTGGGCACCTCACAGGGAAAAGCCAGGAGGGGTTCCATAGCGGTATGAGTACAGCGCCTTGAGACCCTAACGGGTGAGTAGTGCGCTATACAAGTGCAAAATTTACATTTTTACATTTACATTTTACATGTGGCCGTGGGACAAGGAACCAGAGGTCTGTCCAGTCCACCTCTGCCCCGCTGCAGCCTCCAAACCCTCCTAGTCCATCCACTCACTCCCACCCAGTTGGTGGCAGGATCCGCCATCACCTGCCCCACTGGGAACATATCACCATGGACGGGTGGGTTTTGCAGATCATTCAGAAGGGCTACTCCCTCCCCTTCGAATCTGCTCCACCACACATGCCACCATCCTTCCATCACCTTCCGGAGGATCATTTGGCGCTTCTCCACCAGGAGGTTGCAGCTCTCTTGGCCAAGGGAGCTATAGAAAAGGTCCCTGTGCCAGAAGTAGGCTGTGGTTGTAATTCTCGCTACTTTCTGATAACAAAGAAGGACAAGGGTTTACGTCCTACCCTACACCTTCGGGACCTGAACTACTTTCTCAAGAAGGAGAAATTCAAAATGCTCACCCTGGCTCAGGTTCTGTCTGCCCTAGACCCAGGAGACTGAATGGTAGCGTTGGACTTGCAGGACGCTTATTTCCACATCCCCATCCTGCCTGCCCACAGACGTTACCTACGATTCATGGTAGGTCACGAGCACTTTCAGTTTACCGCGCTCCCCTCTGGCCTTACCAGCACCCCTCGGGTGTTCACAAAAGTGATGGCGGTGGTTGCAGCTCATGTTAGGGATCTCAGTCTTTCCCTACCTCGACGACTGGCTGTTGAAGGCGGACTCGCCCCAGACAGTCGTCTCCCACCTTCAGACTACATCGAATCTCCTGCACACTCTGGGGTTCACTATAAACGTGCCGAAGTCACACCTGACTCCCTCTCAGATGCTCCCTTTCATCGGGCAGTTCTGGACACAGAGCAGTTTCAGGCTTATCCTCCCAAAAAGCGAGTCCAAGACATTCAGGCTATGATTCCAATCTTTCAGCCTCGGTCTTGGGTTTCTGTGAGACTAACTTTGAGGCTGCTGGGCCTCATCGCCTCCTGCATCCTGCTAGTAACACATGCCAGATGGCATATGCGGGCTCTGAAGTGGGACCTAAAGTTCCAGTGGGCGCAGCATCAGGGGAATCTCTCCGACATGGCCCAGATCTCAGAGGAGACTGCGAAAGACCTGCACTGGTGGCTTTCGAATCCAAATTGGGTCCATGGCAGATCCCTCTCCCTTCCCCAACCAGATCTCTCTATAGTGACAGATGCGTCACTTCTGGGTTGGGGCGGCCATATGGGAGAGGCAGAGATCAGAGGCCTCTGGTCTCCGGTGGAATCGGGCTCCATATAAATATGCTGGAGCTCCGGGCGATCAGGCTTGCATTGAAAGCATTCCTTCCCTCTCTCAAAGGGAAAGTGGTGCAGGTGTTCACGGACAATACTACCGCCATGTGGTACTCCAACAAACAGGGCGGAGTAGGGTCCTGGACCCTTTGTCAGGAGGCACTATGCCTTTGGACATGGCTGGAACATCAGGGCATTACCCTGGTGGTTCAACATCTGGCGGGTTCCCTCACGCCAGAGCATACAAACTCATCGGTCGACGCACAGTCGATCACGAATGGCATCTCCATCCGGAGGTGGCACAAGGTTTCTTTCAGGAATGGGGAGATCCTTGGTTAGATCTGTTCACCTCCGCAGAGAACGCGCAATGTCAGCTGTTATGCCAAATTGGAGTTTCCAAGGCGGCTGTCGCTCGGAGACGCTTTTCCTCTCAAGTGGAATTCCCGCTTCCTTAACACCTTCCCGCCTATCCCTCTTCTTCCCAGAGTTCTCAAGAAAATAAAGAACGACCGGACCCAAGTCATCTTGGTGGCTCCAGACGGGGCTCAAAGAGTGTGGTATCCAGAGCTATTGAGCATGTCCATCGAGTCTCCACTCAGACTGCCTCTTCAGGCGGATCTTCTGTCACAGCAACAGGGGACGGTTCTGCACCCGAACCTGTACAACCTCAGTCTTCATGCGTGGAGATTGAGCGGCAACAGTTGACGGCTTTTGCCCTTCCACCCGAAGTCTGCAATGTTATCTTGGCAGCCAGGCGTCCATCGATTAAAACTGTACACGCCTGTTGTTGGAATAAATTTGTGGCATGGTGTACCATCAAATCTGTTGATCCCCTTTCTGCCCCTCTGTCAGAGGTTCTTCTGTTCCTTCTTTCTTTAGCCCAGCAGGGCTCTGCTTTGGGCACCCTTAAAGGTTATTTATCTGCCATTTCCGCCTTTCTTAGGCTACCTGATCAGCCATCACTCTTTAAATCTCCTATTGTGAGTAGGTTCCTAAAAGGGCTCACCCATTTATTTCCTCCCACTCCATTTATCATGCCTCAGTGGGACCTCAATCTTGTACTTACTTACTTGATATGTACCCCCTTTGAGCCAATGCATAATTGTCCCTTGCGGTTCCTCACCTTCAAAACTGTCTTTCTGGTCGCTATCACCTCTGCTCGCAGGGTGAGTGAGCTTCAGGCCCTTACCTTTAAACCTCCATACTTGTCGGTACATCCTGACAAGGTAGTGCTACGCACTAGAGCTTCCTTCCTTCCTAAGGTGGGTACACCATTTCATGTAGTCCAGTCCATCATTTTACCTACCTTCTACGCACCCCCACATCCTTCCCATGAGGAGTAGAGACTCCACCGCCTGGACCCAAAAAGAGCGTTGGCGTTCTCTCTCAATCATACTAAAGATTTTCAGGTAGATGATCAACTCTTCGTTGGCTATGTGGGTGCAAAAAAAGGGAAGATGGTGCAGAAGCGTACCATCTCTCGATGGGTGCTTCTTTGCATCAAAATATGCTACGCTTTGGCTAAGAAGCAACATCCTGAAGGCTTGCGTGCTCATTCCACCAGAGCAACTGCGGCTTCCACTGTGTTAGCACGTGGAGTTCCTGTCCTGGGTATCTGTCAGGCAGCTACGTGGGCATCCCGGCACACGTTTGCTAAGCATTACTGCCTGGATAGTGAGGTCCGTTGAGACGGCTACTTTGGTCGTTCGGTCCTGCAGGACTTTCTAGTATGATCATGGTTCGCAGCCCACCACCGAGGATGGCATTCCTTGGGTATCTATTCTAAGGTAAGGAATCTGCAACTAGAATTCTCTATCAGATGTACAAGTTACTTACCTTCGGTAATTAAATATCTGGTAGAGACATATTATAGTTGCAGATTCCTTACCACCCACCCATCCTCCCTGCTTGCGACCTGATTTCTCTGGACAGGGATTCCCCTTTCAGGTCCTTAGCTCTGACGCATCAATCTCAGTGTTCTTAGCCTCTCTGTGCTCTGGCGTGAAAAGTTGTTAAAAGAAACTGACATCACTGCGCGAGGGCGGCGTCTGTACTACTCGCGACATCATCACGGCGACCACGACGCCTGCGGAGCCAACCAACGCCACCTACCGATGCACAAGGGTATTGCTTGAAGAAAAATCTCCGGATCCAGTCTGACGCCTGGGGGAAAATTCTAAGGTAAGGAATCTGCAACTAGAATATGTCTCTACCAGATATTTCGTTACCGAAGGTAAGTAACTTGTACTTCACATCAAAAATAGGATTACTTCAAACTGACGTTCACAATTTGGCAATTTAGCAATATATTCTCTGCAGCCTTGCAGGCATAATTGATCTCCTCGGCTTCTGTGGTCAGTTTTAGTCTGTAAGTGGGTGTGTTCCAGTGATGAATCATCTATTACTTTATTTTCTAAGACCTTCAAGTCATTTTATTATTTTGCCACCTCCTTAATCAGTACTCTTCTGACCTCACAAAAATATTCCTATTCACTTCATGGATCCATTATTTTTCTCTCTGTGTTCCCAGAATAATCGCTGGGTCCTTGATTGTGCCTTTATATTGCTTTATCATTCAATGGTGCAGTCACCCCACTTGGATACAGGCCTGTGGATGTTCTCATTTAACAGTCCATGAGGGATTGTGGTCTGAGAGTAGTTTGCTTACATGTTAAGTGTTTAATATCAAAGTATTCAGACCTGTACTATGTAGAAATATATCACATCTATGTTGGTAATGGACCAGTGAGCAGAATGAGTTCTTCCTATCCAGTGGGTGTATATGTTTCTATGTCTATGCATCAATCCACACTTTACTGCCCAAGTCCCAACATAAGCAGTTACAATTGGTCCACCTATGCTGGTTAATGATCTGTTTTTATGAATGTCAAAAACAGAGTTCAAGTCTCCTCCTATCAACACTGTGTTGTGGAAATGGTGTATCAGTTGGTTAGGATCGTTTCTAGAAACATCACTTGTAGAATTTGGGTACATATACATAACATAAGGTTGCTTATACAGTGACATATTGCCTTTCCTTATGAATCTGCCTATTGACCACCATGACCCTGGCACAAAAGCAATTCCAAATCAAGACATCCTCTTGCAAGCACATAAAGTAAAGAACAATCCCCATCTACATTTTTCTGTAGTTGGCCACCCTCCGTGTCAGTCAAGTGAGTTGCTTGTAGTAGAGCTGTGTGCCCTCTCCTCAATTACACGTATATTGTATGCCACTTGGTTGGATTCCCCATACCTTTAACATTCCATGCTAGGTATGTACAGGGAGTGCAGAATTATTAGGCAAGTTGTATTTTTGAGGATCAATTTTATTATTGAACAACAACCATGTTCTCAATGAACCCAAAAAACTAATTAATATCAAAGCTGAATATTTTTGGAAGTAGTTTTTAGTTTGTTTTTAGTTTTAGCTATGTTAGGGGGATATCTGTGTGTGCAGGTGACTATTACTGTGCATAATTATTAGGCAACTTAACAAAAAACAAATATATACCCATTTCAATTATTTATTATTACCAGTGAAACCAATATAACAACTCAACATTCACAAATATACATTTCTGACATTCAAAAACAAAACAAAAACAAATCAGTGACCAATATAGCCACCTTTCTTTGCAAGGACACTCAAAAGCCTGCCATCCATGGATTCTGTCAGTGTTTTGATCTGTTCACCATCAACATTGCGTGCAGCAGCAACCACAGCCTCCCAGACACTGTTCAGAGAGGTTTACTGTTTTCCCTCCTTGTAAATATCACATTTGATGATGGACCAAAGGTTCTCAATGGGGTTCAGATCAGGTGAACAAGGAGGCCATGTCATTAGATTTCCTTCTTTTATACCCTTTCTTGCCAGCCACGCTGTGGAGTACTTGGACGCGTGTGATGGAGCATTGTCCTTCATGAAAATCATGTTTTTCTTGAAGGATGCAGACTTCTTCCTGTACCACTGCTTGAAGAAGGTGTCTTCCAGGAACTGGCAGTAGGACTGGGAGTTGAGCTTGACTCCATCCTCAACCCGAAAAGGCCCCACAAGCTCATCTTTGATGATACCAGCCCAAACCAGTACTCCACCTCCACCTTGCTGGCGTCTGAGTCGGACTGGAGCTCTCTGCCCTTTACCAATCCAGCCACGGGCCCATCCATCTGGCCCATCAAGACTCACTCTCATTTCATCAGTCCATAAAACCTTAGAAAAATCAGTCTTGAGATATTTCTTGGCCCAGTCTTGACGTTTCAGCTTGTGTGTCTTGTTCAGTGGTGGTCGTCTTTCAGCCTTTCTTACCTTGGCCATGTCTCTGAGTATTGCACACCTTGTGCTTTTGGGCACTCCAGTGATGTTGCAGCTCTGAAATATGGCCAAACTGGTGGCAAGTGGCATCGTGGCAGCTGCACGCTTGACTTTTCTCAGTTCATGGGCAGTTATTTTGCGCCTTGGTTTTTCCACACGCTTCTTGCGACCCTGTTGACTATTTTGAATGAAACGCTTGATTGTTCGATGATCACGCTTCAGAAGCTTTGCAATTTTAAGAGTGCTGCATCCCTCTGCAAGATATCTCACTATTTTTGACTTTTCTGAGCCTGTCAAGTCCTTCTTTTGACCCATTTTGCCAAAGGAAAGGAAGTTGCCTAATAATTATGCACACCTGATATAGGGTGTTGATGTCATTAGACCACACCCCTTCTCATTACAGAGATGCACATCACCTAATATGCTTAATTGGTAGTAGGCTTTCGAGCCTATACAGCTTGGAGTAAGACAACATGCATAAAGAGGATGATGTGGTCAAAATACTCATTTGCCTAATAATTCTGCACTCCCTGTATATTTGGATTGTGCTGTCATCTATAAGGTGTTGCATTATTGCTTATGTACTTTGACACACTCCTCCCAAACCCTGATCCCTATCCGCACCCCTTGCCCCTCACCCCAAAGTCTCAAAGATTTAACATATATGCTGAATCGTCCAGAACCGGTAAGCAGCACCTCATCAGAAATTGACAACTGGTCTGTCAACAGTATGCTGATGTGGTTTACAGCCCAATCATATCACCTTTTTAAACTATCCTCCAATAACTCTCCTGGGCAAGATAAGAAAAAAAAGACTTGTGCATTAAAAAGCCTTACCTTCCCCGATCACTCATTCATTATTACTACCAGAGAAAGCATGGAAGGAATGCAGCATCACATGTGCCCTGCTTGTACTGTCCATAACACATTTCCCAGAGCTGGCCAACCTACTGTCTGGAAACATTCCATGCAGAATAGGTGAATAAGATATGTATAATCTCTCAACTTTAAAGTTAGAATAGGTAATTTTGTTTCATATTTCATCAGGTGTCGAACGGTAACTAGTGGACCATCCTTTTTGCCAGCAGGGAGTCATCTGAGTCCGTACCTGTCCCTTCCTCTGTTGTACCTTTTTTCTTCTAGGCCTGCCATAAGATAAGTTCTTCAGTGTGTTTTTACGTCTGCCATGACTACTGTCACAAACTGGGTTGTTTAAGGGTGCTGTGAGCCCTCCTCCAGCAACAGCCACAATTCTTGTCAGGGTGAATCATAAAAGTGACTAAATTAACCTGTGCATAACCGTCTGGTAGCTTGGCATAAAAGCATTCAGGCTTATCTTAAGGCGATGTGTACATTATTTATGCAGCAATTAAACAGTAATAAAATGAAAACACAACACAGGGAAATTCCCAGATTAATTTGGAAAATTAGAGTATAATGTAATAAATTATTTGGCACCAAAACAACAAAAATCCACCAAACAACAAAAATCCAATCAATTCAACTGAAGATAGGCAATTTCAAAGACTTAAGGTAAGTATAGCTCCTAAAAGCACAAGGCGTCTCTCGCAGTGCAAGACCGGCTGCAGAGCGAGGCTAGTTACAGGGACCAGGTTAGTCCTGCTGAAAGAGTTAACTTCTCAAAGTCCAGCACAAAAGATTGAGTTCACAGCTGAAGATACCAACTATGGGCCCGAGACATAGGGAAGCACATTTTTGGGATCAGGGGCTGTCTCTTGAAGAGGCCAACAGGGCTCAGGCAAGTACGATTGCAGGTTCAGTTGCAGCATGTGAGCTGGGCAGTTGCAGGGAAGCCTCTAGAGTTTGTTATTTCCTTGAATCTCTGATCATAGGTCAGTAACCTGCAGTCACTTCATGCAACCTGGGATGAAGGGAGCAGGTCCAGTCTTTCTTCTCAGACAACAGGGCAGGCCAGAAGGGCACAGAAAGGCAGTCATCTGGCAGCAGAGCAGTCTTTCTTCTGTAGTATCCACAGGTCCAGGAGTGTACTGATGAGTCAGTCTGAGGGTCCTATTTTTATACTATTTAGACCCCCTTCCCCTCTATCTGCTTCTGGAATTTCCTTCCTTCCTATCCCTGTTCTGGCTGCGAGGGGTCTAGCGTTACAGTAGACAAGTGTGAAGTCCTTTGTGAGTGTGCTGAGGAAGCCCCTTTGCAATGCAAGCGTAATAGGTGACATCTGTGCTCCACCCATCTTGTCAGGATGGTTCATCCTGTCACTAACTAGTCCCCCTTTCAGGTCTTGAAAAAACATAACAATGTTACTAGACCTGCAAGTCAAGTAGCTTGAATAATCTACTCGACCTAATTGTAATGTACTTGACCCGGAAACTAGTCTCAAATTGGGTGATCCTAGGTAAATATTGTATTTTACAGTCTCTTTTTCTTCATTCTCCCACGAGTGCACCTTCAAATATGTGAGTTCAGCATTTCTGCTGTAAAAAAAAAATCTAATTTGTTTGATTAAATACACTAAACGTATGCTCCATGTTTACTAAATCTAGCCCATATATGGGGTACACATGATCCATGCGTGGCTTGCCTCTTAGTTTACTAATAGCTTTCCCATCAGGGCAGGAGTGTTTTTCAGTTTGCTTAAACACTCACTTTTAATAAATATGTTACCAAAGCATGATGTGGTAGCGCACTGTCATTTACAGACAGTAAATTTCCAAGAAATGTCCAAAAACCTTCCCACTAACTTGCAGCTTTACTGATAAAACTATATATTGTGTTATCAATAATCTGAAAATTGGATTTCAGAAAACATTTATCATTTGCACATCACCAAGTAAAGTGTTCTGACTTTTTTTTCATGCTATTAAGATATTTTTTTCATCACACAGAAGTACAGAAATCGTCTTTCACAGCCACTGAAATATATTTTGAAATGTTTGTGAAGTTGACTTAGTTATATAAATGTTGTGTGTTAGGAAAAACCTTATACTAAAAGCCTTTCATTTCACATAGGTCAGACAGTTTACCTTACAAAATCCTGGAACTCTGCAGTCACAAGGAAAAGTATTTGCATTGCTAGAAGACAAACTGACTTTTGACCTCTGTCTCTGAACACAAAGCAAATGTGACAAGAATAAGATTTAAAGGCATCTTAACAGAACAACTGTTCCTTGTCCACTCCATACCAGAAGTCTCCAGTGGAATCTAGAAATAGCTTGACCTCATAAAATGAAACTCGCTATTGTGAGTGGTCGAGTCGATTTTTCGAGCCCTTCCCTTTGTATCACTGTCTGAGGGGAATATGCAAAGGCCAGCTGTCAACCATACCTAGTCACGTGAGCCAAGATTCAGGCTGCAGGTACCAAATGGTTAGGACAAGAAAATGCCAACTTTCTAAAAGTGGCATTTTCAGAATTGTGAGCTAAAATCTGACTTTACATTGAAGAGGGTTTTAACTTATAATCCCTTAGACACCAAACATGATATTTCTATCTGTTCCCAAACAAAGGTTATCGCTTATTAGATGTAATAATAAGGCAACCCAATTTTATCATGTTGGAAAGTTGGGCCGGGCAGTAGTAAAAGCCAACTTTAGACATTTTTCACTATCAGGACATGTAAAACTGAAAAGTACCTGTCCAATTTTTTTAATACAATGCGCCCTGGCCTTTGGGCTGATTAGGGCCTACCCTAGGGGTGACATATATATATATTTAAGAACTAAGGTTTAGGCCTGGCAGCAAAGTTTATTTTGGCAGGTCGAAATTGCAGTTTAAAACTGTACACAGGCTTCAGTGGCAGACCTGAGACCATGGTTAAACAAACTACTTGAGTGGGTGGCACAATAAGTGCTGCAGGCCCACTAGCAGCATTTCATTTACAGGCCCTTTGTACATGTAGTGCCACTTTATTAGAGACTTATCAGTAAATTAAATTTGCCAATTAGGTGTAAGACACTTTTACCATGCTTAGAGGAGTGAGCACAAGCACTTTAGCACTGGTTAGCAGTGGTAAAGTGCACAGAGCCCTAAGGCAGGGCTTGAAAAATCTACTCTACCACTCCCTATGGCAAGTCATACTTGAACAGGTTGAGCTATTTTTAGGGCCTACTTGCCCCTGAGTTGAGGAAGAAAAGTTGTTCTGTTCAGTCAGAAAGTGGAAGGACAATAAAAGATGCCTTCAAATCTTGTTACCATATGTCACATTTGCTCTGTGTTCACAAACGGATGTCAAAAGTCAGTTTATCTTGCAATTAATTTTCCTTCTGACTGCAGTTCCAGTATATTGTAAGGTGAACTGTCTGACCTGCTGTTTAAAGTGTGAAAGAGGCTACAGGGTGTCTTTTTTTCCTAATACAACATTTAAATGACTAAGTCACCTGTACAAACATTTCAAAATATATATCAGTAGTTGTGAAAGGCCATTTTTGTATTTCTGTGTGATTAAAAAAAAAAAAATTAATAGGATGAAAACAATCAGAATACTTTTAAATGTTGATGTGCAAAGGGTATGCTTTCTGAAACCCATTTTTCATAGATTGTTAATACACTGTATAGTTTTATCAGTAAAGCTGCATGTTAGTGGAAAGGTTTTTGGACATTGCTTGGAAATTTACTGTGTGTAGATGACAGTATCCTACCACATCATGGTTTAGTTATATATTTTTTAAAAGTGCGTGTTAAAACAAACTCCTACCCTGACGGAAATGCTATTAGTAAACTAAAAGCATGTCATGGGTCATGTGTCCTCTGTCTGTGGGCTAGATTCTTGTGATACATGCAGCAAACTTTAGTCTCCTTAATCAAACAATAGAGGTTTTTTGGTACTGCAGAAAAGCTGAGCTCCCATATTTGAAGGTGCAATCATATGTGCGAATGAAGAAAAAAATGACTGTAAACTATTTGCCTAGGATCATACAATTTGAGACCCGTTTACAGGTCAAGTACATTACAGCTAGGTCGAGTAGATTATTCAAGTTATTCTTCCTGCTGGTCTAGTAACATTTTTATGATTTTTCGAGGCCTGCCTAAGGCCAACAAAAACTAATTCAGTAAAACAGAAGGAGTGAAGGCAAAAAGCTTGGGGGTGACTCTGCACAGAGGGCAAAGTCCAACAGCTACTTTTCTATCAGCAACAGCTTGTTTTGCAGTTGACCTGCTACCACATATGGGACTTTTTTGGATTCTCTTCCTGTGTTTTGGTACTTGAAAGTTGTCATCCCCTTCATTAGCTGCCCGTTGCTTCACTGAGTCGTAAACCACCTTGGATTCTGTAAAGAATTGAGACTTATCACAGTCCACGATTTTCATTTTGATATGATATACTAACATAAACTTAAAACCAAGTGATCTGAGCCTTGATCTTACCCAGTTGACCATAACCTATTATTCAAATCTGCAGCATAATCTGGAGGATAATCTGCTGCCATCAGTGGCCAGAAGGAGCAGTGCTGTGCTCTGCGGTGAAGTAAATCACAGTCTTTGCATTTAAGCAGTCTGTCGCATACCAGAGGGGGTGGGGCATCTAGACCTGGTTTAGAAATGAAATTAGTTCTTCGGTATAAAAAATGATATAGTAAAAATGTGATTTAACCAAATATTATGTAAACTGTGTTTTTGGTCTAATTATTTTACAATTGATAACTTCCATTAATACAGCGGAACTGTATTATTGAGCTATATCCTCCTACTGGATAACTAGAACATTTCATTTGACTAGTTGTTATGCAGCTTTCAGCTGTCCAAGAGCACGAACCTGCAACGTCTTTGTTGCGAATCATTATTGGACTCTCTAGATTTGCCTATGAGATGGGTTGGTTTGACAACACGGTGAGTGTGCTTTAAATTATCATAGTCCTAATCCCATACTTTTAAAATCTTTATAGCAATCCGTAATTGATCAGTTCAAAACAGTGTAATCTTCGCAACTAGCCCCACCCAAAAGAAGCAACAAATAGCTCTTCATGGTAAACCACATGTATTATATGTGAAGACTGTCCTGTACCAATCAGCCTCGGGCTCTTTAAAAATTGTACGTTTAATTAGTTTACTTTTAAACGAAACAGGGACAATGCAATAATATGCTCTTAATGAAAATACTTGAGGAAATCCTTACAAGTGGTAAAATATGAATAACGTAAACATCCGTAATGCATTAGGTTATCTCACATAGACGTTCTCATTTGCAATTATTGTAACTGCACAGGCTCCGCGAAAACGTAGCTTTACTGACCCATAATTGAACTGCTGTGGCCTACAAACAGACTGTGCAAAATTTTGATCATGCCGACAACACTTCACATATCCCAACAGTAACCCTTGCTCCATGCGCATAGAACAGAACGTCTCGCACTTCACGCACCTAGAAAACAGCAGAACAAAATTCCCCATCTGCCCTCCAGTCGCGCGCTTTCCTTTTTCCTTGCTGCAGCAGGGAAAGCTCTATTGCTCCTACCACATGTTGACACGTTTTAGCAAAACCACTTCCAATTACATTGAAAATTAGGCCTCCCTTTAAGATATTGTCTTGTTTGCATTTAAAAATAGCTGAACAACAATCATCACTCACTTATCACCATTAAGATAAATACATTAAAAACCTCACAACATTCCTAGAGAGAGTCCCTCACATCAAATTTGATAAAATCATTTTGCATGCAAATTAGCTTTGAATGAATGGCTCGTTCAGTTTAAATAGAATCCAATTTGTTCGCTGTAATCGTCAATTAGTCTGAGGCTTTCACTAGGGGTTTTGGACTTTAATCTCTTGTCTCCCTGATTTATGACTACTTTCTCCACTCTCCAGGATTACTATCCGTTCTGTGCATTTTTTTACCTTTTCCCCAGCGTTCTTTAATTACCTATCAGCTACTTACAGATATCTTACTTTAGAGGTGCACATGTAGGTAGAAGAACAGCTACGACGACCTTTTCGTGCCCCACAAAACATTCCCATCTCACCACGTATATGACAATCCAATTTTGCCTTCTAAAACAAAGTCCCCTCTTCTTTCTGTACACAGAGAAACTGGATTAACGTTTTTTTACATGGTTGTCACTAAACTAACTTCGTACACAGTATTTAGGTTTGCTCCCTTTTTAGATGCAACCTACCAGACAGTGCATGCTCTGTCATGTGCAAGACACTCGTTGGCTTTCCTAGAACATATAGGGACTTTGAGCCCACCTATTGCTTATCATTGGTTGGTTTTCCTTTTTTTCGTTTGCTTGCATCTTATTCGATGGCATACCATGTCCATCTTGTTTGTCCCACTGCTGGAGCATTGCCTGTTTACGTGTGTCCTACCACTGCTTACTTTAGTGATCTACTTTTTTCTTACATCATAAACATTACACCAGTGTGTTTATGGCAGCACTACTACTGACAGTTCACCACATGGAGGTGCTGTCTGTCTGTTTTCAAACGTCATATCACCATATTGTTTAAACCATCACTATAAATTAAAATAACAGGCCAATCCTGCGGATTTGGTGACTTGGAATAATTCAAGTTGCCACATTTGTTGGAGTGTGATGGTTCGGTAAGAGTGGCACTACATTTGGTAACACTAGGAGTGCAAGCAGTAGTGGCATCCCATAAAATACCACGGACTCTGGCACTTTTTATACGGATAGACTACTGCTTCACCCTCCATACTGAATTGCTCTCTTTCTTGCTCATGCACTTATCACGGACCTGCTCCATGTTACACTTTGCCCATTGATTCTCCTCCTCACCATCCCTGTTGCTTTCTCCACACCATCATTCTCTCTCCCCTATTGCTTCTCCTCCTGACACCTTTACTTCCCTAATGGCTTGCTCGCCCGTGTGCTTCTCCCTCACCTTCTCCACTTTGCTCTTTCTCCCATTGCTTCTCCCCACCACAGCCCTCCGTGTTGCTTCCCTGACCTGCATCCCCTCTCTCGTCTGTTGCTTCTCCTCCCCACCCCTACCCTCCATGTTGCTTCTCTTTCCCCTTCGTTGCTTCTGCCTACCTCATCCCACCATGTTGCTTCCCCCCACCATGGCACTCCGTGTTGCAACCTCCCACCAGCAGTTCAATTAAAAGAAAAATGCTCACCTCTTTTTGTAGGCTCGTGCATGCGTGGTGCACACACCTACAAAATTATTCAACCACTGTGTCATACCATTTTTGTATTTTTTTTAAAGTTTTTTTTTTTTTTTTAGCTATGCTGTACAACATCAGGGGATGCTATAGAGCATGGCTAAAAACCATTGGCTAAGACAATAGGTCTGAAAGGTCAGAATATAATTCTTCCCCATAGAGGCTGACTTTATCCACTAGGAGACACTTTACTTGGAGCAGCTAGATGGCTGACTCCTGGCAGCCAGGACTGAGGACCCCCTGAGCTGCATGCCAAGGTGAGTGGAGGCACATTCCTGACGTCAGCAGGTATTACCAGTGAATCCTTTGCTTTATGACGACTCATAGGATCAATGGTTTTGTATAGTTTATCCTTTACATTTGCACGCACACTATCAATTTTTATTTGAGCACATTAAGCAGAAGCACCTATGTTTAGGTCCTGAAGAAAGTCACAACACCTCTGTGGACGGTTATCTGGCTGAAACATGTCGAACTTGTACAGACGCTAACAGTCGGTTTATATTGTTTTCTTGCAGTGCCTTGGTTTTAGTTCTGGCCCAGAAACACATGAAAAAAAGGAAATTGCATATCCTAGAGCTTGTTTTAACTTTGACTTTAATTTTTTTGCTCTGCTGCCCCCACCACTCTAGGCTCAACATTGTGGTAATTAGTACAGCGGCGGCCCGTCCTTTAGGGCGGAGGGGCCATGCCTCCCCCACTTTCTGCCCCTCATGAAGAGTGTCTGTCAGGCTGAGCAAAGGTCAGCCTGACAGACACTCTCCATGTTCCGCTCAGGCAGCCAGGAGCAGACATGCACGATTTGCGCAGACTCCTGGCTGCCTGAGCTGAACTTTGCTGGGCTGAGGAGGTCACAGCTCCTATGGGCGTGACCTCCTCGGCTCAGCAAAGGTGCCTCGAGGCTCTCCCCTGGGTGACGAGGAAAGTGTCACCAACTGACACTCTCCCTGGGTGCTTCAGGTTTAAGCCCTGAAGTGCCCAGGGCGAGTGTCAATCAGTGACACTTCGTCACAGAGTGGGGTGGGGTCAGCAGTCTCACTGACCCCATCCCACTCTGACGAGGCTGGGACCGCAGCCTTCCCTCATTGGCTCACCTAAGGTCAGCCAATGAGGGAAGGCAGCAGTCCCAACCCTCCTGGGACCTGGAGGCTGAAGGTATGTGTGTGTGTGTGTGTGTGTGTGTGTGTGTGTGATGTTTTATGTTTTAAATTGAATGTTTGGTGCACGCATGCATGTTTGAGTGTTATGAGTGTTAATGGATGTGTGTGCGTGTGTGTGTGTGTGTGTGTAAAAGAATGAGTGTGTGCAATCTTTTAAAATGAATGTTTGGTGCGTGCGTGCATGTTTGAATGGTATGAGTGTTAATGGATGTGCGTGCGTGCGTGTATGTGTGTGAAAGAATGAGTGTGTGTGTGTATCCCGCCCGCCCCCCCTCCCTCCTAAAGTTGCCGGCCGCCACTGAATTAGTATACCTTTCCTTACAACTAAAACATCCCTGAGCCCCTCCCTCTCAGAGAGGGGGTTGTAGCCTGTACCGTGGGAAGGCATTGTGGCACGAGGAGATTGCCAATGATGAAGAATGCCACTTATAGTGGGGGAGGGAAACCATCCTGATAAAGTAGCTAGATCTTAACTTGGAACAGTCGTCTCTTTAGAGCCAAGAGTTTCTTTATTGTGAGGATTCAAAGGGGAGATAAGCTATGAACATATTTCATAGCACATACCCAATCAATTAGCAGATTACCTGCTACTTAACTTAAAATCTGGGCTATTGGAATTGTGCGGTTTTGTTGCTGCAGCCTTGTGTACATAAATATAGATGTGCCGCATTTTCCGTCCATCATCTGCTGCATTATTTTCAGATTTTAACAAAACATTTTGTTTTTCTCTCAGACAGCTCAAAGGTTAATGAAAACATAGCGACACATGTTGCCACACAGTGGATGGTCTGTCACCTTTGTGTTGCTTATTTGTTTATTTTGATGTTAAACTGGTACTATTGATCGGTCACCTCTGCCCAGACAGTGTTAACAATTACAAAAATGACAAACAAATACCATCAGAAAATGCACCGTATTACGCTGTATAATTTTCCTTGTTGCATAATTTAGTCAACCCGTTGCATAATTTTTCCAGTGTCCCTGATTCTAACTCACTGATAAACAACATAGTTATATTTGTTTGTGCATGGCAAGAATTGCAAAACCTCCTTGCATACTTCATCTTGCCATCAGTTCTGAAGTCAGAGCTCCATACTTCACCATCCAGCAAACATTCTGTGTGCCCCAAGCAGCCCCAAACCCTAGTATCCTGTGTAGCTTACTTATGCATGGTGATGTATGAGAGGAAGATGCGACTCCTTTCTAGGTACACAAGACAGTGAACTTGAAGCAAGTACGTTTAAGCCTCCTGCTAAGATATATCCGCTCCTTCCTTCAGGATGAAACTTGCAATGTCATACCATATTTCAGCTGCCATGTTTATTATGTCTTCAGGGAATAGATTCTTTTTTTCTCCGCCCTATAAGTTGAGCCTCCGAAAACGTGACAATCGATCAATCATATATTGAATTAGGTTGCGCAATTTTAACGACTTGTGTTAAAAAAAAAAAAAAAAAAAAAAAAATAGGCAGCCCTGTTTTGTAGCCTTTATGTTCCCATAACACACGCCAGCATATTTAATGCACGCGCAGTAACCATGTAAATATATAGCACAGCCGAAAAAAAATATTCAAGGCCATTCTGCTAACAAAAACTGATTGAGGCTTATTATATCACTAACATCCTTGCTAGAGGCAATAGATGTGACCATTATGTGTTCTTTTTGCAGATGCTAACAGGTACAGACTTCATCTACTGTGAAATGTCACTCCATATATCTTGATATAGTAATTCCACTTGTATCTTAATAGAAAAATTATGTTGCTTGCATGGGAATGCATTTGTGTTTTTACACTTCCGTCAGTATCTAAATTGATGAACGCAATCCGATTCTAACAGCTCATAGTAATTTACAGGAAAATAGTTAAATCCACAAAAGTGTTATTGCCCCTTAAAGTACCTTAAGGTGGGCAGTTATGCACTTACGATCCAAAGAACAAGGATACGAGGAATTGTAAAGGGTTATTGACAGAAAATGAAGAGTCGATCGTTGGCATGTAAAATCCATAGAACTCACAAACCGCTCAGGCCTGCTCTTTGCTCATTTTGGCACCCATCAAATCCAGAACTTGTTTCCAAAGGACTCCAGAAGCAGTGTGCAGTGCCTGCAGAATATTCTATTATCATGTCCAGAGCAGCTCGCTGCCATGACTGCTGTGCAGCGAAGAACCCTCGTCCTTTGTTGGCAACAATATCCATACTCTCCTTCTGTCTAAGCAGATGTGGTGCTGCACCCCAATGTGCATTTACTTATATTTCTCTTTCGAACTCTAACTTCATCCGACCTCTCCCACCTTCTCTTTTTTCTCCTAAGTGTTCATTACCAGTCATATGTTTGTGGGAGGGCACTACCAAATATCCAGTTAATAAATACATTCTAGATAAGTTGACTAACATTAGTGTTTAATGTAACCTTTACCTGTGTGACATTAACAATGAGTATGTCAAAAACAGTGTGCCATCCTCAATGCATATTGTGGTTTAGAGTGTACAAAGTTCTCAGGCTAAGTTGATGTGGTAAGCAGTCTGTACACATGGACACTCCCTTATCGCGCATGACATCTCTCCTGATAGGTTATTGTACCATAGCCGACTTTAATATACACACACAAACAAAATGTGTGGACAAAAATTCAAACTTAATTTTGTGTATGTTACAACATGTACATGGAGCATACGTACCCAGTTTGGGACAGTCAGTTTATTTACATCATTGTAAAATGTTTGCTGGTTGACACCATATACTTGGGAAAATCCCTCCTTACTCTTATTCCTTCCTACAAATAATATATATATGCATTTAACAAAGTGTCTTCAGATTTAGCAAATGAGACATTTCAGTTGAGTAGACCTTATTTCCCCCTCAAGCCAACCCAAAACCCACATAAAATATAAATTTAAGGTGATTTCAGCCACAAAGGACTTTGTGTGTCTTCCATACAGATATGGTGATTTCAGACTTCACTGCTATGTAAGAATCAGGCTCAGGGGTGTGGAATTTAATAAAATATATACTTGTCCATGGGGCAGGTTGCTTCTTAAATCTACTTGTCCTGTAATAAAATCTACTTGTCCCTTTGGTGCCCTGTAGTGCGACAACAAATTATGGCAGCAATCTCATTATTTAAGAGCTCTGATAATAGCCTCTCTAATTATGCCAGGGCTACTACTATAGTAGGGTTGAATACTTGCTGTGTCAATCCCTACTATAGCAATTTCCTTATTTTGCCACCTTTCCGCAGATCTACATACTGAGACTGGAGGAAGCAATAAGCAATAGATCAAGGGCTGGAATGCCTTAGAGTCTGCAAACCTACTAACTTGCATGTTTTAAGGATTTTCACCAGCTCTTTCCCCATAATGAGAAAGGTTGGAAATTTACTCCTGACAATGGCAGAAGTAGAAGTTCTTCCAGGGCTGGGGAAAAAAGTGATTGGAGGGAAAGTGAACTTGTAAACGCTCAATAGATTTTCACATGAGCAAATCTACTCATGCATATTTGCTCGTGCTAAAATACAGTTCACAAATATTTTGTAGGAGTATGATTTCCTGGTCCACTTCTGTAAGTTCTTGTGAATTCATGAAAGCTTCTAATTCAAAGTCATATACCATGGGTGCACTTTTGTGACTTTTTTAAAGAATTTGATCCCTAATTAGGTCAGACGTTAACAAAGACATTTTGTTTTTATTAAACTTCTATTTCTCTATCAGCTGGCTTTACTGTGAGTGATCGCATTTTGCTCTTCCACAAGGAGCATATTGGCACACAAAGCAGTTTTGTTCAGGTCCAGGAACTACTGGGGCAATCAGTGTTGTAACAAAACTGGAGAGAACATGGAAACCCCCAAGACTCACTCAGGGCAGGTCCTTTGCTGAGAGGGGGGAACCCTGGAGGTGGGCTGCGGGACCTTTGTTACGCCACTGGTGGCAATGTGTGCTTTTTGAGACTAAAAACTTTTTTTCCTTTTTGCCAGTGTTTGTTACAATGGTAAGGGCCTGGCAGCTCCCACAACAATAAAGTGTTAAAAAAAAGCCATGTCAAAACAAGACAAGCATTGAAGAAACCAAAAAACACAAAAAATTTCAGATCGGTTGGCTTTGCCAGTGCTTGTTTATTTTCATGCTTCCCATAATCTTGTTGAAATTGGCTACACTAATTCTTCATTAGGAATATTTTTGGGAAATACTAGCATGCATCAACACATTTTACTAAATGATGCTTCAAAGAAATAGCACCTAAAAGTTCATAGTAGTGAATCGTTTTTTTCCTACTTGCATTTTTTTCTGAACATTTTATTTTTCAGGCAGAGTCATCACTCTTGCTTACAAGCTTCTGCAAATATTTGCATCTAATCAGAGAGCATTCTGGGAGCAATATACTTAGCCTCATATTGTTAAACTGTTAACACGTGTTTAACCATTTTTTTTTTAATACTGGAACCACTGTCAGTAGTGCAGTGTGACTTTAAACTTTTATTTACAGTGCTTACCCTAAGAATGATGGCTTTTCATTGCTGAACCATAAATACAAGTTCGAACAGCATTAACTAATGGGCACACATATTACCTCAACTGCAGACAGTTCCCTTCTCTGTAAACTAGCAGCCAACGGGTTTATGCTGCAGGGGGTTGGGCCTACATGTCCCAAGGACAAAATAAACATGAAAACTTGTTGCCCCTGACCCCAAATAATATGTCCCAGGAGTCGGGCAATAGGAATTCCACATCCCTGCAGGCTATTGTGTCGCACACAATCTTAGATACCTGAGCTCACCTCTTGACCCTGCTATGTGCTGTGATGGGTGTAAGCAACAACTGAATGACAATTGAGCAGATCAGTGGATGAAGGATGAATATATAAATATATATTTTTTTGCTTTCATGAGGCTGGTGAAACACACAAAACTGTCTCTGAGCCTGTCCTAAAAATGGTCTGAGTTTTGTTTTGTTACCACTGTTTAAGCTGAGTACACTGTGAAGAAAGAAGTATTATACAAAAGTCAAGATTAACTTTGTTTTTACTTCGCTTTTGGCTCTTGTGTAATTATAGTTATGCCACCACCAGAGCCTAATCGTTTAGGAACGTGGTCCGCTGTATGTCTCCTGCTCTATTCGCTCTCTGCTGCCAGTCCTGCTCAAGTCTCAAGAGACGGCCCTCCTTGTTCAACTGTGTCCCTTAAGATGGCTTCTGTTCTAGGAGTGCGTTACAGGAGCAATCACTGATTGGGCGCTTTGTGAATTACATTTCTATGCAGCTTCTAATTTCCAGCTTCAGTTTGTTTCAAAGTGTATCAGTCCAACACTGTGAGCTCCTGTTTTCTAAATACGTTTCCTCACACACCACAGTCACGTTGGCACACAGTCCCCCTACGTTCATGAGGCTAATTAAGAAACCTGTTTCCTCTGTTGCACTATGAAAAGGAATGACCTATTTAAAATGCTAAAGGTTTTAAATTCTCGCACCAGGGTCTTTGACATTTACTTTAAAGGTCATCTTGGTCCTTGCTGTAAGGAGCACTGGTAGGTAACCTGACCTATAAATAGTAATGTTTTTATAGCATGCTCGATGAAGTTATTTTAAAAGAATACGTTTCAAAATGTTAATTGGATTCTAATTTAGTTAAGCTGATTGTTTTGCAATTTATATCCACAGTCATCTGGAAAAAAGTGAATGTGATGGGTGGAGGAAATATTAGGGATGGTATTTAAACTGCCTGTACTCTCTATGAAACTGTGCTCACCTTTGCAAAAAAAGATTTAACGTGCGATTTCGAAGTGTTGGAATTAATCAACTAAAGACAAATCACAAATTTACATTAACGCACGTGTTAGTAAAATGAAATGTGTATTTAGATTCAGAATTGTTAATGATCTTGGATTCCATGAATCTGACTAGTGACTAATGAACAGGTAACTCCAGTAGCATTCGGCATTTAAAATTTGATAAACCTAATTACAAATAATTATTGTACACTGCCAATAATTTTCCAGTAGCATATTGATTGGCAAATTGGCAAGGTAATAAAAATATCAAGAAAGAAACACGCTTACTAAAGGAACGGAATGTGATGCTGTTGTAGCTCATAGCAACGTTTTGGAGTTTTCCCAGACCCCAGTAGATTAGTGTGGCATATTAATTTTTAAGCCCTGTTTGCAAAGTAGGCCCCTACAAAGCCATTTCAGCATTCATACGAAAAAAGCCCTGCAGGGAATCGCAGTCCTCTGAAGGAAAGTGTTGAGTTAAAAAAAAAAAAAAAAAAAAAAAAGACAATGATAATAATTGTCACACCAACGCTGCTACAAACATATAATAAAGAGTACCCTTTTCATAGTTCAGATCAGCGATTCATGTGTGGGAGACACTGAACATTTAGATTAATGTTGGAGCTCTGAAGGGGAGAGAGGAACCCAGCAGGGCAAGTCTGACGTTTTTCAGTCTTGTGGCAGATGACAGGTCCTTGCAGAACAGTCGCAGTGAAAAATCCCCTTTGTTCTTCTAGGTTTATTTTTCACCCAAATCGCAAACCACTGATAATCATCCCATTGTCTGTTATTTGGTTAATCCCATTTCTAGGAAGCCCAGAGAGAGAAATCCAGCTCTCCCTTCCTACGTTTGAAACCAACTTTCTATATATCAGACTTTCCTGGCTCTCCCATTGTGCTGTGTCAACGTCCATATTTTCTCTCCTAAGCGTTGACTGAAAGACTCAAGCCATCCACCTTCAGTTTGGTAGCCGGACCATAAATTAAAAATCTGTCTTGAAAAGAGTCCAAATGCCCACTGTCCTCTACATACAACTGTTAAAAGCCAGGAGGGTACATTAATTTAATGTTCATTTTCAAACACCAGTGCAGAGGTGGACTCAAAGGCTTTGTGGGAAGAAAAGGCTCATATGTTTGTGCCAGTTATTTAAAAAAATACGTTGCATGCTTTGCTACCCTGGGTAAAAGCTGGAATGTGCACAAATCAACACCATCACACTAGAATGCAATATGCAAAGTCACTTTGCAGATGATGGTTGTACGGAAGTACCCTCTTTTTTGGCAAGGTTATCCCCACTTTTGGCCCGCTATCAGTATGCTTAGATGGTTTTCACTGGGATCCTGCTAACCAGGACCTCAGTGATTGTGCTCTCTCCCTCCAAATTTGGACTTTTGAACACTCCACAATTGGCATTCTGGAGTTCCCTTATAAGTCCCTAGAATATGGTACTTGGGTTCCCAGGGCATTGGGATACCAGGGGTCCCCTATGGGCTGCAGCATGTATTATACCACCCATGGGAGCTCATGCAAAATGTGTCTGCAGGCCTGCCACTGCAGCCTGCGTGAAAAGGTGAATACATCCTTTCACCACAGGTCACTACACCAGGTCACTATAAGTCACCCCTATGGTAAGCCCTTCTAGCTCAAAGGGCAGGGTGCAAGTCCCTGTATGTGAGGGCACCCATGCATGAGCAGAGGTGCCCCTACCAACTCCAATTCCATTGCACTGGACTTCGTAAGTGTTGGGAAGCCATTTTACCCATGTTCTGGACACAGGTCACCACCTGTGTCCAGCTACATAATGGTAACTCCGAACCTGGGCATGGTTGGTATCAAACATGTCTGAATCATACTCTAATGCTAATGCCATGCACTCTGGGGGCTCCTTAGAGGACCCCCCCCAAATATTGCTCCTACCAGTCTTCTAGGGTTTTCCAAGCAGCCCGCGCTGCTACAGCCCTTCAGACAGGTTTCTGCCATCCTGCTACTTGACCAGCTTGGGCAGGGGAATGCAGAACAAAGTATTTCCTGTAGGAGAGGGGAGTCAACACCCTCACCCTTGGAAATAGGTGTTACAAGGCTTGGGAGGGGTATCCTCCCCAAGCCACTAGTTTGCTTTGAAGGGAACATTTGGTGCCCTCCTTGCATAAACTGGTTTGCACCAGCTTGGGGACCCCCGGTTCCTGCTCTGGCGCGAAACTGGACAAAGGAAAGGGGAGTGACCACTCCCCTGTCCATCACCACCCCACTGTGGTGCCCAGAGCTCCTTCAGGTGGTCACTCAATACTGCCATCTTGAAACCAAGATGTGCAGAGGCCCCTGGGAGCATCTGAGTGGCCAGGTCAGGATCTGACTGGGCCTCACTGCAGCTTTCTTAACCTGCTGCCAGTGGGTTGCCTGTGGGTGCATGCAACTGCTTCTGCTGACTGTCTTGACTGCTGTGGGTCAGTCCAGGCTCCCGTCCAAGGGTCGAGTTCTCAGGACCTTGCTGGTCCTCTTCAGCCTTGCGACTCTTCTTTGCCTCCTCTTGCATTTGCCAAGGCTTGTTGGTGGTTCTCATGACCATTGACCAATTGTGACCTGGCGACTGACGTGGGACATCATCTGCACCACTTCAAGGACTCCTCTGCAGCTCCTGGGCTCCACAGCCGGTCTTCTTCTTTCCCTGTCAACCCTGATCTTCATCCACTGAGGGGTCAGTCGGGGTTCCTGCTCCGACTGGACACTCCAATATGGACTGGACTCTGTCCCCTTCTTTTGCAGGTCCTCGTCTTCCAGAATCCACCTTTGGTTTTCCCTGGTCTGGTCCTGTTTTTGCATAGCGCCATTTTCTAAGTCCTTTTGTTAGTCCTTGGGAAAACTAGGTATTTACCTCGGCTCTCCTGGTCGCTGGGGGGTCACTTAGGTACCCACCTCTTAGGGTCCCAGGTTCTCCCAGCTCCTCTCTAACTACTCCATATCCTTGGGTGGGGAATTTCACTTCCACTATTTTAGTATATGGTTTGGCCCTCTCCTAGGGCCCTAGCCGTTTTCTACAATTTTTTGCCAATGCTTGTTGTTTCCGGAGCTAATTCGTAATTATTATTGTGTGTATATATAATGTGTGCTTATCTCCAGTTGGAGGACTATGCTTACCTCCAATTGGAGGACTACCTAGTAGTAATCTAGTAGTAGAGTGTTACTGTTATAAAGTACCTTTATTTTTGTGGTATTGCATATGTTTTGTATGTCTCCTAGATAAGTCTTTGCTGCTGTTCCACAGCTACCTCTAGCGAGCCCTGGCTTCCTAGAGACTGTCTTAATTTACTAATAGGGTTTGCCTGGACCTGGCATAAGATGCCTACACCATAGGTGTCAACCATACACCAGACCAGCTTCCTACAGTGATCGCTATTGGAAATGATGTTACCATGAGGACTGTGAAAAGATTTGAAGTATATTTACACATGGTGGATAGAGCCTTTCAGTTTAAAATCAGCTTTCAATAAATTATTATTAATATGAAGTAATTTCCAATTGTTGGGCTATGAAGCCTTTCCATCTGGCAGTCTTGGCTAAAGTCTACTTGAATTGTTTGTAAGAATTCATATGCTTCTCCACAGAGGCACCAATTTCCACCATTTTACCACATCTCGCCCTGCCCTCCATGGCGCTTCTGATAATGTAGCCTTGAGTGGCTTTGGTCAAGCAGTGTGGAGGTTTTCTTATTCTGTTTGTTAGCCAGTCTGATTTTCACGATAATGGATTCCCCATCAGAGATCTGCTAACTCATCCTATTTTAAGAGTACTGCACTGACTAGAGAAAGAAAATAATAATTTCCCATTATTTGTTTCTGCTTAGTTATTTTCATCTTTTTAAGTGATTTAAATATAGCACCAAGTGGAATATAGTTATGCTACACTAGCCTTTTGCTTATATTTAGAGTTTATTATTGCTTGAGTGCTAATGCTGTTTAAAATTGCCTGCTAAAACTGGGACTTAAATTTGTTGAGCTTGTCTGTTATTGACATCGAAATTGAGCCCTCCTTGTAACTGAAATTGTAACAACTCACTGAATGCTTTAGTTACGTCATGCTTTGTTATTAGTATTTATGTGTATGGTACACACTGGTATGGCTTCACAGTGGCAATGTGGCTCTGTACCTTCTTGCACCAGTTTTGAGACTTTTACTAAAGACAGGATTTTATATATATATATATATATATATATATATATATACATATACACACACCCAGTTTGAACCCAGCCACATGCAAATCAGTCTTGACCCTGCTTCCTGTGGGTGCAGTCCATCCCAAACTGCTGTCCTCCCTGGACCCTGAAACAAGAATCCTGGGACTGATTTTGGGGTATCACCCCTCATCAACCAGACTAGCTTGAATCTGGTGGCCTAGCTAACACCAGGACTGAGGACTAGGCATACCTTTCCCAATTAGGGTGACAGATGCAAAAAGATATATATATATATATATATATCTAATAATAATATCTCTCTCTCTATGTATATGTATGTGTGTGTATATATATATATATATATATATATATATATATATAGTTGGAGAGGTAGTAAAACCATGTACAATTTTTGTTAGGAAAGGTAATATAATATATTATTGCACATTTTGCACATTATTCTTTATGCACTGCAAATATCATTTTCATAATAACCTTCATTTTAGAAACCATTATTATGTAAATGTTGAAAAGCCAACCAGTCTTATAAATGGATCTTTCATTAAATATGGTGAGAATGTGTTCCATTACAGTACCAACAGTTGACTCTAAGCCTGCGTTTGATCTTAGCCTGCTTACTACGCCGCCTATTCTTTATTTATTGTTTAAATTTACTTGCCTCCTAGCTTACCTTTAACAGTGCGCCCAAAGTAGATTTCCAAGTTATGCCTTAGGTTTTCCCTTCCTTACTGATAAGTACGTTTTAAGAGTTTCCCAATCGTGTTTTCTCCATGTATACTGCCCGCGCCTAGATTTGGCCATTTTAAATAATGAAAGCACTGTTTACTGTTTTAGTTTAACTGCAAGGTTAAGAACAGTATTAGCGGATTTAGTTGGGTCACTGTGTTTTGGTCAGAGCGTGGTTAATAAGCAATATGTTTTACTGCCTAGGAAACATCTAGCAGTTGCCTTCTCCTCTCCTGTCTAATGTGTACTTCATTCTAATCCCCAAGAGCACCAAATGCCAAAATCCGTTCCATTAACGCGTTTGTAATGTCGGGAAGATCTTTGGGTTTATTGTGACTGCCTCGTTTTTTTATTATCATTGCAATGCGCATAATTTAAAGTGTGACCATAAGCTTTTTCGAGCACATTGCTAAATCTACATTTTAGATTTTAAAGAAGTTGTAGGTGTTAGAGCTGACCAATTCATGTGAGAAAATGATAACGAAACGAATCTGCATTGCATCTGGGTGTTTATAAATGGCTTGCATATTTATTTTTGACCTGCGTTAATGGAAAATTACAGTAATAAGGTATATTTTAATGGTCAAATGTGAAACGGAAAAGAAAGACCTACCTGCACGTTTGTGAGACAAACATAACCTTGGGGTTGGTAGAATGAAAAAACAAAATGATGAGTGAGTTGCAAAAATATATAATCACTGTTTAATATGCAGCTACTCCCTTCTGTATGGCCAGCTGATGGGTGTTGTGTCTTAAAGGGCTCAATGTTTTGTTATGTATAATCCTGAAGGCATGGAGGCGTTTGTTTAACAACCTTCCGCAGTAGTTTTCTTCTTTTGGGGTGGAACCAAGAAAGTAGTCTGAAAATGAAAATACCCCCAATTGAAACATGCTGCTAATCAGACTGAGCAAGCAAAGCGAGTAAATGCTTATAAGAGTTCCTTTCACTTGCCTTCCATCTATCTATCAATTTACTGTTCCGTCGATTCATCCCTCCATCTCTTCACTTTTCTATCTACCCACCCATTGCCCCAATGATCCATCATCTATCTTTTCACCCATCCACATGTTCATGTATCCATCCATCCATCCATCCCTTACCCATCAATCGATTACTGTTCCCCATCTGTCCATTCTTCCGTGCTTCCATACATTCACAATTTCACCAGTCAATCCTTTCCCTCTTCCATCCAACCTTTCTATCAGTCTTTTCAGACTGATATTGTCTTTCTTTCATACTTTCGTTCTTCCTTTCTATCAGTCTTTTCAGACCCATATCATCTTTCTTTCACACTTTCATCCTTCTTTTCACCTTTCCTCCATCTTTCCTTTCACCTTTCCTCCATCTTTCCTCTCACCTTTCCTTCATCTTTCCTTTCATGTTTCTTTCCTGTTGGTCACCCTTCCTTTCTCCTCTGGTTCTTTTTCCCTTTCTATCTACCCATCATTTTTCTCTCATCCTTTTTCTTTCATATATTTATCTCTCAAGTTCATTGTATTCGTATGTCTTCCTCTATATTTTTCCCTATTTCATTTTTTCTTTTTTTGTTTCTTTCTCTGTGCATGCCGGCTAAAAGCCCAACACTCTCTCGTGGTATTTCCTAGAAGTGTTATCTATTAGCATTTTGTCTGCAGACATAAGAGGCACCTAAACAACTAATTTATATTAATGTACCCCCGTTCATCAGCCACGCAGGCCATTCCAACCTAACTTGGAGAAATGTTAGGTGGAAGGAAGTCAGTGGATCCCCACAGGTTACAGAACTTTTTTTATCACAGAAACGTGAGAAAAATGTGCCTTTTTTTGTCAAAGGTTAAGGTTTGCAAGGGATTCTGGGTAAGAAAAACCTGGCACATGCGACACACGTCACCCCACCCTGGATTCTCCCAGGTGTCTAGTTTTCAAATGTTTAAAAAAGGTGCAAGTTTGCAAGGTTTCCCTAGGGATCGGCTGAGTTAGGGCCCAAAATCCACAGTTACCCACACTGGGAAAAAAAGGGTCCGTTTTCAGTGGGGAAAAAAGTGATGCGCCCATGTTGTGTGTGTCGGCCCGTTTCCTGACACAGGCACTAGGCCTACCCATACAAGTGAGGTACCATTTTTATTGCATGATGTGTGGGAGTATAAAACAGTAGAACATTTGTTATTAACATTTGGATTTCGCTGCATTTGTGCCTTCTAATTCTAAGCCAGTGTATAAGAAAGGAGACATTTTAGAAAATACCCTTTAAATCATATGCTAGTACGCATACCCACAAATTTAGAGATGTACAAATAATCACGGATCCTAAACTGCATATTCAGTGCCCATTTCAGAAAAACGTAGGTTTCCTTGATACCCATATTTCACCATATGAATGTCTCTATACTCGGTACACAATGAAAAGGTATTGTACAGTGCAACTCAGTTGTTGGCTCTGGCTACCTTGGATTCTTGGAGAACCTACAAAACCTACACATCCCTGTGACCAAAAAGGTTTAGTGGATGTAATGATATATTGTTTTTGTAAATCAGTCATTGTGATAAAAAGGTACAGGTTACAATGTTTGCACACATGGCCATTTTCTCCTACTTAATTTTAATATTTCTTTATTACAACAGTTTGTTTCTTTGGGGAAAACCTTGAAAGATCTACACACATAATTCCTTAATGAATTCGAAATTTTGTCTACTTTCAAAAAATCTGTAGCTTTTCTGGATCACTCTAAGGTTTCACACTGGTTTCTATCACAAGCTGCAAATAGGTTGAGGACGCAAGAAATAGGAAAGAGGCGCTACTGCCTTGAAAAATACAAAAACTGTGGTAAAAATTTGTTTTGTTTTATTATCCGGCTCTGCATGGTCCTGAAAGCTGTGAAGGTGGTGACTTTAGCACATCAAACCGTTAGTTGATGCCTTTTTTAGGAAAAAACGGACACTTATCGGGAGCACTTTTTCCCCTATTTTTCCCAAAAAACTCACAAATTTAGCTATATTTTGCCTACTTTCTCAGTCCCCTCCAAAGGAATCCACATACCCTGGATAACTTTACAATCCCCAGGATGTTAAAAAAAAATAAAAAAAAAATTGACACTTTTTATTTTTAAATGCTTCATTTATCAAGGTTTTCCAAAAGCGTAACAGTCAGAACACATAGCTGTGTTGCAACAAAGAACTTGCAGCTGTACCAACCTGCCCAACCCAAGTGTCCAAATATACCGATCATAAGTCTGGGTGGGGTTATGCTGGTACATTAACAGGAGAATCGCGTTTGTCCATAGGAGGGGTCTCATTCACTGTCTCGAGGAGGTCTTCCATTTTGCAGTCACCCATATCCTAGCTACAGGCGGGCCCCTGATTGCCCCACTCACCCAGTTCCACACACTTCCATAGCGGTACCCCCTTCAGCTCTCTTTATGGTTCGCCAATTTGGGCTGCCCTCGCCTCTCCACTCACCAGGGGCTGTGCTGCCCTCTCCGGTGAAACCACATTAAATGGCCCACCCTGTGCTGCCCCTCTTCAGTTATGTCCTGTGTGATGACCTCCCACTCTTGACAAGGACACAAATTTGGCATGGATACCTTATTTGGCAAAAACGTTATGGAGCCCTAAGTGCCAACTACCCCAAATAGTCAAAAAATAACTCAGCACTTTTAGGGGGAGAGAAGTTAAGGGAAATGTGTTTTGTTTGTTGTTTATTATTCTTTTTAATGTGTTCTCCTTCTAACTTGCTTTATGTTTTTCGAATATGTTTATGCTCAAGGTTTGAGTGTAGTGCTTATATCCAATGAATCCTTCCGAACCAAAATAAATACATGCATGCACATTTATTCAATTCTTTGTTTATTATTTATAGTTTAATCTGCGGCTAGTGGGGGGTTCTGTTTCTTTTCTACTTTTGATAATTGATCCCGAACAGGATGAAACCTTGTGTAATGTAGGGATCTTAAGTTGCACAAGGACCACCTCGCTTTCCTTCTGGTGTACTTACTGTACTACATTGTTATTATTTCTATGTGCTGTAAATAAGTGCCACCATTGTCCAGTTAAACGGTACTCTATTTACTGACCTCTGAAGGATAGAGGGTTTAGACTACTTTATTGTGATTCACACTAGAGACCGCCAGGTTACAGCCAATGTCAGCAGTGAGTTGCTTTATAGTCTGTTTGTCACCATCTCTATGGTGCATTGGTTCCATGCATGAACAGGTGTCTGAAGGAGAAGTGGGCGAGTATGTTCAGTTAACTTAATCATAGAGTTTGAGCGTACTGCGTGAGGATCGTCCTGATTAGGCTTTTTGCCACTTTCCCTGAATCAGCAAGTTCAAGAATCTGATGGTTGGATTACCTCAGACTGATTCTAGTTCACACCACGCCATTGCACCTGTTGTCCTTTCTTCTATTGCTGGATTGCAAACGTAGAGGTGGCCGCTTCGTTCCTGGTATACTCCATACTGTCCTAGCAAGCAGTCATCATTTTAGAAATGTTTACTGTTTCTAATATGGAACAGTCGAAGGAATGTTATTATGTTACCCACATACGCACATGCCATTTCTCTCTGTTCTTTGTCCTCCTAGCAGGCCCAGTAGTGCGAAGGTGTCTTCCTACATATTTCTGGGGTTCTTCACTGATTAGCGCCACAAGGCCACGTTTCGTCTTGTCTAGTCTGCGTAGGGTTTAGTGATGCTTTCTGTTTGTTTGATTGGAAAACACTGGGTGGTTGTATTGAATCTGTGCTTACATTGAACCTTCGTGATCTTTTTGTTAATATCTACATGAGTGAGATGGATGACTTTGTCTCTGTAAAAAAAGGTTAATGACTGTGTGCTGCCTGGATGGTTGTGTTGTTAGTAAGCAGCCCATAGCCAACTACATGGTTTCGATATTATGCTGTGAACATGAAAGTGTGGGACTGTGAGGAGTGTATAGTACTGTTGGAAGGAATCACATTGACAGGTATTTAGCTTTGTGATTGTGGTGTATGATGGAGCTTTTCCCAAGTAGCCTGTTCAGTTGCCAGTGATCCCAAAAACGGATTTTCTGCATCCTCCTTAAATGAATTTCCTGTAACATTCTTTATCTTATTTCATCTTTATCTCTCTCTTAATCCTTCTTACATTTATGCCAACAACTGCAAGATGGTCATATGGAGTGTGATAAATTTGGAGGAGTAGTATTTCCATTTTACAGAATGGTCCACCTTGTGACTGTGGCTGGAGAAATGTCAGTTCTTTCAGGAAAATGGAGGCACAGCTATGGTTTAGCAGCATCTCCTCAGTGAAGTGTTGGAAGCGAATCAAGATACATTGTCGCTCACAAAAAAGAGCATGGCTTGGCAGAACTCTACTTGCAGGTTTGCAAGTCACAGCCCTTGTCGTTCTCTTTTCCAATAGGCCTCCCCACGACCAAAGATGAGTGTCTTCACCAATGCTATGTGAGTCGTGGCGCATGGAAGACTCTAGCCTGCTTTTCGCTTGTCTCTGAGGGATGTCTCTTCAGAACGTCACTCTTTCTAAACTGTGTGCAAGGCAAAGGACTAGAAAAAATGATGCAAAAATGTATTCGAGGCTGCAGTCAAAAATTCTTCATTTTCTAAAGTGCCTTTCCCTCATTTAAGTCACCGCGACGCACTTAGCAGGGTAGCAAAGGGTAAGTGGTATGTGTGTGTCTGTGTGTGCTCTTGTGACTGGCTGGCTGCATGTCTTGTCCTGGTTTACGGCCTAAATAGAGAAAACACTCCTTCCACTTTAGCTAGTGACCTCACACCCTATGGGATTACTAATTGGCAGAACCTGAGCAAGAGCTACATGTGGTGCGTCATCACGAATCCCACGTTGGACGCGTCCCGTAAGCATGCTGCCTTGGGCTCGGCATTCCTGCGACCTTAAGGACTGCACAGATGCTGAACTTCGTACATTAAAAAGTGAGCTGTGCTAACCTGCATGGGTGCCTCTATGCGTTTCTCTCTGGACTGAAGACAGACGACCAGTAAGACTGAGACGGGTAACTTTTAAAATCATGACCGCAGTACCGAATGGCAGTGGAATGAGTGAGTGAGCCCTTCAAACTTCTGTAGGCACGTGCTCGTTTCCAGTCAGTGATTTATGTTAACACGTGCTGTTAAAGCTCTTGGAAAGTCATGCTATTTAGTACCAGCACAGCATTCATCATAATAACCGTCATTAGTATTGTAGTGAAAGGATTAGACTTCACACGTCAGATGAAAGATAGCTTATAATTGCCCTCATGAAGGCGAAATGGGGTTGCCTCCGAGTGTAGCCAGCGGGAACGCTTTGCAGCTGAACAAGGTCTCCGCTGTGGTCGTTCTGTAGCAGCAAGAGGCAGATTTTTTTGTTGCAGTTTTTATATAGCGCAAACTTGACCCAAGCTCACTAAAGCAACATGATTATTTTTTTTTTTAATCAGAGAGAGATTAAGCTTTGTGCCAAGATCACTGGATGTTGATCCGAGGCTAGATTTCAAATCTGGTTCCCAGTTCCCAGGTTAGCAGGTCTGGCCGTTGGTCCACATCTCACAGGTCGCAAAGAAGTGTGCGCTGACTTTTTGTGACCTGTCCCTGATCTTGCAATGCAACCTGTGTACTAATAGGTTACGTCACAAGATTGCCAGTGACAGGGGGTCATAGGACAACCTGCAAAATGAATATTATTAATCAGGCCCCCATTTGTGATCGGCACCAAACACAGGTATGGTGGCCTGCAAGAGACAGTAAACCACCATCCCTGTATTGTATTCTTATATGGGACCTTTTTTATGTGGCCCATGTTCCAGAAAGGATCCGGTGCTGCTTTTAAATCCTAAATCAAATTCCCATTTGGGAAGACTTCAAGGGGAGCAGACAGTGGTGCGCTGGACCATTGCCTAATCCCCAGAGTTCACCAGAGCACAATCACTAGAGAAAACTTTCCCTTAGCAAATCACATTTGAGAGGTCTAAGTGACAGTGGTTTGCCACTGATGCATGACATATCAAATCGCAATTAGGAAGGGACTCTCCTTTCACACTGCTAAACCCATTTTGAAATTCGAAGAGCCTTTTTGGATTCTCAACATCGGTTTGATACATACATGAAAACAATTTTGCTGCCACCCACACTGTAATTTTGTGAATCACAGGGTTTTCAATCGCAGAATGGCTTTGTCCATCTGGCCCTAAATTTTTAGACTGTAACCCTTTTTTAGGTGCTTCCTTCAGAATACACATTAGTGAATGTATTTACAAGTTTGAATGCAAACATATTGCCCATAATACCATTTCATACAATTTAGCCAGCAACTCAATTGAAGGATAGCAGAATGCCCTTTAGTTAATGGCATTTTGTTGCTTTCGTCTGACTAAGAATTTGAAAAGACAACTTAGTGGCTGGTTATTATACATGGGCTTCAAAATGTCACTGCTTTTACCTACGTATTCCAAGTCATTTACAATGAAAGTCTGGTACACAGGTTATACTTTGATGCTTTTGTTCTCACCTGACACATTCAGTGCTGCTGTACGGAAGATGCTCTGCTCTCTCTCACTGTCCGGTCTCTGAATCCACACCTGCTGCTCTTTGGATCATGGCTTAGTACAAAAGTGGTGAACAAAAAGCAACACAAGTCCACATCGTCACAAGATAGCACATTCTGTCTAGCACTGCACGTTTCAGTTTCTTGGTGTCAGTTAGGATCTCTTATTCCTACCTTCTCGTTTATGCTCTTCTGTTGCTGAAACCATTTGGTTTTAACATTCAGTCCTCGCCAATACTGAAGGGACTCACTCTGATTTGGGCAGTTCTTCAGGTCCTCAGAGAGGAAATATTCTGTTTTACAGTTAAGGATCTATCACTGCTTTTGAGTGGTGTTACACATGCCTTAAATCATGTGACCAGTACAACATATTAAAAAACTTAAAACTTGATATAAAGATCTAAAAATAAATGCAAATGTTAATATCAGTAGACACGTTTACACATGAATGAGCCTAAAAGACTAGAACGTTTTTGTGTCTCCATCTATCGCTGATATACTTAGCTATGGCAAACTAAACCAAAGGGTTTTGATGAAGGATAGCTGAATTCAAATCACACACGCTGCCACTACCAGAAACAGTTGAGACCAGTGTTTTCTCAAAGAATGTTGGTAAAGGCAGAGAAATCTGAAATGCTTCCGGGTGTTATTCAACCATGTGTAAAGAGTAAGTGCATAACAAATGTTTAGACAAAATAGTTCTCTGTTTATCATGAACTATGGGGGCAGGAAGCATCAAAGATGTAATTTAAACTACAACCAACACAATTGAGTGAGATTCACTATCTCCAAGTGTAACTTAAACCCATTTTATTTGTTTACCAAGATTTAATGGGCACCCTTACTATTAGTGTCTCATTGAGGTATGTAGATCCTGAGCATGTCTGATAGCCACGGGTGATGAAGCTTCCATTTCAGTGGGTAGGCTCTCTCGAGATGTTCCAAAGTTGAGAATAGCCCAACTGTAGTAACAAAGAAGCAGAAAGTCAACAGTTCAACTCCTAATTTGGCCTCACAATTTAAATGTGTTTCAATGAGCGCTTCTGCATCCTATCTTTGCAGTCTTAGTATTAGTGACATTGATAGTTAAACCAAGCTTCTTTAAAAAAATGATCTAAGTTTACTAATAAGCAATTCATTAGGCTCTCAGAGCAAGTTATGGTTGTAGTGTTGTGGCCATTGTATTGTTGATATATAAGCGTGAATGACACCTATGGTATTCACTATTGAATATATAAACTGAATTAAAAAAAACAGACACCAGGACAGTGCCCTGATGCACCTATTTAGCTACAATGACAAATGAGAACTGGCTTCAAGCTAATTTTATTGTAACAGTCTAAACCTTTGATACTAGATAGAACACTATTTAAAATGTTTAAAGGTTAATAACACTCCTCTTTTTCCAGTTTATATTTCTAAAAGACCATAAATGGTCTGATTCCTTGACCATACTGTCTTCCCCCTGCTTAATTGACCTGTGAAGAAAATCATCAGTTAAAATCATGACATTTCATGAATAACCTGGTTAGGCAATGTTTTTGTACTTGCATCCCAAAATGATATGATCAGTAAATTATTTTGGAGATAATCTTTCATAAATATATTAATTACCTTTCCATCCACAGAGAGTTGAGGGCACCGTTTAATGTCATATCAATCAGGTTTGATTGTACAACTGCTAAACAAGTATATGTTACAGCTTTGTGAACATCAATGGGGATTTGATAAGGTCCATGTACCCTTTGAACTAACATACTGTAAAGAGATTAGCCTCACCATTACAGTTATCAAGGTCCATGGGACCATTGCAGTCAAAAAAAGGAAGCAAACCTCTTTCCTAATGTAGTCTCCTAGAATGGATAAGGCAAAGTTACATATGTTAACATTTGTGATTTTTGCACGTGCTACATTAGGATGGACTAATATTCACAAGTTACAAAAAGCCCCTTATGCCACACCTTTCAATACACATCTGAAGCCAAGACCAATTCTTAACTGAATAAGCCTTGGTCTTTCAGGGGGAGATCAATTTAAGCATTTTCACATAAATAGTTTTAAACAGCAATTTATTTCTGTTTTCCAACTGGTTTAAAATATCTTTTAGTGTTTTATACACCCCCCCAGGAGCTTAAGTATAAAGTAAAATAGCTTTCAATTCTTATTTGGATTTGCCTATTGGTTAGGTTTGCCTACCACAAAAGAATGTGTATTATTTAATGTGTATTTGCTTGAAGATCAAGCAAGAATACGCTAGGATTAGACTTGACTGATTTTGAGAAGCATTATGCATTGTTCTAGGTACCTAATTTAAAAAATATGAAAGATTCAAAAGAAAGCTCTGCTACTCACCCACCCATCACTTCAAATGTCTTAGTGGGAGGGACATTTAGATATGCTGATGACTCAGGAACAATGGGAAAAACTGTGTCAAAACGTCCTAATTTACCACATATGCAATGCCCAGAAAAACCTTTTATGACATAATACCAGTTTGGTACTTGAAGGAATTGAAGGTTATGTACTTTCATGCTAATTGTAGTGTTGAAAGGGATGTAGTGCGGAAGGGGGTGAACTGCACATGTGGTACTTATAGCCGAAACTGAGATGTTATCTGAAGAGCTACTTAGTCAAATCAAACGTAGGGTTTCACACAAACGAATGAGTAGGTTTCTGGGGATCAGCGATTCAGCTCCAATGGATATGGACAGACTGGATTGGATACAACTGTGGCACATGCTTTTATCAGAAAAAATGGAAATTGACCTTTTGGAGTGCTTGAACCAAACACCATGGGATAAATTGGCAACAGAACTGTTGATTATATCAATCACGGATATCTACCAGAGGTTTATCCAGTTCTGCAAGCCTCTGATAGACTGCCTTTCAGTGGAATTTCTGAAGATCAGGTGCCCACAGACACTGATTTTTAGACTGCATTTGGAATATTGATCAGCGACAATAAGTTTGCAGTGAATGCAAATATTGTATTAGGATGACCTCTGCTGTGGTCCTTACTGGATGTCTCTAAAAGGGACACTTAAGGTCATGCCATTGTATACTTTTGAGTCCTCCTTACCCTCTGGCTGAAAGCATCTCAGTCTGGCAGTGTTGCACAGCCAGATAATTTGCGAGCTGGCTCTAAACAACTCACGGTGGCCTGAGGCCCTTACAGTTGGCTGTTGACACGGAGTTTATCTCTGCCAGCCTTGACGTTAGGACCAGCTAATTGGAAGCTGTGTCCGTACTTGCATCTCCAGTTCTTAAGGTGACATGAGGATGTCAGCTACATTTTGCTTACCACTGTGAAACCTCACAAGCTTTTACGAGTGTCCCACCACCTGCAAAAAGCCCCTGACCTCCAGCACCTCCTTTTTTAGGCCTCCCAAAGCTCAGAATTACATCCTGCATCTGAGGGATGTGACAAGAGCCAAATGAGGCTCCAACACACCTCATGGACTGAGGTTGTCTGTACTACTAGGAGTGAGGCATTATGTTGAAGGACCCCAAAAGGTGAACCTATTCAGAAGTTCTTAAATGGTACATGCTGCTGCCTGTTACATTCTCTGTCAGAGCATCTTTAAAAATGTTTGTTGCCAGGTGGTGGGCCCTGCTTAGCACCCTACGAAATAAATATGTGATAGGTGATTTACTTTTGCCTTTTTCCTCAAAACTAATTTTGCCTAACGATGTAGGCAACCTGCCAGAGAAATTCTGCTCAACGATATTAACATGACTTACCCAGTGTTTCCAAGGCCAGGCAATGAAGAGTTGGGTTGTTTGCAGCCCAGTGATATCTGAATATAGTACTGCAAGTGACTTCTGTATTGTGCCCCAGTGCCCAGAATAAGGAACAACTGTTGAACAGATAAGCCTTTTCAAATGTGTATCCTACCCAACCCCACCACCCCTCAGCTGGATGCAAATAACACCTCTAGTCCTGAGGCTGATGAGCCATTGATCTTCTCGCATTCTAGTCCTTTTCCTGACCTTGGCCTGATGACACTTTTTGTGGGCTTCATGGCACTAGCCCTATCTGTTGTGCCAATAGCCTTGCTCCTTATTACTTGCTCCATATCGGATTGCAGGCATCCAATGTGTTTTATTAATGGCTTTGGCTGTTTCAGGAATAGTTCTGCAGCCTGTGTTTTAGTACTTTCCAATATTTCATCATTCATCCATCCTCTTTTGTCACAAACTCATTGTCTCTACCAGCAAGTTCCTTGGCCATGTGTCTTGGTATTCCCTTGTGTGGCCTGCTGCTCAGTATGTACCTTTAAGTACGAGCCCACTTACTCTTGCCTTTTGACCATTTGATTACATAATTTCTCAATTTTTTGAATCATGGTTTTTGTTGCTGTGTTCCGGTGTATTGCTATATACTCCTCTAAGTTAAACCTAATGCTAAATCTCTAACCTGCCTTCTCTGGTTTTGGTCTGTAGAATAGGCCCAGTAGCCAGTTCTCAGGGGATTAGAGATCATCTCTGTCAGATTTTACTTGTAGAATTTCTGATGTCTTCATCCAAACTGTGATAATGGTGTGACAGCTCCAAACCATGTAATGGAATTCTGCAGTAATCCCATCTATGCTAATTTATTTAATTGGGACCAGGTATCATATTTATCCTTTTTGGTATTATGTACGTGTTGTTGAGCAAATAATTGAACTGGTTATATTTCAGACTTGCCTTTCTGAATATTTTCTGAGTGTGTGCTAGGGCCTCAATTCTCAAACACTAAAGTCTCTACCAGTAGTTTTCTCCCACTTAATAGTAATCTTTTGTAAACTTCACATGGTCATTTACTAGGTATCAATTTATAGAACCACTAAGTAGTCTAGAGCCATTTCTTATTGTAAACAAAAATTATAATACCTGTCTGTGCAGTTCCATGGAGCCAGTTTCCCACGTTGCCCCCAAGTTCCTCACCAGACTCCAGTGAGTTAGAAATTGTTACGCTGTAAGCCCATATATTGCTCTATCAGGCTAATCAAAGGTATTAATCCCCTGCTTGTTAACAGCCCCCCACTGTAATTATTCCAGCCTCGATCTAGGTGGCCAAGTAGTGGGCTGTCCCGACCTATTCCTATTTCTTCATGAGGCTCTCCATTGGTTTGGTGAGGACATATTGTGGACTGAGTGGTGTTTTGTTCCACACTTCTCCTCCCACTCATCTGAGATTTTATCACCAGTTTGGACTATCTGTGTGTTGTGTCACTGTTACTTAAGAGCAAAACTATAATCAATCTGTGATTGCCCTCGGTTCCCAGAGTCCCTTTCTCTTGAGGAAGGTCCCCTGTCCAACCACCTTGCAACCTAGTCAATCTGCACTGCAAGGTAGTAGAGCTCGAAGTCTGGGAATCTATTAAGAGGTTTGGTAAATCCCTGAACCATTCAGATGGGTCCCACATTGGTAGGTTGAGGAGGTAATGTAAAAGCCAAGTTAGTTTATCCATTTTGGATAGGGCTGTCTACCCCACTACTGACAAATTGGTGCTCCCTCTCGGTGATTTCAGTGAATGTCCTAGGTACTCTGCCATTGTCATTTTCCTGGTGCTAAATCTTCACCCCCTAAATAGCTAAATATTTAGCATCCTAATTGATATTCCAGGTCTGTAATTGCTTCAGTTCTAAAATTAGTTGTAGCTTTAAGGGGTATACACAAGTTTCAGACCAATTAACTTTAAGACTAGATATTCTCCCAAAATCCTCAGTAAATTGTACCAGTGGGCCTGCCCCGTGAGGCTGTACCTCTCAGAAGCAATGCCATGTTGTCCAATTAGAAATATGATACGTGTCCCATCTACTAAGGCTATCACCCTTTTCCTATTTTCCACTCTTGATTATTTTGGTATGGGCTCTGTGGCAAGAGCAAAGAGCATAGGTGAAAGATGTCACCCCTACGTGGTGCCGCAATGGATCAGCCGTTCTAGTAGATGGCTGATCTTTTCCTTTGGCTGTGTGCTCAGGCAAGACATTGATTATAGTCCAGGCATCTCAGCTGTTCTACTTTAGAGGCATTCTTCCCTCTCTGGCTCTTGAAGTGTTTGCCCGGTTTGTGGGTCTTGTACCTTTTGTTTCTCAATGCTGTGTAAGGATTCATCCAGTATCAGTTGTTCTTTCTTTAACCTCTTTTGTGTTCCCACTGTTTTACTGATACAGTGCAACCTGTAACTGTTTTATATGCCTCCCACTCTACCAGGATGTCCTATGCTGTACCCTGATTTTCTCTCATATAGGGCTAGATGTATCAAGATTTCGGTTAGCGATTTCCGAATTGCGATTTGTAAGAAATGGCAATTTTAGAAATGCAAAAAGCGATGTATCAAATTTGAAAATCGCAAATAGCGATTTCTTAAAATTCGCAAACGCAATTTGTGAGATGCAAATACTGAATCGCAAAAAAAAATGCGATTTGGTAAATGAAATTCGCAAATAGCGAAAACGGCAAACCGGAACAGCCTGATGACATCACAACCAGGAGGTGAGTCAGCCCATGCTGTTTCCAGGAGCCACACCCAAAGGAGCAGTGAGAGAGATACAGCCCAGCACCAGGGAGTCAGCATTGTGAGGAAGCCATGATCAAACTGCAACAATGCCAATGCTGGCAATGGGAAGGAGAAGGGAGACAGGAAGAGGAAGCTGAAATTCAGTGAGAAAGAATTGGAGGTGCTCATTGAGGAGGTTGCTGGGAACCATGACAGACTCTTTGGCAAGAGCTCACTCCAAGTACCTGAGAGTGAGAAGCGGAAACTCTGGTCTGACATACAGACAAAAATATGCGCAGTGGGTGTTGCGCAGCGCTCTGTGGAGGAGATACGCAAGCGATGGTACGACTTGCGGTCCCGTGCCAAGGAGAGGGTGGCCAGCAGGCTTAGGGAGTCAAGGAGCACCAGAGGCAGACAATCCACTCACACACCCTCCACCCCTATGGAAGACCTGGTGGAGTCCACATTGCTGCCAGAAGCTGTCAGTAGTGTAACTGACATCGACATCTCGGGGACACCCAGCACCAGCAAAGGTAAGGCCAGTGATTATGTGTATCCCCACATGTGGATATACACATGCCCCTTAGGAAATAGAACCTAGCTTGATGCACAATGAAAAGTAGTCCATGTCACATCTTACATGCAACACAACAGTGCCTTCTGGGAGTGGTAGTACACAACCCTAAGGTGAATACACAACATAAATAGCAAGATAGTGAGTGGGTAGCCACATAGAGATACCCCACAAATGACTCAGGGTGACACAATTTATTTGTACATATAAAGCAACACTGTGGAAATCTGTGATGAATGCTAGAACTGACATGCTGCACATTATCCTTGCAGATGACTCGGTCCCTGCTGCTGCAGGATCATAAAAAGTGGGGGAAGCAGAAACACAGCCACAGTCCAACTCAAATACAAGTGAGTCCTACAGTATTGTTCCGACTAGACGCAGGGAAAGGGTGTTAACACTGCCAGAGTACAACCTGGAGTCAGATGAGATGCCAGAACATGAACCCACACCACCACCAGAGCCGAGTCCCACAGGAAGACAGCAGTCCATGCACCAGCGCCAGTCTACTCCCCTCAGGAGGCGTCACGATGCAGGCAGACAGGGCACAGAAGAAGGAGTGGGCCCATTAATCTTTGGCGGCCTGGAAGCTTCCATGCTGAAGGTGCAGCGCCCGCAATGCAAACATTTGAAGTCACTGCACAGACAGTTTGTGTCTCACAATAACAATATGGGGTAACAAGCATTTGGAGACCCTGATTGAGGGACAGCAAAGAGTTGCTGATAACACCAAGGAGTTGACACAGGCCATTGGGGAACTATACACAGAGATACGGCAGGAGCGTGTCAGCCAGCGCAGGCGCCATCAGCAATATTTGGCTAAGTTTGACAGCTTCTGTAGATCAGTCAATCGGCTTGCAAGTTCAAGAGCCCTGATATCACAGTGTGCCATTGCCACACAGGTGGAGATGGCACATTGCAGTAGAGACATTGCACAGGGACTGGTGCAAATTACCAACGTAGTGGATGCCATGCAAACAGCACGCAGTGCCACAACCAGCAAACTGGGTGTTGGTGACAGTGAGGAGTCCTCTAGCCTCAGCAGTCTGACAGTCCCTGTGATTGATCCAAGGCGTCGCAGTGCCAGACACAGTACTGCAGGTGAACCTGCTACTAGAGGTGCCAGCGAGGGCACTGAGCACTCAAGTGGAGTGCATGGACAAAAGAAGTGATGTTGAGGGCTCCAGGGGACCACCTCAACATGTGTAATTAAGTCATGCTATGATGCTAATAGTGTGACACTGTTAATAGATCGTGTCTGCCCATTGTGAATAGCTATGTCCTACTGACACAAGGTTTTCCTGAAGTCAAGGTAATAAAGATGCTAACTACTGAAAAACATATTATTGAAGTGGATTTGTCATTACTTACGTCAAAAATGGTTGTGTGTGATGTCAGCACGTCTTTGCCTGCCTTCTGCTGCACTGGTCCTGTCGGCTGGTAGAAGAGGTGGTAAAGGATCATCATCCTCATCCGAGTCTGGCTCCGTGAGTTCTACTGGTATGCCCCTGGTGGTTGCTATGTTGTGCAGGATAGCACATGTGGCCACAATTTAGCATTTCGTCTTAGGGATGTACTGTAGTGCACCTCCACTCCTATGGATGCACCTGAAACGGCTCTTCAGCAGCCCAAAAGTGCACTCCATCACGTTGCAGGTAGCTCTATGTGCAGCATTGTACCTCCTCTCTGCTGGGGTGGCAGGGCTCAGGTAGGGCTTTAGTGCCTATGCAGTGCGCACCTATATGCTATCTCCTGAATGCACAGAGAGTACAATGAGTACATTTGCTGTCTGACGTTATGCTTACATCAATGCATTATTGTGAACTATCAGATTACCTAGTAGATATCCTTCCCCAAACTCCCCAGCTAGCAGTCTTGTGTGTATCCCGCTGTGGCGAAATATGTAGGAGTCATGTGTGCTCCCTGGGTATCTGGCCACGAGATCGGTAATGATGTAGGAGGCATTGCATATCCCCTGTATGTTCATGGAATGATCGTTTTTACGGTTGCGATACACATACTCGCTGGCCGATGGTGGACAGATTGCTACATGTGTCCCATTAATGGCACCTAGCACATGTGGGAACTGTACTATCTGGTAAAAATTAACTTTGGTTTGTTGTACTGCCTGTGGGGTGTTGGGGAATCTGATGTACAGTTGTATTCTGCTCAGCATGGCGTTGAGAAATGCATTGAAAAATCTAGAGAGGGCACTCAGTGTTACCCCTCCAGCTGCTGCTATGACCCCTTGATAGCTCCCTGAGGCTAGAAGGTGCAGGGAGCATAATACCTGCACATGGGTGGGTATGCTATTGGTCCTGTGTGTTGTGCGCTGCAGCATGGGTTGTAGCTCAGCTATCAGGTCAAGTATCATGGCTGAGCTTAACCTGTACTTATCCAAAATTTCCTCCTCAGTCTGGTCAAAAAGGGTTATGCGCATTCTGAAAATGCGCTCCTGTCTCCTCCTCTCTCTCCTCAAACCTGCCAAGATTCTCATTCTCCTCGCCATGACGTAGAGTGCAGCCATTGTGGAAGAGGGGCTGAGGCATTCTGGGCCTCTTTATATAGATTGCACCTGGTTACCACCTGGTTTCAGTTCGTGTTAATCTGTATGTGCAAACGGCCATTCTGCGAATAATCGCAAATTGGGTTGTTTTTTTTTGCTACATCGCATTGCGAATCCATTTTGCGTGTCGCAATCTGCATCTCGCAAATAGCGGCACGATTTTGGAAATCGCTATCTGCGATTCGCTAATCTATATCGCAATAAGTGCTTCGCTAACAGCGATTCAGTAAATCATGTCGCTATTTGCGATATGCTGCTTGCGACACGCAAATTTGTCTCTCATTTGCAAAAATTCGCAGTTTTTGCGATTTCTAAAATTAACACTGCAAATGCGTTTCATACATCGTGAAATGCATTTTGCATTCACAAACTGACATTCGCACCGTTTGTGAATGCAAAATCCTTTGATACATCTAGCCCATAGTTCCAAATTCCCTCTCCCTTAGGTTCTCTGAAAGCCCTAACCTCCAGCATTAGGCTGGGGAGGCTCCATGTGAATATAGGCGAGTTTGCTATCTCCACCTCATCCCTATCATCGGAGGGTTAGATAGGGTGATTGATATCGCCTGATCTTCCTTGCATCCACCATGTGTCTTCTGACAGTTGTTTCTTGTCAGTGGCCCTGTGTCTTCTGGTACTGGACGATGTCACTCCTGTTACTCAAAACTCCCAACCTCTCCCTAAGCCTCACGTCTGACCCACTTAACCCTTCTCTTCTCTCATTGCACTTGCATGGTCTCTCATAAGTTCACACCTTGACTCTTTCCTCTGTGCCTCAGTATGCCCCTATTAATTTCAAGTATTTAGGTACCATCTAGCTTTCGGATGTTAAACAAACCACGGATGACGTTCTGTTTCAAGTTGAAATGTGCACCCAGAATGTAGAATTGTAGAATTTATTTGTTACAAACTGAGCGGTGCAGTTAGTTTACGGCAATTGTCCCTTTTCTTCCCAGATCTGTTTCTCACATCAATATCAAGCAAGGAAATTCTATTTGAGTCTTGGATAAACCAGGTAAGATACAATGTGTTTGCTTATTTTTCAATTGTCTTTATTGGTTGTATTTTTCATCTTCATAACAATCACAAAAAGGTATTTTCAGCGATTTCCCATTTCATGTGATGACTCCAGTCTTTACTGCTTATGTGTGTGTTCTCCCAGATAAATAGGACTTAAGTTCAGACTCCGTAGGTTTTCGGTTGAATTCAGATTTCTAAATAGTTTGGATGTGATGATTACATTTCTCTGCAGCATTTTAGTATTACTGCCAATTAAACCAATCAGTTTCTCATAATGTTCATGTTAACGGAGCTCCCGTGGTGTTGTCAGCTGTTCTAAGAGGTTATCATCATTTAATTTGTCAGCATGATGGGTTGTGAAGAAAAGCCTATTTTCCAAGATTAATATCTCAGTCTTGTTGCCTCAGGGATAATGTTTTTGTATGTATGACGTTGGAAAAAGTCATGACCGTTTTGATCTAGAAAACACATCCGTGTGGGTGATTACATTAGCTTGATGACCTTAAATTTTTTTCTTTTCTTCAGAGAAAGTTGTTAATTCTGTGGCAAATTTGTGAAAAATTAGAAAGCAAAAAATATTAAAATGTATTGTTAGAAATGCGCAAAAAAGCGTCTTTTTATTGAAATCGAAATAAGTGCAAAAGAATTTTGGAAGTATTGATTATTAATTACCAGCGGGAATCCCCTGTTACCTCCTTACCAACTAGCCCTCATCCTTTTTCTGTCACCCATTCCATAGGAAATACGTTTTTTTGTTTTGACAATAACTTTGGTGCCATTTGACAAATCTCCACAAAATTTTCAAAACTAGTATATTACTCACTTCAGCGGCTGTCTTGAAAATGTCAGGGTGATTCTTCAAGGGGTGCCAAGAAAAAGGGGGGTGGGGGCACCGAAAATCTTTTTCCCCATGCAGTTCTCATAGGGGTTTTTAGACACGACTACAGCCCAAATCCCTGGAAGGAACTACACCAAATTTGGCAAAGAGTTAGATCTTGGTCCAAAAAGCACCCTTTTCCTTATTGGGCAGTGTACATTCAGTAGCTTTGGAGACATTTAAAGTAAAATAATATAGATATCTGGGTATGCAGATCCTCTGCTATCCGACCGTCCCGGTGCTGATATCTGATTGGCTGCCAACACTTCAACCAGGCAGCCATTTTAGGACTCTGATTAAGCTGAGTCCCAAAAATAAAGGTAAAAATAAAGAAATGGGAGCAGGATAGGAATACCCCCCCCCCCCAGGCCTGGTGTGGGGATCCCCAGGGACCCCATCAGTGCCAAAAAGCATTTTGGTAAAAAAAATTCCAGCGAACCTGCGGAGGACCCGCAGATCCAGGGAATTAAAAAAAAAAAAAAAAAGCGTGCTTTCTCACACTTGTTTAAAGATTAGTCCCTGGATGGGCCAGGTTCCAGGAGCGTGCCAATGTATAATTTGTTAGTAGGGGGTGCACTCAGACCTCCTCCTGAGGGACCACTACCACCTCCCTGAAGATTTATTTAAAAATTGAAGGGGGGCCGCAAGGAGAACCCGTCCTGAGGCTCATAATAGTCCTGGGAAACACAAGCTCCCGAGCATTCATTGATAAATTGGATTGGGGGCTGTGAGGAACCCCCTCCCCCGCCTCCCTGGGGCTCATAAGAAGCCTGGGGATCATCACCTCCCTGGGGCAACAAATACCAAATAAAAGGGGAGGGGGCCAGGCGGTCCCCCTCACGGGCCATATTTGGCCCCTGGGACGGGCAAACACCTTATTACTCGGCAATGGAAAGCCCCAGAGCCCCCCTCACTTGGAGCATGAATGAGGTCATTTGTGGTGTGGGCAGTGGAGGAAGGTGTGGCATTGCGGAGGGAGGACAGCTGGGGCTGTGCAAATATGGTATGCCCAGACATGGGTCCCGTGCTTCCCATGCCACTGGATTCATTTCCAGTCCAGGGAAGACCTGGCCTAGCAGTTCGGGCTGGACTGTTCCCTGGGGAACAGGGTCAAGACTGATTTGCATATGGCTGGGTCCAAACTGGAATGGCATGGGCAGCAAAAAAACAATGTCTTTAGGCCCAGATCACTGTACTGGGGGTGAATGTTTGACAATGTTCAGCATTCCGTCCATCACTTGTTGTTTTTGCTTTGTCTCCCTAAGTGGGAAGGGTATGCCCAGACGTGGGTCCCGTGCTTCCCATGCCTCTGGATTCAAGCTAGCCTGGCTGATGAGGGGTGAAACCCCGAAACCGGTCCCAGGATGCTTGTTTCCAGTCCAGGGAAGACCTGGCCTAGCAGTTCGGGCTGGACTGTTCCCATGGGGAACAGGGTCAAGACTGATTTGCATATGGCTGGGTCCAAACTGGAATGGCATGGGCAGCAAAAAAACGATGGATTTAGGCCCAGATCACTGTACTGGGGGTGAATGTTTGACAATGTTCAGCATTCCGTCCATCACTTGTTGTTTTTGCTGTGCAAATACTCACTGGCTTCCGGCTGGGATGATATACTGTTGAACTCCGAGAGCTGGAGCTTAGGGCTAATGAAGACACCCCAAACCCATGAATCACACTGGAGAGGTCCAGTGGGCTGGTTGGGTGCTTCACACTGTTAGTGCCCATGCCATCTGGTCTCCCCCCTAATAAGGTTTAGACGAGCTATGTCTGGTCTGTGTTTGTTGCTGTGCGACTTGCGGTCTGGCAGGAGAATGGTGGAGGGGGGTAGAGACATGGAAATTATGGAAGCAGATTCCAGTTGTGTTTGTTGTTCTCTTGTTGTATTAATATATGCCATGATAATGCTGAATCTTTATTTCCTTGTCTTGCAAGATAGAGATAACTGCTCATAAAGGGATTGTTTTGGTGTGTTGTCTGTCCTATACCACTGCATACTCTGAAGATTGGAGGCACACGTAAACTCTTGGTGCTGATAAGTTGTTTTTATTGACTCTGTTTATTAATCCAGTTGTCAACTGATGTATGAAACTCGGTAGTATTCCATGCTTGAACTGCACAGAATGTATCGAGGGATATGTCCCTAATTCCTCCCCATTACAGTTAATGTACACTGATTATAAATGTCTAAAATCTGAAACTGAATAAAAAGATTCAAGCAAAACATCACAGCATCATTTGCATGACGGAGGCTAGAGGTATAGTTACCTTAGACCGCGAGTTATAGTAACTTGAGTTAATCATGACTATAACTGGTGAATTTCTATGGTTTTTGTGTGAGCAAATTGAGAACCTAACTATAACGTCCCTGTAACATTTGTTTTTCAGTGAATATATCTATAGATATTGCATTGATTGTACTAGTCTCCAGGTAGATTATTTAAAGCAGGCTTTAGTCTGGAAATGTAGTTCCCTGGAAGGTGAACACCAACACATACTTTACTTCTGCCCTCAGTTGTCAGTATATTGGTTAGAGGTATAATAAGTGTTACAAACCACTAGTATGACACCCATTCACCCATGTTAGAAATTATTCACTGGAATGGAGGGGGCCTAACTCCAAGTGGCACGGATGAATGTTCACTGCATTATCTACAGCAGATACCTTCCTCCTAAGACATCAGCAAACGAGGGCAGTGCCTACTATAGACAAATGGATAACAGAACTGCTATGCCTTGCTGCATACAAATGTATGCCGACTGATTGATCATACAGCAATATGCACCCATATCTGGGTCTGTTTCTGTTTCTTAGTTGATGTGGACCAGACACACAGTAGTTTTTGGCCTCCAGTAAGGCAATAGTAGTATCATCATACATGTTCTCAAACTTCGAGACTCAATCGAACCCGCAGCAACATATAAGTCGAAAAGTAAATTATATATTGTCCCTCTTCTCCCTTCCTATTGCCTCACAGCTGGCACCTCATCCCCATTTTTTTTTTCATATTCACTACAGTCATGTGTAATTGGTGTTCACCAGAGTCACATCACAAGAGTCACTTTTGAAGTTGGCTGGTCACTCCCACCTTTTTAGCTCTCCCATAGGCAATGCCTGTGCTGTCTCTTCGAGACATGCTGTCTTTAGCCTGTGGGTTTTTAACACGCCCACTGCTTGCCATTAGTTCATTTGTGCGACTTTTAGAAATGTATGTCTTTTCAGTGGTGAATCGTTGCCATTTGCTCCTCCTTTTGGTGTCTTGTTCCCTCCCATGGACACTGGGCCTGTTAAATGTGTGATTGCACTTCTGGCAATGTAGGTTACTTTGAGTGCACTATTTATTTTTTCGCTTTCTGGCTGTTACACAATGCGGTTGTGTTTCTAGTTGCTCTGTTTATCGTTTTGTGGCCATAACACAAACAAGCCCGCCAGAGCAGCCGACCTCCAATAAATGCTACCTAATGACCTCTGCTGCTGACGGCCCCACACAGGACCGCTGATAGCTGCTCCCTTTCACCTGACCGGGACATTTGTCATTTAGCCACAGGCACACGTCAAATTAAAATTCTGTTTGGCCTCTTTCTTGGCTTTACATGTATAAGAGCTGGAGTACTGTGAGAACTCCCCCATGCTACATAAAAGTCCTCATGGTCTGCACTGCTTCGTATATAACCTTTGTGCAGCATTGGTGGCTGAGGTGCTAGAAATATAGGCTTTCAGATCAATCAGTATGCACAGAATCACACCATCTTTCTTTGTCAATTGGGGAAGCTGGGATAATGAACCGTAGCCGCACTAATAAAATTAGACTGGCCATTTCTGGGTTGGTATTGGTGTGTGGGCCACTGATACTCAGCCCACGCCACCTTTCAGCCCACTCTCCCTCGACTACTTTCACTTTTCGTGTGTGCCTGCTGCAGTCCCTCCGAGGGCAGCATTTCCTGTTGAGGCTGTGGGATGTGGAGCCTGATCACTGGCATGCGTGGACTGTGCCAGGGCATGGGATGGACACACGAAAGCTGATATACACCCTGCTGGAGGTGGGCAGTCTGTCTTTCCTCGACCCCCGGGCAGCCCAGCATATCTGGTACTGGGAGCAGGAGGGCACATCTCAGGCTGCCATAAGGTGAGCAAGGCGTGGCGGCCAGGTTAGCTACCATGCCCACCTCTCTTGAGGCCTGGGGATTTCGCAGTGTAATGGCCCTTCTTTCCATTGTAGTACTTGTGGGCTTGGTTTTCTTACAGGGGGGTCACAATAAAAATAAAATGCTTCCCGCTTGGAACAAATCCGAATTAATACGGAAGGACTGGGTCAGATTGGCACTGGTTCTGGAAACAGGATGTGGGGCCTTCTTTCTTTTGTTATTTCCTTCCATTTCTCAGTTGTTGTCTTTTTCCATCCACCTTTCCATTTTGGTTTCTATCCAGCTTTCTTTCAGTCGTTTTCCACCGATTCATTCTTCTTTCACTCTATCATGTTTGCCTGTCTTTCCCCTCCTTCCTTCCATCCACCCATCCATCAAAAAGCCATCCTTCCTTTTGTTCGTCCACCAGTCTCTCCATCATCGAACCTGCTCGCCATTCTTCTCCATATTCATCCTTCTCTCAGGCATCCATCACTCTTTTCATTTATACATCTGTCCCTCTCCCCTTCCATCCACACATCTCTGCATCTACCCCCTCCATCCTTCTCTCATCTACCCCCTCCATCCTTCTCTCATCCACCCCTTCAGATCTACTCTTTCCCTTCATACATCTGTCCATCGATCCATCTATCTACCTTCCGATCTAACTCCCAACCTTCTCTCCTTCTATTCAACCATCCTTAGTTCCATCCATCCACTCAACTCTGCATCCATCCTTCTTCCGATTCATCACTCCAATCTAAACTCTCTCCTTCTGGCCATCGATCCCTCCTCTTCATCCACCTACATACATGTCTATCTCTTATCCTCCTTTCTATCTACCTACTCATCTATCTCCTAGCCTTCTCTATCCATCCCTCTCTCCATCCTTCTCTCAGGCATTCACCACTCTTCCCATTTATGCATCGATCCCTCTCTCCTTCCATCCAGTCACCCCTAGCGCCATCCATCCACTCATCTCTGTATCTATCCCTCCTTCCATCCATCCTTCCCTCCATTCACCAACCCATCTATCCATCCTACTTGCCCCCATCTCTCCCTGACTCCTCTCCCACCATCCCTTCCGTTTAAACTCTTCCCATTCATCCGTCTGCCGATCCACCCTTCTCTCTATCCCTTCCCATCTTCTGCCCACCTACACCCCATCCTTCCTTCTCAGCTTCTATTCACCCCACACTCATGCTCTCCCTTCCTTTTGTGATCTCTTGTCCCTCGTCCCTTAGCTCCCTCATACTGTTCTGTTCCGTAGACCTGCCTCTCCAGCTGAAGTCTTAGAACTGCAAACACCACTTTAGATGCTTTTCGTGACACCCACCCCCTCGCTCAAGCTACTACCGAGAGAAGTGCGGCGGCAGGTTCATGACGCCCGCTTTGGCTATAAATATCTGTGGTAGCGCTAAAAGTAGCCCCGTTAGCTACAGCAGGCTCCAAATGCACCTGTCCCGAGGGCAGGTGATAACTGGCAAAAAGAGGGGCTCCCCAGGGACCCATCCCTCCAGCAGCATGTTTTTTTAATTATTGTTTAGCCATGCAGCTCAGCATTGGGGATGCTGTGCAGCATGGCTAAAACCATAAGAAAAGCCATTGAGGTCTCAAAGGTGCGATCTATTGGCTTTGCCGATGCTTGTTATGTTAATTCTGCCTTATTTTATTGATAGCTATGTCTTTGCACTTCCATAAATTGTTGTACCATCAATGTTATTGAATTGAAACCCCAAAAACCCTAAAAGGCTTGCAATTTTACTGAGGTTGCGGTTCCACAATGTCACTACAACTGCATTAATAAAAGGAATCGATGTATTACACTCACAAATATGAAAAATGCTGCTGTCTAATTTTTAAATATAGTTGTAGTTTATAGACGTCCCCCCATTTCTCCAGGTTTTTTTTCTGAAAAGAAAGCGTGGTGCTAAAGGGCAGTCGGTTCCCTGTTGTTGCTAATAACACATTTCTAGTGTCAGAGCTGCTTTTATTTTCATTATTACCTGCTGTCCATACTGTTTAGCCCTGCTGTTAGCAGCAGCTATGGCTGCTCTTCTTCCCTAACCTGTCAGACTAATCCCCTTCTTACCAGAGACATCTGAAGTCCGCACACCCTCCCTGTGTCCGAGTTAACAGCTAGCACGTTGTGTGCTGTAATGTTCCCAGAATCTCTGTTTTCGTCTAACCATGGTTCTTCCTGTTGTATGAGCATTTAAAGTGACAGTGCGGCTTTGGTTATCAGTGCCAGCTGAATGAATTGTTTCTGCAGTTCATCCTGCCAGCATGTGCACCGTTATGACATCATTGTCTTTCTCACGGGTGTGTGTGAAAACGTAACTACAAAATACAAATCGCCAAACTCTCGATCCTTGATAAATACCTCCTTGTAAAAATTGTGCCTCTGTTTAATCCCCAAATCCACCCAAACTGACTATTCTCGTGCATTAGAAAGAGGTAATTCGCAGCCATAACTCCAGACTTTTTAGGTTGAAGCCTACCAGACAGCGCTAAAGACCTCTTGAAGACATTCAGAATGCTTCCCTGGAATGCATTCAGCCCATTGTTTACCATTTGCTTTGTGGTTTGTAACTCACTTTTTCTGATCTGTTTGCTTCTTTATTGGTTTTAGGCTATCCAGTGTGATTTCCCCCTTCCCAAGGAGCAAAGCCTTTTCACACTACCTCTCCTTGTATTCTGCCACGAGTGGTTCTTTATGTAAACAGGTCCTTAAATTTTGTTCTCATCTTGTCACATTTGATGTGCATTCAGAGATAGAGAAAGAAAAGTAAAAACCAAGCTCTCTCGGAAGACAGAGTCTTAAATTTGATCTCTGTCTTGAAAGTGACTGGATTTATGTGACAATCTTGCTAAATACTGATTGTAGGAAAGGGTTGTTTTCTAGCACACAACATTTAAATGAAATGCACACATATTTCTGAATATACCAGAATTAGGAAAGCACAAATGAAGAACATTTCCTGTAAATTCTGAAATGTGTTGGAAACAAAAACTTTAATATGATCAAAACAAATCGATACAGTAGGTGATAACATTTCCATACATCGTCGTTTCTGTGCTGTAAAGTTTTATTAGTAAAAATGTGTTTCTGTGCAAATGTAATGGTCACGCTACTCCAATCTATGCCACTCCATGCCTCTGCACTCTACTCTGCACCTCTCCACTTTTCACCACTCCCCTGCACTCTATGCCACTCCACTCTGCTCTACTCTACTATGCATTACTTTAATCTGTGTAATCTAATTTGCATTATAACCCGCTGAATTATATGCCGCTGCACTTTATGCCACTATTCTCTGCAACACTCTACACCAGTGCACTCTGTGCCACTGAGCCACTCTCCTCTGCGCCAATGCACTCTACACCACTGCACTCTAGGCCACTGCGCCACTCTACTCTGGGCCAATGCACTCTACACCACTTCACACCACTGCACTTTACTACACTTCTACTCTGTAACACTGCACTCTGTGCCAGTGTACTCTGCCTCGCAGCTCTGCACTACTGCATTCTATGCCACTGCACTCACCTCTGCTCTATGCCACTGATCTGTGCATCACCCCACTCTGCCACTGCACTCTGCAGAACTCTGCTCTTCACTACTGCACTCTCCAGCACTCCACTCTGCCACTGCACGCTATGCCACTATACTATACTCTACTCTGCACCACTCTACACAACTCTGCTGTGCATCACTCTGCCACTGCACTCTGTTCCACTGCAATCTGTACTACTCTACTTTGCACCACTGCACCCTGCGCCAGAAAACTTTGCAACTCTGCGCCAATTGCACTGTACACCAGTCCACTCTACACCACCGTATGCCACTCCACGCAACTCCATTCTATGCCACTCCAATTCACAACACTCCATGCCACTACACTCTGACACTCTACTTCACTCTTGCCCATTCCACTCTAACACTTCACACCACCTTCCTCTACACCACTAAATTTTAGCTATGCTAAAAAGAAGCTCCACTGGTGTACAACATGGCTAAAACACATTGGCAAAGAAAATATTTCTTGCAAATACGAGACATGTTGGCTTTGACAATGCGTGTTTAGGAAGATAGTCTGTTATAGTAGCAGATGCTATTTCAGTCTGTGTGTATATTCACATACTACCATTTCTTAGTGCCAGTTCCAGCTGCAAGAAGGAAGTCACTAATGACACAACTTCTGACAAAATGGGAAGTAATCATCTTTATTCGTCTCACCTTTTCATCCACCCATTTTGGATGGTTGCTCACATATTTCCTTTAATTTAACACCTCTTTCTGTAAATTCTAGACAATAATGTGTTAGTATCACTTGATTGCATCAGCTCTGGGCTGTCTGAGTGGAGACATTGTTTTCTCATAGGAAGTATAACATTTCCCTGCTGCGTAAGGGCAACATTATTGGAGGGTGTTACACAGCTCATCTCCCTAAAGATTATGGTATATGCCTTGCTGAATGGCTCCCCTCTGAAGGGCTACAACTCCCACTTCCTCCAACCCGTCCCCCCTCCACAGAACCGCAGCATCTGCAGGGACTTGAATTTTATTGGCCTGCTGAACACTTATATCATCATAGATATTGATTCTGTTAAAATTTGAAGTAAATACATCTTCATCTCGCATAATATAGAGCTTCACAACATTTTTGGGGGGTGAGCTGCCAAAGTTTATTTTTTATTAGGATATTTCATTGTGTTAACAAAGGTTTGAAAGGCAGTACCACGGGTCTATATTTGCATATTCCTGAGATAATAGTATTTCGACAGGCCAAGTTACAGACTGTATAAATTCCCTTCATTTTTATCAGTCTCATCCACACTGAATGGATATTGTACCTCTTCACAGAAAGTTGCACATTGAATATTTTAACTATGCTGCAAAATGGGAAAATGATCAACAATTGAGTTCAAATAAAGCCAGTATAAAAAAAAAAGTCACGGAATGAGCCAAAGTGAGCCACTTAAGTGAGGGTCACATTGGAAGTCGGGTGTAGTTGGACTTTGGTGAAGCTTCCGATGCCCATGCCAAATTACTGGTCTGGCTCTCACCATCCAGAGTGCTTCAAGGTTCATTGCTCAACCTCACCCTCTCCAGTGCATACACGATCCCTCTGACCAGCGTCATCCGCCCACACAACATCAACATCCACTCCTATGCAGACGACACACAACTCATATTCTCCCTCTAGGGCAATACCCCAAAAATAGGAAACAAGTTCCCCATACAAAGAAGCTGACTGGATGAAAGCCAACTGCATCAAGCTCATCACCAAAATAACAGAAGACATGATCTTGAGCAAAAACACCTCACCATGGGACTCCAACTGGTGTCAGGCTGAACTCTGATCCACACCCAGGCCCCCTGCCTAGAACCTCGGAATAATCATTAACCGCCAATTGGACATGACCGCACTGCTGAAGATGCAGAGGAAGTTCTTCAAATGGCTTCCAAGCAACATCAAAAAATCAGTCACTCATGCCCTAGCCAGTTGGACTAAAGGAACACTCTCTATGCTGGGATCACAAAGCACCGCACTAGAAGACTACAAACCATCAAGAACTCGGCAGCCAGACTCATCCTCCACCCCCACACAGAATTCACATTACACTACACTTGAGGGAGCTCCACTGGTTCCTTATACACAAACTCAGTGATTTCAGACCCCTCACACACACATTCAAGGTTCTACGCAACTTATGTTTCACCTACCTGAACATTTGCGTCTCCTTTCACCAACCCTCAGGACTCCTACTCGCACACATACACAGAACCAGAACAGGAGGACAGACGGGTGTTCTTTTAGGTCACTACTTAAGCGTGGAACAGCCTCCCACTCCACATCAGAGCCTCTTCCTCTCTTCCTGAATTACACAAGAAGCTAAAGAGCTGGATTTTCCATTAACTGGCCTACCATGGGCAGGGCTAGGCACACACACCGGCTCAGCATCAGGATACTCTTGCTGGTGGTAGTGGGTTTTACATATACACATAAAATAATCATCCAGACTGTCCCGTCCCTTGGTAGGTCAGAGATGTCGTAAGCAGATGTGCCACCGTGCATCTTTACTCCACTCTGACATAGGCAAAGGCCTTTAGGTAGATGGTAGTCAGCCAGCATCTTTGGAGAGAAGCAATAGACACCGCGGGTAGCTCTGCTTCACAAAGAATGATACCCAGTTGTCCACCAGAATAGGTTCTTCGACTGATAGTACTAGAGTACTCGACCTGAGACCTTTGTCTGGGAGTAGTCTTGGTCTTCGGTAAGTCTCATCAGAGAAAGTTATGAACAGAGATGGGACAGCCACCACTGATTTGTCCTGATGTGGTGCTTGTTGCTGATATGCTCCACTGGAGTTATGAAAGGCTGTCTCTTTCCACAGTTCCAGAAGTGTGAAGTGTGCTGGCAGAGGAGTGAACTTTTATAGAGTTGTGGTGTGATGACCTCTTAGCCACAGTGCATTCTTTATTTTCAGACCCTTGCCTTGGATCAGCCTCAAAACCTAAAACTTTTCTCACCTCTAAGGACACTGTCTCATTCACAAATGCCCTAGCTTTGCGGAAATGGGCAGAAACTGTTTGGGTAAGAGTGCATTCTATGTTAAGGCAGAGTATACCAGTCTTTGGAGTGGCTGGGTGTATAGTTCTATTTTCTTCTATAGTAACTTTAGATTTTTCCTAATAGTAGTGTTTGTCAGGAAAACTATTGCCAGTGATGTTAAGTTCTTCCCTCAGCAAAAACGATTCCTCTTTTCCTTGTATCCACATTGGTTGCAGCGGCGACCTCCATCCCCGTGGCTCTTGCGGTAGGCTGTTCTTAGAACTAGCTTCTTCAGGTTTAACTGCCACTCAAGATGGTGGCCGCAAATCTTTGTGAGGTCAGCGCTCTAATGTTTCTACTTTAGTCTTGTGCTGAAGCTTCCCTGCAGCTGTTTCTCTCTGAGAACTGTGCACTTCAAATGTCATCCTGAGGAGAATGAGCAGTGTTCCTGAGGCGCTTTGATTCATAGAGAATTCTTCCAGTTTTGAGTAATTAATTCTTTTTGTTGATACTGTGTGCACACCAGCTACTTTTTCCCTTCTGGAGAAACTGAATTTCTTCCTTCTTCCAACAACTGGCTATTGGCTTTCTGAGGAGAATTTGTTTTGGCTTAACAGAACTTCAAGTAACTGCAGTAAGGAATCCTTTTGTATGATTTCCAGACATGCCAATATATATATGTACATATATATTCAAAAACCACTTTGCCTTGCAGACTTGCCAGTCTTAGAGGCAAACCTCAGTGCTCTGACTAATTCCTAGAGACTGTGATTGAGAAATCTAAACCTTGAGAAGGAGTTTTTCATTTCCTGTAAAATACATTAATAGATTGTATATTTGTGAACCTTTTCACTGTTCTCCAGAGAACCTTGGATACCTCTGACTCCTGGAGAAAAGAAAATATTAAGTTAACATTGTTCCTTTAGAGAGAGGCTAGTCTCTCAAAAGATCCAGGTTAGAAGAACGATAGAATGAGGTGAATGTGAATGGCCGAACAGTTGAATACGCAGTAGGAGTGTACTTATCTATGCAGGTCCTTCCTTTAAAGAAATCCCAATAAGAAGAAAGGTGCAGGTTACAGAAGCGCACACTGAATATCCTATCTTCAAGTGGGAAACACAGGCTGGAACTGGATCTGGGGGCGGTCTCTTTTTCTATTCCCATTCCCCTTTCCCCCTAGCAGATGCAGGATTCAGATAACCAGTAAAGTCTGAGCACACATCTGTTGGAGGGAGTTGGGTGAAAGGCATCTGCTCCTGTGGAAGTTTGATTTAATGGGTAATCTTCTGACCGAGTTAATAGTACATGGCTTATGTGGTTTAGCTGCAGAATGAGAATTGTTTATGATAGTGTATTTCCAGGATTGCTCCCACTTTCTTTTTCAAGTGCCCTGCCTGTGTTTTGCTTTTACAGATGACCTGATCACTAAGGTGAGACACACTCACCATAGACACTTACAACACAAGGCTGTGCACCCCTTTGAAACACCCAAGGAAGCCCTTGTTGTCACCCTTTTCCCAAACTGTTAACACCCTTCACCACTCTGTATTGGACACAAGTTAATGATGACGGTGAGTGAGAACTTCTGTTACTCACGTGCACTTCTAACAGTCAACTAAAACCCTGACCTACATTAAATATAAATGTATGAAAATCTATCCTTTCTGATCCTCTCCTTGAAAATAGTTAAAAGTGTACCAAGACAGAGTAATGAAGGAGCTGTTTAAGACTTATTAGAACATTGGAACGTTGGCAGCTCCATTGAAAACAATGGAGTGCTGCAGGCATTTACTGGCCGGTAAAAGCCCGCAGCGCCAACATTCCAATGTTCGCTTTGTTCACAGCAACAGCTGTGAACAAAGCCTCACAGAGCCTGAGGGGCTATTAATCCCCTCTGGCTCCGTGAGGAATTTGTTTTATTTAATAGATCATTCTGCCCTGAGTGGCAGAATGTTCTAATAGCCCTAGAACCCGCTGTAGCGGGCTCTACCGGCTATTAAAGGCCCTCTCCCTTGTTTAACGAGGGAGCGGGCCTTTACTAGCCGGTAGAGCCCGCTACGGCGGTTTCTTAGGCTATATTAGAACATTGGAATGTTGGCAGCTCCATTGAAAACAATGGAGTGCTCCGGGCTTTTACTGGCCGGTAAAAGCCCGCAGCGCCAACATTCCAATCTTCTTTGTTCACAGCAGCAGCTGTGAACAAAGCCTCACGGAGCCTGAGGGCATTTTAATCCCCTCCGGTTCCGTGAAGCCTTTGTTTTGTTTAGGAGAACATTCTGCCCTTTAATGGCAGAATATTCTAATAGCCTTAGAACCCTCCGTAGCGGGCTTCAGCTCGGGCCTTTAACGCGGGAGAGGGCCTTTAATAGCCGGTAGAGCCTGCTATGGAGGGTTCTAAGGCTACAGTAACATTCAAAAATGTATTGAGGCTTGTAGTGCGTCCCAGTTGGCTGATTTGTGTATACAGTCAGTATGTTACTTTGTTTACAGTGTTAGAACATTTTCTAAAGCCGCCTTAAGGCCATCAGTTCGTGCTGTGCAAAACATGACTCAGATAAGCAATAAGTTAAAAACACAAAAAGAAGTTGTAAATAATTGTGATGGAGTTCCTCCGAGAATTCACCCTGTATTACCTGCTTGGTCGCACCTTTACAATGCAGGCTGCTGCTATCTCCTGGTCGGGTAGCTGTCCATTTCCCCTTGGAGCAGTGTAGTTGGTCTGTGGATGTACAAGACAAGGAAAACAGACAGGGGTCTCACCAACCCTCTCATGGGTATAATTAACGAGGATGGACTATTATGGAGACTACCTTTGACCTGCCAGAATTACATATATATGCTTAGCTCCTACTTTGTTCTGAAAGGTCGGGGCAACCACAGTGAAATACTGTACAAGACATTAATTAAGTCTATTGTAGACCATGAAAAAAGTAATGCTGCTTACAAAAACAAAATACGGAACACTTTAGCAGATGTAAATATTGGATATGTAACCGGATATTAAATACTTTAAATTTTATAAGGGCAAAGAAGAGCTGCACTTGATTTCCTGGCAATCTAAAAAATTTAAAATGTGAAATCCTCGCATACCACTCCTTTAATCAGATCTGATGTACGTACCCTTCAAGGAGTTGCTGTTTAGAGTTCCTGGGCAGGGCACTCAGCTGACCATCATAGTGTATGGTAAAGTTAGCTTAAACTGTCCCCCCCTCCACTTCCCCCAAGTACCTAAAATGAGGATTTTATGCATTGTTTATCTCTAGAAGTGTTGGCATTGACTTAGTCACCTCCATCATCGGGCATCAAGCCACAGCATGAGAAGTTCCACAGAAAGCACACCAACCTCAAATTCCTGAGTGTCTAGTTTTCAAAACTTAGTGGTTGGTAGGCTTCCATTGGGGAGGCCGAGGACAGCCCCAAATATCAAAGCTACCCTTATTTGATGACCTCTCCAAGTAGTGATTTAGCCAGGCGCTGCTCTTCCGCTCGGGCGGAGGTGCATCTCCCCTCGCCAGCAGCAGCAGCTGCAAACCTTTTACTACAAAACAATAATAAACTATGTTTATAATTGTTTTGTAGTAAAAGGTGTGGGCCACGTGCTGTGACGAGCACTGAGGGGGAGCGCATATCACTACCCCCCCAGGGCGCATGTATGTTTGGCCGGCCGCCTTGGGCTAACCAAACGCACATGCTCACTGTGCTCTCTCCAGCCCGGCAACTCAGGCTCCCAGTATGCCTGGGAGTGCCCCCTGGCTGGGTGCTCCCATCCAATCCTCAGACTTCTCTGAGCAGCATCAGGACTGGCTGCAGGGCAGGCTTGGGAGCCTGTGTCGGCAGCCTGCAGAAGAGGAGCTGCGCTGTGGCAGCGGTGGTGACGATGATTCAGGTAAGTGTTTTTTTTTTTTTCTATTAATCCCCCCACCTCCTGCCACCCCTCCCCACAAAGGTTGGTTTTTTACCAATGTTTGAGGTTTACAGTGACTCCGGGGTAAAAAAATCTGGAGAGCTACACAAGTCATGGCCTCCTGGACTCTCCTGAGTCTCTAGTTTTCAGAAATGTGAGAATTTGGTGGGATTCCCTATGTGTGGGCTGAGATAGGGCCCAAAATCCCAAATTACAACCCAAAACCCAAATTACAAAAAAAGGGTTGGTTTTCAGTGAAAAAGGGTAACATGTACATGTTTTGTTTGAAGTTGTTTCCTCTCGTGGGGGCTAGGCCTACCCATGCAAGTGAGGTTCCATTTTTTTCAGGCGATGTTGGTGAACACTGGGTGGTAGGAAGTTTGTGACTTGCCAGAGATTCCAGAACTTACTGTCATTGAAATGTGAGGAAAATGTATTTTTAGACAAAATTTGAGGTTTGCCAGGGCTTCTGGGTAAAATTATCTGGTGAGAGCCACACAAGCCATGCCACCCTAGACTATCCCACGTGTTTTCAGAAATATCTTGGTTTTGCAGATTGCGGCTGAGCTAGAGCACAAGATCTGCAGCTACCTACTTTGTAAAAATAGTTTGGATTCTTCTGGGTAAAATACAATACTTCCTGGTCCCATTTTGGGTTGTATTGTATCACAGGTGCTAGGCCCAGCCACACAAGCAGGGTATCATTTTAGTGGGAGACGTGGCAATACAAAATAGTACAAACTGTGTTATTACCAACAGGGTTTTGTTTATATGTGTGCCTTCCAAATGAAAGCCAGTGTGTAAGAAAGAAGAAAGAGATGTTTATATATTTTTATGTGGGCCACAAAGAGCCTGTGTTAGATCTGACAGCTTTAGTGTGGTCTTTTCCCAAACCTTTGCCCTACCTTTCCTCACTTTTGATGACCTGTATTTGTTGGCCTTATGACTCTGGACACCTCACTACTGTTAACCAGTGCTCAAGTTCATGTGCTCACTTCCCTAAAACATGGTAACATTGGTGTAGCCACGATTGGCATATTTAATGCACTTATAAGTCCCTAGTAAAGTGCACTGTATGTGCCCATGGCATGTAAATTAAACACTACTAGTTGGCCTGCAGCACTGATTGTGCACCCACTTAAGTAGCCCTTTAAACATGTCTCAAGCCTGCCACTGCAGAGCCTTATGTGCAATTTCACTGCATTGTTGGCTTGGCATTTAAAACCTCTTTGTAAGCCTTAAACTCCCCTTTTATTACACATCAGATACCCCTAAGGTAGGCCCTATGTAGCCCATAGAGCAGGTGCAGTGTAAGTAAAAGGCCGGACACATGCTTCTTAGTTTTATATGTGCTTGTTTTTCACTACTGTGAGGCCTACCCCTCTTATAGGATAGCACATGGGATGCTTAATACCTATACTAAGTAATTCCTGATTGAGAAGGAGTAGGACTGCCATATTTGGTACCTATGGACCTGTTATGATAAATCCTATTTAATGGTAAATTTGGATTTATGATTACAACTTTAAAAATACCACTTTTAGAAAGTTGGCATTTTTCTGCTCTTAAGCCCTGTGTACCAGCTGCCTGACTTCAGTACACGTCGGGGTTTGGTGACAGCTGGGCTTCGCGCATTCCTGCTAGATAGTCACAAAAGGTGCTGGGCTGTGCCATTTACATCCTGATTGCCCATCACGAGGCTGATGGGCCTTCCTGAGTTAGATGGGAGGGAGGAGCGGACACTTGCACCTGATTAGAGGTTTGCTTGTTCCCACACAAAGAGCTGCATAATCCCCGGTAGTGTGTCTGGTGCCAGGGCAGGACATGGAGGACCTGTATTAACTTCAGAGCCCCTCTGTGCAGCCACCTCCACTTCAAAAGCACCACTGGGTATAAGAACTGTACTTCTGACCCTACCAAATCAGTACACTTCTGGACCTGAGGCTATTCTGCCAGGAAAAATGACTGCTGTGCTGAAAATACTGCCACTCTGCCTGACTTTGCTGCACTCCTGCTTTACTACGCATGCCCTGCTGCCCTCCTTTCCTGGGAGTGAGAAGGACTGGACCGGAACACCTTCATCCTCAGAACCAAGGGACTCCAAGGGCTTGCTGGCTTGCCTCCTGTTCTGAACTCTCAGGGCCATCAAAACATCCCTCAATCCTTCTTCAGCTGCTGGACTCTGCCAACTGTGAGTCCTGTCCTGTCAAGAGGTGCCGGTCCAGTCCTGAACCTTGAATGGGAACTCTGCAGCTGTTCTTCCACAAAGATCGACACATCAGCGCCGTTGTGCCAATCAAAACCGCTGCATTCTCCCTCGACAGATGGGCACCTGTTCCAGGTGGAATATGCACAGGAAGCTGTTAAAAAGGGCTCCACCGCTGTTGGCATTCGTGGCAAAGACATAGTTATCCTCGGGGTAGAGAAGAAATCGGTTGCAAAACTTGAGGAGGAAAGAACTGTCAGAAAAATATGTGTTCTTGATGATCACGTCTGTATGGCGTTTGCAGGACTGACTGCTGATGCTAGAATAGTTATTAACAGAGCCCGTGTGGAGTGTCAAAGTCATAAGCTTACTGTCGAGGATCCGTCACAGTGGAGTACATAACACGCTTCATAGCAACTTTAAAGCAGAGTGCATTGGAGTTGACTGGTGACCTGATATATGGGGGCAAATGGCATTTTGGAAGAAGATTTGATCCCCTCATAAATATATAAAAGGAAAAAAGTGGACGAGTCAGAGGATATAGTTAGGGACTCCCATCATACTAGTCCTGATGAAGACCCAATGTGGAGCTGTGATGTGGCCCAAGATATAGAGGGGTCGAAATGTCGACGGTTATATCATAGTTTGGATTGGTTTCTGCATAGAACCTGTGGAGGATTGAAGGAATTGATTTAGACTCTTTCAGTATCAGGAATGGAGTCAATGCAGCAAAATAGAACCAACCAACTGTTTTTAATGTTTTTTGTATAGGTGTTTTGATCTATTTGAATATGTATTATTATTCTTTCTATTTATCACGAGCACTTTTTCTCACACTATCTTTCCCTCGGTGTGCTGTTTTTTAGATGGATTGTCTGTATAATATATTAAATTGATATTTATGTTAAACTAAATGAATGAATATATTTATATTTATATGAATAAATAGTGTTTCTGATGGATACAACTACCTGTGGATTCCTCACCTAATGAATACTCCCATGGCGCCAGCATTCGACGGAAATCTTCTTACTAGTCTCTGCACGTCGACGAGGACGTCACTCTTGCCCACGCGACGCCGTCTGATGTCATACAGGCAATAAGAGGTCCTCGCCGACGTGCCGATGACAGTTCCCTTTTTTCCGTGCATTCGAAACGGTTATCTTCGGGGGAGCTACTGTTACCTTCGTGGTTACAGTGTATTGTCTGCTGCGTAGTCTTCTCTGCGGTAACAATGTCTCAGAGGAAGTCGGGTTTCAAGCCCTGTCGAGAGTGTGGGGGCAAGATGTCAGTTACAGATCCTCACTCCGACTGTCTATGGTGTTTGAGCTCCGACCACGACGTCTCGACTTGCGATTCATGTCAACACATGAATCCGAAGGCCCTCAAAGAGCGTGAGGCCAAGTTATTCATGGCAAAGTCAAAGAAGAAGGAGAAACATCATAAGAAGTCTTCTTCGCCAAGGTCTCACCGGCGTCATCGAGATTCCCGGCGCCGTAGAGACTCACGACGTCATTCCAGCAAGGAGTCTCGTTCGAGGTCACCTTCGGCTCGGCGTCGGAAGACTTGGGAGGTCAGCCCCACGGTCACGCCGCATCCTTCGACGCCGTTGCCCTCTCCGGCGTCACCGACTTCGCCTGGTCAGGCGTCGGTGTTTGAGGTGGTGCAGCCTCTTGTGTTTTCTCCGGCGTCGCAGACGTCGAGGCCGGCGTCGGGGTCGCCCTCGATCCAGGCACCCCAGTATCCGGCTTTTCCCACTCCTGGAGCCGATAGTACCGCGTTTCTTAATGCGATGTATACCATCTTTCAGCAGATGGCTCCAGGAGCTGCTCCGGCTGGTCCTTCGGGGCCCTTGGCCTTTTCGTTGGGTGATCCTGCGCCTCTTCGGCCGGCACCCTTTATGCCCTTTCTCCCTTTTGGGAATGTGGGCTCGGCGCCGGTGCCGGCGTCGGTGGCCGCTCCGGTGGCTTCGGATGTTTCGGCCCCGGAGGTTGCCCTTCCGTCGAAGTCAGGATTTTGCCCTGTGACTCCGGTTGGTCCATCGGCTCCAAGACCTCGTCCTCCGGCTCCTGCCTCGGCGCCGAAGCTGCCTGTGGCGCCGGACGCGGCGTCGGATGCTTCTGGAGATCGGCGCCGTTCTTCGACGTCGGCGGAGGCCATGTCGACTCCGCGTATCGAGGAGAGACTTCATTCGAGGAGGCGTGCTCTCCGTCTTTTAGAAGAGCAGGAGTACCAGCGAGTCCTAGAGGAGGGAGAGATTGAGGACTCTGGAGACGGACTGCATGGTCTGGATACAGCCAGTGGGCTGGACACTTCCCCTGAGTGGGACCTTTCATCTCCAGGGGAATATATGGAGGAGGCTGCTTCCTTTCATGCTGTGGTGAGGAAGGCAGCAAGCTTTTTGGACCTGCCTTTGCCGGTGGCAGAGGCGAAGCAGAATTTGCTGACGGAGGTATTGCATCCGGCCTCTGCTGCAGCTGAGCCTCTCTTGCCATTTAATGAGGCTTTGCTGGATCCGGTGTTGGAGGTGTGGAAGAAGCCGGTGTCTTCCTTGGCCGTTCATAGGGCTGTGGCCAGGAGGTATCGAGCTGCACCATCTGACCCTGGCTTTCTCTCTAGACACCCTACGCCGGAGAGCTTGGTGGTGCAAGCCTCCTGTTCCTCAAAGTCAGCGCCTGGTTCCTTCCCGACGGTGCCTGGAGACAGAGACTCCAAGAAACTGGATGCGCAGTCCAAGAAAATATTTTCGTCATGCAGTTTGGCGTTGAAGGCCACCAACGCAACGTGCATTCTGGGGAGGTACATCCATGCTCTGATGGATGATATTTCGTCTTCATTTACGGAGCTCCCCCAGGGTCTCTTGGATGTGGTCTCGGACGCCCAGGCTGCCGCGACCCAGATTATCCAGTCTGGGCTGGACACGACCGACTCGGTGGCCAGGGCGATGGGCACGGCTGTGGTGGCAAGAAGACAGGCCTGGCTCCGAAACTCAGGGTTCTCTGCGGATGTGCAGTCGACCCTGCTGGACCTCCCGTTTGATGGGGACAGACTGTTTGGAGCCAAGGCAGATTCGGCCTTGGAACGATTTAAGGAGAGCAGAGCCACAGCTAAATCGTTAGGACTGCAAGCTCCTTCTTCCTCTGTTTCTTCTAGATTTTTCAGGAGGTTTCGGGGATTTGGGCGTGGCTCTTATTCCTCTTCCTTTCGGGGGAGGTTCCAGCAACCCGCCTCTTCCCTCCCCTATAGGTCATTTAGAGGGAGGGGGAGGGGTGGGGTCCGTACCAGAGGAGCCTCTCAACAACACTCTGCCTCTTCCTCGTCCTCTGGAGGGGTGCAGCAGGGGAAGCAGCCTTAGGCTTCCGCCGTTTCCCACTCACTCCTCTCCTGTAGGGGGAAGATTACAGCATTTTCTCCACAAGTGGAAGTCTATCACAACGGACACTTGGGTTCTCAGCATTGTGGGAAAAGGCTACGCCCTTCCCTTTCGGGAGTTCCCGCCCCTCATCCCGCCCCGCCCATCTTATTGTTCAGAAGAACACCTCCTGTTGCTAGAACAGGAGGTTCAAGTCCTCCTTTCAAAGGGCGCGGTAGAGTTGGTCCCAGAGCAGGAAAGGGGTCGAGGTTGTTACTCAAGATACTTCCTGATTCCCAAAAAGGATGGTCAGTTGAGACCAATCCTGGATCTGAGGATCTTGAATTGGTTCCTCAAACAGGAAAAGTTCAAGATGCTGACCCTAGCACAGGTGCTTTTGGCGTTGAACAAGGAAGATTGGATGGTGTCTGTCGACTTGCAGGATGCTTACTTTCATATCCCGATACTCAAGTCGCACAGGAAGTATCTCCGGTTTGTGGTAGGGTCGCAGCACTATCAGTTTGCGGTCCTCCCGTTTGGTCTTACTTCAGCACCTCGAGTCTTCACAAAGGTGATGTCAGTGGTTGCGGCAGAGCTCAGAAGGAAGGGGATAACAGTATTCCCTTACTTGGACGACTGGTTGATCAAAGCCAAGTCCCCGGAGCTTGTGTCGCATCATCTGCAGTCAACAACCCAGTTGTTGTTCGACCTGGGCTTTTAGGTGAACGTGCCCAAATCTCACCTGGAGCCCTCTCAGCGCCTCCTGTTCATAGGGGCAGTACTGGATACAACATTGAGTCGAGCCTTTCCTCCGCCTCAGCGGATTCAAGATATTCAGGAATTGGTTCCAATGTTTCGAAATGGAGCGGTAGTTCCAGTCCTCAAGGTCCTTCGTCTGCTCGGTCTGTTCGCCTCCTGCATTCTGTTGGTCACGCATGCTCGCTGGCACATGAGGGCTCTTCAGTGGTGCCTCCGAAGGCAGTGGTCTCAACACAAGGGAGATTTAGAAGGTACTGTCAAGATCTCCAGAGATGCTGCTGTGGAATTGAAGTGGTGGATTGCGGGCAGCAATCTTTCACAGGGAAAGCCGTTCGCGCAGTCGCCACCAGTGGCCACGGTAATAACGGATGCTTCCACCCTAGGATGGGGAGCTCATCTGGGGGATCTGGAGATCAAAGGGCTTTGGTCTCCAGAGGAACAGGTGTTTCATATCAATCTGTTGGAGTTACGGGCTGTACGTCTGGCTCTCAAGGCCTTCCTCCCATCCCTTCGTGGTCAGTCGGTACAGGTCCTGACGGACAATACTACCACGATGTGGTACATAAACAAACAGGGAGGAGTAGGGTCGTACCTTCTCTGCAGAGAAGCTCTTCGGCTATGGTCCTGGGCAAAGGACCATCAGATTTGCTTGGTGGCAAATCATCTGGCTGGGGTCTTGAATGTACGTGCGGACAGTCTCAGTCGCCAATTCTCGGCAGACCACGAGTGGCGTCTCCATCCAGATCAAGTCTGTTTAATCTTCCAGATGTGGGGGTTTCCTCGGATAGATCTGTTTGCCACTCAGGAGAACGCGCATTGCCCGTTATTCTGCAGCCTCCAGTATCCGATGCAGGGAGCGTTGGGGGACGCGTTTCAGATAACCTGGTGCGACCAGTTGCTTTACGTGTTTCCCCCCATACCATTGATTCCTCGAGTGTTGAGGAAAATTCGCCAAGACCGGGCCCAAGTCATCTTAATAGCTCCGGATTGGCCAAGGAGGGTATGGTACTCCGACCTTCTCCAACTCTCACTGTGCCCTCCGCTCCGTCTCCCTCTCAGGGCAGACCTCCTCTCGCAGTCGCAGGGGCAGGTTTTACACCCCAACCTCCAGAGTCTGCACCTACATGCTTGGAGATTGAACGGGGCAACCTGAGTTCCTTCTCTCTCCCGCCTGATGTAGTGGATGTTATCTTAGCGGCCAGGCGACACTCCACTAAATCTATCTACGCTAATAGGTGGTCTAAATTTGTTATGTGGTGTGGAGAGAGACAGATTGATCCCTTACATGCTCATCTGTCACATGTTTTGTCTTTTGCACTGTCTCTAGCGCAGAAAGGTTGTGCAGTGGCTACCATTAAGGGTTATTTGTCGGCCTTGTCAGCCTTCATTTGTCTTCCAGACCAACCGTCGTTATTTAAATCCCCTATTGTTCTCAGATTCTTGAAAGGTCTTCTGAATCAATATCCTCCAAAACCATTCATTATGCCTCAATGGGATTTGTCCTTGGTCCTGACTTTCCTTATGGGGTCCCCTTTTGAGCCTATGCATTCTTGCCCTTTAAGGTATTTGGTTATTAAAACAGTATTCCTGGTAGCTATAACATCTGCAAGGAGAGTGAGTGAGTTGCAGGCCTTATCGGTTAAACCCCCTTATATAACGTTTTATGGGGATAAGGTGGTGTTGAGGACCAAGGCTGCTTTCCTTCCGAAGGTTGTTTCACCCTTTCATTTGGCTCAGACAATCACTTTGCCCACGTTTTATCCTCCGCCTCATCCTTCAAAGGAGGAAGAAAGACTACATCGCCTGGACCCAAAAAGGGCGTTGAGCTTCTATATCGACAGAATGAAGGATATCAGGCTGGAGGATCAGCTGTTTATTGGATACGTGGGCAAGAGGAGAGGAAAGGCAGTCCACAAGAGAACACTATCCAGGTGGGTTGTTCTTTGCATTAAAATCTGTTACTCTTTGGCAAAGAAGGATCCTCCTGAGGGCATTAGAGCTCATTCCACCAGAGCTAAGTCGGCCACTTCGGCCTTGGCCAGAGGTGTTCCTGTGGTCGACATCTGCAAGGCCGCAACTTGGTCGTCCCTTCACACTTTTGTGAAACATTACTGTTTGGACTCTGAAGTCAGAAGGGACGGTCATTTTGCACGGTCAGTGCTGCAGGATTTCTTGGTTTGACCATTTAGGCACCCACCGCCGGGCGTGGTACTGCTTTGGGACTCTATTCATTAGGTGAGGAATCCACAGGTAGTTGTATCCATCAGAAGAACGAGTTACTTACCTTCGGTAACGACTTTTCTGGTGGATACATTAGCTACCTGTGGATTCCTCACGGTCCCACCCGCCTCCCCGTTGCCTTTTTGGTCTCTCCAAGCAATCCTTGAGTGTGCTCCTTTTGGTTTTCAAAGTTGCAATACATTTTGCATATATGATATTTGTATATATGTGTATACTTATATATAAATCTATATATATTGTGTATATACATGATTCGTATGTATATATATATTTATTTGTTTAAAAAAAAAAAAAAAAAAAAGAAGGTTATATTAAATCTACAGCTATTTTATTGCTATGTTGTGTGATTTACAATATTAAGAGATGTTGCTTTGCTCTTTCATTACATTGGGTTATTATTATTATTCTCATGCACGTAAAAAATGTTGGTACTGTCATCGGCACGTCGGCGAGGACCTCTTATTGCCTGTATGACGTCAGACGGCGTCGCGTGGGTAAGAGTGACGTCCTCGTCGACGTGCAGAGACTAGTAAGAAGATTTCCGTCGAATGCTGGCGCCATGGGAGTATTCATTAGGTGAGGAATCCACAGGTAGCTAATGTATCCACCAGAAAAGTCGTTACCGAAGGTAAGTAACTCGTTCTTCTGTTCACCTATGTTGTTTTATGAGCTATAAATAATTTGTTGTTCCTTCTCTGTCTGGGCATTGTTGCATGTAATGATTACTCCCTCGACACCGACGCATTGCTGCTGAGGTTGAGGACTTTGCATCACTGACTGCACGGCTCAGGATTGATGCATTACCACCAGCCCTGGCGCATCGCCAGCTGTTCAGGTCAACGACGATACATTGCCTTCATTGCAAAGAGTTTGACACCATATCCCTGCTCAGAAATCATTGCCTGCACATCTCGATGATGCAGCATCCTCAGACTGCGCGGATCAAAACCGATGATTCACATACGCATCATCGGATCTTTGACATTAGCGCAATCCTCTATCCAAGATACTGTTTGAGGGACAAGGTTGGTCCCTGTAGCCGGCCCACACTCCATCACTGTCGGCATGAACTTTTGCTATACCCTGGTCTACTGCAACCAGAGAGCCCTGACTAGCGCTTTTAAGTTTTTAGGCACTACAAGTGCAGATATGCTTTAAAAAATCATAACTCAACTTCTACTTATTGGATTTTTGTTGTTTTGGTTTACCTGTGGTGCTTTCACTGTGTTTCTGTTTAAGTGTTGCACAGATATTTTACACCTTGCCTCTTGAGTTAAGCCTGAGTGTTCTGTGCTAAGCTACCAGAAGTTGAGCACAACTTAATTTAGGGTGTGTATTTGACTTACCCTGACTAGGATTGTGGTCCCTACTTGGACATGGTGCATACCTCTGAAAGCTACAGACCAAATTTTTTATTGCATTTGATTTCCTGCCAATATAAAAAATGTAAAACATGAAATCCCAGCATGCAGCTCCTTTACTCCAATTTGGTGATTACACCCTTCATGGAGTTGCTGTTTACAGGTGCTGCTTAGCGTTCATGGGCAGGGCACTTAACTGACCAGCGTAGTGTTCAGTAGAGTTTAAATATTCCTCCCCCAAGTACCTAACTTCTGCATCTGGTATACATACATTTCCTTCATTCCCATTTTCACTCTATCTATTTTTACATAAAATTACTCTATACTCTGTACACAATGAAAAACATTGTAAGTTGCATCTCAGTTGGTGCCCTGGGTTCCTCTGGTTCTTGGAGAACCGACAAACTATATATATATCACTGGATCATAATAGTGTAGCAGATCTACCGGTATATTGCCTTTGTGAATAGGCCATCGTGACACAAGGTTACAGATGAAAAAGTTGTTAAAAGTGCCTGTTTTTCCTACCCATTTTGCATGTTCTTTTTGTAATTTTATCAGTTACTTTGTTGGGAAACCTTGATAAATCTATATAAATTACACTTTGCCTTGCTGAATTCAGAATGTTGTCTACTTTTCAGAAATGTATAGCTTTGTGACATCACCCATGTTTCACAACTGTTTCCGCCACAAACTGGAAGTAGGTTGAAAGTATAAACTTTGGGAAAATGGCAAAACTTTGGTCAAAACATTTTTTTTCCATACAGATCTGCATGTACCTGAAAGCTGGGATGATGGTGATTATGCCATAGTAATGCTTTTGTTGATTCCATATTTAGGAAACAAACCAGACATTTTTTGCAGATCACTTTTTTCCCCAATTTTTCACCAAACAAACAAAATGTAGCTATATTTTGCCTGTTTTCTTAGTCCCTTCCAGGAGAATCTGCAAACCCTGGGTACTTTTAGAATCCCTGTGATGTGAAAAAAAAGTTATGCAGGCATGTGAAATATTGGGTTGTTGGTTGACTGGGGATTGAGCCCTGGTCAAGCAGCAGCTGCAATCCCTCACCGGGTAAACCACAAAAAGTCACAAATTTAACCTGTGCTTAACCCAAGGTAGCTTGGCACAATAAGCAGTCAGGCTAAACTTAGAGGCAACGTGTTACGTAATTATGCAACACACAAACAGCAATACAATGACAATTCTAAACAAGTTACAGGACATTTTAATAAATTATTTTACACCAAAACCATCAAAATCCAATTAGTTGAACCGGAGTTATGACTTTTCAAAGGTTAAGGTTCAAAATAGCAAGTCCTCAGTTTTGGAAAATGGCCACCAGGGCACCATTAACACCACAACCAAGGGCCCAGGAGTAGATAGAGACCTTTTGGGTGTTCAGGACTCGCTCAGGCTGGGTTCAGGTGCATTTTCAAGATAGTGTGAGCATATTATGTCCCTGTAGCTCTGAACAGGAGGCCAGCTAAACTAGCCCTTGGGGTCACTTCTGAAGTCCTGGGTGCAGGTGAAGATGCAGGGCTCCGCAGCAGGGCTGGCCTCTGAAGGTTCAACACAGGCTTGAGTCAACAAACAACCCTTCCAGGTACAGCTGAAATCTGGCAGAAGCACAGCAGGTCACAGCAGCAGGCAGTCATCTGAGAGTTCTTCCGCAGGTCCAGTAGTGAACTGAAGAGTGTGTCTGAGAGCCCTATTATTATACCCTGGTGCCCTCCTCCTACAAGTTAGGAGCAGTTTCCAGAATTGGAAGTTCCTGGAATCCCCTGCCTCCCCTGCTCAGAGTCCTAGCTGCCTACACTGACAATACAGGGTTGTTAAGTCTATTGTGTGGTGGCAGAACCTAGCCTATACAGGTGCAAGTGTGCTTAGCCCTCCTGCCCCCTGCCCCACTCCCAAATCAAGTCAGTTAATGGCTTATTCAGACTCTTTTGAACTCACTGTTGTGTGAATGTCTGAAGGCAATTCACCTCTCAACTGTTAGTTATACCCGTTCATGTGACCTAAGGCAGGATGCAGGCACAGAGGGCTAAGGGCAGGAAAATGGCAGCTTTCTAAAAGTGACATTTTCAGACTTGTAATGATAGTTTCGACTTCACCATGAAAGAGTGTTTATCATTACAAGTTCATAGATACCAAACATGATATAGCAACCACCTCCGGTTTAGGAATTACAGCTTATGAAATACAATGAGGAATCCCCAGTGTTATCCCATAGGAGGGGTAGGCCTCACAGCAGTGGAAGAATGATCTTTTTGAATTTTTTCACTAATAGAGCATGTAAAACTAAGAAGTACATGTCTTACCTTTTAATTAAACAGCACCCCGCCCTATGGGCTACATAGGGACTACCTTAGGGATGATTTATATGTAATAAAAGGGGAGTAAAAGGCTTGGCAAAGGGTTTCAAATTCCAAGTCAACATGGCAGTGATACACTGCCTTCAGGTTGCAGTGGCAGGCCTGGACATGTTTTAAAGTACTACTTACGTGGGTAGCATAATAAGGACTGCAGGCCTACTGGTAGCATTTACTTTACAGGCCCTGGGTATATGGTATACCACTCTACAAGTGACTTACTTGTAAATTAAATGTGCCAAACAAACCATGTTTTAGGGGAGTGACCACAAGTACTTTAGCACTGGATATCAGTGCTAAAGTGCACAGAGTCCTAAGGCCAACAAGCAAAAATCCAGCAAAAAGTAGGGGGAGGAAGGCAAAAAGCTTGGAGTGACCCCGTAGAGAGGGCCATTTCCAACAAGGCCTAAGCAAGAACTACCCTAAATAGCCAAAAAAGGCCTCAGCACTGAGTTAAAAAACAAACGCAGCAGTTAAGGGGTTAATAGTAAATCTGTTTTTCCATATGTATGTTTACTGTGTCAAAATATTGGTAGTCAATATTGTAGAGTTAATTTAAGTGCAGGTCAGTATTACTGACCTCATTATTCTGCTATTCAACCTTTCCCATGCCTTTGAGGCCATCAGTGGACAAGTTGTTTTTGTGCCTTTGTACTAGGTTGTGATGTTCCTAACATGAAGTGAATCAGAAGAAGACATTGAGGTTAAGAGAACATTATATCATACAGTGGATACCATTTTTGTTCTTGTTTCGAGAGGGTCGGTTTTAAGAATCTGTTCAGTACAGTTGTTGCTCCTAGGCCAGTCCAGTTTTTAGGATGCTGGCCTGAAATGATACAAAGTGTAGACATTCTCTAAAGCTAATGTGATGGGAGAAGAATGGTTTCCAGATAACGTCAGATCTTATCTGCTCATTCTTCTGAAGCCACCTTGCTAGCAGGGGAACAGTAACTGTCCAGATTCCTTGTGACATCAGGGTGCACCTGGAGGGGCGTTTGTTTAAGGTCAAAACAAATCACATGCAGTTGATTAATTCATGTAATCATAAATATCTCAATGTAACAAAGATTCGCAGTGGTATTCTGGAAGGAATAAAGTAGTTTGGTAGAAGATTAACATCGCCGTACAGTTTCAAAACGATGCCCACATTGACAGACAGCTGTCAACAGTAAAGCTTACATTTTAAATAACCAGTGTTTGATTCTATGCAATAAAGCAGTCTTGTCTTTACCCTGTTGCTTGAATTATTATTGTTTACGACTTAGGTGTGCTTATTAATAAAGATGCATTGTTTTTTAATGCAGGATGGGAATTTTTCTCATGCCACATACACCACAGAGAAACCTTCCAATGCTCTGATAATTGGACAGTCAGTATTTGCAGACTTCGGTAAGCTGCCTTTCCAAAATGTTAATTCTCTTTAGCATTGGTGGCATATTCTGCTGATTTTAAATGTCGGGAACTTGGATGCTCTGGATAAATTCTAAAGTAATAAAATGTGGAAGTAGACGAAAAAGAAAATTTCAATGCGTTAGCTGTTGTGTTTGGAAGTATGTCATTGCACTTGCTTGTATAAAAGATGTAACGTTGTCCATACAAAAAGACACTATTTCTAGGTTAGGTTCTTTGAATGATTGATTCACTTAATGGCATGTGGGGCAGAACCCTAATGAATATTGATGATTATTGGTGATTCTTAGACCAGATGCTATAAGTGTGCACAGCTTTGCGCTGTGCCATTATAACCACTAATGGTAAGCCAATAAACAGAATAAAATGAATGTACCCTAGCCACACTTAATTTAAATCAAACATGTTATGTCACGTTTTATTGAGTCCATTAAGAAAATCTTGACTGCTCTTGATATTTGTGGTCTTTTCTTTGGCATGTTATTAGGGACTGGTGGTAGTTCTGCTATGCCTTATGCGGCTATCAACAGTACTGTCCCCGATGCTTGAAGCATTAACTGCTGTTTGACCAAATATTTTAATACAATTCGATTCCAAGGAAGAAGATCGTTAAGTGGCTTTATATAAATTACAAGGTGTAAGTGAATTAAAAGTGATCGCTGGAAGTTTTTGACTCAATCTAAATTACAGATGGCATATCGACCAGTCATATCAGAATGACAGGAGACAGAGAAAGTATGGAGAGAAAACCCCTTAAAATTGTACCTTTTTTCAGTATCTGATTACTGCGAATCGACTTCACTATGGTCACATATGGACTAACAAGATACCATGACAAGAGTATTTGCCTAGCTTTGTCATGAAAATTGGTGCAAGAAGGCAAAGAAGGAACAGAAGTTGGGCACGTTACACCCAAATGGGGTACAACATCTCAATTGAGTCTCATCAAGGTGCATTCAAATAATATTTGGAAGGCACTTAAGTAAATAGTGTGAGGGAAGATTGACCCACCTCACAGTTGTCCACAGAAGAGGAGGAGTGTAGTATGCCTCAGTCGAAAACAGACTCCAACTCAAAGAAACAGTCAACTTCTAGTAATACTAAGAACTCTACAGACAAGGCTTGATACCAGGTCTCATGCATCACGTACGTCACAAACCCCAAGATCATTTTAGAAATCCTCTGTGCCTGACGGACCTCAAAATGAGAATGGCATTCAGGACACTGCAAGGCCTCAAAATGAGGTTCAATAGTAAGGCATGTGTCGACTGTAGAATGATGATTAAACCTGCAATTCCGACTATTTTCAAAAACAGCAGAAACCAACCTTGAAATGAAGAATTACACCAGCATCAAAAACAGGATCCCTCTAGACGTGTTAAAAAAGGGAGGGACTGTCTCCTGGTGCCAGTTTGAACACTAAAAAAAAACATGACACCTGCATTCCTCCTCCATCGGAAGAGTTCAAGAAGGGTTTCAATCTTAAAACTCCCAACAAAATTTCTCAAAGTTGAAAAGACAGATTCCTCTGGAACCAGATGGGACCCATCTAAAGAAAGCCCTTGGATCAACATTTGGCATAGTTTAATTCATATGAACCCCAAAACAGTCAATCTGGGACACTTCCACCACCTAAAATGCTCTTTCAACATTGAGGAGAGCCTTGGTTAGATCTGTTTGCCTCTGCAGAGAATGCACATTAGCTGTTTTGTGTGTTGGAGTTTCCAAGGCGGCAGTTGCTTGGCAATACTTTTAATCTTTAGTGGAAATCCAACCTCCTTTAATACCACTTCTGCCCAGAGTTCTGAAGAAGATGAAGAACAACCGGGCGCAAGTAACCCTGGTGGCTCCGGACTGGGCACAAAGGGTATGGTATCCCAAGCTTCTGAGCATGGCCATTGATCCTCCGATCAGACTTCCACTTTGTTAGGCTCTTCTGTCACAGCAGCAGGGGATGGTTCTCCACCCAAACCTGTCCACTCTTTGCCTTCTTGAGTGGAGATAAAGCAGCGGCAGTTAACAGCTTTTGACCTTCTGCCCAAAGTTTGTAATGTTATCTTGACAGCTAAGTGTCCCTTCACCAAAACGGTATACACCTGTCGTTGGAACAAATTTGTGGCATGATGTACCAACAAATCTGTTGATCCTGTTTCTGCACCTCTGTTTGCGGTTCTACTGTTCATCCTATCTCTTGCCCAGCAGGGCTCTGCTTTGGGCACCCTTAAACGCTACCTGTTTGCCATCTCTGCCTTCCTCAGACTGCCAGATCAACCATCCTTGTTGAAATCTCCCATCATTGGGAGGTTTCTTAAGGGAATCACTTGTGTTTCTGCCTACCCCGTTCATTATGCCGCAGTGGCATTTGAACCTGATACTGACCTACTTTGTGTGCTCCTTTTGAGCCACTACATAATTGTCCCTTGTGGCTCCTCTCTATGGAAACCGCTTTCCTTACTGCCATCACCTCTGCTCGCAGAGCGAGTGAGCGAGCTCTAAGCTCTTTCATCAAAGCCACCATTCCTATCTGTCCATCCTGACAAAGTGGTGCTTCTTACCAGCGCCTCCTTCCTCACTATAGTGGTCACACCCTTTCATGTAGGCCAATCTATCACTTTGACAACTTTTTACACACACCCACATCCTTTTCATGAAGAGGAGATCCCTCCCTCACCCGTCTGGATCCTAAAACAGCATTTGCCTTCTACCTCAACCGTACAAAAGATTTCCGGGTGGACCATCAACTCTTTGTAGGTTATGTGGATGCGAAGAAAGGATGGGCGGTGCAGAAGCGGACTATCTCTCGATGGGTTTTCCTCTGCGTCAAGATGTGCTATGCTTTGGCAAAGAAGCGACCCCCTGTGGGTTTGCGTGCTCATTCCACCAGAGCAACGGCTGCAACCACAATGGAGTTCTGGTCCTGGACATCTGCCAGGCAGCAATATGGGTGTCTCTGCACACATTCACAAAGCATTACTGCCTGGAGGGTCAGGTCCAGAGAGACAGCTACTTTGGCCATTCGGTCCTGAAGGACTATTTAGCCTGATTTTGGTTCGCAGTCCACTGCCGAGGATGGTATTGCTTGGGTACCTATTCTAAGTTAAGGAATCTGCAACTAGAAGTCTCTATAATATAAACAAGTGACTTTACTTTGGTAACAAATTATTTGGTAAAGACATATTCTAGTTCAGATTCCTTACTGACCCGCCCATCCTCCCTGCTTTGCAAACTGATTTCTAGGGACAGGGACTCCCTTTTGTGGGTGCTAGTTCTGGCGCACCAATATCCGTGTTCTTCATGGCTCCGGCTACTGGTGTTGAAAGACATGAAAAGAAACTGAGATTAGCACATCTGGGTGGCACCTATATACGACTGCGGCCTCATCAAGGCGAACACAATGCCAACTAGGCACGCTGAGTTGACAGACACCACCTGATGGCGTGCAAGGGTACTGCTTGAAGAAAAATCTCTGGATCCACTCTGATGCCTGGGGGAAATTCTATGGTAAGGAATCTGCAACTAGAATAGGTCTCTACCAGATACTTTGTTACCAAAGGTAAGTAACTTGTTCTTGATGACACCACGCTGTTAAACAGAGGGCAGGTGCGCTTATAGTGGAGTCACAATTAAAGAAGAGAGGAAGAAGAGAACTTCTTAGTGGAGACTCAATTCATTGACCAAATAACTCAATATCTTTCTGAGCTCCAAACCTGTCTGAGATCCACCTCTGAGATTTACAAAGACCCATTACCATCAAAAGGTGTAAAAGAAATACAAGCCTGACCTGCAGGCTGCTCCCTGTATTTGGGACATATAATGCCTGTCCCTCATGTAGTTTATAGAGCATGGAAGAGATAATTATCCCAGGCCACTGTGGAAGCCACCCCCTAAAGAAAGCACATTTGTTGAGGCAGTGGGTACAAGAAGGGCAGCAATGATTTGGCATATTGCCAAAAACCAGGCACTACCTACCTTGATCCAACATCTTCCCAATTTCCAAAGGACATGGTCACCGGAAGCTGTGCAGACGGTTAATGTCAGTTCAAATGTGGGAATAAAGGGGGTCATTCTGACCCCGGCGGTCTCAGACCGCCGGGGCCAGGGTCGGCGGGAGCACCGGCGACAGACCGGCGGTGCCCCGCAGGGCATTCTGACCGCGGCGCTTTGGCCGCGGTCAGTGCAGGAAAACCGGCGGTCTCCCGCCGGTTTTCCGCTGCCCGTCAGAATTCTCCAAGGCGGCGCAGCATGCTGCGCCACCTTGGGGATTCTGACACCCCCTACCGCCATCCTGTTCCTGGCGGTTCGCCCGCCAGGAACAGGATGGCGGTAGGGGGTGTCGCGGGGCCCCTGGGGGCCCCTACAGTGCCAATGCCAATGGCATGGGCACTGCAGGGGCCCCCGTAAGAGGGCCCCGCTTGTATTTCACTGTCTGCATAGCAGACAGTGAAATACGCGACGGGTGCAGTAGCACCCGTCGCACCTTCCCACTCCGCCGGCTCGATTACGAGCCGGCTTCATGGTGGGAAGGTCGTTTTCCCCTGGGCTGGCAGGCGGCCTTTTGAAGGCCGCCCGCCAGCCCAGGGGAAAACTCAAAATACCCGCCGCGGTCTTCCGACCGCGGTACGGTATTTTGGCGGCTCCCGCCGGGCGCGCGGTGACCGCGCCCGGCGGGAGTCAGAATGACCCCCAAAGTGTGCTGTAGATAGTACTGACAAAATCTTACGTCAAATTAACTATAGTAACCTGCTGTGACACTTAGCACAGCTTGGCCTCAAAGGATTTAGCCCTGGAATACAACAGTATTTCTTGAGTATGTCATTGAAAAGGGGGGGGGGGGGCACTGTTCAAGCTCAAAAGTTGATAAGAGATTAGAAAAGATCAAAAGGGCACATCAACCTCCAATTCCTTGGGTAATTTCAACAACAGCAGTCCTTTTATTAAAAAAACAAAAACAAATCTTAAAGTCAAAAACGACTGGGTGACAAGATCCAGTCCTTTCAAGTATTCTCAACAGGACTGCCACAAGAGCAGATGCATCTGTTTTTTCAGAGCCAAAGTTATAGCAGAGGCAGTTTTCACACCCATAGGCAGAGGTCCCCAGAGTAACGACGTTTGTGGAAACTGTGACAAGACATGCCTACCTCCTATCACATATCAGGGTTGTTTCCAACAGTGGAAGGAAATAAACTTCGACCAAGTGGTGTTCACTATTGGAGTTATTTGCGACTAAATCATTCACCAAAACATAACTGAACACACAAAGATTACTTCTCACTTCTTTTAGAGTAATTCATCTTGCTCCTGTCAAAGGGGACGATGGAGGAACTGCTGCTGTTGGAGAGCATACACATAGCGATCAGATACTTCCTCATATCGAAGTAATCAGCGCATGTTTTCAACCAATATTAGATCTACGCCTCTGAAACAAGTATATCAAAACCATCAACTTAAGGATAAAAACATTATATGGAGGAGACTTCATGTCGCATTCGGATCTCAAAGATGCCTGCCTCCATAGCCCAGTACCATGTACCTGTGTAGCTGACCACCAGTACCTCAGCTTTGTTGTAAGAGTATTTCCGAAATGACTTTCAGTGGGGATGCTGCACTTACGCCTGTTAAGATTAATTTGTATTCCTGCCTAGAAGACTTGCTGTTAAATGGATATTCTATCAAAAAATGTCAAATCTACAGTAATTAAAGAACATTTGCAGTTGCACAACATCAAATTTACAATCACTACCAAAATACTGTCTTCCGCCCCAACAAATGCAAACGTTTTTAGGGAACAGCACTGGACAGCGGGCAGTTTACCATACAGTAGAAAGCATTTTGCAATCCAGAGCTCCATTTCTCTTTACCAAGCATCAAAATATCCGACAGTGAGGAGAGTTATGAAACTCCTGGGTATGTATTGTCTTTCATTTCACAGCCTCTGGTGCCAGAATTCATATGTGCCCACATCAAAAGGCACAAACTCTGAGTTCCGAGAGCCAGGGATCCAGTGTTGATGCGGACCATTGTGAAGCAGAAAGTAATGATGGAAAGTGCACAATCCTCCACTTGGCAGGCCATTTACAGAGGCCAAAGGTATAGCCACAGATGTACCCTTTGAAGGATGGGGAGTACATGAAGCTTGGCACAAATAATACAGGTACAGAGGTCTGTGCACCTAATTAATTAACGTGTTAGAAGTAACAACATTGGAAATGATGCTCAAAACCTTCCAAACTAAATTGCCAGACCAGGTTGTATTGATCTGCATGCACAGTATGATCACTGTGTTTTACATAGAACAAATGAGGGTACCCACTCCTACTGTCCAAGAAAGCACCACAGTATTGGCATTGGGCACAAACCAGGGCAGACAAATGTATTGCTCTCTTCAGCAGTTGGGTTCAGGAAATTCCCATATTGGAACTCAATACCCAGTTAATTGTGAGCTTTCTCATCAAATGGGGGATGCTGCAAATATATGTTTGACTAACAAGAACAGTAAATGCCAGCTTTATGCCTCCAGGTGCCCAGACTCCAAGCTTCAGGGAATAAGTTGATCAGAGGTGTTTGCATATTCAACCCCCTCCACCCCCCCACCCCGCAACGTCTTATCTCACTGGTCTTCCGCTAAGTGCATCAGCCTCCATTAACAATGATTCTGGTAGTTTTGGTAGCGACTCTTATTAAGTCTGGTTTAATTTGGGCCTTTCGAGGGCACTAGACCAATTCACACAAGTGAGATAGCATTTGTATCTTGACAGGTGGGGGGATGCTGGGTGGTAAGATGTTTGTGGATTCCTGCTGAGTTTGGAAGATTGTCACACAAATGCAAGGAAAATGTTCAATTTTATGCAAAGTGTGAGGTTTGCAATGCATTGTGGGTGAGAAAATCTTGTAGGGTCCACCCAAGGCACACAACTCTGGACTCCTGGATGTTTAGTTTTAAAAAATGTCTGGGGGTTTCCTGTGTGACCACGGAGCCGTGGTCCAAATACTGGAGCTTTCCCTATTGGTGATTTCTCTACATTGCATTTCGGGGCCCTTTTTGTCATGGATGCTAGGACCTAGCCACACAGCCGGGTTAACATTTCTATCGGGGCAAGTGGGGGAAGGCAGGGTGGTTAGAAGTTTGTGGCTCTCTTAAGATTCTGAATGTTTAAATGACAGAAATGCAAGGAAAATGTAAAATTTTTGTTAAAGTTAGAGTTCTGGAGGGCATTGTGTGTAAGACATTCTCATGGGATCCACACAAGGCACACCATCTGGATTGGCCCAGGTGTCAAGTTTTCAGAAATGCCTGGACTTTATGGGTTTCTCCAGGCGGCAGCTGATCCAAGCCCAAAACTTGGCGCCATTGAGCAGAGAAATAGGATGGTATTAGAGAGTAGCCCAACTCTGCTACCCATATGCATTAAGAAAAAGTATCCAAAATCAGAATTTCCCTTCTTGCAAAAAAGATGGGGATGCTTTAGTCGCCAGGGGGGCAGAAAGACTGTTCGGGTCATATTGGAGGTGGAGCTAGGCCCGATGTGTGGGCTGGCCACCCCCACACCTTGTAGCAATAAAAAAGCTCCCTGGTGTCTAGTGGGCTTTCTGCCTCTCCCACCACGGCAGATTGGAGTTAAAGACCTCTTCTGTGCCCTCAGCGGGACAGAAAGACTGTTGCTGGTCATATGTAGGGTAGGATGGGGTGGGATTAGGCCCAGTGATAATGCAGGGTGCCCCACCCATTTCTCCACAAAACAATCTCTGGTAACCAGTGGGTTTTCTAACCCCCCACCCCCGATAGATTGGAAGTAACCACTTACAATTTGCCCCCTGGGGGACAGGCAGACTTTTGGGCCTGGAGGCAGGGGGGAGGATTAGCCCTTTGCCGGGGTCACTTCCACCTCCAAATACACTGCTTGGTGATCTAGTGGGCTTTCTGTCCCCCACCCCTGCTGGAGGCAGATGGGAGGAAAATAGGGGTTATATGGGGAGGTGCGGGCTAGGCTTAATGTTGGGGAGGGATGCCCCCGCCCCCAATTTGGCTATTAAAAGAAATCCCTGGTGTCTAGTGGGCTTTCTGTGACGATCCTCCAATCTGCCACTGTGGACGCAGAAATACGTCAGGGTCTGGGGAGGGGGAGCACTAACCAGTTGCAAGGGGGGGGGGTTGCCCCACCTCCAATTATAATCCCTGGTGGTATAGTTGGTTTCTGCCCCCGCTGGAGGGGCAGATTGGATGAAAATGCCTACTATCTGCCCCTAACGAGGGGATGAAAGACTGCTGGGGGTTCTATGGCTTTGTGGAGGCTTGACCTCATGCCTGGGAGGCTTCCCTCACCCATTTTGTCTTAAAAACCAAATCCCTGTTGTCTAGTGCAGTGGTTCCCAACCTGTGGTCCGGGGACCCCTGGGGGTCTATGAAGCCTCCTCACGGGGTCCACGACTGCTTACAAAATTAAATAATATTATCAGATTATTAAAGTGTATATAAATAAAGTGGCTAAATAAACAATTGAACATTTTAAAACGTACTGGAAATCTCAAGGAATGTGTAATTGAGGGTTACAAATTAAATTAGAACCCTTAGATTGATTTGTGGGAGCAGCAGATATTGTTTGCAAATTAAATAAAATGTGTTACCATTTGTGTATCTGTTTGAATGCTGGTATTTGTATTTTTTTGTGCATTGTTTTGCATTTCAAATCATTGACAATGTTTAGGCTGGGGTCCCTGGCTTCCAAAAATGATTCATTGGAGGTCCCCGGGTTCCAGTAGTGATGACATGAAGGTCCACAGAATTAAAAACAAATTGGAAACCTTTGGTCTTGTGGGCTTTCTATCCACCTCCCCCGGGGACAGATTGGAAGTAAGAACTTCCATTCTGCCCCTGGGTTTGGCAGAAAGACATTTGGGCCTGGGGAAGGGGGAGAGCAGTGATCCATTGTGAGGGGTCATCTCCCCCCCTCAAAAAAGTAGTCCCTGGTGTCTTGTGGTTGGATCCCTGCTTGGGGATGGCCCTTCTGCAGCGATCCCTGAGCAGGGATCCACAAGGGAAAGTTGCTATTAGGGATTTTCCCCTTTCCAATCACACCTCCCCTGTCCAAATTGGTGCTATGGCCTGAGATGCGCCCCTGAGAACCAATGCAGTGAAAGTGAAATGAAGCGATGGGCTAATTTAAATTTTCACTTTATCTGAAATGTCGTCAGCGCGCCATGCGCACCCATTGTAATTTCAGAGGGAAAAAAAGAAAACAGCCTCGGGTGATGGGGAAACTATTCACACAGATGGATATTCTGCCCCAAATGCAGGACATGCTGGAAATGTCCTTAGCACTAGAGCACTGCTGTGCTGACGGATCGAGGGGTTAAATTGTCATTAAAGCTTTCCTGAAGTACCTAAGGAGAATTGTACTATCTAGGATGCGTTCTGCTCACTTATGGGATCTGAATGTAGTCTTTAAGGGCCTCATGGGGGATCATTCGAGCTGATGCATGTAGCTACTTCTCATGTGAAGTGAACATTCTATTGGTAATTACCTCAGTGCGATTATTTGGTAAATTTCAGGTGCTCTCTAGAAAAAAATCCTTTGAAAAACAGAAATGTAGAATGGTTCTGCTCACTCACACTCATCTTTTCTTAAAAGTAGTTTAACTTTTTTGCATCAGCCCAAACCATATGTTTGCCGACATTATTCCACAATCCTCAAAAATATGGCATAATAGTTATTGCACATGCTAGATGTTAAACACCTGCTCATGTAATACCTTCAATGAACACAAGCACTAAAGATTAAAGAACTATCTATAGCTTTCTCCCCCCCTCTTCATGGCTATGCATTATTAAAAGTGGCACTGCCTTGTGGTTCTATTCTGTATTAACATGTACTATACCTGTGCAAAATACCCATATGCCCATGCTCATTCCGCTGTCTAACAAGCATTGGCAGTGCCTGGCTTTAAAGGTATGTTGTATGGCAATTTGAAACATTATAAGTAACTAGCATGGGAATAGATATGTATTTGTGTGGAAGCAAAGAACTGTAGAATGATATTGGTGTGAATTAGGTCATGTGACAATTGCACTTTCAAGCCAGACTTAAAAATCTATGTAGGTTAATTTCTATCCTTCTCCCGTCTATGCTGCTGCCAGAGAAAAAAAGACAACATAAATTATCTAGTTATCTAAGACACTTAAATTCTGTGTGCCCCTAAAAGTTCATTTTAGGTTGCTAGATACAAAAATCAAAATGATCACAGCTGTTTGGAGGGCAAGTATTTTTTTGGGGAAACACGCAACTTCTGCCCAATAAAATCATGTACTCTTCTCTCCCAACGTGTAGGCGGAGCCAAAGCCCTCTGTAGTGATGCTCACGTGATTGACTGCTATGCTGTCAAGTCAGACCATGAAAAGTGGCTCTGTAACCTCTTTGCACCTGACATTTGCAAAACTGCTGCTACTTATTTACAGGGCTTCACGTTTGTACCAAGGGTTACTGTGTGGGCATCTATGCTAGTGGGAGGAGCCAGTGGGTCAAACTGCCCTAATGTTTTGCAACCTAACCTGCTACTTTATGCCCATCTCTGCTTTAAAAGAGCTTTTTAATGTAAGCACAGCTTATGATATGCCCAACTACATGCTGCCAGTGGTGTAACAAAGGCGCCGTGGTGCGGGGGGGGGGGACTAGGGTAGGAGGGGTGGGTGGGAATGAGCTCCGGGGGGGACCCTCAGCACAGTACACTGTGCACGAACGGCAGGCCTCTAACTGAGTCCAGGTACTTTGCAGGGGACCGCCTCAAGTTTTGTTACTCCACTGCTACATGCTGGAAAGAGAACCTGTTACTTACCTGTAACACTTTGCTTGCTACTTGTCTTTTTGAGAGTCACATGCTACCCTCCACCTCCCGACGATATGTAAATTGCAGTCGTATGTACCACTGCAGATGACCAGACAAATTATAACCCAGCACCAAACACAAACGTGCCTCACAATATGGAGGGTATCATCAGGAGTCATGTCACATGTCTGAAACCGGAATTTAGATGACAAATCACCTACAGTGGTCGACACTCAAATCTAAATGGTAGAAGAGTGCACAGCAAAGTGAGATACAAAACTACAAGTTACAAACCGAGTGTTATACAGAGTGATATTTACCTTACCATTTATGCTAAATATGGTCCTGATTAAAAGGTACATATTATTTTGTATGCCCAGCTTTCTTTACCTCTTCACTGGCACATCCGTTGTCAATGTTTGATTCCTACAGAAATATTGTCTTCTAATGACTTTGTTACTGATACACAGTCTCTTGCATTATAACGAGTTGACTATTGTGGCTCATCCTTTCCATTTCCATAGCTCCGACATTGTAGCAGCTGCATACATTCAAACACAGCTGCAAGACTTATTGCAACAATTAGGAATTATAATCATATCTTTTTAACATTACTTAAGTGCAATTGTGGTCCCAGTTTGAGCAGCTATACATTAATTAGAAGGTGTTGTCCGCTAAGTTGCTAATTTTACCACTATACATTTGCCTCATCAGTAAAATCAGTAAAAAGGGTCATAGACAAACCTTTACAGAATCCAAAAGTCTGTTCTTGGAGTGTGGTTCTTAATTTGTTGATCCCAGTAAATGGCACAATGGGGCCATCTTGATGCCAAGATGCAAACAATGTTACATTAATGAATAAATATATCTATGTGTGTGCATATATATATATATATATCAGTTAAGAAGAGCTCATAAAATGCAAAAAAAAGGTTATATTTGTAACTTTTATTTAAAGGGAAATGTTCCCCATTATTTTCCTTGTGAAATGGCAGTGCATTTCATAATTTAGGTGCCTGTAGCGTAATGGGAAATGGTCCTAATATTTAAGGTAAAATAGAGATTGCCTGCTTTCTGTATGTACTGCAAGTGGTGACACTGGCAATTGATCATGTAATCGTGGTTGCTAAAATAGGTTGTAGTGTTGCTCAACCTTCTAACACGGACGAGACATGATTGCTTGGGTTCTGTATCGTAAACTCCGCTAAGAAAAGAGTCTAGGGATGGTTCCCATTGGGGAAAAAGATAAGTTTGACCATGTTTATGATTCGAGATGCCATTGTGAAGCTATTCCATTAGTAATATCGGCTTCTTCACTTGTATAAAAAAAATATTTAGAGCTCAAGTCCAGATGTCTCATTGCCTGACTTTTGCTCCAACACTCATTACCATATGTTCTTTCTTAAGAACGATTTATTTTTTAATGAATTCACTTTCGGTGATTAATGGCAGACAGTTCCAAAATCTGTATGTTCTTTTTCTGAGGATGGTAGCAGTTTAAATAGTAGCCAACTTGACCCGAAAGAAACATGCACTTGACTTGGCAGTTGCTCGGTACCATTGGCATAAATCCAGAAATTGATACAGGCAGAATCAATGCATCCATCTATTCAGAGGGACGGTAGGGACATTGCCCTTAAATACACCATAAACAATAATCTTTAGTATGATGGAGGTGAAAAATGACAATAACGTGTGATCTGCCCAATAAAAAGGACTTGGGGACTGATTTAAATGTTGGCAGTAATATCCCGCTGTTGAGTTATCGACTGAAAACTCATCCGCTGCCATGATGGCCTGCTGTATTTAGATGTTAATTGTCCCTTAGCCGCAAGCCCGCATTCGAACCACTGTCTAAGCCAAAAAACACTGCCTACGTCATCAGTGGGAGAGGGAAAAGTGAATGCCAACGGGACCCCAGCCACCCTTTCCGCCATGCAGATTTGGATGTGCCTTACCGCTAAGGAAAAAGTGGCGGTCAAACCTCCACTTCAAAGTTGGCGGCCCTCCCCAGGTAGGTTCCCTTATGAGACTATACAGCTAGTGAATATAACATAGAAAGTCCTCCTACACATGACCATACATAGGAGACTCTCCGAAGACCGGATTGGGGCACACACCACAATCTGGTAAGAGGGAAGAATTAGTTGGGGCAGTGTGCAAGGAGAATGAATGACTCTGTGAGATTGGGACCTGATACCACTGTGGATATTGCAGTCTGGATTATGACTTTTATGGCTGCAGTTTGCTTTCGTTTTGAGCTGAGACTTATGTGACATTGATTATACTGTGTTGCCATATCTGACCTGACTTGGATTGCTATATTGGCTACCCCTTTGAACGATGTTAAGATGTTTGTGATCGAAACTCAATAAAGTTTCTTACAAAAAAAGTCAATTATAGGATGAAATCAGCATCATAGCCCCTTTTAAAGCTAATGCAGGCTTTCCAACTGGAGTAGACAGCAGACAGGTTGACTTAAGGGAAATAGCGGGTCTCTTCTCACTATAGACTGATGGTTGTACACAAAGTTGATTGGCGCCAACAAAAATGTGCCATCATGTATGTGATTTTTTAGAAATATTTACAAATCTGACATTACTTAATCTCCCCTGATACAGCTTAAAAAGGAAAACACTCATTCACATGTGCTCTTTAGGGTTGAGGTAGAAAAGAAATGTTAGTAGGTACTTGTTATTCATGTATGATAACAGGTTTTGATGACTAATACCCAGCAGACATAGGTGATACGGTAGATTATGAAACCATATACTCATAAAGAAAGGGATCTGCTAAACCAGTCCTCGCAACCCACTTTGTGTCCATCATGGCATGAGTTCCAGTGGAAAAGTGGTATAAACTTACTTTTGAGTACTAGCTGCAAAGGTGGGAGATTGAAGTTGTTAGAGACATTACAGCCACGTACGGACAAATTGCTATAAATTTCATTTTTCTTTTGGCTGTGCCTCCAGAATTGAACAACTCAGAGCCAAACTGACGCAGAAGGTCCAAAATTATCTTTATATGAACCAAAGTATCCTAAATGGCCCCATTCTGTACTTGTTTGTTACTAAAAAAGCAAAAGTAGATGTCTACAACCAAGGACAGTACTTTCAACAAATGTTACCGGTCAATAGAAATGTAAGTTGCAATCATTATCAGTAATGGGAAGATTCACTACCTCTATCCCCTCTTAACAGACAGATACATTTGTCCTGTTTACCTCCTGCTATCCCTATAAATCCAATTGACTCAGCTAGGGTTAGGAGATCGGGGCATCTGAGGATACCCATAAAACTTTCCCCAGACACTATAGCCTCCATGCTAATGACAGTCGTGCAACATGACGACCCAGTTGACCTATACTCCTAAAATTGCCACTGAAGATTATAACCAAAATTACTTCCAGGAGCACTGCAGTTGTTAACTTTTAAACAAAAACATACCCCTACCGCGGTTTCTTTGTTAATTTCAGCCTTGGGCATGTTGACACCAATGACTGGGGATATCAGCCTTGAGAAGGAGAAATAGCTGCAAGCCTGCCTTAAGTCCCTCCTCTTCTTCTAAGAGGCCCAGGGGAATGTGGTTACCTTTCCATTTGTTTGTAAGGTCATCATTTGGTCCGCCTTCCTGGTCGTTCATAACGCTTATTGGTTCTATTATTTGAGAGTGCTCCTGTTCTAAAGCAATATAAAAGGAAATAATTGATCTTTAATTTAGTGTCTGATAAAAAGGATCTGGCTCAGGCTGTCTGTTAGACCTGTCATGCCTAAGATTGCTATATTGGCTGCTCCTTCGAATGAAGTTAAGATGTTTGTGATGGAAACCCAATAAGGTTTCTTAGAAAAGGGCAATCGTCCCCTGAACTTTTTGCCTTCTTTGCCTCACTTTAGCTGTTCTGTTTTTGTTGGCCTTAGGACTATGAGCACTTTATCACTGCTAACTAGAGCTAAAGTGCATGAGCTCACGCTCCTAAAACATGGTAACATTGATGTATCCACAAATTTGCATATTTAAGTTAGTTAGAAGTCCCTAGTAAAGCACACCATATGTGTCCAGGGTCAGTATATTGAATGCTACTAGTGGGCCAGCAGCATTGATTGTGCCACTCACTTAAGTAGCCCTTTAAACAGGTCTCAGGCATGCCACTGCAGAGGCTGGGTGTACAGTTTGACTGCCATGGCCACTTGGTATTTAAAACCCCCCTGCCAATCCTTAGACTCCCCTTTTATAACGCGTCACCCCTTAGGTAGGCCGTAGGTAGCCCATAGGGCAGGGTGCTATGTAATTAAAAGGCAGGACATATACATTAACAGCTGAATGTTTCACTGCAGTGATGTCTACCCCTCTCACAGGACAACATGGGGAATTCATTATTACATTTAATAAAGTGTAATTCCTAATTGAGAAAGAGTAGACCTGTCATGTTTAGTACCCATGGGATTGGTATGATAAATCCTCTTTAATCGTAAAGTTGGATTTACCATTGCAATTTTGAAAATGGCACTTTAAGAAAGTTGGCATTTTCCTGCTTTTAGCTCTGTGTGCCTGCAGCCTGTCTCCAATATACATCCGGGCTGGGGTGACAGCTGGTTTTCTGCATTCCCTCTTAGATAGACTCACACAAAGGAGAAGGGTAGATGTGACTGAGTGGCCATCTGCATGTTGATGGGTCATCCTGGGCAGGATGGGAGGAAGGAGCGGACACACCTGACTAGGCAGTGTCCTGCTCCACACAAAGAACTGCTTAACCCCCTGTAGTAAGTCTGGTGCTACGGCAGGAAGAGAGAACCCCTGTGCACGTCAAAGCCCTTTTTGAAGTCACTCCCAGTTCAAAGGCATCACTGGGTATAAGAACTGACCATCTGACCCTACAAATGCAGTACATTTCTGGACCTCTGGAGAACTCTGCCAGGAAAATGGATTGCTGTGCTCCTACAAGGACTGCCACTCTGGACTGCTGCTCTTGAAGAATTGCTTTTCTGCTGTGCTGCCCTGCTATCAGTTGCCCTCTGCCCTGCTGAGTAAGGACTGGACCCATCTCACTTGAATCCAGAGAGACTCCAGGGGCTTGCTCGCTTGCCTAATGTTCTTCTGAAGTCCTAGGGCCACAAAAGACTTAGACCCATCATCACCTGGACTTTGTTTGCTGCAAGTCTTGCCCTGCCAAGGGATGCAAATCATTCCTGGGCCCTTGGAAGTGGGTATAAAGTGCTGCAATGGCCAAAATCCACCCATCGCTGCCATTTGGCCAGTTGGAACTGATGCATCACCTTCAACGCAGATACATCACCGGTTGAGGACTTCACATTGCTGGCTGTGCAGCTCGACAATGACACATCAACTTCATCGCAAAGGGTTTGTTGATGACGCATCTCCAACTGCACAGATCAAAGCTGACTCATTGCCTGCATCCAAAGGGATCCGCTTCAACGCATCTCCTCCACTACTCCCTTCATCGGGTCTTCGACGTCGCCCCATCCTACTTCCGAAGGTAGTTTTTCAAGGGTAAAAGATTGGTCCCTGTACCCGACCGGCGCTCCATCACGGTCAGCCTGAATTTTCAAATTTGACCAGGTCAAGTGCGACCAGATAGTCCCGGTTGGTGCTTCACCTTTCTAAGCACTATATTTGCAGATATTCTTAAAAAAATTATATCTCAGCTTCTACCTATTGGATTTTGGTCGTTTTTATCTTGTTTATCCATTAAATTAAGCTCTATTTTTCCAACCAGGTGTGTTATCTTTTTGTGTGTGTTTTGTTTCCTTACTGTTCTGTTGGTTTAAGTGTTGCACATATACTTTACACATTGCCTTCTAAGTTGATGCTGCCTGCTCAGTGCCAGTCTACCAGAGGGTGAGCAGAAGTTAATTAATAAAATGTAATTGATTTACCCTGACTAGGATTGTGCTAGAGCATACCTCTGCCAATTAGCGACCCCATTTCTAAGATTGTTACTTTCTGCTAGCTCTGCTTGAATAAGTTAAACACTGTGGCCCTCATTACAAGTTCCTATTGGATAGAGACGTTTGCCACAGATTCCTTACATTTGAACTATCCTCAGGCCTCAGACTGGATCTGGAAATTTGTTGTGAGCAGTACCCATGTGCACCGGTAGGTATTGTCATTCGGTTCCGCATGGCATTGTGTGCATTGTCGGTGCTGGAATTGTGGTTCACCATGCCTGTATAGGCGCCACCCCAGCTCGGTGACGTTAGTTTTCTTTCCACGCCAGTCTGTGCAGATCTGGAGTGAGCTACCCCTGCCATTTTTTGACTGATCTTTTTCCACTTTTTCTGGAAGCCTTTTTTTGAGATCTTCTCCTGCTGTGGCAGGATGTCAACAAGGAAAGTCTGCTTCAAGCCATAGGGTGCCTGTCACCAACAGATATCAGTGACTGACCCGTGCCTTGTTTGCCGCTGGTGCCTCGAGCCTGACCACAACACAAAGACCTGCGTCGACTGCTGCGCCATGCACCCCAAGACCTTGAGAGAGCACTCCCTCAAGTTTCCTCCAGCACTGCCTTCCCAATTCTCATCCCAGACTCCGCCATAGAGGCAGAGGGGCATCATCTGATGCCAGCTCCAACTCCTACTGGTGCAATGTCTTCCAGGCAGGAGCCTAAACCCTATTCAAATGGGCTGGGACTCTGGGAGGATTGGGAGGGGTCACTGGACCTTGAAAAATATCGGCCCTAGACTCCAACATGGACGGGAATAAGGAATTGGCAGATGCCAGTCAACTGTACAACTCTGCAGATACCGGTATGGTCTCTCCTACCTGCCCCACTGGAGGTCTATAACTTCAGACCACTGGGTTCATCAGATTGTCCGAAGGGGCTACTTCCTCCCTTTCATGACCTTCCTTCCACCCATGCCATCTACTTGCGACAGGCTGATGGAGGACGATTTCTCCTTGCTCTGCCAGGCAGTGACGGCTCTCTTGGTCAAGCGAGCCATAGAGAGGGTGTTGATGCCAGAAGGAGGTTGTTATTGCTGCTGCTTTCTGGTGCCCAAGAAGGACCAGAGGCCCTTGTCCTGTTCTAGACTTATGCCCTTTCAATTTGTTCCTCAAAAAAGAGAAGTTCAAAATGCTCCCACTCGCTCAAGTCCTGTCTACCCTTGACCCGGGAGACTGGATGGTAGTGTTGGACTTGCAGGACACATACTTCTGCATTCCCGTCCTGCCTGCCAATAGGAGTAACCTGCAGTTCACAGTAGGCCAGAGTACTATCAGTGTGCCATGCTCCATTTTGGCCTTGCAAGGGCCCATTGGGTGTTCGCCAAGGTGATGGCTGGGGTTGCATCTCATCTGTGGAGATTAGGGGTGCCCGTCTTCCCCTATATCAACAACTGACTGTTGATGACGGGCTCGTGCCAGTCTGTCGTCTCCCATTTTCACACTATGGTGGACCTCCTGCATTTGCTGGGGTTCACTATTAACATGCTGAAGTCACACCTGACTCCCTCTCAAATGCTCCCTTTCATCGGAGCTGTTCTGGACATGGTGCAGTTTCAGGCCTATCCTCCCAAATGTCGAGTCCAGGATATTTAGGCCGTGATACCAAATTTTCAGCCTCTATCCTGGATTTTGGTGACATTGGCCCCTGAGGCTGCTGGGTCTCATGGCCTCCTGCATCCTGCTTGTGACACATGCCCGCTGGCGTATTTTTCGGGCTCTGCTCTGGGACCCGAAGTTCCAGTGGGTGCAGCATCAGAGAATTTCTCCGATATGGTACAGATCTTGGAGAGAACTGCAAAAGATCTGCAGTGGTGTTTTTTTCTTAATATTTTTTTATTTGCATTTTATCAAACAAAACATACTAGTCTATGTAACACAGTGGCACACTGTAGACAATCAGAGTAACAATCAATAACAAATTATTCAGCAAAGGCAGGATTGGTAGCCTAGCGGGCATCAATCCAGCACTGTACAAAAGGATCAGCAGGGAAGTCCCGTTAAATAGATCCTAACCATGAAATTAGTGTGTGAAAACATCCCCATTTCCGCAATCCAGTGTCTCACACCCCCATTATTGCATCTGTACTCATCTGGCATCCCAGAATCAGTCATACCTTCATACATAGAAAAATTCAGTGGGTCACAAGCAGAGCTGGAATCAATCCCTATGTCTCGATAGTCTGGGAAGAAACCTCTGGAAGGGGTTCCTCCTCCATGATTTGCTCTCCGGGACCCAGTCTGGGGCAAGCCACCAGAACAGTATCCCAGGCGGGCAATATCATCACCTTATGTACACACCTATTCTCTTCCTTCTGAATCGCTTCCCTCTTGCACTCTGCTGTTTCACTTTCTCCAATCCCAATCTGTATACATCAGGGATGCAGGCTTATTTTCAGCTCATCGTCAACTTTCTGCGAGCAAGTATAAGCTCTAGATCTGCAAGTCTATCAGTCACCTTTCGGGATGCCCTAAGTTAATGAAGGCCTCATAAACTCAACTGGGGGCTAAGCTCAAATCTCCGATCAGTCACTGAGCAAATAATCTGTAGGACAGTGGTCCAGTATGGTGTGCTGGGCAAGACCGCAGCATATGAAAAAAGTCTTTAGCATCCACACAGCATCGGGGGAAGGCCATCGCAGCACCAGGGAACATGGCATACCGGTGTCAGGGGGTGAGGTATGCCCTGTGCAAGTAGCAGAACTGAATGAGTTTGAAGCAAGCATTTCTGGACACCTTGGGAGTAAGTTCTAGTGCCCTTCTCCAAGCAGTGTCGTCCTCCCAGCACGCTGTCTAGTTGTGCTCCCTTCAATAAAACTCTGTAGAGTAACGTGACCGTCCTCATCAAGTCTGTAATAAGTAATAGATAACGCAGGCACTCCTATCACAGAGGTTCGACAGTGCCATGGCCCCACCACTCGCAAACTTCGTTCAACTAAGATCTTGGAGCAAAAAGTGACCCACTGGGAGGCCATATGTTTCCTGCAGCCCCAGAAAAGAACAGGCCTCGCCCCCAAGAATAAATCACCCACTATAGTGAGCCCCACCTCCGTTCACAGTTGCAACCCTGAATCCGCAGTAGTGGTTAACAAACTCCGATTGGGTCAACAGCAGACCCCGATCTCTTCCCCAACCACATCTGACCATGGTGACAGATGTGTCACTCCTGGGATGAGGTGGCCATCTGGAAGAGGTGGAGATCAGAAGTCTCTGGCCTCCAGCGGAATCCAGACTCCACATCAAACTTCTGGAGCTCTGGGCAATCATGCTGGCATTTAAACCCTTTCTACTGTCCATCAAGGGAAGGCTAGAGCACACAAAACCACTGCAATGCGGTACTGCCATAAACACGGTAGGATGGGGTTGTGTACCTTTGGTTAAGAGGCCTATCATCTCTAGACATGGCTGGAATATCAGGACATATCCCTGGTGGTTCAGCATCTGGCAGGCTCTCTGAATGACAGGGCGGACAAACTCGAATGGCATCTCTATCCGAAGGTGGAGCAAGGTCTCTTTCAGCAGTGGGGAGAGCCTTGGTTAGATCTGTTCACCACTGACGCGAAAGCACAATATCAGCAGTTCTCTGCACTAGTGTTTCCAAGATGGCTCGCTCTAGGAGACGCGTTTTGTCTCAAGTGAAGCTCCGGCCTCCTATATGCCTTTCCACTCAAACCACTCCTGCCTAGAGTTCTCAAGAAGGTCAGGAACAACTGGGTCCAAGTCATCCTTGTGTCTCCGGACTTGACTCAGAGTTTGGTATCCTGAGCTGTTGAGCATGGCCATCTTTCCTCCAATCAGGCTGCCCCTTTGTGAGGATCTTCTGTCACAGCAGCAGGGGAGGGTTCTCCACCCAAACCTATCATCGCAGCACCTTCATGCATGGAGATTGAGCAGTAGCTTCTGACAGCTTTTGACCTTCCGTCCAAAGTCTGCAATGTTATCTTGGCAGCCAGGCATCCCTCCACCAAGATTGTATACACCTGCTCCCAGTCAGTGAGCTTTGGCTTTGTCATCCAAGCTCCTGTACCTAAACATCGAAACAGAAAATCTGGTTCTAGACACCAGAGCTTCCTTTCTGCTGAAAGTAGTCACTGCCTTTCATGTAGACCAGCCTGTCACTATGCCTGCCTACTTTTCACGCTCTACGGCGTCCTTCATAGGTGGAGGAGTGACTCCATCATCTAGACCAGATGTTCCCAACCTTTTGACTTCTGGGGACCCCCACTTTATCATTACTGGAACCAAGGGACCCCCACTGAATCATAATTGGAATCCAGGGACCCCCCACGGAGTCATTACCGAAAGCTGGAGACCTAATCTGATAATATTATTTAATTTTCTATGCAGTCGCGGACCCCCTGGGGAGGTTTTGCACCCCCCCCCCCCCCCATGGTTCCTGGACCACAGGTTGGGAACCACTGATCTAGACCTCAAAAGATCGTTGTCGTTTCACCTTGACTGCACAAGAGAGTTCGGGTGGACGAGCAACTCTTTGTGGGGTATCTAAGATACTGCTCTGGATTAAGATCGGCTATGCATGGCCAAGAAGCAACCCCCTGAGCTAAAACTGCGACCACTGCATTAGCATGCAGAGTTTGGTACTGGACACAGGCCAGGCAGCAACGTAGGCCTATTTGCACACTTTCAACTTTTATTTATTGATGACTAGGAACTTGCAACGTGGTCCACATAAAAAAAACATAAAATATTAAAACAATACTTTGAAGTGCATACAAATACAGTACAATAGTGTAGAAAGAGTCCTGCTGAATTACATTAAGTGTTCAAGCAGCCCATACCCCACTGCCTATAAGAGAAACAGCGCACCATGTGAGCACCCACTTCACATAGAATATCCTTAAAATAGTTGTAGGAAACAATAAAAAAAAAGTTACACATTCTAAAACAAAACAGTTCATTGGGGGGCTCGTACAAGGCGCGGAGGAACTCTGGTGCAGACAACAAGGAAAGCTGACGACAGATGGGTTTTAGCCATTTACGCAAAGCAAAACGAGAGCTGAACAGACAAATAGAACACGATTTAGATCTTGGGTTACAGCAAAACAAAGGTTACATTCCTTAGCTGAACCGTATCATTTCGCCAAAAGTGCATTCAATGGTATTAATTCTTGTCGAAGCAGCACCCAAAAATGCCTAACCCTATGTGGAATGTTCCATGTGATGTAGGGTTGTGCTTTTTTTTTTTTTTTTTTTTTTTGTTTTTACAATTAAAGAATTAGCTAGGTTCGAAAAGGATCTCTTTGATGCACAGCTCTCTGAGTCCAGACGAAAACATAAGGACCACATTGCCTGTTTAATGAAATGGCCAGAACCTTATTGATGTCTAAGTCCAGCCTTTCTAGAGCATAGTAAAGGTTTTTGCCGAAAGAGTACCTGATTTTCCTTAGCAAAGCCCTTAGTCTTATCCTCGCTCCTTGGTAGGCAAGCAGCCCACCGTATGACCCCTGCCACCCCCTTGACAAACACACTTCTCAGACCCAATTCCAGTCTTAAGGCTGCGACAGAGATCGCAGTGCTAACAGTCAAAAGCTTTTAGAGGATTTTTCCTCACACCTGATTTAGAAACCCCCAATTAGGGGCATCGATGAATTCTATACCATAAAGAAGGGATGCAAGTATTTTAGCTTGATAAACCGCTAACAAATGTGCAAATTGTCTTCTTCCTGTGGCCGCGGCTTGGCAACCGGCTTTAGTTTTATTAGATGTTATATGGGCTGCAACACTCAAATTCCCACAAACTATTTTTCCTGGAAAGGTGCATGAGTTAACCCTTTCCAACTTTTGATTACCTAGAACCCAGTGGAAATTCGGGAACTTTATTTTTTTTTCCATGGAAACCTAACACCTTGCTTTTTGATAGATTGACTTTTAAAAAGTGGGACTCAGAGTACATTGACAAAGACTGGAGATGATTCTTCAAGCCTTTCGGGGTTAAGTCAAAAATTATAATATCATCAGCATACAGCAAACAGGGTGACCACCTACATGCGGGGAATTCCCTTACTCTGGGAGAGGAAAGATGGAAAGTCTGAGATGTATAAGGAAAAAAGCAGGGGCGCCAATAGAGATACCTGGTTTAAACCATTCTTTGTAGATATTCTTTTAGATAAACGTTTATCCCCCCCCATATAAGTATTCTGCACCAAGTAGCGGAATGAAGTGCTATCACCAGCTCAAGCAGAGACATAGGCATACCCAAGTCAGCAGGTTTTCTCCATAGCAGATCTCTATCCACCCTGTCAAACGCTATTGAGAAATCAATAAAAGCACCATAGACTGTTTCACCTCTAACTTTCACATATTTTCGTTGATAACTTGTAAAGCTGCAATATTTTCCAGAGTGCTATGATTGTGCCTAAAACCCATTTGCCCCAGGGGCATGATATTGTTCTCTTCTGCCCAAGCGGTAAGTCTAGAAAGAAGACATTGAGCAAAAATGTTCCCTAATGCATCTAGAAGGAGGATCTGCCGGTAATTGGAAGGGCAGTTACGAACGGCCTTCTTATATAAAGGTACAATAATGCTTCCAACCCAAGAGAGGAATGCTTCCGGAGAGAAAGCACCTTCAAAAGACCACATATAGGCTCTTACTCCAGAACCAGATATCCTGTTGTATTACAGAAATGGGGAGTTCATCTGAGCCCATTGCAGCAGAAAAAGATGCATAGGGCGGATCGCCAGATCTATCTCCTTTACAGACGGGCAGGTGATGAAATGTAGCTCATTTCTTTCAGGTATCAGAAAAGAGTCAACCCCATTTAATACATACAGGGAAGTAATAAATTCCAACCATTGGGCTTCGGCTATGGGGGACGAGCGAATTCTACACCAGCAGCCTTCGCCGACAAAAGTCCAAAAGCGTCTGGCCTGACCTTTTATCGCTGCCTCTCTCAGCTGAATCCATAGCCTATGCCACGAGACTCTTGCAAAGCGAGCCTTCATATGCCACCTCCTCCTCTTTAACAAAGCCACCCTAGTGTTGCTTTCCCTGGAATAGTCTAAATATTGAATTTTAACCAGGCTATTTATGTCCCTATTCAATTCAAGTAGCGGACGAGGAGTCACCCTAAAACTACTTTTGAAGACTCTGGAGGAAGAATTAATTAAAATCTGTGCCATATAAATTTCGAAAAGTTTTGCAATTCATTCTCCTCCCAGTTATCCAGGCCTGCTACCGCAATCTCCAAAGACTCTAATACCCCTGAAATCCTTCTGGAGTCTCACTGAGTCCTTGCTGTGTTTTTATCGAAGATCGGGATCGATCCGCCCAACTTCTGGGACCCTGTCTCTGGTATGGACAATTCTAATGTGAAAAGGAGGGGGTTGTGGTCTCTAACAGAAGTATTTCTAACCTGTAGATCTACTAGCAGGGAATAAGCAGAGTAACCTACTACCAAGTAATCTAATATTGCCTTTCCACCATAAAAACATACATAAAGAAGGCTGGGGAATCCGAAGGGGATCTACTGTTAGCAATAAGACAATAATTTTTCCTAAGAAGGTTAAGCAAGAGTTTCCCTCTTTTGTTTGTTCTAGTCGAGGGAGGGAATACGCAAGATGGAATTCGCAAGGCTGCCTCTCAGCCTCGCAAACTTGGTGCAGGGCATGGTTGGATTTCATGCAGTTTAGATCTCCCACTGATAAAATGAAAGGAGGGAACTCACTGTTTATTGAATTTTTTTATATAATCAAACACCCTCTAACAGGGCATCATAAGCTGCTTCAGGGGGAATATAAGCATTTACTAGTAGCAGGGGGAGGGACCCTGAGATGAGTTATACTTCTGGATAGTTAAGGCCAAAAAAAGGTTGCTGGGATCTTTGTAGTAGTCATAATTCTACTTGAATCTCGTTGAAAGTAAACAAGCCACTCCCCCTTTTGAGTGCCCCCTTCCAGGTGGAGTGGCTTTACAATCAGTAACATAGTAGCCATTACTTAGCAGATCCTTATCGGACCAGGTCTCCTACAGGCAAATCAAATCAGGATGTAATGGACTGAGACAGGATAATTTGTCCCTACTAAGCACCTTCCTGAGATTCCCTACCAGGGCGATTTTCAAGGTCTGCAAATCTGTTCTAGGCCCCAACTCATACTTATCTGTAGTATTAGAGAACTCAGAAGGAGATGATAATCAATGTACTTTTCCACTGCCCTCTCCCCACCAGCTTGATTCGAACCCAAAAAAGGGACCACACCGATCCCCCGACATTGCAGGAGATCAGCGTTTTGAATGACGAAATTCGCCAAATGCTTAGTATGAAATGTGAACCTAGATTTAAAACCTGTGTAAGAATCAAATAAAGAAACCAGCACATTATCATGACTTTTAATTGATTTCAGAGGAGTGAACTCCAAAAAGCAGCTCAGCACCGTAGATCTATTCAGAATTAAATAAGTTTCAAAAATTGGGATAAAAGATTTTATGCAGGTGCCCACAATATGTCCTTCTGCTGATACGCCAACCAGGGATGGAACGGTGAAAGAATCTCCCAGCAGCCTAGGAGGGAGAAATATCGGGGCACTTGGATTCAATACTGAGGGCCCAGGGGGTTGAGTGAGGGGAGGCCCATTCTATACTCTCTTGCAGGCTCCCTAGAAAAAACTTTTATGAATCCTAGTGGGGGCTGTGACGTCAAGGTGGCAGAAGAGGTCAAGTTTGCTAACTCCAGAGATTTTTGAATGGAGTCCAGTAACTCTGGGAAATATGTACTTTCCTTCTGCCTTTCTTATTAATCCTCTTTCATCCACCCTCCCTCCCCCCTGTTGGATTTTTTTCTCCTGCTCTTGGCGGGGAGACATTCGACTCCGCCAGGTGGTTCTTTTGGTTAGGCATCACTTTAAAAATTGGGAACACCTCTTGTGCAGGCTGATTGGACTTTGCCAGCAGTTTACACCTAACAGGTGGCGAATCAAAGATAAACCGGATGCAATCCAATGGACTGTCCAACGGTATCTTTTTATCACAAGACACCTTCATTGGGGTTTGCCGGCCTGTGTGCTTGCCTCCACACTAGGAGCCACCTGATAGTTAAATAACGGCAATGGAGCAGCCCGTGTTCTTGGTAGACCCAAGTTCAGACTCCTATTTTTGTTGTCCTTAGATGTTTCCTTTAAAATAGTGGCACAAGTCAAGGATACAGTTGGACCCTCCTACAAATTTCTCCAAGAGTTTTGAAATGGACAAGAGAGTAGGTTTTCCAAGCTGTTCAAAGAGGCATAGAGCCTAAACTCTTGATCTGGTGGTTGGCTAGTCAGGATACCACTTGCTTCTTGGGCTGGGGGCACAGATAGGTGTGAGAATGCAGAGTCTTTCAGAGATGGAGTACTACTAAACAGATGAAGACCTTTGGATGGGAGCATAGGCAAGGAGTCTATGCATGGCAGAGAATGATCTTTAGCCTGCTGCCCGTATCTCCTACATAAACCCAGATCCAAGTCAGGTAGAGTAACATCTTGGGGCCCAAAGTACGGGTTCCCTACAGGCCTCGAGTGGACACAGGAATCTTGGAAGACCTTGGTGACTTAGATTTCCGATAGACTCTGCAATCGAAGGGGATCTAGCTAGTAGCAGAGAAGGTTGTGGACTTCTTCATGTTCTGATATCTGTTCTGTCATTTAGACTTTTACAATTACATGGATGATGGTAACATGCTCCTTTGAGTCTTTCACCTTGGCATCTCTCAAATCTGTTTCACGTACCTACATATTAATGGTGGGTACAGAGAAATTTGATCATGTCCCTCCATTATGTTGTCTTTGCACCGGCTTCCTTTGCATTTCTGTTTTATTGGTCAGGCCAGTATTAAAGTCCCTTACTGAGAGACAACATATTTATTAGACTAAATTAGGTTGGTTGGGAGCCTTAGGGTGACTTGGAGATTAGCACTCGAAATTTATGGAGAGGTGATATGCAGGTTCGTTTAAAGGAAATGAACTAAGACTGATTGGTGATTTGTAAGGTTGGCTGTTCAGCATTGTGAATTAGCCTCGCTAATCCCTGCAGATGTAGGGGAGATGGTATTGAATCTGAAGAGTTAGAAAATATTGGTTGAGATAACTTGGTGAGTTTTTAGGTGTTTGGAAAGAGCAAGGGTAAATTGAAAACCAAAATCAGCCCTGGAAAAGTATATTAATCTAGCATTATATCTGAGGTGCATGTAATCCAGGTCGGCTCAGTATAGACCTGGCCTCTTTAGCCTCTTAAAATAAATCCGGGCCGTTTCTCAACATTCCAAATAAAGATGCACACTTTGGTGGCCTGTGCAGTTTATGCCTCTGCCAAACAATGGGGTAGGATAGCGAATTCCTATCCCCATCCCTACTGCTAGAATACTTGATTGGAAAATGAAGGCATTAAACAAGGAGAGTTAGGTACTTTATGTGGATTCATTGTAGACTTTCAGAACAGTATGTATCCATGTCACTCACATTCCTTCTGATATATTCGACAATAAGCCTGTTTGCTCAGCTTTTAGCAGAGCCTTTTAGGCATAGCCCTGAGCCATCGGTAATCTTCCTCCTGGATATTCGGTTCTTCTGAGATGTAATTATGCATGAGTAATATGAAGATTTGAATTTTTCTATGCCATTTTGCTGATATATTTTTTAAAGGTGTATTTAGGTTGATTGTGCAATGCCAAAATGTTCTGCTTGATGGAAGTTTCACTAAAGTTATCCACAAAATGAAACATCACTGTGGCAACTTAGCAAATTGGTCCTTCGAGGTTCATATGGTTTTTGCAGTTTGCAATCTTTGGATCATATCTGGAGGCTACAGGTGTTTTGCTTAATGTTAAAAAAAACAAAAGACACCAAGGGAGTCTGCAAAAATCTCCTAGTGCACAGTGAAATTGTTTGTTTATGATTCCTATGAGGAGCGCGCTAAATACAAGAATGGTATGTTATTTTCTCCACGGAGTCAAATGAAAGTACTGAAAAACGAGATTTATATTTTATTTTTCCTGCCAGTATTTTCCGGCGTTTTGAGCTTTAATATCCCAAAACCGTCTCTCATCTAACGCGTGCAGTTGTTCACGTGAATAATTTCTTTGAGGAATCCTTTCACTAACTAATCAGTTAGAATTATTTTCATCATGGTTTTAAATACGTACGGCAGTTTGTAATTTCATATCTCTGACACCTACTAAGTCTTTTGTGTGAGTTGAAAAGCCCCTCTGTCCTTACTGATCCTTTGAAGATTTTGAGACCCCTGCTTCCATATATGACTTTTCTAGGCCAGTTTTTCTTTTTGTGCTTTCATTGTGTCTTCATTTTTTATTTCAATTATTCGAGGATAGGCGAAATATTTTTTTTTAACAAATTAGACACAACTTCACAAGTTTCTTTTCATTCCACTCCCCATATTTGTAATAGATTTTATTACACGATATTTTACTTCCAAGCCAAGTTACTCCTTTCTACTAGATGGTTAATTCCAATAGTTTCAGCATTTATTTACCTTTCCTACTGCCCTCCCGTATTATCTGTCTGCTGTAGGAAATACAGGTTCCCCAGAAAAGTGTATTATTATGTAATGCTTATTTATAACCCTTAGTGATTTCTAACGAACATATTTGAGACCTCTGGATGCCTTCAGAGCTCATGTGATGGAGCAGGTATATATGTGAAAGTTGAAAGACCCAAACTCTAATCCAAAACACTAGCCAAGTTTGAGCACTCCTGTGGCTAGAGTTATGTATCATGAAAGCGGGTTTTTGTTGTAAAAGTGGTGTGGCCAAATGATAAATCTTCTCAGAGTCTAAAACAAAAAAAGACAAGGTCATGCATATCCAGAGATTCACTTTGGGAGACATTCACGAGAATTATCTTTCACACACCACCATTTAGGTGAGTGTTGGTGACATCCTTTACTTTGCCATCCACATTATTACAATTTTGTTTTATTAAAGTCGAACCCAGACACTCAGTGGAAAGTCCCTAATATAATGAACTGTAACCCAGTGGACTGCAGCACTGGCTTTGCTGCCTGTCAAATCGTTTGCGCGACTGGAACATAGCAGATAAATAACTGCATGAAGGCTTCACCTGCTAGGGAACCACTTTGGACAGATAAGCATTGATAGCAGACCAGAAGCTTAAAAAATATACGCTAAAAGTTAAGTTGTGTGTTACCATTTACTAGATGTAACTTCAAGGAAAGAACTGTAAACTGCTTATGACAATTTCTTGCATAGGTATGTATATATATATATATATATATATATATATATATATATATATATATATATATATATGTATACCCTGTTGACTGGTGAGGGATATGAATCTGATGGTAACCTATCAAAGATTATAACAAAGAAAACATTATATAGCCCTCTTAAACCTCACACTGATATTTTCCCTTTCTTCTTCATGTCGACGGTCTGACAAACGGTAAACTGGTTTTAAGGAATTTTCTGGTTGATAGGCAGGAACATCAATGCTTTGGTCATTAAATGAGTGATAGTGCAGGTAGCAAACTATATAAAATAATTTATCTTAATAACGTTTAGGTTTAACTCAATAATGACAACTAAATAAAGCCTGAATCTTTTGGGTCTTGCCCAGTGTTGTCAATCTTCATTATGACAGATTTTGCTTCAGTATTATTGTAATTCTTTGTACTAGGTGTGGCACAGTATATCAAAGTGGAATACCCTCAAGGATGGATTTAATTCTAAAAGAAGATTGCAGTAATATAGATGGCAAAAAAATAGATGCCAACACATACACCTTCTCCTATGAGAACTTTTTTATCAAAACAAATTACTTGTTTTGTGGGTTTTCTCCTAAGATCAGAGTAGAGTTCTTCCTCATACTTCCCCTTACCTTAACACACAGCATTAACTGGAAAAGTGCAGTAAGGAGACTTTTTCGGAGCATGCCCCAAGTATTATCAGTGTGCTAATCCATGTTGATAGACCATATAATGCATCTTCGATGATTGGCGGCAAACTGAAATTGTGAAGTCTAAAACCACAGCACCTCTAGTAAATGGCACAGACGCCAAGAGCAGCGCTGGACTGGGAACCCAAAGCAGCCCTGACAGTTTGTCACAGCAGCCCCTGGGTTGGAGGGACAACAACTAAGCACTGCTGCCTTTGTTACGGGGGAAGGGGGCGATATTGCAGCACTGCTGCAAAACCGTCCCCCAGTGCTGAAAAATTGTCTCCCATCCATTCAGCCTAATGGGAAAACACCCGATGCCCACGAGATTAATACACAGCATAAATTATGTCACCTACTCACCCGGTTCCAACAGCGGAGAGGACACTGGAGCCGATGCTGGACCACCACTCCCTCCCAGGAAGAAACTAGACCTTGGGACAGTACTCCTAAATTCCAGGTGACTTCCTGAGGAGGAAGGGACAAAATAACAACAGAACACTTGCAACACTGGTTCTGCTCAGCAGCAGTACTGCTCTACTTAACAGGATTATCACTCTTGAGACCTTCTGGTCATGTGAAGGTGAATATTCACGGGTGTAGCGCTTCTGATTTTCGTGAAGGTGCAATATACTGGGGACAACAAAAAGAGGCAATTACCATCTATACATCAATTCCTCTATACAAGTTACAATACAGTGCTTCAGTCATTCATACTCACAGGTTTCTTCATAGTCAAATCATAAGAACAGAACAACAGGTACTCTGACAAAAATCTTTTGGAATTCTTGAAGAAGAACTTGAAATATTGGTTGGAGTCAAAGGCACTCCAAGGGTAAGCTCAGGACTTAGTTGTAGTTAAAAGGCACTCTCAAGGTTACACATGGTACATGGTTTGGAGTCTGGAGCACTCACCAAGTAAATTAGAAACAAGGTTGCTCTAGGTACATAGGTTGGAATTTACACAAGCTCTCAAGGTATGCTAGAGACAAGGTTACTCTCGTAAATAGATTACACTCTCTACATAGGCTACACTCGAAACTTGATAATATTTTGAACAAGTGTTGGTATTACTGACACTCAAGGGTGTGCTAAGTACATTAGCTGGAATCGGGAACAATGCTATGATCTAAACAAGGTTACTCTCAGCACAAAGTTGGAGTTATTTACACTCTCTCAAGGCTGTGCTTGAAACTTGGATTGGAGTTAGGGACACTCCAAAGGTATGCTAGAAACACTCAATACATTGGTTGGAGTTGGAGGCATTCCCAAGTTATGCTAGAAACAAGGTTACTCCCAGTACATAGGTTGGAGTCGGTGGTACTACCAAGTTATGCTAGAAACAAGGTTACTCCCAGTACATAGGTTGGAGTTGGAGGTACTCCCAAGGTATGCCTAGAGATAAGGCTCATTCAGAAAACAGTCTCTAGTCCATGAGCAACTCAGTTCAGGAGCTAACATTTGGAGAGGGGGTCCAGAGCCAGGACAAGCAAAGGAGCACTGAAGGCTAGTCTTGAAGGAGATGGCAGACAGGCTTGCAACTGCTACTAAAGATTAGTGTGCACTAACTTGGAGGCAAGTACTGTCACAGTCTACCCGTCCCTTACGGTTTTGGTCAGCTGGAACTGATGGATGAGCTCGATTCTTGTAGGTCCTGCTCTGGCCAAGGTAAGGGCAGCCCTTTCTGGTAGCCACAGTGCTGCTGACAATGGCATGTCAAAAGGCAGTCCATGCCCTCCAGAAGGAGCCCCAGAGGAAAAACCCCAAAAGGAAAAAACCTCTATGACAGAAACTCCCTGGAAACAGAAGAAAAACACAAGAAAAAATGTCAGACTTCCAATCAAGAATAATAACTGGAAGGAAACTGGAACAAGCAGGGAAAAAAGGCTGGAATCAGAAGAATACAACTGGAGCGTGATCACCACCAAGGGAAGTGTTGCAGCGTAAGGAGAGCAAGAATCCAACTCCTTAAATACCCCTAAACAGGAAGTGACATACAGGAAAAGAAAAGACACCATGTTGGATTGGGAAAAGACTATAGAATGAAATAGATGAGGACGCCATTTTAGAAAAGGAACCAGATGCATGCAGGGAAGAAGATAGGAAGAACAGCATGCTGGGATAAAGAAGAATATGGCCCCTACTTGAAAAAAAAAAGAAGAAAAGAAGAAAGAAAGAAAGAAGAAAAGAGGAAAGAAGAGAGAGGAAAAGAAGCCCAAAAGGAAAGGCCAGTCACCAGGTAAGTGAGGAGCTGGGGGGGTGCCCACTCCTAAACCCAAGGGCGCTTCGTGCCACGAACTCGAAGAGGCTCGATGCCTAATCCAGGGCCTCGGTCGAAAGGCCGGAAAAAGGGGCCACGGCAAGCCCCGCGGCCGGGAAAACGGACCACGGCCCAACTGTGGCCCGAGCCGGCTCTCCCACTTGGGCGGCAGAGGAAGCAGGGTCAAGGTTGCTCAGGGCTGGGGTGCTGAAGGTCTGGGTGACTTGGAAGATGAGTGCAGGGACAAATTATCTGCTGGACAGGAGCTTAGGAAGATTTGAGCTACTCAGGAGGCGAGTGCTGGGACGTTGATTGCACAGAATTGGGACAGGTCCGTGAATGGGAATGAGGCTAAGTCCCACTGCAGGTTCCAAGGGGTTATTTATACAGGAAAGGCGCAACACAAGGGAAGGAATGACAAGAGGCCAGTGAGTAATACCCACAGAACATAGAGCACAAGATTAACTCATGACAGTTGAAGTGCACAATAAATATTGTCATAATGTAAATCAGATAATGCATTATATAAGAAAAATTAAACAGGATATTTAAGGAAACTAGACTGAGGCTGGATATTGCATTGCCTCCACATAATGTCTTTCTCATCACAGTCATTACTGTGTAAGGGTACTGTTCATCCTTGAGACAGACTCTCTTGTTGCTGCATCCCTACAAATCAATTCCTTTGATTTCTTCCTTTAAATCATTAAGGAATAGTCTTTTATGTTTTTTTTTCTACTAAACACTGACTTTACCCATAAATACCTGTGCTGCAGTATAAATATCTGTTTTTCATTTCTCACTTGGATCTGGTTCTTGCTTTCTGGGCGGTCAAATTTTTGTATCCCTGGAGGAATTTGTATCCTTTTACTTTGCTGTACTACTCTGTAGTGCTTCTCAAAGTTCCCCTTTGTCCCCTAGTTTTAAAACATGTACTTGGCTTTAATTTTGCATCCTGTGTCCAGTGCTAGTATCATATACCATTTGTGCTCTAATGAACTCATATGTGAAGCTAAACTGATTCCAGAGAGGACGAGTATCAAGGTCTAGCTTCCAGCTCAATGGAGACCGTTGTGTATGGCTCTAACATGACATTAACATAGTCCCCTTAAGCTCCCTGCCACATTATATTGTCAAATGAATTGAATCCAAGGAAGTGGTATGGAATGCAGATTTTCTCTGACAACCAAAGTATATGTGTTCACCATCTCTTCTTCTTCTTCCACCTTCACAGGCTCTAGCAAATATAATCTAGTTGTTGCTGAAGCAGGATAATGCATTTACAACTTGCAACATCACCAGCACTCAACACTCATCACTACTGGAATAATCTCTACCTAGAATTGTTATGAACCATAAACAACAAATAGCAAAAGAGAGAAAAACACAGCAGTAAGTCGCATTAGAAGGATGAGAAAACAATCCTCTACTATCTGCTGCTGTTTCAGAAGCCAGAAGCAATATATAGCATTTAAGCACTGCTTAGAACTCACCCTTAAATAATGTTTTCTCCTGATGTACCACTCATTTGAGTTATTTTAGCGTGCCGATAACCGCAAGTGCACACACTAAAAGCTTCTTGGAGCTGTGTCATCCATTGACTTCAAGCAGGAGGTCGAAGTGCCCCCATAATTGGTAGGTCACACCTTAGATCTGATTTTTACTTCAGGAGACATTGTGAAGTTCCAGCAGGCTCTTCTTCTCACTGGAATGGGTCCCTCCATCATCCATTTCACCATTTCTTTAGTTCAGACTCCTCCCTCTTTTCCTCAGATGATATCCTCCCCTCCCTCGGGTCAATTAAATTCCTCTTAATGTTAGCTTTTTTAACAATATATGGGTTTCACATATAGAAGGAGGTAATATTGATAGCCCATGGATTAGGTTTACCATGGCCTTACCAATACCTTTGAACACTTTATTCCTTCAGCTTATGTCTCCAAGTCAAAGAGGAAGTTCAAAACCCCCTGTTTCGTCTGTGAAATAAGTAATGAAAGGCTCTGAAGTTCAGCATTATGAAACTCTGTGGCGCTTCATATATTGTGATAAGGATCATCTGGACTTCTGGCGCCAACTAAGAAGTTATAAACAGTGCCTCTTCACTGTCGTTAGTACGCTATTTGAGAATGTATTGCTCAGGCCGCTAATTCTGCCAAGGCTCTTTTCCAGGTTGTTGCACATCTCGCTAATAGCGAAATTCATAAAAATTATACCATTGCGCCTCATCGTGTAACTATGCTGCATTCATGGCAAAATTAAATCACTGGAGCTCGGGAACAGTGTGAATGCCTGGAACGCAAGTGACTATTCTTCACTGTCCTTGAGTTTTTAGTGCTATCTAGCATGGATGTGAGGACATTATTTTGTTCTTTACATGGAGCCGTCTGGGGCTATAGTCACATATAGCATCAAGAGTCACCAATATGCTGATGATGTACAACTCTCCTTGAAAGTCTCCTCTGCTTCAGACATCCACACCTCAAACACTGCCTGCACATCATTCACACTTGGATTTCCAACGTCTACCTGAAGCTCAACCCAACCCATACCAAAATCTTGTAATTTGCCAGGAACAACAAACAAGATACTGTACAAACCTGGCTCAATTACTTGAACCTTAATGGTCTCGAACCCCCAACTCTCATCAAATACCAAATAACTTGGATTAATCCCCTGCACCAACGTCTCCCTCAAGGATCACATTGCCAAAAGAAAGATGGTCTGGTACCAGTGTACTTTTTTTAAAGAATTGTAAACCATTTCCTCCATAAAGCGATTTCAGGACTGCTGTTCAAGCCTTAGCTCTCTCACATCTGAATGGAGGTAATGTCCTACTTGAGGGTCTTCCTGGCTCCACACCGGTACCTGTCAGAGGCATCCTACATGCAGCAGCACATTTCATCCAAATCCAGGCCCTGAAGAAGTAGGATCACATCACCACCACTTCCGTGAAACTTTATTGGCACCCCTTGTCAACCCGCACCATTTTCAAAAGTAGCTCATCATTTACAAGGCAATCACAACGAGCCCGGCTGCTTATCTTGCAGAGACAAGCTAACCATCTCTGGTAGTTCTCTGCACACCTGCTGCCAAGACACCATCAGAGTGCAGATTAAGAGGTGTAAAAAAGAAAAAACTAGACAACAGGCCTTCTACATCCAATCACCAAAGATCTGGAAAACAAATATCCATGTCCATCAGAACTATCCCAGAGCTACTCAAATGTATGTAGGAGGTGAAGGCTCAATGGCTCAATTGTTTTTAAAACAAACACATCACAATGCATTAGCCGCCCCAAAGTCTGCTTCCAACCCTAATACTCACACACTTTCAGCTTGCCTTAGACTGTGTACAGCTTGCTGCTGCTTTTTGGCTAGGTTCACGTTATAGAAATCCCATAGTCCTGCATACACACCACATAACACTACATGCAATATTTTCCGTAATTTTCCCAAACGCTTGTACAATTACACAAGTGCAAACTACACAAATTGTGCACACCCACTACTCTTAAGTCAAGCTCTCCTTAGATATTACTTACTTCAAGGCTTGAAGTCCTTTCCTGACCCCACTGTAACAGCACTCACATCCATCCTTTATGCATCCTTCTTTAAATGACCTGTGCCAATAAATGGATAACGGCAGTAGTGAATCCCCTTACTGAAAATACCCCAGGCAGTAGTTAATCTCTGGCCAATCTCTCTTATGCCTTACCTCTGCTTACCACTGCAAAGATCAGTGACTAATTAATTGCCTGTATTTTCTCAAAATATTTAGAAGTTTACCAGCTGCTAGACACTAGCCAGATGGGATTCAGACTTGACCTTGGTTTGAAATCAGCACTAGTTGCTTTTATTAATGAGCTGAAATGGCATCTAGATGACTACTACCTTCATCATTCTTTTAGTTCTTTTATTGATACAGTTGGTCATTCAATCTTGATCCAGTGAGTTGGAATTGAGCATAGGTAGGTCTGTCAGACCTTGGGTAACTGCCTTTCTTTTGAATGGAACTCATTTTTATTGCTTTGTCCTTTTCCCTCCAGACCTTACAGCTGAGTGAGGTGTCCTGCAGAGCTTCTCCCTACCCCCAGTTCTCTTCAATAGCGGTCTCCCACCCTTGGCCTCAATCATTCAGGCATTTAACCTCAAAGTCATTTCTTAGACTGGCGATACTCTGATTATTCTGATTATCTACAAACCTGTTGATGAAATTCAGGATAACATCAACTCTTCTCTCTCAAAAGTCCACCTCTAGATGTGCAACACCTCCCTCAAGCTTAACTGTGCCAAGACCGAGTTCATAAAGCTTGATGGAAAGGATTCTTCATGGCTGGCCTGCATGAGAAATCTTCACTCAGCATCTGATAAGATTAAGAGCCTGGGCTTCTCGGTGGATAAGTATCTTTCCTTAACCCCACCAATTAACTCAGTAGTTACGGAAGCAGGTACTATAAAGAATCCCCCTTTTTACTCCCACCCAACTCAGATCTTATGTTGTTAATGGCCCTATTGATATCCTTAGTAATACCTGTTATCTGGGGCTTCTGGCTTTTGGAAGGTTCAGAGGCCCTTAGAGGCCTGTCATAATATCCATTGGCTGCCAGTACTGAGCCAGATTAAATTTAAATCACTTTATCTGGCACATAAGGGACAAGAATCTGCATCTGTTCTTCAGAAATATGGTCCTAGGTAGGAACTTTGGTAATTTCGTTGTCTTGTTCCTTGTTCCTCATTTTACAATAGTCCACCGCAGGTGAACTTTTTCCATGATTACCGGCCTTTCACCAAAATGAATCCTTTCTTCTGTTAAAAATAAAAATAAATAAATAAGACTTATCTGTCGGAGCCAACTGATAGTTTCAGTTATTAGCATCATGAAGACTTCAGACATATGTTTGTGTTTTATAAACAGTCTGTCATTCATTGATGTATCAGCAATTGGCTTAAAAAGATATTCAGTGTTTATTTTTTCTGTGTGAAGCTGGATTTAAATGAGATATTAACACTGCCTATTAAAATGTAACCAAGACTGGTCAAGAAAAATTTCTGTCAGACCTGTTAACCAACTTAATCAATAACTGTGAGGGGGAGCTCATAGTGGGACAAGATCATAACTTCCTGTAGGGGGTCAAGCGTAGATGGTTCCATGAGAAACCTAACCTCTGACCAAACTGCCAGTAAAGAAATAGGCCTCGCTAATGCCTGGAGGTAAGCCTGCACCCAGCAACTATGGACTTTTTACTCATCTCACACAAGTATGTTAGAATTGATTACATCTGGGTGTTGACGGCAATTTTTAAGTACCTGATCAGGCAGATCTTTAAGTTCCACATCATACCTTCTTCGCGATTAGGTGGTGGAAATGAGACAGGGAAGTTACTGTTCATATGGTGGCTTTATGGAATACTTTCATATCAATGAGTGGTGCTACTGCTATGGCCACCAAAGGGAAGTTAGTTCCATTGTTGTAAGAATGAAAAGGAGGGGATGCTTGTAGAACTGCAATTGAATATGGACTTGCCTGAGCCCGAACTAGTAAACCAAATTACCATTCTATCCAAAAATGTAATCTACTGCACAGGATCAGTTGAATCTCCTGAGAGCTACCAGAACTAAGATGGTGTTAGTGAAGTTCAGAAAAAACTTTTTTCAAAATGATTAAGGCTTATAAGTTGCTGGCAGAATTGCGTGCAATAGAATAAGGCTTACGTTGCATGAAAAAGAGTGGATGGATGAAATAGATACAGAATGAGAAGAGTAAGTTATTAGCCTTTTTATTCTGCCTATCACAATCTTTTCGGGGCTTAGAGTGAGGGGTTGGCACAGATTATCTATAGCAGTTGACCTCCAGACCAGTTTAAACAGGAATTAGATGATCCTCTTAGTAAGGAAGGCAGAAAGCTGCTGATATGTTCAATGAAAGTGAACAAAGCTACATGCCCCGGTTGGTACATCAGCTATTTATAAAACATTTGAGGGTTACGTTGTAGAACCCAAAACAAATCTCTTTGAAACTTCTGCAAAAGCTACAGGCATAGAGTATTGATGATAGAAGCAGTCAGGCACCTCATCCTTGAGCAGTGGAAAGATGTGTTTGACTTTAAATCATGTAGTTTCACAACAAGTGATTCAAAATGCTTACAAAAATCTTTGCCACAAGACTGGCTGATGGCCCTTTTGATTGATGCAAAATCTTTGGGCACCATCTGAAACCAGCATTTTGGAAATCACATGAGGATGGTGGTGTCTTTAATTTAAAAGATTAATCTGAAAGGGATCCCAGCACTCCAGGTTACACTTGGTACTGGAAAATCATTTCATAGGGCCTATTATAGGAGACAAACAGTCAGTTTGCTGGTCTTTAGGCAAAAATTGTCTCATGCCATCTGGATAATGTATACCCCTCTCTTGTTCCCTTGTTACCCATTTCATTTGCCTTATCAATAGAACCACTATCCTTTAAAATTAGAGCCTCACAAACCGCCAAGAGCATCTTGATGGTAAGGAAAATCTTATTTGTGGATGACATTCTCTTAACCTTGACAGGACCAGAGGTGTCCGTTACAGATGGCTTAATTGACATGGAATGGTTTGAAAAAACGTCTTGGTTCATGTAGAGAAACCATTGATACTTAATCTAACGATATGTCAAGAAGTAATTATCAAATTACGAGAGTCCTCCTCATTGAAATGTGAGGGTCACTCCATGAAATATATGACGTTGAACATGATGAGTAAAAAGAGTGATGTATATAAAGCAAACTAGTTAAAACTCAAACAAGAGTTACTTAAAGATATGGTGGCAGGAAAAACATTGTTTATTTTGTAAATTTTTCAGGCTCTGCAACTCCTGATCCCTAGATTTGAATTGTCGGACTTGCAGAAATACCTCAATCATTTTATACGGGGTAGGCAGTACAGCAAGCATATCAATAGAGGTTGTGTTGCGCTCCAAGAACAAGGATGCTTTGCATGTCCTGAGGAATTAAAATATTATTAAGAGGCATACGTAAGGATACTTGAGGCATTGATTGGAATGGAAGATGCAAAACATGGTGTTGCAAGCAATTGTGTGAATGGGTCTTTGGGACTTTGTTGGAGTTGCCGGTAAGTGATACGCAGGAACACGTACATCTCTGTTGGGATGGAAAAGTCTACTAGATGGTAATGGATGTGCACCCCTTAAATAAATGCCCAACTGTCCTGATGTCTGGATCCCCAATTATTTATTTTACCAAATTTTCATTGATTTTTCAAAGAATGTAGTTAACAAAAAGATTTCCAGCTTTACCTTACCAAGGGTCATCAGCAGTTAATAGCATATTACATGGTCATGTTGTCCCTTTGTCTTTCATCTCAAACATACCTCTCTTTCCCTCCACTTATATATATAAAGCATTCCACCTCCCCCTCCCCGCAGTGGGCCCATTTTGCCCTCCCTTTAACAATTGTGCTGAGTTGGCATGTGTGGGTAAGTGGTTCTGCCCTGGCTCAGTATCCCTTTATTGGCTGCTGTAAATCTATCTATTTTGGTCAGTTTTCTCTTCTTAGTGAATAGCCGTCCCTATACTTTTGAAGTTGAAGGGGAAGTTTTAGGGGGAGGTGAGGTCACATTTCGATGGTCTCATGTCATGTAGTTCTACCACCATAACCAGTGCCTCCCAGGCTGCGGCACCATCTATTATTCTTTGTCCCCTTCGAGCTTCCTGTGTTTTAATCACCCCCTCATATCCCACCCATTTCAGCATCTCTCACTCCCAGCCCTCGTAAGTTGGACCCCCAGGGTTCTTACATAGTCTTGTGATTTCTCTTTTGACTATGATGTATGCTAAGTCCTGAAACTGGCTTGTTATTTTCATTTTGGGTGTATGGGGAAACCAGTGAAGGAGACAATGGCCCCGGGGCACAGGGAACCTCTCTCAGTCTGTGACCGAGGCCACCATGCTGGTAATCCCAGTTGGGGGGGGGGGGGCAGTTCTAAGACATATGCATAAATTCCGCTTGTTGCTCTCCACATCAAGGGCATTTCGCCTCCATATTCCAACGGATTCTGCCCGGGGTAAGGTAGGCTCTGTGAAGTATATAAAGGTTAATTAACTTAAAGAGAGCATTACGGGATACCTTGGGTATTCGCTCTAGGATGCATTCCCGGTCTCTATCTCCAATGGGGCTACCTAGGTACTCCTCCCACTTTGCTTTAAGAGTCAATAATGGTGGATTAGGTTCCTGCCTCTGCTGCCTGTAAAGACACGTGGCCTCTTTGTTTTTCTAAGTCACGATGACCACCTTCGATGGAGACGGTTCCCTTAATCCTTGTTTCCAACAACGCGTGTTGTAGACGTCACTTCTCGTGCAGGAGAAAATGCCCTGGATTCAAGGAGTAACTTTACCAAAAATCTGCAAATGGCAGGATGGTGTCCGCCCCATATAAGGCCCCCATTGTGATTGCCCCAGTGGCAGCCCATTCATGAATCCTCCGCCAGTCTCCCTCATGTAATAACGCTAGAAGCAATGTCATTGGGATGTCAGGGGAATATGGCATTTTAAGCTTGTTTCTGCGAAGGCACCTATCCCAGCATCTTCGCGCCACTGAAACCTCCCGGGTCTCTCCAGCTATTGGAGCCCCTGGCCAGAGGAGGATATCAGTCAACTCATTTGTCGCTGGGGCATTTGTGCAAATCTCCCCGATGACAATTCACATGCTGTCCATTGGGTCAGTCCCTGCAGTTCACCAGCCAAGTAATATGCTTCAAAGTCTGGAATGGCTAGGCCCCCCTCTGTTACCGGCCTCTGGAGCTTAGGGAGTGCTAGCTATCGGCAGCCTGTACCCCATATGCTCCCCGTCATCGTTAAGTTCAGTGAACCAGGAGCGCAGGATCCATAGTGGCAACACCACAAAATAATAAAGTAGGCGTGGCAAGGTCACCATTTTTTAAAAGCGCCCCTCACCTGGCCACCGAAAGTAGACGCATATCCCAAAATTCCAAACTGGTTCTCAGGCCTCGTGTAGCTTTCCCCAGGTTTCCCTGTAACATGTCTTCCGGTTTGTGGTATATGTGTGTCCCCAAATATGAGAGGCATTGGGCATCCCATTCTAAAGGTCCCAAATTCGGTGATGGGGCCTGCAAGCAATATGCAAGATTTTCGTGAGTTTACTCTTAAATCTCATATTTAGCCAAAGTACTCTGAGAGAGCGAGCACCCTATAGAGCCTCCTCTGTCTCGTAAAAAGATGAGGTTATCAGCATATAGCACTATATGCTGCTCTTGACTTACCATTCGTAAGCTAAACAACCCACCCTTGCAGGCATGGCACGCTAGGGGCTTCATCACAAGTTCAAAGAGCAGGAGCGACAAAGGGCACCCCTGTCGTGCTACGTTCCACTCTATATTCCTCTGAAATACCCCTACCTGTTTGGCCATGGCCATCTTTATAAAGGAGTTGTATCCATTCTGCAAACCTGTCACCAATCCCAAAATGTTTTAAGATTTCCTGTAGGTATGGCCACTCCAGGCTATTGAATGCTTTTTCAATATCGACAGCTAATATTGTTGCCGTTGTTGCATCGTAGGTCTCTGCCTCCATCACTGAGAGCAGGCGGCTGAGATCCAGCACCATGCTGCAGCCCAGTATTAAACCAGGATGATCTTTATGTAAAAGAGCAAACATATGTTGCATTAGTCTGCTGGCTAAGATTTTGCTGAGTATTTTTTAGTCGATATTTAAAATCGACTGGGCCGGTACGCTTTCATGTCTGTTCCCTGGTTTCAAAAGCAGCACAATGAGCGCTTCCCTGGTGAAGTGAGAGAGAGATCCTGCCTGTCTGACCACTTGGTATAGGACAAGTAATTTAGGGGCTAAGCACTCTATAAACCATGACTAAAACTCCATGACTAGGCCATCGGTGCCTGGCGTTCCCCCCATGCCATCTATTTTATCACACTTCTGACCTCTGGAGAAGATACATCTCTCCCAAAGGTCCAGAGCCTCTTGGGGGGTCAACCGTGGCGGCTCTGCTTTGATTATGAATGCTCTTATGGAACTTTCTCCACTAATGGGGTTGTGATGATAGAGCATTTTGTAGTATGCCCTGAACTCCTCATTAATATCAGCTTGGCTATATATCCTGTCCCTGGCTGGGACGGGTTTGCTAGCCATGCCAAGAGTGGCCCCATCCTATCCTGCTCTGCATGCTCCCTGATCATATATTTTTTTTATAATCAAAGCAATAGAGGCGTTCTTCCTCCACCACCTTCTCTTTAGCCTCCAAGAGGTCAGAGTTTCCCTCTGAGTGGTCTGGTCACTGTCATTCTAAGTCGCTAAGGCATCTTTCTGCGGTCTCTTTGTAGCATTCTCCGCACGCCTGTAAACGCAGAAATGCAGTGGCCTCTTATCACAGACTTAAAAGCCTCCCATTCTATGAGTCAGGATGAAGAAGTACCAGTGTTTTCTGTAAAATAAGAGTCTATAGCAGTGATTAGCTCTTCCCTAAACACCAGGTCCTTCTGTGTTTCTGGGCACAAGCGCCAGGTCGGTATGGCCGTGTTGGTCTACCCCATCTGAGTGCATTAGGATCAGAAACTGTCCTTGTTAATTACTCCGTAAATGTTGCTGTCTCGTTAATATCTGGGGAACATAGTATCATGTCCAGCCTCACATGCAGGTCATGTGTAGGTGAATAATATGAGTAAAAATGTTCCTCTCCAAGCTGAGAACGCCAAGTACCTATCTCACCTATTGCCTTTGCCAGGCTGAGAACACTCTCTAGCATTACAGTGAATTTGGGGAGTCCCTGAGTAGGAGGTAGAAATGGTCCCTTCAAGGATCTGCCACACAGTTAAACCCCACCCCCCTTTTAGTAAGAAGGACCCAGTCATATATGGGGCTGTAATTTTGGAGAAGAAGAACCTGACCTGATTTGTATTAGGACCATATATGCTGTCAATGGTGATGTCCCTACTGTCTAGTTTCCCAGTGACAATCACATATCTGTCTTGGGGATCAATTATCTGACTGGTGTATTGAAATGGTACTCCCACCCTGATCCAAATTAAAGACCCCCATGCACATGATGGATATGTGGTATATTAAAGTTGTCCTCCCCATCTATGGCTCAGTGGTAGTCCCTCTTTAGCTATAATATGGGACTCTTGAATCAATGCAATCTGTGTCCCTTGTCTTGTCATATGCAAATATACGTTGTTATTTATGCATGGAATGCATGCCCTGTATGTTCCAGGACAGCAACTTGTTCGCTGGGGAGGAGAGGGTGTTGTGGGGGGGGGGGGGGGGGAGGTTGTTCTGGGTGGGGCAGGGGTAACTTGTTCGGCCCTAGGCCGCCTTGTTCGTGGCCTAAGTCCAAGGAATTCCCCACCTCTCCTATCACGATTGTAGAGACCCAGGTCACATTTCGTGCATACCCTATTAACAACAAAACAACAACTGACCTAACTCCCCATCTCCAGCAGAAGTAGCCATCCTCCACTCATCCAAGCAAACAGTCTTGCAACTTTCAACAGTGGGTGCGTGCCCAAAGCAAACGTTTCAGTGTAACGTCAAGAGAACCCCTATTCCAGGCTCCTTCCCCCATCCCACCCAATAAGGTGTGAATCAATTAAATGTCTCCGGAGTGCTTCAATTGGTTTCTGCCTGGAGAGGCAGACTCGGGTGACATGGCCTCCCCAGTGAGGGAGCAAATTAGCCCATCCCATTGTTTGCCTGCAGTATGTCAGATTAGTTTGTCTGCCGTCCTGGGGGTGACATGTGGCAGCTCTGGGTCAGGGACCTCCGTGCCATCACCCTGTGAGGCATCTGTGTTATCCTCAGCCACTACACTTGGTGATGATGGAAATTGGTTCTCTCTCCTGCCCAATGCTGCTGCTGCTTCCCCTGCCGCCCTTCTCTGACCTTGTTGGATCTCTTCATCTGTGGGGGTGCTGGATTTGGAGTTGCGCCTCTTCTTCCTGCATGGCATTTGTCGCATTCCCCAGTCCTCGACAGCTCGACTGGGACCGGCTTCTGGGTTTGCCTCCAGTCAGTCCCACACTTCCCTTGGGGAGGTGAAAAAATGCACCCGTTCAGGGGTGATGACTCTTAGATGCACTGAGAAGAGTTGCTTCTTGGCTTCTAAAAAGGAGGTGCTCAGCCGTTGCACCTCTTGGGTAAAATCTGGGAAGAGCATGATCTTGCTGTTATCCAGTTGCAGCAAGTCCTTAGTTCTAGCTTGAGCCAGAAGATGGTCTTGGTTGTGGTAGTGCAGTAGCTGGGCCGCTATTGGTTATGGTGGAATCCCAGGCAAGAGCAGCTGAGAGGGAACTCTGTTAGCCTTTTTCAGTGCAAAAAAGGGGGATAAACCCGTTGGTGCAACTTCCTCCCCGAGCCAATGTTCTAAGAAAGCCACTATGTCCGATGCCTCCATTTTCTCTGGGACGCTTATGATTCTCAGAGTATTCTGCCCGATATATTTTCTCTGTCCTCAGCTGTATCTTCGAGGGTCCTAACCTTGGACTCAAGGTCTGTAATGCGGGTCTGCATACCATTTATGGTGGTGGGGAGCTCATCTACCATTCGCTCCATCACTGTGACTCTCTCAGATAGGCACTGATAATCATTCATTAGGAAACTGAAATCTGTTACCATCGTGTCTATTTTTGTCTCCAACGCCTCTCAGGAGGAACTTATAGCCTGTAGCATGTCCTGAAGCATTAGAGTAGATGGTGTGCCCTCTTCTCCACCAGTCCCCCCAGAGTGTCCTCCTTCATCTGCCTAGCACTTATATTCATGTCCTTTTTCCTGATAGCCTTCCTCATCTTACCACCCGGAGGCTTGTGGACACCTCAGCTGCTGTCAACAGACTCTGCTGAGGGTCTAGGGGGAGCCCTGTTGGATGTCTTTGGTGAAGAGTGTAGTGCCAGATAGTTATAGGGCTCAATTGTTAGCATGGGCGGTAGGGTATTCCTCTCTCCTCTAGGGCAGTCCCCACCTCTGTAAAGTGGATGCTTTATGCTGCCAGGTCTACCTGTAGCAGTTCATACAGTGCTCAGAGTGCCACCTCGAATATGCCCCTTCCCAGCTCGGGTTATTTGAGAATGACCAGCAGCTCCTAAATATCACTATTTCCTTGCATAGGAGACCACAAGTGGGTTACGGTGTTGCAATGTAGGGGCCTCTCTCAGAGGTCCTTTCAAGCCTTCCAGGCGCAGGGAAGAGTCTTGCCGCAATTTTATGGCTCTCTGCATATGTTCGCGGGCACCATTAGTGACTGGATACTTTGTCTATGCCAGTTTCCTGTGCTGCTACGTCATTGTGGGATGCCGGTGGGAGGAGGGGGGTTTGGGACAGGGGAACCCTTGTAGGCGTGCCTTTGCACTGCAGCCTCCCTGCAACGATCATCCTCTTCTCACTTGCCTAGCTGTTGTTGGGCCATGCTGCGGCAGCGCCGGTTGCCCGCAGCTGTCTCTTCCAGGGTCTTCACCCGCAGGCCGAAGGCTGCACCATGTGGGGTCTCATGGGCCTGAGGTGCAGCTACACACGCTGTGCCACCGCAGTCCTGATTCCTGGCAGCTGGCGCAACGGTTCTGAGTCTTCAGGCTGGCAGAAGGACTAGCCCTTCATTCAGCTCTCCCCGCTGTCCAGGTGGGTCCATAGTCACCTTCCCAGCAAGGTGGGCTGCTTCTGTATGAGATCTCCAGTGCCCTTTCCACTTGTCTGCTATTGGCTGGCTGCCATTTTGTGAAGGTCCGCCCGATGGCGCTATTGGGGAATATCGCTGATTTAGATGAGATCAGCATTCTGGGGAATCATGCTTTGTGTTGGCACTCTTGAGGGTGGTTTTTTTGGAGCTCCAGGGCCAACTTTATGCTCAGGATTTGGATGGATGGGGGCACCCCCGGCCAAAGCTCACAAATCCACGACCGCTTGCCTCTGCGTCCTGGCCACGCCCCCGTCTGGATCCCTAATGCTGTAGTTTTGTTATAATAGGCAAACAAGGATCATGTAAGTGCGTCATACCTTAGGCCTGTCTCATGGATTGTGGTCTTGTTGAACCGGGATGAGTGCCCAAAGTATTTCCCTCATGGAGGTGAGCGGCTACTGCCTTTACCAGAAGTTAAGTAGCACAGGGCAGTGGTTGCAGCATACAGTGTAGTGGTCAGTAGGAGTCAACAGGTCCTTTTTAACCTGTGTCACTGGAGTGAGGCCTACAGGTTTACTAATTTCTAAAATTCCCCTACTGTGTATTTAAGTCACTCTTGCTCTCCATCAGGTTATCATGTACAGTGCAGGAGTGGTGTATCTGCACTTGGTGTATGTGTGCCTGGGAAGGGTGCAATACAGGGATAATGGAGTACTGTGCAGTGTGTGCAGGTACTTGGTGTACGTATGCCTAGCAATGGTACAATAGATGGAGGATGTAGTGCTGTGCATGTGCTGGATGTATGGCGTATGGGTGGTACAGTACAAGGAGGATACAGCACTGGGCAGCGTGTGTATGCTGTATACATTAACCGAGTGTATGTGTGTCTATTGATGGTAAAATACACAGACGGCCCTGGGTTCCATTTTGTGAGACCCAGGCCTGCATGGTGAAATATGGAGAGTAGGTAGAGAAATCCCCACAGACAGATTTGTGTATCGCTGCATTCCTATAAACTGGGTGGGACACACTACAGAGGGGAGAGCCAGGATTCCCCTGTATTCTTCAAAGGGTGATCTTTAATTTAACAAGTGGTCACAAGAAAGGGACCTGGGCACATCTCAGGAAGGAGATGGGACTGAAAAGAATATCATAAAGGTTAGGGCTGGGGTCCTGGGCTAACCTTTTGATGCGCATATCATTTTGGCTGACACCCAGGTGCAAACTCTAGTCATTTCCATGGCGTGTTGTGGGACTATCAGCTTTGGAGTAGCCCTGCTGTAACAGACTGCAGAGATGGGGAGCAGAGGAGTGGACACTTCAAAAGAATTAGAATTCCAATATAAAGCTTCAAGGACCTGGACGGTGAATTATATTTGGTGACTACAAATGGATTAAAGAAGGGGACTTTGAGACCCCAAAAAATGTCCTTCTGTCAAGCAGCCAGATGGCTGTGTGAGAAGGGTAATCTCTGCAAGACTTCTGGTTGTGCCTAGGACTGGGCGCCAAGGCCTTTTAGTCTCCCACCTGGGTGAGTGGACATCGCCCAGGGAAACCAAGACCACCTGCCCTGGCGTCTGGAGCACCAACTCCTCCCTGTTTGCCAAGACCAGTGTGCCCTGTGAGGAAGAGGAGAGCACTGGAGGGACGGATGTCCAGTGGGGAGCCTTGTTGACTGGACTCCCTTTGTGAGGTGTGTGAAAACGGCTGCTGCACCAATGGGATTGTTGCATGTGTGCAGGACAAAGTTTTCAACCCCCATTTGCCAGGAGAGCACTGCCATGAATTGAACAGTGTCCGCAGCACATACTAAGTAGCAGCCCATGTGTAATGCTGAAGTCTGCAACCCCGTATAGTAGGAGGTGCTGCTGTGAAAGACTTTGTGCGATAAAAGGCCGAAACCATATGTGGTAGCAGGCAACAGCCCCGTATGCCAGGAGGGACCCCCAAGCAAGACTCACGTGCGCCGATTGGACAGGAGCCTGTGCATTGTGAGATATGGTGACCCCGAATGCCAAAGAGGGTCACCGGGAGAACAAAGAACTGCGACATAATCTAACATCAGGATTAAAGGGCCTCAACTCCCATGGTTAGGCCCAGTAGCCCCCATGCCCTGATGCTCTCTGAAAGGAGCAAAATCATCCTGACCACAAAGACTGTGCTTTAGACGTGGCATAGTTTGTAACAAAGACACTTATGTATTTTTATTACGTATTCTGTGTGTATGGGGAAATGCCCTGATAAATAAGGGCCATATCCGGGTTTAACCACTGATACTAAGCTTGATGTGTAATATACTACAGCAAACAAATGGTGTATTTGAATTTTTCCAAATATGTGGTGGTATTAAAATATGTTCCTGCCTCTGATACGTGTACGTTAATTTTTTAATTTGTCTTTTACGACTACTTGCTATTGATTGCATTTTTGTGCCAATATCTAGGGCACTAAAGAGACCGAGTTGCAGTCTATAATCAGGGCATGTTTTACACCTGTCACTGCTGATGTGTGGGCGTAATTGTTTAGAATCTAGTGGGTAATTTTGAACTTGTTTCTACAGTACTATTTATTCTGCAAGAAGTCTGTCAGCGAAGTTCATGTTCGGCTTTGCTTAATTACCAGGCATTGTTTTTTGTAAAAAAATTAAAGTCCCTGGAACTGTTATCAAGTGAGGCTCAAAAAATATTCAGATTGTCTAGGAAGCTATTTGCTGTTAATGGTTAGGACAGAGATTGCGCTATCCTGCAATAACGCGCATTACAGAAATAGGATTTTATCATTGCCTTTTTATGGCGGTGTGTGTTACTTACTTATGTCATTTTAACTATCCATTACTATGAGATAAATTGCTGTCCTGTGATACCCTCTACTGTGCTTTACCGTTTCGTGTATGATGAACAATTTGATGCGTACAAATATCCATGGGCATAGCTGACACTTGTGCAGCAGGTGCAGAGGCAGCGGTGCCCTGCGGGTTGAGCAGCCATCTGCAACCCTCTTTTGATTGCTTTTTGTCATCCAAGCTTGGAGCTTTTACCTTGCTTTGAACTAGAGCACATGAAACCCCACCATTGGAAGTTAAACGATTACTGGCAAATGTTTAACTTTTACCATGAAATAGAATGGACGCCAGGGTAGTTCTGTGAGGGAAGTCCTTGCTGATGAGTTCTCAGTTTGACTTGCAGATTACAGTTTTGATTCCGAGAGGGCCCTCTTGGTTGCTCATCTTGCAAAGCATAATAATGAGTTGTGATTAACTAGGGTAAACGTGACAGGTGTTATTGATAGCACTGTGGATTAGCAAAACTCTTGTAGCAACAACACCTCAAAAACCAAATGAATTACATCTTTAATTATAATGAAATGGAAGGTACTTCAGTGGAGTCATCAAATCCTTGGGCATACAGAAGTCAACATTGCTACAACAAATTCAGTTTAAATCCGTAAACTGAGTAGCGGTCAGGCGTTGCCATGGTAACACATATTAATCCTGAGACGGTTGATGTCCTCGTCCTACCAATAGGATTACATGAAAGGAACGCTACTGCCTGTCATATGGCACGAGTCCTGCATCCCAGATGTGATCATGTTTAGCATATTTACGGGTTCTCTCTGACTGCCAATGGGAATGTGGTTCACAAGGATGTAATACATACTATGGGTTGCAGCCGGAAGTGACGAGGCTGGAGTCTGTGGATGCGAGGAGTAGAGTAAGTAGCAGAGGAACAGTGCGGTAGAGGTGTTAAAGGCGATAGAGGCGGTGGAAGCCTGGAAGTTGGACATGAGAAGCGCACAGCAGGAGCAGGGGAGCAGCACGTCGTACTGGCATATCTGCCAGGGTTCAGGCACCTACCGGACTTTGCGACCTGCCATCTGCCCCCGCCACAGGTCACAGATCAGGACGCTGCTCGCCTCAGCTCGCACAACATTGCCCTGTGTGCTGCCGCTTGCCGCATAATTTGCTGTACCTAGTTCCTGACACCTTCTTGTTGTAGTAGATCCTATTTAGTTTTAATGGGAATCAGGAGTTTAGCTTAGCCTTCTGGCTTGCAGGACTGTGCACCCGTTACCCAATGACTTTTAACCTGTTTAGCTTGCTCTGTCTTATCCTATTTATTTAAATATTTCTTTAAAAAATGGCTGCTCTGTTTACAGTTAGTGAAATGTTTTGATTTTACGCTATCAGTGCCATTCTGTGAAGGCATCACTATTAGCGTCAAAGTTAAATGAGATACGTAGGCAATCACATCATGTCCCTTTCCCACTTACGTATGACAGTAGCATAATGTACCTTTTCAGGGAATTGTTTATAAAATTGCCACCCCAAGCATGCCTCCTTATCTATTGTTTGGGAACATGCATGCGTGAGGGGTCCTACAAGATCTTTATAAATACATCTCACTCAGACAAGGTCATCAGAGGGATTCCGACCAGATGCTATCAACGTCATGCATGCTGCACGTTGCTTTGATGCAGACCCAGCCTTCGTGTCCCCACTGAGTCTGACTTAGAAGCCTCGTTCCAAGTTAACAAGGATTGGGAGGCACTTCTTATGGACCTGATACTGGCAGATTAGGTTTATCACACATAGCTCTCTTTATGTTAGAGATTAGGTTCTCCATGCTAGGGTTTTAGGGACATTTTACATCTCATGGTATTGCAAGATGATGGGGGTCTTTGGATGCATGACTCTCATCTTTGAAATTCTGCTTCTTGCATTGTTCATTATCCTAATCAATGCAGTTCATGCATTTTGTAGTAGATTGCAGTCTTGTTAATAACAGAAGCCCTCTTTACATGCCTACTGAGCAAGACACCAGCACAGGGGGGGGGAGGTTGTGCTTTCTGTCCACCCCAAAGCCGCCAGCTCCAGCCAACTCAACTTGTCAGAGAGCAAGTCTGCATGAGGAAGTAGTAACCCCTCTAGAAGGGAAGATCCTCATGACAACGGCTGTGACAGCTCATATCTAATGACCCAAGAGTAGGAGGAACTAGCAGCATCATATCTACAAAACTCGCTTAGCGTTACTTTAACCCCTTCGCTGCCAGGCCTTTTCCCCCTCCTGTGCCAGGCCTTTTTTTGCCTATTTGGGGCAGTTCGCGCTTAGGCCCTCATAACTTTTTGTCCACATAAGCTAACCAAGCCAAATTTGCGTCCTTTTTTTCCAACATCCTAGGAATTCTAGAGGTACCCAGACTTTGTGGGTTCCCTTGAAGGAGGCCAAGAAATTGGCCAAAATACAGTGAAAATTTCGTTTTTTTTAAAAAAAATGGAAAAAGTGGCTGCAGAAGAAGGCTTGTGGATTTCCCCCTGAAAATGGCATCAACAAAGGGTTTGTAGTGCTAAACTCAGCAGCTTCCTAGCTTTCAGGAACAGGCAGACTTGAATCAGAAAACCCAATTTTTCAACACAATTTTGGCATTTTACTGGGGCATACCCCATTTTTGCAATTTTTTGTGCTTTCAGCCTCCTTCCAGTCAGTGACAGGAATGGGCATGAAACCAATGCTGGATCCCAGAAACCTAACCATTTCTGAAAAGTAGAGAAAATTCTGAATTCAGCAAGGTGTCATTTGTGTAGATCCTACAAGGGTTTCCTACAGAAAATAACAGCTGAAAGAGAAAAATATTGAAATTGAGGTGAAAAAAACATCAATTTTTCTCTACGTTTTACTCTGTAACTTTTCCCTGCAATGTCAGATTATGGAAAGCAATATACCGTTACGTCTGGTGGACTCCTTTGGTTGCGGGGATATATAGGGCTTGTAGGTTCATCAAGAACCCGAGGAACCCAGAGCCAATAAATGAGCTGCACCCTGCAGTGCGTTTTCATTCTATACCGGGTATACAGCAATTCATTTGCTGAAATATAAAGAGTAAAAAATTGCTATCAAGAAAACCTTTGCATTTCCAAAAAGGGCACAAGATAAGGTGCTGAGGAGCAGTGGTTATTTGCACATCTCTGAATTCCGGGGTGACCATACAAGCATGTGAATTATAGGGAATTTCTCAAATAGATGTCTTTTTTACACACTCTCCTATATTTGGAAGGAAAAAATGTAGAGAAAGACATGGGGCAATAGCACTTGTTTTGCTAATCTATGTTCCCCCAAGTCTACCGATAAAAATGATACCTCACTTGTGTGGGTAGGCCTAGCGCCAGCGACAGGAAACACCCCAAAGCGCAACGTGGACACATCCTAAATTTTGGAAAAAAACGGAGGTGTTTTTTGCGAAGTGCCTACCTGTAGATTTTGGCCTCTAGCTCAGCCGGCACCTAGGGAAACCTACCAAACCTGTGCATTTCTGAAAACTAGAGACCTAGGGGAATCCAAGGAGGGGTGACTTTTCGGGGCTCGGACCAGGTTCTGTTACCCAGAATCCTTTGCAAACCTCAAAATTTGGCTAAAAAAACACATGTTCCTCACATTTCTGTGGCAGAAAGTTCTGGAATCTGAGAGGAGCTACAAATTTCCTTCCACCCAGCGTTCCCCCAAGTCTCCCGATAAAAATGATACCTCACTTGCGTGGGTAGGCCTAGCGCCGGCGACAGGAAACACCCCAAAGCGCAACGTGGACACATCCTAAATTTTGGAAAAAAACAGAGGTGTTTTTTGCGAAGTGCCTACCTGTAGATTTTGGCCTCTAGCTCAGCCGGCACCTAGGGAAACCTACCAAACCTGTGCATTTCTGAAAACTAGAGACCTAGGGGAATCCAAGGAGGGGTGACTTGCGGGGCTCGGACCAGGTTCTGTTACCCAGAATCCTTTGCAAACCTCAAAATTTGGCTAAAAAAACACATGTTCCTCACATTTCTGTGGCAGAAAGTTCTGGAATCTGAGAGGAGCTACAAATTTCCTTCCACCCAGCGTTCCCCCAAGTCTCCCGATAAAAATGATACCTCACTTGCGTGGGTAGGCCTAGCGCCTGCGACAGGAAACACCCCAAAGCGCAACGTGGACACATCCAAAATTTTGGGAGAAAACAGTGCCTACCTGTGGATTTTGGCCTGTAGCTCACCCGGCGCCTAGGGAAACCTACCAAACCTGTGCATTTCTGAAAACTAGAGACCTAGGGGAATCCAAGGAGGGGTGACTTGCGGGGCTCGGACCAGGTTCTGTTACCCAGAATCCTTTGCAAACCTCAAAATTTGGCTAAAAAAACACATGTTCCTCACATTTCTGTGGCAGAAAGTTCTGGAATCTGATAGGAGCCACAAATTTCCTTCCACCCAGCGTTCCCCCAAGTCTCCCGATAAAAATGATACCTCACTTGTGTTGGTGGGCCAGGTGCCTGCAACAGAATAAGGCCCAAAACCTGAAGGGATAGCACAGCAAGTTTATAAGGGCATATTCTTTTATACATCTTTAGACGGACTCTGCTTTGGGGACCCACATAAGTGAGGTGTCATTTTACTTGGGAGACTGAGGGGAAAACTGGGGAGTAGGAATTTTGTGCTGGAGCGGTGATCCTACTAAGAAAAATCAGGAAAATATGCTTTTTTATGCAAATTTTGAGGTTTACAGAGGAGTCTGGGTAAGAAAATGTTGGGGGAGCCACACAAGCCACACCTCCCTAGACTCCTTGGGGTGCCTAGTTTTAAAAAGTTTCTGGGTTTTGTAGGTTTCCCTACATGACGGCCGCACCCAGGACCAAAAACATAGGTGGGCCCTCCCCCCCAAACACAGGTATTTTTGGAATATATCACTTTGATGTGTGCACATACGTCCGTGATGTGCCAAACACTAAAATTGTGAAAAGAAACACACTTAGGTTATGTGAAGAAGACCCCTCACCCACCAACCAAGTTGGTGGCATGCTTCATCATCGGGGTCCCACCCGAGGCACCTAGCGTGTCTCAAGTGTGCTGCGACGCCTGATTACAGCGGAGCAGGTTTTGTCATTTGTACCACACATACTGGTTGGATTTGGCACGAGGGTGAGTGATGGTTCAGTAGATCAAATTTTATTAACAAGAGATTTCACAAAAGTGAAATGCACTGGTAATAACTGAAAGGCCAAAAAACTGAACCAATGACTCACAGCTCGTGAGCTGTAAAGCCATGACAAGGCACCAACCGCTTTACAGTCCATTCACACACCTTTCATACATGACATGCACTAGACCATTCACGCCGCCAGCCACGGGCCCAGCACATTACAAGACTCGCATCCACAGACAGCGCCAGTCAAGGGCCCATCACTTTCATACGCCCACATGCCTGATACAGCAATCACACCAGCTGATGAGTGTGTGGACTGGCGTTTGGCCGGCACTGCCAGCCAAGCGCCACACCACCAGCCAAGCGCCACCCCACCCACACCACCAGCCAAGCGCCACCCCACACACACCGCCAGCCCAGCGCCACCCCACACACACCGCCAGCCAAGCCCCACCCCACACACACCGCCAGCCAAGCGCCACCCCACCCACGCCGCCAGCCAAGCGCCACCCCACACACACCGCCAGCCAAGCGCCACCCCACCCACGCCGCCAGCCAAGCGCCACCACACCCACGCCGCCAGCCAAGCGCCACTCTACACATGCCATCCCCTTTTTTTTGTTTTTAAACAACAAAGAAACCACTAATCATAAATTAGTACAAAACTACAAACACAAAAGCTCTAACTGAATACATGACTAATGCCAACCGTGAAACCGAACATATAAAAATATAAAACACCAGTTTACGCTCACGGAATTTCCCAATAATTCTTCTGTGTGTGGTAGCTCCTGAAACAGCCACCCACACACAGCCCAGGCTTTGAAGGACAATCAGGGCAGTACATCCTAGTCTCCTTCCTGATACCTCTTCGAGCACAGACTCTACATCTCTTAGCAGGAAAGTTTTTTTTGGCCGTGGGAGGAATGTGCTCAGCAAAGTGACGATCTTTCAATCTAGCCACATCCTCCACCACTGCTTCTCTAGGAACTCTTGCCTGTTCCAGCACAACAAGGCTAGCTATGATAGACTCCTGAAATTTCACAAATGTCATCCTTGACTCTGGAGAACTATCCTTAAACACAACAAAAGCATTAAAAGTTGCCAAGTGGAACAAGTGAAGCGCTAATTTCTTATACCACACATAAGACTTACGAGCAGCAGTGTAAGGTTCTAACCTCTGATCTGCTCTATCAACACCACCCATGTGCTTATTATAGTCTAAGATGCACACAGGTTTGCGCACTTCGGCAACCTGACCCCAAACAGCCACAGGTGAAGTACTCTCATCATGGATGGTGCTTAGCATGTATACATCCCTCTTGTCTACAAATTTCAGAGCTAGCAGCTCATCATTCTGCAAGGCACTGCACTGTCCCTTCTCAAGTTTTTTACAGACAAGCTCTTTTGGATAGCCTTTCCGATTAGAGCGGATTGTGCCACAAGCAACAGTGTCCACTCTGAACAACTCCTTGAACAACCGAACTCCAGTGTAGAAGTTATCTACATATAAATGGTGACCTTTGTTAAACAGTCGTCTACCAAGTTCCCACACAATTTTCTCACTAACTCCAAAAGTGGGAGGACAACCAGGGGGGTCAATATTGGGATCCCTACCAGTGTAGACCCGGAAATTATAAACATATCCTGTACTACTTTCTGACAGCATATACAATTTAATTCCATACCGTGCCCTCTTGCTAGGAATGTACTGCCTAAAAACCAAACGACCCTTGAACAGGACCAAAGACTCATCTACAGATATTTCTTTCCCTGGAACATCGATCTCTGAAAACCGATCTACCAAATGATCAAGGACAGGTCTAATCTTAAAAAGACGGTCAGAATCAGGATGATCTCGTGGCAAGGCTAAAGCATTATCTACAAAATGCAACATCCGAAGAAGAAGCTCATACCGGTTACGACTCATGATGGCAGGAAATATAGCAGTTGCCATCAAGGGACTAGTAGACCAATATGAAGACAGCGACGGCTTCCTTATCAGCCCCATCAAAAAAGTTAAACCCAAGAACTTTTTCAACTCTTCCAGATTTGTGGGAATCCACCGGCTAGCTCTAGAGTGTGGCCTAAGTCTGGCAGCGTTGTCCCTCAAAATCTGCTCTGCATACAAATTAGTCTGCTCAACAATCTCTTCCAAAAATATATCGTCCATAAACAACTCAAAAAAGTTGACGGGCAAAAAGTTTTCCGTATTAACTCGACACCCTGGAAAACCAGTAAACGCAGGCAACTGTGGCTGCTCCATGTTTGGTGCAACCCATGCGTCAGGTCTTCCAATGGGAAGCCTTTCAGCCGCTGGCTCCTGCACCATTGGCACATCACTGTCCTCCTCTAAAACAGGCCCTTCATCAGCACTGAGAGTGGCTTCATCATCAGATGATTCATCTCTGACAGAAAATTCACTTCCAGAATCCTGCACTTCCTCCTCTGCCTCAGATGCAGAGTCAGTCTCATATTCATGGTCAGAAGATGACTCAAAAAGCACACTAACAACCTGCTGAGCGGTCATCCTACGGCTGGCCATGATCCTTCCTACAAAAATTAACTGGACAAATACACCACCAACAACCAGCACTGTGTAAGATAAGTAACAAAGTATAGGTTTATCACTAAGAATTATAAACTCAAAAACTATACTGCTCACTTGCCTGAAAAAGCTTGACTCACCAGCAACTACTCTGCACAGCCACAGCAATCACCAACGATATCCCACTAAAAAGAGAAGAAAAAAAAGCAAATTAGACATAAGACAACACAATAATCATTGTGCATAACTCTAAGGACAATTTCACACACAATCCTGCATTCAGTACACCACCTACAAACATGTCATTCATGCATTGCAACAATACTCACTTGGAGTAAATTTATTTACTTACCTAAAACATGCAACTACGCAAACCGCAGGACAACTACTGCCAAAACTGCAACAAGCCACAGCAAAGTCAGCAAAAGCTTTGAACTAGAACAAAAAGGAGAAAAACTGTTATTATCATAAAAGCAAATACTTCGCCAGTTGACAAACACTCCGCCACTAACCATTTTTTCATTTTCCCTTGTGTCTAGTCTTCTCTGCTTGGGGGAAGATGGGCCTAAAAAAAATAGGCCAATCTACCCCCAAGGGGAGGGGGCAGAAATCGCCCAGATTACATTGCACCCTTTGGGGGGGGGCGACCCTTGCCCAAGGGGCCACACCCCCACACAAAGCACACACACACACATATAGTATCCCTGGCGCTATGGGGATTCTGCCCCCCTTGGGGACAGAAAGGCCTAAAAAATAGGCATATCTGCCCCCAAGGGGGGCAGAACTGCCCAAAAATACATGTGGGCCCCTGGGGGCGACCCTTGCCCAAGGGGCCGCCCCCCAACACAAAAAATAAAAACCAACAATAAAATCCCTGGTGTCTAGTGGCTTTCGGCGTAAAAATAGGGCCAATCTGCCCCCAAGGGGGGCAGAAACGACGATAAATACATTGCGCCCCCGGGGGGAGCGACCCTTGCCCAAGGGGCCACCCCCCAACACAAAGCACACATACAAACATATCTTTCTGGCGCTATTGGGATTCTGCCCCCAAGGCCTAAAAAAATAGGCCTCTCTGCCCCCAAGGGGGGCAGAACTGCCCAAAAATACATGAGGGCCCCTGGGGGCGACCCTTGCCCAAGGGGCCGCCCCCCAACACAAAAAATACAAATCAACAATAAAATCCCTGGTGTCTAGTGGCTTTCTGCCCCCCTTGGGGGCAGATCGGCCTAAAAATAGGGCCAATCTGCCCCCAGGGGGGGCAGAAACGACGTAAAATACATTTGCCCCCAAAGGGGAGCGACCCGTGCCCAAGGGGCCGCCCCCCAACACAAAAAATACAAATCAACAATAAAATCCCTGGTGTCTAGTGGCTTTCTGCCCCCCTTGGGGGCAGATCGGCCTAAAAATAGGGCCAATCTGCCCCCAGGGGGGGCAGAAACGATGTAAAATACATGTGCCCCCAAAGGGGAGCGACCCTTGCCCAAGGGGCCGCCCCCCAACACAAAAAATACAAATCAACAATAAAATCCCTGGTGTCTAGTGGCTTTCTGCCCCCCTTGGGGGCAGATCGGCCTAAAAATAGGGCCAATCTGCCCCCAGGGGGGGCAGAAACGACGTAAAATACATGTGCCCCCAAAGGGGAGCGACCCTTGCCCAAGGGGTCGCTCCCCTACACTAATAAGCACACACACAGAGAAATCCCTGGTGTCTAGTGGGCATTCCTGCTGCCCGATCGCATCGCGATCGGGCAGCAGGAATGCTCAAAGAGACTTCGAGGGAAAGGAAAACCCTTTCCTTTCCCTCGATGCCTCTCTCAGAGCACCCCCACCCCGCACGAAGGTGAAAAACTCACCTTCTCCCTTAGACGCGCTGGAAGCAAATGGCTTCCAGCGCGTCTTTCCCCCTTTCCCTGAAATCAGCGCGCGATCGCGCGCTGACGTCATGGGGGGGGTGGGGGGGGTGGTCGTGAAAGGGGAAGGGATTCCCCTTTCAGCCCTGGCCTGGGGGTGTTGGGGGGCGGCCCTCGGGGGAAGCGCTAGCGCTTCCCCCGACTGCCAGTCCCAGGACGTAATGGTTACGTCCATGGCGCCACACGGGCGCTGCCATGGACGTAACCATTACGTCCCTGGCGGGGAAGGGGTTAAGGGCCAACAGTAAAGCAGTAAACATCTTGAACAACAATCGAAAAAATGAGAAGGATCAGTACACTGATGCCACCTGGCTATCTTTTTTTAAACACAGTGCAGCTCTCAGTGAATGCCCTTCAGTATCAGGCTGACAAGATGGACGTTCAGCTATCTATCCTTGACTCTTCAGCTGCCATAGCTGTGGAAAAAGACAAAAAGCTTGCCGTTCTAAATCACATATTACAGCAAGCTCAAATTGATTCCCAACAATCGTAAGCAGTTTGCTCTTTCGTCTGCACCCCAGTCTTGAACAAACTACTCTGCCAACCTTGATGGGCGGCTTGCTAACAGAACTTAAACAGACCACAGCCAGCAGGAGCCCCTTCTTTTCTTCCAAACATAGCACTCCTCATCATCAACCACACGTGAGTTTAATCTCGGACAGCCCGGAGGTGCAAAGGTTAAACTGTAGCCCTCTCTCACTCCAAGTAAAAGGGGAGAGGATGAAGCACAATACCAAAAGCTCCAAGAACCAACCAACAGTTTCAGAGGGAGATGACCACAATAGGACAAAAAGAAATCAATGAGCAACGGAAGAATGATCTTTCGCACTGTAAACAGAAAAGAAAAGACAGAAACTGCAAAAACTTTATCACTCAGTATTTACAAATTGGCCCCTCAAGCTTTCCTCCTGACAAGGAGCTGCTAGAAGAGAACAAACTATCCGCTCTTACTGAGCTGGTGGAAGTAGAGGAAGGGTCAAAGGGTAGCCATCCCTATGTGGGCGAGGTACTATCCCATCCCGTCAGGAAGGTTATTGAAACATCTGAGCAAGGCTCCCCACAAACCTCCAGAATGGGTGTTGTATAGTTGGAACAAGACTTGCCACAAGCTGAGATCTTAACCCAGGTTGGGGAAGGAGTAGCTCCATAGCCGGGAGCCCTCAACTTGACCATTAATCCAGTAGAAGAAAAGGCCATGTGAGCAAACGGCCAGCAGAGTCAGTTCCACATACGTCACCCTCACTCTTTCACAACCTCATGAGCAGAAAATCCCGCACAAGTGTGGGTGCATGTTCCCAGGAGGACAAAATATCACCAAATACACTTCTAATGCCAACCCTGATACTAACATCCTGCTCTTCTTAACAGAATACAAATCACAAGGAAATCATGATATTTTAAATAGAGGGAATATCCTACACCTTTTTACGACAACCAGGGGCTTGAACCATTTAAAATCATTGGACCTCATCGCAATAGAACTTATACAATCTGGAAGCCCTCTAGGGAATGGGGCATCTAAGGCTACATGGGCCTCAGCTGAAATAGCAAGGAAGATCTTGGTAGAACAGGCTTTGTTTAAAAACTTGGGTATAACAGTGACTCCATACTATGCTACCAGTGACCTTTACTTGCCACAAAGCAGCACAGCCATGAACTGCGCATCTCTAAAACTACCTAATCAGTCCACAAGGGGACACGGAGCAGTTCACTGGCAGGAAGAGGTAGGAAAAATTCTCACCTTAGCCCAAACACACACACAATGGTCTCACAAGACTGGAATTGGAGATCTTGCGCAATAAATGGAGTAACCAATGCCCCATGACAAGGCTCACCTGCCATGACGAGACCAAAGACTAAGACAAGTCCTCTTGCTCTGGGAAAACAGGCACACAAATCAAGCCCGATACACGTTTGTTCTTGCAACATTAACAGATTAGGAAATAAAATATCTTACACACAAGTTCTATTTTTTTCTACACATGTTTTACATCCTCCATCTGCAGGAAACGTGGCTGGAACTGCCATTTCATATGGAGGGCTTCGCAGAGCATCATGGTTCTGCCCACAAAGGAGCCACATTTGGACACTTTAAGGGTGGCCTGTCTATGTATACCGCTATAAAAAGCTTCAGCGAAGTCAAGGAGCTGAAAGTGAAGTCAGTGGAAGGCTTTGAGATGAAAGCAGTTAGAGCAGTGATGTGATGCCAAGGGGAAGATTTAAGGCTAGTGATTATAAATGTTTATCTGCACCCCAAAGGCAGAGTAAAGGGCTTCCTGCTGTTGATTAGTGAAATTAAACGGCTGATAGGCGAAGAACAAGACCCATGTTTTATTCTCTTGGGGGACTTTCATTTACATCTGTTGGACTCAACAGATGACAATCTCATAGCGGTCCAGTCATCACAATGGGAAATCCCACTACAAGGGAAGAACACAATAGGCAAACTAACTAAAACAGACAAGCAACTGTTGAGGGAACTAGAGTCTCTTGGCCTGCGCACCTTAAATGGGCGCTTTTCGATGGATGATCCACCTGCAGAAGCGTTTAATTCTATGAGGGCTACATCAACTTTAGATTACATTTTCACCAGTTTAGCATTGTTCCATAAATTCCTCTTGTATCAATTGGGTGTAGAGGAATCCAGTGATCATCTCCCACAGGTGTTCATGCTTAAAACAAGGCCTGTAACTCTCTGTATTTCGCCTGAAATTAAATGCTCAGCATACACCATTAGTAATAAAATAATCAAATATAGCATCTTGTCCATAGACACACTCCTGGCGTCTGCCAAGAGCATCTTACAAGGACAGCAAATGGAGAATTCAGACCAGTCAGCTGCATGGGGAGGCTTTCACCAAGGTATTGGGAGAAAACTCTGCTACAACTGTAAAAGGGCTCTGTACGCCACCACAAAGAAGGGGGCCACTTCACTCCTTTGTAACAAAGACAAGTAAAATCACACAAGAGACTCATAAACCCTAACTATCAGGAAATTACGCAGGCACCCAAGCAATCTCGATCTGCAACAAGATCTCAGGTGGAAAAAGGCTGCTTTCAAAAAGCTAATCCTGACAAACCAAAAATAATAAACACTTTGGACACAGATCTTTTGTGACATTAAAGGGAATGATATCACACGATTCTAGCTGAAGGTAAATTTGTTACAATGCTCTACTGACCTGGGGGTTTATTCACACCTGACTGAAGCAACTTGGGCAAAATTTCTTCAGTCGCACTTCTGAACTGAAGAGGAGGGGCAAAGCTTTGTTGGGACAGAAGGGGCCAGTCAACCAGGCCCTATTAACAGCATAAGAGAGCAGGATGAGGAAAGCCTAGCTGCTGATGGGCAGGCACGTCAGATTTCATCCTCAGCTACTGTTTTAGTAACAAGACGTATAATCGAGAAGCAGATCAGCAAGGGGAGATGGGAGGGGGCCCTGAGCGCTAATAGGATACCTCCAGCACTTTTCAAACAGGACGTCACCTATTGGTCTGAGAAGCTGGTGTTGATATTCCGGCAGATTGCGAAGTATGCCTTATTTCCAGCATCATGGAGATGGTCCATCATCTCCGTGATCCACAAGCATAGTGATATGAACAGTGCAAAAAATTACCGGCTTGTGCCACTGATCGATAATGAGGCTAAATACTTTGCTGGCATTATTCTGGAGGAACTATCAGCCTGGGCCTCGACTAATAACATCATCCCGATAAATCAGACCGGCTTCAGCAAGAATGTGGGAGCTACAACCAACATAATGGCCCTGTCCCTGCTGATAGATGGTGCTGTAGGGGCTAAGCCTCCCCTCCCTTTCCACTTCTCCGTTTTGGACAATATTGATTGTGGCATGCTATGGAGGAAACAGGCGGTGCGGAAAATTCCACCAAATCTCTTGAAGCTCCTAACTGCACTTCATACAGACACCAGGGTTCAAGTTAAGCTGGGCTCAGGGACGCATCTCTCAAGACATATACCAACATCCAAAGGCTTGAAGCAGGGCTATGTCCTCACATCTATGCTATCCAGTCTTTTCCTTGCTAACTTAACTGATAATTTGGATCGGCTTTCACACACTGAAACTGGGCAGCCTAGCAATCTCAAATCTTCTCCATGCAGATGAACTGGTACTGATAAGTCGGACCACTTTAGTGGTGCAGCGTCTTCTGAATGCCACCTATGCATATTTGAATGCGAATAACTTAACAATCAACTTTGACAAAACAAAAGCAAAATCAGTAAATAACCGGAAAAGGAAAGTCCTAATCTGGTATACTGCTGCCCAACCTCTTGAGACGTTGTCTTCCTATAAATATTTAGACAAAAGAACCTTTAAAACGTACTGCGACACCCTGAAGAGAAAGGGCGCTGCTCTTGCACTGTTCTTAAAGTACCTTAAGAAGAAAGTGTCTGGCCCTAATCTAGCCCCACTGCTACGAGTAATTCAGACAAAACTGATTCCAACAATAACTTATGGCATTGAGGGTCTACGAGGAACGATCGCACCAACACTTGAGAGGTTGTCTCCAAGGCCTACAGAATGATCTTTTGCCTTCCCAAATATACCTTGCCTGCCCAGATAAGACACCAGTTCGGCCTCAAAGGCAGCCCCTTGCCAGAAGGGGTGCTTACTTCAATTGCTGGTTAAAAATAAAGAATGCTTGCTCCAGTTCACAAAATTTTCATCTATGGGCTGAACTGGTAACCAGAAGTGGCTCTCCCGCTCGAACCGACCTCAGTGACTCCTTAGCACAACTTGGCTTACGTAGCCTTTGGGTGACATCGGCAACACATACCAGGTTTAAAAAGTCAGTAAATAAAAAGTAAACAAAACTATCAAACACGTCATTGTCGAAGGACAAGGCAGCAGTTGCCAATAGAGTGCACGGATGGGTTGTGTTGCAATGCTACTGTAAAGCTGAACCATAACCTTACCTCTCCACAGCCTTCTCCAGCCTATTAAAGGAAACAATTTTGAGATATCGACAGGGCATTTTGCCTTCACTTCTCCATTTAGCCCCATGGGAATGCAAATCGTCTGTAACAGACTGCCAGTTGTGCGGGAAGGGCAAAGAAAATCTAGTCCACCTGATATGCATTTGTGAAGAATTAATAGCAGAGAGGAAAGCAATGTTACTGCCACTGTTCAATCAAAAAAGAATCCGAACCTGCAGACAGGCCATTTTACCTTTTTTATGCCTTAGAATACTCAATAAACTGCCATTTTGTGAGATACTTTATCAAGGTTGAAAATAAATTGACAGCATTACAAGACAGCGATCTAAAAGGGTTTGTAATGAACGCTCGCACACTTGGTCAGTCCAGTGTGTAACAGGGAACATTTGAGCACTCCCCTTTGGTTAACAATTAGGCATAAGTCCTTCCCTGCTTGCTCTGGGTCCAAGTAGCTCATCTTCTGGTTAATGGAGCACACTGATCCTCACAGCTGTTTGCACTCGACACTTTGTCCATTCAGACAGATCAGACCAAGGCATCAGTGACTGTCTCACGGCTTAAGCTCTCAGCAGTTTATGGAAGGGGAGGTACTTGGAATAAAGCATTCTGGCCTAGGCTCACACACAGCGGTCTTTCCTACTTGGCCATGGTCAGTTTTGCACAAAACACCCACTCACTGTACATTTCACTTTTTACCCCAGTGGGGTGGTATTTTAGTTCTTAAACATAGGTTGTAAGGTTGTTGATTAAGTTGATCATTGGGTTTTAATTAAGTTGATCATTGGGTTTTAATTAACTGATAAATCTATTTGTGTTAACTAGTAACATGTTAAACAATTGAAAGTGTCCGAATTCATCCCTTAAGACATTACCAGCTCTTAAGCTTTCGCTGCATTGTTTATCAAGAGCAGCAATGCTGCTTGTTAACATTTGCTGGTGAAAAGCGCATTTCATACCTTCCTTGCACTACGCTCTTTTTTGCATGCCACACTGTTGTAGCTTTTATTTTGTGTTTTGGAAGTATTTTAATCAGTGTATTTTATATTAGTGTTTTAAAGTGTTGCTATTCATGTACGGTTTTAAATAATTATGGCATGAAATAAACTTGACACAGTGGATAGCGAGGTATTACCTTGCCTTATCCGATAGGATAGCAGACTCATATCAGCAAATGATAGAGGAGCTACATATGTTGACAATAGGAAGTCTATATAAAACATTTACATTATCATCAATGGAAAATTACCTTTATTCACTCATTGTATCAGCATTAAACCACACACTAAAGTAGCACATAATTATTCATCATACTCAACAAACGTATTTCATTACATGTTAAGCCACAACATTAACTCATTAGAGGACAAATGCATATCTAGGGTAACAAGACCTTCTCAATCTGTACTGCCAAGTGTATTCAGTTAGGCATAGATGGACCATAGAGTTTTTGGAAAAGCTCTTTTATCGCCCTTCTGAAATACCATTTTGACGTTTCAGGAAAGTATGATTTAGCTTTTATCATTAAAAAAGAGTTAATTTATTTCCTAGCAATACAATGCGATCACACCCACACCTTGTGCAAAAACAATTAAAGCCACATTAAAATATAACAACTTGATATTTCACCACTTTAAACCCACATAAGTGTAAACAGTGTTGATTCTTCATACCATGTATAACTTCACACGGATATTTGAGTTGAATTAATCAGAACTCCATTTATCAAATAATGTGCAGTGTAACGATTCATTCGGTTTATACTGAGGTCAAGTTTTATTTAAAGCTATCATGTTTCAATAATCATTGTAAACACAATTAATGATTAAGAATAGATGTCAGAGCACTCATGATTTCCTAATTAAGAGTTGTTAATGTATCCAGTCTTCTTAGTCAATTAATCACCGACTCATGTTCATCTCCAAGTCCAGAATTTATTCACAATGTTCAAAACTCTCCATAAGTATAACATAGTACAGCCAACACGTGTTTCATCCTATGAGAAATTATTCTCTTAAGGACTTCATCAGGGCTGCAAATAAACAAAAATAACGTCTACATGTGTGGTATCAAACATTGGTCGATACAGAGACCATACCAACACCAAAAGTGATAGTAGTGCAATGTAACAGGGCAAAATATAATGTGACTTTTGTGATATTCATACAAAATTAATTCAAATGGTCAAGGTAAAATAGTATAGACCGACAATTCCTTATATCCCTGTTCAAACAAGTGAAATGCAAAAGTCAGTCATCTGTTATTATATCTTTAATTACTCTTTAATTCACTAATAGCTAAAATTGTCCATGCACCACAAAGGTTCATATAGTAAGAATGTGCACGTCACCAAAGAGAAGACAGAAATAGAGTAAGACGCCCTATAAGTATGGCAGAAAAAGACCCAGGTTCCTGTGAAGAATATAAGTCAAAATTCCCAAAATATAAAGAGAACTCCAAATAGAAAGTAAACAAGAAAAATATATATAAATCATGGAAAGGAAACCTAGACTGATCTATCATATATCTTACAGGGAATTCATCTAGGACATACCTTAGAAATGCTTAGTTAAGTAGAGAAATATCCAAAAAGCTCGATAAATAACCTGTCGAGAACCCAAAAAAAAAAGGAAGGGGAGAACAATAAATCTAATATAGAGTCCCTATCGGGTATAGAGCATAAATACCTAACAACTGAATGAGACAACGAACAAATAAACATCCACTGACCTTATATCATATATTGCATCACAAAACATAATTTCATCGAGGAAAACTCCATATCAATCTAAAATAAATATAGAAATGAATCTATCATGTTACGGTAAGTGTCACCGTGTGGATTCTAAAACCAAAAAACCCCGATACCGAATCTCGAACGAAACGGAGCCAATCAAGGTGTTACAGACCAACGAATAACTCACCTTCTGTAATAGATTATCAGAGTATATATAGGGAACCAGTCCCGGAGTCAAATGCACCCCGCAACGTCCCAGTTACAATGTGCAGCATAACGTCTAGAAACCCGAGAGAGCCGTCTCTTTTTACAACTGTGTCCGCGAAAATAACTGGAATGGAAGACGGACTCTACTTGAAAACCATGGACGCCATTTTGTAATGTCTCAAACTTTACGTAAGACGTTCATTATATCATAACGGGTCTTAATTCTCCTGAATAAACCCGGTCTCAACCGATATGCCACAAGCAGGAAGTCAAAAACGGTCTATACTGCCAAGCGGAGTGTCACATTTCGAAATATGAATTATTACCAATACACGTAACAAGCGTAATGCTAATACAGTAGAAACAAAAGAAATACTGGGCAAATGTTATTTTAACCCTGCTATATCCTTCAAAAAACGGGGGAAAGAGGGAGGGGGCCTCAAAACCCATTGGTAATAAATATATCTCATCTCAAAAGGATATTAATAAATGTCTATAGTCATATAATACTAGAATAGACAGAATTATATAGTCAGAAATGGGATAGAAAGAAACAGATGGTCGCAATTGAGCAAAGAAGTGGATGAAAGTAAAGTACATAGTTAAAACATATATAACCATTATTGAGATCTGCAGAGATTTCTCATATATCTATGAGAAATCGTGACGTAAGTATGTCAGAAATAGGATAGAAAGAAAAACAGGTGGTCGCAATAAAAGGAGAAGGGGATGAAAGTAAAGTGCAAATTCAAATCATAAGTAACCATTGTTAAAAACTGCAGAGAACACTCATTATCTATGAGAAATCATGACGTAAGTATGTCCATACTAGAAAGATATCATTGTGGCCTCCTCAGCTGCAGTGAGTCAATAATACAAAACACATTATATGCAATTGGACATGCGTAAAAAGCTGAAACTGACAACAGTACCAAGTCTATATATTAGAGCAATGTACAATCCAAGTCTACATATACGTACAGATTATACAGAGATATTGTAGTATATAACCACGTGCGATATCTAAGTAATAATCATTGACAGAGATATATATCTAATAATCTAACATACGGATACAATCGTTGTGGAAATCCATAAGTAAAACAGACACCTATGCTGTGTTTTAGCCATGTTGAATATAAAGCGTTAGTCACCTAAGTAATACTCCATCTCAAAATTGGTGTTTAGGCCATCCTCCACAGCTCTAAGTTTTAAAATCCAATAACATTCCCTTCTTCTAAGGGCTAACTCTCTGTTACCACCCCTAGGGTCTCTTTGAATGAGATCAATTCCCAAAAATTCAAACCCACATGAGTTGTTTTGTTCAGGGCATAGCCGCATGTGATTTACAATGGGGTATCTCCCATCATCCTGTCTGAGGGCTCTGAAATGTTCACTTGCCCTAGTTTTAAGTGGTCTAATCGTGCTGCCTATATAATACAGGCCACACTTGCATATGATCATATAAATGACAAAATTACTGTCACATGTGATATTGTAGAAAGTGATCCCTAGGACCCCGGTTTTTACTTTTAGGAGGGGTAGAACACTTAAGAACATCCTATGCCCCAGTTTCCGCACTAAACAGAGACACAGCGATTGGCTGAGTAAACGTAACAAGGGTTTTTTCAAGTGTGGACATTGTGGCATGTGCAGATGGGCGAAGTCTGGCATCTCCTCTTTCATGAGTTCTACTGGGATTCGATTCAATATAAACTACAATATCACATGTGTCAGTAATTTTGTCATTTATATGATCATATGCAAGTGTGGCCTGTATTATATAGGCAGCACGATTAGACCACTTAAAACTAGGGCAAGTGAACATTTCAGAGCCCTCAGACAGGATGATGGGAGATACCCCATTGTAAATCACATGCGGCTATGCCCTGAACGAAACAACTCATGTGGGTTTGAATTTTTGGGATTTGATCTCATTCAAAGAGACCCTAGGGGTGGTAACAGAGAGTTAGCCCTTAGAAGAAGGGAATGTTATTGGATTTTAAAACTTAGAGCTGTGGAGGATGGCCTAAACACCAATTTTGAGATGGAGTATTACTTAGGTGACTAACGCTTTATATTCAACATGGCTAAAATACAGCGTAGATGTCTGTTTTACTTATGGATTTCCATAACGATTGTATCCGTATGTTAGATTGTTAGATATATATCTCTGTCAATGATTATTACTTAGATATCGCACGTGGTTATATACTACAATATCTCTGTATAATCTGTACGTATATGTAGACTTGGATTGTACATTGCTCTAATATATAGACTTGGTACTGTTGTCAGTTTCAGCTTTTTACGCATGTCCAATTGCATATAATGTGTTTTGTATTATTGACTCACTGCAGCTGAGGAGGCCACAATGATATCTTTCTAGTATGGACATACTTACGTCATGATTTCTCATAGATAATGAGTGTTCTCTGCAGTTTTTAACAATGGTTACTTATGATTTGAATTTGCACTTTACTTTCATCCCCTTCTCCTTTTATTGCGACCACCTGTTTTTCTTTCTATCCTATTTCTGACATACTTACGTCACGATTTCTCATAGATATATGAGAAATCTCTGCAGATCTCAATAATGGTTATATATGTTTTAACTATGTACTTTACTTTCATCCACTTCTTTGCTCAATTGCGACCATCTGTTTCTTTCTATCCCATTTCTGACTATATAATTCTGTCTATTCTAGTATTATATGACTATAGACATTTATTAATATCCTTTTGAGATGAGATATATTTATTACCAATGGGTTTTGAGGCCCCCTCCCTCTTTCCCCCGTTTTTTGAAGGATATAGCAGGGTTAAAATAACATTTGCCCAGTATGTCTTTTGTTTCTACTGTATTAGCATTACGCTTGTTACGTGTATTGGTAATAATTCATATTTCGAAATGTGACACTCCGCTTGGCAGTATAGACCGTTTTTGACTTCCTGCTTGTGGCATATCGGTTGAGACCGGGTTTATTCAGGAGAATTAAGACCCGTTATGATATAATGAACGTCTTACGTAAAGTTTGAGACATTACAAAATGGCGCCCATGGTTTTCAAGTAGAGTCCGTCTTCCATTCCAGTTATTTTCGCGGACACAGTTTTAAAAAGAGACGGCTCTCTCGGGTTTCTAGACGTTATGCTGCACATTGTAACTGGGACGTTGCGGGTGCATTTGACTCCGGGACTGGTTCCCTATATATACTCTGATAATCTATTACAGAAGGTGAGTTATTCATTGGTCTGTAACACCTTGATTGGCTCCGTTTCGTTCGAGATTCGGCATCGGGGTTTTTTGGTTTTAGAATCCACACGGTGACACTTACCGTAACATGATAGATTCATTTCTATATTTATTTTAGATTGATATGGAGTTTTCCTCGATGAAATTATGTTTTGTGATGCAATATATGATATAAGGTCAGTGGATGTTTATTTGTTCGTTGTCTCATTCAGTTGTTAGGTATTTATGCTCTATACCTGATAGGGACTCTATATTAGATTTATTGTTCTCCCCTTCCTTTTTTTTTCGGTTCTCGACAGGTTATTTATCGAGCTTTCTGGATATTTCTCTACTTAACTAAGCATTTCTAAGGTATGTCCTAGATGAATTCCCTGTAAGATATATGATAGATCAGTCTAGGTTTCCTTTCCCTGATTTATATATATTTTTCTTGTTTACTTTCTATTTGGAGTTCTCTTTATATTTTGGGAATTTTGACTTATATTCTTCACAGGAACCTGGGTCTTTTTCTGCCATACTTATAGGGCGTCTTACTCTATTTCTGTCTTCTCTTTGGTGACGTGCACATTCTTACTATATGAACCTTCGTGGTGCATGGACAATTTTAGCTATTAGTGAATTAAAGAGTAATTAAAGATATAATAACAGATGACTGACTTTTGCATTTCACTTGTTTGAACGGGGATATAAGAATTGTCGGTCTATACTATTTTACCTTGACCATTTGAATTAATTTTGTATGAATATCACAAAAGCCACATTATATTTTGCCCTGTTACATTGCACTACTATCACTTTTGGTGTTGGTATGGTCTCTGTATCGACCAATGTTTGATACCACACATGTAGACGTTATTTTTGTTTTTTTGCAGCCCTGATGAAGTCCTTAAGAGAATAATTTCTCATAGGATGAAACACGTGTTGGCTGTACTATGTTATACTTATGGAGAGTTTTGAACATTGTGAATAAATTCTGGACTTGGAGATGAACATGAGTCGGTGATCAATTGACTAAGAAGACTGGATACATTAACAACTCTTAATTAGGAAATCATGAGTGCTCTGACATCTATTCATGTTCCGTTTGTTTCCCTTGAAACATGGGAGGATTAAGGGAGATCCTCTTGTCATGAGCACCGTGCCATGAACTGTTTGTACTATTACTCTATTGGACTTACTGTGAGCGCCCGAATCCTATGAATATCTTCCCTGTTGACACAATTAATGATTAGAACTATATTTTTATTACACTGCTACAAAGACTTTATTCCTAAAGATTAATTTCAGCTCATTTGAACAATTACATTACACTATTCAGTCTCCTCGAGTGTATTTAATTGTTTGAAGCGAGAGCACTCACTTATCAAAACAGCATAAAGTAACTTGCTTTAATCGAATACAACTATCCAAAAGTACATCATAGCTATATAAACGACAGAAGAACAAGCAGATGTTTAATTACTATGGCTTTTGTATCATCATTGTTATTAAACCCTATCAAATACAGTAACCATAAGTGAATAATGTCCGACACACCTCGAAAAATGAGCTTAAATGTATCGGCCATGAAGCTTCACCACCTTAAACAATGGTTCTGTTTTAAGAAAAAATCTCCTAAGCCTAAGATAAATAAATCATACCTCCTTCAACTCTCGGCTCTCAAAGCGCACATAATCACTCCTTGGGATACAATTTAAAATGACTCTTTCACGCGTGCATGGTTTAATAATAAACCAATAGACAGTCACAAAATAGAAGGCAAAGATCTAATCCACTACAAACATTTTTATATTTGGTGCTTTTCTTGAAGCTGATCAGTAACTGCGCAGTCCATAGATCTTCATCTGCATGTGGTGTCCTTCTGAGCGGGACTTAACAGTTTACCACCAAACGTTACCATTTGAATCTCTGTGTTCTTTTCTGTTTCCTGAGCATAACTTAGGAAATGCATGTCAAGCTGTAAAACAACTAGACTGCTACCATGTTAATAGCTGTAACTTTGCCAGAGCACCCGGTGATTAATACTCAGTTATACTAGGTTGCACAAACAATTATCCATACACGCCATAGGTGCTTATAAAGCACAAATTACCACCTTCGTTTATAAAATACTGACATTAGGAATGTACCCAATGCATATTATTCAGTGCAAACCAGTGGTATTAAGACAAGCTTAGGTACCATTTTGTAATGCATAAGAATTTAATACAGCTACTGTTCTACTTATATCCTCATGCATATGAAACATACTTAAATATGCCTCTATGTTTTAAGGTTGCCACAGTACAAATATATACAATAGACAAAATATTTATTACACATAAAATGTGAATGTTGACAATATGCCCATAAAACTTGTGGCTGATCCATCTCCATTTTAAGTGCTTTAAATGATTGAAATAAGATCAGAGTTTTATTTTGTTGCCCAGTAGTTGATATTCTTCTCTCTCTCCATCTGTGCATGTATTCATCAAGACTACCCCCAACGCTGCTCCAGTTTAGGAATGAGTCGAGGGCTCATTTAATTAAGGAACACTACTTTAAAGTACATTGTTTAAACACCAGATGTGGTGAGAAACAAATTAGGTTGTTCTCACGCACAGTACTTTTACAGTCAATCAGAAAGAACCATGACATATTCTAGTAACCTAATTACGGCGGGTTGTATAATCCAATCAATAATTGTCCACATAATAAGTATACAAGACTGTGTAAAATGATGATACATTAACATTGTAGGATGACCTATCTCTAAATGCTGTACTTTATTAATTTGTCCGATTACATCAATCTAGCTCTTTATTCAAACCACTTTATACACAGTCCAATTTGAAAATCCTTTAAGGTTTCTGAATGTTCAGTATTCTATCTACACCATTCACTCTGGAATTATTCATTATTTGTTTAATATCAAACCATTGCATGTCATTATCCATTTGAAACATTTTAACATTGTGTTTTCATAGGTGGTGAGACTATTTTTGCCTAATATAGCATCTGTGTTCAGTAATTCTACATTTGATTGATTGATAGTTTTATTTTTTGACCCGCATAGAGGAGACCTCTATCTATAATAAATTGTTTGTATTACGGTTTGTATTTTCACCTTGTTGGATTTTAATATTACTCACAGTGATATCGGTCCTAATTTAAGAGAATTTACATAGGTTTCAATTACTGCAGCAAAAATGTCTACTCATTTTTTCAGCCTCCACTTGTGATTATGAGAAGGGGGACCAGGATGAACAGATGTCTTAGTCTATATCTGTGTATCTTGCAGATTGTTATTTCAGCAGTTAATAGTAGACCTTTCTAATGTTTGACAATTTGCTGCATTTATTATAGGCCAATTTAATTTGTTTAAATTTGTTACAATCATACTGGCAGGATTCCCGGTGGAAATAAACACAATTCTTAAATATATTTTCCCCTCAGACGTAGTTGTTAATTAACTCTTACTATCATAATATTTTCCTTTTTCTTTACCATTTTTTACCAGTCCACTTAAGATGATGACAGGCGATCGCTAATTTGACATCAGTCTTCCATAGGCATGACACAAAGCTTAGTTTGGACCTTTTCTTGGAACCACTATTACTGCATGCATTAACATAAGGTAACCAATGCTGTTAGGCAAGGGAAAAGGTTTGACAGAGGGTTCAGCGAAGGAGACTTGTAATGCCAAGATCAAGGAATTATTCTTGATTCTCCCAAACTGTCTCTTGTCCTCTTTCCTAGTTCCCCAATAGACTCTATTTATTTTGCCTACCTTGAGGAAAAATGTTCACAGACCTCTCCTTTCCTTGCTTGTTTTGAGAAAACGATTACGGTTTTGAGGCTTCACAGACTTCAGGTTGTCATGGATAAATCGCTATACCAAATATATTTCTGATTAGACCGCATTTCAAAGTTCCATAAAAATATTCAACTCCCTTCTATATGGGGGATTCCTAATCTAAACCAAATAACATGCCATTAGTTTGTCTTTCAATTTGAAGGGTGTCCTAGACTGTGGTGAGCTTAAAAACATTCTCTTGGTACTCTTTGCAGTTAGCTCTCGAGTAATTTGGAAACTTAGTTCATACTTTGCTGCAGTCACAAAATGTGACTTCAATGCAAGCATATCATTTCAATAATGAGTAATATTATTCTCAACTTGAGGTCTTTGACCAAGAAATTTCCTAGAAAACTGAAATTGTTCTATTGCTCAAACTGTCTTTTTAGCAGCAGTTTGTTACACTACTGGTTTCGGTGTTCACGCTCATACCTTCTTACTCCAATTGTACGCACAGCCACCCGCACATGTGACTTCAACTAGACACCTATGGGTGCAGACCTCTGGGAAGGCAATGAGCCAAAGATTCCTCTGAATCGCTTCAGCAAGGAAGCATCCCCTTTGCTCTCAAAGACTTTAGACTGAGCACAATATCATGGATGCGGTGTTTATGGAGAACAGCAGCCAAGATGACTGCTGCCAGATGATTCTGGTTATTGCAGTCAGGATCCCAGGTGGTTTAAACTGTCTTTCTGTCTTAAGTGAATTGCCAGTGCCCCGTAAAGAGGGCCTTGTTATGCAGAAGTGAATCAGTGAAACAATCAGAGATTTGCTAGACAAGGAGAAACCGTGAACCGCAGGCACAGCCATGGGCTTCTGACAGATACCCTCGCTCAATTATATGTTCTGGAGGTCCTATGCATGCACCTCCTAGTAACATAAAGAATGTGCAATTGCATCGCAGATGCAAAAAGTGGCTTAGAAGCCCATCTTTAATGTTTCCTGGTGGTCGATGCTAGAACACAAGAGTGAATTCCATTCCGATAGTTTATTAAAGTGATCAGCACAAGATTTTCCATCGTGCTCTTTTATACAGACATCCAAACATTGAAGCCATCTAACACATTGCAGGTAATATTCATTGCCTTGCCATATGAAGATGTAATCGATGTAGAAGTGCCATACTATCATAAATGGAAACTGCATCATAATTTCATCAAGGATAAGTCTTAATTCAAAATCGTCCTCATAAAGGACCGCCAACCTTTGAGCAAAAGTTGCACTCAGGCTTGTCCTGCGTTTTTGTAAATAAAACGAGTCTTGAAAGCTCTGTTTTGCTTCTGTGCCTAATTGAATAACTTTGGCAGTGCATTTTGTGTGGCAGGTGTTATTCAAGATGTCAATATGCCCTCAAGTGAGTTACTATTGTGCGTTCATACAAAATAAAATACCTGTTGATAGCTATGATGAATAATTATTCACCGTTTTAGTGTGTGTTTTAATGTTCATATAACGAGTAACTAAGACATATTTTCTATTCATGACAGTGCGTATGTTTGATATGCTTATGATTATCGACACATATAAATATATTTCACCTATCGTTTTAGTGTAAGAATTAATTTGGTATATGTTACCCAATATAGTGATGGAATTGGCTCTTTTTATGCACAATGGGAGTCCTCCTTCCAAAGAATGTAATAACACATGTTGATTTAAAATGTGTTCATGCAGTATGACACAGTAGGCAGTCTGTGCCACAGTATGTGTATCCAGTGGCTTTGTTAATTTATTCTAAGTGTACAGTACACACTCACAAAAGCTTAAAGGCGAGGGCGAAAATGTTGTTTTCTTTCTCTGAGCCCCTTTCCACTAGCAACTGACTCTTGCCTTTTTCCAAAATACTGATCTGGTCAGCAACATTAATGTCATGTTGGGTCTGTATATTAGGTGAAAGTAAAGCTGGCAGCTTAAAACACACCAACAAAGCCTACTGTCTATCACAGCAGAAAATACAGCACAATAGTTGGAAGGCCAGGTATTATCATAATAACCAGAGCCGATCTCGGGTTTTAGCTTTTTTCGAACATAATGCAATGAAACCAGTGCGAACTCTAGAGTGAAGCAATACTTTTTGGGACTCCTGTGACCCTTAAAGTCTATCCTTAGCACCCACTCCATCTCTGCTGTTTATTTACATGTTGAAAGAATGTTAATCAACTTTATACATAGGATAAAGGGAATATTATTCCACAGTATGAGTATCTGCCTTCTTCAGCAGCACTGCAAGATTTCAGCAAATATATTGTCATAGCAAATCCTGCATCAGTACAAAAGTCAGAATAACTCGTACTGCAGAGAAATTTAAAAAACTTGGTGAATTTTTTTCTTGATATTATTAAATCGCAATATAGGTAGCTCAGGGTAATAATGCCAAATAGAAAACAACATTGGAGACAAAAAAAGATGGTAAGGAACAAGTAGGGATATAGATTTAATAGTAAGGTTAAACTTGGAAGTGTATAGTGCCTCCTCTTGGAGTAAAAGCTTAGCCTATCAAAATAATACAGTGAAAAATAATACAATAACTTATTATTAAATACCTTTATGGAATTACATGGTTAAAAAGGATTTTTTATGGGGTGCGCCTATAAATAGAAAAAACAACAATGTAAGTTCTACCTCAGATTTTCCTTAAATTTGGAACCTCAAAAATTATTTAAAAAATACTAAGAAAAATAAGGTTCTAAGATGAATCATTAGTGATAAATCACAAATGATTTTGTGTTTTTTTCCAAGCCATAGGTCTCCTGCTTTCCTGGAAGTTCTAGTGGCAGTTGGAGAGGTGCCTTTTTTAGTTAAAATGGAGGCAGCATTCTATCCTGGGCAATGTCTTGATTGAAAATAATGCATGGACTTAAACAAAAGAACACATGATTTTCTAGAAAGGAGCTAGAAACGGGAAGCTGTAGTTATTGACGACCTGAGATGTAGATACTGGTGTTGGCAGCCCAGGTTGATTTGTGCAAATGCTTTGGCAACCTAGGATAGACTGGAAACATTAAGTAGTCAATCCTTTGGTGTCCATGGCCTTCTTGCTGTGAAAGGTAAAACTCCAGATATTTTCCAAGCCTTCCCTGCATTGAGGAAAATGTCAAAGGTAGACTGCTGAACAGGTTGTAGTATCACAAATTCAATCCACAGCAATAATAATCCCAGATATCCGGTATGAAAATCTAATTTAGGCACACAAATAAATCTGTGGAGTCATTGTTTGAAGGAGCTCAAATTATTCATATCTAAAATAAATGAGAACACAGACCTTCAAGCTGGGAACATATAGGCATGGTTTCAGAACAAATGTGTCACTGAGTTTGGTAATAGAAGCACTTGGGAAATAGAAGACTATAGGGAACTCCAATTGTCATTGATTAGACTTTATTCGGAAACCTGAAGCTCCCGCACCTCACTGGGCCTAAGAGGTTGGACCTTTGAGGCAGTTAGAAATTAATCAGTAACTGCAGATCAACAATTTTATCATCATTTAAATTATTTACATTTGTTGGAAGTCAATATTGAGTTTGATTATGTTTTTAAGTATTTGTTAAATCTTTTAGTAATTGAGTTCTTTATTAGCAATTAGTTACATTCTCAATGCAATTATAGAATCAGTCAGTCAGTCGAAACATTTATTAAGTGCACTACTCACCCATTAGGGTCTCAAGGCGCTGAGGGGGGGGTGCTGTTTACTGCTCAAAACGCCATGTCTTTAGGTGCTTTCTGAAAATTAGGAGGTGCTGGGTCTTGGGTAGGTTGGTGGGGATGGGAGTTCCAGGTCTTGGTGGTAAGGTGGGTGAGGGATCTGCCGCCGGAGGTGGTGCGTTGGATGCGGGGGACTGTTGCGAGGGCGAGGTCTGCGGAGCGGAGGAGTCGAGTAGGTGTGTAGAAGTTTACTCGTTCGTTGAGGTAGGCTGGTCCAGTTTCGTGGAGGGATTTGTGAGCGTGGATAAGGACTTTGAAGATGATCCTTTTGCTGATGGGCAGCCAGTGTAGGGATCTGAGGTGAGCAGAGATGTGTTCGTGGCAGGGGAGGTTGAGGATGAGACGTGCGGCTGCGTTCTGGATTCGCTGGAGTTTTTTCTGAAGCTTAGCTGTGGTACCAGCCTAGAGGGCGTTGCCGTAGTCCAGTCTGCTGCTGATGAGGGCATGGGTGACCGTTTTTCTTGTTTCCAAGGGAATCCATTTGAAAGTCTTCCGTAGCATGCTTAGGGTGTTGAAGCAGGAGGACGATATGGTGTTGATTTGCTGGCCCATGGAGAGAGATGAGTCTAGGATGATTCAGAGGTTGCGTGCGTGGGTGGTGGGTGTTGGGGGTGGTCCGAGGGCGGTGGGCCACCAGGAGTCGTACCATGCTGTCTTGTTGGGGCTAAAGATGATGATTTCTGTTTTGTTGGAGTAAAGTTTGAGGTGGCTGGCTGTCATCCATTTGGTGATGTCGAGGAGTCCGGCGTGCAGGTTTGTCTTGGCAGTGGAAGGGTTCCTGGTAAGGGAGATGTTGAGCTGGGTGTCGTCTGCGTAAGAGATCTTGGTGATTCTGTGGGGGCGGAGGATGTTGGCGAGGGGGGCCATGTATATGTTTAAGAGGGTGGGGGTGAGGGAGGATCCTTGGGGGACCCCGCAGATGATCTTGGTGGCTGGGGACCGGAAGGGAGGGAGGCAAACTCCTTGGGTTCTTTCGGCGAGGAAGGAGGTGAGCCAGTCTAGGGCCTTGTGTCAGATTCCTTTGGTGGCATACAGTGTCGAAGCATGACGCTCGTTCTGTAAAATCTAGTCCCTTTTCTAAGCTAATTTAGCGTGAAAAGAAAACACCAACAGAACCCATAGAGAGCTCTGGCCTTGAGAGGTGAAAACATAAGAGCTGTAACAGGACGTCCCATAACAAGAGGTTCAAGAAACTCAGTAGAGTCTCAAACAGCATAAATTCAAAACAGAATTAAAGTAGATCCTACAGTGAATCTGGATGCATCAGCAGAGCGTCTAAGCCAGTATGTATCTGAGTCAGAGTGTTCTAAGGAAGTCTGCAACAGGGACTCTAAAGCAGTCTAAGAAAAAGGCTCTCTCTATCTCTAGTCTAGTAAGACATATTTATACAGTTTTAAAAGTAACACGTTGCAGGTCTTGTGTAACTTCTAATTTCAGCCAATGAGCTGATGATGTCTTCATGGAAACAGCACAGCTTCTGTCGATTTAGCAAGTTTAACAAAGATAAATTTAACTATTCTCTGCAACATATTTGATATTTCTAACTTTTCTCCCAAAGTTATACTCTATAAGACAGAAAGAAGTCAAGGTAAGTACAATACATTCCACAATGAACTCACTCCCATTCTCATATGACTTTAGTGACTGAGCCTATTCATAAAGAAACAACTTTTTAAGATTAACCTAACATTGCAGCAATTTTTACATAGGTCAAATGGATAAGAAAGCTAAGACCTACCAATCTCTCCATTCATTATGTTGTTGAAATAAGACATTTGTATCACAAAAAGATGTACACTTGTGACCATGACACAGGTCAGAACTACCAAAGGGGAAAAGAAGAGGAGAGAAAAAAATGAAAAGTATGTGCTTGTCAACAGTTTAAATTAAATACATGTCTCTGAAGCTTCAAATGCAATGCCACATTTATGTGCAGTATTTGATTTAGGCTTTCAAAACATCTCGTCCAGGTTAATGATTATTCATTTTAAATTATTATTGCACACACTTGTAACTCACTGCACTGCCATGATGAGATCGAACTCCTGATTGGGGGAATGGCTTGGGAGTGTTTAAGGTGCCACATCAAGTAGGTCAGTGGAAGCATTTAAGGCAACAAGTATAGATAAGAGTGCAACCACAAATCTAAATCTGGATGTTCCAAAGAAAGACTTCACTCACAACCTTCAATCGGATTGGTACTTTCAGGCACAGTGGTGCTCAGAGACAAGTGGGTGAAGCACGTCTTGGGCACAGATTCGTCTAGAGACATTGTGACACCTACTTTGAATGTTAGCTGCCGTAACTGTAGACATTTAGCATAGACTAGTGGGTGCAGCATTTCTGATATTTGTTGGAGTGCATGTAGGAGCTAGGCACAGGTTCGACGGTTATATTCCCCTGTCCTCATATTCACAAGCCAGTGCATCATTGGACACCTATTCATAAAGAACAGCCATCCACGCAATGAGTTGCCGTAGCAACTTCAAAGGCCCTCATTACAAGTTGCAGTAAATTCTGTTCTGCCCAGTAATAATAGTTACCCGGCCCTTCTGACTTACAAGTTTGGTGTGGTAATATTAATTACTTATTAAGTGTTTTATCCTAAAAACTTGTGTCCCTGTTACTTTCCCTCCCCTGGATTTACCAGTAACAGTAATTTGAGGGTGGAAACATTAAGAGAATTAGTCCTGGGCACTTGTAATCAGACAGCGAGAAACATGCTATTCACATTAGTAGCATTGATCCCATAAGACTGGTGGATGGAATTTTCACAGCTGCATAATGTCATCACCAAGAGTGAGGTAAGTTCTGAAAACTGTTTGCCACTGGCTTTCTTTGTATTTGCTTTTTGATAGAGCGTTAACAGTGTCCTTCCCTTGTGATCAGATAAAATTCAAGTATTACATCTTAATACACTTGTGAACAAGCCTGTGGCTTCTCATTGTTTTGCCATATATTTAAGTAATGTCTTCAAGTACCTTGTTGGCAACGCTAACATCTTTGCGAGAAAGTGATCCTATCCAGCTGACTCCCCCAGAATTCCTATTGTATTCCATGGTTAATCTTTGTGATTGTGATGGGTAAAATCTTTTATTTTAAGATAATACTTAACAAACAGTGGCAAAGTCAATAGGTATCACATCTATAGGTGTGTCCCCGTTGGCTTTGCCAATGGTTGTGTCTTTGTGACATGTCACAACACAGTCATGCCAGTGTGTCGCAAATCATGTACACCCATGGAGGCTGTCCTGTAAACCATTTAGAGTTAGCTGCTATTTGCATATGGAATCAACATGCATCACAGCATGTGTCATGACGCATGTGCGCACACAAGCATTGTGTTGTGCTATCAGCCATTTTTTTACTTTACCATTCTGACAGCTTTGATTTTTGGAGCAGGAAATAAATAAAATAATGAAAGCATTCAGGAGCACTTAAAAATAAAACAAGGGGTCCTTTAGCAGTTTACAGTTACTTGGCCCTGAATTAAGGAAGCAAAATAAAAACATGGGGGGTTGGTCAGATGAGCTTTGGAACCAGCTGGAGGAGGCAAGGGTTCTGTTTGTCTGCAGTTGATTGGGAGTGCAACATACAACACTTAATAATTTACTGTCCAGCTGGTGTTTTTACTTTTAAAAAGAGAAAAGTACTCATTACACAAACTCCCAAATACTGTGTACATGTACAGTAAGGCAGATGGAAATAACTATGGTGTTACCCTCTATAGTGCCTCACAACCTGCAAGGGCACACATTAAAAGTTCACACCAGTCAAATAAACGCTGAAGTGGCCCTGGTTTCCCTGCACTGAAAGCGTCTGCACATAAGCAAACAGTAACCTCTAAAACACCATCCAAGCACATGACTTTACGGTCAAATAACTGTGTTTATAACTTTAATTGACCTCTGAAATTTTACTTTTTGCAATTTCTAAAATAGTCCATTTTATAACAAATTATAATGTTGAATGTTCGAGTGTCAGATTATTTTTTTCTAGGGTTAACCGAGAATCCCTGAATCACTCTTTTTGGAACCCAAGAGACTTAAGGTGACTGTATCCAAAATTTAAGTTGGCACTCCTGTGGAAGCTTCATCTGCATTGGCAGTCCCCTCAGAGCCAACACTAACGGCAGAGGTGCCACTGTTCATCTTCAGACACCTCTTTAGGGAAATATGCAAACTGAGGAGCCCCAGTAAGTATGTATGGGGTGCTCTTTCTGCCTCAAGACAATGCCACTAATGAGGTCACAAGTGCAGGCAGTAAATATCTACTTTGGGGTTTCCTTTGTGTTTTTCACCAAGCGGGTGCCTCCTCCCCACATCTGAAGCACCTGGACAATTTTCTCCAAAGGGTCAAACTGGACTCCAAGCTCATTTGGGCCAACTGGTCCCACTCACTCAGCAAAGTCCTCTCATGCGAGTGGGAGAGCTGGGTCTGTTCCCCCTTATCTTGTCTCTGTTCTCTGCTCCTGTGTTGTTCTGAAGGGTTTTCACGGAAATTAGAGCATGTTCCGACATAAACTGAGGCCACCGATGGGGCCTCCCATGCATATATGAATGATCGGAGTTCTCCCTGAATAAGACGCTGTTGCGTAGGTTCTCATATCCTAATTAGACTACTAGATTTGGGCAGCAGAATCACCTGTACTGTGGGGGACTGAGTCTAATCCCGCACCATGTGACACCTGTCGGCCTAATCCAGGTTTTGTTCCGGCTAACTAGCAGTGCCTCATCTCCACTCAAGAGCAGGTATGATTGGGCAACCGGGAGCATGACACAAATGACTCCTCAGGGGAATCGTGGTCACTCAGATCTCATCTGTTTCTCTCAGTTACATTAGTCTCACATATGAAAGGACAATCAGAGGCAGAGTAGAGTTCAATAAAGTTTTAGTGAAGTAACTGCATCTTAGATAATAGGGCATGTATTGCATTAACTAGGACAATGAAGCACAATAGGATTAAAATGTGACAAGGAGAGTAAAACACAAAAATAATGCTACCATGTTGTTACTACGGTTGTTAAGAATAGTTCCTACCTAGGCTATGTTGGAGCACAGCATGTTATCTCTAATTCTGCCCTCCCTCATACCTGAGCAAGAGGCCTGTAGTCTACATAAGCAGCTGCAGCAAAGCACTCGGCAATCAGCATACAGTAGTGGTCATCTGGATGGAATCTCCCTCTAATGTACATGGGTCAAAGTAGTGTTTTTATAATAAAACAGCTGATGTTCCTAGAAAGGATGTCCACATAAGAGTGTGTATGTTTCTATGAACACTGGAGACGAAGCGTGCCACTTTTGCCTGCATCCTCTCACTGCAGCCTTGAGAAAAGCACAGAGTGAAAGAAATGTCTTGTTTAATTGTTTAAGAACGCAGTGCTGACCTAGGCTAAGAACAGCTAGACGGAGAAAATAAATAAGACCGCAAATGTAGCTATTGTTAAAATAATATAACAAAGCTAGAATAAAACATATCCAGGTTAAAGTGCACAGTGGCAGGCCTAGTTTTGCTAAAATAATGTGTATAAAACTATAGCTAAAATTGCCACACAGCAGAGCTACTCATGCAATTGCGTCTTTCAGGAGCCGTGATGCGATGCTTGGCTCGAATCTAAGAAGAAGTTTATCGAGTTAAAGTTTATGACTGACCCTATCTAAAAGAAGCAGGTACTTCTCTCTCCAATAGCCCTGATGAGGCCCATAATTAAACAGGGCTGAAACACGTCGACCTTTTTGTATTTAAAGAGGTTGCGGGGAATTTCAAATACTACATATAAGGATTTCTTAGATCACACATCTTTCTTCAAATGTGTATAAAAATAATGGCGATAGAGATGTATACATGATGCAACCATCTCGTTGATGTGGATTTATATTGAAAATATTGGTGATAACGACACTACTTCCAAATGAGGAGATGATTGAAGGACTATGGGGGTCATTACAACCCTGGCGGTCGGTGACCGCCAGGGTTAAAGTGGCGTTCGTACCGGCAACAGGCTGGCGGTACGAAAACACATTTTTTGACCGCAGCGGTACCGCCGCGGTCACACCGCCGGGGCCGGCGGTATTCCGCCATTTTAGCTCCGGCAGTGATAATCCGCCAGGGCAGCGCTGCAAGCAGCGCTGCCCTGGGGATTATGACTCCCCTACCGCCAGCCTGTTTCTGGCGGTTTGCACCACCAGGAAGAGGCTGGCGGTAAGGGGACTCAGGGGGCCCCTGCACTGCCCATGCACTTGGCATGGGTAGTGCAGGGGCCCCCAGGCAGAGCCCCGTCGCGCATTTCACTGCCCGAATTTCTAGCCGGCGGCAATGTTGATGTGACTTCCGCTGGGCCAGTGGACGGTAACTCTGTTACCGTCCGCTGGCCCAGGGAAAAGTCAAAATACGGAGCCAGCCATAGCACTGGCGGTATTCTGGCTCCCACAACCTCGGCGGTCTGCAAGGCAGACCGCCGAGGTTGTAATGACCCCCTATATGTTTTACATTTGTTTTTCATTGTTTGTTTGTATTTGGATTTACATGTATAATATGTTCTATTATGTGTATAGGCTATTCTTAGGTCTGAGCAAAACATAATGAATTGAGAAAATGTAATTAAATTGCAGTATCAGTGACTGGTTTACAGATTCATTTTTTGAAAGTGAGGATTGTATTTTTCCCTACTATTATACCACTTGTTAATTTTTGCCTGTGCTGTTCTGAAGCACAGGAGCCAGGTGAGAAGTGAGCATTGTTTACAGAGCCTTGGAAGTCCCGCATTCCACTAGGCTTTCTCTCTGCAATGCCCTGGTGCACTAGCCCTCGCTTAGGGTGTACCTTCTAATAGATTTGATGCATCAAGACCCATTCACAGAGATTTAATTTTATTTGCCATTTCAACATGGCTGATGGCTTACTGAAAAAGTAAAGTAAATGTGAATAAATATGACTAAAGCACACAGAAAGGGCCAGTGTGGCTTCCAGACGTTTCTAAATAAACAATGCAAAAACAAATAATTTAAAAGTTCTCTTTAAAACCACTTGTTTTGTATTGCTTATCTAGAAGCACCTGCAGCTCCCAGCAACAAAACTATCCCCCACTTCAGGGGAACCGACCCCCTCCGTGCCAGTCAACTGAAACGCCCAGTAGCCAATCTGGTCCTGCACAAAGGAGTGCTTAAAAATAAAATGAGCAGCCCAGAACTTGGTAGCACTCTAATTCTATCACATCCTAAATTAAAAACAAAAAAACAGTAAGCAAACACATGCAGGACTGGCAGGGGAGCGCAAAGTCATCAGAGATAGCAGTAGGGTTAAAGGTGTCTGGAATTGATATGGTGCATTACCATGTGAAAATAAAAGCATTAGAAAAAGAATAAGATGTGATGTGGGCTACTCTTTTAGGTTTTGCCTGTATGGCTTGCGAAGTCTTTTGTTGATTCTTAAAAAAAATCTCAAAAGGGGCTTAGAACCTGCCCTCATACTTACCACTCGTAGGCTTCCCGGTCGCTCACATTTTCTGGCTTCTGATTGGTCAGAAGCCTCAGGGTCATGTCCTCAAGGTTCACTTCTACTTTCTTTGCTGTTCCTTGGAGCCTGGACCAAGTACAGTTTCCGGCTGTCAGACAGTGGTTGGCAGTCTGTATCCATCCAAGGGTGCATGCTTCTCAAAGTGCTCCTTTTTTTTATATCACCTTCAGCGCTCCATAAGTATTCCATTGTTTTCAGACAGTCTCCCCTCGTTTGTCGCATTCTTTCCGCATAGTTGTTGCTTGTTTTCATTTTGCACTCTCCCTGCCCTTCTAGTACCTCCCCTATAAATACGTGCTGGGACCTCTGGCATATCGGGAGGGAGTGGAGTTAAAAGCAAGTCCCCGCTGCGGTCCGTGGGTGACAGAGGAGCACATTCTAAGGCCTGACTCCAAGAAAACCAAGCTCTTGGAACATCTGTATGTGGGAGGCACATGGGGGTGAGGCTTTTTCAGAAGAGACAGAGTGGTTTGTTCCGAACTTGGGGTCTCCAAGCCTCACTGAGTTGCTTGTGAGTGAACCATGGAGTGTTTGTGTCTCAAAGTGTCTACAAAAAGTGTTGGCATGTTGTTTAAGTGCTCATGTACATCGTTTGTGGAGGGCATATTTTTGCAACTATTTATGTATATGTCCTACTATGTTTCACTGTATGTTTTGTGTATGCCTGTGTGCACATCTGTTGATAATTATTTTATATCTATATTACCATACAAGTGTGTTTAATTAAAGAATGGAAGTCTCTTGTCTGTGTGCACTCCTTATCTAAGTATGCATGTCTGTACATGTGTGGTTAAGCTTCGGCGGTGTGTCTGCATGGTCATGTGTTCCATCATTGTGTGTGCATCTGTGTCTCTGTTTTTATGTAAATCGGTGTCTTTGTGTGTGAGACATGCATCTGTGTGTCTGACTGTTGAAAAATACATCTATGAGTACAGGGTATGGGTGGCTGCAAGTTATAAAAAGCTCAACATGAGTTGACTCTAGCAAGGAAATGCCCTAAACGACTGATTGGTTTTGACAGTCGAATTTAATATGTAGCGCTTGGTGCGCCTTTAGATTTTACGATGCTACATCTGTTTATGTACTCCATTCTTGCCTGTCTGAAATTCCGTATGTACCTGGAAGCCTGTGTGTGCATATTTGAACACCTTTATGTGAGTGCATGCCTGAGGGTGAGATTACTCACCATTTCCTCCCCATATTTTACCTTATTCTCTCTCGCACTACCTGTCACTTTGGCCCCCTCTATGTCTCCTCCCCATCACACCTTTTTGTCTGTCTGTCATGTTTCAAAGCAACATGTCTTAAAAAAATTGACAACGCCAATAGACCTCGCATAGGCGAAACGTGTTGGCTTTGCCCCTACTTGTTTTAACAAGTTCAGACCTTCAGTATGCTGTGCACTGATATCAAGACTAATGAACAATCCCTTCAGCCAATACTTAAAGCCTGCTGAAACCCATTAGCCAACTGCAGAAATTGCCTGTTAAAAAGCCCATTTTCCATCTGTATTTATGTGTGCGAGTTTTTTTTCCTGTGTCCTCTTCTATGGTGACATGAGGTTTCGCCTGGCTGTTAAACTGCCTGGAGGCGAGACCTAAAAATGTGTTTACAAATAGGTTTTAATTTCTTTATGTGAGCATGGTTTCTATGGTATTGCTGTCTTTCTGGGAATGGGTGGGGTTGTTATTTGGTCCACTGTGAACTGGCTTTGACATTGCATCAAGTGAAAAAGGTCATGTTAAAGTCATCTGCTGTTACCAAATTTGAAAGCAGTCGTCTGTCTTACTTTTTAGTACACATTTACTAAAAATGCAAATAGTCACAGTGGAGATGTAATAGCGGAGAAAAAGAATGAGTTTTGATGTTAAAGAGAAAACCAGAGACTCAAATCGTTAGATGGTAAACATAATATGGAAATGAGATCTATAATAAACTATCCTTAAGAGTTGGAGATCCTTCCCTGTTTGAGTCTTTGGACCTGATTGGCAAAGTCTTTTACGTGCCTAAGTCGTATTTACGCTCAAAAAGTCAAAACCTGCATGCAGAACTGTGATTCACTTAGTTGGTTTTACACACAGTATCACAAACTTCCCCATTTTTCTGACTTCTTGTGAAGTTTTTCTGCAGCTCAGTGTTAGGAAAACCAGCATCTCCTAAGAAACTTAAACTATCTGTTCTTTTCTCTCAAATGCACCCACACAAAATATGAATCAGGTCTGAAGTTGTACATCTGTATAATGTACAGTCCTATCCAGCTAGACTTTTATCACTCTTTAGTGGATCGACCCCTCCAGTATTGCAACAAAATAAAACAAGAGTTATGTAGACATGTACAACATCGTACTATTTAATAAATAAAAATAGCACGTTGTAAAATGAACAAAGACCAAGTTGTTTGATTGAGGTATATTTTTACCTGGGGACTTAAGGACTTTGACTGGGACACCACACATCAAACATACAACTTCATAAAAAGTTGCGGCTTACAAGACCCCCTTCTAAACATTTTGTACGTTTCCTAGATTATAAAAATATCATGACGTTTTGGATTACAAATGAAAGATTTTTGGTAGCTGACATTTAAATAACTTGACAGGAATATCCAATTTAAGCGGACGGTCTTGTGTATTTTGAAATACAGTTATGTATTTATAATCTGGTGAGTAGAGGTAGTAACTCAAGTTCTACTCTGAGTCTGTATTTTGGAACGACACTTCTGATTATCAAGAAACTAAGTGTAAAAGCCATGAGTATAACACCTTCAATTCTGTGTCATTCTTTCTCGTTTGTTAACCTTCCCAGCAACCACATATGGCACCCATGGATGTGAGAAAGTACATTTTAGATAACTCACCCATTAAGGTAGTTACAAATGCTGATAAATCTTGCTTTATGTATTTACTGATTTATTATAGTGATGTTATTCCAAGTGTTTAACAGGAAATAGAGAATTGTACACTGCCATGTATAAATAACAATGGTTGACTATCATTAGTGGTTGCATGATGACACAGATGTTCCTTAATACGTTTTTGACGATAGCAAGTGAAATAGCGGGTCCTACTGAATACACTGGAAGTGTATTTCATAGCTCGAAAGCTATTAGTGCAAAGGGATGAACTTGAGATGACACATGGAGAGGTAAGGAGGCAACAACTTTATACAGTGAAGCAGAGCTCGCTAAACAGACCAACATTTTGTTATTGGTACCCCCTTATGGCAAGAATTTGAAAAAAATATTCTATTCTAGTATCAAAATCTTGCCATTGATACTGTCCATAATCATGGGTGGCTTGTTTGTCAAAAATGACTTCCATTTTTTTTAGAGTAAGCATTTTATCCTGGGTTGCTTCCCTCTGCCCGAATATGCCATTGCTTCCTTCTCTGAGGCAAAGCATTACCCCCAATATACCAGCATGTTGACATAAGTGTCCCCTATGTCAGATATTACGTCCAGTATTTCATGATCTGCATTTTGCTTTGGGTGTGACCTCTGTTGTGCCAAGAATTACCTCCAATGTCCCGGCACCAGCATTTTGGCAGAGGTGTCCTAATGGCAAAAATGTCTTCCAGGATGCAAATACTAGCATTTTTTTGCTGGCCCACCCCTATGTCAAAAAGTACTTTTAGTACGTTAGTGCCTCCATTTTCTGATAGGTGCCTTTGCTTACGCCAAGAACTTTCTCCAATATGCCAGTAGCTGCATGTTACCTTGGTTGCTGCCATAAACCAGGAACTATATTGCACATGCCATGGCCAGCAGCAGACTCCCAATCACAAAACAAACAAACACACTTAGCCACTCACACTCACTCACACACATTCACTCCAATCACATTCACTCAATCCCCTCACTCACACTCACTGTTATACACAAACATATTGATACTCACTGGTTCTCTCACTGTTATCATCTTGAGCCTGAAGACCAGGCTAGAGGGGGGACTTGCCCACTGGCAGTGTTCATGAAAACATGATGATCATACTTTCAGCACTGTCCAGTTAAGCAGTTGGCAGCTGTGGCAAGGTGAGGTATGTGTTGCCTAACAGGAGGCAAGACTGTGCCCTGAAGCCCCTGTTAAGGAGCTGCCATCGCTGTGCCCCTGCATCCTGTGCCATCAGCCACTGGATTTGTGCGAGTCCTAGTTGTGCAGCTTACCATTTGTGTGGTATTAATATAAAGCAGCTTTGCTCATAGCGTCTTTCCTTCAGTGCTTCTAGCTGTCGAGTGCGCTCTACTGAATATGACCTCTCATTCATTCTCAGTCAGTTGTCGTCCTAAATTGCTTCACAGCTTATCTGTCCTGAAGATTTCCCAGACATGAGTATGTTTAGGAGAAGTTTGTGAATTCCAGAGATCAGCTTTTTATTATATCACTTCAACAAGAACCATTTCTGAACCGTTTCTCGAGCTTCGTTAGAATATGTCTGGCCTGTGATTTGACAGTGTGGTGCATGACCTAACCATAAAATATTTCTGGCTCAGATAGCTCAGCCGGTTTTCTGATCGCCTTAAAGATTTTATGCTCATGCCGTCGGAATGATTTCCTAATCTAGTGCATCCGTTAGTCTTTCAAGGACGAAGATTTTTGGTAATTGCGGAGGTGAAGTCAGGGTTGCCCAATACAGGTGTTAGTGGTGAAGGGTTTCTTGTTAGACCTAGTCATGAAGACACCTGATTCCAAACTGCTAGTGTTGCCATCTTAAAAGCGATGAGTCGAATCCCCGGTATCACGCTTTTTTGCAGCTGAACTGCGGCCCTTAAGTACAAGCAGCGTTTTTCACCTTTGAAAATAATCATGAAAGTGGTGCACCCGAAAGTAATTTTATATCAGTTGAACATACTGATTTATGTAGACTTCTGTACAGATTAAACAAGAATGTCTGAGCACTCTAGGTTAACTCAAGCAAATAAATTATAATATGATAGTGGAGTGGGGTGGGGCGATGTCAGATAACCTGGAACTCAGTCATCTGTAACAATAGGTTTAGCCCACGGTTGGATGATGAGCATGTTCTACATGTCTCAGGGAGAACGACATTTGCAGAACTGCTTCAGCAGTTTCTTCGCTGTCAGATCTGTAGGCAGAGACCACTGTATCTCCATTTTAATTCTCCTGCCATCAGTAAGTCTTCATAAATATATGTGAAGATATACAATTTACTTTGACTTAGATTCTCCTGCACAGCAGTACATTTGCAGGAGTGAAGGGGAGTGCTTCCTATCTTTCTATCTGGCTATCTATACGTGTGTGCGTGCATGTATGTATGTATATATATATATATATATACATATATATATATATATATATATATATATATATATTACAGTATTTTATTAATTTATTTTAAATAACATAAGTTTCAGCATGACACCTTCCACTGGGCCAATTTCACAAACACTGGTGGCGCATTTATCCATTACAATAGTTCTCCTTTGACATCAGTTACAATCAAGACACTAGAACAGCAACCCATGCAGTGATCGTGGGAGAAAATGCCCATCATATGGACTTCACTCGAAATAATCAATGCTCAATCCGCTATAACTGTTAAGAGAAATAGCATTTGATTTAACCTACAAAAGGTTCTCGGTCATAACCACCGTTAAATTCTATTTCAACAGATTAACATTCCAATTATTCCTTGATGTTTATGTCTGTGATTAAGGTTGCCTAAAACGTAAAGGCACAGTATTGCACGTCATTCGTTGCACATTAGTTTCCACCTCCTCTGCCAGATAAAACGCTATGTTAACTCTGAAACATAATTTATCAGTTATGGACATTGGCTATTCCGATGTCATTAGAAGCCTCAGTTATTGCACATTAGTTCAGTTCAATCATTGCACATGACCCTATAAACATGTTGCATATCAATTGTTGAATATTATAATGTCTTACCCGCTTCAAATAGCGATAGTAACATTTTTTGCACTTAAATCGCAGGCTGTCACTGTGTATACCGTATCGATTTCCTCATGGCATACAATTATGCAAAGCACCAACCTGTTTGCAAAATACGATTGCTATTATCTTTTACAATGGATATATAGTCCACTACAGTGAGTAAATAGTGCTGGATTAATTCGAGCAAATACATGCATCAAAATACTGTACAGATTCATGCAATAATTTGCATTCTTAAAGTGCCAAGGTGTATTTTCTAATGCCTAAGGTGCTCTTGTGCCCCCTCCAATATGGTTAAGTATCTCAGTTCAAATATCTGCAAAACTGCATTTCTAAAGTGCCAAAGTGCCCGAGTGTATTATTTGAAGGCTAGAGTGCTCAGGTGTTCAATCAGACCTGATGAAATATCTCATATAACAAATGACTACATAAATTGCAACTTTAGACAACGATTAATGGCTATGTTGACATTGTCATTTGTAATTCAAGGCATCAGAAATTCACTAAATCTCCATCCGGCAAAGTTTCATAAAGTTCAGAGATAGACATGCATTTCTGTATCATTGTTGTGGGCGCATGGATTCTCAGTTTCCGACATTAAGATCTGCCTTGTATCATGTTTTCTCAGTTCGACTTCTCTGTCACCATTAGTGGTGTGTTTTTTCACATGTTTAATGATATATTTAAATTTTTTTAATTAATCCTTGTGTTTGTCCCTAAAGTTATTGGCAGTTGGATAGTTTTTATAATGACTCGTAATAGCTCTGATGTATTGTATAACCCTTACTCAGTCTCTTTGTCATGCTCCCAATGTATAGTTTTCCACAATCACAATTAAGGGAATAAACCACAAACTCAATTTACATGTGGTGCTCTCTTGTATTCTGGTCTTTTGGCCCTCAAATCTCAAATGTTTTGTATTCTTATTTAGGCCAAGCATGCCCGCGTTACATGCATCACAGTTCTCATATCCCTTCCTCTCATTTTCTAGCCAATTTCCAGATTTATTCATAAGATCATAAAATGAATTATTAAATTATCTCCTAGAGTGGTAACCCTCTGGTAAGTGATGTGGGGATGCAGGTCCACACCTTCTCTCAAGTGTTCATCATGTCTCAGTATGTCCCAGTTTTTCTTCAGTATACCTCTTAATTCAGATTCTGTCAAGTTATATTCCATAACAAAAATACAGTCATATCCTATTGCCTGTCTCTTATTTTCTTCTTTATTGTATTTGTCATATCATTGTAAAGGAAAGACTGCTCTGATTAGGGTATCATTCAAAACACTGGTAGGATATCCATGGAGAAGTACTCTATTCATCATCCTAGCCGCCTCATTGTCAAAGTTTTCTTCAGTAGAACATACCTTCTGGGCTCTTAACATCTGTCCATTTGGAATACTTAATTTCAGTGTCTTGTAATGACCACTATTCATGTTAAGATAGAGTTAGCAGTTGTTGCTTTCCTATGTATCATTGTGAAGAGTATGCTCCGTTGACATACAAATTCACAGCCAGTCATTCTATATGTTGCTGGTTATATGAGTCTTTGTTAATCGGATGTTTGGATCATTAGCACAGAGGACCTGTACATATTGTTCTAAAGTTGCTTTGTCTTTAGCCCATAAGGAGAACAAGTCATCAGTGAATCGCATCCAGATAACTAAATGTTCCATGAAATAATTGGTGTTTTCTGCCAAAGGCAACCTCCTTCTCCCACCACACCATACATAGGTTTGCTTATGTGAAGGTTTAGAAGATCTGCATGACTGTCACTTGTTTTTGTACGCAGAGGTTGATGTCAAATAAAAAGATGTTATGAGTGTAATTGTACTGGAGCATTTGAAAGATCATGTGTGTGTGCTTCAGGCTCTCAAGGGATCTAGCTCGAAGAAAATAACTTCAAGCAGCAATGCCCTGATCATGGTTCATGGAGGTATATAGTGAAACCAAGTTTATTGTGACCATGATGTAACTCGCCTTCCTTGGTATGTGGTTAATTTTCCTCAAGAAATCTGATGTGTCTCTTGAAGAAGATGTCATCCAAGAAGATGTAATCCAAGAATTGGGAGGTATTCTTTAATGGAGCTCCAATCGAACTCACAATTATTCTCCTTGATTGTCTTAGTAGGCTCTTGCATATTTTGAGGAGGAAATATATTGTGTAGATCCCAGCGTTTGTTACTTTTAAATATGGATATTCTTCCATCCAATTAAAGAGCATTGTTTGATAATAATTTTCAATGCCTTACAGCGGGTTACTGGTGAGGTGGTGAGGACCTGATAGTTCGCAGTATTGCTCAGTTGTCAATAAGCTTCTGAGAGATGCTTTTTTTTTTTATCCATGTTACCCTCTTTACCTGAGTGTTAAACCTCATGGAGTCATTTTTTTTTTAACATATCAATATTCTTCAATTCCTCCTATCAAAATGTTTCTTTCTGCCAACATTTTGACTTAACTATCAATTTATTGATGTCTTCCACTACCAATTCATAGAATCAATCAATTTTGTTACTGGGGGCAACTGTGGACAGAATTTGCTTCTGGATTTGCATCCACTCTGTACACTGATGTCTGTCTTGAAGTCCATCCTTTCAAAAGGATAAATTATATTCAGATCGGTTTGTGCGCCATTTGTATCAAATTCTGATTGAGCCCCTATTGTTTCAATAGTTTCATCGCTCAGTTTATAAATTTCAGATCCATGATAGTGTAATTTGACCTCATTTCTTGAGCAGGTTGGTGGTGTTCTTTCATTGATCTAATTGTAAAATGCTTAACGTAGCTATAGCTTCCTTGTAAATTTATAAAGCACAATCTGTAAGTTAGTGAAACCAGGACTTGTCACTGGACAAACAAACTGATCCATAAATTAATATATATTTTTGGTTGGAGGACAAGGACAATGAAGATATTTATCAATAGAGGCTTATCACTCAGATCATCAGTCTCATTGATGGCTATTTCCATTACTTCTTTGGTTGTTCCCTTCCTCCTCTTGTTTGCCTCTTCTCATGCTACATTTCCTTTGTCTCAACTTCCACACTTTCCAATTTCACACTGTCTTGTTGTCATGTGGAAGAGGTGCTTTTCCCCTTAGAAAAAATAAAAATCAAGTTTTCCAGAGGGACCTTCAACAGTACTAGAGGCAGCCTTTGAGTTCAATTTGTTTTCACTGTTAGTTCCTAGAACTGAACTTTCAACTTTTTTTTTAATCCTCATATTGCCATATCGTTTGACAAAAGTGTAGACTCGACCAGGCCAATAGGACTATCACAATTAGACTTTCTAGATCCTCTCTCTTATTTCATCATCATTCTTCTTCAGGTTGTTCTCCATTTTGGTAACACACCTCTGAGCAATTCATCCTCTTTAGTTGGATCCTGGCTCCTTCATTAATATGCCAATTTTTTTACATTTGCATCCCCATCTTATGTTTAGCATGCTTCACTAGCAAACCCATCGATACCTTTGAACACTCCTCGGTATTGGAGCACCATGCCTTCTAAAGGTCTGCATCTATGTGCTCATATGATGGCATTAACATGATGTGCAAGCTGTGATGGCATCTATCTATCTATCTATAAAATGTATTCACCAAAATCTGGCTAATCGCTTATTCACCAGTATCCAGCACAACAAGGTCCATTACTCACAAAATGTTATTTGCGTGAATCACCAGTGATTCGTTTCTGCTCACACACAGCCTTGTTCACATTAAAAGGTAATGCCCTGACTGACTGCGTCTTTCATTGCTACATCCTGCATGTCATACTAAACATAAAGAAAATACTAGTCTATACTGGGTACATTTCAAGGGAATTAATTTGTTTTCTAGTGCGAAACCCCCATTTTAAACCACCTGATACTCATTCAAATGAAAGAATATACATATAAATGGCATTTCACCTTTACGTCAAGGACATGAACTAAATTGATTTACAATTAATTAAATGCGTGATCACCGTTTCACAAGCATATTACATTTTGAGTGCTTAATTGAGCTAAACAGATGCCACACTATTGATGTATGTGATAGCTAACACAGTACATTACTTTGCTCTTCCAGTCTCCGCTTTTTAAAGTACTGTCCATACAACCAACCTTGGATTCAGCCCAAGTGGGCAAAGTTACTCAAAAATAATTGCACTTGCCACTTTTACAAATCATCACTGAATAAAGCATCATCTGGTAAGAACAATCTCACTCAGCCCATTATGAAGTAAATAAATCACACAGCTATGCTTCATGTACCTCCAATCGTGTAGACCAAACTTAAATTCATATCACTCATTGAGTCTCTGCAGCAAAGTGCTAAATACATTGTTTCTGCCATCACACATATTTGAGCAACGCATCCTATGATAAAACCTCAGTATCCCATCTCCGACATACTATATCAATAAAGTCCATTACTGAGATCATTAACATCTTAAAAACACATTTAAGTTCATAAGAACAAGTTTCAGTATGTACACTGTTTTAATCCCTTCTATAAAGTGCATAGTGCTAAGTTTGACTACCTCCTATCGAGGACCTTACTAGCAAATAGCACTTGGTGCAACTCAGTCACCTCATAATTAAGACCAAGCAGGCAATAATAATCTAGACTTTATGAACTAGTCCCTAAGTACAAAGACAAGAGACAATGTGCAGCATATTCAGAGTTTCTTACTGCCCCACTAGATGCATGCCCCCTACTAAAGGAGAGAGAAAAAAAAAAGCAAAAATACAAACACTATTCCTAAACATGTGATACTCCACTTCTCTCTTTATATTTGTTCCACAGATGCTCCCCTCTATAACAGTAAAAGTGAGTGCAAAGTGAGAACGCTAAAATAAAAATGAATTATTCCTTATCCAAATTGCGACCACCAGGAATCTTCATATCCAATTTCAACATATACGATGATTCAAATTACTTGAGGCTTTTCTTTATATCACTCCCTCTAATCATGCTGGGCACTGCATCTATTACAAAATACTTAAGCTCTCTGTCGCTGTTATAAACTTCCAAAAAGTGACTTGCCACTGGGTAAGTCTTATACCTGTTTTTGATGGGTCAGATATGTTGCATGATCCGCCTGTGTACAGGGAGTTTAGAACTGCCCATGTATTGTAGCCCACATGGGCAGCATGGGCAGTTTTACATGCGAGTGCCCCACTGATCTTCTTATGGTTTCTCCCTAAGGGTGACATAAAGTGTGTTTCATCTACCCCATACTTAAACGCCTTATATTTACTGCATTTGCGAAATCCACTGCTCTCTCTGAGCCAGTTTCTTTATTGTGGTTCTGTAGGTTTATTCTTAACTAGTTCGTCCCTCATCGACCTAGCCCTCCTGTAAGCGCATCCTACTCTCTGAGATAATTCCGGATGTATCACTGGATCATTTTTAACCAAATTCCAGTATCTATTCGATATTCCCCTTATTATGTTATTCTCTGTGCTGTAATGGATAACGAACCTGTGATGGGCGAGGTTATGCTCTTTGGTCTTACGTGGTCTGAATAGAACCTCCTGCCTATGTGCCTCTTTGGTTTTCGCTGTGGATTTATGAATTACCTCTTCAAAGTACCCTTAGTCTTTAATTCTGAGCTCTAAATCCTTAATTGCGCAGTCAAATTCTTTCTCTTCACTACAGTTTCTCTGCAGTCTTCCCTTCAAGGTATATTGCTTTCAGGTTCTCCAGGTGGAAACTGGTGGCATGCAGTACTGGTTCCTGCTGTGAGCTTCCTAAAAATCTTGAACTCTAATTGGTTGTTCTTAACACATAGTAACCGATCTAGGAACACCACTTGGGTCTTATCAATAGTGCTTGTTGAATGGAGATTCATATTGTTCACATTGATATTTCTAACGGACTCTCTAGCACTGACCTCCGATCCCTTCCAAATGATAAACATGTCGTTGATAAGCCTAGACCACATATTTACACTCCTTGTTATTTAGTTGTTTCATGGCCTTTCGCTTGAACTGTTGGAGTGGCCAAAGGACGATGTTGCCCCCTTTGTCTGCACTCCTAATCTCCACGTCAGATTTGGCTTGAATCTTCTCAATTAGATTGTTGTATACTACTTTCTTAGCATTGCAATTTTATTTTTTTAATAATTGTTTATAACTTTTTTTTAATTTCTGAATTATTAGCGCCAAGAAAATGTCTAAGCCTTCCATTGTTAGATTTGGCATAAAAGTGGATGCAGGCTGGGAAGGTGTTAGTGCTTCTCCATATACTTCTAGGTTCAAAAGAGGAACAACACTATTTTTTTAACAATATCATGTATTCCTTGTGCTTCATTCTCCAATTGTTTTAGTTCCACCAGCAATTTGAAGTCAGAGACTTCCAAGTTGTAATTCTTATCCTGAGAATCTTCTTCGCTTTTAAATTTACTTTTTACTTGTGTTGCATAAAATTTCTTGAGCTTAACCTTTTTTGATGAATTTATACACATCTACTCAAGTTTGTGTGTAATTGAAACTTCTTTTGGGACAATAAGACAATCCTAATCCCAAAATCTGCTTGACTCAGAGTGATGAATGACAGATTTATAATAGAAATGCTCCCACTACTCATTTGCAGTTGTACAGGGGCTTAATTGTTTGCTTCCTGCATGGACAGTTTTGAGCCCCCCCTTCAGCTTTTCCTGCTCCTCCTCTTTTTGACGGATCTTTCTTGCACATCACTTTTCTCACTGGTCGATGATTCACTGGGATCAGTTTCCACTTTTGAACTTAATAGTGAAGTCAAATCACTGTGATATTGTTCCTGTATTTGCATGTTACTTTCTGAAAGTTTCTACCTCCTAATTGTATCAAACAAGCAAAAGTTAATTTTTGCCCGTGCTCATAATCAATTTTGTCCCTTTGGAATTTGTGTTTTTTTGCGGTTAATGATAATTTATTTTTTGTTTGCCCAGCCCGACTTTCATCTCCTCTTTAAATGTATTCACTTTATTTTGGTCTGTTTCTTGAGCTTGTACCAGTTAAGTTTGTCAATTTCCTCTAGGATAGCATGTCCATCTATGCTAGCATGCTTTAGCCAAATTTGCAACAGGCATAGAGAAGCATCTGTGTTACTCTGTGCCCACTCTTTCAGCATTTCTGGATGTGGGTTTTCAAAGCTAGGTGCCATTAGAATGCACAGGCCTCTTGGAATTCTTCCTGCCTCCACATATCGTTGTAGGGATTTGAGTTCCCACCAGTTTGTTAATTCACTTTTCAATAGCTTCTCTAAATGTCTCAGCTTGGCATCGAGATCACCACCTTGTAATCCACCTTTATTTATATTACCAGGCTGGGTCTCCGTGTCATTTACAGTGTCCTCAGAAACTTTATTCGCTCTCTCCTCACTTCTTTAACTGCCTCAGCAGACATGTTTGTTCAATTGACTTCTCACTGTCGCTGTGAACCCTCATTCGTGCAGAATCAAGCCCTTGTACCGCTCTCCCGTTGGAGCTCCCTCTTACCTGACGGGAATCAGCAAGTCTGTGGTACCTCTTGGTCATTATCGTTAGGATCGTGTTTCCATAGGAAAGGTCTTCCACCTCAGGTCTTTTCTGGTAAGTTTTAGGGTGAGCTATCAAATGACAGCTGAGAAACAAGGTGGGGGGCAGTCCCAAAAAGCATTCTCCCCATTAATTTCTCTGTGGAAACTTTAGAGATTGCTACAACCCAAACAACTGAACAGATTTACAACATATTTCACAAAAAGCTAGATCTCGGTTCAATAAGAGTACTCTCTGATTTGGTGTAAACTTTTTCAGTAGTTTTTGAGCAATAGAGGTTCAAACATTGTATATTTCAACCGCAGAGGATCTGCGGAGGCCAACAGATCTCATAGTAAGATCTGATTGTCTGTCCCCGATCAATAAGGATGTGGCAGTAGCCATCTTACGCCTCTGGACTGAGTCCTAAGAAAAAGGTTAAACAAATATATAAGGGGACCGGGTAGTGATACCTGATGCCACTAGGCCTAGTGGTGGGGTCCCAGAAGGCCTAGGGCTAGCAACGTTTTATTTTTTTTAAAGTTTGCAGCATTTTATGTTCTGCCTAAGAGCCACAAGCCATAGCATCCTCTGGGTAGGCACAGTTCTTTCTGGCATTCAGTCAGTATTGGAGCCTTGTTCACAATTTGCTGACTTTTTTGTCTGAGAGAGTGTCATCTGTCAACCAGCTTACCTGCGGGATACCCTGGATGTTTTGAATTTATTCCAAGACATTGAATAAGATCTGTCCACATTAGACATTGAAATGATTGTATTCAAGTATCCCACAGAGCAGCACACTGGTGATAGCCTCCAGGGCTCTGAAGGCACAGGAAGAGTTCTGTGTTACTGCTCCCTCTTTTATCCTTAAATGTATCGAACTGGCATTAATTACAAAATTTTTGCCTTCAAGGATCAGTTGTACCTGCAAATCTCTGGGACTTCAATGGATGCAACTGTTGCAATAAGTCTAGCCTGCACCCTATGGAAACGATATATCAACAAAGTTGCATCTGGTCTGGTCCTGAGAATGATCTGAAATATTTCCTCACTGACTGAGTAGCTTAAACCCATTTCTTCATGTTTCATGGTCTAATAGCAGAAACTCAATCATCTGTTTGGATTTAGACATTACTGCTCATGAATGTACTCACTACTGCAGTACATCCAAAGCCCACCATCCCTGAACTCTGAGGGATTAATTTCTTGGTGGCTCAATTTCTTTAGTTCTAGTAGAAACTGTTCTGAAGTGCATATATTAATAGCACAGTGTTCTATGTTGGAGGTATACCTTGAAAAACGAGTCTACCCAAATAAAAAGATTGTTAACAGGGCTCGTAAGAGGGCACTGGACATTCCACGTTTGGCCCTGTTGGAAAAGCATCTAAAGTCCAATGCTGAATGCATTGCTGCTGTGTTTACTTTTGATTCTTTAGCCAACAGTATACGTCAAAATAGACAAAAGAACTGGCACCTTTTACGTGTGGGACCCAATAAAATGCTGAGACCTCGTTTTGTGTTTTGTCATGCGCTCAACTTTAAAGATAGGCTGGTTCAAAGCGTCCAAAAAGGATGACAGTGAATACGGCTAGTGACCAACAGAACATTTCCCATGTTGAGGATTTAATGTATGTATATTCATATCCCCTTCTCAAAATGTCAGATTAAGTAATGGTCGGACCTGGCATCAGAATGAGATGAGCAATTGTAATACCACTCCTGTCACCTACAGGCTTATATGTCTGTAGGAGTTATATTGTATTGGTTTATCAACTTGTAAAGGAAAGACCAGAAAGCTCGGAACACATCAGTACTTTTAAAGCAGGAAAACTGTTAACTAGACTGGTGCAGCATTTTAACCCCTTTGCTGCCAGGCCTTTTCCCCCTCCTGTGCCAGGCCTTTTTTTGCCTATTTGGGGCAGTTCGCGCTTAGGCCCTCATAACTTTTTGTCCACATAAGCTAACCAAGCCAAATTTGCGTCCTTTTTTACCAACATCCTCGGGATTCTAGAGGTACCCAGACTTTGTGGGTTCCCTTGAAGGAGGCCAACAAAGGGTTTGTGGTGCTAAACTCAGCAGCTTCCCAGCTTTCAGGAACAGGCAGACTTGAATCAGAAAACCCAATTTTTCAACACAATTTTGGCATTTTACTGGGACATACCCCATTTTTGCAATTTTTTGTGCTTTCAGCCTCCTTCCAGTCAGTGACAGAAATGGGCATGAAACCAATGCTGGATCCCAGAAACCTAAACATTTCTGAAAAGTAGACAAAATTCTGAATTCAGCAAGGGGTCATTTGTGTAGATCCTACAAGGGTTTCCTAAAGAAAATAACAACTGAAAAAGAAAAATATTGAAATTGAGGTGAAAAAAACATAAATGTTTCTCTACGTTTTACTCTGTAACTTTTCCCTGCAATGTCAGATTATCGAAAGCAATATACCGTTACGTCTGCTGGACTTCTCTGGTTGCGGGGATATATAGGGCTTGTAGGTTCATCAAGAACCCAAGGAACCCAGAGCCAATAAATGAGCTGCACCCTGACGTGCGTTTTCATTCTATATCGGGTATACAGCAATTCATTTGCTGAAATATAAAGAGTAAAAAATTGCTATCAAGAAAACCTTTGTATTTCCAAAAAGGGCACAAGATAAGGTGTTGAGGAGCAGTAGTTATTTGCACATATCTGAATTCCGGGGTGACCAAACTAGCATGTGAATTACAGGGCATTTCTCAAATAGATGTCTTTTTTACACACTCTCCTATATTTGGAAGGAAAAAATGTAGAGAAAGACAAGGGGCAATAACACTTGTTTTGCTAATCTATGTTCCCCCAAGTCTCCCGATAAAAATGATACCTCACTTGTGTGGGTAGGCCTAGCGCCCGCGACAGGAAACGCCCCAAAACGCAGCATGGACACATCCCATTTTTTTTAAAGAAAACAGAGGTGTTTTTTGCAAAGTGCCTACCTGCAGATTTTGGCCTCTAGCTCAGCCGGCACCTAGGGAAACCTACCAAACCTGTGCATTTCTGAAAACTAGAGACCTAGGGGAATCCAAGGAGGGGTGACTTGCGGGGCTCGGACCAGGTTCTGTTACCCAGAATCCTTTGCAAACCTCAAAATTTGGCTAAAAAAACACATGTTCCTCACATTTCTGTGGCAGAAAGTTCTGGAATCTGAGAGGAGCCACAAATTTCCTTCCACCCAGCGTTCCCCCAAGTCTCCCGATAAAAATGATACCTCACTTGTGTGGGTGGGCCAGCCTGCAACAGAATAAGGCCGAAAACCTGAAGGGATAGAAGGGATAGCACAGAAAGTTTATAAGGGCATATTCTTTTATACATCTTTTGACGGACTCTGCTTTGGGGACCCACATAAGTGAGGTGTCATTTTACTTGGGAGACTAAGGGGAAAACTGGGGAGTAGGAATTTTGTGCTGGAGCGGTGATCCTACTAAGAAAAATCAGGAAAATATGCTTTTTTATGCAAATTTTGAGGTTTACAGAGGAGTCTGGGTAAGAAAATGTTGGGGGAGCCACGCAAGCCACACCTCCCTGGACTCCTTGGGGTGCCTAGTTTGAAAAAGTTTCTGGGTTTTGTAGGTTTCCCTACATGAAGGCCGCACCCAGGACCAAAAACATAGGTGGGCCCTCCCCCCCAAACACAGGTATTTTTGGAATATATCACTTTGATGTGTGCACATACGTCGTGATGTGCCAAACACTAAAATTGTGAAAAGAAACACACTTAGGTTATGTGAAGAAGACCCCTCACCCACCAACCAAGTTGGTGGCATGCTTCATCATCGGGGTCCCACCCGAGGCACCTAGCGTGTCACAGGTGTGCTGCGACGCCTGATTACAGCGGAGCAGGTTTTGTCATTTTTTACAACACATACTGGTTGGATTTGGCACGAGGGTGAGTGATGGTTCAGTGGATCAAATTTTATTAACAAGAGATTTCACAAAAATGAAATGCACTGCTAATAACTGAAAGGCAAAAAAGTGAACCAATGACTCACAGCTCGTGAGCTGTAAAGCCACGACAAGGCACCAACCGCTTTACAGTCCATTCACACACCTTTCATACATGACACGCACAAGACCATTCACACTGCCAGCCACGGGCCCAGCACATTACAACACTCACATCGACAGACCGCGCCACTCAAGGGCCCATCACTTACATACGCCCACATGCCTGATAGAAGAATCACACCAGCTGATGGGATTGTGGACTGCTGTTTGGCTGGCACCGCCAGCCAAGCGCCACCCCACGTACACCGCCAGCCAAGCGCCACCCCACGCACACCGCCAGCCAAGCGCCACCCCAAGCACACCGCCAGCCAAGCGCCACCCCAAGCACACCGCCAGCCAAGCGCCACCCCACACACACAGCCAGCCAAGCGCCACCCCACGCACACAGCCAGCCAAGCGCCACCCCACGCACACAGCCAGCCAAGCGCCACCCCAAGAACACCGCCAGCCAAGCGCCACCCCACGCACACCGCCAGCCAAGCGCCACCCCACGCACACAGCCAGCCAAGCGCCACCCCACGCACACAGCCAGCCAAGCGCAACCCCAAGCACACAGCCAGCCAAGCGCCACCCCAAGCACACCGCCAGCCAAGCGCCACCCCAAGCACACCGCCATCACTTTTTTTGTTTATAAACAACAAAGAAACCACTAATTATAAAATAAGCACAAAACTACAAACACAAAAGCTCTAACTAAATACATGACAGAGATGCCAACCGTGAAACATATGAAAATATAAAACAGACAGCTTACGCTCAAGGTATTTCCCAGAATTTTTTTGGGGTATGGTAACTTCTGTAACAGCCGGGAACACACAGCCCAGGCTTTGAAGGGCATTCGGGGCAGTACATCCGGCTCTCCCTCCGGATTAATCTCCGGGCACATACTCTACATTTCTTTGTGGGCATGTCATTTTTGGGAGTGGGAGGAATGTGATCTGGAAAGTGCCGATCTTTCAATCTAGCCACATCCTCCACCACTTCTACTCTAGGAACTCTTGCCGGTTCCACCACAATAAGGCTTTCTATCACCGACTCCTGAAATTTAACAAATGTCATCCTTGACTCGGGTGAACAATCCTTGTATACAATAAAGGCATTAAAAGTTGCCAAATGAAATAAATGTAGGGCCAACTTTTTATACCACACATATGACTTACGAAGAGCAGTGTAAGGTTCTAACCTTTGATCTACTCTATCAACACCACCCATGTGCCTATTGTAGTCCAAAATGCACGCAGGTTTGCGCACTTCTGCAACCTGACCCCAAACAGCCACAGGGGAAGTACTCTCATCATGGATGGTCGATAGCATGTACACATCCCTCCTGTCTGAAAATTTCAGAGCTAGCAGCTCATTATTCCGCAAGGCACTGCACTGTCCCCTCTCAAGTTTTTTTACAGACAAGCTCCCTTGGATAGCCTTTCCGGTTAGAACGGATTGTGCCACAAGCAACAGTGTCCACCCTAAACAACTCCTTGAACAACTGCACTCCAGTGTAGAAATTATCTACGTACAAATGGTGACCTTTGTTAAACAGCCGTCTAGCAAGTTCCCACACAATTTTTTCGCTAACTCCAAAAGTGGCCGGACAACCAGGAGGGTCAATACTGGAATCCCTACCAGTGTAGACCCGGAAATTATACACATATCCTGTACTGCTTTCTGACAGCAGATACAATTTAATCCCATACCGTGCCCTCTTACTAGGAATGTACTGCTTAAAAACTAAACGCCCCTTGAAAAGGACAAAAGACTCGTCCACACTTATCTCTTTGCCTGGAACATAGACCTCTGAAAACCGATCCACAAAATGATCAAGGACAGGCCTAATCTTAAAAAGGCGGTCACAATCAGGGTGATCTCGTGGCAAGGCTAAAGCATTGTCTACAAAATGCAGCATACGAAGAAGAAGCAAATACCGATTACGTGTCATAGTTGCAGGAAATATAGCAGTTGCCATCAAGGGACTAGTAGACCAATAAGAAGCCAGTGACGGCTTCCTGATCAACCCGATCAAAAAAGACAAACCTAAAAACCTTTTCATCTCTTCCAGATATGTGGGAACCCAATGAGTAGCTCTAGACTGAGGCTTAAGTCTGGCAGCGTTGTCCCGCAAATATTGCTCTGCATACACATTTGTCTGCTCCACAATCTCTTCCAAAAATACATCGTCCATAAACAAGTGAAAGAAATGGACAGGCAGAAAGTTTTCCGTATTAACTCTACACCCTGGGAGACCAGTAAATGCAGGTAACTGTGGCTGCTCCATGTTTGGGGCAATCCAGGTGTCAGGTCTTCTAATGGGAAACCCTTCAGCCCCAGGCTGCTGCACTCTTGGCACATCAATGTCCTCCTCTACAACAGGCCCTTCATCTGCACTGAGAGTAGCTTCCTCATCAGAAGAATACTCTTGGACAGAAAACTCACTTCCAGAATCTCCTGCTTCCTCCTCTGCCTCAGATGCAGAGTCAGTGTCGTAATCATGGTCTGAAGACGACTCAAAGAGCATGCGAACAACCTGCTGAGCGGTCACTTTGCGGCTAGCCATGATCCTAACAACAAATGGATTGCCAACAACAACTAGCACTAAAATAAGTAATAAACAAAGTGTAGCTTTATCACAAAGAGTTATGTACTACAAAAAACTATACCACTCAGTTGCCTGAAATAGCTACTCACCAAGCAACTACTCTGCACAGACAGCAATCACCAATGATATCCCACTAAAAAGAAAAAAGAAAAAAGCAAATTAGACATATGACAACACAAACATCACTGTGCTCAAATCTAAGGACAATGTCAAACACACAATACTGCATTTCGTACACCACCTACAAACATGTCAACAATACTCCTTTGGAGTAAATTGCTTTCACTTACCTAAAACATGCAACTATGCAAACCACAGGACAACTACTGCCAAAACCGCAAAGATCCAGAGCAAAGGAAGCAAAAGCGTTGAACTAGAAGAAAAAGAAGAAATAAATTGTTATAATCACAAATACAAATACTTTGCCAGTTGACAAACACCCCACCACCAAGAACTTAGAAGTTGTCCCTGGTACCTAAGTGGATCCTGCCCCCCTCGGGGGTAGATGGGCGTAAAACAATTGGCTGTGCGCGCGCTGATGTCATCGGATTGCCGTGGGGGGGGACGGGGGTGGAAGGGGAAGGTCTTCCCCTTCCATCCCCGCCTGGGGGGTGGGAGGGGGGTGCACGGGGGCGCGCTAGCGCTCCCCCAAGTTCCCCTGTGCCTAGGACGAGATGATCTCGTCCAAGGCACAGGGGAACTGTAGCCTTGGACGAGATCATCTCATCCAAGGCACAGAACCGGTTAAGGAAGCTGGGCAAGCTCCTCTGTATTTTTAGTTGATGGTTTTGGAATGTCTGAACCAGAGATGAGGGGTAGCAGAGGAGTCCCTATATAAAAATGAGTCATGATGGTTTTTTAAGAACAGACTGATAAAAAGGGTCTGAAAAAGATGGTGGAATGGCATAAGATTATTCATTGATAAGTGCTATATTTTCTCTAAACAGTCTAATACTAAAGTAAACAAGTACTGAGTGGCACTGGGGTATTTATTTCTTGGAGGCCTCACTGTGGGCCTCTGAAGTAAGTTGTTTGTGTAAATATTTCAGAGGCCATCTTTCCCCTTCAGGATGATGCTTCATCCTTGGTGCCATAATGTACTTTTATTGCCATTGTGCATCATTTAACTTTGTCTTCCTTGCCCTGTCTTTTGTGGGTGGCCATCTTGTTTTTGGCATACTCTCAAGATGGCGCCACGCATGGTCAACGGTCTTGTAGTGCGGACGGCCATCTTGGCTTATCTTTTCTCGTATGGGTAAAAGTCTTGTCTTTGACCATGTCATCAAATGATGTGGGTGGGATGTTTTATTTCTCCCTTTAGCAGTGCTTGATGAGGCATCTTTTTGAATAACCGATCGCCTGCACCGTAGGTGTCTTGGGTTCATTTGTTTGTAGCATGCCTGTTGCGGGGGCTATCCTTGGAATGTCATTGGGTTGTAATCATAAAGGACGATCTGGAATGAATATTATCATCAACTATCATACTCACAGGTGGGAGCTTGAGTGTGTTTGTATGTATTAACCCCTGTAGAGTGAGTGTTTCATAGCAATCCTGGTGTGTGAATACTTTTCATGGGAGAATTTGATAAATGTGCGATGGTGCTAGGTTTTCACACTTAGGTCCCTATAGTGTGTCTTAGTAGTTTACAGATGTGAATATGAGTACCCTTTTGAGATACAGCATTGAGACTCTCATTGTTTGGTCACTTCTATGGCTCTGTTTTGTTCTTAGTTGGCTCATGGTCCCTGCTACCTCTGAAACTAGTCCCATTGTCCACTGGTAGGCATTCGCCTGGTAGCTTTGTGGTAAATATGCATTAGTACTGGCACAGTATTCTTACTCTTTGTGAGCTCAGAACGACTCATTTTTTCACATTCCCTCCCTCTTCCTGTTTTATTTGTAGATACATTGTACAGTTGGGTGACACATGGGTCCTCATGCCCTGATGAAGTTACCTGTAAGTTAAATATGCAAAAAGAACAGATGATGGACGGAACCCTGAACAATGCAGATATTCACCCCCAGTCACAAAGATCTGGGTTTAATTGCTCGTTTTTTAGCAGTTGGGCTGGACTGTTCCCATGGAGAGCAGGGTCAAGACTGATATTCATTTGGCTGGGTCCAAGCTGGGATGGCGTGGGGGGCAAAAAAGGAATTAAACCCAGATCTTTGTGACAGCGTTTCGTCCATTATATGTTCTTTTTGCTTTTGTCGCCCTAAGTGGGAAGGCTATGCCCAGATGTGGGTCCCGTGCTCACTGTGCTACTGGATTCAAGCTAGCCTGGCTGATGAAGGGTGATACCCTGAAACCAGCGCTAGGTTGCTTGTTTCCAGTCCTGAGAGGACCTGACCTGGCAGTTTGTGCTTGACTGTTCCCATGGAGTGCAAGGCCAAGACTGATTTGCATTTGGCTGGGTACAAACAAGGGTGGTGTGGTGGGCAAGAGGATTAAACCCAGATCTTTGTGACTGGGGATGAATGTTTGCATTGTTCAGCATTCTGTCCATCTTCTGTTCTTTTTGCTTTTGTAAATTAAATATGCCAATGAAATATGCTGGCCGTTCTTCACACTTTGGTCAAAACAAGTTATAGTGTTTTTTAATCATGAGCCTGCATTCACATTAAAACAATTGAGGGTTTCCACGTGGAGATATATATATATATATATGTGTGTATGTATGGCATAACAAAACACAGAGAATTTAATATACGTTTGAAGCCAGTAAAACCAATGGAGATGTGTTAACCAGATTTTTACAAATAAAACTGAATTTTCATAATTAGTCAAGGATTTTAATTTTATATGTTAAGGCATGTTGTTTGGCATTTATAAGACCAGATGATAGGTCTTAAAATAAGTGTGTAAAAATGTATCAATTGTTTAGAACTCTCTCTTTGACTATTATTCATTACAGTGTTTAAATATTTCTACTTTGTTAACATTTTTGCTAATTTTGCCTGAGATGATGTATCATAGATTGTTTTGGCTGCTCAGTTTTAGTTCGTTGTTACTTTGTATTACACTATTATAATTTGATACCTCAAGCATCCTTATAATTGTTGTGCTTCTTTGTAATTAACCATTTCGCTGATTGACATTTCCCCTCTAAATTACTATGCCCTCTTTTGGCTATTTGGGGTTGTTCGTACTTTGGTCTTCATAACTTTTTTCCACATAAGCTATCCATGTTGAATTTGTGTCCATTTTTTTCAAACATCTTGGGGACTTTAAGGGCACCCAGGAATTGTGGATTCCCCTTGAGGGGGCTGAGAAAATAGCCAAAATATATATTTTTTTTGGTGTTGAAAAATAGGAAAAATGTGTCCTGCAAAAATGTGTCTGTTCTTTTGTTTCCTCAAATCTCATCCAAAAAGGTTTGCTCTGCTAAAGTCACCATCTTCCGAGCTTTCAGGACCATATATACTACTGTGAAACCCAGGGGTAATCCCAGAAAGCTATAGATTTCTGAAACGTAGACATAATTCTAAATTAAGCAAGTTGTCATTTTTGTAGATCCCTCAAGGATTTCCCCAGAAAACTGTTGAAATAAAAAAAAATGTTGAAAACGAGTAGGGAAAAAATGTACATTTGTTACAACATTTTCATTCATAACTTCTTGTCACAGTGGCCGATTTACAAAAGCAATATACCATGCGGGGATATATATATATATGGTTTTTAGGTTTCCAAGAATTCAAGGTACTCATAGCCAACAACTGAGCTGCGCCTTACAATGGTTTTTCATTGTGTACCGGGTATAGAGCAATTTACATGATAAAATGTAAAGAGTGAAAAATGGGTATCAAGGAAACCTATGTATTTCTGAAGTGGACACCAGATGCGGAGTTTATGACCAGTGCTTATTTGTTAATCTCGGAGTTTGTGGGTACCCATACTAGTATGTGGTTCAGAGGGCATTTTGAAAAATGTGTTTTTCTTATACACCGTTGTTGTGCTCCCACCCTAGAATAGGTGCATCACTTTCTTTACCCCCCACCCCCAACCTTCCCTTAGGATGTTTACCCAGAATCTTCTCCCAGGGAACAGAAAGGCCACTGGACATCAGGGTAAAAATATTTTCGTAAATATAAAAAAAAAATTAAACAAAAAGGAGGTGGGGGCAGCTCTCCCAGGCATCACACCATGCATTCTCTCCAGAAAAGGTACATCAGTCTTTCTGCCTCCTGAGGGTGGATTGAGGATGTTTACCCAGATCTGACTCTGGGAAAACATAGTTACTCTAGACAGCAGAAGAAAATATTCCCAAAAATAGAAAAAGAGGGTGGGGTTGACTTACCCTGGGGTAACGCTGTGCTCCTACCCCAGAATAAGTGCATCAGTTTTTTCTGCCCAACCGCTTGGGCTGTATTGATGGATTGAGGGTGTTTACACAAATTCTGCCCCTGGGTACAGAAAGGCCACTAGACACAGAGGAAAAATAGACCCACAAATAAATAAAAGAGGGATGGGGCGGCTCATTCAGGTATCACACCATGCTCCTACCCCACAATAGGTGCCTCCGTGTTTCTGCTTCCCTGGGAGTCGATTAATTGTATTGACCCAAGATCTGCCCGCATGGGATAGAAAAGCCCGAAGACTCTAGGGGAAAATAGGACCCAAAAGTAAAAGTGACGGGGAGGTCTCACCCATACATTGCACCTAGCCCCCTATTCCAGAATGGGCACAAAAGATTTTGTGACCCGCTGGGCAGATTGTGGGTAAACACCCTCCGACCCCTTTTTTATATGGCACAGAAAAATCTCTCTGGTGTCTAGTGGGCTTTCTACCCCCCAGGGGATGAATTTGTGTTAGACTCCTATTATCTACTCCACCAGGGAGTACAAAGACTGTTAGGCTCATTTTTGTGCGAGGAGGCTAGGCATGAAAAAAACTCCCTGGGATCTAGTGGGCTCTCTGCCACCCTGCAGGGTAGATTAGCGGTTATAAATGCCAATCTGCCCCCTGAATGGGCCAAAAGGGGCTCTAGGAGTAGGGGAGAGCACTACCCCTTTGCCGGGGGTGGGGGGGGCTCTCACCCTCCAAAAACAGTCCCTTGGGGTCTAGTGGTGTTGTAGTTTGTTCTAGGCAAGACTTCTGGTTTAAGGATGACAGCACTTTTGTTTGTAGGTGACTAGACCAATCCTACAACAAGTCCCAACTGTCAGCCCAACCCTCCCGACTTACAAGCAGTACCTCACCAAAAACCCAAACAGTAAAAGGTGATTTGTGGCAGCTTTTATGCATGAGCTCAAGAGTGCGACATCTCAGGGAGTTTGTGGTTAAACGGAGATTACCCCTTTCTCACATGAACAACATGTCTCAGTCAAACACAGGCAATGAAGGAGATGCAGTAATGGTTTCAATAGGTTTTATTAACAAGACTGCAACCTATGATGAATTGCATGGGCTGCAATGATTAGGATAATGAACAATGCAAGGAACAGAATGGTAAAAACAAGAGCCATGAATACAACCCCACCATCTTGCAATAACAGAAGATATGAGGTAGATGTAAAATGAACCCTAACACCCTAGCATGATGAACCTAATCTCTAACCTAAAGAGAGCTAGGTGTGTTAAACCTAATCTGCCAGTACCATGTCCATGAGAACAGCCCCAACCCTCGTTACCTTGGAATGAGGTCTCTAGATCAGACTCCGTAGGGACACGAAGACTGAGTCAGCATCAAGGCGACGTGTAGCATAGATAGCTTCAATGGTATCTGTAGTAATCCCATTGATTTTCTTGTCTGTGTGAGATGTATTTATACAGATCTTGTATGACCCCTGACACAGATATGTTCCCAAACAATAAATAAGAAGGCATGCTTGGGGCGGAAATTATATAAACAATTCCTTGAAAAGGTACATTATGTTACTGTCCCACGCCTTCACAGAGTGCCACTGATAACATGAAACTAAAACATCTTCCTAACTATAAACATGCGGCCATCTTAGAAGAAATTATTAAATAAATGTGCTAAAACAGAGCAAGCAAAGTAGGTTAAAAGTCACTGGGTGACGGGGGCACAGGCCTGCTAGCCAAAGGCTAAGCTAAACTCCTGATTCCCATTAAAACTAGAAGGGGCCCACTACAGTGGCTTTATGCCCCCTGTCGGGCAGATTGGAGGAAAATATCTTCTATCTCCCCTGACAGAGGACAGAAAGACTGCTGGAGGTGATGTGGTGGGTGGGGGCTAGGCCCAATGCCTGGGCGGACCACCAACACCATTTTTTAATTAAAAAAGCACATCCTGGTGTCTAGTGGGTTTTCTGTCCCCCATCCTTCCCCGGGCCAGAATAGAGCCAATTGCCTCCAGTCTGCCAATGGGGGGTCAGGAGAGAAGGACTTTTGGGGCTGAGGGGAGTGCGTCAGCCCATTGTCCGGGGGCAATCTCTTGGCAAAAATAGTCCCTGGTACCTAGTGTGTGGATCCCTGCTTGTTTATCACCTTCCTGAAGCCAGCCCCAAGCAGTGATTCTCTAGGTAAAGGTACCATTGGTAAGGGAAGGGTCTCACCGTTCCAATGATACTTCCCCCATTCGAATAGGTGCTCAAGTGTCTCAGATATGCACCACAGCACCAATGCAGTGAAAGTAAAATGAGACAATTTCACTTTCATTCTCAATTGTAATGACATCACCATGCCGATCATCATTACAAACTAAAATGAAAAAATTCCCGGCTCCTGGGGAATCTCTTCCTCAGCAGCCTGAAGTGAAATAAAAAAAAGAAAATCCCTCTGATTCATGCACCAGAAGGATTTCCCACTGCAAGTGCTTGGATGTGCTGGAGCTGTCCGTTGCACCGTCTCCATAGCACCAAAAACAAATAATAATCAGTACTTTCCATATTATGTTATGTTTACTGTTGTTATAACCTATAATAAAATATTTTTAACAAGGAAATAGTTGATGGTTGCCCTGAAATTCTCGACAGTTGGACAAATAATATTTAAAAAAAAAATAATCAATCTACAGAAAAAGGAACATTGCTTTATAATATTATCTCTGATTATTATCTTTGTGTACCTTAAAATATTCTGTGATATGAGAAGAGGGCATGTGAAAACACAGTAACTTAATCCAAGGTTGAAGAAGCTGAATGCCACTGTGCAACCTAGCCTTATTGACTCAGCTTTATTCTGACATCCAATAAATTATGCAACTTCTTTTGCTCACTGACCATACTTCTCTATATGTATTTTTGTTGGGTTCTTGCATCTTACCTTCTAGGGTTATATTGTAGTTTGTTTTTAACTTTTCCCAGCAAAATATAGCATAGGTTAGAGGACTTTCGCCAAAGTATGCTTGCCTGGTACTTGCAAGAGGAGGAGGCCAAGCTCTTCATGGCCAGGACTTCAAGCGACCCTTGGGCATGCAGCTCCAGACCTTGATCAAGGACACCTAAATTTTCCTTCTGGAGATCAAAGAGGAAGCAGCAGTGCCAGTGGGAGCAGCCCCTCATCCACCCACTGCTGTTTCCGGGGCTTCCAATGCTGCATACACTGACTCCAAGACCTGAGGCTACGTATTCTTTCTGGAAGTCCCTATTTCGGCATTGGGTCCTACAACATTTCTCAGTGCCATATTTGGTATCTTTAGGTGGGCCGTACCCACCTCCACTTGTGCCTTCGAACCCAAATGGATCATTGCATACTGTTCTTCCACCGGCAGGCTTGCCCCCTGTGAACTTTGCCCTCTTTTAGCCCTGGTCCACATCAGCACCCCTTCCAATGTTTATGGTGCCTTCGTCGAGCCACCTTTATGGAACCCACCTTCTGCACCAACTCCGCTGTCTCCAGTGCTACTTTCAGCACCAAAAGTTACCTCCGTGACTCCAGGACCATCTCACCTTCATCCTTCAAGTCTGCCATTCATTGGATTCCACAGGAATGCACAGAAAGTGATGTAGGAACATTGCTACAAACCATACAGGGACACATTCCGCACGTATATTTCTGGACTGATTCTGTTCCCCTGGGATGAGGGTCCAATTTGTTTCAGCCACAGGTTTGGATTACCTAGCTCTAGCAGAGGACAGAGGAATCAATATTTCACCAGATCTGTTCTTCCAAACTCCTAATGACTGCCACCACTGAAAGTGATTCCATAACACTCAGTCATTAAGAAAGCAGTGGAGGTATTTTATCTTCCTTCACCCTCAGTTGAGACAAAAGCGTGCATGCTACAGCAGATTCTTCCACATAGGGTTCAGAGCTGTTAGTCTCTTTCAGTGATACCCTCTTTGGCCCTTGTAGGGAAATGCCTCCCTTGGCATGGTTACCCCCTAACTGTGTGCCTTTTGTGGATGCCAGTTATGATTGAAAGTGTGCTGGGACCCTGCTAACCAGGCCCCAGCACCAGTGTTCTTTCCCTAAACTGTACCTTTGTTCCCACAATTGGCACAGCCCTGGCACACAGATAAGTCCCTTGTAACTGGTACCCCTGTTACCAAGGGCCCTGTGGCCAGGGAAGGTCTCTAAGGGCTGCAGCATGTATTATGCCACCCTGGAGACCCCTCACAGCTTGTGTGTGCTGAAGGGGAGAAAATGACTAAGTTGACATGGCACTCCCCTCAGAGTGCCATGCCCTTAACCCACTACCTGTGGCATAGGTAAATCACCCCTCTATCAGGCCTTACAGCCCTACGGCAGGGTGCACTATACCACAGGTGAGGGCATAGTTGCACGAGCACTATGCCCCTACAGTGTCTAAGCCAAACCTTGGACATTTTAAGTGCAGGGTAGCCATAAAGAGTATATGGTCTGGGAGTCTGTCAAATACAAACTCCCCAGTTCTATAATGGCTATACTGAAATCTGGGAAGTTTGGTATCAAACGTCTCAGCACAATAAACGCACACTGATGCCAGTGTGGGATTTATTATAAAATGCACACAAAGTGCATCTTAGAGATGCCCCCTGCATGCCAGTTCGACTCCTAGTGTTAGGCTGACCAGTTCCTGCCAGCCTGCCACAACCAGACGAGTTTATGGCCACATGGGGTGAGTGCCTTTGTCACTCTGTGGCCAGGAACAAAGCCTGCACTGGGTGAATGTGCTTCTCACCTCCCCCTGCACGAACTGTAACACCTGGCGGTGAGCCTCAAATGCTCATGCCTGTTGTTACAGCGTCCCAGGGCATCCCATCTAGTGGAGATGCCCGCCCCTCCGGACACAGCCCCCACGTTTGGCAGCAGGTCTGGAGGAGATAATGAGGAAAACAAGAAGGAGTCACCTACCTGTCAGGACAGCCCCTAAGGTGCCCTGAGCTAAGGTGACCCCTGCCTTTAGAAATCCTCCATCTTAATTTTGGAGGATTCCCCCAATAGGATTAGGGATGTGCCCCCTTCCCACAGGGAGGAGGCACAAAGAGGGTGTAGCCACCCTCCAGGGCAGTAACCATTGGGCACTGCCCCCCCACCCCCCAGACCTAAACACACCCCTAAGTTCAGTATTTAGGGGCGACCCTGAACTCAGGAAATCAGAATCCTGCAACCTACAACAAGATGGACTGCTGACCTGAAAGCCCAGCAGAGACGACATAGACGACAACTGACTTGGCCCCAGCCCTACTGGCCTGTCTCCAGACTCAAAAAAACCTGCCCAGTGACGCATCCAGCGGGATCAGTGACCTCTGAGGACTCAGAGGACTGCCCTGCACCCAAAGGACCAAGAACCGCCCGAGAACAGCGGCACTGTTCAGAAACAGCAACAAACTTGCAACAAAGAAACAACTTTAAAGAGACTCTCACTTCCCGCCAGAAGCCTGAGTCTTCACACTCTGCACCCGACGCCCCCGGCTAGAGTCCAGGCCATCCAACACCGCAGAGAGGACTTCCAAGTGACTCCAACGACGTGGACACCCTGAGTCGACCTCCCTGCACCCCCACAGAGATGCCTGCATAGAGGATCCACAGGCTCCCCCTGAGCACGACTGCCTGATAACAAAGGAACCCAACGCCTGGACCAAGCACTGCACCTGCAGCCCCCAGGACCAAGAGGAACCACCTACCAGTGCAGGAGTGACCAGCAGGCGACCCTCATCCTAGCCCAGTTGGTGGCTGTCCGAGAAGCCCTCATGTGCCCTGCCTGCATCGCCAGAGTGACCCCCAGGTCTCTCCATTGCTTTCAATAGCAAACACGACGCCTGATTTACACACTGCATCCGGCCACCTCTGTGCTGGTGAGGATGTGTTTTGTGTGCTTGTTCTCTCTCCCCAACCCCCCCGCATCCCTCCCCAGTGCTCTACAAAACCCCCCTGTTCTGTACCCTGAGGATGCAGGTACTTACCTGCTAGCAGACTGGAACCGGAGCACCCCTGTTCTCCATAGATGCCTATGTGTTTTGGGCCCTCCTTAGACCTCTGCACCTGACCAGCCCTGTATTGCTGGTGCTGTGGTTTTGAGGTTGCCTTGAACCCTCAACAGTGGGCTGCCTATACCCAGGAGACTGACTGTGTAAGTGCTTTACTTATCTGAAAAAACTAACCAAAACATACCTCCCCCAGGAACTGTTGATTTTTGCACTGTGTCCACTTTTAAAATAGCTATTTGACATTTTAACCAAAACTGTGTGTACTACTGTTTTAAATCAAGGTTCGATACTTACCTGTGTGAAGTACCTTGCATTTCATGTACCTCAAATTTGAATCTTGTGGTTCTAAAAATAAATTACGAAAATAATTTTTCTATATAAAAACCTATTGGCCTGGAGTTAAGTCTGAGTGTGTGTACCTCATTTATTGCCTGTGTGTGTACAACAAATGCTTAACACTACCCTCTGATAAGCCTACTGCTCGACCAAACTACCACACAAATAGAGCATTAATATTATCTAGTTTTGCCACTATCAACCTCTAAGGGGAACCCTTGGACTCTGTGCACGCTATCTCTCACTTTGAGATAGTATATACTGAGCCAACTTCCTACAACCCTATATTATCAGCTTGGGAAAACCCACCACTTTCACTGCAGTCAATAGGATCGTAGCTAGATGGCATCACCATACACCTGGTGACCCTCCTTCCATCTCTTATCACCCCTCACTGGAGAGTTTGGTGATTTATGCCTCTTGTTCTGCCAGACAGGCTGCTGGTGCTTTTCCCATAGTCCCTGTGAGGGAGAGTAAAAAAAGATGGAGGCTTCAGCAAGAACCTCTTCTCTGCTGCCAGCCTTGCTTTAAGATCACTCAGTGGTACCCACACCCTTTGAGACATGACCAGTATTGTGGTACCAAAACATTTACAGCCACACTTGTTTAAAAACAAAATGCTTGAAAATGGTCAGAAAATTCTGGGAAGCAGCTGTAGTTCCATATTTGCACAGTATGGGTTTCCTGAGGTAACCTACATGTGTGAAAGGCCATTACATCAAGCCAGTGGGTCATTGACATTGTGGGAAGAGTACACCCAACTCTCCAACATTACCCCTCTTCCCTACCCCTTCAGTTAAATGAAAGAATGCTTTCACATGTTGCAGCAGGAGGTAGATGCTTTTCTGTAGAAGGAGCAGTGGCAGGTTGCTAGAGCAGAAAATGAGTCATAGATACTACTCTCAATGCTTTCTGGTTTCCAAGAAGGACTGCAAACTTTATCCTATCCTATCCTAGACGTCAGGGTTTTCAATCTGTATCTCTGCAAGGAGAAACTGACGATGCTGTCCCCAGCTCGGGTAATTTCAGTGGATCCTTCTAATCACAGACCACTTACGTGTGAATATTGCCAGGCCACAGACTGGACCTGGAAAACTCTAAAGGCAGTGCTCTTCGGTGCCATTGGTGGGTTATGTGGCCCCCGTCGACTCCATTCAACTCCGGAAATGACAAACAGAGGCAGTTTTTAGCACCACCCATGCATACTGATGTTAGTTCCTTTGTTTCTGCACCTCCAGGCACAGACCCAAACTCTGCACCTTCATCCTTCTGTCAAGAGACTTTTTTCATCTAAAACGTTTTACCCATATGTAAGGAAATATGTATTGTCCCCTAAAGCTACCGTGTTTAAACCTTATAGGGACTGTGGGAAGCAAATGTCTGTGACTGTGAGGTGTGCCTTAGGTGCAAGGCATGCAACAACAGGACCCACATGAATCCAAAAGCCATCTGAGAATGTGAAGCCAAGCTGTACTCACCAGCGTCGGTGCCAGCTACAGACCTGGTGCTGAACTCTGCATTGGTCTCTCAAACATTGACACCTGCACCAGATAAGATGGTACAACCCATTGTGGTGTTCAGCTTTAAGTCAGCTTTATCTCGATCCAGACCAATGCCGTACCCACATCTCAATGTGGCTCAGCAAATAATGAATCCATCAGACTAAACGATTTCACTGCTGCGGAATCGCACGCAGATAGTACACCAACTTTATGGCTCAGACGTCAACCAAAGCCAGCCATACAGAGATGACAATGGAGGGGATTGGTAAGGGTTTGCCCCACCTAATGATAAGGATAATTAATGCATGGCCGTACAAAATGCCAGTGGGTTGGACACCTCATCCAATATAGGGTTGGCTCCCCCTGGACCAGCAACAGCAGAGAGTACTTCTTTCACAGCTGTGATTAGAAATGCTGCTAAGGTCCTTGACCTCTGCCTCTCCACTTTGGAGGTAAAAATGAATGTGCTCACTGAGATCATTGAACCATGCCAGGTGCAGAAGTAACCTTTTCTGCCCTTCAACAAGGCCCTCCCTGAAATGCTGCTGGGCACCTTGACTAAGCCATGCTCTGCCCCCTGATCATCCGATAAGTCTCTGGTCACTGTGAACAAGTTTCAGCATCCAACTGCATAAAGTTTGGTGGTGCAGGCATCCACAAGCACAGAAAACCCTAATGCATTCCCGCCTATCACTCCTGACAGAGTCCAAACGTATAGAATCTTTTGCTAAGCTAATGTTTCTCCCTGCTAACCTTACCTTGAGGTCAGTCAGTGGCAGTTGCCTCCTTGGATACTACACTCACACCCTGTGGAACATGATCAGTAAGATCTTGCAGGGAGTCCCAGCAGACTTATAAGCTTCTTTGGCCCGGACTATTCAAGATTTCCATGATGCAGTAAAGTAAGTCATCCACTCTGTCCTAGAAACCGTGGACTATCTATGAAGGGCTTTGGGAACAGGTGTTGTGCTCTGGTGCATAGATGGATGAGGATCCACAGGCTTCTTCGGGAATGTGCAGGCATCCCTGAATGAAGTGATTTATAAAGCACAGGGCTACCAAATGGAGCATCCCAGCGCTAACAATAGCAAAAGGCTCATTCACCACTCAACTGCCAGAATAAAAAAGATGTTTTGAACTGTTTCCTGACTCAAGCTTCTACCTGGATAGAACAAATTGATAGCAGAAGCGTATCCCAAGCTTTGCCACACAGTACCATAAAGGGCCGCCCACAGCTATACCCAAATAAAATTTCAGTATCTTTATTAACAGTGCCATGGTAGAGCGAAGGGACCTGCTGGGATCATATTGAAGGGTTCTCCCAATTAGGTACCAGGGATCCTGCTTGTGGAAGGCACGATAGATGATGGTCAGTGCTTTGAACATAATTATCTTCCTGATTGGGGGGGGGGGCATTGTAGCTCCCTTAGGCAAGCAGAGAGATTCTATTCTGGATAAACCCACAGTAACAGGTGCTGTGGCATTTTGAACCACTTGAAGTTTTCTGATATTATAATCAGGAACCCTCAAGGTAGACGCCGTTCGAGTAACTTTTCCTAGAGGTTATGAACACATGGACAACTGTTCTGTGCACATCCAATGGTAAGACATAAATAAGTAGCTTTGTAGACCTCAGCAGACCAAAGCAAGTCCCTGCTACTGACAAAATTTGGGGATCCATAAATAACTTCTCATCTATTTTAACTCCCAGGTTTTTAGCTGCTACTGTTGGAGAAGGGGAAGGTCCCTCGACCAGCTATAGTTTGTCTACTGGTCTCTGGCCTTACAAAGCAATAGTTTTTTCATTTTGTCCGCATTGTACTGAAGATAGCTCTTACACATCCAAAGAAGAACGTCTTAGGCAAGCGACAAAAGAGGAATGGTAGAGTGGTCAAATGTAGGAAGCAGTTGAGTATCATCTGCACAAATAGTCACCAAACCATGTGATTCAATAGGGTGGGCAAGAGGAGGCACATAAATGTTGAACAAAGTAGGGCTCAAACAAGAGCCCTGAGGCACTGAAGATGCAAGCTTCTTCTGGGAATAGGAAAGGGGGAGCATTCAAATCTTTTGGGCTCTTCCTTCAAGGATAGATTTGAACCAGTGTCATGGCATACCTCCTATGCTTATCCCTGCCAAACTCTGCAAATCTCTAGGTGATCTAGGGTGTCAAAGGCTGCAGATCCATCAAGGAAAATTAAGATACCACTTTTGCCTTCATCAAGAGTGAATTTGATGATTTCAGTCACTTTGAGAAGGGCAGATTCTGTGCTCTGGTGCAGCCGAAAACCAGCCTGAGTACTATGTAGGAGCATATTTGTCTTCAACTAGTTATATAGCTGAGTATTGACAGCTTCCTCTAGTATTTTCATAACTGTCGGAAACAAAGAAATAGGCCAATATTTTGATAAAGCAGCTGGATCGGTGAGAGTCTTTCAACAGGGGAATCACTTTTTCCCCTCTTCCAACAAGGCAGGCCAGATGCTGTTTCCAGGGAACAGCTGGAAAACTCTGTTAGGACTGGGGCAATATATATAGCAAATAGTCTGAGCAACGCTGGGGGCGCCAGATTTAAAGGGGAACCTGATATACAGGAAGCAAAGCAGTCACAGTTTCAACCAATTAGATGGGCTCCAACTTACTCAAAGAGCTAGACACAGAAGGATTTATGTTAGGGTCTGCCCCTCCTAGTGAATCAGTAATGAGGGCCAGTGGGTCAAAGCCATCATCCTTAACATCTTATCTTTGAGGAAGAAGAATAGTTGGTTGTGTAGATCCACCAAAGTAGGGATAGGAGGATTGCATGATGCAGGATTCAGATAAAATGTAACAATTTGGAAAATTCCTCTAGGTCAATTCTCGGCTGCTTCAATATGGTCAGCATAGAAGAAGCATTAAGCATTTGTAATGTCTATATGATATTCCCTCAAGGCCTGTTTTGTAGCGTCCTTTATAGACAGGGCTACAGTCCTGGCGCCACTGCCATTCTAGATGTTTACAATGTTGTTTAATAGCCATACGTTCGGGCAAAAACCAGGGAGCGGAAGGACCTTTTTCTATAGTTGAGACCTTTTTAGTGGGAACGAACAAGACAACCGCCTACTGCAACTAGTTGTTGAGTAAATCTATGCCTTCATCCAGCACCCCTGAAAAAGCCAGTCAGGATGACTCCAAAAAGGAATTAAATTCTGCTGCTTTTACTTTGCTCCATAGTTTCACAACCCTAGGGCCCTGATTAGGAAACCGGAATTTCCTGGCTCCTATGTCCGAGGAAAAGGGAATTATAAAATTACCTCACCAATGAAGGGTTAGGGTTAGGTCAGAGATCAAAGAAAGGTTGGAAAAAATGAGATCAAGCATATGACGTCTTTGATGTGTAGCGTCCTTGACGAATTAATATAAGTTGATGGTGTGGCAGGCTTCTACCAAAGCTCCTCCAGAACTATCTGTAAATATATCCACATGATGTTCAAAGTTGCCTAACACTGTCAAGCTGGAATACATAAAGCAGCTGTATAAATTGCCTCATCCTATGACTCAGGAAATTCTGAAGCTGGCCCGGGGTTTGATATATCAAAACCCTCAAAAAAGAAAGCTTAATGGTCAGCGAGATATAAAAACCCAAACCTTCAGCCCCTGTTAGGTTAATGAGATGACAAGTACTACAATGAAAGCAAGTATGGATAATAATCACCACTCCCACCCCCTTTTTTTCCTATCTGATCTCTTTTGAATGTAACTAATCCAGATGGACTGGCTTGACAAATGTCAGGGACCGACCTGAGTGCAACCAAGCCTCTATTAAGAATAAGAGGTATACATTCAAGCCAGAGAGCAATTGCACAATAGATAGTGTGTTCTTAGGCAGACACACACATTTAGTAGATCAGCTTTTAGAGCTTTTATAAGGCATCTTTGCTCAACACGCCCGATGTACTACTAACCTGGTGCTCCTTCTCCTTAAATGATTGCCCAATAAGAGGTAGCAACCGAGAGGAACAAGATGGTAAAGCAGACTTCCAGGATTAACAGAAAGAGAGACCCCTAATCTCCTGTACCAGTTAAATGTGACATCCAGTGCAAGACATGATAGGCAAGAGTAGATCGTCCCTCGAATACTTATAATGGGCAATCAGTGCTGACGCAAAACTAGCAAAAAGGCTGGTTATGGTTGTTAGCCAGGCATAGACATGCTTGCCTTCGGCGTGCCAAGACTCTCATTAAGTAGGCCATGAACGTCTCTGTAATGGGTAACTAGAGCCCGCACCAACTAAAATTGTGCCTCTTGATGTCTTTCCTAGCCATAAGAGTGTCTCTCTGCTCTCTCCGAAGAAGCAAGTAGCGGATAGGAAGGCAAGAGGCAGAACTTTGGAAAATGGTGGGACAAGCAAAAGCTGAGTAACCATCTAACTGGACACTATACAAAATTAAGAAAAACCTTAGATTTATCTGAGCCTCTTAAAAATTATCACCACATAAAACCCTCTGTTAAAATCATCCAATGCATTAATCATTCAGTTCATTAAACATAAAATAAATAATCAGACTGGACGGACTGTTGGTGGTGGTAATTCTGACCTTAGACATGCCCTTCGATGGCTCCCAATTATTGAAAAGGGACATGTTTTAGAAAGACATGCCACAGCATGCTTTTGGGCTGTTTTGACTCCAATCTGGCAATTTCCGTAAGATTTCTGTGTTTTTTAGGTGAAATGCCAGGGGCTTATTATATTGACACAGTAGGCCTCCTAGCCCTTTCGAGGTCAGGGTAGTGGGCCCAACAGACAACAATCAGTCCATCAGAGGCAGCATACATCCCAATCCGCCATCTATCTGGCAGTGACCTCAAAACCTCATATGTGTTAGCGGCACACACCCATCTTGTAGGAGCAGGGCCCACCACTTCTTCAAAGAGTAGTATAGCGTTACATCCAACAGGTGGGTCACTCAAATTCTCCAAGAGGGCTACGTCTTGCCTTTCTTTTTTGACCTACTGCATCTGCCACCTACAGAGCAGCAACTGTTGGAGGACCACTTATCCGTTTTGCATCAGGAGATGCAGATTACTTTGGCTTAAGAAGCAATAGAGAGTGTACCAGTGTAGGAAGTTGGCTCTGTATATACTATTTCAAAGTAAAAAATAGTGTGCACAGAGTCCAAGGGTTCCCCTTAGAGGTAAGATAGTGGCAAAAATAGATAATTCTAATGCTCTATTTTGTGGTAGTGTGGTCGAGCAGTAGGCTTATCAGAGGGTAGTGTTAAGCATTTGTTGTACACACACAGGCAATAAATGAGGAACACACACTCAAAGACTTACTCCAGGCCAGTAGGTTTTTATATTGAAAAATATATTTTCTTAGTTTATTTTAAGAACCACAGGTTCAAGATTTACATTAAACACTTTAAATGTAAGGTACTTCACTTAGATACTTTAGGAACTTTGAATGAACACAATCTCATGTACAGTCTTGGTAAAAATGGCAATAAGCTATTTCAAAAGTGGACACTGCAAAAATCAACAGTTACTGGGGGAGGTAAGTAAAGATTAGTTTCGAAGGTAAGTAAAACACTTACAAGTCTCAAAGTTGGGGCATAGGCAGCCCACCATTGGGGGTTCAAGGCAATCCCAAAGTTACCACACCAGCAGCTCGTGGCTGGTCAGGTGCAGAGGTCAAAGAGGTGCCCAAAACACATAGGCGCCTATGGGGAACAGGGGTGCTCCGGTTCCAGTCTGCCAGCAGGTAAGTACATGCGTCCTCGGGCGGCAGACCAGAGGGGTTTTGTGGGGCACTGGGGGGGACACAAGAAGGCACAGAAAGTACACCCTCAGCGGCACAAGGGCAGCTGGGTGCAGTGTGCAAACGGGCGTCTGGTTTTGTATAGGAAGTAATGGAGGGACCCGGGGGTCACTTCAACGATGCAGGCAGGCACAGGGGGGGGCTCCTTGGGGCAGCCACCACCTGGGCTAGGCAGAGGGTCGCCTGGGGGTCGCTCTTGCACTGGAGTTCGGTTCCTTCAGGTCCTGGGGGCTGAGGGTGCAGTGTTGGTTCCAGGCGTCGGGTCCCTTGTTACAGGCAGTCGCGGTCAGGGGGAGCCTCAGGATTCTCTCTGCAGGCGTCACTGTGGGGGCTCAGGGGGGTCGTCTCTGGTTACTCACAGGCTCGCAGTCGCCGGGGAGTCCTCCCTGAGGTGTTGGTTTTCGGCAGGTCGAGCCGGGGGCGTCGGGTGCAGAGTGGGAAGTCTCACGCTTCTGGCGGGAAACGTGAAGTCTTTAAAGTTGCTTCTTTATTGCAAAGAAGTTGCAGGTTTTTGAACAGGGCCGCTGTTCACTGGAGTTTCTTGGTCCTTGGGTGCAGGGCAGTCCTCTGAGGCTTCAGAGGTCGCTGGTCCCTGTTGGATGCGTCGCTGTTGCAGTTTTCTTCGAAGTTGGGAGACAGCGCGGTAGGGCTGGGGCCAAGACAGTTGTCGTCTCCGTCTTCTCTGCAGGGCTTCAGGTCAGCAGTCCTTCTTCTTGTTAAGGATGCAGGAATCTAGTTTCCTAGGTTCTGGGGAGCCCCTAAATACTGAATGTAGGGGTGTGTTTAGGCCTGGGAGGGCAGTAGCCAATGGCTACTGTCCTGGATGGTGGCTACACCCTCTTTGTGCCTCCTCCTGTGGGGAGGGGGTCACATCCCTAATCCTATAGTGGGAATCCTTCACTCTCAAGATGGAGGATTTCTAAAAGCAGGAGTCACCTCAGCTCAGGACACCTTAGGGGCTGTTCTGACTGGTGGGTGGCTCCTCCTTGTTTTTCTAATTATCTCCTCCAGCCTTGCCGCCAAGAGTGGGGGCAGTGGCCGGAGGGGCGGGCATCTCCACTAGCTGGGATGCCGTGGTGCTGTAACAAAAGGGGTGAGCCTTTGAGGCTCACCGCCAGGTGTTACAGTTCCTGCAGGTGGAGGTGAGAAGCACCTTCACCCAGTACAGGCTTTGTTTCTGGCCACAGAGTGACAAAGGCACTCTCCCCATGTGGCCAGCAACATGTCTGGTGTGTGGCAGGCTGGCAAAAACTAGTCAGCCTACCCTGGAAGTCGGGTTGGAATTCAGTGGGCACCTCTAAGGTGCCCTCTGGGTGTATGTTACAATACATTGCACACTGGCATCAGTGTGCATTTATTGTGCTGAGAAGTTTGATACTAAACTTCCCAGTTTTCAGTGTAGCCATTATGGAACTGTGGAGTTCGAGTTTGACAAACTCCCAGACCATATATTCTTATGGCTACCCTGCACTTAAAATGTCTATGGTTTTGCTTAGACACTGTAGGGGCATAGTGCTCATGCACATATGCCCTCACCTGTGGTATAGTGCACCCTGCCTTAGGGCTGTAAGGCCTGCTAGAGGGGTGACTTACCTATGCCACAGGCAGTGTAAGGTTGGCATGGCACTCAGAGGGGAGTGCCATGTCGACTTAGTCATTTTCTCCCCACCAGCACACACAAGCTGTGAGGCAGTGTGCATGTGCTGAGTGAGGGGTCCCCAGGGTGGCATAAGACATGCTGCAGCCCTTAGAGAACTTCCCTGGCATCAGGGCCCTTTGTACCAGAGGTACCAGTTACAAGGGACTTACCCGAGTGCCAGGGTTGTGCCAATTGTGGAGACAAAGGTACAGTTTAGGGAAAGTACACTGGTGCTGTGGCCTGGTTAGCAGGGTCCCAGCACACTTTTAAATCATAACTTTGCATCAGCAAAAGCAAAAAGTCAGGGGGTAACCATGCCATGGAGGCATTTCCTTACAACCAGCATGAGAAATTGGCACTGGATGTCTCTCTTGTTACTACCTTGTGCTGAAGAAGGCTGGAGATCTTTTGATATTCACCCTGTTAATGCCTTCCTGTGCAAGGACAAATTCAAAATGCTTTTGTTGGCCCAGGATCTTTTTGTCCTGGACTCTAAAGACTGGGCCGCAAGAGTGTGGAATTTGAGAATTTCTGAGCCTGAGCATCTGTCCTTTGATCAGACTGCCACTTCAGGAGGTATTTTCATAGCGGTATAGCAGGGTCTTACATCCAGGCAGGTGAACTTGCACCTCCATGCTTGGAGATTGAGCAGAGACAGTTCATTTCCTTTGAATTCCCTTCCAAACTCATTGATTTTATCCTCACAACCAGGTGCCATTCCACAAAATCTGTGTATGCCAGGTGCTGGGATGAATTTTTGGTACCCGCCAGATGAACCTGTTGCATGCCAAACTGTCAGATGTATTGTTTTTTTCTTTATTTTTGGTCCAGCAAGGACTTGCTGCGGGCCCTGTAAAAGGCTGTAGTCCACTCTCTCTGCCTTTTTATATTTGATGCACCAGCGTTCCTTTTTCACATGAATGGTTGTGATGTGTTTCTTTAAGGGTTTGCAACATATGTTTTCACCAAACCCATTTGTGATGCCACAATGGGTCCTAAACCTGTTTGTCACTTTTCTCATTTGTACCCTTTTATGCCAATGCACAGCTATGCATTGCACCTCTGCACCTTAAAAACACTCTTTCTGATTGCAATGACATCTTCTGGCTGGGTGGGTGAGCTTCAGACACTTTCGTTCCATCCTCCTCATACCACCTTTTTCTCGCTCAAACTGGTGTTTAGGACTTAAGGAGTATCCCTTAGTTCTACCAAAGGATGTGACCCCTTTTCATGTCAGACAAGCCATCACTCTTCTGACCTTCATTGCTCTGCCTGACACCTCGAAAGAGGAAGAGAGACTCCTTAGCCTTGGACCCCAGAAGAGCAATGAGTTTTTAAATCAATCGTACCAAGGAATTTCAGGTGGACAATCAGATCTTTGTGGGGTTTTCTGTTTTAAAGAAGGGCAAGGTGGTGCAGAAATGGACCATCTCACAATGGTTAATTCTCTGTATTAACATCTGCTATACTTTCCCTAAGAAACAGCCTCCATAAGGTCTGAGGGCTCACTCACCCAGGCTGTTACCACTGCATTGGCATGTCCAGTGCCTGTACTAGATACCCATCAGGCAGTTATGTAGGCATCAGTGCACACGTTCATGAAGCACTAAACAAGTTGGGCCCCCCTGGGATGGGTTTTTAGCCTGTTCAGTACTGCAGGAATTTTTTGTCTGAGCTATTCCATAGACCCACCACCTTGGGAGGTACTGGTTTGCTATTTTTTTATACGTCAAGGAACCTGCATTTAGAAGTATCAATCAAAAGAACAAGTTACTTTCCTTCAGTAAGGTTTTAGTAATTGTGTGTTGGCATTAGGCTTGTGTTCATATGGATATATGTTTTCTTAATGTGTACATTTTTAAAAATAGCCTTCTGTGCCTTCTTCTAAAGTGTAAGTAGATCTTGGTCACAATTTTGTTTCTAGTTCACAAAATCATTGTGGAGACAGGACCTAAAGTAATTATTTTTGTGTGAATATGAAATTGTTCCTCTAGAAAGCTACTAGAATATTCCTTGGTCGGTGGAGGGTTAACATATTTCTTTGACCATGAACAGTCCGTAAAATACCGAACCACATTCTGTTGTACATATTGGGACTCTACAAAAAGATTGCAAGATAGAGAAGCAGATGGTCCTTCGTGATCAATTTATTTTAATTTCATTTTTTTAACTGTGACATACCGTTTGTCGACAGTATACCAGCTGGTAAAATACTTAATTTGATTTCCCTTTCCACTGTTTCAAAAAAAAAAAAAAAGATACATTAACATATGAAATTAAAAAGTAGAACATCGAATATTCTCTTGTGCTCTGTTTTGCTCAATTCAAGAGAGTCGTCCCATACACTGCAATGAAAACCGGAGTAATGGATATCAGAGACTGTTCGTCAAGGATTCCTCCAATGACATCCCAGTGAGGGCGATGGGGGGCTGTGGAGAAACCTTCAGTGTTTTTCACAGAGGTGTGGCATAATTGTTGTAGACGATGTTGTGCTTTGCGGGGTGTTCAGTCAATTCCCTTCCCTTTTCATGAAGTGGGGATCACTCATGCATCACTTTATTCTCTCGGAATGTAGAGTCCATTGTGTCAGATAGCGCCGTTGTTTTGTCTTAGATGGACAGACGGCTCTACTGTGTACCAGAGCATTGGAGCGTCATGTCACCTTCTTCCCTTTTCAGAGTGGGATGAGACCATATCCAGGCGAGGTTCTCTGAGGGAAAGGAATTGTCCTATGCAGGGCAACGTCCTGGAAAGGCTCCTTAATTCCAGGCAGTACTTATTACTCTCCCTTAAGAATACATGGAGTATTTATAAATGTCACCTATACTTTTCGAGAAAGGAGAGAGAGGAGTTTTGAGGGAACCAATCCCTTCACCAGTGACATCTGTATTATCAGTGTCTTGTATGTCTTCATATGTTAATTTGGGAACACTGATTCCCGTGTGCTGGCATTTTCTAATCTTGATTGATGGCAAGAGTGCTACAGTCTCATCCAGCTCAACTTCTAAAATGTGTAGAACATTTGTATGACCCTAGAAGCTGAAGAAGAGGAGACTTAAAATCTTGATTCATTTTGCAGTTTTACACAGTGCAGACAACATCGGTGTTAAAAACAGAGCACTTTGTAATGGTGAAGGCAGAACATACAAAGTCAAGATGATGTCTACTATGAGCGGGTCAACATACAATGTCAATGAGCGTGTAGTTGCAAGAGAATGGCAAAATGTATACAATATTCATCAATCATGTAACCCATCTTGGACGTAACAGTAACATATGCTAAAATGTGAACTGCCACTGGATTATCACAGTGTTACTAAACAGCACAAGTGGCGACATGAAAATGACAACAAAACTGGCCTTCTTTGTATGTTGGGCGTGATACCACGTTGGGCGCAAGCTGCATTTCACTCTAAGTAAAATGGCATCCTTTGGAAAACCTACGTGCCTACCTCACAATTGTGTAGTTCTGCACATGATGTCCCGTTCCGTTTTGGATACAATTTCCATCAAGCACTTGACAGTTTTGCTTTTCATATCATAATACCATAGGATTAGTAATAATCTACCTAGGTCTGCTGCGCCAAAAATCCTCCTTTGTAGTATTATGTCACGGTGCATGATGAGTTACTAGCGTAGTTTTCTGATAATATTTTTGTATCATTTAAATTTTTAGGCCATATCCAATTTTAAAAATTTTATGCAATGCTAGCATGAGCCTCTGTTTAAAGCAGGATTATATTTCTAGTGCACTGGCAATACAATTCAAGTGTGGAGTCTTGCACTGTCCATAATGCTAGTGTGATTTAATACAGCCAATAATAGATTGACAGTTTGTAGGCTCCGTCCTAATCTCTGAAGCCCATCACTCTTTTTTCGTTATGAGAAAGATTTATTTTGCTGTCCATCAGGACTTTTACAGGTCTGCAAATGCAAATTGCAATTTCTTTCTTTCTAGTCCCTTGTCATTTAGAGAGCTTATTGCCTCGCAGTGTACCTATTTTATCCCGGTCAACACTTATGAAATTTTCTTTAGTCTTTTGCCTTGGGAGCCATGTCTTAGTGCATTCCTCTTAAAACATTCAAATATGTTCATAGCGTCTTTAGGTCTTCCATCAGGACTTCATTTACTTCATTGGTGCTTCCAGAATCACCAATGGTTATTTTTAGTCTTTAAGATTTGTACAGAATTCCCCTTTTCCCTTTGGAGCTCTCTTCAGAATATTCTTCCTCTGCTTACAAAGGAGCTTGTTTCTGGTTGATTGCAGGGTCTTCCTCTTACCGATCCTGAAAAGGAAGGTGCTGTAGTCAGCCTGGTAATAGAGCATGGAAACACCCTCCCAATCTACTTTCTATTACTGGATCATCTATTTTACTCCAAAAATGGTTAATTTTTTCCTTTCTTTCCCCTTCTCTATTTTCCCCCATCCCTGGGCCTCGCTCTCGTCTCACCCCCTCCACCCCCCCCACCCCTCCTCCCCCGTCTGAAACGGCATGTGCATTAGTCACCCTGGCTATATACTGGTTAATGGGTGTTGCTAAGCGTATCCCCTCTTTACTCAGTTGGTCCTTACTACAAAGTTGATCCCAGTCAGGATGAAATTGCTGATTCCCATTGTTTTTTAAAAAAATATATTTTTATTGTTTTCGTTCCAAACATGTATACAATTAATTACTGTCACCCCCCTCCCCTGTATTTGTTCTTGTGCGGATCTTGAGGCTTCCTCTTTGCTCTCGGTTAAGCTATTAATTGCAAATTGTCTAGTATGGCGCTAGTCTTTGTGCTAGTTCGTATTATCGTTTTACGCTGTGTCTGACTCCTCCGATTATGTGTTTTGTTCTTGTGAGTCCGTTGTTGGGTTTTTCAGGCGGTCCAGTCGGGTGTCCCATTGCTGCATCCCCTCTTCACTTCCTACTCCTTTTACCAATTCTAGGCGTAGCGCCTCCCCCTCTGCTTCAGCCCATTTGGCTAATGTGTCCCTCCATGTAAGCGCCCTTGGTCCTTTGGGGTCTTTCCAATGCAGTGTAATTTCCCTCTTTGCTAGGATCAACGCTAAGTCTATGAATTTATTAGATACTTTTTTTGAGTGTGGTCTGGGAAAGTTTCCCAACAACGCGGCTGCTGGGATGTTCGCCAGTTTCCTGCCCGTGATCTTCTTGGTGTCGCTTATTACCCTTTCCCAGTATTGCTTCAAATCCCTACAGGTCCATAGCATGTGTAACAGGTCAGGCCCAACTTCCCCACATCTAGGACATGCGCTGTTTCTGTTATCATACATTGATGCTATTTTCGCAGGGCTAAGGTATGCTCTGTTGTAAATGTATATGTTTATCAATTTAAACCGGGCATGTCTAGATACTTTGTAGACCTGGGCTGTGAGGTTTCCCCATCGCTAGTCGTCTATATGTTCCCCAATGTGAGCTTGCCATAGGGTTTTAAGGGTTTCAAGAAGCTTTAGTGCGTCTGTTTGTAATGTTTTGTAGATCGTTGATACTACTTTTTTATCTCCCCCTATCGTGCAAATAGTATGACATCCAGCATGTGTGGGTGGCTCCCTTGTGCCTTGCTTCCAATGATGCTGTTTCAGGGCTGTCCGGGATCTATGCATGAGGAACATCCCAGGTGGTACTCCGCAGTGTGTTATCATGCCTGTGTATGTCATGAGCTCTCAGTTCCTGAAGAGTTCTCCTATCATAGTGATCCCATATGACTCTAGCTTTTGGATCCCCTTTATGGGGCTCCCTCCAGGGAGTAGGGTCAGGTATCTCAGAGGGATCTCCGGTGAATATGGGGCCCTGACTCGTGTACGCTGAAGGGTACGTCTCCAGCATGTGTTTATGACCTGATGCTCAAGTGACATTGTCTTTTTCTGTCCCCCTTGCGCTAACAGTATCCCTGCGAGAGTTGTCACTACTTTCTCCCTCCCGGGTTCCTCAGTTTCTACGGTTGTTACTGCTTGCCATTCTGTAGCCAGCCATTGTAGCTGGCCCGCCAGATAATATAATTCCATGTCCAGAGCTGCTAGTCCACCCTCTGTTGTGGGTCGTTGGAGTTTGTGCAGGGCCAGTCTATGGCGCCCCGCCCCCCATATGAGTCAAGTGAGGAGGAAGTTAATTTCTTTGAAGGTTGAATGGGGTATTAGCACCGGCAGGTTCGAAAAGCTATATAATAGCTTTGGCAGAGCCACCATTTTTATCAAGGCCACTCGGCTGGTTACTGACAACGGCAGTGTCTGCCAGAATTTGGTAGTTGCTTTACATTTCTGTATAGCCTGGTTCACATTTCCTTCTAGTAGGTCTTTTAGTTCATGATAAATATTTACACCTAGGTATCGGAACATTGTCGGGGACCATCCCAGATTCTGGATAGTTGTGATTTGAGGCGCCCCCCTTCTACAGTGGGAAAAGAAGAGATTTCTGCCAGCTGATGCGGAGACCTGGTATGTCCCCGAACCAATCCAACAGGGTCATGACTTTGGGGAGATCCCTATGTGGATCCTTTAAGAATAGTATCATGTCGTCTGTGTAGAGCGCTATCTGGTGTGTTCTGCCCCTATGACTATTCCCTCGTAGTATTTTTCTGTTCTGGCCAGCTGCGCCAATGGTTCCACCGCAATGGCGAACAGCAATGGTGACAACGAGCATCCTTGTCTGGTGCCCCTCCCTATACTATAAGAGTTGGAAATAGTTTGCCCCGTGCGGACTCTTGCCGTGGGGGAGGTGTATAGCAGCTTGGTCCACCTATGGAATCCTGGGCCCAAACCCATCTTTCCCATCGCAATTTGTAGGTAGTCCCATCTGAGGCTATCAAATGCTTTCTCAATGTCCACTACTAGCACTGCAGCAGTGGAGAGATTTGGGGAACCCGAATGCACTATTCCTATCAGTCTTCTAATGTTTATGGCCGTGTTACGGTTTGGGATGAAGCCTGTTTGATCGGGGTGGATTAGTTTTTCCATGTGGGGCATCAGCCTGATGGCGAGGATACGACTCAGTATTTTATAGTCCATATTCAACATGAATAATGGGCGGTATGATCGCACGTCAGTAGACGGGCGGTCTTGTTTCGGCAATGGGACAACAATGGCTTCGCTCGTGGATCTGGGCAGAGTACCATTCTCGAATGCCTCCCCGTACATTTCACTAAGTCTGGGCGCTAGTAGGTCTGTGTACTCTCTATAAAATTTTGCTGGCAACCCGTCCGCCCCAGCACTTTCCCTCTAGCCATTGTCTCCATTGCCACAGACACCTCCTGTGAGGTTATTGCCTCCCAAAGTGTTTGTTGTTCCCCTTCTCCCAATGTATGAAACCGGATGTGCCCCAGACATTCAAGCCTGTCTGGTTCCAGGGGTTCTGTGGGGGGGGACGTATAGTACTGTGTAGTATTTGGCAAAGCTGGCATTGATTTCCCCCTGACCAAATAATCTTCCCCCCTCTATGTCCTCTATTTCCATCACCAGCGACTGTTGTCTTGGTGGGGACGCCAGCCAGGCCAGTAATGCCTCCGCTTTGTCCCCCTCCATGTGCTGCCTACTGGTGTATTTCTTGTTGTCAAATCGTCTGAGTTTTTCAAGGGTGCTTGTTATCTTGTTTTTGGTCTCGGATATACTAGGGGCGAGGTCAGGGTTGTCTGGTCTGTTACGTTCCAGTGATCTCAATGTCTTCTCATATTTATCGAGTTCCCCTTCTATTGATCTCCTAACCCCATGTGTTCCTGCCATGCACTGGCCCCTGATTGTCACCTTGAACGCCTCCCAATCTTGCGCGCGGGAGGGGGTCAAACCTGCATTGTGTGTGAAAAACTTTTGATTGCTTCTCGGATAGTTTGTCGGTAGGCACTATCTTCCAAGGACTCTACATTCAGTCGCCAGTCCGGTATGGGGGGGGCGGTCTCTTTGCCAGTCCAGTGTAAGCAACAGTGGGTTGTGGTCCGATACTGTGCGGGATAGGTATTCCGCACTGCGTATCGTGCAGTTTACATCTGGGGAGGTTAGGATTGCGTCTAGTCGGATGTGTAAGTCGTGTATGGGTAAATAAAAGGAATAATCCCTCTCTAATGGGTGAAGGTTCCTCCAGGAGTCAACCAGTCCCCAGTTCTTCTGCCAGTCTGTGAAGCTCCTGGCTGTCCTGTGGATAGGGGGGGACTCCAGTGGTGGGTGGGATCTATCTAGTGCCGTATTCGATATGCAATTGAAATCTCCTCCTATTACTGTTGATTGGGTTAGATGGGGTCCCCAGCTACGGGATATTACCTGTAGGAAAGAGCTCTGGTCTTGATTGGGGGCATAAATTACAGCCAGTGTGTTGTCCCTTCCCCCTAGACGACCTTTCACCAGCACGTAACGCCCGTCCCTGTTTATAAGTGCTTCCGTTTTTTGGAAGGGGGTCCCCGGGCGTATCCATATCAGGACACCTCCTGCGTATGCTGAGTATTCTGTGGCGTATATCTGACCTCTCCATCTCCTTGTCAGTGCTGTCACCTCTTTCCCTATCAGGTGAGTCTCCTGTAGGATTGCTATTTGTACCCCTCGTCGTTTAATCTGGTTATATACCTTGTATCTCTTACTTTGACTGTTCAATTTTGTAATCTAGTGATCTATCCATGATCATTCTTTGTATGTGGACCCTTAGTGCAGCTGCACCTATGTCCCCATTTCTTGAGTGACAATGCCCCGAAGCCTGGCTTGTAGATTCTGTTACGTGTATCTATTTCCCTTGATTGAAACCCCTTAATTACTAGCTTAACAACTTTCCTATAAACCAAACTCCCTATCCCCAGGACCGGTGTCGGAAACTGTCCCCGTCCAAGCTTTCCCCAACTTAATAACCATTGTGTGTGGGGGGCTGATCTAGGACCGTGTGCCGAACCCATAGGCCCCGTATCAACGCATGTTTGCCTCATTACATGTTTCTGTCCCGAGCCCCGGTGCCCCGGTTATACTTGCTGTTGGTGGATTGTGGATTAATGGCATGTCTGTGGAGCCTGTGCTGCTGCATCGTTTTCCCCTGCTGCCCTCCTGGTCTGTCACCGGCCCTTCGTTTGGACAAGCGCGGTTCTTCATTGAGGTTTCAAATGATTTAATCTGATGACCTTGGAGTGATTCGTAGGAGGCCATCAACTGTGTCCTGTGAGGAGCAAGAGATTTCATCTGGCCCGAGTCCTGTTCTGATAAGGATTCCGACCGGGGAGGCAGAGGCGGCCCCCCGGAGTCCCAAGGACGCCACGGCCCGCACAGCGTCTTGGTTTTCCTTAATTGTCTGGTTGAGTGGCGGTGCCATATCCACAATGTGCTCTTCTCTTCTCCGAGAAGGCCCCCCTCTTTTTCTGTTATTTCCTTCCTTGCTTTGTTTAACTGATGTGCCTAGCTCGTCGAGCCATTCCCGCACTTGTTGTCGTGCCGTAAAAAAGAGTGTGTCATTATTCGTGGTGATCTTCAGTTTGGCCGGAAATAACATGGCGTATTGGATGCCTCGTTCTCTAAGACGTCGCTTGTACTCCAAAAAGGTAGCTCTTTGCCTTTGGGTGTCCTTGGTAAAGTCCGGGAAGATCATTATTCTTTGTCCCTCCATAGTGATCTCACCCTTTTTTCGTGCTTGAAATAGGATAAAGTCTTGATCTTTAAAATGCAGGAGTTTTGCTACGATCGGGTGTGGTCTTGCACCAGGGGGGGAGATCTCGTTGGCACTCTGTGGGCTCTTTCTATTGCAAAGTATTGTGATAGGCCCTCTGGCGCTATTTCTTTGCGTATCCATTGTTCTAGGTATGATTCCATGTCCGGTGCTTCATGCTCCGATTTTTCAGGGATGCCCACCAGCCTCTTCGAGCTCTGTTTTCGGCGTCTTCTGCTCGTGACTCGAGTAGTTTAACCCTGGATGTCAGTGAGGTCACAGTTTTAGCGAGTGTCTTGCATTCAGGGGTGAGTTGTTCTAGTGTCTTCTCATTTGCCGTTACTCTGGCTGTTAATTTCCTGTGATCGTCTCTGAGAAGCGTCAGATCTGCAGACAGGGTGTCAATTTTGAGCTCCAAAGCCTCTCTAGATGCCTGAATAGCTTGCAGTAGGGTGTCCAGAGTGGTGCTTCCTTCGGCTTCTCCATGTATTCCCTCTTTTTGCGAGCTGTTATCTTCTCCTGGGCTTTCCTTTTTTTTGGGCTTGCCCATTTTCAGTTGGTGCGCTGCTTACGCCGGGCTGGGTGTGTTTCCCCGTCTGTGCTGGTCATCTTCTTGATTTCGCCCTCTTCTTTTCTTTTCCCCCCTTTCGTTTTTGTTTTATTTTCTCCCTCCCCTCCTTTTCTGTAGTGGGGGGTTCTCAGCGCGTTGTCACCATTCATTTTGCTTTGTTCGGTGTGCGGGGTGTTCGCGGGGCGCCCTGCCCTGCCACGTCTTGCAGCGTTACTCGCTCTGATGTTCCCCTAGCTTCCTTTGCCACTCTGGGTCCCCTTTCAGGGGAGAGGGCCCAGTTCAGGACCCCTGGCCAACCCCTCCCGGCCTTTGTCAGGTTCTCCGCGGCTCTTGCCGCTCCGGTTCGTTCCCTCTTGGGGGCGCGGCCCAGGCTCTCCCAGCCCAGCCGGGTGCGTCGCCGGGTTTCGGTGTTTTTTTTTTTCCCTGGCCCTCCGGTCTAGCGCAGTGTCCCCCTACCCGGTCTCTCCGATTTCTATCGATTCTTTTTCCCGAAGGAAGGGTCGGGACTGGGGCCCCCAGGTTTCACTGCACCTCCGCTGGCCCTCTCCTGGGTCTCTGTTCGGGCTCGGCCCTCCTCACGGGCGCTCCTCCGCGCCTCCCTCTACCGCTCACCTGGTCCTATGTTCCGGGGTTGGCTCTGCCGCCGGTCGCTTTCTCCGCGTCTCGTTCTCTTCTTTTCCTGTCGGGCCGGGCAGTCTCCCCGCTTTCCGCTTGTGTTCAGAGTTAGTTGTTGCGTCTCTGCGGGCTGCCATTTTGGCCTGCCGCTTCGTTTCGGTTCCGGAGCTGTGGACCCTCCCGGGGGCAGCTAGATATTTTCAGGCTTCCATTTTTCCGTATACCGGGGGTACCTTTGCATATCGCAGGTCTGTTCTGGTCAGCATCGGGGTCAGGGAATCAGGATTGTTGTGCGATGATCGGTGGCCGCCGGGAGCTCTGCTTTACGTGTGCTGCTCCATCGGCCTCTAGCCACGCCCCTTCTGCTGATTCCTATTGTTAACTATATATTTTTTTCTACAACCAGGGCTTTAAGTGGTATGAAAAAACATGTGTGTGTGTGGGGGGGGAGGGGTGTCTCTAAAAGGGGCATGGCTAATGAAGTTATTAGCATGAGTTAAACGCGTAAAGTAAATGTCTGTGACTCCCATAGTGTGCCACCCGACCAGTATTTCGGTGTCCCTCTGACCTTTCTGTTATTGCATTCAGTTATATAACACAACAACTCACATACACCTAAAACCAGCCTAAACTGTTGGCTTTATCAGTGGTTTTCTGTGTGCATTCGGGAGAGAGGCCAAGGATTGGAAGTCCACGGATTCTGGATAACTTTTTGACCCACTGACCGGCACTAAGAGAAACTTGCACTGCCTTCAGCCTTAACTCCAGACCTATCAATTGTGGCTGTTATAAATACCCAGAAGCTACTGAGTTCAAAGCATGAACTGTACAAGAGTAATTGCTGCCCCCCCCAAAAAAAAAGAACACAGCAACCTTAGAATAGCTAACACTCTAATGGAGTGCAAGATTCAGTAAAACATGTGAAATGTAACCGATAACTAAATCACTGAAGTGGATTACCTGAACATTTATTACATTAATTGTTCAGAAATCGTTTAGGACACGAATATAGGTCCCCATAGGGACCTGTTTCAGTGTCTGTTCTAAAAATACTGCCGAGTGTAAGACCCAGAGGGACCCAGCCCACTTAAAGCCCTGCCTTCTACTATTTTCTCTGCTGGTTGCTTTCATTCTCCTTTTGGGATTCCTCACGGACGTAGTGCCCCTAGGCTCCGATGCGGCCTGTCATCTTGGTGCCATCATGCAGTACCCTGTCCCACCCGCGGTCTCTCTTAGCTCCACCAACGAGCATGGAAGCTTGTGGTTGTTGAAAGACCCCTTGATGAACAAACTCGGGAAGCATGACTCGTCTCTCTCCTGCAACAGTCAACACGCACCCAGTCATGATATCCATGCAGCTACAGTCTCACTAGTCTCCCCCAGGGCTCTGGGTGGGGTGTATGTTAGTGTTTCTTTACAACTTTACAGACCATGGCCAGGGAAATCAAACTGGCTGTGGATACCTGGTAGAGTACTGTTGTATTTACTGTGTTGTCCTATCAAAATTGGCTGCTACTTTATGAATTTACTCAGCACTTTTTCAGATTAGCATTGTCCAAAGCAAGGAGTAAAAGGACACTCTCAGCTCCACATTCTGAAAGTCCTTTCAGTAGCAGGATCATGCTAGTCCAAGTCCAAAACTGTTCAGCATGTTGAATGGAATCTCCAACGTAAACGTCTAAGTTAAAGCTCTTGGGTAACGACCCTATGTCTACCAAGGTCAGTGCATCCTTGAGATTGAAAGGGTGCAGCCAATCTGACTGGTACACTGTTTGCCTCCTTACAGAAAATACTCGGGGCAGTCCTCCCCCAGGATGTAATGTAGTGGCTAGTGGCTTTGTGGAGATTTCCAGGTACACACTCTGGATGGTTTCTGTGATTGCAAACCTTGTGTATTATCTCCAGGGAGCCCTAGTAAACAAATAACAAGAAGGGGGTGTTGAGTTATATTTTTGGTTGGGAGGTTTTTTTTGTGGGCAGCATTGTCTTCCTTCTTGCAGCTGACATTCTCATAACAGTAAATGTGTGAAAATAGTTGTGGTTAATCCTGATAGCAAAGCATTTGCAGTGCACACACATTCTTATTATCACAATCTGTTGCAAACTTTTGTATTCATAATGTTTGTTAACATCTTAAGACACAAATAGTAAGGCAATTGACGTGGGACCCATGCGTCCCAAACATTTTGGCATAGTTTACAAGAGAAGTTCAACAAGCAGTTCCTCTTGGTCAACTATGCATTCCAAATGCAGCAAGTCTGCTGCCACAAGTTAAGGATAGGGACTATCTCCTCTAAACTCCTGAGGGGGAGGGGGGCGGCATCTCATAACTCAGGATACACCAAAAAGGTGTCACTGAGGAGCAGTTATTTGCACTTTGCGGGGTTGCTTGTGATCAGGGGCCACCTAAAGTATAGCTAAAAGATGTGTACTTTCAAGAACAAGGGAACATACCAGGGACTGCAGAACTGGATGTTTTATCCTTTCACCTTATCTCCTAAAGTGACAAAGAAGTCCTCCACTAAAACACAGCTTACTTAAGCTCCTACCTGAATGCGTGGACTTTTGACACACAAATGTTTCCAAGAGGCACTGGAAGGTCCTAGCAAAGTTCTGAATTTAACAAGTTAATTAATTGGGTTCCAGTAAATAGCCATCAGAGTGGATGAGATAGGCCACGAGTGCTTTAGGCCCTGAATTAGATGAGCAGTGTGCTTTAGTACTCTTTGGAGCACGACTGTTGTCTTGGCTAATAGACCACCATAAATTCAGTAGCAGTCGTGTCGTTGATCCTAGATAAAGCCACTAGTAAAACGTTGGTCATCCTTTAAGGAAGGTGCAGCAGCAAAAGGCTTGTTAGATTGACTTGGTATACAGCATTTTGCTGACATTGTTTGCCTTTGGAAACAATGGTGCGTCTGCGTCCAGGTTGACTCCTGAGTGTTTGGAGAAGTGATGCATGGCCCAAGGAAGGTGACCTGTCAAATGGAAGTAAAGATTTGGGGACAGATGTATAATTTCTCCTAATAGCCATTACGTAATTGAGATTTTCTGTGAACCTCAATTAGATAATTGCTATTTGAATGTATGAAACTCCAGGAGTTTCATTTAGTGATTCCCAACGGCTCACAAATCGACCTTACCTCATTAATATTCATGAGGTAGGTCGCAATTTGCGACCCATTGTGAATGGCTACAATCACAGGGATGGTGGCCTGCTGGTCTCAGCAGACCACCATGCCTGTGATTGCTTTTAAATAAAGCAATCTTTTATTTTTATGCAGCCTGTTTTTCTTAAAGGCAAACAGGATGCGTTTAAAAAAGAAAAATGAAAAGTTTTCTTTTCTTTTTTTTTTTTTTTTTTTTTTAAGAGTAGGCAGTGGTCCGGGAGACCACTGCCTGCTCTTAAAAAATATTTTCGCATGCATTCGCAAAGGGGAAAGGGTCCTTTGAGGACCGCTTCCCCTTTGCGAATGGGCTACCACCTTCTAAAACTAGGTAGAAAAATGTGAATGTTTTGCGACCGCATTTCGGTCACAAAACATTCCTGCATACCTCTGCGATTCGGTATCTGGAAGGGACGCCTTTGACACGCCCCTTCTTAATACCGAATCAGTATGTAGTCATAATTCCAGTTTCCAATTTGCGATTTGGTAACAAGTTACTGAATCGCAAATTGGGATTCATACATACCAAAATGCATTTTTGCGGGCCCTTGGTTTTTGCAGCTCAGCAACAGTGCACTGGTTGTTGAGGCATTCAGATGGTCAGTTGTGATGCACCAACATTTTAGTTGCGCTTTACGTTTTCAGCAGTTCCACAGTTCGGTGTTATTTCGTGTAATTTTGCTTTCCTCGCACCTCCCGTGACTCCAGGAGTCTAGATAACACATTAGGTACACAATGAAATTTCAAAGTCGGGCGTTTTGACCTTCATCGTGTCTGTGGTTCCAGACAAAACGCTTCAATTCGTGTGATGCTTATATTTATCGGTTATTCTTTTCAGACTTCCTGGGATATTTAAGAATGAGTAAATAATAAATGTTCTTTCAGATCAGAAACGTCTCCATCTTTCCCAAAAACTGTTATCAGATATTTTATGAAACGCTTAATTTTCTCATTTCCTTTTTGCGTGTTGTACTTTTTAAATCAAGTCTTATTGAAAACATGAATATATGTTGCCGAGAGGTCAGTATGAGGTCTCATGTCATCTTCTTTATATATTGAAAGATCAGCGAGAGCACATTGAAATGCTCATTTATATGCAAATGCCTCGGCCTCATATATGCATGAGCAGCAAGGCTTGATAACATGCAAAGGCATTCTCAAGCAGTTCCCTGAAAGGTTCTGCTTAAGAGGAAGACACTGGCATGTCATTAATACAAGTGGTCAGTCGCGGTGTGGTCTTGTAATTGGGTGCCGCTAGGGAAGATTAAGGGTTTACAAGAGACTTCTTTCTTTGCATTCATGTACACTATTGTGCATGGACTTACGTTGCATGGACTTACTGTGTATGCACTTTATATGGGCTTAGACTAAATGGATTCACTGCCCCTTAATCCGCGAACGTGATCCAGTATAAAACAAAATTACTTTGGTCAGGGATGTGGAGTAGAGCGTAGAATGGCAGTAATTCTTCGTCTTCACTTCAGATTTTCTGCTATATTGCGTTCTCATCTGGAATTAAAGTTTTGCAAACGGGAGATTTCACTCATTAAACAAGGTATTATTAGCGTCTTGTGCCCTCTGAGGCTTTCATTATAAGTGGCCTGTACATTACCTGGAATTACTATTGCTGGGGGTCCTTGTAATTTGTAGACGAAATAACGGATTCCTGCATGTTTTTCCCAATATTCCACCTGGAGCCTTCAGGTGCTTGCAGAAGGTGAAATGTCCAAGTGGCATACGACTCATCATCAGTGTTCCTGCTAAACTTATATTTCCCATCAGCCCAGTAACAACTTGTTACCGGACCCATCAGAATTAGTGGGCGTCTTCATAGCAATCTTTTGTTCTCACTATCTATATTAAGGCAAAAGCTGAAGACTATGTGATGTAGAATAAATGTCATGAAGCAAAACATGTACTCAAGCATCTCTCAAGATCCAAAAAGTTTTTAAATTGATTTGTTATTCAGTTCCTTTTGTTTTTGTCGTCATTAAGAAATGTTAAGCAATCTTGAATTCATCAAAAATATCTTGGCTATTTTTGAAATATTGTAACAATTATTTGCCAAACTTAAGTTCATTATACATTTCTTTGCCAATTCATCAAGAAATTATGCACTCATTTCTTAGTTTCCCATTTTGCAGTTCTTGGACTTTAATCTTTAGAGATGTTGATGTAAATGTATGACCTCCTGTCATTGATTGTAGTGCACTGTATATTGAGATTGCATCAGTAAGGCAACTGGTGTAGGAGGTCGAGGGTCGGGCAAAATCCTCTGATACCCAAGATTTTGAAGACCAGTCTGTTTGCCTAGGCTTTGTTTCCGAAGACCAGCGTTTTCTTCTTATTCTGTTACTGCCCAGGTACCAAAACAAATTGGCCCAAAGTGACCCTTTCAAAATGCCACATTTGTCAGTGCCAGACTGTCCCAAAGGCCAGTCCGACTATGATCACTCCCGCCTTTCTATGGGTTTAGGAAGGACTAGGTTCAGCTGCATTTAGTTCAAATGTTACTCCTATAACTATGAAGCCCAATTCAACAGTTTACAGTTACTTTAGCATCAAAGCACATTCTCTAGTGGGTGTGGCAGATCGGCCCATGCTCCTTTGTGTCTTTTGTCCCCTGGCACAAGCTATGCCCTATGGTTTACCCTGAGTGGCTCTTGATAGTCCCAGGTGAGTGATGGTTGAGGTTGTACCCTCCCACCTTTGCAGTTTGCATTCTTTGTTTTGGGACCATAGCGGCGAACTTTCCAGACAGTGCTGTAATATGAGATCAGGAACATGGGTCTTCCTGCCAGCACCTGTCTTAGCATCAGCTGCTTTCTTAGCTGCAGACAAGAGCTCAAAAGAGGTAGTTGCGCTTTCATGCTGAATCGCTCTGTGGACATATCTTTTGGAAATAGAAGCCCCTTGGCAGATTGGACTCTGCTTGACGGTGACACAGTCCTTTGCTTCTTTTTGATGGTGGCAGCATCACAAGATCAAACCCCTAGCTTGTTGGTTGGATGACACATTTCTCTCAAAATCTTGATGCACCTCACTTAATGAACTGTCAGGAAAAGCCAGGGGAACCTATTCACAGCAAGGGTCTCCTTGCACACTCTTGGTCATCCGCTTTCTCTGGGATTCCCATTGTAAGTATACAGGACTCTCCTCTTGACTAAATCTACTCCTGTTGGACTCATTCCCTCTCTCAGCAGGCAGGCTTGTAGGCTCTTAAGTTCAGACCCTAAACTCCTAGCAGAAATTGGACTTCATATGATGTCCCCTCTCTTTTTGGGGACTAGCTGACAGTAAACCCACAGCCCTGGTCACACGGCACCTCTTGAGTGCAGATCACTCCCTCCTTTGTTAAAGAAGTACTTGGGATTGGAACAAAGTTGGTTATTTTGGATCGTACTTTTATACATATTTTCCAGACATGAGATGTGGATCAACTATCTCAAGCTTGATAATCGGTTTGGGTTGGTTCTCTTTCGGGTATCCTTCTCAGGATGCAGGTAGTATGGGGACTGGCACCAAGCAGGCGCACACAAAAAACAAGCAAAATGAAGTGTATGTTTTCAGCAATTTGCTGTCATCAGCTTTTGTGTAGTAGTAATCTGATACAGACAAAAGGGTAGGCCTGGCCTAGAAACTTCCTTACCTTGAGCAGACCCATCCTCACCCCTACCAACCCTACCATCTACCAAATGATAGTGCTTATGAACAACTAATCCACAGCCCCTTGCTAACAAAGTCTTCATGCAATTTCTTAAGGTGGCCTTGTCACTATCCTCCTCGTTACAGCTTCTGGGTCTTCATCCTTCGGCAAAAGTGATTCAGTCGGTACACTTATACTGTCAGGAGACGTTATCCTCACCCTTCATCTTGCACCATGATATATCAAAGGCATTCAAAATGGATCAATTGGCTTCAGTATTCGGACTTGCACAGAGTCCTACTACAATACATGTGTTGCACGCTCACTGTGCTTGCACACATTTCACAAGGACATAGGATGTCATGGAAAGAACTGGGTTTCACATAACAGCAGACGTTTTACACAAGAGGGGGTAGTAGATCAGACACAGATAGGAAGGTCTTGGTAGACCAAACATTTACAAAGCATGCTATGCTGCCACCACCACTTTATGTGCTACACCCATGACAGAGACAGTAGTCCACTGTCTAACTTGAGGGCATGCTTGGTGAGCCCTTCTAGGTGACAGGGAGGGTTCTGGACCATTCACTGGTTGCGACAGGCCTGAGTCTCTGCAACCATGCTAGACTAGCGTAACACCAGGGCTAACAGTAATAATCAGGGTATCAGTTCCACATGTAGTTGGGCACTCAGGGCATGGGAATTCTTCCTTTACAGTACAGGGAAAAAATACTTTTCTAACGTGCATATGATCTTTGGTGTCTCTGGCTACATTTTGCATACTTGTACAAATCATCTGGCCTCCAAACATTCTTGTATAATGTACTTCACTGCAGATAGGAGCTCACCAGTGTGCTTTAAACTTTAGTTGTGTAGTGCCATTTCTAGGACCACGAGGTTGAAGTGAGATTTCCAAGAAAAAAAGAGATACATCTTCAATAGTTTGTGAAACTTAAGTAGATACCATTGAGACAGCATATTAAAAGTGGAGGCTGTAATTATGGAAGAAGCTTGACCACTCACACAAGGTTTTTTTTAACCTAGGAATGATTCATAAAAAAGAGTAAGAGGACCTAAAAGTGCTGGTGGATTTCTAAAAAACTAACAAAACGATCATATAGGTTTTGGTTTGGATAGAAAACAAAGCCTTATGACATATGCAGAGTGCTTTGAAAATGATGCATTGAGGAATTGGTAGCTACTGTAGTGAATGAAGTAGTGGCAGTGCTTGCACCAGTTTAAGCACATTATGAATCAAACCTGTAGTGGAATTATTCATCAATAAAGTAGGGAGACCTGTAAATAAATAGTTATAATGGTCCTGCCTACTCATTATAAAGGACTGAATTAGGAACTTCCTGGAATCAAAAGGTAAAAGGTGAGCATGAAAAATCAGGAGGCTGTGAATATAGAAATGTGAGTTCTGAAAGAAATTTTAGAATAAAAAATCCCTCTCAGATTTTGAGCTGATTCAGCTGGTGGAGGTAGGTGAGGGTGCCTGGGTAGGAGCGAGGGTGGTGCGGCGAGATGAACTCAGCCACCCGAAGTTAGGACCACAGATCAGGTTTGCTCAAGACCAGCACTTGCGTTTTCTTGGTATTTAAGCAAAGGGAGCTGTTCTTTTGAACTTAAAAAGTAATTTGGCTGTTGCCTGTATGAACGAAGAATGGCATTCAAAAAGATTCTACAAGGTTCTCAAAGGGGTCAACATAGATGTTGAAAAGGGTGGGGCTTAGGGGTGATTCCCGAAGAATGCCACATGTGACTGGTTTTAGGGTGTAAAGTAAAAAGATCAGAGAAATGGCGTGTGTCCGTACACTCAGAAAAGAGCCAAACTAATGCAGCACTGTTCCCCCGTGCCAATCTCTTTCATCCTTGAAAGTAGGATGTCGTAGGAGCAATGTCAAAAGCGGCATATAGGTTGAGGCACTGACCCCCCTCGTCCAGCCTAAGCCTGATGTCATTAAGCATCAAGTTTCGCGTTGAACACGCCTACTAAACCTGAGCGAAAACCCGATTGTGGGTTGAGTAGTGCACAGAATTCTAGAAGTTGAAAAGTTGTTAATTGGCACATCTCTTTGTTATCTTTGCAAAAAAACTCATAAGTGAAATTCATCGATAATTAGATGGGTACTAGGAGGGTCCAGTGTAGCATTCTTCAGAAGAGGAATTATGACTGCCTGCTTCCATTCCAGATATCAGTAAATTGAATTGAGGACAATGATATTTGGCAGATTGAATGCATTTCCGACTGAAAAGTAGAAGAGTGTTTTACCACTTTCACATGAATAACATCTAAGGGAAAACCAGAAGATATTGCAGTAAGATGGTGTTTGATGTCATCCGATGTCATTTCTCGAAGAAAGTCCAGTTTGATGAGCACATAACATCGGATGCATCCATAGAACTAAGGGCATGCAAGCAGTAGTTACTCAATTTAGCTATTTTATGGTGGAAAAAGTCAAAAAGTATTACAAAATGTCAGTGGGAGAGAGTATGATGTAATAAAGGCCTTGAAGTGTGCAAGTGACTGGAACATTAAAAAAATCTCCTTGGCGGAGTTAGTTGGGTTAGAAATTTTGGTATGAGCGTAATGTGACCTGGATTGTCTGGAAACGTGCTTATAATTGCACAGTTCTGTTTTGTAATATCGTCTGCAGATGAACAGTACGTAACTCTTCAGAGTTGCTGTAATTTCTTGCAACGTCTTTGTTATGCGAAGATCATCATTGTACCATGGGATTGATGGTCAGCTTCTGTGAAACCTACTTAGCATAAGAGGGGTAGTAAGATCAAAGGCATTGTTAGCCTATGTACTAAATAGCTCTAATTGCTGAGAAGAGATCTTCTAGTTAATTCAAAGCACTATGCAAGCTGTGAGGCATAAATTGTAGCCCATTTACAAGCCCAAATGGTTTCTTGTGAATCGAGAGGAATTTGTTTCATGAGAAATTTAATGCTAAAGAAAAGGCCCTTATGATTTCCACCATAAACGTTTGAGGGGCTCTACTGATGAGATCAGATCTCCATGGACGAATATATTATTCAGGGTATGATCTCTTTTATGTGTGGACAGAAAGTGACCTTGTCAGGTGTTCTGAATTACAGTTGTTAAGAGGTCTTTGGCCTAATTGCCGTTTAAATTGTCATGGGGTAAGTAAAAAGCATCCAGAATCATTAAGCGAAGAGTATTCCACATGAGTCAACACAGATTCTTGAAAAGAATGGATGAAACTATTAGTGTTACTGTTTGGAAGGTGGTAAACTAGTAAGACACGCTCAATAAATTGATGATTGATTGCGTTCCTTCAGGACTAATAATTTGCAGTCCTGCACAGGACTGATTTCCCAATTGGTCGCTTGCAAAGAGGCTTTGAGCAACTGAGCAAATCCACCTCCTGATTTTTTTTTTGGGGGCACAGACGACATGGTGTATCAAATAATCGGGATAAGGCTAAAGCACTGTCTGGTCAACAATGTTCCCTGAACCATGTCTCTGTGACAGCTACGCTGTTGGGGTTGGGGGTCAACGAACAGTTCCCTAAAGTCTATTGTATGCTTAATAAGGGATCATGCATTACCAGCAATCAATATGTGTGCTGTGAATTTTCTCGTAAATGGTGTGGGGTTTCATTATTACTTGAGGAGTTAGCCAAGAAAGATGTGCGATTGATAGAAACTTTACCAGAGGAAGGTGTGTCATCCCTCTCTCAGAGAGAGACACTAATCTCAAAACAAAAAGACCTCAGAACCAATGATCCCTAGGTAGTTGGAATAGCAAGGGTATGCTGCGTAATCAGCTAATGGCCTATTTAAAGGATGCAAGCGCATTACCCATCTGAATGGCATGCTTCATTATCGGGTCTGCTTCTTGTCCAGCAGAGGATGAAATATCATCTGGCCATGCTTCAGTATTAGGAGCAAAGCTTGAGATCCTTTTGGCACAGAAATATTTAAAAAAACCTGAAGGTCAGTCGCTAGTAGTCTACTGTAAAATTAAAGATGCAGCAGGACTATAATAGGTCCTTGGATACCATAGATAACATGTTTCAGCCTATTACAGGAGGCCAGGGCAGGCATAAGGCAGATATAAGGCCTTCTCCAAGACCTTTAAATCCCTACATTCTGTCCCTATACTCTCTCTCTCTCTATGTGCTGGGGGTAAAAGTCCAATGAACAGAGTGCTAATGTACCCATCTTTACTTGCATCTTCATCAAGAACGGATATGAGCGTTTTCTTCTTTTTCTCAAAGCAGCTCCATTTCACCTATGTCTGAAAGCGACTCAGTCTCCTCTGGATGAGTAGCAGACCTGATGATAAAGTATACCATCGTGGTGGAAGAGGGTATTGCTTCCTTAAATATGCACACCCTGTAGGACCATCAGATGCTTGTATTGCTTATCTTTGCAACTCCAACTATCCCGTTTTGAGATATCTTTGTTTTTCTCTTGCATGTTTGGGAGAACATACAACAGATTCATAATCTCTTTCATTCGCTTTTGGTTATTTCGTACTATTCTCTGTGGAGCTCCATGACAATAAACTTAATGACCCACTTCAATAATATTTTACTCAATATTTTAGCAGCTGTATTAATGAATGATAGTGGTCTGTAGGAGGAATACTAGGGATCTTTTCCTTGTATAAGCAGCACAACTATATAACCTCCTTCGTCGAGGCCAGAAGCATTCCAGATGTGTATGCCTTGTTATAGATTGGTAAAAGCCTAGAGGATGAATGCCATACATATCTGCTGTAGAACACAACCATGATCCCATCATTCCTAGGTGTCTCACTAGCAAGCCGTTCCTCTGTCACTTTCCTTAGTTTACGTTCAGGCAAAGTGTCCTCCATTGGCATCTTACCAGAAACATGAGCCAAATGTCCTACCACAATAGTTTTTCATTTACTTCAGACCCATTAAGGCAGAACTCTGTATAATACTTACAAATTCCACCCTTTTACTGACTACTTCCACATAAATGCCAGGATCTCATTGAAAATTCATGTCTTAATTCCTTATCCTGGACCTTGAACTTTCAAATCTTTGTTATATTCGCTGCCTGAATTTCCACCTAGGTGAGTTTTGATCACTGCAACTTAGGAAACCTAACATTTTATATCTCTTAAGCTAGAGGCGTTCCTATTTACCTGAAAATATCTCTTCCTCCTTATGAAGGAGTTCCCAAAGCAGTGTGGCTACATGTGCTTTATTCGGCCCAGGTGTGCATATTAACAGTGAATAATCAGACAGATTCCTTCCTTCATCTATAAAACATGTTCCTATGCACCAGCCAATGATTTTAGCCTTGTCTGAGTATTATGCATACCAGAGAAAAGAGTTGTTTATATTTCTTTTTGACAGACGTCCTGTCATTGACATTTCAAACTAGCATTCACAAAACCAGGTTTCACTGGTAAAACCTTTTGGCTATGCTATTGCTCTTTTTTTTCTGGATGGCAGCTGTGGCTGTTTTTATGCCTTAACAAAATGAACTGAAAGTCAATGGAGAAGCGCATGCCACCATTCAAAGGATTTTTTATGCATAAGAGAATTTATTCAAAGGTAGACATGCATGCAAGGAGGGCCAACTTTGAATGGTTAAAGCATTTTAAGATGGACACCAGCTGATGATACAGTGGCAGGCAGCGCACAGAGTACAAGGGGGCTGAGCATCCAGCAGGCATTATGAGGGGGTTGGTTTTTAATAAAGTTAAATGCAAGATGTGACTTCAGCAGTGGAAAGATATATGTATCAAATCAAAACGTGTCTCCTTGTGCCAGATAAACACCTGAATAGGAAAGTAAGCCATTGAATCACGATCAGATATAAAAAGAATGTGACCCAATTATTTGCAGAGGTCAGACCTAAAGCCCTTTTTGTGCATTCAGTACATTGTTCACAAAAATCACCTCTAGCAGTGCAGATATTACATTAGAATTTGGTCTGTTTGTTTTCTTCAGTCTCTCCAAAGCACACAAAATATACAATTAAATACATGCATACAAGTACATACATACATACGTTAGTTAATGCCCCACTGTATGTAAAGAGAATATTTCTCAGTTCAGAAAGTTTAGTCCGCATAGTGTGAAAAAATAAATCACTGTTACTGATAGTGGTTGCATGTTTGTTAACTCTGATTATTTATTTTTCTGTCTGACTATGGAGACTGTTTAAGAATGGCCATACCAACTGGTCACTGTATTCATATCCCTCGTATATGCCATGTGATACATGTGCACCAATATCTACTCAGTATTGACTTGCGCTTGCTTGCAGAGCACTACTGATCTTTTCATGCCCCTGCCAAAACTATTTAAAAAAAAGACCGTGCCCCAATTTTTGCTGAATTGTGGTCCTTTATTAGGGTCAAACCTGTGAGTGCATTTGCTAGCGCATGTGTCTCGCTTGCAAGACTCTGTTGTGTACAGTAAAGGAATTGGAAGCCCGTCTACCACTTAACATTTGTTGGCTTGCATGGCACTCTTCTTTACAACATCGTAATTCGTCACTTCAGGCCAAACATCATTTCCGTCACTCTGTGTGGAGCAGGGACCCAAGCACTGATTGTTTCTACGTAATCAGTGCCTGTTCACTGCTCCCAACGTGACAGAGGTCTATTTTGTTGTTCTTAACTTCTAGTGCCCTGCAAACAAAAGGCTTGTGACTGGGAAAAACGTGCCCAGCAGGACAAACAAAATTGCAAAGTTCTATTTTTTTATAGCTAACTTTATTTTATCTTGTCAAGTCGTCTTTTTCTCTCTTTTGCACTCATGTTTTTTCTTTTGTTTTTGCTTGTGGGTGCTCTTCTCAAAAGATGATGATAATCTTGTTCTGAATATTGCAAAGCAACATTGTATCTTTATTATGTGTAAATTCTGAAATTATGCTTTAACACATAATCATGCAGTACACCCCTATAAACCCCACCTCACCCCACAAGAATCCGCCCCAGCTCACCCCACACCAATTCACCCCACTCCAAACCAAATCACTCACCCTGCTCCAGTCCTCCCAACCCACCCCAATCTAGTCTGCTCCACTCCACTTTGCCCCACTCCAATCCAAAACAATCTGCCCCACTCCAATCCAAAACAATCTGCCCCCACTCCAATCCAAAAAATCTGCCCCACTCCAATCCAAAGCAATCTGCCCTACTCCAATCTAAGGCAATCTGCACCAATCCAGAACAGTCTGTCCCACTAGAATCTGCTGCAATGTAATCCAAAACAATCTGCCTCACTCCAGTCTTCCCCACTCAATCCAAAACAGTCTGCCCAAATCCAGTCTTCCCACTCCAGTCCAAAACAATCTGCCCCACTCCAGTCCAAAACAATCTGCTCCACTCCAGTCCAAAACAATCTGCCTCACTCCAATCCAAACAATCTGCCCCACTCCAATCCAAAGCAATTTGCCCTACTCCAATCCAAAGCAATCTGCCCCAATCCAAAACAGTCTGCCCCACTACAATCTGCTGCAATGCAATCCAAAACAATCTGCCTCACTCCAGTCTTCCCCACTCCAATCCAAAACAATCTACCCCACTCCAGTCCAATCCAATACGCCCCAGTCCAATCCAATACGCCCCAGTCCAATCCAATACACCCCAGTCCACTTCAGTACGCCCCACTCCCGTCCAATACGCCCCACTCCCGTCCAATACGCCCCACTCCCGTCCAATACGCTCCACTCCCGTCCAATACGCTCCACTCCCGTCCAATACGCTCCACTCCCGTCCAATACGCCCCACTCCCGTCCAATACGCCCCACTCCCGTCCAATACGCCCCACTCCCGTCCAATACGCCCCACTCCCGTCCAGTACGCCCCACTCCCGTCCAGTACGCCCCACTCCCGTCCAGTACGCCCCACTCCCGTCCAGTACGCCCCACTCCCATCCAATCCACCCCACCCTAATCCAAACCACCCCACTCCAGCCCAATACACCTCGCCCCAATCCAATACAGTCTTATCCACCCCACTCCAGTCCAGTCTTATCCACCCCACTCCAGTCCAGTCCAACCCACTCTAGCCCAATCCATACCACCCCACCCCACTCCAAACCATACCACCCCCACTCCAATCCTTACCACACCACCCCACTCCAATCCACCCCACTCTACTCCAATCCATCCCACTCCATCCCAGTTCAGTCCACCGCACTCCAATCCAATCCATCTAGCCTACCCAACTCCAGTCCACCCCACTCCAACCCAATCACTCCTCTCTGATCCACCTCACTACAGTCCACCCCAATCCACCCCATCTATCCCAGTTCAGTCAACCCCACTCCAATACACCCTTTTGCAGTCCACCTGCTCCAATGCACCCCGCTGCAATCCAAAACTCCCCACTCCAGTCCAAAACTCCCCACTCCAGTCCAATCCATCCCTCTGCAGCCCACCACTCCCCGCTCCAATCCAGTTTGCCCTATTTCAATCCGCCCCACTCACTCCAATCCACCACATTCACTCCAATCCACCACACTCTATTCCAGTCCACCCCACTTTATCCCAATCCAATTCATCCTACCCACTCCACTCCAATCCATCCCACTCCACTCCATCCCACTCCAGTCCAATCCATCCCACTCAAGTCCACTCCACCCAACTCCACTCTAATCTAATAAATCCAATCCTCCCCACTCCAGTCTAATGAATCCTGTCCTATCCAATCCAATACACCCTACTACCTCAATCCACTCCAACCCACTCCACCCCACTTCACCCCACTTCACTCTATCACTGAACTCTACTCAACTCTGCAACACACTACTCCCCACTCCATTCTACGACACTCCAACAAATCCACTCTTTGACACTCTACTCCACCACTCCACTCTGACACTCCAAGCCATTAACATTTAGCCATGCTGAACAGCAGTCACACTGGTGTACACCTTGGCAAAACTTGTATAGGTGAGACCTAGTGGCTTTGCCAATGATGGTTTCGGTTTTGATCTAGCAAACTCAGTTTGGGTGTCATTTTTGCCTTCAGCCCATTTAGTCACAGTGCCCATGGGTAAACGATGGAATTATAGCAGCTATGGTAAAATGTTGAACACCTCACTTACCTTTATCCACAAAATGGTAATAGAAACACGATACAAAGCAAAAGGGGTAGGCAGCTTGTTATCCCTACAACCACATTTGGGCCAGTGCCTAGTCTGTTGCTGAATGTAGATAGACATTTTAGTTGGTCACGTGCAGTATGGTTGGGGATTATAACAGATTAATTTAAAAAGGTGTGCTACTGAAATTGTTATATGTGAGCAGGAAGCTAATTGACTATGCCCCTTTTAGTTATTTCCACTCACAATCTATTCTTATTTAACTTTTGGGTCTTCATTCCAGTATATTATTTGCCCAGTATGCCACTCCAGGTTTAATTTTTACTCAAAGGTGAACTAAAACTAAGTGTTAAAAATAAATAACAAGGCAGCAGGACTTTTATGACTATGCACAGAGTATATTGGACAACATCCCCATATACATCAGTAGTACCCCAAAGGTGCTCCAATTTAGGAACGGAATGAAGGCGCACCTCTTGACTCACAATGCATTAACTGTCCTCAACCCAACAGCCTCCACTATCACTTGTTAAGTTAATGCTTGTCTTTGACTCTTTGTTGCACTCTGCTGCTTTTTGACTAGGAACACCAGTGGCGGCTCCTCCGCCGAGCACCTCCCCAACCCCTGCCAGCAGCTGCATATTATAAAATAAAAACAATGATAAATAGTGTTTTATTATCGTTTTTATTTTTCAGGGCTGGGCCCACGGGCAATGACAGGGACAGAGAAAGATTTCACAGCACTCCCCTTAGTGTGCATGTGGGTTTGGCCTGCTGTCACAGGCCGGCCAAACACAGATGCACACTGGGCTCTCTCCAACCCAGCACTGTGTTGCCAGGTTGAAAAGAGCAGGCATAGGCTCCCAGTCTGCCTCAGGAGCGCCAAGCCAGGGTGCTTCGGCCAATCCGAATGCTGCTTTCATGCTGCCAGCAGCATGAGAGCAGCGTTCGGGTTGGCCACAGGGCAGGCTGGAAGCCTGTGCCTGCAGTGGAGGCAGAAGGGCTGCGGCGGGGAATCAAGTAAGTATTTTTTTTTTTTATGTTTGTTTGTCATCGTCCCCCGATTTCCCTCCCCACCACAGCCCTGCCCCTTTAATGCTCCATGAGCCGCTCCTGAGGTTCACAGTGTAGAAATACCATATACATACATACATACATACATAAGAAAGTAAGGGATTCTTGGGTAAGTCATTGAAGCCTCGACAGCTGGAGGGATTTGCATGTAACCTCATAAAAAGAGGTGTGTTTATCATTGCATAATGAACGCCGCAAGCTGCTGATGGTTCAGATTTTAGGCCATATTTGAATTAATTTTTGATTGTTAATATTGCTGTATTACATACAAATCACTGGTCCTTATGCCGTGATCTACGAACTGTGATAATATTCGAAGATCATATTAACTCATGATTACATTGTAATCTCCAATAAATACCATCTGCAGCGCAACTCTGAAATCAAATTTAAATTGAGAGCTATAGTTAAACTGCTGTAGGTCCAGGTTAACAAAGATATCTTTGTTCACATGGAACCTAAGATTGCATAGCACCTTTCTGAGAACGCCTTCAAATGAATCCATGGTGAATCTATGGTCCTGGACAAAATAAGCCCTTGGAGCAGATGGAGAATGCTTGGCCCAACAGTTCTTATTCCGAGACTTCTCTTGTTGCTCCATGAATTGTGTGATACATTGAGTTCATATTAATGTTAGTCAGTGTTTTCAACTTTGCAAATATGATATTTTAATTAAGATTGTGGAGGAACAATGGGATTGATGAAGTTGTTTTGTTTTATTGCTGTGAATCATTAAAATGTATTCATAAGCTTGAGAATATATTTAATTTATACTTTATAAATTAATATTTTCTATTCATTAAAGTACAAGTACATTTGTTGAAATGGTTTGAAGTAGGACTCTTCCCGAAGTGTTAAGCTCAAACACGAAATCAAAAATAGTCACCCACTCTTGCGCCATGCCGGGGACCCCAGGGTGCAGCTCATAAAAAATGTTCTTTATGGGCTTGCGCACTTTATGCTCGGAGACATGTTTCAGGAGTGAGCTCTCTGTCCCACACACCAGAATGTTAGTGCAGAGCCTGGTCACAATGGCGTCACTTCCGGCCATAGAAATCACTTTGTGGTACAGTATTAGACTGGAAGTTGAACGAACAGGTATATGCAGTCCCGGTGACATGGGTGTAGGCCTGTACCCTGCAGCGATCTGTGAAGTGTTTGCATTTTCATTGCAATCACATGCACCCAGCGATGCCCTCTCTGTAGTGTAAAGCAGAAGCAACATTTATCTCTTACCTTTATTACTCCAACTCTGGTAGGAACACCCATTTTCTTTGTCGCTACAAACGTCATCGACACTTGCTTTATTTTTGCTTTAACAGGTGCTGCGAAATCGCACATTCTACTCACTTCCGTAATGGTAAAGGTTCCCCGCATCATTGCTTCTGTTTGGACAGAATGATTAACGAGGCCAGTTTCCAAATCGTCATTGTGTGACTTCATTTGTGTGCACCGGTTTGGTTGGTCCTCTGCGTTTCTCGACACATCAATGTGCTTAATAGTGCACGGCGCTGACAAATGACAATGCGGCGTAGACTTTTCTGATCCAGTGCTTGCTTTATGTTGTATTCTATGTTCGTGAGAACATGTGGCCTCCTAGTAAAAACTGATGGTAGCTGTTTGCTAATAATGTAGTTTGAAAACATCGTGAAACTGGTAGATTGAAAATTGACTTGGCTGAGCAGGAAGCCTTAGAAGGATGGCAGGAAAGATGCGCAGATACAAAAGACAGTAGTTACATGGGTAGCAGGACTCTGGCTTTGAACAGAGGTAAGGTCATTGAAGAAGTGGATAAGATAAGGATGCAACAAACAACCCACCCCGACTCTTTAGAACTATTACATTTCTGGATTGTACATGAGTATCAGGCACAGAAAGCATCGACAACCATTGTAAAGCCGTATTTACTTTTAAGCATCTCTCATCTCTCATCTCTTGTATCCCCCTTCTTCGGGCACTGTGGGTGGGAACTCCCATCCTTCTTCTTTTGCCTAGCCTTGAAGCAGCTTTCCGTGCAGTGTTGAGAACGTAGATGGGTGTGAAATATTCCTTCCTTTGCCGTGTCAGGAGTGTGCAGGAGAAATAAAAATGTCCAGCGAGTTGCTGCTGTGGTGGAATTGTGGGGGACAGAAACAGCTGTATCCAGGCAAAGGAAGTTGCAGCAGAAGAAATGAGCCCGAAGAAATCCTCAGCCACACACTTCCTTCTCGAAAAGTAGGGGTCGAGCCATAATTTTAATTTGGATTAGGACATTAAATATTTAAATTGAACACATAAAGTGTCCCTGGCAGAACAGGCAGGCTTTATAATGATCTCCTTCACAGTTTCTAATGGAGCAATGATTGTGCTACGCCTCCCCTTAAACTCCCCCCCTCCCCCTCCTCTCAAAATCCCTCTCAGGGCCCTTCTTCTAATTTTCTGGCCTCTTTGGCTGATTAATTATGCCTTTTATTGTATTCCATGCAGCCTTTATAGCTGGGTGACTTTGTCTGGGAAGGCGTGGATAGTAACAGGGAGCCCACATGCTTAGTGTGCTTCCAGCTCTGAACCTTTCGCTGGTGGATGCTGGTGGATGCTGGTGGATGGTTGCTGGTACTACACACAAAAGATGATCATACGCCAGATGTAATCTTTGTATCCCTGGTGGTGGTGGTGACTGATATCACAACAAATCCTCAGGTCTGGGCAAAGTATTTTTTATTAAATTAATTTAGAAATTTATAACCAGAACAAGTTAGAGAAGGTAAAAATATCCAGCACAAGTCACACTTTGTCTGTCCCTTGGCCAGATTTGAGTAAAATGGCAGAGATTTGGTATACACTCCTGCCCTGAAGGAAGCCTGTTCATTAAGCACTGAGTTTCAAAATAACCAGAAATGGCCAAATAACACCCTGTGTATAACACTGACCTTAATGCACATTTATTATAATCGGACTCAGCCTTCAGCTCCTTCGTTCAATGGCTCCTTGGAAGAAGCCAAACCAGGCTGTAAGAAATTGGAAAGAATCTGGCCGATTCATTACTCTGCTGAGGCTAAATCGGAGGTAAAATCTGCCCTCAAATCCTACAAAAAATGATTTTGTCTGCTAATGCAGGCTATTACTTAAGCAAATTCTATGTGCTCATAATCCTTCTAAGGACACATTTGCTGCTTGACTACTCTGATGTGTATTAGACAGATGTCCGTTCACTCACGGCTGTGTTGTGATAAAGGTTCTAATTTCTTTGAAGAAAAATAAAAGTTACATCTGTAGCAGTTTTGCACAGGTATATTCCAACCTGAGGGTGTAAGGTGCAACAGAGAAGTAGGCATTTTATGGACCTAGCCAATTATGTCACCTCATAGTCACCACTGGACCCAACCCCTCTGAGGATTTAGAAAATAATAAACTCCGTGGTGCAGCCCCTTTGAGAGACAACGTAAAACATCTCTAACAGAGGCTCTGGTTCTTGGGGACTGGAAAACAGCATTGACAGTGTCGTTTTTGAAAGTTTCTACTGCAAATCAAGCTCTTTTGAGCAATTTCCACCTCATATCTTTACTACCTTCTCCTTTTAAAATCTTAGAAAACTGTGCCAAAATTCAGATCTCTGGTTACATTGAATGTAGCTATGTTTTCTATCCAGTCCAATCTGGTTTTCGCCCAGGCCTTTGAATAGGAACTGCATTAGTCTGTATTAGATGAGAATGCTGGCAGACAGGAGTCATTTTGTTGCATTCAAGTTACTTCACCTTTCTACTACAGTCGAGATGGTCAACACTGTCCTTCTTTTCTAGATAGCTGAAGTGGGCATTGGTGAGTCTGCCTTATAAGGGTGTTAATCTGTATTTGTAGGACATACCACAGGCATAACATCTTCCTCCTTTGAAGTCTCTGTTTAAGTTAATGAAGGAGGGCATAGCACAAAGTTCTGTCTTTGGTCCTTCTCTTTTTTTATTTGATCATCTATCTCTTGCTAAGCTTATTAGATCACATGGTGTGCATTTTATGAACTATGCAGACGATACTCAGTTGATCATCTCAATTGATTATTCTGTGGCTCATCTTTTTGGTGCGTTTCATCAATGTATGAGAGACATTATTGTTTGGCTGTCACGGAATGCATTCAAATTTCATGTAGACACGATGGAAGAACTACGCTGTACGAACAGGAGTCCAACTCAGGCCCTACTTTCTGACTTCTGGCCTTGAATAATTGATGTTGCCTCTAATTTGGTCGAGTCAGTTCGTGATTTAGGTTTCCCTCTGAGTGAGAAACTATCTAGTAAGTAGTGCTAACAAGCTGTTAGTGACCTGTTTTTCCTTGTTTTCCTGTACTGAGGCAAATCCTGCTTGAGTCTGCGCGGCAAGTAGTTGTCCAGTCGACTATTCTAGGTTGGCAGGAATATGGCAACATCCTATTCTTGTGTGCCCTGGCATATGCTTTGAATCTTCTACAGCAAATCAAAATTCAGCTACCTGATTCATATTACAATGGTAGTTTCTTCTCTGCTTCTTTCGCTCTGTACTCAATGAGCTGGCTGCTGTTGACCAAGAGTGCTATCTTTAAATCGCTATGTACTGTGCTCTTTTCATAAGACTGGCTTTTGTCATCAACAATAGATGTCCGTACACCATGCCTCTCCCCGTTGGCTGCGCCCCTCAAATGCTAGCCTTGTCTTGATATCAAAGTGCGGGCTTGGAAGTTTAGGGTGTAGAACCTTCCCAGTTAAGGCACCTCATCTTTAGAGTAACATTCCTTGTAAGACACTACTCATTTGTTAATATTTAGAAAGGCTCTCAAAACCTGTCTGTACACAATGTAATTATTCTACTGCAGCTTTTTGACTTTTTTATGAAAGTTTCTTTATGCCAGGACATCTACATAGGTAACAGCATGCTCAGGGCAGAGTCTGGCTGCTGACAGCGATGGCCAGCTCTGCGGAAGCTCTACTCGCCTGTGGGGTGACGGGCTGTTCTCCCCGCATTGTTTTGCACCCAAGATTTCCCATGTGACGAGGCGGATAATCAAAGCATCAGGGGGCACATATGGGGAAGGTGACCGCAGCAGTGCCACCATGCCCATCCATTGGGATTCCCGCCCACTCCTCCTACTGCACACAACCTTGCACCCTGACATCCGTTACCTCATTCTCCCACCAGACAGGAAGGGGGACAGATGATTATAGGGAGCTGCATCCATCATTCTGCAACCTTAGTACTGCTCCGCTGTGTACTTGCTTCACCAGGACCTAACCCCTGCAACATCAGCTGATGAGTTTCTGCAAGGTGACTGTGGGGAGTGAGGGGGACGTCGTTGCTACCTTTGCTATCCTGGTGGCATCTGGGACTCACCTTCACACCTCACACTCAGAGTTGCTTCTAGGTCTGGAGGGTAACAACGGACCCCCCTAGTGACCCTGGCCTGTCACCACCCAAACTGACCCTCTGTGCTCTTCGCTCCTCAGCGCCCTGGATGCCTGCCCCCTCACAGTTCAGCCATAGGGCGGGGACCATTATTCCTGGCCATGTGACCTTGGCACTCTTTGCGATGACGTCTGGTACATTAGGACCCCTCCTCTTGGAATCGCTCTTGAAACCGACTCAGGGCTTGAGTGCTGAATCCCAGGTGCAGCTATCTACAAGCAACAGACCAACCCCAAATGGAAGGTTTTCCTGGCACTACAACCGCCGTTTGCAGTTAGGACATTAAATGTGCCATTTTCGAACAAGCAACTGCATAGCTAACAGCAGCTGATAGACTGCAACTTACAGGACTACACCTACCTTCTGGCCAGCTTCCTAGAGAACATGGAAGACCAGAGAATGGACTTAACTCAATCAGCTCCGCCTGGCTTTGGCCCTGCTAGCAAGCAAACTGATGGGACATCTTCCTACTGCACCAGCCGCACCGTAGACCAGAAACAAGTATCCTGGGACCGGTTTCGGGGTATCACCCCCCATTAGCCAGGCTAACCGGCCCAGGGAGGAACTGGCCTGGCAGTTTGGGCTGGACTGTTCTCGTAGGGAGCAGGGTCAAGTATGATTTGCTTATGGCTTGGTCCAAACTGGAATGGTGTGGCAAACAAAATAATGATGGATTAAAACCGGGTCTGTGACTGGGGGTGAATGTTTGACAATGTTCAACATTCCGTCCTTTATCTTTTGTTTTACCTCCAAATATATACAATGATTCACTTCTGTATGATTCAAGTTGAAAACAGAAATAATCCATCATATCTACTTTTTGTGTAATGGCATTCTGGGAGGATAGACTACTATTACACTTATACACACTTCACTGAATTCCCAGTTACATTTGATCTACTATGCTTTCAATGACATGATGGGTGGTACTGACTGACCAAACATAGAATATTGTTTATAGCTTTTATTGACAGTGCTGTGTAACATGGGTTATTAAATTAAAGGTGGATTGATTTGTACTTTGAGTCTTGGTGTTTGTATTGTTTTATTGGCCTCAAACCCAAAATACACATATAGTGATGTTTTTTTATTTTCTTTTAACCTTTATTCTTTCAAGATACATATTTGGAACTCATTGACTAGTTGTTGTCTCTGCATATACTGGGGTTTTAATTCTGCTTATACTGTGTAACTTATGGTAGCATATGGAATTGATGTATTTTGATATACTGTCTCCTGAGGGCTGAATAAGAATAAATTGTATATTAAAATATATTCACAGATATAGGACATTTTACAAATACATAAACGCTATGGATAGATAGCATCATGGAGAATAACATAAATATTGTCCTTATTACATTACATTTCGTATGAATTACTTAAACGTCATTTAAATTGGTCATTATTAAACAGGTTGTATATTGATAAAGGCTATAGATGTCTTAATAACTACATAAATATTTGTAACTGATTATGATCTATTTGCACATATGTATCCATTAGGTGAGCTAATGCATCAGGGAGTATCAAAGAGAAGAAAACATTGATGTTACGGAATACTAAATTTAACATACTTCTATTAGATTATTTAACATATGCTCACAACAGCTTGACTTCTATATTCACAGATGGTGATGGACAACAAGATCACTTGCTGCCAACATGTGAAGATGAAAAATGTTTGAAAAGTGCCATTTATCTAGTTAAACCAGGATTAAAAGAGGTATTCATTTTTTCAGTCTACATCACACATTTGTTAATCTTATTAGAAAAAGCATATTAAACACATTGCCCGATTTCAATTTTTGTGTAAGAAAATATCATGTGTGAGCTTTTTTTTACTTCACCTTTCCCAGGCTACCCTGCCTTAGTATGGCTTTCATGTTCATTTATTTATTTACAGATTATACATATATTATATATTTATTGCCAACATGTCATCCTCGGGCCAGTTCATTTTGTCTAAAGATAGGTAGAAAAGAGCAATAGCAGGCATTCAGGGGCACCAGTAAAGCTGGACAGGTTTTAAGCATTGTTGAGACACATTTCTGGAGTACGATCCTTTCTCTGAGAGGGTTTGGGGCGTCCTCTATGGGCATATGATGAGTCCATGGCCTCTGAGTGTTCAGGGCATTTCAAATTCGCATATTGTGGGCATGTATAGAGTCTGGTTGTGGCCATTGAAGCCTTAGGCCAAGGACTTTAACGGTCTTTCCTTTGTCTTTCTTTCAGTTGAAATCTGCATATGTTACGGAGATGCGGTTAGCTTTCCCTTTCATACCATGTGTTTAAGTATCATCGTAAAATGGGCACTGCATTTTCTGTTCCACTCAGCAGGGAAGTTGATGGGTTTTAAATGTGTATTCTTTAGTTGTTACCAAACTGCCCTTCTCCAGTCTACAATTCCCTACCATAGTTCTCAAACTGGAAATTAACTTTTGTTTAGCTGTCGCCTCTTTTTATCCATGTCAACTAGAACTTTCAGTTTGCCTCTAACCCTGGTGCATTTACTTTTTCTCTTTTGATTACATCCCCTTTCTCTATCACACTCCTCTACAATCCATCTGTTACCCATCCCTCTATAAATCATTACTTTGTATTCTTTTCCATGTATCACTCCTTAAGTAGCTTCCAATCATCCCTTCCTTAATATGGCCCTACTTTTTCTTCCAACATTGTCCACATTTTTCTTTGCGACATTTCAAGGATCTGTCCCATTTTTCTTAGAATTGTCTTGTTCTTTTGTCCTTCTCAGCCTACCACTTATCCACCCTTTATTTTTCTCCATTGCCTTTAAAGATCCTGCAGTTTTTCTGACTATTCTTTATACAACCACTGTACTCTTTTGCTTATTTCATCTTTTATTTCTCTTTCATTGCATCTTCTCTTTAGGTTTAATTTCAAGTTCTCTCTTATGTTTATTTTTGCTCGTTTCCTTTTTTGTGTCCTTAGTTCCCCTGTTTCATTTTGTTTGCTTTTGCTCTATTCTCTTCGTGCTCCTGTTATTTTTTTGTTCTTTTAGCCTTTATTTTGTCTTTTGCCCCTCTGTAATTTTTCTGCATTATCCATTTTGGTACATTTCTTCCTTTCGCCACCTTTGAATTTTATTTGCACTTATTTTTGTTTCAGCTTTTTTTTTCTTCCATTTATACCTCTCCTGTCATTGCATTTTAACACTTCCTTTTGCATTTTAAGGCAACAAATGCAACCATGTGTAGAAACACAACTTACCAATATATCGACATTCCAGAACATGAGACAGAAGATAAGTTACAACACACCTTTAGTTGAAATATTTCGAGTGCAGCAGCATGCTGCTTACGTAAGCCACTCTGAACCATATTCTGTATTCCACAGTAGTCCTAGACTTGGAGGTGGGACACAGAAGCAGACAGCCTCTGATATATAGGATAGAAGTTTCGGCCTTAAATCCCAGGTCTTACTTGTTTTGAAAGTAATTCATAGAAAGCATCTGTGGCATTGAGCAGTCAGGCTTATCTTAGAAGGCAATGTGTAAAGTATTTGTGAAATAAATCATACAGTAACACAGTGAATACACCACAAAAATAAACCACACAGCTTTAGAAAAATAGATAATATTTATCTGAATAAAATCAGGTCAAAACGACAAAGATCCAAAAAGCACAAGTTGAAATATCACTTTTAAAAGGTTTAAAAGAGTCCTAATCCTTAGAAATAAACAGTTGTCTCTTTTGTTACACACAGTACCTGGTATGCGTCCAAAATAACGACGCATGCAGACCTCAGAGGAGGAGATGCGTGGAAAAATAAGGTGTTGCGTTGTTTCTTTCCACGCTGCAAGGAGTTTGCATTGTTTTTCCGCACGCAGTCTTGGTTCCTCCCTGCGATGCAGGGATATTTTGACACCCAGGGATGATGTGTGAAAATCCTTGATGCACTGGAAGAAGGCACAGGCGTTGCGTCGATCCGGTAGGCGATACTTTGAATTTTTCTGTCGCAAGGTAGGCGCTGTGTCGCATTTCCAGTCGGGAAGTTGGTCTGCGTCATTCCGGTCGGCTGTCCAACAATTTCTCGGTCGCAATGCAGGCTTAGCGTCGTTTTCGGCAGGCGTAGCGTTGATTTTCGATGCACAAGGAATTCCTTGATGAGATTAAGTCTTTCTTGGCCCTGAGACTTCAGAAACAGGAGGCAAGCTCAGTCTAAGCCATTGGAGAGCACTTCTAGGGGATGGCAGAGTCCTTCCAGCAAAGTTGGAGACCAGCAGGGCAACAGTAGGGCAGCAGTCCTTCTCAGCAAAGCAGCCAAGCAGCTCCTCTGACAGGGTGCAGGTGTAGGTCCAGAAGTGTCTGAGTTGGTGGGGTGAGAGACCCAGGTAATATATCCCAAAATGCCTTTGAAGTGGGGGAGACTTCAAAGAGTGGTTTTGAAGTACACAAGTTCTTCTTTCAGCCCAGTACCCTCTGCTAGGGTCCCAGCGGGTGTTTATCAGTCCATTGTGTGAGGGCAGGCCACTGGCCTTTGAAATGTAAGTGTCAAGCCTTCCACCCTTCCCAGCCCAGGAAGACCCATTCAATATGCAGATGCATGCAGATGTGACTGAGTGTCCTGTGTTTGTGGTGGTCTGGGTGAAATGCACAAGGAAGCTGTCAACCAGCACAGACCAGACATTGATTGGAGACAGGCTGTAAGGCACAGATGGTTTTAAGTGCAGAGAAATGCTCACTTTCTAAAAGTGGCATTTCTAAAATAGTAATATTAAATCCAACCTCACCAATAAGCAGGATGTTCTATTACCATTCTGGCCATACTAAATATGACCTGGTTACTCCTTTCAGATTAGAATCTACCACTCAAAAAGTGTCTGAGGGCAGTTACCAGGACATATTAAACACATATGTACATATCCTGCCTTTTATCTACATAAAACCCTGCCCTATGGGTTACCTAAGGCCTACCTTAAGCGTGACTTATAGTTAGAAAAAAGGGAGTATAAGGCTTGGCAAGTACTTTTAAATGCCAAGTTGAAGTGGCAGTGAAGCTGCACTCCGAGGCCTTGCAATGGTAGGCCTGAGACATGGTTAAGGGGCTACTTATGTGGAAGGCACAATCAGTGCTCAGGCCCACTACTAACATTCAATTTACAGGCCCTGGGCACATGTAGTGCACTTTACTAGGGAATTATAAGTACATTAAATATGGCAATTGGGTATGAGCCAATGTTCCCATGTTTTTAGGGAGAGAGCACGTGCACTTTGGCACTGGTTAGTGGTGGTAAAGTGTCAATAGTTCTAAATCCAGCAAAAATGAGGTCAGAAAAAAAAGAAGAGGAAGGCAAAATGTTTGGGGTGACAATTCAGAGAGGCTATTTTCCAACAATGTCTCAGTCAGCTATCATTTTTAGGCAAGCGCTTGTGCATCTAGCAAATATTTATGTTTAGCATGTTTTGATCAGTTTTGATCATTGCAGCCATAAGAAACGCTATATTGTTATTAGATTATGAATTTAGCACAGTGGTGTCCGGTAATTCCTCACTCCTTAGATCTTAGAAAAGGGACCGCTGAACTTTACACTGATGCCATATTCAGATATGTTTTTATATTGTTCTTTGCTAGTATTCACAGTGGGTGGCCCCCAACTCTGAGCAGGAAGCCAAGAGAGAGGTTCCTAATTACACATAAGATAGTGAGCAATTTGTAATTATACAGCATTTATACTACATTTGTGGTACCCTGAGTTTGAGTAAAGCATTGTGCTTATAGTGAGCTTGTTGGAGGAAATTGGTTCCACACTGTCACCTGTATATTTATTGTCCTATAATGTTCCGTAACCTTTGTGAGGAGCCACCACCCCATCTATAAAGTACTGCTTAGTATAAGTAAGTGAATTATTAGTTGGGATAGATGGGAGTCCACCACAAGCAGTAAGGTCACCAACTTGTTAAATCCAGTCAGAATTTATAGTAATTTCAACCCGAGTTCAACCCTTGGTAGCTATGGCCCAGAGCAGACAGGCCTAACTTAAAGAATATACGTGAAGCATTTAGTAGTATCAGAATAGTTGAAAAGTCAAAAACACAACACAATAAAGATCTCACTCCCATCTAGAAACATTAACTATACTAAAACATCTAAAATCCAATAAGGGGAACCATAGAAGATAATTTTAGAACTTTTAAGATTTTAAAAATTAAAGTGCCAATGATAGTCTAGGGACACAATTGATTGAGATCTAGTTGCGTTTTGTGGAAGATCATGAATAAGTGTGGGTCAGCTACACAAAGCAAGTTTGTTCTGGACTAAGATTTTACCTTAGGATTTGGACCCTGAAATGGAAGTCTAGATCCTGGAGCAGGGCAAAGTTGCAGGTTGTATCCAAGTAAGTCCTCACATTAAGGTATGTGTTGGACGAGGGCCAGCTAAAACAGAGATGACTTTGGTGGGAAAAGCTATGAGTAGGAAAAGTCAAATTATATAAACAGAGTCCTCTTTTTGGCTAGATTCTTTTTGTGCCTTTCACCGGTCAAGATTTCTTTGTTTGGACTGAGTTCCTTTTTTGAAGCAAATGTTAGGGAGCGGAACCTTTAGCGGTGCAAGGCTGCTGTCTGTGCCTAACAATGGTTTCCACAATGCTGGATATCTTCTTGCCAAGGTGCGCTGAAACAGATTTGCTGCTGCGGAGAAGCACTTAGCTGGAGAACTCTGTTTTTTCCCCCAGCGAAGCCATGCCTTTGTCTGATCAGTTTGGGTGGTTGGTCCCGGTCCTCCGGCAGCTGCAGCTCTAAAATGTTCCTTCTTTTACAGAGTTGTTAAGCAAACTCCAGTTAGAAACAGCAAAAGGTCCCAGAAACTAAGGGGCAGTACTTGGTGGTTGAGATTCACTCCAGCGAGGTTACTGGCAGGGTCTAGTCAGACTGTCCGTGGGCTCTTGAAACTCATTGGGTTCAGAGAATGCTTGTTGTGGGTGCTGTGACAAGTGGGGGAGGGAATTCCTTTTACGGACTAGGTGGTCTCACACACTATATAGTGTCATGCTTCATCATTTGACCACCTAGCCCCACCCAGGTAGGATAATACCACCTGGGCGGACTCAACCTCGCTGTTAAAAGAACAGGAGGGAGTGCGTAAATATATTTTATCTGGAGATAATGGGATCCAGCTAAACTACGGGAAGAAAAAGGGGGGGACACCCTTCCCCCTCTCCCCCTATTGCAAAGGCCCAAGACCGGACACCGCTTCCCGGCACTTCGGGTTCGCAGTGTATCTGGGGACTACATTCCCCAGATGCCTTAGCGCATCACCTGCTCCCTGGAGACGGCGCCTGACGTCACTAGCCCAGCGCCCTGCTTCTCTAGACTGTCTCCTTCCGGCCCTCGTAATTTCTTGCAGGTGTGCTCAATCACAGAACGGATATTTAATCCGCCCCAACGCTGGACTCCACACCTCAAGCGGTCCAGCGAGGGGTCGGGATAGGCGCACAGCGAGCGCCTCCTTTGATGTAGTAAGTGCCTCTGCACTTACTGTACGGCGGACCTTCAGCAACAATACAGATAAGCCTGAATGATTGAGTATACCCCTTAAATTTTGTATGTATGAGCACATGTGGTTTACCTTATTAATTGCTATTATTAGTGGCAGCTAAGTTCTACCTGCATCACATTTGATGAACCTTGTCTATAACTAACAGTCATTGTGTGTCAGAGCCTACACAGTAGGCACCTCCACAGCCCTCAATTAGCAACAAGGGCTGGGCATTTCCTCCTTCCTCCACTATTATTAATAGACACCTACTGTGTCCCACAGTATATATACATATATATATATTTTTCCAAATCTTATGACAGATGTCATCTATGTTTCATTCCTCTCCCCCCCCTCGTGCCCCCCGTCTTCCATAACAACCCCAACCCCCCCCTCCTCTCCCCGCCAGAGTGTGACTATGACGGGACACTCCCCCTCCTGGAATCTGAGGCCAGTTGCCTCAATCATTAGGGTAAGGATACTCGTTTCTTTTCAGAACCATGTTTTCACTGTGTGCTCCGCATGACTTTGGCTTGCCGTGGCACTTGTTTATATATATTTATATTTAATTCTTGTATAGAGTGTGTTGTGCTGTGTTTTTGTTGTTGATGAATTTACCTTTTCTATCCCTTCAGGCCTCTGCGAGGTAGTTCCTTGCCAAAGGTAGGCCCCCTCTATCAACGCATTACAATTTGTTGTTTCTCCTCCCTCCCCCGTTTTTGAGGGGAGTCTTATCTATCTGCACTTTGCATGATGGTTAGGGATCCTAGGCCCTGAAGAATGCCCGAGACCTTCCACGGCTCCTAGCAGAGGGCAGAAACTAGTCGGCCAACTTTTAGTGAGGTGACCCAGTGAGTCCTTGTTCTCACCGTGGTGTCCCGCCCCGTTTTTAGTCGCACCAGCAGTTACCACTATTAAAGTGTAGACTACACACAGGTGACTGCCTAGGTGCTTTTATATCCCCGTAGTTTAGCTGGATCCCATTATCTCCAGATAAAATATATTTATGCACTCCCTCCCGTTCTTTTAATGGCGAGGTCGAGTCAGCCCAGGTGGTATTATCCTACCTGGGTGGGGCTAGGTGGTCAAATGATGAAGCATGACACTATATAGTGTGTGAGACCACCTAGTCCGTAAAAGGAATTCCCTCCACCTCCCCCACTTGTCACAGCACCCACACCACGCATTCTCTGAACCCAATGAGGTCCAAGAGCCCACGGACAGTCTTCCGTGTACTGAGCTCTACATCATTGGTGAACCCCATACTTTCTTGTGGTAACTAATCTTTCGTAGAGGGATCTAGTATGGGACGTTTTCCACCAAATATATATTTCTAAACTCCCTCACAACTCTCTCTTAGCATGATAGTAGGGTATAGTCAGAGACATTTTAAGGCATGGACAAAGTGGACTCTGTACCAGGGCCACAGCTTTTCAGGCCCCCCCCTCCCCCCCCCCCAATAGACCCAGCTCTGTTCTGCAGAGAGTCTTGCCCTGATGACCTTGGCTAATTCATAAACAGAGTTTTTAAATACATTCTTATTTAGTTTATTTTTAATATGGATGATATATGAAAGTCTATTTCAGAACTTTTGTGAGAAATGTTTGTTTCAAGCGTCATCCATAAAAAAGGTTCTTTTAGCTAACACAAAGGACCTGACATTTGAGAAATGGGAGGGTGTCACAGTACAGAGATTATTTGCAGTAATGTTAGTTAGCTGCCTGTCGTGTTAAAATATTGAAATCTCACACAACTATCCTTCAATAATAGATGTAAACATATTTTGAGTTTGGACCACGTCGTCTGTGCACTGTCAGTGACCTGACCAAAGAGGGCATGATAGAGCTGAAATTGTATCATATATACAAAACTGTCCTGAACAAGAGCCCCCAAAATAAGTTTGGCCCAGGGCCCCCAAAATCCTTAAGATGACCCAGGGTCCAGTCTAGGTCTAGTTGATACTTGTTAGCAGGGCACTTCCGGGAAAACCCCTCTTGTTTTTGTTGAATCTCTGTAGCCACACAGAAGGCCAGCTGACACTTGGAGTCCACTTTTGTGCTCTGGGTACAAGTGGGTGCAGATCCAGCCCTTTGGGTCTCAAATAGCAGGTGCAGTCCTTCTTCTGTTTTTCCATAAGTCCAGAGAGTGCTTTGAGGAGGGTGCCTTTTATGGTTGGCACTAGGTAGTGGGTGTGGGGGACTCCTGATCCCTTCCTATTCACTGGGGCAAAAATGTGCAGCAGTTCCTGTTTACCTCACTGCAAGCAATCACACAGCTCACCATTCTACAGATGAACCATCCTCTGTGTTAATCTAGAAGTGTGGCCAGGGAAACGAGCAGTCCCCTCTTCTATGATCATGCAAAACAGTTTTCTGGGGGAAGCTCCCCACCCACTTGGGTTGGAAAAAGCCTGGCTGGGGAGAGAATGGGTTGCCTTCCCCAGATGTCACCTTAAGTTTATTGCTGGAATGACTGGTCCTTAAAAACCTAATGAAGTTCCTGGGTCCACCCTAATGGGTCTTCCACACCTTGGCCATTGTTTCTATACAGATTTCATACCTCATTAAGGTCTAGCAATAGCAGGACAGCTTTTGGAGAGCTAAAGCAAATTAGCCTTCATGAGCTTAAGTCAGAAAGAAGTAACCTTCTAAGAGTTAGTTTTCCTAAATATTTATTTAAATCCAGCTTCATCATTGATTTGGGCTTTTACTAAATATTAAAAGTAAGTGGTTGAACTATTTTTCTAGCTGGTTCCAATCATGAGACAGCAGAGGTAATATTTTAATCTGTATTCTAGTTTCCCTATAGGATGAGCAGAGCCTTTCACTGTGAAACTAACATTTGGGGCCTTGTCACTGTTGGGACGTGGTAACATTAAATTTCTACATATTCTACTTTTAACTACTATGAACCCTACTTTCCAGGTTATAAGGCCGGCATAGGGATGACCTATTCATGTTTAAAATTGAGTTTTCCCTCCCAAAAAGGGCTATTTTAACAGGTCGGACTGCAGTTTTAAAGCCTACACTGGTATGACAGAAGCCATGTTTTCCCTATCAAACTAGTGGTTTACTGCATTCTATATGTGACGTTTAACTTTCCAAGCCATGGACAGCATGTACTATAGCCTAATAGGAAAGTTAAATCTGCCAATTACAAGTTACCCAGTTTTATCATCTTTCAGGGATCAGAGTGTATGCTCTGAGAACTGGTTAGCAGCGTACAAAAAAAATAGCAGCATCAGTCCACCAAAATAGGGGTGAACACGCTATAAAGGACACTAAGATAATTAAAGATCCATTCCTGATCACCCTTGGAAACTGTATTTCCTCTGAACTCATGTACACTGGGTTTGACTGTCAAACGTAAAGTTAGCTACTGCTGTATTTCATGCTCACAAACTCAGCAATAAATAACACTTTATTGGCACCGGAAGCAGAGCTACAAGGCCGGGCGGAGTGAGCTAGATGCGAGGGTCGACGTGGCCCTCCGCTGCTGCCGCCCGAGCATTACGAGCTGTCCACCCCCCAAAACCTCCGGCACCCAGACCCCTGCGAGAAGGGAGGCAGGATTTAGCAGCGCGGCCGCTCTAGCCCTCCAGCCCCTCAGCCCGGATACCTTGAGAGGCAGAAAGCAGAAGGCGGGAACAGCGACTCGGCTCCCGAAGCAACTCCGGCCCGGTTACTTCGCCCTTCAGCTTAGTCTCCAACCCCAACCATGATCGCAACCCTCGGGAACCCATTGATTTCCTGGGTTGTTGTGTAGCACGTGGAGCCTGTGGGGCTGTGCAGGAGTGGCACCTGGAGTGACGCAGCACAGGGCACAGTGCAGTGTGTGATAAGGTGCCAGATCGGTGAACTCCAGCAGCGGTAAGCACCGGAGCGAAGTGAAATGGCACTCGAGAGAGAGGGCGCAGCAAGTGGCTAGGGACGCCGCCCCCCCCCCCCCTCATCCTGCGGGGTTGTTGCAGTGGTCGCGGCAAGGAGGTGACTGAGAAAGAGAGGCAACTTTAGACAGCACGCAGTGTGTGGAGCCCGTGGAGTAGCAATCCAGAGAGTCTAGAGAGCTCTGGGAGTGCCTAGAAAAACTTGACCGGAAGGCCCCCAGAAAGCACCAAGAAGGAGCAAAAAGGTATTAAAGCGAGACAAGAGCGGGTCAAGCAGCAGCAAAGCAGCGGAGCGGAGTGAAGCTGGAGCGCAGACGAGGCACGGACATAGCACCAAGCCACCAAGGAACAGAAAGTGGGAGGAGGTACGGAGGGCCATCTCAGTATAAAAGCAGGGCTGTAAAAAGGGTGGCCACGCAGACTTTGTCCGATTACTAGTACCACCATATATCACCACAGCAGGCCAGCGGAGACTATAACTATAGACTGTAAACAATTGGTAAGCTTGCTCTCCGGTCTCCACACCTGTTTGACTCTCAAATGACACAAGAAAGTGAAGTGTCACGACACCCATAATTAAAGTTGGTTGCGTAGCCTAGCAGTTGGAGAGTACTCTGGGGCAGGTCATCAGCATTAGAACAGGCCCTAGTGAATACTCACCTGTAGCCTATCCATATTGTTGAAGATCCCCCCCCCACCGAGTAGACTAATCTCCAGTTTTGTAAACAGACTGATCATTTGGGAAAAGGAGTATGAGGTCAGGTAAAGCACGAAGCAACGTTACCAATCAACCCACTAATCAAACCAAGAGGAAAAGGAAAAGAGAACTGGTTTTGGATGAAGCAGTAGTAAAAAGGAGAGCAAGTAGTGATTTAGATCACCTCACTCCGTGCAAGGGGCAGACCTCAACTAACAAAATAGGCAGGGGCCCGGTTGAGCGAAACATCAGCATGGAAAAAATTTACTGGGGAGAATTAGACAATTGGAGAATTGGGACCCCTCCGGAGGGGGGACGCAGCCACGTTGCCCCACTCAGTCATCATAAGATAACTGACTACTACTCCGTTACAAGGATCCATGATGATGAAAGAAGGATTGCTCCGCTGGCACCAATCCAACAAAGCTCCGGGGGTGGTACACCATTTATTCAAGGCTTGCAAATTCAAGGAAGCCCTGGAAAGAAAGCCAGAGTGAATCTACCCCCCCTTTCCTCTTTCACCAACAGTAGTGATTTTGGGAAAGCAGCCTCTGACGGAACACACACTGCTTACAGTCCCAGTAGTACTAACTCCCGCAACAGGAGCTCCCCATACAAGAAATCATGAGGAGCATTTCTTCAGACCCCGCCAAGTATCACCAGACATCCAGTTCAGCTAATCTATTCTGGATTCAGAGATGCTAGCAACCGCTGAAATCCTAGAACAAGACTCCCAGCAAGGCGGTCCCTTGTGTCAAAGCCCCAAGCTCTACTCCTTTCCGATGTATGGATGTGAAAGCGAGGAGCAGGAGCACTGGGATACAAAACCGGGCATTCCAAACAGTACATTGAAGGAAGAGAAAGTGAAACCCTCATAGAAGGAACTCCTTAAAGCAAGTACAATCGAAGTAGCCCTAAGTAGGGACCATAAGGCCAACTCACAATCACAATCCTTGGCAGCAATCAGGGCGGACGAAATGTGGGCCGCAATCCTGAATTCAATGCAAGCAACATTTATGGCATTGAAGTTTCATTCAAATAAAATGGACATTCAGGTAGATTTGCTAAATACAATGGCAGTATTTGTTTCCGGAATTGACGGCAAGCTGGAATGATTAAGTGCCTTGATTACAAGGGCCCAAGCTAAACAAACCATCTGCTCTTGCAAAGGGGTGGTAGACAAATCATCCCAACTGCCACTTATCCTAGAAGGAATATTAAAAGAAGTTTGTTCCGCCCGAAATGATGAACTCACATATGTTAACTCTCTTGCTACTATGTTAACATCTGCTCCTCCTGTGCAGAAACAAGAGGAGATGCTTCACTCTTCCCAAGTGGCCTCATCTCCAACCATAACAGATAAAAGGGATTTGGCAGAAAGTAATATTACAGCAAGCCTTAGTATGGAAACCATGGAGTCTCCATTTCCCTCACAAGCTGCCAATAAGTCCAGGAACTCTGAGAAACCCATAACTCGGATTTTATCAGAAAGAGAACAGAAACGGGCAAGAAAAGGAAGTATGGAAGTCTGTATGTACGATTTCACCAACTAACTGCGGTAAAGGCCACAGAAATCACCTCAAATGAATCAAGCAAGGAGGGCACGGCATTAAGTAGAAGGCATAACAGGGACATTATTGCCTACGCTAACGTAAGTACCGACCCAAATGCAGACGTAAAGAATCCCCTTGATCCTGCAGGTGCTACTCAGTCAGCAAGGTCCCTTTCGGGGCATCGGTCACCCATAGTAGTTGGCAACCACATGGACAAAAGAGCAAGCCCCCCAACAGAGTGTAAAGCCAAAGAATACTATGCCAGGAGACTCTAGCCAACTATCACAGGCCAATTTATGCAGCAAGAGAAATGAACAGGGTACCAGACAGAGTGAAGCTGGCCACAGGGAACAAAACTTGCATGCGGAGCAAAACCAGTTTATTCAAACAGGTACGAATAACCATGAACTGAATTATCAGCTGCTTTGGATTCCAGAATTCATCTCAAGGTCCCCTACAGATGTTATCAATTGCTCTACTATCTTAAAACTTATAAAAGCACTTCCAGACCTACAGCATGTGTCCACGGACAGCATTGCTGTTATAAAATGTATTCAAACAAGAGGCAACCAGCTCACGGACTCAACGCTTACTATTTTTTCAGCACCGGACCTCTCCAAACAAATTATGGAGAGGAAGGATCTACTGAAAGCCTGGGGTATTGAGGTGGCTATCTATAAAGGCAAGCGATCTCCATCCCTGCTACTAGACTTTCAACACTCGGAAACGTGGTCAGTCTTGCATGGAGTACAGGCTGCCATCCATCACAATAGAGCCACTGAAAGAATGACTAGCAAAAGGAGAGCACCCAAGTCCCCCTTGAGAGTTCAGATATGGAAGGAAGAAGGGAGGAAAAGACTGGTTTTAGGTCAGAGATCTCAGCCTGACTGGAAATGGTTATCAACGGCATTATCCCCAGGAGTGACGGGCAAAAGCTGAATAGCTAAGGAACAATCTCCACAAGGCGTATTAAAGATCTGCTTGTGGAACATAGGTGGCCTACTGGCAAAGATGGAGGATCCAGCAGTAAACCAATTTTTTAGTTCATTCAACATTATACTCCTACAGTAATCCTGGGCGAAGGAATCAACACCGTTAATAGGATTTATGGAATATTTCAGTCAAGCCACAAAAACCAATAGGGCTGGCAGGGCGAAGGGAGGCCTAGCAATCTATGTTAGCACAAGCCTCCAAGCGAAGATCACAGAGCATAAGGAGGAAGATCTACCCTTTCAACTACTCAGGCGTGATGGATGGGGAAAGAATATACAGGAACCATTGATCTTAGTCAATATATATATATAGTAATCCAAAAAGGAAAACAGTTGAAGCTAACAAGCTACTAAACCAACTGGTAAGGATACAAAGCACAGTACACTTGGCATATTGGCTAATCTGGGGCAATTTTGATCTTCATATGTTCCATAATCCTGGTGAAGATCATATTCAAACAGTGGCAATGGTGCCTGGCCAAACTCTCCCAATAAAAAGTAGGAAAGATAAGTTAGCGGAGCTTTTTGTACGCATCTGTGAATCTGTAGGCCTCTTTGTGCTAAATGGTCCGAAGTTGCCAGACATCCCGCCTGCATGGACAAGATCCTTCGGGAAAACAGTTTCTTACCTAGATTACACATTGGTAACTCTGCTTTGTACACATTAGTAAGTGACTTTAGACTTATGGACCGCTTGGAAAGGGACCACAAGCCGCATATAATCAGGATTCGATCTTCAACATATAAGCCAGAGGAAGTGGTATCCCTGAAAGGGGTGATTGGTACTGAAAACTTAAAGTGACTGAAATGGTTATCTAATACCATTGAAAGTCAAGCAGAAGAGGCTCTATTAAGGCTAGAATCAATGGCTATGAACTTGGCAAATTTGACAGCGCTCTGGGAGAACTTTGTTATTGATCTCATAAACAAAGACCCCTCAGGAAATACAAGAAAGGGAGTACATTTGAATTATCATAAACGTGTATATATACCGCAGCCAGTTGTAAGAAGAAAAGTAGTTGTAGGTAAACTACTAAGGCAACTGTGCAAGTTCCCAGAAAATGGATCACTACCGTTTGCCCTGTGAGAGCAAAGGAAACTGCTTAAAAGGGAACCATAGTCCTTTAAAAAAACATCAGCAGGAGATGCTCTGGGCCAAACTACACTGTGTCCGAATAATCTGACTCCAAAAGATTCTGGAAACTCATTAATACCATAGATAAGGGTCCAAAGGCAGCTAATAACGCAAATATAACAGAGGAAGCTTGGGTGTGCCACTTAGTCTCATCTAAGGGAGTAGTACACCAGAAAAGGGTCGCTAACTCAGGGGTTCCCTAAAAATTGGGAACCCAATGTTTCGAAAATTTTTAAGATCGCAGCATCAGAATTAATAAAAATTATCGAGAAGTCGCGAACTGACTGTGCACCTGGCCCAAACGGTTTACTGCAGGCACTGTTTAAACAAGCAACAGAAAGATGAGCCAATTTCCTGGCTGCAATGTTTAATTATGTGCTTACAACAGGAATTGTTCCAGCAACCTGGAGAGGTTCAATAATCCACCCCATATATAAGGGAGGGAAATGCTGCTTCGCCAAGCAGTTACAGATTAATTGCCCTCTTAGACGTTGACCTCAAGTATTTCTCAACTTGCTTGCTACAACACTTAAAGACATGGATTGCAGATAACAACATACTGCCCTTAAATCAAAGTGGCTTCACCAAGTATCAAGGAACGTTAACGAACCTTATGGCACTGGGAGTCATTATCAACAGAGCAAAAGCAACTGGGACTCCCACCTACCTGTGCTTTGTTGATTTTAAAGCTGCCTTTGATTGTGTCCCCCATTGCAAATTATGGGCCAAACTACAGCATTGGGGGTTATCAGTCACTATTTTAAATGCCATCAAATTGATTTACTCTGATACATGGGTGACGGTTAAACTTGGAGGAGGTTCACACCTATCTAGGGCAGTTAAAACAACAGTTGGTGTTAAACAAGGCTGTGTATTGGCCCCAACACCTTTTAATCTGTACATAGCAGATCTCTCTGCTAAGTTAAACAGTCAATCAGCCCTCTCCCCCTCTCTTGGTGGCCAACAATTATCTAACATGTTCTATGCAGATGACCTAGTATTATTTAGCAACACCAGAATAGGCATGCAAATACTGCTAAACAATCTAGAAGAGTACGCAAGAACGAGCAAATTAGAAATTAACCATAGCAAATCTAAAATGATTACTCTCAATCGCAGACCCACTAGCCAGCGTAAATGTTATCTGAATGGGAAGACCTTAGAGGAACTAAGCTCATACAGATACCTAGGAGTCATGATAGATGTCAGAATTAATTGTGCGCCACAAACAGAAGTGATAAAAAAATAAGGCGCACGCACTTGTTCACGCATTTGGCAAGCTTGCTAATTCAATCTGTGACCATGCTCTGAATCCATTACAGCCATAAAGAGAGCAAAATTACTTCCAACCCTCACCTATGGGGCCGAAATAATGAGGGGGATGGAGGTAGCTCTCCTGAATAAACTTCTGGCAAAGACATAGAAACGTGTCTTTCGGCTACCAGAACATGCCTCCCCAGCCCAGGTCAGACTGGAATTTATGTTGGTTAAGCAGTCGCTAGCTCGTCCCCCGGCATATATCAAATGTTGTTACAAACTGAGCCGTGCCCCAAAGAGGTCACTAGCTAATCTAGTTTGGCCGGAAATTAATCTAAAAAGAGGGAATAGCAAATACAAAAGGTATCTGGAAAAAAGCATAATTCTTTTAAACTTAGGCAATGTATGGGATCAGTCGCTTCCCACCCTGGCTCTCGACAAAGCAGTGGATAAATCAAGTAAATTATACAGCTGGTTACAAGACAGGGACGTTCTGGCTAAAAGGTCACATGGTTGGTGGATTCTCAAGTCAATAAAACTCTTAAAGAATCACCACTTATGGCTGCCCCCTATTCACGGAAAATCAAACAACGCTTTCTAAAGCTAAGGCTGGGTAAAGTTCCAACGCTAGACCTCATGCCAAAATGGAAGAAGGGGTCACTAGCAGACACCCATTTTTTTCATAAATCTGTTTATTTAAGTTTTACAACATTACAACGTATGTATGAATCATCAGAATTTGAACTCTGCGTTATGCAGCAACAGTATTATTAACCACTGTTCAATTACAGTATTACATAGCATTGCATTATAAATAAGTTACGTTGCACCATGCGAGTCATTCTTATGTTTAGTCTTAGCCCCAGGTCATCTGCAGACTGAGACCAACTGCATTTGTCCCTTTAGAATATTAAACTAGTACTTTCTTAGTGTGTCTTGTGAGTCTACCGTGAGGCGTTGAACTCAACATCGAGGGGGTAAGCATGTCATTTGGCAACATTCACTTGTGCAGTGCTTTTACAAACTTAGATTCATGAGTTTGAGTGTCATTGTTGAGTAGACAGATGTTATTAACACTGTGAGCTAACCGTGCAAACTGAAAACAACTACTGGTTGCGAATAACTACATTATTATTTACGCATGCTTGCTTTCCGATCAAGCAGGAGGGCCAAACTGCTTCATTTAGACATGTCGGCGGAGGGGTTAGGTCTGGTACAAGGCACAGCAAACTATGTCTTGCAGTCTTCTAGTGGAGCATGAGGGCTCATCAACTCACACATCTAACCTCCTAGCTCGGTGCAACACTCCCCCAATGGCACTCAGGAGAACTAGTCCAAGCCTCCCTCGTCAGGATCTCCGCCCATGCCCCGCAATCTTATCATCATTTCTTCCCAGCTAATAGACAGTGGAAATTGGCGTAGACCCAGCGCTTCCTCCCTCCTCAGCGCCGCCTCCTCTGCTCCTGCCTCCTCTGCTCCTGCCCATACCTCAAGAGAGCGCCTCCAGCCTTGCACGGGTGGCGGGTCCGGTGATTTCCACCAACGAGTCACCAGCCGCCTTGCCACAATGAGCCCCAGATCCGTGAAGCGTACCTCCGCTCTGTCGCTTGCTTCTAGGGAATAGTCCCAGTATATTTGCCTCCCAAGTAAAGGGGATCCGACGGGCCGTGTAGTTGGATAGATTATCAATTACCTCTCGCCAGTAGGGGCCTAATCTAGGACCATATGTAACAAGTCTGCATCGATCTCCTGACATCTAGGACAGGCCGCGTCCCGACGGGCAAAGTATTTGTTCACATGGGCTGGTGTGAGATAGGCCCTGTGGACCAGGTAGTATTGTATGAGGCGAAATCTGGAGTTGCAGGGTATGCTAAGTTGCCCCGAGAGAGCCACCCCCCCACTGTGCCTCTGCAATTGGAGCGCCCACGTCTGCTTCCCATGCCGCACACAGTGCTCTGCTATCCAGGGCCGTATGAGTGCGCAGCGCATCTGCAAGCCAACTAATCAGGCGACGACCCCGACCCAACACCTGCAGATATTGTATCAACAAGTGGGTGGGAGGAGCCGCCGAGATGTCTCTCCACCCAGTCCCCAGGGCCCGCAGCAAGGAGTTGTATAATAGAAACTGACCGGGAGGCAGTCCCATGCCCTGTAGCCTAGAGAACGGGATCAACTGGCCTTCTTCATAAAGATCGCCGAAGGTGAACAGTTCTGCTTCGTGCCATGCCTGCAGTTCCGAGTTTGATGTGACCTTAGGGCCACGCGGTGTGCCCGCCAATGCCAGAGCCTGTGCAAATGGGGTCACCTGTCTCGTCAGCCGAAGGGATCTACGGAAGCATCTATGGGCCACTCTAAGGAACAACTGTCGTGGGATTGGTGCTCGTGTAAGCGGATGAAACAGATGTTGAATCCGCAATAGTGGCCAGGGACCACTTTCCGACGCTGTGTCAGTCAGCTGAGCCTCAGCCAGCCACCTGGCTATCCACTGAATTTGGGCCGCCAGGTAGTAGTGTTCCAGGTTAGGGACCGCTAGGCCGCCCTTATCAGGCGTAAGGTACAATTTCCTCAGGGCGACTCTACATCTGCCACCGTTCCAAATAAAGTCTCTCAACCCAGTTTCCAAGGCCCTGAAGAAGCCAGGAGGAACATAGTGTGGGAGGTTAGAGAAAAAATATAGGAGGCGCGGCAGGACGACCATCTTCAGGAGTGCTATCCTGCCCGCTACCGATAGCAGCAGTGTCCTCCAGAACGACATTTGGGACCTGACCGAAGACACCTCTTTTGTGAGGTTGCCCTCAAGCAGATCCTCCTCACGATGGTAGATTCTGATGCCTAGATATCTGAATGTGCAGGGCTGCCACGAAACGGGGCTCCCGGCCAAATTAATCCTGGCGTCTGAAAGTCCCGGATCGAAAGGGAAGAGGCATGACTTAGACCAGTTTACCCTAAGGCCGGATAGCTTTACGAAGCGTTGCAGGAGCGCCCCGACCTGCGGCGGAATTCGCGTGATGTCTCTAAAATACAGAAGGAGGTCATCAGCATACAACGACACTGTGTGCAGACCGTCCCCAAGGGGGATTCCCCAATCAGTCCCCCTTCCACGCAGGGCTGCTGCCAGAGGCTCCATGGCGAGTGAAAACAGTAAAGGCGAAAGAGGGCAGCCCTGTCTCGTGCCTCTGTATATACGAATCGGCTCCGATATCGCAGACCCCAACTTCACCCGGACCTGCGGTTTGGTGTATAACAGTTTAACCAGGCGGGCGAAGGAAGGTCCCATTCCAAGTCGCTGCAACACTCTGAACAGGTAGGGCCATTCCAGGGAATCAAAGGCCTTCTCCAAGTCCAGGACAAGGCAGCCCGCTCTCTGCCACGCCCGACCCGCATACTTCATGACTCTGAGCAATCTTCTGATATTGTGCTGTGTGTCTCTTTCTGGGACAAACCCGTTTTGATCAGGGTGGACTAAACCTGGGACATTCGGCGCCAGTCGCAATGCTAGTACCTTCGCTAATATTTTGTAGTCAGTGTTTAGCATTGCTAGGGGCCGGTACGATCCCATCTCTGCAGGATCCCTCCCCGGTTCAGGAAGAGAGACCAACATCGCCTCTCCCTGAGTGGCTGATAAGTAACCCCTACGTTTGGCGTCCTTGTATACGCGAAGCAGTCTGGGTGCCAACTGCAACGCGAAGGCTTTGTAGAAGTCTACCGGCAACCCTTCTGGACCCGACGTTTTACCAGATGCGAGTTCGCGAATGCTGCCCTTTATCTCTTCAAGGTTGAGTGGTGCCTCAAGCGCCTCCACCTGCTCTTCCCCTAGGCGTGGCAGTTCTACTTCGGAAAGGAATGCAGCACAGAGATTATCTCCAAGAGGGGCCTCTGAGGCATAGAGCGCCCTGTAATGCCTGACAAACTAAGCTAGTATTTCCCAGGGCGCGTATACTAATCCCCCTAACTGCGAGTGGATCTCCGCTATCGGCCCCCTCTCGCTGTCTCGGCGGATCAACCAGGCTAGTAGTTTACCACCTTTATCAGCAGATGCATGAGTTCTTGCCGAGTGCGCAGTGTAGTTTAAACATCGCAGGCGCTCGAGGAGTGACAGGTGCTCAGCGCGTGCAGTTACCAATTGCCGGGACCCAGGCTGACTGCCGGCTGCCTCCACCTCCGGCCTCAACAAAACTCGCTCCACTCGGGTCAGGTCACGCTCCACGGATCGACGCAGGCTGCATTGGGTCCCCATGCAATGCCCCCGGACAAAGACCTTGAATGCGTCCCACTCCACCAGGCTCGATGAAGCGGTGCCATCATTGAGCTCAAAGTATTCCGGGATTGCAGCACCCAGTGAACCCCTGAATGCTGCGTCTTCTAATAGTTGCGGCCTCAGCTTCCAAGTAGGTACAGCGGGTCAGGAGGTTTCCTAGCTAAGGTTTACGAGTAGCGGGTTGTGGTCCGAGTGCGCGTGCCCCATGTATTCCGTGTTCCCTATTACAGAGGCTAGGTTAGGAGTGCAGAGCATTCTGTCTAATTGCACGTGTAAAGAGTGTGGAGCCGAGTAGAAGGAATAAACCCTATCTTGCGCATGTCGCTGCCGCCATATGTCTACTAATTGCCATTGCTGCGTCTAGATCACTAGTCCGCGTGAGGCAGTCACCATCGGCGATGTGGGCAACGGGGGGGGTGGGTTGATCAATCCAGGTCCACATCAAGCACACTATTAAAGTCCCCGCCTAGCAGCCATGGGAGGTCGCTCCCGCCCACCAAATGTTGAGACAGGCCATGTAAAAAAGCTGTCTGGTCTGTATTCGGAGCGTAGATAGAGCCTAGCACTACAGCATGTCCTGCCAGTATCCCCCGTACCAGCACAAATCGACCCTGTGGGTCCACTATCTGCTCCTCTGTTGCAAAGGGTGTCCCAGCTCTGATCCAAATCAACGCGCCCCTAGCATAAGCTGAGTGCCCTGTTGCGTATAGTTGCCCTCTCCAGCGCCGACGCAACCAGGGGATCTCCGGTCCAGCCAGGTGCGTCTCCTGTAAAAATGCCAGGTGAATTGAGTGCCTTTTAAGGTAAGAATAAATGGCGTATCGCCGCTTAGGGTGTGTATGCCTCTCACGTTCCAGGTAATTGCTGTATATGAAGACATATTATGGATAACCAAGGCTCTTTCATATCCCCTCCCCTTCGCATAGCTTCGTCTCATCAGATGCCCATTCCCAGCTATCGGTTAGGTGTGTAATAGGCGCAATCCAGCAGAACCAAAACATAACTAATACCTTTAGAGCAGTTAGACAACAGGTCACCGCCCAAACCCAACAATGAAAACAGTAGCGTGTAACCACACAACCACACATAATGTATCTCCACTAATAGGAGTATGGGGTAGGCCAATCCTACAGATGAGCAGTTTCCATTCAGGCCGTACAGCCCGGTCATAGCTAATAACAGGACTATAGAGGGGAGCGTAGGGGAGGGTCCACAACATGCATCTACAGGGAGGCGCAGCGCGCGGGGGGGGTGCGTCGGCAGTCGCGCACACAGCGAGTCAGCATACTTCACACTCCCCTGCAGACCAGACCCGCCCATGGTTCGCTTCTTCAAACATATTGATGGGGTTCTATTACACCAACAAGGGAGTCCCAACAGTTTATAGTTACGTCGTATCACCTAATAGTCCCTTAAAAGAGCTTGTGTGCCGTGGCAGGTGTCACAGGAGGGCCCCCGGCGAGGCTCAGCTCCGACAGGCGGTCTGGGGTAGCAGGTCGGTCACTTGCTGGCTGTGACAGTTCGATTCTGACACTAGTGGAGACGTGCTTATCGCCGCAGCAGATTGGATTGCCTCTCTCCTCTCTTGTATTGATTGTTCCAGATCAGGTGCTCGTGTCACACGGCTGGCCCAGATTTCACCTTTCCTTCGGGCCCGCCTAGTCCTGCCGCGCCTGCCCCGGGGCAACGATGCTGGCCTCTCAGCGGCTCCACTCGTGTCCAGTCCTGATGATTCGAGCCACTCCCATGCCGTCTTAGGCGTGGTGAAGAAGTGCGATTTGTTTTCCGCCACAACTCGTAACTTGGCAGGGAATAGCAGAGAGTAATTCAGACCGAGGGACCTGAGTTTGCGCTTCAGTGGTAGGTAGGAAGCCCGGTCTCTTTGCATCGCTAGAGTGTAGTCCGGGAACAACAAGACCTGTGCTCCATCCACTCGGAGGGGTGAGTCGGTTCTCACAGTTCGCAATACGTCTCTGTCTGCGTAGTGGAGGAGACGAATGATGAAGGGGCGAGGAGGGCTCCCCGGTGGCCTCAACCGTGTGGGAACCCGGTGGGCGTGCTCCACTGAAAAGAAGGGGGTGAGTCCGCCCGTTGGTACCAGGCCCCTCAACCAGTTCTCCGAGTAGGCCACCGGGTCTTGGTCCTCTGCGCCCTCCGGAAGGCCCACTACTCTGATATTGTTCCTCCACTCGGCGCTCCAACTCCATCTCCCGGGCCTGTACCTCCTCCATCTCTGATTTTAGGCGGGAGGTCGTTGGTACCAGTTCATCCACGCCTAGCTCGATCTCGCCAGTTTTGTCCGCTAACTTGTGGTGGTCAGCATGCAGCAAGACAAGATCACTTGTCACTCTGTCTATTTTGGCTTCCAGCGACGTGCGGGCGCGCTCCAGCGAGTCTCCGATGCGTTCTACTGCAGCGAGGACCACATCCAATTTCTGACTGTCTTGCGCCACCATGTCCTGCGATTTCCCAGCACCGGCACCAGAGCGTAAACGCCCTGTCCCGGCCATGATCCAAGTTACAAGTAATCTCCGTCTGTCCGCAGATCGCTGTGCACTGCCTCGCTAATTCCTGTTTCCAGCTCACATTTCTGGCCGGTCTCAGACAGGGCAAGGGCACCGATTGGGTGAACTGTCATTCAGGGGGTGCATCCGTGTGGCGACCGGGATCACGAGGGCCTGTTTCCAGTTGCACGCCGTGAGCCCCTAGGCAGGGTCGACTCTGTAGCAATCAGCACTGGGTGTTGCCCTCTATGCGTGGGCCCCTTCGTTGTGCACTGGCCGCTGAATGCAGAGACTGCACTGTGTCCCACTTCCGCTCGGGGGTCCAATGTGATGGGGCAGGTCAGGCCCGCTTGTCGGGGTCAACAGCTCTCCACCAACCGACAGCACGAGCAGCCCGGTCCTTTACTGCCTTCTCACCTCCAGTCAAGTGACACTCCCTCCGATCCTGTGGGGCGTACCCAGGGCGCACAGGCCCGCAGCAGGCCATGTGGACTCCAAATAAGTGTAGGCGCAGTTCGGCCGCTCCATGGAGCCCGATCAAATTCCAAGTACCTCCTGTAGGTAGCTTCACGTTCACAACTGAGCAGAGGGTTCTGTTCTCCAGAGGGTGTCCCCTCGCTGCTGCGAGGAGTTTCTTGTCCCATACGCTTCCTGGGACTTTATACTGGATCGGCTCAAGGCAGTCTTCAGCCCTTAAAAGGGCCCGCAAGGACCGCACCTCCACTCTGCGCTTTCCTTTCCCCGGGGGCACATCCTTACTTCCTCGGGGGACAGCCGCCAGCCATGTATCGCGCTCCGAGGGCGTCCCGTCCTTGGAGCACGGTCTCCACTTCAGGAGCCGTGCTCCTCCACGCGGTCGCGCCGTCCCGCGATGTAGCCCCGTAGGCCCGGGCCAACCAGGTACGGCGTATCACCGCCGCGGTGCCGCCGAAAGGGCAGATTTAGGCCCCAATAAGTTGCGGGACCGTAGGTGCTCAGTTTTGGTTGCCCATCAGGTGGTGCCACTCCCCGGTCCCCTCCTAAACTGTCGGATTTGCCGGGCGCGACGCGGAGCTCTAGAAGCTCGCGTCCTCCATGTTAGACGGCTTGGCCACGCCCAACTAGCAGACACCCATGAGTGCCGCCTATGTCATGTACTGGTAGAAAACCTGGTGCATGTGGTCTGCATTTGTCCAGCTTTGGCTGCTGAAAGAAGATGCTTATAGAAAAAAGAACTAAATGTCTTAGGGATCAGATCATGCAGACAAGCTTTAACTGAAGCATTTAATCCACGTAACATCATACTGAATATTAGGCTTGTTCAGTTTTTTGAATTTTTTTCCTCCAAAATTGCATGTACCAAAACAAGCTAGTGATAGGGATGGTGCCAATGGAAACAAAGTCCACCTACTATGAATAAATATATCAAAAAGAGGAAGGCTCTTAGGTAACGTTGCTGCGCATCCAGCCATCCCTGTAATTAAGCCATGTACCTGCAACTGGAATTAGGGGGGGGCAAATCTGCAGAATGTATCAAATTATTTTTTTCATAATTTGTTTGCAATATAAATGTTTTAGAGCACCAATACTGTTCTGTTAATTTTATTTTGAAGGAATATATTTATGGTTTTAATCGACTAATAAAATAAACTTTATTTCTTACTCTCCTAAGAGTCTGCTACAGCGCTTCCTGAATATTCTCAATAGGGTCCAGGCCATAAAGACAAACCCTCATTCCTGCAAAGTGTTTGTCATCAGCTAATGAGGCTGCCTATCCAGGACAGTGAATGAGTGATTTCTAGTTTTGTATTAACGGAATGGTTTTCACCATAAAAAAACTGCAAATATGTTACTTAACATAGACGCCTTTGGAGTTGCGTCTTTGCATTTATCTAGAAAGTCTCAAGAAAAAGAAGTAAAATCTCTGATATCCCATAGTTTATTTTATTCTGGAAAGGTGGCCATTTTTAATGATGTCAATGATTATATCTGGTTTATTTGTCTCATGTTCCTTTGGGGTACAGAAGCATATCCTCACCATGTAGCAAGTAATGCACTATGTCTCCCTAGCTGTAACTTATTACATATGTGAAGAAGACCTAAGAATTCTACAAGTGGCTTTATAGCCAATGCCAATAGTATGGCAACAGTGGAAAAATGCATCTTTGGCCCGACAATAAGCCATAAAGGTGCAACATCAGAGCATTGCTTAGGACTCCTGGGTCATTCCATAAAGCCTAATCAGCGTGAAAGTATTGATGGGCAATGCTGATTTCTCTAGTACAAACAATAAGAAATATCACTCCACAGACTTGGAGACTGCTTAGGAGAACCCCAACGGCAAAGTAGTATGGGTTTAGCTGCAATAATGTGTTAGAAAATCAAGGTAGATACAATCCTGGGGTGAGGACAAGGACAAACTTTGATAAATCTGTGTGGGATGGGGAAGTGCTTAGGCGGTCTGATTACAGTAATTGTCATCAGTAATCTGTTGTCATTATTTAGATGGAGAGTGGTCTATAGGACCCAAACATATTTGGTCTACCAAGTTTAAAAAACAAAGTGATGATTGAACTATGAGCCTCATTTTCTAGCTTTGATGATTGCTCTATATGCACAGCTTTGGGCACAAGTGCAGGAAAAAGACCACCTGCCTGACTCCTTTACTATTAAGAGGGTCACTTGGCAAGGTTTCTCGCTATCGCTGCTACTTTTCTGCTTGGTGATTGAGCCCTTAGCAGTATAGAGTATCATAAGGCTTGCAGCAGGAAAGTGGACTGGAGGGCCGGGTGCCCCTGCATGCAGATGTCATGCTGCTTTTCTTCTACTATCCACTGTAGATGGGCAAGACATTGATGCCAAATACACATATTGCACACACATACTGTTAGAGAGTGGATGTCTTCCGACCAAAAGGGACAACGCATGACACTGACTTAGCAACAACATGCTACCATTTACCCAATAGCTTTGAGGAATGGACAGTTGTGGTAGTCAGAAAAGGGGACAGACCAGGCACAAATGTGCCTGAATTAACTTAATCATAAAGAGATCTTGGGTCACTGGTGGGAGCATTTTGTCTTGAAAATCACTTAGTCTGTTAGAAGCATATTATAAGTGATGACCACTACTTGCACAGAAGGAGCATGTATTCAACATATGGTATGTTCTATACTTTGATGAGTTTTGAAGCTACTACAACAGTGTATTTTTAATAGGTCTCAGCAGTGAGTCTATTTAGGTTTTAGCTTTTCATAAATGGAAGTCCATTATTTGTATGTTTAACCTCTCTGATCGGAAAATGTGTGTCCAGGGTTACTCCCACCTAAGTATTTAGTGAGCAGAAGGTAATTGTTTATTAATAGCTGATCTTTTCACATTAGATCTTAGAATATCTGATGTTGAGTATAAATATCTGTCTGAATCACAGTAAATTCTGTATTAATGCAGTTTTCATCATTGCAAAATCCACCATCATGTCAGCGCTTAATGTAGAATTTCATGTTCTTTCTTCACTATCTCTTCACCCGCCTGACAACTGCCTGGTCTTTCTACTTTGCAATATTTCTCTGCTTGGAACAATCCTGAATTTCACCTCCCTGTCTGCGGCCTCTGTGAAGGCTTTCTGATTGATATTTTGGTGTTTCTAGGGTGCTGTCCTGAGTAGGATCTCATTCAGCCTGTGTTTTTAGGTTTCACCTGCACAACACTTGTACTGTGCTTTTGAAGTCTTTAGTATTTTAAAAAAAATATATATATTCTTAACAGGGGCTTAGAACTCTCCCATTACTTACCTGAACTTACAATTGGTTCATTCCAGCGTTGCTCTAATTTACTTGCTTCTCATTGGCCAGCTCAACATCTGCTTTTACTTCCTGCTCTGCTTTTGCCATCCATGCCATGGTGTGGAGGTTGGACCAAGTACATCTTCGATCCACTGGCCAGTGTCCTTCCACTGGCCACTCACTATGCAGGTACTGTTTTTCCATTGCAAACGAGCACTCCATATGAGTACATCTGCAGGTGCTCACATGTGCATGCCTGTGCCCGTCCTTTACATATTTAAGCACTCGCTGCACTGCTTGATTTATAAAGGTTGTGCAGGTGGCGTTCACCTTTTGATGAAGATTATTTATGTTGTTAATTATACAGAGTGTTCTATACTGGTGTGTGCCTTGAAGAATATGTTGACTTTGTAGTTTTAGTCAACACCCTGTTAAACATGACTCTGCTGAGGGTATTTTCCTTAATCTTTTTGCTTCTTTCTCCCAGTCTTTGCTGACTCTCTGTGCGTGACCTCAGGACTCTGGGCACTTCCCCGCTGTTTGACACGGGCGCGCCCATCCTACCTTAGGTAGGATGGGGCGGGCAGGGACATGATTGAGGTGCTGTACCCAGGAGGGCCCTGTTAAACAGGTGTACCACATACCTATGGCGGGTATGGCCCGGACTACTAGAGGGACATGCTCTGGGTGCCATCCTCTAGTTGACCCCGATAACCAGTTCTTGGCCGGTGGAAGAGGCCTACAGGGTTGCTAGCTCGCCTGCACTCAAGGTGGCAGTCCTAATGCGGGACCATCTCTGAGCTGCCTTAAGCTTTCCCGGGAGGGCCCCAGTGGTGAGGCAGGTGGTAGGCGGAGGGCAGGGATGGGATACAAAGGTGTAGCTTGTCCGGGCGGCGGAGCACCCCCATGTGGGTGTCCCCTGCCTATAGAGGGGGTGGGGGGGGCATCCATAAAGGTGGGCTGGTCCTCTACTAGTGGCCGTGGGCCATGGGCACTCTCCCCCTGTATGGGCGGGGGTGAAGTGCGCATGCATGTCCTCCCCTGGAGGGGAGGTGGCACTGACCAACGTGTGTGGGTCCCTCCATGGCAGGGCCCAGGGTGTGCGCAGAGGCCTTGGGGCCTTCGGAGGTACTGAGCCCGGCATAACTGGGCACTGGGTGCACATTTACACAATGGGGAATTTGTATTTATGTTGCACCTGGCACAGCTTGCCAATAGGGGCACCTTTGTCAAGGGTTGCTGTATCATGTAGTGAGCCAGGTCCAGGGGGGCTCACCATGCCTATGAGCAGGTGGGAGCTCATATATATGGGTAGCTTGGAATAGCTGGCCTCGAAGTGCCTAGTTGCACCAGGATGACATATGCTTGAATGAAACTGGCACAGCTTGCCAGTGTATGCATACTTGCACACAGGTGTTGCCATGTGTGAGTAACTCTCATTTCGGTGCTTCTAGCAACTTGCACCCTGGTGGTTTCCCTAAATAGGTACTGGAGCAGGCATTACTTGCCAAGGTGTGCACATTTGTGCTCGGGTAATCTAAGATGGGAACTGAGCCTGATAGAACAGGCCAGTATAGGCGCACTTGCATCTTTGTAGTGGCCTTAACAAAAGTGTCCCATATGCTCGAGCGGGCATGGGTGTGTGCCAGGGCATATTTGCTCAGGGAGTGCCGAACACCCATGCATGTTCCCACTGCATATGAGTTCTGCACTACACATCAGGTAACATGGGAGAATGAGTCTGCCTGCAATAGTGGACTGCAGGGGAGCAGCCTCATAATGTTTAGTATAGTTCAATTCAGAATGACGAAACCCTTCAGGTGGTAAAGGTGGTTTTGTCATCGATACCCTAGAAAGGCCACTTCTACGAAGTGGGCATTTCTAGACGTTGAAATGGTTCTGGTGCCTTGTAAATTGGGCTTCCTTCTACGGGTCACTTGGGTAGAGCACATGTGTGCATTCCCCAGGTGACCGCTATAAAATGAGGGCATCCAGAACAACAGATCCCTGCCATTTGGGGCCTGGATAGATAAATTGTGGGGGAGAGGCTTTTGACACTAGGCCTCTCAAAGCCAGGGCATGGCCCTGCTAAAGATAAAGATCTACATTTAAGAGCTTCAAGGTGGACAGGGAGGAAATTTAGGGAAGACATCTGCAGTTCAAAAGAGAACCCCTTGAACCACCCCCAACTTCAAAGGAACCAGCTAGCAAAGCGGAGTAACCTTTATGGTGACTTGGGATCAGTACTGCTGGACTGCGTGGGCACACTACCAGAGGAACCTGTGGTGCCCAGGAGGATAACTGTCTGAGGGGGGGGATCCGCGCTCTCCCTCCTGTTTAGAGACTGGCCTGGGACTGACTGCCTGCTGCAGTGTAGCATCCTGAAGGCTAACTCTCAAAGGGCAGGTTGGCTTGGCCCCTGTTCTGTGAGGAGGTCTTAGGGCATCAAAGACCACTGGAGAAGGAATCACATTAACGACCAGTATTATCTGGAGAGCGGTACCCTATGATGCGTCTACATCGTATGCTGAACTTCACCTGGCAGCTGTGGCGTTAGCACAACCTAAGTACTGTGTTTGGAGACTGGAATTAATCGTTGCGGAGCTTACTAAGGACATCTCGCACTTCAGGTGAGTAGCACTTCATCATGGGGACTACTGCACGACTTAGTGTCTTGTTGGTGTGAACGGGATCATCCGGTGTGGGACATAGCGGGTCCCGCTATTGTCGAGTGTGTTGCATTTCTCTTGTGTGAGCCTCAGCTGCATATTTATTGTGTGCAGTGCCCTGTTTATTGGTTGCAACCCTCTGAGGTGGGGGTGCAACCTAAGTTGTGCTGTACTTGACCTCGTATGGCACGACTGAACTTGCATCTAAGTGTGTGACTGGAGAGTCAGGTGCACCTACAAGTTATCAAGTACCAGACAGTGTGCCTCATTCCAGAGAGGTGTGGAAACCAAGTTCCGAGTGTGACCAGATGGTCTAATGTGACTCAAGTCATCGTGTGCTGGACGTTGTGCCTCCCAGAGGAGTGCAGGATTTACATCCTTTTGTGCCTCTGTCCGTGGGGGTGCTATCTTGGGAAGTGTCATTTGATTGATTGTACAATAAGGGTGACTCAGATCTGCAGACCCCTGATGTTGTGCCTCCTTTTTGCAGAGGTACAGCACTGAGCACTTTTCACGTGGAATCGTAACCGTCTGGGGGCACTTGAGTCTTCGTGCCCCAGACACGACATCTCCTGGTACATGAGGTGCCGGCCTAGTAACTTGGGTGCACCTGGAAGTGTTGTCAAGGTCGACTCACGTCAGCAAGCCCCAACGGCGCCTTTCTGTTCAGGAGGTGCTGAAATTGGTAATTATTTGGTAAGAATGAAAGGTCTGGCTGGGCTGGACACCTCAGCGTCTAATGGCGGCCCCAGTGACCCTCCACCTGTGTTTTGCAGACCTCCGAGTGAACCTCCTGTGGGGAACCCAAACATCTCCTCCTTAATTGTTTACATGCTGTTGTCTTACCTTTCCCCAACCTTGACCCCAGAACCCTGAGCCTTGTGACTTATCCACGAGCGGACCAGTAACCTACAGCGGTGCAGAGTGGATATGTGGGAATGAGTGCTGGTGAAAGCGAAGGCAGTACCGAGGTGCTGCTGATCACGTTTAGGTTGTCTGGAAGTTTGTACATTTGGCATTACGTCTTACTAGTGCTGCTTCATCCGCAGTGCTACACGAAAGTGTTGTAAACCTTGTGTGTTCGTTTTGCTGCTAACATTAGGAATCTGGCTGGACCCTGAATTTGTGTTACACTGATTGTGGGGAATTCTAAGATGGGTCTTGTCCTGACAACATCTGATGGAGACAACTATCTGCAGATTCCTTATCTTACAATTCTCTCCAGGCGTCAGAAACTTTTCCTCAGCAGTACCTCTGTGCGTTGGTAGAGGGCTTTGAGCGACTCTGCAGTGACATCGTCCCTGGACATGATGTCTGCGGAGTCCATATAGTGCCTCCGACGTCGCGCTTACGTCAGTTGTCTTCTTTCTCGCGCAGCAACGCGGATTCAGAGTAACATGTACCTCTTGCCTTTTGGCCCTTCACCCTGCTTTTTCTGGGTATTTTTCTATAAATTTCATTTTTTGTAAGTATATATGCCTTCAGGGTATAAGCCCTGTGGGTCCTGGTCTAGGCAAATGTCATTAACATTCAGTGTGGTTGTGTTGTCTGGGCACTCACCACGCCTCCGATGGTTGTCATGCCTGTCATCAGCTGTAGCCCAAGTTGCTTGCAGGAGCTTCGTATGAAGCTCCTGGCAGCGTGGGCGGACCAGTCATCTTTTCAGGGGTGACAGAGTCCGTCTTCTTCCTCGTGGTCCCGGGAGCGTATGGCTCCTGCGACGTCCTGTGGTCCATCGGCATCCCCAGGTGAGTGTTCCCGAGCGAAGTCGCGTCCTTGAACATCATTGCCCCGTGCACCTCATCTCCATTGGAGTCTGCGCTTGAGTCGACCCCTTCTCTTCCGCCCTATCCCGGCGTTGGGGACGAGGCTGGCCCAAATTCGGGACTACTACTCCTCCCTGCATTCTATCTTTGGGTCTTCCCTTCCCTCTGGAGCGCCTTCGGGCCCTAAGGAGGTGGCGAGTGCTCTGACGGGGTCTCTACCGGCGGCTACGTCCTCAGTGCCCATTCAGCCTCTCTACTCCGACTCCGACATCGGATCGGTGCCGATGCACAGCCTCTTGTGGCCTCCATTGCCTGCTCCTGGTCCTGTTATCCCGATGTTATCTACAGTGCCTGCGGCTCACTCGACTTCACTCAACGCCCCTATTGTAATTGCTCTGGAGTCAGATGATGCTGCTTCCGAGGAAGCTTCCCCCTCTCAACGTCATCCAACGTCAACACTGACGCCGGGAGCGGCGCCATTAGATTTGGATGCTGATACAGGGTTTGACCCTCTTGAGCCTCCTTTGGAGGTTCCTACACATCCTCTGCCTCCTTTTTCATGCCCCACTCCATTTTCTTCATCGGATTGGGTGCTCGACTTGGCCAGTGCTAGTGGCCTTCATTCCTCACCGGCATCCAGCCTACTCTCATCACCTGCTTTGGTGACTGAGGCGAGTACTGCTTTCGCAGACATGTTGAAATGGTGGCTGATCTGTTGCACTTACAGCTTCCTGTTGTGCAGTAATCAATGGATCCGTTATCGGATTTAGGTCCTGATCAGTCTTCTACTGAACCAATACTTCTGTATTGTGAGGCCCTTTATGACATCCTCTTGGGTGTGTGGACCCAGCCTATTTCTGGTCCCCTTGTGGAGCATACTATTTCCCACAGATACCCGCTTGCACAAGAAGATCCGTTGTGCCTTTGCTGCCACCCTACCGTTCAGAGTTGTGTGGTACAAACTGCTTTGGCTACCCATGACGTAGAGCAAATACCTTCTGCCCTGTCATGCGAGAAGGCAGACAGCTGGATGCTGCTGGCAGAAGGATGTTCGCCTCCTCTAGTGCTGCTTTACGTTCCGCTAACAGCTCTTGTATGCTGGCTCGCTTCCCCCATGTTCTGTGGGATTCAGTGGAGCATTTGTTACCAACTCTTTCTGAGGATACTTGTACTGCCCTTCTGCTCTTGATACGAGGTGGTCAGCAGGCGGCCAAACTCTTGGTTCGTTCTGGTATGGATACCACCGATTCTGTTGGTCGGCTGATGGCTGCATCGGTAGCCATACGTCGAAGAGCTTGGCTAAGACCCTCGAATTTTTCAGCTCCAGTAAGAGATTCTTTGCTCGACATGCCATTTGATGGCAAATCTTTTTTTGGCGCACATCCACATACTACTTTGTGCTGCTTTCGCGATTCCCATAGTGGGGACTAATGTTTTGTGCTTTGTGCCCCATTACCTACACAGTTGCATGCTGTTAGGTTTTCGTGCTCCTTGCGGGTGTATTTCTGTCCATGCATTCCTGTTCACTGTTATGTGTTCTACAGTTAAAGTAGTCCTCTGGATTTCGGTTTAGTTCCAGAGTGTACTCCTGCCTTTGCAGAACCATTGTTCTCTGCTTATCTTCCTTGTATGGTGGATTTTTCCACTCTCAATGGTGGTGCTGTGCACCTTTTACATTATACGGTTATTTAACCGTGTAGAGCAATAGCTCTACTTCTGAGACATGGTCATAAGCCTTTTTTTATCATTTGACCTTCCACAGCTGTGGATCGATTCAGTCTGAGTTTTTTCTTATCACATATAGTGGGTCTCTTTTTTTGTGTGCTTTCAGACCAAGTCTGCCTTGCCTTCGTTTTGCCCTTAGGTGGATAGCCTATAGTCTGTTTTGTGGAGATTGGTTTACCCATGGCTCTTTCCAGCATTTTCATGTAAGCTTTTTGCTATATTTTCCTCCTTCTGGTCCCAGTTGGGATCTTTTTTTGTACTCCTACGGGAGCAATTTATTCCCTAAATTATTTTAGGCTTGCTATTCATCAGCATTGCATTACATCCTTCTTCTACAGGAGGTTATTTCTCCCATGTTTGCTATGGGATTTATTATTGATGTTCTCTTTCTCCACCTGCAGGACCACCTTAGGTGCATTTGGAAGTACTCATTTTACCTTCCTCCTGTCTTGGTGGGAGACTGTGTGTCACATACCTTGTTTATTAAAAAAAAAAAAAAAAAAAGAGAGAACAAACCAAAAAAGAAAAGGAACACATTTTATCAATTCACAACATGTGCATTTATCTTCCTTTGCTCTACTGCCCATGTCATTGTTTTTGGGATGCTACTATTCACCGTGGCGTTATGCTTGCCGTCACTACCCTTCATACAGGATATTGTGGGTTCTATTCCAGGTGTTTCTCTTCAAGCACCCCCCCCCCCGTTTATCTCTATCTTTCCTCTGCCACGAAATCACATATGTTTTTGTAAGTCATTCCTGATGGGATTCTGGGCTGTTATATTTGTTTTATGATGTATGCCACCATACACTATCTCATATATTTTTATATAACCGGTATTCCTTCCATAACTAATGGTTTTCTCGAGTGTCATCTAGACTCTTATTAACCTTTTGTACACTCCCCTTGTCGTTGTTTTTCCCCAGCATGCGTTTCTTCTTACCTGTTCACGTCACTACAGGTACTTTGTCATACGTCTCCTCCACGGGCCTTCCAAATTAATGTAGCTCCGTGGTAGGGACTGTTTTTTCTCTGTCCACTATGCGTCTTCCTTTCTAACCTTACAGGTTTCTAAGGTTGATTACCTTGCTCCTTTCCAGACATTGCATAGTCTGCTACCCTTTAGCATCTTGTTATTCTCCCCCTAGATATGTCTGTGCCCTCATGGCCACGGTTACAGACCCTAACTTTAGTGATGGGACTCTATTTTAGGTCTCTCTGTTGACATGCCTCACCTTTCATGTCTTTGCTTTTTCGGCCCTGGTCTTACATTCGTGGTTTTCCACGGCTGTTGCACTTCCTCGTTGATAGTTTTTTCCCATTGATTGCTTTGCTTGTTTTTTTGCGATTTTGTGCTTCTCTTCTGCAAAGTTCTGTCGGCCTGTTTGTGCGGATAATTATTTTGGCTTCTGTTAATCTTGGTGGCCGCCTTTGTTTTCTCTTTATTGCTGTTTTCGTTGAAGGGTGTTTCTTCCTCCCCTTCAGTTTCGTTCTAGTTCTTTCATTGTCTTGTTCTGTTACAACCCACCTATAGTATTCTGTTTTGTCTATAGTGAACATGTGCTCCTGCACATTCTAGGCTGGACATTCTTGTCCTTCTAAGTCTATTATTCCGTTGGGTGATAGAGTTTGTTTCTCTTAGTTCTTCTAGGTCATCCATTGCTGTTTTTTATTTGTACACCTTATGGTGTTGTGATACTTACTTCAGTACATCCTGTCCTTCTGTTTTCACATTGTGTGTTCCTTAACACGTTTGCTTTGTTTTGGGCAGTCTTATAGCTCTCCCTAGCACGTTTACTCAAGTCGTTCTGGTACCAAAATTGTTACCGGTAACTTCTCTCAAGTTTCATCTCTACAAGTTGTCACTTGCCTATCTCTCATAGTCCATTGGACATTTTTGCCCTCTTTTTTTATTCACATTATTTATTGGTAGCTCTGCCTGCCTCCCTCGTTGTGGTCACTACCATGTTCCCTTCTGGGCATTCCTTTCCATTTATGACTTGTATCTCCTGTTGTTATGTCGGTCATTTATTCCTTGTGGGTAACTTCCATTATCTTCTCACTGTGTCTGTCTCGTGCCTGGCTTATTTCCTCTACATTGGCAGCTTCTTCATTGCGAGACTGGTGAGATCTGTTCACAACCCTCATCCTGGGCTGATATTGCTTTTGTATCTAATTCTAAGATAAGGAATCAGCGGCTAGTTGTATCTATCAGATGGACAAGTTACTTACCTTCGGTAACGCCTTATCCAGTAAAGACACAGACTAGCCACAGATTCCTTATCGACCCACTCATCCTCCCGCTTGCATACTGTCTTCTCTTTAGACTCCCTTGGGGTAGTCTCTGATGTCTTATCGTAATTGTGCGTTTAACATCATGATTTTTTCCCTCTTAGTTGGCATATACACTATTCCATTGCCAGTTTCTATGTGGCTCCACGTTGTTGTGCGGATTCTAGCCACAGAAGTAACTGACGTCAGGGTAGGGACTATATGGACTCTGCTGACGTCATGTCCAGGGACAATATCACTCCGGAGTTGTTCTACGCCCTCTACCAACGTGCAGAGGAACTGCTGAGGAAAAGTTTCTAGATCCAGTCTGACGCCTGGATAGAATTCTAGGGTAAGGAATCTGCAGCTAGTCTGTGCCTCTACCAGATAAGGCGTTACCGTAGGTAAGTAACTTGTCCATTTGGCACCTTATGTGGGTGCAGCTCGGGAATGTACCATTTTCCACATGTGTACATGGGCCACAGATTGTGGCTTCCATTGCGAATTGGGGTGTAGTCCCAGAGTTACATTATACCCGTACTGTGCTGACAAGGTGTGTGTTGAATACAATCTTTTATACATACACTGTGTGTGAAGTCTCCTTTGTACTGTGTAGTATGGTCATGGTGGGGGAAGTGCAGTGTCTTTGCTTTACACATTGCTTCTGTGCCAAACTACAGAAGGGTAAGCACAGGTTATACAGTAAGTGTAATTATCCACCCTTGACCGGAGTGGCGGGTCCTGCCTTAGCCAACCAGAACGTGCCACCTCCAACACCCCTCAACCGCCCCTGAAATAAAATGCAGATTTGCCTAACCCCCGTGCTCTCCCTGCTCTTAGGTGGACGGGCTTGAAACAGAAGCACTCTAAACAGAAGCCCCACCTCCTGCCCGCTCCATGGTTGCAATAATTGGTGTTTAGTGTAATTATAAATGCAAGCTATATGCAAATCATTATGCAAATACACTGATTTGCAGTGTATTACGGAGGCAGCTTTTGCAGAGTGCTTTGTGAGTACAATTTGTGTGTGATTGGCATTGCTTGGCTGCTGCGGGTCTTGGAAGGGGGTCAAATGTACAAGAAACTTTACCAAAAATGGTAGTTGTTATTTACGTTTTAGATCCAAAGTTTTGGTATTGCCAGAATAGTCAGCAGTTCCTTTACAATGCATATTTTGCCAAGTATATCTGCATCATGTGTTCTTACTTTAAAATAGTGGTCTTCAAACTTTTTAATGCTGCTCCCCGACACTCCCACCCCTGTGGGGAAAAAAATAATCTCCCCCCTCCGAATTTTTTACAGTTTGTCTGTTAAATTGGCGACGTTTAAACATGTCTAGCCGTATTTAAACATTGCAGTTAAGTTCTGTTACTGCTTTAAAAATACAACGAAATACATGATGCCAAACATACTATTCTGGTGAGGCAGGTCTTACTAACGTGTAAAAGTATCCACAGTATGATCAGTAGAAGTGGGGGTTTTGAAGTGTATTTGGAGTCCCTTCCCTTTTGAGACCTACTCCCAGTTTGGATATAAATAACAAAACGTGTTAGTAATGGCCCATTACAGAGCGGTTTACTGCTGCTTAGATTATTCAGCTCAAAACAAAACCCTGTTATTAGCATAATTTAGCATAAATGCTTCGTTTGGTCAGAGCCTGCCTCCCCCCGTGTTCACTTGAGGCCACTGTTTTAAAACATGCGATGTAGCAGGGAATGTGGTAGTCCCCATGCTTGCCACACACCTGCACTCCACCAGCCTTCACTTGCCCGTACCTCCGGAGAGTTTGTTAAAAGAGCACAGCTCTGTAGCTATGAGCCTGTGTTGACAGTGCATGCCTTTCTATATATTCAAGTTTATTTACTGATAGGTTTTTATATAGCGCCTAATACAGAACTTTCTCTAGCTGCTGACTGTCAGTACATGTCTCCCTGGCGTCTCAGTATGTCTCTGCTTTGCTAAGTAAATAAATGCAAGTCGCAGTCTCTCTGCTAGTCTGTGCCAGTGTGTGTGTTTGTCTCTCACATGTGTCTCGCTGACCGCTTGCTGGCACTCCTGTTTTCTCTCCTTCCACCTAACGGTGAGGGATCCCAGCACCAGAGCAGAATGTGGACGATGGCTGTCTTAAAGGAAGTGTGTCAATATTTTACACGGGTTACTTCGCCTACCATTAGGATGCATCATTTAGTTACCTGGCCATTAGTTCCACCTGACCCCACATCATTACTTAGACATGACTGCGCCCCATCCCCTCCCCCGAAAAAAAATGCAGATTTGCCTAATACATATGCTTGTCCTGATAGGTGGTGCAATCAATAGCTGAATGTTACTGAAGAGGGCATATATCAATTTCACTGCTCATCTTTAAAGGTTATTTTGATCTTGCAAGTGGCCCACTAATGTTGTCCGTTTATAACAGCAGACATCTTGACTCTGAGGGGTCATAAACATTGACAAAGCCAATAGATCTTGCATTGACGAAACCTATTGATTTTGCCAATGCTTGTAACCCTCCTCTCCCTTATTCTCCCTCAGATGTATATTTCTCTAAGCAGGCTGCCCCTGTGGCTTGATTTTGCTGAATGATCAGGGGAAGGCTATATTTGAACTAGATTATATCAGCTTGTATTGGCGTGATCATCAGACGATTCTAGATACTATAATTCTGCTTGCCATGATATATAGCTTGACCATAAGTTATTTGTTCTGTTGCTGATATTAGATTCGAAGTTACATATGTTATCTTTTGATTTCAGACAATGATTAACTGCCGGTGACTTGGGGCCAGTTTATACAAATCTATCTTCTAGCTAAAAGAATGATGTAATAAAAAGGAAACCTTTTCTGTTGTGAATACAAGAGCTTGCCTGGTTATCTGTTCCAAAAAAAAGTTAAAGCTTACTCTGATCTCAAATAAGAAAACGTCTGATAATATACCATTTACGTCTTAAAAAAAGTTCTCAAGTGCTGGGCAAGTATACAGATGTGTTCATCACTTGCTTTGGTCGATCTGTACCTTTTACAGTGTTTCGCCTTTGGCAAATTTTGCAAGCTTCTGCATTGTCGAAGGAGTCCTGTGTAAAGTATAAAAGTGATTTTTCTTTAAGGCAGTGGACTTGACTGGAGAGTAAAGAAGATTCAAAGATACTTACCACAAATTTGCTTGTTTCGACTTTCACAAGTTCCCACTTGTGGGTGTTGTGAGGTCTTTGGCTTTTTCCCATCTGTGTTCATAAGCTCCCAATACCAGTTTGAGACTTCCTTTTGTTAATAGTTGTGGGTCTTGAATCCGTTCTGCATATTCCCCATCCTCCGTCCCAAATACGGGTTGACCACCATGTCAATTGGATGTATTTAAACCTTAAGAATAGAGCTTTTCGTTACTTCATTATTGTGTCCCCAGTGGTTTAGACCAGCTTCTAACAGGGAGGCTAAGTCTATCTACAGTGCAGGGGAGTTCTGGATTGCGGCTAATGTGTTGTAATATTCAGTGTCTAACCTGTTTGTGAAACTGCACCACAGTTCTAGGATGCCCCTCAGCACTTTTAAGCGTACTTTTAAAAGAAAATTATGGGGCTCAAGATTTATGTAGCAGGAATTAGCTTCCACCAATTTGAAAGAAACATTCTGCAGTTTCTAATTTGAAACAGCTAACAAAGCTGGATGTGCAGGAGTGAAAAATCCCTTTTTCTTACTTCTTTCTACGTTTTTTCCAAGAGAGCCTGGCCCCTCTGGCAGCCCTAATAGACCTGCTTATTTTTTTACTAAATCCTAGCAATGTTTTCTTTAAGGAATGTGTGGTAATTTATTGAATCAATAAGTTAGTTTAAGAAAGATTAACATTTACTGTATGATGCACCATTAGCACAAAGTCTTCAATAGAAACTTAAGCAGGAGAATTGACATCTCAGGATGGACTTGACAGGGATGTCCACTTTCCCTGTTACTTTCTGACATGTACATTAAACGTCTGGCCCAGGCCTTTAGCAATATTAAGATGATTATTCTTTTTGTGTCCCCAAACTTTGAAATTAAAAGAAAAAGATCGATGGTTTCACATGCTAATCAGGGTGGTTGCCAGTGGTTAGACAAACTCCAAGCTTTCCTTCCATCACCTTTTGTTTGTTTGATGCACTGCCCTAATTGGCAATGATATGCGCAGACATGGGTCCCATGCTCACTGTGCCACTGGAACCAAACTACACCTGATTGACAAGCCCTAATCAGGGCAAACACGTTTTTGGGTTGCTTGTATCCTGGTTCAGGCAGTGCCTGGCCTAGCAATTTGGGTTTAACTGCTCCTATTGGAGCATGATCATGACTTATTTTGATATGACTGAGTCCAAACTGAGGTGGCAAGGTTGGCAAAGGAGAAATGGGTTGGGATGCTGCTTCGAGCAATTGCCAGTGGTTAGACTTATTGCAAGCATTACTAACATTTGTGTGTTTGGTGGAAAGCATTATGTGCACAACGTGACCACAAAGCAGGGTTTTATACGTAGGCCACCCCTCAACATCCCACGACCAACGGGGCTGGGTGTAATAGGTTAATCTTTCTTGTGTAAATTCTTCTTAGCCTCTGTTTACTTTACAACACGTCCTGGGGGAAGTTGAGTAGGGGCATGTTATGTTAAAATGCAAGAGAGACTGATTCCAGAGCTGCAGACAGTAATGCCGAAAACTCGGAATAAGCAGAAAACTGGTAGACACATCAACCCCATTCCTGAAAGTTACACATACTACCATAGAGCAACTGCCGTTCAAGAGCACGAGCGGTAGGGTGAAGGCACATACTGGGCCTTTAGAGTACTACGTATTTCAGTGGACGATGAGGTAGTTGGCAAACCCTGTGTTTGGAAACCCCAAACGAGTGCCTGGTCTTCATTCAAAATCCAGGGAATATACTTGGACTGTAAATCACTCCTGTGTGCTTTTCCAGGAACAGTTGTTTGGCTTGAGTGTGGTGCAGATGGCTTAAGTGTGACTCAAGTCATCGTGTACCAGACCATTCCAGAGAGGCACAGCAGTGGTAACTTTTCATGTGGAGTGGAATTGTCTAGTGGACTCAAGTCATCATGCACGAGCTGTTGTGCCTCATTCCAGGGAGGCATGACAGTGGTAATTGTTTGTGTGCAGCGGGATTTCCATGCTGGAAGGACCCCTGAGTGAACTTCCTTTCCAGGGACCAAACCTCCAATTGCCGACTGTTGCCTGATCTGCCATTCTCTCCTTCACCAGTACCTTAGCCCTGGGATCTTGACTTAAGTGTAACTATTGACCGCGAGCTTCCTAGTATCCGGAGAAAGGTTGCTTTATTTCTAACTCTGAAGCGCAGTGGGAATTGGTTGGAGGGTGGAGGAAGATTTGGGTCCAAGAAGGGCCTGCAAGCTCATTTACGCCTCACCTGCCAGTTGCCAGAGCACCACATTAGGGTGCCGGAAGTTAGTGTGTGTTAGTGCGTGTAGGCAAGCATGGCTGACATCCGTGGCATCGGGTAGCGGTTCAGAGTGAGTGTGTGGGAGTGTCTGGGCTTGTTTACTATTGTGGTTGACATTGACGTTCACTGGTGCAGCCTAGACCGTTGAGCTATTTCAAAAGTGCTATATTCTCTATATGTACACATTATTTCTGGGAACTGGGATGCATGCTACGACTGTTTTACATTGAATTGGGGTGGGTCTTGTGCTGCCAACGCGGCAGTACCACATGTGGACGCGAGAGGAAAAGTATTATTTTTCTCACATGTACATACTGTTGATTTCGTATTAACACTGTTGGGCCTTGTACTATTAGTGATATTTCTGAATGTGATGTATGCCCAGATTTACCTGATGTTCATGAGGGTTTAATTCATATGTGTGTTGAATATGAACTTTACTGACATACACCTCATGTGAAGTCTTGTTTGTGACGCTCAGTGTACTTATTATGCAGTCGTACTGTTTCAGTGCCTTACACATTGCCTCTGTGATAAGCTTGCCTGCTCTCTGCCAAGCTACGCAAGAGTGAGCACAGGTTATACAGTGAGTGTAATTACCCACCTCTGACGGGAGCGGTAGGCTTACCCTGGCTAGAGCCTCGTCTCAGCCAACCACATCGTGCCGCCTCCAACAGCAGCTGTCATTTATCCAGCACAATGATAAAACTAAAATGATCTCTTTATTTCACACTCCGCACTGACATTCTCGCCTGAAACATTTTAAAATCCTTGAGGTCATGTTAGGTCTTAGCATATTGTGTGTCACAAGCCAAAAAAGTGAGCGAATAGACTTGGGGGCATGCTTAAACTGCTAAAATGTGTGGACAAGTCGGCCAAGATGGTGGATGATCCTTGCTGGAGCTCTGCATTGAGCCCCTAATCATCCTACATCATCCTGCTTTGGTGTTACTCTAAATGGTTGTGACGACTCCTTGATAGTGGGGAATGTTGTGTTTGGATCTGTGTTACCAAGCTCTGTTATTTTATGCATGTAGGCAATAAAAGAACCACTGGAGGCTGGGCCTGGCCAATTGGATGCCTTGGCCGTGGTACTGCTCTGTCACCTGGAATGCAGTACTACTCTGAGGTATAGGAGACAATACTGTGTGGCCCTGCTACCTCTTGAGTGCAGATGGCAGAGTAGAGATCATGTTGTGGTTGCTGCACTGGGTACCAGCCGGGAGGTTGAGCCCCACAGTCTGAAGAAGAGCAGGCCTTGCGCTAGCCCATAATAAAACCAAACTATTTTACTAGTGTGCTGGTGCGGGGGGAGCGGTGCCTCCAGGTGCAACGTACAGAATTCACAAGATGAAAAACAGAAAGCAGAGGGATTGCGTGCCCCACAGGGAAACTGAGACATGGTGAGGACTCCCCAGTCTTAAGAAGACCTAGCCTACACCCATCAGTGAACACATTTCTAGTATAGATAAATGATGTACTTGTGACTGTGCTACAAAGGTGCGCATCCTAGGAGGGGAACTGGGCTGATCTATACTTGAGGTGTGGGTGCTCGCCCGTCCCAGAGAACTCCTCCTCATGGGCCCAACTAAAGGAATAATCGAGTGTGACATGCATCACAGTAGTGAAAACTGGTGTGGTATTTGAGACCAAGATGGATAGCTAATAGTAGTCATCTACCTACTGATATAACCCCCAGCTAAAGGAACTGTTCCTGTTTATGCAGCTTAGATGGTGAGGAACCTAAAAGGGTTACATTTTGTAATGACAATATCTAGATTCTAGATTAAGTGTGTATGTATATTGTTGAATGGGGGCTACACATGGTGCGAACCCGGCAGCGGTCAGGCCTTGACGATTTTGTGAAAATTAACATGTTCAAAGATAAACCCATGCAGGATTCCTATTAGGGTACGCTGGAAATATTTGTAAGCTCACAACACCTTCCCCTTTCCTGATGGCCCAGATGGGAAACCATTACAGGAGGAAAATCTGCCCTGATGCAGGGGGCATCCATCCAGGCCTGAAACATTGCATTCTAGTGATTTAATCCTCCAGTCTTTATAATCATTTAGAGACACACTGGAAACCAAAATTGGAAAAGTATACTCTGATGTCTACTTCTTTCAGCAAGATCTCTGTCAAGCAGTGGAAGGGCTGGCTGGTACCGCAAAAAGCCTGACAGGATTACAAGACTTTCTAGGGATATAAAATAAAAGTTGCCAAATTGAGTGAGGTGACAAAAGCCTGGGAACTCGGAACAGAGGATGCTGAGGTTCGAACATGGTAGAACAACCTCTTTGTACTTGGTTTCCCTGAAAACATTGAAGTTGGAGATCTTTCCCATGCCCTAGATATTTGTATCAGAGAATGGGTCCCAGAGGACAAGCTGTCTGTCATCGTGGAGGGGGTCCATCAGGAGTTCTACCGTAACCAACTATTGCACAAATCCTAAATTATAAAGGCAGAGGTTGGTTTCTGGACACCGCTTGGACAATAGGATCAGTGATGTATGGATCACAGTGCGTATCTGTCTTCCTGGACGTTACCAAAAATGTCCAAAAAGTACTTAAATGCTTTGATGTTAAGAAGAAATTGAGACCTATGGACCTTCGCTACAGGTTAATATATTCTGCCAAAGGTTAGCTTCTAAAACTGTGCCATCTCCTTTGAGTCCCCTTAAGAGGCTGAGAATGGGTAGAGAAACATCCAAAACTGGGAGTGCTCAGGTCTTCTGCAGGGGGCCAAGATAGCTAAAGAGAAAAATTGATCATGTTGTGAAAGATCTGAAGAGAGTTTATCCAGACTGGGAGATGATATGGTGGTTGAACATGAAAGCCCTGTTAGACAGCAGAACCTCTCAGGTGGCTCGGACTATGCCGAAATGGTCAGAATGACCACTGCTGAAGGGGAAGACAATACTTTTGAGGTCTGAGAGTGACAACAGTGATGCAGTACTCCAACCTTTCTGAAAACTTTGTGGTGACCCCCCTGCATATTTGAACTATGAGGACTCTGATCAGGAACAATTGATGTACACTTCACAAATGTAGTCTTGTTACATCCCTGGACGATATTGGGGAGAATTTAAAAGTGTTGTGTTCTTCTATTTAGTGGGATGGGGTAGGAGAGGTGAGAGTTAAGGGGACAGGGTGACTTTCCAACTTCTGTCCCACTAACATTGGTTGGCATTGAAGCTGACAAGTTTCAATGGATGCTTCAAATTTGGAAGTATTGTTATGCGGTTCCTACTCAGATAATAGGATTGTGTGTTTAGGATGGCAGAACAGCAGAGTGTGGGAGACTGAGTCCATCCATGCCATTAATAACTGTTGGCCAAACTCCTGTCTTGCTCACCGTGCCTCACCCGAACCCTAAAACAACCAGGGTAGAAGGTGATTATGGCAACCTGAACATGACACTCTGACTCCCCAGGAAAGCTATGGAAACTGATCTTATCCATTTTGTATTAATACTCATACATGCCAAGGTGAGACACAAAAAATGCCGGATAAGTTTTCAATGCATTTATTGAAGCAGTTGGAATCTGGCATGTAAAGAATGAGCCACAATAATTAGGCAGGTGAATCAAAGCAAGCTAATCAGCACTAAAAACATGGTAAAACAGATTAACAGTCCAGCTATGGAGTATGTAGTTCTAGATGTTCTAGAGGCTCCTACCTAAACTTATGTCTATGCGGAGAGCATAGCGGGTGTACCCTTCTGCATGGCCCGACCTAAAGGATCACCATCATCCCAAACCTGAAAACAGTGTCAGGAGTTAGTTGGTGATGTAGATGGCAATCCTCTTAGGAGGCTGGTAGATCAGTGCCAGCTGAGCTGCATGTTGCCTCTCATGCGTCCTAGGATAGTTGTGGCCAGTGTGTCTCATGCCCCCTCGGGCTCATTGCACAGTTTATATTTTATGCCATACTGTGTTGAAAGTACAATTCTGATGCAGTGATGTGTTAGAAGCTATCTCCTGAACGGGCAACACAAACTAGCATATTGTTTACAGTGTTCTTTAGCCTTGGACAGAAAATACTGAATACACGTTTTCCTAGAATAAAAGCAAGCTGATAAAAATATGTAAAAATCATCGTTAAAAGCAGCCTTACTAAAATGAATAAAATATGAACGGTAAAACAAAGCTAAAAATGGGTTGACCAACTCGGGTTCTAGAGGTCCTCACAACAGTAGGGTAGTAGGAAATAGCTTTACTAGGATTTATAATTTGATAGAGTTTACACTTTCAGGGCTCACATGCACAGACACAAGGGCACAAACCCATTTGCCATGATATATAAATCACAGCACTTGGACCATGAAATCTGTTGAGGTGTATCTCATGCAACTCAAATGACCTCTTAAATAAGGCTAAAAGAGGATGATCCTTAATGCATTAAACAGTATATGACTGACCTATTGTTGATACAGAAGTTGCATCTCTTGAGCTATCTTGTCAATCCCTTAATAGATATGGCTGCATCACCCGTTCTTATTCCGGGTTGGGGCGGGGGTCATGCAGGGTAGCGATGAGCAAACAAATCCCACCCAGGGTGACCCACACATAGAAAGATTTGGTGGGTAGATACGTGATGGGGTCAGGCACGTTCTATAACCAAGATCTTGCGATGTTTAGTTTATGTGCTTTCTCTGCTGAAGTTTTTTTATCGCAACTTTGTTTTATTATACTGGAGTTCCCACTGCAATAACGAAAATGGGTAGAGACCCTAATGGCCTTGCAAATTAGACCCACAGTAGATCTGGACAATCACAGGCAATGACTCATCAGTCTTCTCTGTTGGCCGATTTTCTAGATACCATGGGGCTTAGTGATTTCTGGAGACAATATAACCCACTGGAGGGAGAGTACATCTGTTTCTCTGGAGCACATAGATCATTCTCCTTTACGGACAATTTTCTGACACCCACAACAGACTTGAACTTTTTAACGTCCATAGCTGTACATGCTAGAGGCCTTTTGGATCATGCTCCCTTTGCACTCCAATTCCGTAGGATGATCCATGATACCCCTTCTACATTAATACTGAGCTACTAGTAGCTTAAAAACCCAGGGCAAGTGGGGGTGGTGGGTTAGAGATGAGATTCCTTTATTTATGACACTGCGGTTAATGACTACATCAAAGGAATAAAAACACAACTCAATATACTCAAACGGAAATGGAGGCAATCATAAGGAAAGAGACAATAGCAGGCTAAGGCAGTATAAAAGAGCTTACAAACGAGCCATCAGTACCACAAAAAGACATCACTACTCTGTGTATATAAATGAAGAAGACTTCCCTTCTAAAAAAAATCCATAAAATTCTAACAGAATTCAACAGTCCAGAGTGCCTAAACTCAGAAACATCACTATCACAAGACTTAGATGACAAAATGTCCAATGAATTGATCTAAAAATATAAAAAGATTGAAAATGACCTTAAATAGAACGCGGACAACAGTGCATGACTTAACCACTCCAGAAAGAGACACCAATAATTATCAATCAGTGCATACTTTCAATACCCTCTTACAAAAACATTTCTTCAATATTTTCATTGCACTCAGACCATCAGGATTACCTTCAGACCCAAGCACTGCTAAAAATCTTTAAAGATATCCTTCACTCAACCTGTGCAGGCGAGGTAGCCAGATCCCTTCTCAACAAGTCCCTAGAGCTAGGTTCATTACCACCTGAGCTGAAAAATTCCTACTTTAGACCTCTACTCACTGCGGATCATGTTGATTTATTTGATTATCATTTTCTGGGCTGTGTGGGCCCGTGAGCGATGCCCATTGATTATAATGTTCCTGTTGTTTTCTCAGCAATACAAATAAATAAATACAAATACATCTATTAAAAAACTGTTAAAATCTTAGACAGTGAACCACAAAAGTACACTTCTAAAGCCCTCCTAGAACCTCGTGGTGAGCACTTTGAGACTCACAAGGTGTAAGGCAGAGGCCAACAACAGTATCCAGTCTAGATCCAGTTAGCACTGGTCAACTGGGTACATCCGAGAAAAGGCCTCTTTTAGCTTGTTGTCTCTCTGTAGCCACACAGAAGGTCAGCCAGCTGACCCTTGGAGTCTTCTTGTTTGTTCTGGGGACAATAGGGAGCGGGTCCAGTTCTTCTGGGTATCTTTCGGGTCACAGACAGCAGGTCCAGTCTTCTTCTGATCTTCCACCAGTCCAGGAAGTATTGTGAAGTAAATGGTGGAGATAACACATTTCTACCCAAAACAAAGAGCATTCCCAATGAGGAAATATATTTCTCTTCCAGGGGATCCTCATCAATAGTCATAAACATTGAATATTCCCGCCCTTGTGCGGGGACCCCGGAGCATATATATATAAAATACATACATATTATCATGTGTAAAACAGCAATGCAGGCTATAATCATAAATAGGCTAAAATGCTTTATTTCTATGCAAGTTTTTTTTTTTTTTTTTTTTTTTTTTTTTAATATTATAAAATCACAATAGATCATAAATATCTACCTAAGCCTCAAAAACTGGACTTAGGGAAGTAAACAGCAGTAAATATCAGAGAAAAATAGAAAAAAACCACATTGAAAAACAATGAAGCATTCTTAGCCAATAGGCTGCATGCAGGTTAACACAGGAGAACCATAAAAACTTTGGCACCGTGCCTTTAAGACCCTGAGCACCCCCAGTATCCCACCATGCCTCAGGGGTGAAGGGAAGGTGACAGTTGGTTCACAGTTAGGTCAGTTCTTTTTTCCGGCTTCTTCTGAGAGGATCCTGGAGCATTGAGCTCTCAGTTTTTCTGAGTTTTCCTCAGAAAAATTCTTTACAAAAGCGTTTTTTCACTTTTCACTCGACAAGTAACATCTTTGTCTGAGCTAGGAAGGTTTTTTCTGACAGAAAAATGCCATCTCTTTTTGTAAAATGTCCCTCTTGTGGGAAGAAGAAAGCCCAGTCAGACCCACACTCTCTGTGTATTGTCTGCCTGCCACAGAGTCACTGTCCTGACACCTGCAACTATTGTAAGAACATGTCAAGGAGGACTCTCAAAGACAGAGAGAAGATCAGGCTACATGGGCTTCAGGAGAGGAAAAAGTCAACATCCTCTTCACTTCCCAGACCTACAGCAGAAGGAATGGCCCGATCGACGTCGACAGGTAGGATTGTACCTGTTTGTTCTCCATCGACGTCATCGGCACCACCGTCTCACCGGCATAGATCGCCGTCGACGGCGACCAGACCGACGTCGAGGGACAAAACGTCGAAACATGGACACAGGGGTACATCTCCGTCGACGGCAGGCCGCCGTTCGGCGTCGAGTCATCTCCGGCGCTCCCGTTCGCCGTTGAGAACGTCTCACCCCTTGGCGTCGAAGGACACGACACCAAAAACATCTCGACGGCATGAACATCCGCCGTCGACCACTCGCCGCTCAACGTCGAGACACACGACGGCGAGTAGGTCCAGGTCCCGCGATAGGCGATCGGCGTCAAGACACTCGACGGCAAGACCTCCGACGTCAAGACCTTCGACGTCGAGAGCAGACCAGCCATCGCAACCTTCGACGTCGAGGATGCAATCGACGTCGACACAACCTGCAGCTGTGTCACAGGCAGTAGAGCCAGCGGACAAAGCTCCCTCACCGGTGGTCTCTATAAGGAGTGCATCATCCCATTCCAGAGCATCGGGCATGTTTCTCCCATCACAGCATCCCCGGATTCACAATACTCGAGGATGTATTCTCCTACTGCCTCATTACCGAGAACGCCATCGCCTACAGCTAGAGCAGGACGGGCTCGTTCTGCTTTTCGTCAGCCGACCACAAGACCTGCACACTCTGCTACAGCCTCTCGGAGCAGGTCCCGTTCCCGAAGGAGAACCAGGTCACGAACACCACGCAGAAGATCACCTTCTTGGTCTTCTTCAGGATCGTCTGTGGGGCGCTACTCCCCCACACTCACAGATTCTCCACCTGCTAGGATTTCCCCGGTGGATGATATCACCACTTTTAATGAGGTTCTTCTAAGGGGAGCGCAGAAGCTAAATATTGAGGTACCGGAACCGGCCACCTCATCCTCAGTTATCTTTGAGACCCTACAACACAGATCAGTCTCGAGAAAACTGCTGCCACTAGTACCGGGTTTGCTGCAACCGACTATGGACACTTTTCTGTCTCCAGCCACTCTCAAGTCTGCCCCGGCTAGGATTCAAAAGAAATACAAAGCTCCGGAACAAGATCCTTTATTCCTGCGGAAGGATCCGCCACCGGACTCTGTGATCTTAGCCGCAGCCAGAAAAACACACTCTGTGGCATCATCTTCCACAGTCCCCCCCGGATAAGGAGAGCAGACACCTAGACTCTCTGGGGAGAAAGATGTGCGGTACGGCGGCATCTGCTATGAAGGTCTCCAGCGCCTCAGCACTTCTGGGCAGATATGACCGCTCTCTGTGGGACTCACTCCACAGATTTACAGAAAAGTTGCCCAGGGAAGATAGACAGGACTTCCAGGAAATCTTGCAGGAAGGGGGCCTAGTATCTAACCAGGTCATCAGCGCGGCGGCGGACGGGGCGGATTTGGCTGCGCATGGGTATGCGCACGGAATCTGCGCTAGGAGGTCTTCCTGGCTACGGCTCACGGGTCTGAAACAGGAAGCACAGCAGCGCATTTTGAACCTCCCATTCAGCGGGAGTTCGTTGTTCGGTACCCACACGGATGAAGAGATGGCCCGAATGAAAACGGAAGTCGACACGATGAGGGCAGTGGGCCTGGAACGTAAAAAAGACTTCAGGCGGAGGTACAGGCCGTATGACAGACGACCATTCCAGCAGAGGGTTCAAACCCCTCACTGGTCTCAAAGGCCACAACAACGACAGGGACGTCCCCTGTTTCAGGCACGTAGACCCACAAGAGACAGAGGGTCAAGTAGACCTCAACAGTCTACAGCAAAGACACCATCAAAGCAATGAGGCATTGCTTCCCTCAGCACTGTGCACCACTCCGGTGGGGGGAAGTGTTACGCATCATCTTCGCGAGTGGCACTCAATCACAAAAGACAAATGGGTGCTCAATATTGTCGAACATGGCTATTCTCTCCTTTTCAAAAAACCTCCTCCACACTTGCCGCCAGCAAGGTGTTTTCCTTCTCATCTCAGCCTGCTACGCAAGGAAGTTCTCGCACTCCTACAAAAGAAAGCTGTAGAAAAGGTTCCTCCGGCACAAAAAGGAAAAGGAGTGTACTCCCGTTACTTTCTGGTGGCGAAAAAAGGTCAACAGGGCCTCTTCAGACCAATTCTGGACTTACGGCTCCTGAACAAGTACATAAGAAAACAAAAGTTCAGGATGCTAGCCCTTCACCAGATTGTCCCGCAACTGCATCAGGGAGACTGGATGTGCTCCATCGACCTACAGGATCATATTTTCACATCCCAATAGCAACCAAACATCGGAAATTTTTACGTTTCCAGATAGCGTCACAGCACTACCAATTCAGAGTCCTTCCATTCGGCCTGAAGTCTGCACCCCGAGTCTTTTCAAAATGTGTAGCAGTGGTAGCGGCACACCTTCGAAGACAAAAAATATTCGTCTACCCCTACTTGGACGACTGGCTAGTGAAGGCCTCATCTCCGGATCAGGCGAGAAAACATCGAGATATCGTTCTAAGAACTTTCGAGTCTCTAGGTCTTCAAATCAACCACGACAAGTCAACCTTGATTCCAACACAAAACCTCCACTACCTGGGAGCGATACTAAACACAGAGCTCCAAAGAGTGTATCCTTCGGAGGAACGACTTTTATCAATCCACAGGAAGTGTCAACATCTATTAACAGCTGATGCACCTACAGCTCGTCAGGTGACATCGCTTCTGGGCTCCATGGCTTCATGCATCTTCATTGTCCCGAATGCCAGGCTACGCATGAGGCCCCTTCAGGAGGCATTAGAGAACAATTGGAGCCAAAAGACTGGTCACTGGGAGGACAGAGTTCGACTACCAGCAGTGGCTTTTCAATCACTACAATGGTGGATGCACAGACCTCACCTGTCGATAGGTTCTCCGTTTCACCAGACAATTCCAGTCGACACTCTGGTAACGGATGCGTCTCTTCAGGGTTGGGGTGCTCATCTGGGTTCCTTCCAAGCTCAGGGTCTGTGGTCCGACAAGGAAAAGAACTATCACATAAATCTACTGGAACTCAGAGCAGTCCATCTGGCTCTCAAATCTTTCTCTCCATTGGTTCAGGGGAAATCTATCCTAATTCAGACAGACAATACAACCACAATGTATTACCTGAACAAACGGGGGAACAAGATCACTACCTCTGTCTCGAGAATCCCAAATGATATGGCATTGGCTCCTGGCCAGGGGAATGTCTATCACAGCGGTACACCTGCCAGGTCAGCAAAACGTAGAGGCAGATTTCCTGAGCAGACATCTGGAAGACGCGCACGACTGGGTGCTACACGACGAAGTCGTCGAGGACATCTTCGGTCAATGGGGTCGACCTCAGTTGGATCTCTTTGCAGACGAAACAAACAAGAAATGCCCAGACTTCGCGTCCAGGTTCTGCCGTCCGGGATCTCAAGGGAATGCCCTGTTGATCAACTGGTCAGGGACATTTCTCTACGCCTTTCCTCCGATTCCCCTCATACCGGCAGTAATCAACAAATTTTACAACTCCAGAACCAGAATGATTCTGATAGCGCCACAATGGCCCCGCCAATTCTGGTACACGGACCTACTCAACTTATCGGAAAGACCTCACAGGAGGTTGCCGTGCAGACCGGATCTCCTGAGCAGAATGGAAGGCAGAATCCTACATCCCAACCTTCCCTCTCTGAGCTTGACAGCATGGCTCCTGAATTCCTACAGTATGGGCACCTAGGGCTCTCACAGGAGTGCATGAGCATCTTGAAAGAGTCAAAACGACCTTCCACGCGGCGTTCTTACGCTTTTAAGTGGAAGAGATTTTACATCTGGTGCTCTCAACAAGGTATAAATCCCATACGAGCTCAGGAGGACGTCATACTATCCTATTTACTTCATCTGGCGAAGTCTGGTCTGCAGGTATCTTCTATTAAGGTTCATTTATCTGCAATTACAGCGTATCGTAAGTCGCCTTCTCAGGAATCCTTCTTTACGATACCTGTAGTCAAGGATTTTTTAGAAGGCTTGAAAAAGGTTTTTCCTCCCATTCGGAGACCTTCTCCTCCATGGGAACTGAATGTAGTCCTGTCAAAACTTATGGGCCCTCCCTTTGAACCTATCCACAAGGCCTCTTTACAGCACCTTACGTGGAAGACGGCTTTTTTGGTGGCCATTACTTCAGCGAGGAGGGTCAGCGAAATTCAGGCTCTGTCTTGCAGAGAACCGTACACGGTTTTTCACGATAATAGAGTGGTTCTGCGAACTCACCCATCTTTCCTTCCGAAGGTGGTGTCAGAATTCCATATCAATCAGACTATATCTTTACCGACTTTCTTTCCCAATCCGGAGACTCCGGCTGAGAAAGCATTGCATTCTTTAGACTTAAAAAGAGTGCTGAAATTCTATTTGGACAAAACAAAACCGATTAGACATTCTAACCATTTGTTTCTGAATTATGGTCATTTAAGAACAGGAGAGGCAGCGTCTAAACGAACTATATCAAGATGGATTGTGTCTTGTATTGTTAACACTTACCAACTTGCTAATAAGCAATTACTGGCTAGGCCAAAAGCGCATTCCACAAGGGGAAAAGCGGCTACTGCTGCCCTCCTTAACAATGTACCAATTTCCGAGATTTGTAAGGCTGCTACATGGAAGTCTGTGCATACCTTTACTAAGCATTACTGTTTAGACTCGGATGCAAGAGCGGATGCCCAGGTGGGGCAGGCCTCTCTTAGAAATCTATTTGCATGAATATGTATTCTTTCCTGCACTTCTTTCGGACAGTCCGCAGAGTTTAGGGATGGGCTTGCTAATCTATTCAATGTTTATGACTATTGATGAGGATCCCCTGGAAGAGAAGGATTAGTTACTTACCTGTAAATCCTAGTTCTCTTCCAGGGGTATCCTCATCAAAGTCATAAACAACCCACCCTCCTCCCCGGACTTAAGTCTCCTAGAAGTGCAGGACAGATTATCTTTCTGATCAGTTACACAGATTGTCACCGTAAAAAAAGTACTGACCTAACTGTGAACCAACTGTCACCTTCCCTTCACCCCTGAGGCATGGTGGGATACTGGAGGTGCTCAGGGTCTTAAAGGCACGGTGCCAAAGTTTTTATGGTTCTCCTGTGTTAACCTGCATGCAGCCTATTGGCTAAGAATGCTTCATTGTTTTTCAATGTGGTTTTTTTCTATTTTTCTCTGATATTTACTGCTGTTTACTTCCCTAAGTCCAGTTTTTGAGGCTTAGGTAGATATTTATGATCTATTGTGATTTTATAATATAAAAAAAAAAAAAAAAAAAACTTGCATAGAAATAAAGCATTTTAGCCTATTTATGATTATAGCCTGCATTGCTGTTTTACACATGATAATATGTATGTATTTTATATATATATGCTCCGGGGTCCCCGCACAAGGGCGGGAATATTCAATGTTTATGACTTTGATGAGGATACCCCTGGAAGAGAACTAGGATTTACAGGTAAGTAACTAATCCATATTGTGCCTAGGTCACACTGTACATAAATCTCATTGGGATTGCTCTTTGTTTTATAAGTATAATTGATTGGGAGGGTGCAACTCTCAGTGACCCATTCACACTTGTTCCTCCCTTCCCTCCTTGGCTGAGAGTATTGGTTAACCAATGGGGTGAAAGTTACTTGGGCAAGCCCTGTCCACTTTGGGCATTTTCAAGGTGTCGGAAGTCTTCTGCCACATTAAACTTGGGCTCTGAGTTCTAGATGCGTGTGTGTGAAAAGTGTACAGTGATAATCCTAGTGTCCCCCACATCTAACGCTAAAAACAGATTTGAAGCAGTCACTGTACCCCTCAATAAACCCAGAGACAGAGGCTAGGTAGGATGACATAATGGGTTTCCAGCACCCAGGCTATAGACACACAAAAATTGTCTTGACGTCTTGTTTTCTACCTTCCAAGTGCACCCCCCACGGGTTGTATGTAAACCAGCAGACCTGCCAAGCAGAATTTGACAGTCCAGCTCGATTTGACAACTTAACACCTGATTTAGATCTTGGCGGTAATACAGCCGGTCCACTGCAGACTCAAAAACCACCGTTATGTTGACTGTGTTCCTCCATAATTAGATGTATTACGGCTGAGCTGCCAACCGCCATGATGGAGTACTCTCCCTGGCCATCAGACTGGCTGGTTCCCGCTGACCACATTTAGATGGTAAAGTTCTACAGGTGTTGTACTGGCAGTGGATTGCTTATGAAGTGAGACAGTCACTGGATCCAATGGACATCGGACAGTGGCAGGGGCTTTGGAATACAGGTAAGTCTCTCTCTCCCTCTCCCTTTCTTTCTCACAATTTTGGCATTTTACTGGGACATACCCAATTTTTACTATTTTTTGTGCTTTCAGTTTCCTTCCAGTTAGTGACTGAAATGGGTGTGAAACCAATGCTGTATCCCAGGAAGCTAAACTTTTCTCGAAAACTGACATAATTCTGAATTCAGCACGGGGTAATTTGTGTAGATCCTTCAAGGGTTTCCTACAGAAAATAACAGCTAAAAAAATTGAATTGAAATTGAGGGTAAAAAAACAGCCATTTTTCTTCACGTTTTACTCTGTAACTTTTTCCTGCGATGTCAGGTTTTTTGAAAGCAATATACCGTTACGTCTGCTGGACTCTTCTGGTTGCGGGGATATATAGGTCTTGTAGGTTCATCAAGAACCCTAGGTACCCAGACCCAATAAATGAGCTGCACCTTGCAGTGGGTTTTCATTCTATACCGGGTATACAGCAATTCATTTGCTGAAATATAAAGAGTCAAAAATAGGTATCAAGAAAGCCTTTGTATTTCCAAAATGGGTACAAGATAAGGTGTTGAGAAGCAGTGGTTATTTGCACATCTCTGAATTCCGCGGAACTCATACTCGCATGTGAATTACAGGGCATTTCTCAAACAGACGTCTTTTTTACACACTTACATTTGGAAGGACAAAATGTAGACAAGGGGCAATAACACTTGTTTTGCTATTCTTTGTTCCCCCAAGTCTCCCGATAAAAATGGTACCTCACTTGGGTGGGTAGGCCTAATGCTCGCGACAGGAAACGCAACATGGACACATCATATTTTTACATTGAAATCTGACATGTTTTTTGCAAAATGCCTAGCTGTAGATTTTGGCCTCTAGCTCAGCCGGCAGCTCGGGGAAACCTACCAAACCTGCGCATTTTTTAAAACTAGACACCTAGGGGAATCCATTATGGTGTGACTTGTGGGGCTCTCACCAGGTTCTGTTACCCAGAATCCTTTGCAAACCTCAAATTTAGCTACAAAATCACATTTTTCCCACATTTCTGTGTGGGATTACTGCACCTGGAGAAATTTCCTACCACCTAATGTTCCCCTCAGTCTCCCGGTAAAAATGATACCTCACTTGTGTAGGTGGGCCAAGTGCCTGTGACAGTGAAGAGCCAAAAACATGTTGAAATTGAGGGGGAACCAAAGCGGGTCTAAAAGGGCAGTTTGAAAAAAAAAAAAAAAAACATTTTTATGCTGACATAATGTTTAGCAGAATGTTTATCGGTATAGATGAGACAATGTTGGGTGGTAGGAATTTTGTGGATTCCTTCAGATTCTGGAAGGTTCCATCACAAAAATGTGAGAAAAATGTGTGATTTCCAGCAAAGTTGGTGGTTTGCAGGGCATTGTGGGTACGAAAATGGTGTAGGGTGCATGTGAAGTACACCACCCTGGAATCAACCAGATGTTTATTTTTCAGATGTGTCTAGGACTTATGGATTTTTCTACAAGGCAGCGTCCCAAAGTCCAAAATGTGCAGCCCCCACCATTGCGAGTGGGACGATTTTGAGAGTTGCCAAGCTCTCATGGCCCAAATGTAAACCAAAACTCAAAATAATCAAAGGTCCTCTTGCTTGCCGTGGGATAAGATGTTTTAGTGTGCAGGGGGAGAGCTGAAAGACTGTTACCCCCTTTAGTTGGGGTGGGGGCATAACCAGGCCCATATTGGTTGGTACCCACCACCCCACTATGTTTTTTTTATTCCCTAGCATCTAGTAGACTTTCTGCCCCCTCTGGGGTGTGGATCGGGGGTAATTGCCCCATCTGCCCACTGGTGGGCAGAACATCTTTGGCCCCATTTATTTGGGATGGGGGTATGGCCATACCCCCATCCTCTTATTTTGAAAAAAAAATCTTCTCTGGTGGGCTTTCTGCCCCCCCCTTGGGGGCAGATGGGCCTTCCAAAAATAGGCCAACAGTAATGTGCCCCCATGGGGAGCGACCCTTGCCCAAGGGGCTGCCCCCCCAAACAAAATACACACCAATCCCCGGTGACAAGTGGTTTCTGCCCACTTGGGGTCAGATTGGCCTAACCAAAATAGGGTGATCTACCCCCAAGGGGGGCAGAAATGGCCTAAATACAATTTGCCCCCAAGGGTAGCGACCCTCGCCTAAGGGGTCGCTCCCCATACATAAAAACATAAAGTAAATATATATATATATATATATCTCCCTGGTGTCTAGAGGTTTCTGCTTCTAGGGGGGGCAGAAAAGGCCTAAGAATATTTTGCCACCCCTGGGGAGCGGCCCTTGCACAAGGGGCCGCTCCCCTTATGCGTAAGTATAAAAATAATGTAATTCCCTGGTGTCTAGGGACCCCCTCGGAGGCAGATCGGCCTAATTATATTAGGCCAACTTGCCTAAAAATAATTTGGCCCCCCAGGGAGCGAACCCTTACCCCAGGGAGCGACCCTTGCCTAAGAGTTCGCTCCCCACATTAAAAAAAATATATATATATCCCTGGTGTCTAGTGTTTTTCTGCCCCCAGGGGAGGCAGAAATGGCCTAAAAATAATTCCCCCCCCTGGGGAGTGGCCCTTGCCCAAGGGGCCGCTCTCCTTATGCGTAAGTATGAAAAAAATAAATTCCCTGGTGTCTAGTGGTTTCTGCCCCCGCTGGGGGGCAGATCGGCCTAATAATATTAGGCCGAAATGGCCTTAAAATAATTTGGCCCCGGGGGAGCGACCCTTGCCTAACGGGTCGCTCCCCACACATAAAAGAAAAAAATAAACAAAAAAAATGTATCCCTGGTGTCTAGGGGTTTTCTACTCCCACTGGAGGCAGATCGGCCTAATTATATTAGGCTGATCTGACCCCAGGGGAGGCAGAAATGGCTTAAAAATAATTTAGCCCCCCTGGGGAGTGGCCCCTGCCCAAAGGGGCACTCCCCTCATGACCATTACCACCGAAAAAAATATTCCCTAGTGTCTAGTGGGCATTTCTGCTGCCCGATCGCATCGCGATCGAGCAGCAGAAATGCTTGCAGAGACAGGAAAGGAAAGGCCTTTCCTTTCCTTTCATGCCTCTGCCAGCCCCCTCCTCCTGAGCGGAAGAGAAATGCTTTTGCATTTCTCTTCCGCATCACGCTGGAAGCATGCTTCCAGCCTGATGGGAGGTGACCTCTAAGGTCAGCACGCAATCGCATGCTGACGTCATCAGACATCACTGGAGGGGTTGGGGGGGGGGGGTTGTCAGGAGATCAGGGGTGGAAGGGGGGGCGGACCTCTGGGGAGCGCTAGCGCTTCCCCTGAGGGCCGGTACCTGGACATAATGGTTACGTCCGTGGCGCCTGAGAGGTGCAGCCACAGACGTAACCATGATGTCCATGGCTGGCAAGGAGTTAATGTTTATTAAATAAAAAAATCAGACTTCATTACTGAATTGGATTTTTAATAAATATTTAAACACATTTTTTTAGCTAGACCCATTCCCGAGATATTATTACGATTTTATTCTGTACTATGGTTTTCTACATCAATCAGAGATGCCTGCCACAATGAAGACTAGCTTTTGAGTTCTAGTTCCTGTGAAGATATTCTTACATTAAATTTCCACATGCCCTACTAAAATAACATGTGTCCTGCCTTGTGGGCTACAAGGCCTACATAGGGGTGACTTACTAAATTTGTAGGGGAGTATTTGACCGATCAGAAAGGTTTATTTTGACAGGTCGAATTTCACTGTTTAAACTATCTTGCAGCCAAAGCAGGACTTGTGCCTGTAGGTGTAGGCACAGGCACTAAAGCAGCGGGCAGGCATGGCTTACCACCAGTATACTAACAGAGAGCAGGAGCTGCTGCCCAGCTGTCCTAGTGGGGAACGGTACCATCTACCTTTAGTGCAAGTCTTTCTCCCCAGGCAGTGCAAGGGTGCAAGATAAGGTGTACTAGACTGCCATAGGTTGCTTTATGAGTCAATGCAATTTTCCTCAGTTTCATCACGGGAAGGGCGTTGCTTTGCAGGCAATCAAAAATCAGATTCCGTAGGATCCTATTTAAAATTGGGGACAGTTACGTGATCTCTTACTGCTTTTCAATTTTGATGTTCTGTTTCTCTAGCATAGCATCTTTGTCAGAGCAATGTGCATTAAAATTCAATTTCCCCCTACATCAATTCAGCTACAAATAATCATATAGTCTTAAACAATGAAAGTCCCAAGACCAACACCGACCACTGTTCCGTTGAGAGCAACAAAACCTTCATTTGGGAAGAGCTCCCAGTGAGCAGCTGTTTTTTTCCTAAGTTTTAATGTTTTCCTTATCCTGTAGATGGAACCTTTGAACAATTTGCTTCAACCTAGGCTTGTTTCCACTGATTTCATTATTGAAATTCTGATTACCTAAAAACTCAAATGATCTTCCTTTGGAGCTTGAGTTTCACCCAAATGTAGATACTTTAAGGCACTTTTACAATCAATCTCCAAGAAAACTTAAGAAAGAAAGCCCTATAATGATATTTCTAAAGAATGAGGCAGTATATCGAGTGTCCAGCAGCTAAAACCCAGACTTAACCTTCTCTGGGCATATTGTTGGCAGGAATTAAACTCACTTGTAAACTTTACGGCATTTTTACGGAGGTAGCGAGTAAAGAAAAGGTAGAGCCTAACTGAAGGAAAATTTCTGATTCAAAAGGCCAGGGCACTCGTATGAAATAAGATAAGAGTCTGTGCAGTTAGGTTCTTGGTCTTCGGAGAATCAATATATAATCCAAACAGAGTTAAAGTTCAGTGTCTTTATTCTTGTGCGAGGTTTTCATACATGTTCATCACATCAGAAAGATTCCATATGTGGTCATCACAACAACAGCCAACACGTGTTTTGTCTCAGAGAAATTAATCTCATTGACTTCCTCAGGGCTGTAAGAAACATAATAATGAGCTTGGTCATAATCTGTAGTTATACATGATTATGGAAAATTAATACCAGGCACTAAAATCGTGGCCAAGTCCTTCACCAGTATCGCTTGAGTGTCTAAAATCATCAAGTGACAATACCAAACGGAGCCACAGAGAAAAAACTGTGATTACAGTCTACCACAAGTGATAAACTTGTTATTATTATAAATATCACCAAAAGTTTGATGTGCACGTGAAACGAAGTAGAAATTGAGAATTAGAAATAGGGATAAAGACTCAGACTAGATATGTGGCGATGAGAAACGGAAACTAAGGTTGAGAAATGTACTCTTAATGACAGGGTGTCATTAGGAAAAAAGGAAACAGAAAGGCGTCATAACACCTAGGAAATTGGTGAGTGAGTGAGTGTGCTAAATTAAGCATTCGCAAGTATGTCTGAATAAAGAAAAACGTACCAAAGTATAAGTAAGGTGTTAACATCAATAAGTGGCTTATCCTAATCAAGTAAAACTCTTCAAGATAATATACGATCTGAAATAAAATGATTGTAAGTCATTAGGAGGAAGATAATGAGTAAGCTGAATTTAAAAGGAACTAACAAAAGGACTATCACGTACCAATAGAGAAAGAGTAGTGGGAATCACATGACGGGGGCAAAACACTATTATCCCTGAGTCTTCGTGAGGGAGTACTCATAAGTCAGCACGTATGGATCTGAAATCTTTTACGGTGCGATCTAGAAGAGAAGATCGCTATACTAAGGAAGTAGTGACAAGCATAAGCAATATGGCATAATTCTAAAAGTAAAAGGTCACGTACCTATAAACAAAACAGTTCTTTTGGGTAAATTCTTGTGTTGGGGGCGCTTTGTCTTGCTCCCTGATAATTAAGCTGGCGTGTATGTAGAGAAAAAGGACATGTAAGCCCTCTGTCTCATCTAAAACCGATGTAACAAAGATTATAATCATATGTTGCTTCTAAGTTGAGCAACCAGACTCAGCAACCTCAAAATAAAGTGCAAAATACACAAGTTAACATTAATGTCACCTACCTAGAAGTATAAGGTATAGAAGAGACACAGAGTAAGGACGGGCAGTATGTTTGTTTGGTCCTTCTTTTATTCGATGATGAGAATCATCGGCTGGTCCGAAATAGAAAAAGGACAGAGGGGGTTATTCTAACTTTGGAGGAGTGTTAATCCGTCCCAAAAGTGACGGTAAAGTGACGGATATACCACCAGCCGTATTACGAGTTCCATAGGATATAATGGACTCGTAATACGGCTGGTGGTAAATCCGTCACTTTTCCGTCACTTTTGGGACGGATTAACACCTCCTCCAAAGTTAGAATAACCCCCAGAGTGTTGAAAGAAAAAGTGGGCGCCATCTTGGAGTGTGAAAGACACAACTAAAAGACAGTGTCCAACTGGGTGGATGAAATTGCTAAGCATTATCTAATGCGAATAATCTTAGGCGCTTACACAAATTGATAGAAAGACACCGAATAAGGTCTTACACGACACAGAGTAAGGTCTCAGGAGTGTGTATAAAATTCTTCGGCATGACGGGCAGTATGTTTGTTTGGTCCTTCTATTAATCGATGATGAGAATCATCGGCTGGCCCGAAACAGAAAAAGGACAGAGTGTTAAAAGAAAAAATGGGCGCCATCTTGAAATTGCTATGCATTAGTTAATGCGAACAGCCTTAGACGCTTACAAAATTGATAGGAAGACACCGAATAAGGTGTCAAACGACACAGAGTAAGGTCTCAGGAGTGTGTATAAAATTCTTCGGCATGGCGGGCAGTATGTTTATTTGGTCCTTCTTTTAATCGATGAGGAGAATAATGTAACTTAGAAGTAATTTGTTCGAAGGGTCCCGAGAATAAGAGATGATACAATATAGTAAAAACAAAGTGTTAATCAGCCAGGTAATCCTAAGTAGTCATCGTCCTAATTATTCGTTTCACGTGATCATCAAAGATTGGTGATACTTACCAATAAAGTGTGAATTCATATGTAATGTAAATACTGTAATAATAGTAACACTTCACATTTGAACAGAGTTCACCATCTTAGCACCAGAATTGAACTGGGCTCATTCTTCCATATTAGGTAGTGTTGTATACTATGTTGATAGAGTTTGACAGTAATGATTAAATTCATACTTGGACATACAGTGTACAAATTATACGTTATTATGATAGTAAAATTAATCACCTAGGAAGTACTCCATTTCATAATTTGTGTTAAGACCTTCCTCCACTGCTCTTAATTTGAGGATCCAAGTACATTCACATCTTCTAAGGTGTAATTCTCTATTCCCTCCTCGTGGGTCTTTGGATATATTCTCAAACCCATAAAATTCAAAGCTTTTGGTTAGGCCCTGGGACGCACAGGACCATAACATGTGCAACATGTCGGCATCTATGGAGGAACAACGGGGGCATGCTGCATCTTGGCGAGCAAAATATCTCTTCACACGAGCCGGAGTAAGATAGGCCCTGTGGATGATATAGAACTGGATCAGGCGAAATCTAGAATTGCGGGGCACATTAACGTGTCCTGAAAGAACTAACCTCCACTGCACGTCCGTAACTGAAGTGGATGCATCCCTGTTCCAGGCCGCACGCAGTGTGTCGCATTCCAGGGCCGTGTGTATGCGCAACGCGTCAGTAAACCATCTAATCAGGTGTTTCCCCTGCCCCATCCCCTGTATGTACTGTACCAGCAAATGCGTGGGAGGGGCCACTGGCATGTCACCCCACCTAGATGCTAAAGACCTCAACAGTGAATTGTACAATAGGAACTGTCCTGCAGGCAGCCCCGACCCCTGAACCAGTGCAGGAAACGGAATCAGCCTGCCATCATCATAGAGGTCACCCAGCGTACATAACTCTGCATCATGCCACACACGTAGCTCTGGACCCGACGTAATCTTAGGGCCACGAGGGGTACCCAGCAATGCCAGAGCTGGAGCAAATTGAACCCCCCACCCGTCCCCCCCGGTAAGGCGCAGGGATCTGCGGTAACAGCTACAAGCCACCTTGAGGAATATTTGTCCCGGTGATACCCCACGTGTAAGTGGGTGAAACAGGTGCGACACCTGCATGAGGGACCAAGGGCCTTCCGTGGTCGCCATGTCTGCGAGATGAAGACCCGCCAACCACTTAGATACCCACTGGAGCTGAGAGGCCAGATAGTAGTGCTCCAGGTTAGGGACTGCCAGGCCGCTTCTCTCTAATGGCAAATACAGCTTTTTCAGCGCGACCCGACATCGACCCCCATTCCAAATGAATTCCCTCAACGTAGACTCCAGTTTCCTGAAAAAGCTGGGGGGGATATAGTGTGGGAGGTTAGAAAAGTAATATAGTAGGTGCGGCAAGACAATCATTTTTAGCAACGCTATCCTGCCTGCCACCGACAGCGTCTGCCAAATAGCCATCTGGGATTTGATCGAAGATACCGCTCTCTTAAGATTCCCATCAACTAGGTCTCCCTCACCATGATAAATACAGATGCCTAGGTACCTAAAGGTGCTTGGTTGCCATGGGACCGTACTCCCAGCAAGACAAAGCTCTGGATTCAGAAGCGTAGAATCAAAAGGGAAGAGGCATGATTTGGACCAATTGACTTTTAGACCAGACACCGAGGCAAACTGCTGCAACAGGGTCCCAACCTCTGGGGGGGGATTCGCGTTACATCCCTAAAATACAACAAGAGGTCATCAGCGTACAGCGATGCCACATGGAGGCCGTCCCCCAGGTTAATACCCCAGTCAGAGCCCCTATCACGCAAGACCGCCGCCAGGGGCTCCATGGCAAGGGAAAAAAGCAGCGGGGAAAGGGGGCTACACACCTTGACGGGCTCGTATATAATGCCCCCCACCTTAACCCAGACCTGGGGATTAGTATATAGCAACTTAACCATCCGAATAAAGTGGGGCCCAATACCAAACCGCCGCAAGACCCGGAAAAGATACGGCCACCCTAGGGAAGAACAAGGCAACCTGCCCGTGGCCAGTCCCGTCTCGCATAGTGCATGATGCGGAACAGTTGCCTAATATTGTGTGACGTATCCCTCGCTGGCACAAATCCATTTTGATCCAGGTGCACCAGGCCCGGCGTTATAGGTGCAAGCCGCATTGCTAACGGTTTGGCCAGTATTTTGTAATCCGTGTTGAGCATGGCTAGCGGTTGATACGATCCCAACTCTACTGGGTCTTTGCCCGGCTTGGGAAGGGATACAAGCAGTGCCTCCCCCTGAGATGGCGTCAAACAGCCCCTCCGCACTGCCTCCTCATAAACGCGGAGTAACTTGGGTGCAAGTATTAAATTAAATGCCTTGTAAAAGTCAGCCGGCAGACCATCCGGACCTGGCGTCTTACCAGACGCCAGCTCGCGAATACTGGCTTGTATCTCAGCGAGATCAAGAGGCTCCTCCAGTACATTCCCCTGGTCCACAGTCAGTTGTGGGAGTTCCACACTAGCAAGGAACTCTGTACAAGACAGTTCTGAGGAACTCACCATTGAGGCGTACAGGGCCTGGTAATGCTGCGTAAACGCAGTATGTATTTCCCCCGGCGAATGCAACAGAAGCCCAGACTCCGATCGGACCTCCATAATCGGGCCATGGTCACCTCTGACCAGCCAGGCCAGAAGTTTGCCCGACTTGTCTGCTGAGGCATGCGATCTCGCTGAGTGCACAGCATAATTCAGACAACACAGCCGTTCAAGCAGTGACAGACTCTCAGCTCGAGCCTTGGCTAACCAGGCCTCATCCGTAGGGCTCCGGGCAGCTTCCCTCTCTGGGCGCAACGAGTCGCGCTCTATACGAGCTAGGTCATGTTCGATCAAGCGGTGCAAATTCCACTGAGTCCCCATACAGTGATCTCGGATAAAGACCTTGAAAGCATCCCACTCCAATAGGCCCGTAGAGGCAGTGCCAACGTTATTCTAAAAAAATTCAGGGATCGCCGCTTCCAGTGATGCTTTAAAACCCGTGTCCTCCAAGAGCTCAGGTCGGAGTTTCCAGGTAGGGACAGCCGAGGGGGAGAGATCCCAACCCAGTCGTACAATCTGTGGGTTGTGGTCCGAGTGCGTGCGCCCTAAGTAATCTACGCCTACAACCGCAGAGGTCAGGTTCGGTGTGCAGAGTATTCTATCCAGTCTTACATGGAGGGAGTGCGGAGCAGAGTAGTATGAGTAAACTCTGTCTGCAGCATTCCACTGCCTCCAAATATCTATCAGGTGCCATTGTTGCATCCAATCTACTAACCCTCGCGCGGCTGTCACCGCAGGAGACGTAGGCAATGGGGGGATGGAATGGTCTAAATCAATATCAAGCACACTATTAAAGTCCCCTCCCAATAACCAGGGGTTGTCGCTCCAGCAGGCTAAATGGTGGGACAGATTGCGCTGAAAAGTCTGATCTACATTTGGTGCGTATATAGAGCCCAACACTATGGCCGGACCCGCAAGTCGGCCACGAACCAGGGCAAATCTCCCTTGCGACTCTATAATCTACTCCTCTGCTACAAAAGGGACACCCGCTTTAATCCAAAACAGGGGACCTTTGGCATAAGTGGAGTGTCCTGTTGCATATAGTTGCCCCCTCCAGTGCTGCTGCAAGCGAGGGAGCTCTGAAAGCGCCAAATGGGTCTCCTGCAAAAAAGCGAGGTGGACAGAGTGCCTTTTAAGATATGAGTATATGGAGTACCGGCACCTAGGCGTGTGCATGCCGCGCACATTCCAAGTGACCACAATATATGGATTCATGGCGGCATCAGTTTAGTACGCCTGCCTACCGCCCATCCCGCCCTCAATCGTGACGCTGCGCGCGCAGTAACAGGCTCCCAGCAACCGGTCAAACGCCCTGCACATAGCCTCCAACGGAACCAGAACAAAACCAATACCATCAGAGCAGATAAACAACCGGTCTCCGCCCAAACCCAGCAACTTGAACATTCAACAACATAATCACACATTCTAAGTCTCCGCTAGCAGGAGAGTGGGGTAGGCCAACTCATGTAGTAAAGCAAGCACTTACTAAACCGGTCAACCCGGCCATACCAGATAACAGAGGGGGGGGCCCAGCAGCTAACTGCAGTTTTTAAACAACAATCAGTGACAGTAACAGTGCCAGCGTCAGCTTGCATGGTCTGCCCATGGGAACTTCCCACGCCTTGTAGCCAAGCCAACTGGAAGCATAGATCTAATAACATATTGACTCTGTTGCCCAGGCGACCCATGGACTCCAAGCAGGGGGTTGCAGCATTGCTGAGGCCTCCAAGTAGGCCTCTGCAGGGCCTAGAAAAGTTTGTCTGCTGTGGCAGGCGTCACCGACGGGCACTCCTGAAAGCCCAACTCCGAGAGTCTGTCCGGCGTGACAGGCCGGTCACTGGGAGAGACCACGCACGCAACCTCGGATTCATCCTGGACCCCCTCCTCACCATGACCAAGCAAGTCAACGCCGTCTCGTCATCTTGCTTCCACACCCTTCGCATGCTCCGAAAGATCTTCCGCTGGATCCCCGCCGATACCAGAAAAACTATTACCCACGCCCTCGTCACAAGCCACCTGGACTACGGAAACACCCTATATACGCAGGAACCACTGCAAAACTACTGAAACGTCTTCAGCGCATACAGAACGCCTCCGCACGCCTCATCCTCGACGTACCACGCCACAGCCACATATCCGCCCACCTGAAACACCTCCACTGGCTCCCCGTCAACAAAAGGATCACCTTCAGGCTCCTCACCCACGCACACAAAGCCCTCCACAAAAAGGGCCCGAATACCTCAACAGTCGCCTCGCTTTCTACACGCCCACCCGTCAACATCGCTCAACCAGCCTCGCTCTCGCCGCCGTCCCTCGCATCCGCAGAACCACCGCTGGAGGCAAATCCTTCTCCTACCTGGCAGCCAAGACATGGAACTCCCTTCCAGTTCACCTCAGAACTACCCAGGACCACCTCGCCTTCAGGAAGCGCCTCAAGACCTGGCTCTTCAAGCAGCAGTAAACCCCCCTAGCGCCTTGAGACCCTCACGGGTGAGTAGCGCGCTTTATAAATGCCTTGATTGATTGATTGATTGGGAGGCTGTGAAATTTCAGTTTCTGATTCCGCCGCCGCCGGAGAGGCACTTATAGCTGTAGCCCATTTAATCGCCTCACGCTGCTCCTGTATGAGCTGTTCCAAGTCAGGTGCATGTGCCGCTACCTCTGCGGTCGCACCACCTCCCTTATGGCCACGCCTCGCCCGGCTGCGCCTGTTCTTCATTGCGGGCGGGTTTCTCTCCATTTCCCGACCCGAGACCCGTCCCGTCGACTCCAGCCACTCCCACGCCGCTTCTGGCGTGGTGAAGAAATGAGATTTATTCTCAGCCACAATGCGGAGTTTGGCGAGGGAATAGTAGAGAGTAGTCCTGGGGCAGAGCTCGGAGTCTGCACTTCAAGGGCATGTAGGAGGCCCGGTCTCTTTGCACCGCCAGCATATAGTCCGGAAACAGCATTATTTGTGCGTCGTCCACTCGAGGCGGCGGGGAGGATCTCAGTCTTGAGTATAATGTCACAATCCGCATAGTGGAGCAAGCGGCCAGGGCCGCGTGGGGATTCGATGAGCCCGCTCCACCGAAATGTAAGGAGTCAGTGGACCAGCTAGCACCAGTCGCCGAAGCCAGCTCTCTGAGTAGGCTACCGCATCTGGACCCTCCACTCCTTCCGGTAAGCCAATCACACGTATGTTGTTTCTTCTGGTGCGGCCATCCGCGTCTTCCACACAACGCTCCAGCTCCACCACTCGCGCTAAAACATCCCTCATCGTAGACTCCAAGCAAGACGTCACCGGTGCCGGCTCATCCACTCGCGCCTCTATCATACCTGTTTTGTCTGCCAGATTGCGGTGGTCAGCGTGCAGAGGACAAGGTCACTGGCCACTTTGTCGATCTTAGCCTCCAAAGATGTGCGAGCCCGCTCCAACGAGTCCGCGATGCGCTCCACCACAGCCAGCACAGCATCCAACTTCTGGCTATCTTGCGCCACAGCGTCCTGTGACCCCCAGCTCCAGTGCCAGAGCGAAGGCGGCCCGCCCCTGCCGTGACCAGGGCAAATGCAAGCTCCAGCCAGTTCCACTCCACTCACCGGGCGAATCACCACCAGCTCCAGCAGCTCAGAACCCTTCGGCTCACCTGGTTGACGCGGGAAGACCAGGCCGGGAGACCGCTGTAACCAATGTGGCGATCCCGCAGCTGATTAGGCCCTCCAGGGCAACCTCTAGCTCCTCGCCGTCCTCCACCACACTACAGGGAGTGCAGAATTATTAGGCAAATTAGTATTTTGACCACATCATCCTCTTTATGCATGTTGTCTTACTCCAAGCTGTATAGGCTCGAAAGCCTACTACCAATTAAGCATATTAGGTGATGTGCATCTCTGTAATGAGAAGGGGTGTGGTCTAATGACATCAACACCCTATATCAGGTGTGCATAATTATTAGGCAACTTCCTTTCCTTTGGCAAAATGGGTCAAAAGAAGGACTTGACAGGCTCAGAAAAGTCAAAAATAGTGAGATATCTTGCAGAGGGATGCAGCACTCTTAAAATTGCAAAGCTTCTGAAGCGTGATCATCGAACAATCAAGCGTTTCATTCAAAATAGTCAACAGGGTCGCAAGAAGCGTGTGGAAAAACCAAGGCGCAAAATAACTGCCCATGAACTGAGAAAAGTCAAGCGTGCAGCTGCCACGATGCCACTTACCACCAGTTTGGCCATATTTCAGAGCTGCAACATCACTGGAGTGCCCAAAAGCACAAGGTGTGCAATACTCAGAGACATGGCCAAGGTAAGAAAGGCTGAAAGACGACCACCACTGAACAAGACACACAAGCTGAAACGTCAAGACTGGGCCAAGAAATATCTCAAGACTGATTTTTCTAAGGTTTTATGGACTGATGAAATGAGAGTGAGTCTTGATGGGCCAGATGGATGGGCCCGTGGCTGGATTGGTAAAGGGCAGAGAGCTCCAGTCCGACTCAGACGCCAGCAAGGTGGAGGTGGAGTACTGGTTTGGGCTGGTATCATCAAAGATGAGCTTGTGGGGCCTTTTCGGGTTGAGGATGGAGTCAAGCTCAACTCCCAGTCCTACTGCCAGTTCCTGGAAGACACCTTCTTCAAGCAGTGGTACAGGAAGAAGTCTGCATCCTTCAAGAAAAACATGATTTTCATGCAGGACAATGCTCCATCACACGCGTCCAAGTACTCCACAGCGTGGCTGGCAAGAAAGGGTATAAAAGAAGGAAATCTAATGACATGCCCTCCTTGTTCACCTGATCTGAACCCCATTGAGAACCTGTGGTCCATCATCAAATGTGAGATTTACAAGGAGGGAAAACAGTACACCTCTCTGAACAGTGTCTGGGAGGCTGTGGTTGCTGCTGCACGCAATGTTGATGGTGAACAGATCAAAACACTGACAGAATCCATGGATGACAGGCTTTTGAGTGTCCTTGCAAAGAAAGTTGGCTATATTGGTCACTGATTTTTTTTTGTTTTGTTTTTGAATGTCAGAAATGTATATTTGTGAATGTTGAGATGTTATATTGGTTTCACTGGTAATAATAAATAATTGAAATGGGTATATATTTTTTTTTGTTGAGTTGCCTAATAATTATGCACAGTAATAGTCACCTGCACACACAGATATCCCCCTAACATAGCTAAAACTAAAAACAAACTAAAAACTACTTCCAAAAATATTCAGCTTTGATATTAATGAGTTTTTTGGGTTCATTGAGAACATGGTTGTTGTTCAATAATAAAATTAATCCTCAAAAATACAACTTGCCTAATAATTCTGCACTCCCTGTAGAGTAAGTCCTCCGCACCAGGTACCAGAGGGGACCTACTCTTCAGCACCCTCAACGTAGCTGGGAGTAATTTCGCTCCCCTGCCTCCTCCGATGCCAGTTAGAATAACACCTCACCAGATCTGCAACCAGGGCTGGGCCTGCTTGCCTGCGCCTCCGATACAGCGCTGCGCAGCAGCACGAGCAGCCCAGCCCACAGCTGCTCCGCTATCTTCCTCCTGCCCCGCGCCTTCAGTCCACTGCGCTCCAATATCAGGCCTCTGAGGCCTTCGGCAATCAGTTCAGCCAGGGGGAGGCCAGCAGCCCCACCCACGCGGCCGGCAGGCCCGGCCCTCCCTCACCGCACCCGGGCGCTCCTAACAGGGAGCCGATGCCCTCTGTTGCGTGTCCGCAGGATCCTCCTGCTCCTCTTCACCCCCGACGGGGCACTAGTTCTCCAGGGGGCCCCCCGCAGGCCAGTGTCCGCCACCGGGCCTCACCGCCCTGCACTTGCACGGCGCTGCAAGTCCGCGACCGCCGCCTCACTCGAGCAGGCGGGCCCGGATTCCCACAGGCCCGGCGGGATTCCGCGACACACCGCGCTGGGGAGCCGGCACCGAGCTCCGCTGCTGTCTGGGGCCCCACAGCCGCCCGGCACCTTATTTAGCAGGCGCCGCCGGCCTTCGATTCCCCCGTGTGGCGTCGGATTAGCCAGGCGGGACGCGGAGCTCTCTTAGCCACGCCCCCAACACTTGCCTTCTTAATTCACATAGGATATGTTTCTGGTTCTATACAGAAACAAATGGCTGAATAGAATTCCACCAAATTTGGCATGAATAGAGATCTTCACCCACGGAAGAGCTTTTGCTTTGCTTGATCTATATCCGTTAAGTAGTTTTCATGAAATTAGTGTTTAAGAATGTATCAAGTTGGGCATTAAGATGTTAAATGTGACCCATATCCCATGTGTGGAGGGGTCCCAAAGGAACCCCACCCAGCATTATAATTTAAAAAATGTTAACACTGGATGTGCTGAACTAATGATGGATTTGGAAACCCTGGACCCCTCCCTAGGTCCCAAGGAGCCCAGGATCTGGGAATCCATCATTGGCTTCGCTAATTTAGTACAAATACAAAAAGGGAAAAACTGGTTCTGTGACCTACTGCTGCACTTGGCCAGTGGTCACAAATCATGGGTTGTGAGTATGGCCTAGCCAGAGCCCAGACCATGCAACCAAACCCTTCTGTGTAAGTTTGAAGTGGGTTTGGAGACTAGGCTCCGCAACCAGCTTAAACCCCCGCCCCCCACCCCTAGTGTCTGAAGCAGGGCCCACTGTTGCTATTGGCAGGTCCTGTAGCTAACCCCCATTATGCACTGCTGATGTCCGTATGTAATGGAGATGGCCTGCCCGCTGTGGGTAGGGTGTATAGTCAGGTCTAAGACCAGACCCTGTGGCTAGTCCCAGGTGTGCTTGGGCTTCGACCATGTGCAGCAGAGGTTTGACACACACGGAGGATAGGGGCAGAGGTAACACTTGGATGTGGTTTGATTAAACAAAAATCACTGAACAGAGCAAAGGTTAAAGGAAAGACTCAAAGTGCTGTTATGGCTACATAATAAAACTGGATAAAACACTGAAATTTGCAAGTTATGGTTAGGACCACAATCTAATCCAAAACTCACACACCAGCCGGGCAAACTAAAACTCACACATCAAACACAAGGCTTATGACTTTCTCTACATCTATACAAATAAATAAGAACACTAAAGAAGGGCATGTAATTAAACAAGACACAGTTAAACCAGTAAATTAGACTACATTCACAGCCATCGCGGACAAGTTGTTGTGGGGAAAGTGATGTGTAATCTCATCTCATCTCTAAGATGATTTTCATTCAGTTTTGCTTCTGCCTACCACAGCATTCAGCATGGGCCAGAGAATCAGCCTATGTTTTTTCTTTTTTTCTTTCAATCTTAAACCTTTTTTTAGTTATCGTTGTGGGTTTAAACAATGTCTTCAGATACGAGTAAATCAAAGCAATATAATTTTTTCTTTGTGCCAACATGAAACAAATTTCCTACATGAAAACCAAAACCGTTTTTCTATAACTGTTCTAAGTATGCCTGCCTCCTGCAAATTACCCATACTGTTTTACTAAAATGATCTGTAAAGGTTATTTTTAATCTAAAGCGTCTGTTGCAAACATGAAGTCACCACGTTTAGAAGGCTTGCTTCCCCCCTTATTTTCTTTTTCTCTGGAGTATTCTTACGGTAGTCCGTGTTCCTTCTTGCTAAGGCTAAGCCCGTTGGCTCTAACATTGCTAGTTTAATCTGTATGGTTCATGGGCTTGCTTTAGAATTAATTTGATTATGTTCAGCATTTCGTGAATATTGCCCAGTTGTGTAATTATGTAAGTTTGTAATAGTGAATTTAGATTTTAGAATCTTGTGAATGGAACGTTTTCTGTCGGCTTACGATCAGAAGCGTTTTGTTCGTTAGGAGCGTGTGCGAGTGCTCCAATAAAGGTTACTTGCTTAAGGACATCGTTGTTCCTGGTGTCATTTGATTACAACATTTTGGCGACGATTTAAAAACCAGGAGCACTCACCACAGACTCGAGGATTTTCACAATATTCAGCAATTTGTAGATGGCAGACGGAGACGGTTTAGGAGTGTTTAGGAGTGTTCCTGCATTCCGGTGATGTTGGATTTCTAGGAGGATAGATTCAAAACTTTCAGGAACTGGAAGTGGTGAGGCAGAACATTTTTTTTTATTTTTTATTTTTGACTGAACTGCATACTATTTCTCAGAATTGGCAGTTGTTTGGCAGCCATCTTAGAGACAGTGTTGTTCGTATGAAAGATTAGTAAGAGAACAACGTCATGAATCGGCGGCCATCTTAGGTTAACAAGTTTTTTTTGTTTTTTTTGTGCAATTTCAAAGTGAATTTAAAGGCACATTATCGCAGTTTAAAAATAAAACAAGAAGAAAAACTCTCATTTATATTTTCTATCCTTGACTATTCAGTCATAATGAATAACATTTGTGGTAATCCTCCTCCGCCATTTTTAAACTCTGCTAATGAGGCTACTATGAAATGGGAAAAATGGTTCAGACATTTTAAAAACTACATGTTGGCAATTAATGGAGATTCTTTTGAATCACACAGAAAAAAAGCGTTACTACTCAACTTAATTGGCTTGGAAGCTGAAGACATCTTTGAGCATCTACCTCCAGTTTTACCACCATCTGGCACAGACGCTAGAGATTATGACTGTTTTTCAGAAGCTGTAGATAGGTTTAAAAAAAGGTTTTCAGAGGAACCACACATTGTTATGGAAAGGTATAAGTTTTTCACACGTCATCAACAACTTAATGAGTCAGTTGACTCCTATATTTCTGCTTTACGAATTTTGGCTGCAGACTGTGAATTTGGAGAAACAGCGGATATTTATATTAGAGATCAGTTAATTATTTTCTGTTCGAATAAAAAGATTCAGGAACAATTGCTTAGACAACGCAATCCCACTTTGAGAGAAGCAATTGACACGGCTAAGAGTGTTGAATGTACAATAAAATCTTTCAAAGCCATTAATGTGGATGACATTAACAAAGAGATTGCAGCTGTAGCTTTAAATGATACAGAGAAATATGAGGCTAGTAACAAAGGAAAATTTTCTAAAGGAAAACAAGTCAGTATTAACAAACAAATTTCAGGATACAATGTTAGTAAGACATTTTGTGATAAGTGTGGTTCCAAAACACATGCATCTCAATTCAAGTTTTGCCCAGCCAAAGGCAAAGAATGTTTCAAGTGCAAGAAGATTGGTCATTTTGGCAATGTTTGCAGATCGGTAGCCAACAGAAGAATATCCACGCTGGAGGAATCAAAGTGTGATAACGAGATGGAAGATCATTTCGTTCTCAGTCTTAAGGAAAAGGTTTCATGCACAAATAAGTTTGATACAGAAAAGACCAGGAAGGGTATTAACTGCACTAAAATTGACAAAGAACCCTATATTCCACCTGATTGTGAAATCGTCATTGATGGATTGAATGTGAAAGTTTTGGCAGATTCTGGATCACCATATACTATCTTATCAGATCAGTTTTTTAATGAAAACTGGGATGATAAAAAGTTAGAACCAAATGATGTCAAAGTATATGGTTTTGGGGGCAAAGAGATTGATATGCTTGGATTTTTCATAGCGGATATCAAATTTTTAAACAGGTCAATTATTGGAAAAGTATATGTTGCCATTGATGGGTTACATGTTATTGGTTGGCGTCATCAAAAGAAAATGGGAATGGTGCTCAATCCAAATGCCAAGAACCCAGTGTATCTGTCTGATAATATACAGTCTGTCCAAGTTTTGAACACAAGTACAGATAAGTTGGAGTTGTTATTAGACAAATTTAAAAATTTGTTTAGCAAAGAGTTAGGTAAGGTGACAGGATTTTCACATCACATTCAACTTAAAAAAAATGCTGTTCCTATCAAACACAAATTAAGGCATGTTCCACTTTCGGTCAGTAAGGAGTTATCTGAGATGTTAGTCCGAATGTGTAAGGAGGATATTATTGAGCCTGTTGATGCTGCAGAATGGGTTTCACCAATTGTTCTGGTGCGGAAAAAATCAGGAGATTTGTGTTTGTGTGCTGATTTAAGATCTGTGAACAAGCAAATTTTGGTGGATTGTTTTCCACTTCCACGCATTCAAGAGCTTTTCACAAAGTTAGAGGGTTCTAAAATTTTTTCAAAGATTGATCTGAAGGCAGCATACCACCAAGTAGAGTTAACTCCCGAATCTCGTTGCATTACCACTTTTATTACTCCAGATGGTGCTTTTCAATATAAACGCATGCCTTTTGGTTTGGCATCAGCTGCTTCTGTTTTTCAAAAATTGATGCATTGTGTATTTAAGGATGTTGGGAATGTCATTGCTTTTCAGGATGATATTTTGATCTACACAGCTACAAAAGAGGAACACTATACGAAGTTGGACAAGGTGTTGTCAATCCTTAGTGATAGGGATATGACGATTCAATTCGACAAGTGTACATTGTTAACTAATGAAATAGACTATTTAGGTCATTCTATTTCAGGAAAAGGTATCACACCTATTAAGAATTCTCTACAGGTGATACAAAACATTGAGGAACCCAGAAACAAAGACCAGGTTCATTCCTTTTTAGGCCTATGTGAGTACTATGCTAAATTTGTCAAAAATTTTAGCGATTTAGCTATGCCTTTACGTGTATTACTTAAGAAAAATGAAACATTTAGGTGGTCTAATGATCAGGTTGATGCTTTCAACAAGTTAAAGAAGTCTATTGTAAATTCGAAACCACTTTCTCCATATTCTGGTGATGCAGTAAATGTTATTACTGTGGATGCAAGTTCAACAGGATTAGGAGCAGTATTAACTCAAGTCAAAGGGAATGTTGAACAAACCATTGCTTTTGGTTCTAGGGCATTGTCTGAAGCTGAGTGTAGGTATTCAACTATTGAACGTGAGGCACTTGCCTGTGCGTGGTCCGTTGAACACTTTAAAATATATATATGGGGGAAACATTTCAAATTGAGAACTGATCATAAACCACTGATTTCTTTATTATCTAAAAATGGCATGGGTAGAGCGTCTTCAAGACTCATACGTATTTTAGCAAAATTGTATGAATACAATTTTACTGTGTCTTATTTGCCAGGTACACGGAATACCAGAGCGGATTGTTTTTCGAGATTATCTGGCAGTAAGGAAATGTCTACAGATTCTGAAGTGATTGAAGAATGTGTTGTTGCAAGTGTGAGAGATGCAGTAGTGTCAATTTGTGAAGTCATTTCAGAAAAAGAATGGGTTTCAGCATATGACAAAGATGAAGTTCTTGGAATTGTGAAGGGTTTTATCATAAAAGGTTGGCCACAAGAGAAATCTTTAACAAAGGATTTACAAGTTCTCTGGAAAGTTAGAAATGAATTGTCCATAGAAAATGATTTGTTACTTAAGGGTGAATGTTTTGTACCTCCTACAGAAATAAGAAGAAAGTTGATTTCTATAGCTCATATTGGACATTTAGGACAATCTGGAACTATTAAAAAATTGAGAGATCAGTTTTGGTGGCCGTACATGGATTCAGAGGTAGTTGTTTTCATTAAGAATTGTTTGTTGTGTCAGGATTCTGATAAAGTTTTGAAGACACAGAAAACTGAGGTTAATGTATTACCTTTTCCAGAACAACCATGGAAGGATTTAGCTATGGATTTACTTGGTCCTTATGAAGGTATTAGTTTGGAAAAAGTGTATATATTGGTTATTATTGATTATTTCTCCAAATGGGTTGAGTATAAGTGGATTGAGCGACCCAGTACTGATGAGGTAATTGAGTTTCTAAACAATTGTTTCAGAAAAGAAGGTTATCCTGATAGTATCACTACTGACAATGGTACACAGTTTACTTCTTCTAAATTACAAGATTTCTTGTCTAATTTAGGGGTTAAACATAAACGAACTGCTTTATATGCACCCAATATGAACGGTTTAGTTGAAAGATTCAATAGAACTTTAGTAGAGGCAGTGCAACTGGCTCTAAATGCTAAGATTAATGTTAAGGAACATGTTGCACAAATGATTTGGTCTTATCACTGTACACCTCATTCTTTAACTAAATTTTCACCGTTTTTGATGTTGAAAGGAAGGAAACCAAGACTAGGTCTAAATCCATCTTGGTTGCAAAACAATGTACAGATTTATGATATGAATAGGATATACAATGAGGCCAAGGTGAATGTAGAGTTTAGGAACAAAAATAATTGCAAGGAAAATGGACAAAGGAGTCTAAGTTTAAATGTTGATGATTGGGTTAAGATCAAGCTTCCCACACATGTCAGAAAGGGAGAATCAAAGTATTCAAAACCTTGGAAAGTTATTAGGGTTGGGAGGTCTTCAGCTATGTTGAGTAATGGTTCATGGTGGCATTGTTCCAGATTAGCACGTGTAAACTTTGAAGGCTGTCACAAGTTAAGTCATCTATCTGATCCTGATTTTGGGTGTGAATCATTCAAGGCTTATTCAAACAGTAGAACAGGTTATACCGACAATACTTTGTTGGGTCATCGTGAAGAATATAGTTCTTCAAATGTTAATATGAATGAGTTTGGTGTCAGGGCCAGCAGACATAAAAAATTGCCAAACAAATACAATGATTACTTAATGTATTAGACAACTTTTATTTAGGGTTTAAAAAAAAAAAAAAAAAAAGAATTATATTACGAGGTTTTAAGAACGTATATTACAAAGTTTAAGGCAGTTTTTATTTTTTATTTGTTTGGTTTTATTCACTTGTTTATTTCATCTTGTTTGTTTGAAAAGAAGGAGATGTGTAATAGTGAATTTAGATTTTAGAATCTTGTGAATGGAACGTTTTCTGTCGGCTTACGATCAGAAGCGTTTTGTTCGTTAGGAGCGTGTGTGAGTGCTCCAATAAAGGTTACTTGCTTAAGGACATTGTTGTTCCTGGTGTCATTTGATTACAACAAAGTTGTGCACTTCTTAAGTCTGTTTTATGAAATGTGGCATGTCAAATTTAACTGAAGAATAATAATCATACTACATACATTGTTTACTGCTCTGACTTGAGAGAAATGAAGACGTAATTCAGCTCACTGTGCAGTAAATAGTTGTATACTCTTTTGACTGTAATGCCCCCTCATATATATTTAACTTTTACCGTATGTATAGTGCATGCTAATAATCTCTTGGATCCACCTGTTCAACGCTTTTAGAATATTCCTCCTCAAATTAATATGTTGATATATGTCAGTATTAGAAATTATGAGTCTTGCTAAATTTACAGCGTGGAAGCAAACGGGGAGGGCAAGACAGTGGGGGTCGCCCCATTGTCTTCCATCTTGCTTTAGCATTTTTCAAATGTATTGATGTTTAGAATCAGCTAAGGACAGCAAATGCACCACTAGTTAATGTGAAGTATCACTCATGTACTGTTGTTCAGATGTTTTGCTATCATTGTAAAATGTCACAACATAATGTTAGCAAGTTTTTCAAACGCACACAACAAAAATAATGCCTCATGACTCCAGACTCAATTTATACATGAGGCCTGTAGGCATCTCACCTGCTCATTCCAGCCACGACTTATGGAGAGGGGGACTACGTGGGTTAGCCCTTCAAGGCAGTCAGAAGATCTATGGATTTTCCATCTGTCTTGGTTTTCACCAAATGGTGCCCCTACTGAGTACCAAATATACAGTGTGATGGGTCTTAAGGGACCAGGGACCAGGAACCTCTGTGAACTGCTGTCATACAGAGAAGATGGGGGAGCTTGCAGAAACCCCCCCCACCCCCCGAAAAAAAACAGGATGATGCAGGTTGTTGGCCACTTCTATCATGACTAATTACAGTGTCACTTATCATTTGCTGTTTAATAGATGTTGACGTTGCCCATTAGACAATGGTTAGTGATCCTGGTCATTGAGTGAGTTATAAAGACGTCTAGGTATCATAATTTGCCCATACTTAATCGTCACCAGTCATAAATATTTTCTCGGGGTTGTGGGCTTTCGTTTGCTGCTTTTGATGTTAAAAGAAATCCTGACGTATACTGTAATCGAACATCAAATGACCAGAAGCTTATTTTCCAAAAGTGTGAATATCTTTAGGCTAGTAGAAACAATGTTTGTGTCATATTACATTTGACACATGGTTTCCCCGGTGTGATTTTAGCGTGTGTTACACCTTATTTTTCTTGTTGCAGATTTGCATTCGCTTTTGTTGACAAACGTCCGCTATGCTTCTGCACAATGGGCTCCCTTTTGTTGTAGCTAGTGATCTTGATGTATCCTAGTGGAATATTCTCAATTAACAATTTGGTCAGATGTGGCATTATAAGCCTTGAATTTTCTTTGTATGTTTGTCAGTTCAGTCATGCAGTCAAAATGATTCTTCATTTATGTCTTTTATTATCTAAAGAAGCCTGGACCGCAGCGACAACCTCATTGATTGTGTAATTGTTGGTCGATGTATAATCATGTGCCTCCTCTTAAGTAACATTTCCTGAGTTTTTGCTTCCTGGGTATTGAACTCTCTTACATCGTACTCTGACAAGGGCTTTTAGATTTGATCTATGAAACCATTGTTACGGTTCAGTTAAATGCATTGTGATTACCGATGGATAAATCATCCCAATCATTAATGGATCGGCTAATTGCACTACGACTTGAAGATATCGTGATTCTCGATTGCCTTTTCATTGGATAAGTTGTGGTTCTTTCTCTTTTGTTAGTGAGTTGGAATTTGAGTAGATTGTACCCAGAAAGTGCAGACCTATTGACATATAGATTTCCATGCGCATTTTTTTAAATGTCCTACTTTTTTCAGCATTAACATCTTAATTTTCTATCCAAACACTTCAGACTAAATGAATCGATGTGCACCGCACACCTTTTCTGCTCTTTGTTTGTTACTCTTAACATATGAAAGCAATGTTTTTTGTTAAATGATAGCACACTTTTTGTTTTTCCAAAATGCATTCAGTATTTTTTTTTTTTTTAAGTGACTATGGGGAAATGTGTGCAAGAATATTAGTCAAACTGCAGAACTAAATAATTGCTATAAAAGTAAAGTGCAGAAACACCGAGAACGAAGGACGGGTCAAGTAAAATTCTAAACTGGTAAAGTCATAGAAAAGTATTAGAGAGAATCAAATTCATTCTGTTTAGTTATGGCTTTATTAGATCTTGTATCCAGCGGTCTAGTCACAGCAGATCCGTTGTATCCAGTATAGTTAGAGTGATATTTGGATTCGCCTTTTGTTTGTGATTTAATGGATTTCCTGTCTATCTCAGCTCCTTGCTCCTGATGATTCAGTAGTTTTCATCTCGATTCTCCCATTCTTGTGTTTGTCCTGCCGAGAAGAGCTTTTTGGTCTCATGGTGTTTTGATTGGATGAGTTGTATTCTCCCACTGCTGATGTCGGGTCCTTGCATTTCAGTGCATGGATGACTATTTTTTCCCTCTGTCTCTTTGTTTTGCCTGTTCCCACTACATTTTCTGCCTCCTGCTCTTTGTATTCAAATTCACTCTCTCTTCCAGTGCTCGCTGGCTTTTAGCATGCTACCTGCCAGTAATACATTGGCTAGAGGCCATCTTTAAATGTTTTTTAAAGCACTGTAAGACGGTCATGTGCACGTTCATGTTGGTGCATGTGTTCACACATGGTGACCATCTTACAATGCGTTTTGTTTTGTTATGCTTCATGAAAAGCCATTCCAACATGGCTTTCATGCAAAACATTCACAAATGAGTGCTGTGCATACATGTGTGCACTCGTGCAACTACCACCTTGCAGTTTTTTTTTTACTTATGAAAACTAATTGCAAGCTTTTTACTGTGAATTTGCCTGGATTCTCACACATGGAGTGTCGTAGAGTGGAATGGTAACGAGTGAAGTAGAGTGCTGTTGAGTGGAGTGGCAGAGAGTGTTGTGTATTGAAGTGGCATAGTCTGGAGTCACATGGAGTGCCATACACCGAAGTGATGTAGAGGGCAGTGTTGGAGAGTAGAGGCGAGTGGCATACAGTGCAGTGGCATAGAGTGGGCAGAGTACAGTAGCACAGAGTTGTGCAGAGTAGAGCATAGTGCCATGGAGTGCAGTGGCCTAGAGTGGAGTAGTGCAGAGTAGAGTGACAGAGTTCAGTGGCGGAGAGTGCAGTGTTGCAGAGTAGAGTGTCAGTGCAGTGGTATAGAGTGGCTTAGAGAGCAGTGGCGTAGAATACAGTGAAATAGAGTCTATTGGTTAAGAGTAGAGTGGTGCAGCGTGCAGTGTTATAGAGTGGAGTGGCACAGTGGGCATAGAGTTCAGTGGCATCGAGTAGATTGTTACAGAGTAGAGTAGAGTGGAGTGTTGAAGGGTAGAGTGCAGTTGTGAAGAGTGGCATAGAGTGTAATCGTGTAGAGTGCAGTGGTGTAGAGTAGATTAGATTGGCGTAGAGTGGATTGGCGTAGAGTGGATTGGCGTAGAGTGGATTGGCGTAGAGTGGATTGGCGTAGAGTGGATTGGCGTAGAGTGGATTGGCGTAGAGTGTATTGGTGTAGAGTGCAGAGTGGTGTAGAGTACAGAAGCGTAGAGTAACTTGGTGTGGCCTAGTCTGGAGTGGTATAGAATGCAGTGTCGAAGAGTGATTGGTGTAGAGTAGAGTGGTGAAGAGTGCATTGGCATAGACTAGAGTGGTACTGGGTAGAGTACAGAGGTGCAGTGTGAAGTGGCATAGAGTGCAGTGGCGTGGTGCAGAGTGCAGTGGCGTGGAGTGGTGCTGAGTAGAATGTACTGTTGTGAAGTGGAATAGAGAGGAGTGTTCATGGTGTGGTAGCACACTGCCATTACAGACAACACATTTTCAATTGAAATGACCATTATATTTGCACAGACATACAGCTTTACTAAATAAAAAAAATAAAAAATAAAAATCTATCCAGTGCATAGATGCAAATGTGTGGAAATGGCATCTCTTAGTTTAATGATTTGTTTTGATCATATTAAAGTTTTTGTTTCCAACACACTTCAGAAATAACAAAAAATGTACTTCATTTGTGCGTTCATAATTCTGATAAATGTTGAAATACTTACACAGTTCATTTAAATGTTGTTGTGTGCTAGAAAAAAAATGTGTTCCTACTCTCAATATCCAGCAAGATTGCCACATAAATCCTCTCACTTTGAAGTTGGAGAAAGAAGTGTAAACATGCGCCCTTGGAAGACAGCACCTGACATTTTACCTTGGTCTTTAAATGCACATCAAATGTGCAAAATAAGAACAAGATTTAAAGGCCTGGTAACAGAAAGCCAGTTTGCGCAAGAATACCCAAAACACGGTTTAGAGTAACAAACTGAACCTGGAGAGCCTAAAGCAAATAAAGCCAGCAAATGGAAAGCCAGAACGTGTGAGTTACAAACCACAAAGCCAGTAATAATCAACAATTGGAATGATTTCCTAGGTGAACTTTCTGGAAGGTCCCCAAGATGTCTTTAGCATACCTCACAGCTGTCCTGTCTGGTAGGCTGCAACCTAAAAAGTGGAAGGGAGAAGTGCATTGAGGAATCGGGAATGTGCCAAGAGTGAGGTTGTGCATTTGGTTGTGCCTCACATAGAGGCTGATATGAACGTGTCTCAGTATTGATTGCAGATGCGATTGTTGGTTCTGGTTCTGGTTCTTTCAACCGGAGGGAGAAGCTCTGGCCCTGTTGTAATTTCCACTTTGACAGAGGAATACCTGTTTTTCCCCTTCCTACAAAAGATAGCATGTGGAACTTGTAGGAAAATGGCTCCCTATTGGGGTTACCCCCCACTTTTTGCCTGATATTGATGCTGACTTGACTAAGAAGTGTGCTGGGACCCTGCTAACCAGGCCCCAGCACCAGTGTTCTTTCATTAAAAATGTACCATTGTTTCCACAATTGGCACACCCCAACATCCCTGGCACACAGATAAGTCCCAGGTAAAAGGTACCAGTGGTACCAAGGGCCCTGTGACCAGGGAAGTTCCCTAAGGGCTGCAGCATGTTGTGCCACCCTAAAGGACCTCTCACCTAACACATGCGCACACTGCCATTGCAAATTGTGTGTGTTGGTGGAAAGAAAAAGGCAAAGTCAACATGGCATCCCCCTCAGGATGCTAGGCACACACCATACTGCCTGTGGCATAGATAAGTCACCCCTCTAGCAGGCCTTAAAGCCCTAAGGCAGGATGCACTATACCACAGGTGAGGGCCTAACTGCATGAGCAATATACCCCTACAGTGTCGAAGTCAATTCTTATACTGAATACAGGGAAGTTTGGTATCAAACTTCTCAGAATAATAAACCCACACTGATGCCAGTGCTGGATTTATTACGAAATGCACACAGATGCCCCCTGTGTTTTACCCAATCCTTCAGTGCAGGACTGACTGGTCTGTGCCAGCCTGCCACTGAGACGAGTTTCTGACCCCATGGGGTGAGAGTCTTTGTGCTCTCTGATGCCAGAAACACACCTCCCCACGCAGGAACTGTAACACCTACCAGTGAGCCTCAAAGGCTCAGGCTTCGTGTTACAATGCCCCAGGGCACTCCAGCTAGTGGGGATTGCCGCCCCCTGGATACCCCCCCCACATTTGGCGGCAAGTCCAGAGGAGATAATGAGAAAAACAAGGAGGGGTCACCCACCAGTCAGGACAGCCTCTAATGTGTCCTGAGCTGAGGTGACCCCTGCCTTAAGAAATCCTCAATCTTGGTTTTGGAGGATTCCCCCAATAGGAATAGGGATGTGCCCCCTCCCCTCAGGGAGGAGGCACAAAGAGGGTGTAGCCACCCTCCAGGACAGTAGCCATTGGTATTTAGGGGCGACCCTAAACCCAGGAAATCAGATTCCTGCAATTTACAACAAGAAGGAGGACTGCTAACCTGAAAGTCCCACAGAGACGACGGAGACGACAACTGACTTGACCCCATCCCTACTGGCCTTTCTCCAGACTCAAAGAACCTGCACAGCGATGCATCCAGCAGGACCAGCGACCTCTGAGGACTCAGAGGACTGACCTGCACCTAAAGGACCAAGAACCTCCCAAGGACAGTGGCTCTGTCCAGAAACAGCATAAAAATTGCAACAAAGAAGTAACTTTAAAGAGACTCTCACTTCCCGCCAGAAGCGTGAGTCTTCACACTCTGCACCCGGCTCGAATTTGGAGAAACCAACACTGCAGAGAGGACTCCCAGGCGACTCCAACTACTTGGACACCCTGAGTCGACCTCCCTGCACCCCTACAGCGCCGCATGCAGAGAGGATCCAGAGGCTCCCCCTGACCGCAACTGCCTGGTAAAAAAGGAACCCGACGCCTAGACCAAGCACCCGCAGCCCCCAGGACCGAGAGGAACCACCTACCGTGCAGGAGTGACCAGCAGGCGGTCCTCATCCTAGCCCAGTTAGTGGCTGGCCCGGGAAGTCCCCCTGTGCCCTGCCTTCATCGCCAGAGTGACCTCCGGGTCCCTCCATTGTTTACTACAGCAAACCCAACACCTACTTTACACACTGCACCCGGCCGTCCCTGTGTCGCTGACGGTGTGTTTTGTGTGCTTGTGTGTGTCCCCCCCAGTGCTCTACAAAACCCCCCTGGTCTGCTCCCCAAGGACACAGGTACTTACCTGCTAGCAGACTGGAACCGGAGCACCCCTGTTCTCCATAGGTGCCTATGTGTTTTGGGCCCTCCTTTGACCTCTGCACCTGACCGGCCCTGTTTTTCTGGTGCTGTGGCTTTGGGGTTGCCTTGAACCCACAATGGTGGGCTACATATGCCAGGAGACTGACTGTGTGAGTGCTTTACTTACCTGAGAAACTAACCAAAACTTACCTCCCCCAGGAACTGTTGATTTTTGCAGTGTCTACTTTTAAAATAGCTTATTGACATTTTAACCAAAACTGTGTGTACTACTGTTTTAAATCAAAGTTCTATACTTACATTTGTGAAGTACCTTGCATTTTATTTACTTACCTCAAATTTGAATCTTGTGGTTCTAAAAATAAATTAAGAAAATATATTTTTCTATATATAAAACCTATTGTCCTGGAGTTAAGTCTTTGAGTGTGTGTTCCTCATTTATTGCCTGTGTGTGTGTGTACAACGAATGCTTAACACTACCCTCTGATAAGCCTACTGCTCGACCACACTACCACAAAATAGAGCATTAGTATTATCTAATTTTGCCACTATCAACCTCTAAGTGGAACCCTTGGACTCTGTGCACACTATCTCTCACTTTGAGATAGTATATACAGAGCCAACTTCCTACAGAACTTATTTTGTTTGACATTATTGATGGATGGGTTCTCACTCTTGCATAGCAACCAATTACATAGATTTCTATAGCAACATGCCATGGTTCCTTCCTTGGAATAGAACGCTTCCCCTCAAAAGGAAACGTAAAGAAGTAAAGAAAGAAAAGGGTAAAGAAATCCCATGACTTCACGCAGGAAAACACTTGAAAAGTGTATTTCTTTTTTGTGTTCTATTTGTAAAATAACCCTTTTCCTACCTATGTTTTATATGAATAGTGCAAAGAAATATCTACTTGTGCCTAAAACATAGGTTGTTGAATTTTTTTTAGCTAACCTTTTTATTCATTTTATCTACATCAGCAATATTTAACAACATTGTTGGAACAATAAATCACCACATAATACATACATCACTTCGCAAATAATAAATATTAGAACATTGGAATGTTGGGAGCTCCATTAAAAACAATGGAGTGCTCCAGACTTCTAATGGCCAGTAGAAGCCCGGAGCTCCAACATTCCAATATTTTTATTTACAGATGTTGCTGTGAACAAGGGCCTCACAGAGCCCGATGGGATTTTCAACCCCTTGAGCTCTGTGAGGCCTTTGTTTTATTTATTAGAACATTCTGCTCTCTAGTGGCAGAATGTTCTCATAGCCTTATAGCCCTCCGTAGCCAGGCTATACCGGCAATAAAGTCGTGCTCCCTTGTTAAAGGCACTTGCCTTCTACTCAGAGCGGGCCTTTAGTGGCTGGTTTAGCCTGCTATTGCAGGCTATAATAGGGTCCGCTTAGAGCACACTCAGTCAGACACCACTTTACATTCAATATCTAGCAATGTCTCTTTTGCCAATCTGGCATACCATTTAAATTACTATTCTCATGTACCTGGGTTCCCCACACTATTCCCAAAAATCTTCGTCTAGAGGATAAAGTTACAGATAGCTCTGCTGTCTCTGTCATGATTCTTGTAATAGTAGACCAATATGTAGGTATTATCATACATGACCAAGTTAAATAGAAGAAATCACCTCTTTCTTTTTGACATTTCTAGCCTATTGAAGAGGTACGCTAAAGCATCTTTGTTGTGTAATAAGTACTATGCATGAATTTAAATTGGATAACTCGAAGCTTGGCAGATATTGCTAGTGTACATGCCAACAGCTTCTCTTCAATAAACTTATCCTCATCCAGAGTCCCTATGTCTACCTCCCAAGCTGACTGAAGGGCCTCCATGCTGTTCGGTGTGTTATATTTTAGGATTTGGTCCTTCTGTGAAATTAGATTTGTTCTTCAAGAGGACCCACCATGATCTTACCAGTGGGTTATATTCAGGGATCCTCTTGGTCATTGTTCCATGCCATAATGTATATGTCAGCTGTTTGCATTTATTTATATTAGAAAAAGTTTATTCACATTTGTGTTCTGTGTAGCTCTAATTCCTAAGCTAATTCTGCAAAGGATTTCATATGATCTACATTCCAGAAATTTTTTGAATCACGATATGCATATATAGTTTCCTATCCCGTGACAGCTTTGAGGTCATTAGCTTGTTCCAACCAGTTATCTTGCCATATCAACATTACACATTTTGTTTGTGCTTTTTCCAGCTATCAAACAGTGCTCCTTCTACCACTGGCAGCTGGCAGTACACCCTACAACAATATGGTGCTTCTGGCATTACTGTGTCAGATAACTGCATACTTTTTACTCTGGTAGCCAGATTGGCTCTCCTTCCAAGCATTTAATCATTGAATACAGATAGCTGAGCTTCCCAATAACATATAATTGGACATCCACCATTGTCTGTCCCCCTCACATCATCACAACAATATTTTAGTCAGTGCCACACAGGCGTTGCCAGTTCATCGCTTGTTCACCCTTTGCAATTGGTAGATGACCAATTTATCCCAATTGATTGTTAGGCCAGGCATCTCCCCAGATTTTTATGTATCTTGAGTAGTCTCTGACCGGACCACTTTGGATGCCTAACTTACAACAACAAATTGTCTACATACAGTGACGCTCAATCATCACAGCCATTTCCCCAATCAGGCCACTGTCCCAAACTATCCAAATGTGCCCATGTTGCAAGGGGTTGAATCACCAAAGCAAACAGCAATAGCGAGGGAAGATATCCATGCACGATCCCTCCTTCTAGAGGAAATGGTGAAGATACTACTCCTTTTATCCAGAACTATGCCAATGGACTTGTTTGAATTAGTCAAACCTATTTTAAGAAAGTTGGGCCAAAAGTGGCACGTTCAGGTTACCTAAAAAGATTCTCCAAGTGCAGTGTGTCAAAGCCTTTCTCAAAGTCAGTTGATACATGTGCTCCAGACCAGAAAGGGCATTTACTGGCACCTTGGCCAAATAGTCTTCTCAGATTATGTCTCATTGCTGTTTTCGACATGAATCCATTGTAATCAAATGTATTGAAGATGGTATCACTCTAATCATTTGATTTAGTAAGGCTTTCACTAGTATTTTAGTTTCATTAATAATAATGGAAAATAGGTGGTAGGCACTGCATCTTGCAGGAAGGTAACCCGGTTTATGTATCACAACTGTGGTTGCCAGCTGCAAATTCCTTGGCATGGACCCTGCCTGGGGCACCTTCCCCAACATTCTTATGTATATGTTGTGTTATTATTGCTGATACGTTTTTTATATTTCTGCAGGTAGGTCAAGAGTCCCAGAGTTTTTCCGCTATTTGTAACTGAAGGGCATCCGACAGTCCCTGTACAGACAAGGGCTGTTCCAACTCTATATGATTTTTATTAGACAGACAGGTTACTGGTATGTCTGCTAACATCTCCTCCTAGGCCCTCGTGTCTACAGAGTTTCTAGCAATGTATTAATTCTTAGAATAATTAGCAACTATTTCCGCAATCCCCTCTAATTCTGTAATCGCTTCTCCATTCCCTGTATGTAACAAGCCAACAATAGTAAATTTTTCTGTTTTCTTGCCAACCACTATGAGTTTCTCTGTAATGCCCTCATATTTTTAAATCCCACTCCAACAGGCCATCAAGTCTTCCCTCAATGTGTTTGTAAGTATTTGCCTTAGGGATAGGTGTGTTGCTTCTAGTTGTCTAAATCTTAATTTCAAGATGGCTGCCAATAACAGGGAGGGATCATCAGTATACATACAGGCATATGGATAGGCCCCTCTGTCCATAGGCAAAGCAACGTCATGTGGTGCATGATGCATCTTCTAGCTAATTTCCACTAGGTACCTAAATCATTTGCATATCATTTGTCCTAGTAACTCAAATGTGTCACTATGCTAAGGCAAAAATAACTATTTGCCTAAACCCAGGTTGCTCATTGTTGGTCCCGTGAGGTCTAGATCAATTCCAGATTCTACTGACTTTATGAATGAATCTAAAAACAGATTCTTTCTCTGTAAATGTATACTATGGGAATACCATTAAAATCTGCCTAGCCATGATTAGCACCACCATCATATAGCAAAAAAATAGCTGGATATTACTGTGAATGTTACAGGAAAGCATGGTAAAATAGAGGAAGGTTGATAGTACGAAGGTCAAATGTTACTGGTACGCAGATCAGGAAAAGAAACCTGTAAGGCAACTGATAATGGTGTTAACTTACTGTAATCCTCGCTCAGCCCAACCCTTTTTAACATCTACATGGCACCGCTTGCCAACATCGTCCGATCCCACAACCTCAACATCATCTCCTACGCCGATGACACCCAGCTAATCCTCTCACTCACCAAGGACCCCGCCACCGCCAAAACCAACCTCCACGACGGAATAAAAGCCATCGCCAACTGGATGGAGAGGAGCCGCCTAAAACTGAACTCAGACAAGACGGAGATCCTCATCCTCGGCCCCTACTGCTCTCCGCATGGGACCACTCCTGGTGGCCAGCCGCCCTTGCAACCGACCAGCGCCCACCAACCACGCATGCAACTTAGGTTTCATCATAGACTCAGCGCTCACCATGACCCAGCAAGTACTTTTCAATGGAGACCGGCAGGACTCTCAGAGTTACTACAGAGCCACTATTAAAATAACTCTCTTGAATGCTCCCTTGAAGCTGGCTACCTTACTCTTCTGGAGGTAGTCTTGTTCTTGATTTCACTTGGCTCTCTTAAGTGGCAACAAATCCTGCTATCTTTCGCAGCCTCTGAGACAGCATCTAGCCCCTGAGATCTACTCCTACTTGTCTCCATCCTAAAATGATCCTTTGCCCTCTTTAGTTGAGGAGGCTTTCTGGCCTTCAAAGAGAATCTTGCAAACTTGATTACACTTGGAGTTGGGCAGGGAATATGTCTTTATATGGGATTTTACCACCTGTTAAGAATTCCGTGTTACTCCTATTTTCCGCTGAAAGCATTTCCATCCAAGAAGAATGAAGCCCAGAGGCCTATTCCTTGTGGCCCAATTAAGATAAAGCACATGTGACCAGAGGGCTTGCTTTCTCCTTAAGTGAAGTCTGGTATCATTAAAATTAGGAGCTCTGCTTCTGAAATTCAGCAGAATGGGATTCTGAACTTCTTGCACACCTTTGACTTTATGAACGGCTGCCTTTTGGAAATCTAAATAGCCATTAATGAGGACTGTGAGAAATTGGGTTCTTGGTTAAGGTGGATGGAAGCCCCACTCAGGCAATAACCACAATATTTGTCAGGGTGTACCACAAAAGTCACTAAATTAACCTATACTTGACCCTCTGTTAGCGTGGTGCAAAGCAGCTAAGCTTAACTTAGAGGCACTGGGTAAAGTATTTATAGTCCACACAAACAATAATAAGCACAAGAAAAATCCCTAAACCATTTTAGACAAATAGAGTACATTTTTATACATAAAATGATATTAGAACGACAGAAATCCCATCAATAGAACTGGAAATATTCAAATTTAAAGTTTCAGGTAAATATAGTGCCTAAAAGCACCAAGTGCCACTTGCGGTCATCTAGTCATGCTGGACTGGGGTTCAGAGGTTCAGACCCACTGTGATGGAGCATGCGTCCAGTACAGGGACAAGGGTAGTTTCACTGAAAAAGTTACCTTCGTGAAGTACAGAGCGAATAATTCTGGTCTTCTCTGTAGTGTGAAGAGTTTGCTGGTTTGTGCAGGCTTTTATCTCTGTAGCACAAAGCCGGTCAAATGTCACTGACAGTCGTTTATGGAGCTTCACGTTGTCGGTGACTGCAGGCTGTTGTTAATATAGAGCGAAGTGGAAATCTTGTATTGCCTGTCATCGCTGGTGGTTGCTATTGCGCAAAGAGTTTTGCTCACTGGAGCTTCGCATTGACGGTCGCTCTTGACTGCAGAGTCTTGGCGCGGATGGGCCCTTTTGCTGTAGTTAAGAGTCCAAAACTCCAAGATTTCACCTACTTTCACAGGAGGAGCTCAATTGTGTCCAGGTCCTAGGGAGGCCCTTCTTTTGGATCAGGAACTTACTCCAGCAGAGGTCAGCAGGGATCAGGCAGGCCCAGTTGCATGTCCAATGCAGCAGGTCAGCTATGGCAGTTGCAGGGAGGCCTCTGGAACTTGTTGTGGCCCTGTAACTCAGAAAGAAGGTTCGCCAGCTGACCTTTGTATTCCCTCAGGTTAGCCTGGGAGCTTGGTCCTGTCTTCCTTTTCAGGAAGCAAGACAGTCCTCTGGTAGCAGGAAGGCAGTCCTTCTTGTGTAATGTCCAAAGATCCAGGTTTGTTCTGAAAAGTTGTTCTGAGGGCCCAATATTTATAGCTGGTGTGCCAGTCTTTGAAGTAGGGGTTTTTCCCATACTACCCCCACATTCGGTTCTAGAAAGTTTTTTCCATCTCCTATCAGGGCTTCAAGAAGTCTGGGGTGACAAAAGACTGGTGTCAGGTTCCTTTGTGTGTGCTTGTGACAAGCCTGTTGAAATATCATTGGGGCAAGGCACAGATCCACACTCTTTTTACTGGCAGGATGGCCCATCGTTCTATCACGTAGTCACCTTTGTGTTACTGTCTGGAAGGAATACACAAATCCCAACTGCAGAGTCATTCACCTGCATGTGACACAGGATGCTCGCAAAAGACACAAATGGTTAGGACTAGAAAAAGGCAACTTTCTAAAAGTGGCATTTTCAGAATTATGACTTGAAATCCGACTCTACCATTAAAGAGGGTTTTACAATGAATTACAATGGATTTGAGTAAAAAAATGACATGCCTACTTGTTCCCAATCAAGTTACCATTTTAAATTTAATAAGGTAAACCCTATATTATCGTATGGAAAAGGTAGGCCTTACAGTAGTGCAAAACAAATTTAGGAGTTTTTCACTACCAGAACTTGTACAGCTGGAAAACACTTGTCAGAATTCTTACATAAAATGCATCCTGCCCTGTGGGCTGTTTAATGCCTACTTTTAATGGTGACTTACATGTATTGAAAAGGAAGGTATGGGCCCGGCAATAGGTTTATTTTGCCAGGTCTACTTCAGATGGTAGCACAATGAGTACTGCAGGCCCATTAGTAGCATTTATTGTACAAGTCCTGAGTACATCTAGTACCAAACCTAGGGATTTACAGGTGAATTAAATGTGCCAATCAGGTTTTAAGGACAGAGCACTTTAACACTGATTAGCAGTGGTAACATTCACAGAGCCCTAAAAGCCAGCAAAAGCAGGTACAGCAAAGGAAGGGGTTGAAGGCAAAAGTATGCGGGTGACCCTGCAAAAAGGACCATGTCCATTAAGCACATACTATCGATTCAAATAGAAACAGTTTTTAATTTGATGTTGGAAGGAAATACTTATTCTTTGTTCCATGTGTGACATGTACTCCTCCAGGAGGGAGTTAATGTCAGCTATGGCTTTTCATAATCGCTGTGATAAATGATTTCCCTGAAAAGTCGAAAAGTAAAGAATTGTCCTGTTGTGTCCAGTTCTATCAGTGAAGTTTGAAATGTTAATACTGACGTTTAACTGGATAGGGCTCCTATCAAGAATCTGCAAAAGAGAAAAATGTTTAAACTTTCCTCCCAATTCCTTGATAACTGATCTGTACTGTACCCTCTGCATAGCACATGTTTTGTCACAGCCCTTCCCTCATCTCCAGCGCTGTCATCCTTTATTTGGAAGGATGCACTCATTTGATTTCTGCTTATTATTTGTAAAATGATCTTGTGTCTTACAGTTTGAGGTGCTAGTTTAAACACATTAATAACATGCTAACATGCAGAAATGTGTCTTAAAATATCTTTTTTGACCGGTGATTTATTGAGTTTTGCCTGCTTTTTAGAAATGTATCTTTCAGGATGGTGCAGAGTCAAGCACATCTAAGTGCCAGGGGAATGTCTTAACCGTTTTTCTACAAGACATTACTTCAGATATGAAAGATATAGATTCTCAACGTGTTCAATAGCTGAGAGTCAAGAACTGTGACTCGCGAGCCCACCTCTCTTAACAAATGAGAATTAGGCGATTTTCATTAGAAAGCCTTCACGAGCCCATAATAAAGGCATGGGGGAGGACTTGGTGGGATATCCTCCTCCAGATGCGCTTTTGCAATTCCATTGACACACTGAAAAGTGACCCAGATGTGATCTTTGATTTTGTCCTTTCCGTCTCAAGCGGCCAGTGCAAAGATTGGAGCTGTACTTAGGTTGACCATGTTTGACTAGCAGTCCCCTGCTCTGCAGCCATCATTTCCTACTTACTGCAGTCATTTAAATTAGCTCATTGAAACATAGCATATGTTATCTTATTACAAGCCTCCATTATTTAATGAGCTGATGACTTCAGAATGTGCTTTTGAGGGAATAAAATGGGAGCCTTTTTTAATTTGATGTACTGAAAGAAAGTTTGTCTCTCCATCTCACCTACTGATGTCTTCAATCTGCCCCTTGACTGTCTGCTTCATTTAACGCTTACTTGGCTTTGTAGTACTAGACCTTTGCCTTAATATCCGCATGAATATCTTCAAGTCTTTAGGAGTCCATAGAGAGGCGAGCAATATAAAGAGCTACCTTTTAGACTTGACCGTCTTTCGTGCTTATCTGAGTCCAACCACCACGCTATTCTCTGCTCTGCCTCATGTATTATATCAGGATGTAAGAAATTCAACCATTTACATCTGTAATAATAGACCAACACAGGCATCTCCTCCAACCATGGCTTTAAGTGGGATAAAAATAAGTGTGTGTGTGAGGAGAGGGGTGCCTAAAAGGGGCACACTGTGCACTAAAATTCCCATAGAGTGCCACGGTACCCACATAGTGACGTAGACTCACAACTGTGACTGCCATACGCAACCGTTGCCCTGTGCGTTTTGTAGGGGCTAAGGATTGGGTGACCATGTATTCTGAACACCTCTCTCATCCTCTGACATGCAATGTGAAAGACTCGCACTGATTGATCAATTTATTTTTATTGTTTCTGTTAAAACCACAACAATTTTACCTTTTACATAATTAAGGCACTCCACTGTGATTAAAAATTCCTTTACAAGGTAATTATATATTAAAATAAAAAGAAAACCAGTTTTGCATTTTAGCTTTCCCAGGTCTCCCAACTCCAAGTCTTCGGTCGTGAATCTTGGGGAGGGGCCTCTTGCACCATGTACCGGGGACAGAGGTCTTGACCTTACGAAAGCCTGCAAGATGCATATGCATTTGGGTTTGGTCCAATTATCCAGAAAAACTGTATTTTCTCAGCTTGTAGTGAAAAGTTGTGCAGGTTTAGTCAGTCCAAAAGTTCAGAATTACTTAAATATGACACAACATTCATCAATTACCTGCGATTTAAGAGCATGCCATAAAAATCTATTAAAACTTCTAAAATGTCTCAGTTTGTAATAAGATATACAGATTTAGTCAGTCTGGGAAGGCAGAGTGCTAAAGTGTGACACATCATTCAGTTACTGTCATGAGGATTAACATGTGCCATAGAAATCTATTGAATCCCCCAAAATGTGAGATTAGCCCGACCCCCAAGGACTAACGCATCTCATCTTAAAAAGGCTTTTTAGACTTAAGACTCGGAAAGGCCTGTGATGCCGTGTGCGTTTGACAAATGCCTCAATCCAGTTGACCTGGGTACTGTTGGTGTAATCTCAGTGTGACCTGTAAGGGTTGGAAAGTCGTGCTGTTTTTATCGTGCCGTACAGTCAGCTGCAGACCTGAACATCCCTTTTGTTGTAACGCAAGTGTCAAGTACTTGACAGACTTACAATTTTGCTGGGGATCGTGCACGTTAAAACAGCCTACTATGGCTCATCTACAGGTCCGTATGCCTCTGTCATTGAACATTCTCTTGAGAAACATCCTCGAAGGTCTAGCAGACCTGACAAGTGCAGATTATGTGAGTGAAATTTTCCTTATGGCATGAACAATGCCTGCAGTGCTGCAAACTTGTGTTCCTCCATGATGGGGTGTTGACCAAGATTGGCTGGTTTCCTAGTCACATTGTCATTAACTGGTGTTTCATGTGGCACATAAGGAATAGAAAGATAAGCAGCCAGTTCTAATTTGGCGTAGTGCCTTGTGATCATCCACGTGTGTGCGTGGGCACTAAATTTGACTTTGTCTTGAGTGAACAAAAGCAATTTGCTGGCCTTGTTTACACCTCTTGTCAATGATTTGCATATTGGTGCTGCCTCCACAGGCCTTGGAGCTGTAGTTGGCTAATAGATGATTGAAGGGACTTATTGTAGGCTGACTGCGGTCATTTTCTAGGGCCCGCCAAAGTGCACCGTTCAATTTGTCGGCTGAGTGGCTGATTTTATACCAAGTTTTTGCTGCCTCTGCTTTTGATGCCAGATCTTGCCGTACGAGCCAGAATTCCAGGAGCAGTTGCGCTGGTGTGGCAGAGTTTGGTAATTTGAAAAATCACATGCATACCTTGAGCTGGATTTTATCTATCAGGGCCTCTTCCAGACCGTGCAAAGCCACTCTGGCATAAGTTAGTGTAGGAAGCATGCTGGATGAGATGACGGTAAGCAGTGGATGGGTTGATGGACTGTGTAGCCGTTTAGCCAGGTGGGAGAAAGCATAAATTAATGCTGAAGCTCTTTGCACAATATATTTCTTCTGTTGATTGAAGGTGCCTTGAGCATCTAGAATTACTCCTAGGTATTTGTAATACAGCACTGCTTCCAGCAAAACGTTGTTTAAAGCCATCCTTGGTCTGAAAGTCTGCCTGCATCCTGCCCGAATTATTTTGAATTTGGTCACATTGATTTCCTGCTGCTTGCAGTGAACGTAGTTGGCCAAACTATTTAAAGATCTTTGTAAACCGATATTGGTGTAGCTGAACAATACCAGATTGTCTGTGTATAGTAAATGTGTCAGTGAGATCCCTCCCAACTGTGGCTTGAACATTTCCGGCATCCAAAGCTGGAGTCCGGTCTGCCATAAACAAGTTGAAAAGGTGCAGGTCGAGCACACAGCCTTGTTTCTGACCAAGGGTTGTGAAGATTTTCCTTGAAACCCTCGTGCCGTCTCCGATTTGTATGCGTACCCATGTATCTGAGTATAAAGAGATTATTGCATTCAAGAGGGGAGCCGGGAGACCCCATTGCTTCAGTTTGCTCCAGAGCAGGTGTCTGTTCACTCGATTGAAGGCGGCCTTAAAATCAATAAAGCCAAGGTGTAGTTTCTATGCCGCCATCTACTCTGCTCTATCAGAAAGGAGGTTATTAGGATATTCGTCGTGGTGCCGGACCCTTTCCTGAAGCCTGTTTGGTTCGGTGGAATAATATTGTGTTTTTCTGACCATGCTGTTAGTTCAGCGAGGAGCAGGGAGATGTAGTTTTTTGCCTCAACTTCAATAACGGCAATCAACCTGTAGTCACCTGGATTGTCTCTGTTGCCTCCCTTAAAGATACAATTGATTACAGAGCCTCACCAGCTCTCTGGGGTGGCTCCTCCCAGTCTTGCATCTTGATATAGGGAGGTCAGCACTTCTGACCAGAAGACTGCTTCTTCCCTGAAGAGGGCTTGTGGAAGGCCATTTGGCCCGGGGCTCCTTCCTGGCAAGCCTTAAGGAGTGCTCGGTATGTCCTGTCAGTGGACAGATTGAGGTCAGTTGTCGCTCTGTCTTCCATAGGGAGAATATTTCCCCTTTCAGGTGTCTATGATAGTAATTGGGTGGTATTTCCACAAGGTTTGCACTTCATTGAAAAAATTGTCTTGAGGTTGCTCAGCCAGTCGTTTACAGAGATGTTTGAGTTGTTAATAAATTCCCTTGAGTATTTAAGTGGTTGATGATTTCCCAGAATTTTCAGGTTTTTTTTTCTCCTTTCACGGCATGTATTAGTTTTAACCAAAAAATACTCTTGCCTTTGGCCTTTTCTTTCCATATTAATCTTGTATATTCTTTTTTTGTGTTCTTCAGTTGTTCTCAAAGGTGCTGAATACCTGGACATGCCTTCAGGCATCTTGACAGCTTCCTTTGCACTTTTTTAAGGAGGTAGCTTGATTTTGAAAGAATGGCAGGAGTGATTTGGCTAATTCCCCAAGCAGGCTGTGGTAGACTGCGGGAAGAGTGCTGGTCAAGTATTTTCTCTCTGAAATCTTCCCAGGCGTCCACTATATGGCTGTGATTTTTTAGGCTCTCCAGCATCTGCAGCTTAGCGGATAAAGCTAGAGCTACTATTGTGTCAGATGACCAGCATAGTCGTTGACTCTATACAGCCCACCTGTACTAGAACACAGGAGTGAACACATAGGGAGAACCTTAGGTTATTTGGTAGTAATGGTCACTGGTTGGGGTGTATTTTAATTTGAATTGCTGTACCAGGGGGATCAGAAGCAATGTAACCAAGGTGTAATATAGGATAGACTGTGAGTTAGGGCTGTGGAAAGTGTGGCTTGGCAGAGAGTCTCCTGGGAACCTTCCATTTAGGACCTGTAATTTAAGGTATTCCCTCAGTCACCAACTGGGCTCCCTGCTGGTCACAGCGTATAAATGTCTGACACCTGTGTTGGGACGTTCCAGCAGGAGTTGTCAGCACTTAGTATTTCATCATCCTCTTGCACCTTAATTAAGTTAGAATTGGAATCTCCAGTCAGGATGATGTCCCAGACTGGATGAATTTGTCGGTAGTTTGAGATGGTGGCCGCTAGCCTTTTTATTGCTGCCCACTTGCGAGAGAGGCCGGGATGAATGTATGAGTTGACCAGCAGCAACGGTGGCCTATCGTTAGTGGTCCAGTTGCATAGTTTAATCACTTGGCAGTCTGGGCCTTCTTATGGCTGCTCTTCTATATCCATTTCCAAGTCTAGTGAAAAGTTAACTGCTAGACCCCCGCTTGGCCTCCCATACTGCTTGTGCTTAACTGCATTTATTTGGTAGGACGTGAAGCCCGACAGCTGAAGATCCTGTTGTGACCAGGTTTCCTGCAGTGCAATTATGTCCATGTGGTGCCAAGCTTTGGGTGGATAACCAGTTTCCAATAGTGATTGGGCACCTCCTATATTCCTGGAAAGAAGCCTTTAGTGTTTCTAAGCTGAGCATGCCTCTGGTGCTTGTGTTACTCATGCAAGATGAGGAGCATTTAGGGCCTGTGGGAGCCACTCCCATCTTGCATCAGCGAATAGTGTTTGAGTTGGAGTTGGATGGGTTCTTTTATTACTTAGTTGTGTGGGGGAAGCGCCTAGAGCACCCCTCAAAACTGTTAAAAATTTTGCGTCCACTGCTAAAGGAGCGTTAGAGCTTAAAAGCGGAAACGGTTATCTGTCCGACTCTGGCCTGGTTATAGATATCCCCCAAGTCTCGAGGCGTGGCGCAAAAGACAGAATATGGTCTACTATTTCAGCTGATTCCCAGGTTGTTAGAGTAGGTTCTGTTTGATTGTTATCGTTAGCTGGTTGAAAATCTACAGTAATTAATTCTGCAGAGGACAAGGTGTTAAGCTCTGGAATTTCTTTTAGGAGCCTCACTATGTTCCCTCTGAGTATGTCATGGTTCTCCTGTGAAGTATAGTGTGATTGAAAGCGCAACTTAAGGTGGAATCCCTCATAACTTGAAGGTGGTGTTTGCCGCGACTTTGCATTTTGAGCTGGGTGCCTTTCTTAATGTTTTGAGGCATGAAGAGGAACTGGAACAGCGATGGGGAGCTTCTGTATTTGATGCCGTACCAGGTTTACCTGAGGCTTGGGTTGAGGGGCTTCGATTCAACTAGGGAGAAATGGCTTTGTACGAAGTTGGATTGTATAGGTGCTATTGCTGGCCTTGCCACAATCGAGCGAACATGGGTTCCTGCGTTCACTATTAGCCTTGTGTTTGAAGAGGGGCCATTTTCTTGTTTCGTTGTGTTAGCTCTTGAAACATCCAGCTTGGTGAGTTGAGGTCTTTGGCCTGGTGTTTGATCAGGAGTCGGTGAGTTTATGATTATTGATCTAATTTTGGTTTGTTGGTAGGGAGACCTGTCCAGAGGAAGGCGCCCAAGTTGTTTAGTTGTGACTACATTGCTTGGCTCCTGCCAGAAGGCTGGAGGAGAGGTTTGACTCTGCAACACTTTCTGTCCCTGCTGCGGTCTGTAGTTGGTCTGATTCTGCAAGTAAAATGTGTCCCGGATGGCATTGCAGGGGGGAAGGGGGCCTGAGGGTGGGTCTTGCCCATTTTTGGCGGAGGTGAATTGATTATCAATATTGGCTTGCCCACTGGTCCTGTGTTGAAGTTTTCTCTGTGGGGTTCTCGCTGGATGGCTCTAGATTGAGACTGAGCTATTGATGATTTTTGTTCCTAATGCAAACCTATTGCGCCCCATGTCTGGGGGTGAGCTGGAGCCGGACTGTTCTTGTTCATGAAATGTTTCGCATTATGGAGGGTGTAGTGGCATCTGATGTTGAGACTGACAGAGATGATTCTGCCAAATCCGAGATGCCACCACATTCCTGTATGCTAGTGTCTTTTTCGGCTTTCTTTGGGGCAAGGTTGTTAGACTGTTTAACAAATATGGGGTATATTGTTTTGCTTATTCCATCCTTGTGTTCAGTTTTTTTCTTCCTGGCTTTCCTTAAGCGTTTGCGTTGTCTTTTAGTTAATTTTGGAAGGTAGGATGTGTTGCACTTCGGGGATGGCCCTTCCAGTGAGGCTTCCTTAAGACACAGCTGAGTGGCTGGGTTGGTCTGAGTAGTGGGCATTTGTGAGTCACAGATCAGCTCATGTTGGGAGAGATTCCCTTCAAGTTTTTGGGGGGAACTTGCAGATGATGTCTTTATTACTTCATATTTACTGTCGGGCTGTAAGGATTTTAAAGTGTTTGACAGGATATCCGGAAGTACCAATAGTTTATCAATGATTAGGCTGCAGGAACATTGCTCTTGGATCGCTGTGAAACCGGCCTGTGGTTTCACTATTAGAGATGATAGAATCTCCATTTTTTTTTTATTTATTCCTGCTATTTGCTCTGCCATTAGGGTCATGAAGTTGATCTGTGTGTCCAGCTTATCTGACTGGAAGTTTAGGACTTCAATGGGTGATTGTAGGTTGCAAGTAGGCAGTCCCACCACTGCGGCGTGTTTGATTCTTGATTGTGTGCATGCTTAATTACTTGGATTGGGTCTTTCCGACTAGTTTTGTAATTTTTCCACAAGGGGGAAGAGGTTTGCTGAAGGGTTTTTGGACACGCCTAGTTACGGTCCTGCCTAGGTGTGCACTGCATTGAGTGATGAGCTGGAGAGGTTCTAAGGTCAGAGGAGATATGCGTTACCCTAGGCAGGGACATTTCCAGCACACAATCTCTTTTCTCAAGCTCTGATGGTGAGGGTACTGCCTTGATTTCACTTTCACTTTAAGATTGTGCTGCCGGTCTTTGGATTATGTTGCCTGGTACTGTACTTCCGGAGTACTTCAAAGGATGGGTGTCCTCGATATAGATGGTTTTGACTTCTTGCACTGACTTTAGCCAGAAATCAATGGTGGCCCGTTACAAACGTCTAGATGCGACTCAGGTCAAAGTGTGCACTATACAAGAGTAATACGGTACAGAAAAAAAATACTGTCACACAACATCATGGAAAAGCAAACACTCTGAGGGATTAAATAAAAGGTGTGACTTTTAAACAGAAAGGACATTGATTACCTTAACAATCTTTACACTCCTAATTCAGAAATGGATTAGTGTCTTTGTCAGGACAGTTAAGGACATGACTACTGGGCTCGAAAGGGACCAGTTGGTAGTGTCCGTTGTTAATTATTACTGGGTCTGAGACCCGGAGTGACCTGGCCCACTCAAAGCCCGGCCTCCAACCGCTATTCATCTGAAACATTCTATAATTTAGAAGGTCCTTCACATTGCTCAGTTGTTGTTTTTTTCACGTGAAAATAATTCTTCATCTCTGGAGGTTGCTTTTGTTCCCGGCTGAAAGCGAACATCAGTTGGAAATTCCCCACCCTAACTATTTAAAGCGAGATCTTCTGCATCTCTCTCAGTTTTTTTAGATTCCAGAGCTTTCTCCTGTCTGACCGTCTGTCTCTCGATGATCTTCCTGCTGCCACCCAATGAAGCCTTCCTTAACATTTCTTTCATCCTGTCCATCCTTTTGAACTGCTGGGGCTTTATTTCTCGCTGTGAATTGCTCTGAAGCCCATGCAGCTTTGTTCAGTCCCTTTCCTTGTGCTCCGTGCCCTTCCTACAGCCCGCTGCCTTGTCTACAACTAGTTGAACTAGTGTGCATTTCTTGCATAATAAATTGCATTTAATTTTCTTCTTTGTCAATTTTGTGCTCTCAAACATTTCAGCACGTTTTAGAGTCTGTCCTTCACAGTAGTTAAAATATAATAAATAACAGAGCTGGTTATTCCAGTTTGCCTAAGATATTTTGCTTACTTTTGACATTCTAAATATATTTGTGCTGGAATTCCGTTCTTTTGATTTTACAGTATTTATTATGCAGATCTCTATTGTTTATAAAAGCTTTTTTGTTCTTCACAGGTTTATTGTTTTGAGATATTATAATTCTGCCTTCCAGTATGAAAACAGCTAAGTGGGCACTGGTTCACAAAAGCATGCATTTTCTTTCATTGTGCTGGAAGATTAACTTTACTGTTGTTTTCAGTATGTTTTTAAAGACCGTGTATTTTTTGTGAACCTCAAGATGTAAGCTGTTAGTTGTCTGTGCAGACAGAAATAAGAAACTGAAGACTCGTATTTCTTTCGGCGTGTGGCCAAGGGCAGGAGCAGTGTGTTCATAACTAAGTGTCAGACAGACCTGCAAGAGGGTGTTTTTGAGAGCAGCCAGGGAGAACACACTTTCTTTGTTCATCCTGTGCTGTCTGCAACTATCAATACAAATTGATCTGTGAAGTCTGGTGTAGCTTTTGATGTCTTTGCCAGCATGAAATGGTCTGTTAACAGAAGGTTAATTTATCCTGGACACTTGTTAAGATGGCCTGAACCCTGTGGGTTGTAAATACATGTTTCTGGTATACTCAGTCACGACTAGCAAGGGACTCATTGGAGTGCATTCTTCTCCTTTAGGATGACCTCATTTACTTATTTTACGTTTTGAGTAGGAGTCACCTCTGGGCTAGAAATCTGACTAATATGCAGTTTGGAGCTCTCCATAATATATCAATCACCACTGAACCTTGTTGGGACAGGAATGTCCCCTGCCTGATTTTGCGGGTGTACACCCCTACCCTGAGTTAACTGATGCAAGCCTCTGCTGTGTTTTTTGATGTTTGGTCCCCACATGTGCGACCATCATATGTGTGTGCTCAGAACTACATAACCTAGTTGGTTAGTGAGACCCAGAGGGTGTCTCTGTAGTCTGGAGGAGAATACCAAGCGTTCTTTTTTTGTCAAGGAGGACTACTGTCCCCCTTGTCTGCTGACATGAATTTGCCAGTGGTGGCAGTATGTTTTTAACCATAGTCATAGAACAGGCCCTTTTCCTTGTTCTCTGCACTAAGTAAGTGGCTCACTGGCCTCAGCCATTGTACCTAAATCTTATGCAGATGGGTACTTTGCTATGTCTCATATAATATTGCTTGTATGTGGTCAAGGTTGACGGTCGTATTTGCCAGTGTAGTGTGTGAACGGTATAATTGTCAGTAAGTGCAATTTATTTTGGATTGATACTGCAATTATGATGGAAAGATGGAGCTTAGAGGTAGACTGTCATACTAACATTGTGTATTGCTAGCAGTCCTGAGCATTTTGTATGGCAACAGACGCTAAAATGTTAGGATGGAGACAAGGTTTCCTTTAGATGTGCAGAAGTGACCTTACACTGAGTCCTCCCTTTGATTCTTTGGATTGCTCTTATTGAATTAGACTGAGGGCTTGAGGAGTTTGGAAGCAGTGATGCAGTTGGCCAGGTTTTTCCCTATTGATTACTCAGAGGTGCTGCCACCAAATGCCAAAGGGTGTCTGGTGTAAAGTCTTCTCTTCTTTTCCTTGTGTTTCAGTTTCTCTCAGTGGAAACTTCATTGTCGCCTCCTGCTGCCTGCCATCACCTGGAGACAGTCTGTCTGCCTTTAACCACTTCCATAACCACACATGTAATAAAAAAAAGGCCTGGGTTGAGAAAGGAGTATAGGAGTAGGACTGAAACTGGCGGTCAGTGTTTCACGGCTTCATGGACTGATGTAGGCCACATCACAAACTGTTTTGGATTGACCTCTCAGATCCAGGGCTTGTGTCCTTGAGAGCCAGCTTCTCAGAAGTGAAGGGAGATCACCTGAAGAAGTTTGTAACTATTTTCTAGATGAAGCGGTGATTCTGTCTTGGTAAAGGAGTCTGCTTGACCTTCTTAGAGATAGGGGTGCATGAGGTATTCCTAAGGGAGTAGTCGTCTGAGAGGAAGAAGCCGAACTCCAGCTGCCTCATAGAGATGCCCAGAGGAGCAGATTGACCCAATAACAAATTGTCAACTCGCATCAGGAACATAGAAAGCACTTCCCACTGCTGCAGTGAGCTTTGTATCGCTGAGTTGTGTGCCCCTGGTTATCCTCATTGAGCCTCAAGATGTTTCTCAGCCTCCTTCCTCACCTTGGAGTGATCAAAATGATGGCCTGCGTGGACTAATGGAGAGGCATTGCAAGAGCTGAACCCTAGTGTGACCTAAGCAGGTCTGTGCGTCCCCTGCTCCAGGCGCGCTGGGTCAAGAACAATCGCAACTGCATTCTGCGGTCATAGCTGAGAGCTGACCAGTGCGCAAGAAGCCTGTGCGGCCAAATTGTTCAGTCAAACTGTATGTTAAATCAGGAGTTGTTTAGGATGCTGCAGTTGAAAACAATGGGAGCTAGTACACAGCCCTGGCATAATCCCCTTGCCCATATTAGCCGTTCTGTTACATGGCTAGTTATTCAAACCATATGGATGAATCATTGTTGATGTACATCTATGCTGTTGTCCCTCACCAGAACATGGTCTCTGCTCATTCATCAAGGCAACGATCATAAAATCAATTTGCAAATCATGTTCATGCTGCTTCCTGAAGGGTACACACAATCTGATTTCTTCAGCCCTTCTTAGAATCCAAGTGCTGTACATAAAAATACTGCTAGATTGTGTCACAGTTGAGTTAAAGCCAGCTTGTTAATAGTGGATAATGGTGTCATTTCTCATCTGTGTTAATAACCATGCCTGTAGCGAGCACCAGTTATTAAGCAAAAAATGAGCCCAATAAAGAAATTGGTCAGATTGTAACCAGACCAAGCTTGTCTGATTTTGGGGAAAAATGCACAGTAATCCGACTTTTTCAGGTGTGAACAGAACTGAAGTAGAACAAAGGACAGCATTAAAGAGCACCAGCATAAATCAATAATACAATGTTGTATTGGCTCAATATTTTCTTTGCCGAACCTTTTTATGGTACTTGTTAGAAATGGGGTCTCTAGTTGCTAGTCAGTTTGCACTGTGTCCAAGCAGGGACCCGCACTCTAGTCAGGGCAAGGGAGATACCCACCTAGGATAACCCCTGCTCACACTTTTAGAAGCTTGGCACAAGCTGTCAGGCTTATCTCAGAGGCAATGTGTAAAGTATTTGTACAAACACACACACATTAACACAGTGAAAACACCACAAAAGGACTCCACACCAGTTTAGACAAATAGCCAATATTTATCTAAATCAAACAAGACCAAATTGACAACAATCCAACATTCACAAGTAAAGATATGATTTTTTAAAGATTAACTCCCAATAAAAAACACTTACAAACACAATAGCGCCAACTGGGGCTATCACGACATCGTAGACGGGGTCGTTCCCAACAGTTTGACACCACTCACAGGGAGGGTGGTGCCAGTCACAGAGTCATACGGACCCACAGGTACAGAACCTTTGGTAACGAGGAAAACCGGCCAGTGCACAGTCAAATATGTGAGGTGTCGCTGGATCCAGTGCAGGGTCAGGTCCTTACTGCAGAACAGGGGAGGTGATGCCGCATCCTTGTGAGGCGTCGGTTCTTGGCGATCCGACAGGTTTGATGAATCCGGCAGGTCAAGACGCGATGGCCGACCTCAGTGTTGTGGTCACACCATGTGCCTGCACGCGCCGCGGTGGAGTCGAGTGTTACGGACGTCAGTGACACAGCACTTAGGGACTCGCGGAGTCACAGGACATCAGTGAGGCTGCAGCAGTTTTAGGACTGCGGTGTGGGTCGGGTCGTCACACTCCAGGGGGGGACCACTGCTTCATGTTGAAGAAAGCGGCGCCGAGTCATGCAGCGGCGCTGGTTCTTGAGTTGTCCTGAGTGGGTGTGCCTGGATCTTCTTGTTTCTCACCAGAACTCACTTCCATGAGCCGAGGAACTGGATTGGCACCACTTGGCAAGTCAGGGTCCTCAGCAAAAGGACCTGTCTGCTGGCAGGTGATGTCTTTGATGTCCCTGAGACTTCTTAACAGAAGACAAACTCAGTCCCAACCCTTGCAGAACCTTCACAAGCAGGATTTCAGAAAGCAAAGTCCAGTCCTTTCTCTCTTCAAGCAGAAGCAGCAACAGCAGGCCAGCACAGCATAGCACAACAAAGCAACAGGCAGAGTGGCAGGTCCTCCTGAGGCATCAAGCTCTTCTACTCGGCACAGGTTCCTCTTGATCCAGAAGTAATCTAAATGTCTGGGGTTGTGGGTCCTCTACTCATACTGACGTCTACCTTTGAAGTAGGCAAAACTTGAAGGAAAGTCTCTGTTTTTCACCCGATCCTACCTGGCCCAGGCCTGGCCCCAGACACACTCCAGGGGCGGAAACTGCATTGTGTGAGGACAGGCACAGCCCTTTCAGGGGCCGGTGTTAGCTCCTCCCTCCCCACTCTAGCCCAGGAAGACACATCAGGATATGCAGGACACACCTCAGCTCAATTTATGTCACTGTCTAGAGGGAATTCACAAACAGTCCAACTGTCAGTCTGACCCAGACGTGGATTCCACAGGCAAGCAGAGGCACAGAATGGTTAAGCAAGAAAATGCCTGCTTTCTAAAAGTGGCATTTTCAAACAGGCAATCTAAAAACCAACACTACCATGAGATGTAATTTTAAATTAGGAGTTCAGAGACACCAAACTCCAAATCTCTATCTGCTCTCACTGGGAAACTGCACTTAACAGACATTTAAAGGCAGTCCCTGTGTTAACCTATGGGAGAGATAGGCCTTGCAATAGTGAAACCCGAATTTGGCAGTATTTCACTATCAGGAAAAATAAAACACACCAGCACATGTCCTACCTTTTAAATAGACTGCACCCTGCCCATGGGGCTACCTAGGCCTACCTTTGGGGTGACTTACATGTAGTAAAAGGGGAGGTTTGGGCCTGGTAAGTGGGTAGACTTGCTAGGTTGAATTGGCAGTGCAAGACTGCTCACACAGACACTGCAGTGGCAGGTCTGAGACATTTTTACAGGGCTACTCATGTGGGTGGCACAATAAGTGCTGCAGGCCCACTAGTAGCATTTGATCTACAGGCCCTGGGCACCTCTGGTGCACTTTACTAGGTACTTACTGGTAAATCAAATAATGCCACTCGTGGATAAACCAATCACCAATACAGTTTAGACAGAGATCATATGCACTTTAGAACTGGTTAGCAGTGGTAAAGTGCCCAGAGTCCTAAAGCCAACAAAGACAGGTCAGAAAAAGTAGGAGGAAGGAGGCAAAAGGATTGGGGATGACCCTGCAAAAAGGGCCAGGTCCAAGAGTACGGCAACTATTTTGTTTCTTTTCTGAGGTTTTTGCCATTAATTCAAATGTATCCATTTGTTTTTGTTGCAACCTTCTTGAGCCCTTCTTTCCACGTGATAGCCCCTTGCTTCTTATAGAAGATATCCGTGGTTCCAGGTTCTCTATCTGTGCCTGATACCTAAGTCATTGCAGCTTGGTTGAAACTCTAAATTGTCAAGTGTGCAATAGTTGTGTTATAGCTGACATCTTCCCTACAGAAAAAAAGTTCAGAATCAAAGGCAGTCCAATTCCTACATCCCTGCTTTAGGTCCTGGAAGGTAGGTACCAACTTTGTGAAAGAAGGTTCAATATAAAAGAGGGACCAACATATAGTTTCCTTGTTATCTATTGCTTGTGTTCCCTGTCTAACCGGTTTTCTAACTTGGCCATTAAATATCTTGATTCACTCAGTCTGACATCTTTACTCAGCCAACTTACCTGCACTCCATATGTATAGGCATTGCAAGCTACAGTTCTTTTGTGTATTGAATCCCTGCAAGACGCATAAATATATTTCTAGTCCACGACATTTTGCCCTCCTTTCACATCTGCTTTGGGTTTTTTCTCTGCTGCCTATATGGCTCCATCATTCTTTGTTTGTCTAACAGGTGCTGAGAACCACACACCCAAAGCTAAGACATGGAGTCGAGGCAAGGGCTTGATCTTTCTGACCCTGATCTTACTGGGCTTGTTTTTTTGTCTTCACGAATCCTGTTGGCTATGCTGACAGAAGACCGCCTCTAAACTTCCTCTGCTGTCCCCAGCCACAAGAAATGGCGTTTATTTCTAGGCTGCCCTTTCTGACGGATTATTTTGAACAATGCTTCCCACTATCAGCCAGCCTCTGTTCAGACACCAACAGCTACTGCTACAGTGTTCTCTGTACTTGAAATTCCTGCTACTCTGGACCTTCTGTTACGGACAGCGCTCTCTGTTTGTCTAGGTGTCCACAAAAGCCAGGAGCGCTCTAGCATGCCTTTCTTTAGCTGAGCTCAGGATTAGTAGTACTGACCTTATCATCCCTCTATGCAAGGGACATGGTCCACACCCAGGGCATTACTTTTACACCTGACCACATGCTGTCCAGATGTGAAAACGGTCACTGTCAGCAAGTAGTAACCGCTCTAGCTGCTTTTATTCAGCAGGTAGCACCCCTCTATCTGCTTTCTTGACCTCTCTGTGGCACTTCAAAACAGTAATTTCAGGGAGCTTTATACCATTATGTTCTTTGATCAAAGTGTCTGGTTTATCTCATGTTTTAAGGATTGATTTTTAATTAACCTCATTTTTTCATTTTGGGTCTTTCTCTGATCCTTGATTTCTATCACCACCCAATCCTCCATAATAGTCCTTTATTTATATACCAGCACCTAGTCCACATATTATTCGTCACATTTAAATTTTACACATACCAAAGTAAGCTTTTGTATCTCAGGGATAGGTTGTTGGTTTAAACAAACTCGTTGACTCCTTTGGATGGTTGACAGCCTGAATGACTGCTTGCTGAATACAATTATTTTAAGAGCAACTTGAAATGCTTTTTGTGGGAAAGTTTATATTGATACCTGACTCATCTGTTTTCTTCTCATTCCTGGTATTCTTGATGCCACAATTCCACCACACCCAGTGCTGCTCATGAATCTGGGTGACATAATACCTTACCACTGCATAACCTAGGAAAACAGAGCAAAATTGGTAGGTACCCTGAACAGTTTTAGAGTTTGCTCTATTAGGTATATTCATACTAGTCTATTAGGGTAGGCCAAATTCGAGTTACAAAAAATCCAGAATGAAGAATTTTGTCTGATTTGTGTTGGTAGGAAAAAAGACCACTTGGTTAGTCTTTCTCTTCACTGACTTGCAAAATGTGATAATTAAGCTTGTATATGTCATTCACTTAAGAGTCTACAGTATTGCTCCAGACACTTTAGCCAAACAAACGTAGGTTGAAGTCCCATGGGGGATAGTTAGATACTGATCCTAGGTTTATTTTAAGGTCACTGCTATAATGGGCACCACCATTGTGAGTAGAAGATTCTGCGTTAGGGGCCAAATAAAGCAACATTTGCCCACCTTTCCTCCATTTGAAGCTAAAAACATTGATTGCAGTGCAACATTGTTTTAAAAGTGTATTAGTTACCAGTCTGCTGCTGTAGTAATTTAGCAAATGGTATGATGATTGCTGCCAAGACAGCCCACACTTTGCGTTATCCAGCTTGCTCACTCCCAGGCAGAGAACTTATAAGTCCCTGAGACAAATGTAAGAAACCTGATCCATCTTCAGACCCTGCTCAGCAAATAATTTCTCGAAGGTTTCCAGGTGGCCCCTAATTTGTTGAGCTGCAGTTTGCTGCAAAATACCCTTACCATAGGCTTAGGAGAGTGGACATTGCCTTCACCATTCATAAATCTCCTCAAGGCTTAGCATTGCCTGCATGTATTAGGTGCCCTGAAAATCTTGTGTTGTCTTCAGCTTGCGGGGGTGAATAAGCAATTGCCTGCCTACAGTGTTCTGTTTATATTCTGCAGTGGGTACCTCACATTTTGCTAACATGAAGGACTGATATAATTAATTTACTACTGATCATGAGCTGTTGATTGACTGCCTAGCAAACCTCTCATTAAGACCATCTAATAACTAGCTCAACATCGAGTTTGGTTTTCATGAGCCTTTGGATAACTGGGTATAGTCTATATTTAAATGATTCTATTGTTTCTGTTTCTCCTGTTTCAGCATTGTTGTTTTGTTCGAACGCTCCGGATGTTCCAATGCTCTGACAGTGCATGGAGATTATGCACACCAGAGATTCATTTTGGCTTCTGCATACTGCAGACTGAAGCATATTGCCTTATGTTTGATGTTAGCGTTAGTATCGAGGTGTTCCCTTGAAAATGTCTGGAATTCTGATACACCCGCAGCACACCAAAGGGCACTTTGGGTAGCAAGAGTTCCTTTGGATGGTATCTAAACAGGAAAAGAAACTTAAATGTGACGAGGAAACTTCTTGTTGTTCACTACTGTATTGAAAGAGAATGAGATTGCGCAACAAGGTATCACGAGGTGATCAGCCCGTATATGATCAGTGGAAAAGTCACTAGCAGTTTGACATAGAGCTTACTGCAGAAGCTGAAAATGCCTTTTGTAAGGTTGTTACATGAAGAAAGGCCATATCACCAGCAAACACTGCAGTCTGAATTCTTGAATGGGGGCTCATGATTTTATGGGGGGCAGATTTCTCTCAAAAACACCTGAAGTGATTGCTCCTTGCTGAATGCTTTTCTCCCTCTGGTGTTTTTTCCATTGATGGCTACTCTTTTCTGAACAGAGTGGAACTCAAAAAAACATTTCCTAGTAAAAGGCAGAGAGGCAGTCTTCTTCGTTCAGACATTGGACCTGGCTAGGAAAATGGCTCTCCCAATAAAACTGGAAATCGGCTTATTCAAAGGGATCTTCCTCTTGGCGCTAATGATCCAGGACCTGTAATTCTTATACTTTTTATTACTTTAAAAGAAATAGCTACTTAGTTGACAGAGAAAATGTTTTTTTGTTTGTTTTTTTTACCTTTATTCTCAGACTTGATTAATATTATGCTCTTAATTTATGGTGAATTTTTGTTCACATACATTTTTAGTTTAGCATGTCTTAGAGAAAACCAGGATCTCTGCTTTGCTTTATGTTGCACTGTGCTGACCTTTTTGGAGCAATAAGATCCTTGAGGCAACTTATCTCTCTTAGCTGCACTCAATTCATATCTCAGGTTGGATGTCAAAGCACATATAAAATGCAAAAATGGCCTTTCACGCTACCTTTATTTCCAGCAACTATTATTAATTTTCTAACGTGATTACGTTTGGTGCAGAGCTTTAACCATTAAAACAAGTATTGCCTAAGTTATAGACAATTTAGCTTCTGAACGTTGATTTCCATAATTCTTCTGTTAACAAAATGGAATCCAAATATAACACCATTGCACCCAGCTCTTCTACAGTTCATTTCATTAACTGTTCTTTTTGTAGATCTAACTGGACATCACAATTTTCTGTTTATCCATTGACAAATCTTTAACATATACATAGCGTGGGCTTTGGCTCAATCCATAGGTGTATTGCTGTCACGCCTCATGCTATTGGCTGTGTGGTGTACCAGTCCATCTTATAGAAAGTGTTTCCATTCCAATGCATGAAAGATTATTTTACATCTGACATGTACACTTCATCACATTGTTATCTCCTATACGCAGTCTATACAGAAAGTAAGCCTTTAGTTTACCTTTTCCCTCCAGTTTCGGCAAATCTAATGTGTTTGGCTTCAATGATAGATCTGTTGGTTTTGCCCCTACTTGTTTTTCTTTGCTCTTAATTAAGATTGTACTATTGTAGTGTCCTAGCCTTTACCACTTTGCAGTTAGTTTATAAGAACGCACAGCGACTGCGTCACACTGACGAGTCCGATCGGATGAAAACAAATTTGTGACTGTTGAACGTCTTTAAACGACACGCCTCTTGGGCAGAGTCCGTCACGTTGGTGCCATGGTTTGATGTACACTTGTCTAATATTTTGCTTGAAATAGGTGTTATATTCTGGATTTTTTCATAGCCACATTTAAAACGTCTTTTTTTTTATTTTTTTTATCCGTTGTTTAAGGGTTTCAGAGTAGTATTTGGTATGTAGATGATCAGTGGCAGAAAAGTGTTGTCAGTGCAGCTCTGACTGCCGGACCAAGTCCAGATCTTTTAGGATAACCTTTGATTATTCAAAATATTCCCTTGTAGATCCCTAGCATGTACACCTTTTCAATGCGATATCCTAATAAAAGTGCCATTGAATTAGCTCTGCATTTGGCTTACTCTGTTCTAGAACATTGAATTATTGATACAACCTTGTACCCTGGGTCCAAGATTGTTGGTATTAGCATGAAAAGAATAGAAGTCGTCAAATCAGGATTAGAGGTGCAAAAGATATGCAAGTGTGGAAATATACCAGTACAATAGGAACCCAAATTTTGTGGCCCACTGCCGGAAGTCTCTAATATTACTTTCGCAGTGGGATGTCTCTGTCCTACAGAGCCCATTGACAGCTCAACAGCGTTCGTTGTTTTTCCAATAAATAATTGAACTCGAGAGACATAATCTATCCTTGTATTTTGTCTCTCAGCCACATAACTTGCATAATGTGATGGCCTTGCCTTATGGGACCATCCCCTTTGTCTTTCTTATGACTGCATAGCGTGCATATCATTCATCAGAGCTGGCAGATGTTAAAATTAGACTTCCCTTTGTGCTCAATACATATATCAGGCAGCCGTGGAGTCTGGGAGGCATAAAGCAGTCACACATATAGGTCACAAAAGAAAACTCTTCTTTCTCCTGAGCAGCAAGGTGGGGGGGGGGGGTAATTCTGAAGGAGCTATAATCTCCTGTGTAAACTAGTGTTCCGTCACTTTTGTAATTGACTAACGTATAGTGTGCATTTTTTCCGACTTTAAAATTTTTTTTATTATGAAACATGTCCCGTGAGGGTAGGTTGATGGCAGCAACTAAAATGGCAATTCTGTTTGATTGATTTTTGGAACCAGAAGGAAAAGCATTTTCTCACTCGACCATCCTGTGAATTGTTTTGGGGCTTAGTGATTTAACTGTTAGAATGATCACTAGATTCGGCGGCACGTATATTCACTTAATCTTGGTGTAACATGGCAGGAACTACCAGTTATCTGTGACCATGATCGGGATAAAATAAAAGCAGGAAACAATTCCACAATATCTGAACGCCGCAGAAAACTGTTACAATCGCATTTTCTGTGTATTGTTAATGGGCGTTTGGAAATAGGGTGTTGTCGGGTTGTTCTTTACTGATTTTTTAAAAATGTAATCTAGCCAGCATCAACGAATTTATTGAAAAGGTTTCTAATATTGAAAACACATGTGAAAACCGATAGGTCTGGTGCGGGTTGCCAGCCTTTTGTCTTTGTCAGTGGTTTTCTGATGTAGTCATATTTTTTGCCAAACTTGATTTTTGGAAAAGCTGCTGGGCGCTCTGTCAAAATAAAAATAACTAAAAGACAAAATACTTTTTTGGTCTCAAAAACACACATTGGTATTGTAGTCCCTGTTGGCTAAGAGTACTGTTTTGTTAAAGAGCAGAATGTGATGTTAGTCAGTGGTAGAAGTTGGCTGCCCACTAGCCTCATGCTGTGTGCTCTAGTGGATGGAGAAAAGTGTAAATGACACAATAACTTACCAATGGATGAAGAGGGCAGACTGAAAGCCCCTATAAGTGTATTATATAGTAAAATAAAAAGGTCTTGGCTCACGCCAGACCCCAAAAGAACACTTTTCTCTTTTGATAACAAACACCTTTAAAGTACCTGCTTTTAACTTACTTAAGTGCAGTACCTTAAGGGCACAACAGTAATGTTCCTACCAGCAGTTTGGTAGCTAGAATTGTAAAATGGAAAGCCTGATGGCCCTTGGTCTTCATAAATGGCTCCGCTCTCTTCTATTCTATGATGTGTGATGCTGTTCTATACTATTCTTTACTTTTCTCTGTTGATCTGTTGCCTTCAATACTGTTCTATTCTGTTTTACCCTACATGGTTATATTTTTTTAAGTGTGACATACACTCCAACTAGAGAGTTTGTTGGTGCTGTAGGAAGGGCCTTTCCAAGAGAGAACTCAACCCGGAAACAAATGTCACACGTAGAAAAGAAAGTTGTCAGCTTTTTTTGGAGGGTCGGTAGAATCAATATTTGCTGCAGTTCCAGAGGTATGGAGTTCATTGTGGAGGCCCGGTACCAGAGTAAAAATCTGTTTCCTAACTCACTCAATTGTAGGAGGAAAGAGAAAATACGAAATAAATAAAATGGGAGACAGAGTGAAGATTTACTTGGGGGAAAGTTATTCCTTATTGTTCCGGTCAGAAAAGAGCACCGACGAACATAAGCAGGATGCATTGTGCAGGCTATTGCTCTCCAGGAACCAGTGCAGATTCTTGAGATTGCCTGAAACCGACTGGAACTCTCTAAAACAGTATGTTATATATAAAGAAGTGGTGTGGGTCAAAATTATGACTTTCTGTTTACCTACCTATATGTACCATGGCCACAAGCATTTCTGTCTCGGAAGACCCTTCAAAAAAACCTACACAACATTCTTGGTCATCTGGTTTGAGGTGAAACTCGAGATTGTCACCAGCTTATTCTTGCAGAGTTCAGGCATTGCTAGAGACCTGCTGTCAGTATTATTCCGGTGATTACCTTTTTAAATCCATGACAGGGGCTTATGATTGACAGTTCTTGATAAAGCCAGCACCACCTCGGTGGCAGGAGGTGAGTGAGTGTTGCTCCCATTCAGGATTGTCTTCAGGTCTGGAAAGTGGCTTGTTATGTTAATGTTGCAAAATGGAAGGTGCTCCGCTGCGACAGAATGAGTGAGCTTAACCTAGATGGAACGTTTATAACTTTTAGGAACTCTCAGCGCTCAGGTAATTTTTCATGTCTCAAATGGCCAGTTCCTGCATTATGGCAGTAAGCTCAAAGTGGCCAGGGGCACCTTGGGACACGCTTCCTGAGGCAGAAGCAGTACATATTACCTTAAATACCATCAATCATCTGCTAAATTGGAGCACAGTGATATCACTGTTATAAAGGTATTTTAGAGAGAGATTAAATAAATAACCATTAGCCATTATTGTTAAGTAGAATTGGTCTTGGAGAAGAAATTACCCCTAGCGAAGGAGACGGGTCATTCACGTTGCTGAAAAAAACATCTGACATTGCAAGATTTAAATTGTTGCACTTAAACTTGCTACGCTATAGTTATATGACCATAGGACTTCTCCATAAGATGGATGAAAATAAGGAAATATGTGTAGTAACTGCCCCAAGTGAGCCTACCGTTGTCTCTTAATTTGAATTGATCTGGATCTGTCCTAAATTTGAGACATTTTGGAATCATGTTGCTGACAGATATTCAAAATATATTGCCCCCCTAATCTGATAGATCCCTAAGCCATGATTATTGTGCAAAGATTGCCGTGAGCTGGATGAATGGTGGAGAGGTGTGGAAGAGTTGACAGATGTGGAGGAGGAACATTATATCAAAAAATAGCTCTGAAGGATAAGACAGGTTGGAAAAAGACCTACTATCATTGAGAATTTGTGTGAAAGAGTTGCTGTTTCCACGTAACTAGTACCGGGGGTGATCTAGAAGTGTCAAGTAACATAACATTAAACCATGTGTAACACAGCTTTGCTAACCATTGTCCAGCCACATATTAAAGCGCATTGTTTTGCAAGGGTCTCGATCAGTAAAAGCATCATCTTTCAATTAGAGTATTTGCATCATTGTGTATAGTGCAAAATATCTGGATCAGAATGTATTTCAACCGATTTATTGGTTTTTAAGGAACATACATATTCCTTCACTGTATACTTTATAACTCTTCACCTGTTTTACTTTTGTTTTGCATCACATTATAGATAGTTTGGGCATGAGAAAACAGTTCAAATAATTATGAAAAATAAACAACTTTATTTCCTCACATTGGGAGTGGCTCGTTTTAGCTGATTAGATGTGTTGATATGCAATATGTTGTGTAGAGTTACAGTAGTGCATTGCCGATAAAGGTGAGACATACCAATCGAGTAGCCAAATCATGTTCTTATTTCTGCCAACTAATAAAGAAATCACGTGGCAGTTGCCCATTCACCCGGGATTCTAACTCAGTGTCTTTTGTACACATTGGTGTGGGAGGTCTATTTTCATTGAGTCTCTCTAGCTCCAACAACAATTCCAAACGAATAGTATTCTGTGTTTTTCTGCATAGACGGTTGTCAGTCTAATCAGCATGCATTCTGCCTCTGCTTGAATCTCTAGATTCTCAAAGCTGCGTGAGTCCCTCTCGTTACTCTTCATAGCAATATCTGCTGGTCATGAACTAGTCAACGCCACTCTTCCTGTTAGCAGTGTACCATTGTCTACAGTCTCAGCGAGGAACCTCAGGCTGAATGCTGTTCTTGAAATGCAATCCACTTAGCATTCAGTTTTTTTCAAGAGAAGTTTTAGAAATGGTTGTAACTGTCCAGTGAAAGGAATGTTGATGATCGCATCACTTGTGGTACCAGACGTCCTTTCTCATGTTTCACTTGCAGTAAACTGAAATGTCCGGCTTATATGGTTCTGTTGGATGCACAAGAACTGTTCCTCAGCCCTTGACGTGTATTTAGCTGCTGTTTTTTTAATTGTACACTGCTGCGGGGTTTGCTGTACTTTGCATCCTGGGTAGGATTTTCATCTTTCTGCATGATGAGAACAAGCAGGGGGTCATGGGTTTCCCTGGCTCATATGTGAGCTGTTGACTTCAGTTCTTTTGATATTGTCCAGTGTGCGTGCACTGGCTCAGTGGATATAATCCGTGTATATGTCCCGTTACGCCCGGAGTGTGCTGATCATTTCGCAGATCTATATTCTTAACACATCACATCCTATCCTAAAGTTTGACTCGTCCATCCCACTGTTTCACTGACGTTGCTGGGTGATGAAAATAAAGCTGCTTAATGTTCAGTTCAGTTTGAAGGTCTGCTGGACACTTTGGAGTCCTTGTTGAGTAAGTGGTTTGGACTGGTTGAGGCCGTCATTTATTAGTGACATCCCGTCAATGCTTGTGGTGAAGTATTTCTTGTTTCTCTTTAGCTTCAACTTACCAAAACAGTTTGGGCTCTAAAGATATCAGTTTCATATCTCATACTGCTATAAGAATATTTGCTCCCAATATTTGTTTCAACGCATTCAGGATGTGCCATTTCGCGGCATACAGAGCTTCCCCGCTGTATTAAAATGCCTTCAGTTTCTGCAAAACAACCGCTTTAATGTAGTGGCAAGTAAACTCTTGTTACAACATAAGGCACCAATTGTTTTTGTTGGATGCTGTGTTCCTAGAAGTTTTGGTAAATAGGTTCGCATTTTCTTTCAAAACAAGTTTTATTGTTCGTATGTAGCAAAACGGTCTAGGAGATAAAAGCATGACTGCGATACGTATTACATCAGCTACATATTTGATTTTCGATGGACTACTGATGTTCTCTCATGTGATGCTTTCTATCCTGTAAACAATTTCTCTGGTCTGTTTCTTTTCTTAGTAGTATGTCAGCTATTTTTTTTTTTTTTTAATCTTATTCTACAGTTAGTCACGAAGTAACTGAGTGCCCCCTGTTCATTCACCAAAGGTTGCAACAACGTCTGCCCTCCTCCAAAATAAATCCAATATGTTTATCAAATTACTTTGCCAAATACTAACTGAGCAAACGGTTGCTACCCTTTGGAGTCGAGCAATAATATGGGAGACTGTAAGGAACCTGCCTTTTGTGCAGGGTCACCCCAGATTTTTCACCTTTATCTAGCCCCTATTTCTGCTGGCATTAGGGCCCTGGGTTCTTGTGACACTGCTATTCAGGGCCACCCTGCTTGTGCTCTATTCCTAAAGCTGGTAAAAATGGTTTCAACCTATTGTTCTACCTAACTTTCCTGTAAGGCCTTGGTGCACGGTGTAGAAAAATGCCCCAATAACATAGAAGTTAAATGTTATATGTGGGCTGGAATGTGTATTTATGTTACCCTCATAAATGACAAAAATATATGGCTGCCAAGAGCATCACTATGCTCTGGCTAAGCTGGGGTTTAAAAGCACTGCAGTGACATGACGGGGAAAAAAAGGCCTTCGCTTTGTACGAAAAGCTATTTTTCTATTTTAACAAGTAACTCTCATAAGGAAGGGTTCTTAATATATATAAAAAACTTGGCACATGCTCATGTTTAAAGGTGTGCCCTCACAGTGCTGAATGATCAAATGCTGCAGAATTAGGCCTTGGTATACTAAAATCCTCATCTGTATCTCCACCTAGGGAAATGCTAACAAAATGAATTGTTGTTTTCCTCTCAGTTTTCAAAACAAAATCTGATTTTTACTAAAGTATTTTGGGAAAAGTAACATTAAACATGCAATGTACTTTTTTCTGTTTGAGCCAAAGCTATCTTGGAACCAGTTTTATCCCTCATCCCACCCCCGGAGGCTCAGCATTTATTGCTGGCTGGAGTTAACGCCCATGCAATCCAGAAGCCGCTAGGCACAAGAAGGCAGGGATGTTGTCAACAACTGGCCACCTAACCAGGATAAGCCATCTGAGAGGAGGCACGAACAGCTTGTATAATAAAGGAGAACCTTAACACGACTTTTTTTTAGTTGTAGTTTGGGTTTAACAGGATCTGCTCAAGGGTAAGTTGACCTCATGTTTGACAGGGACACAAAAGGTGGAAGGAGTCCTGATTCTAAAACTGCTAGGTTGACCACCAGAGGAATGGAAGTTGCAGGGCAACTAGCTGGTGAGAGATCTACAAGCCTGAGTTGGGGACTTGAGGACTGCAGGAGAGACCAGGAGGATCTTTCCCAGCAGCTGGGGAAAAGTGGGTGTTAGCCATTTGTTACACATCTGGTGGACTGAGACAAGTTGATGAAGCTTTCCCAGGCACATCACATCTAAGGGTGGCAAGAAAAACACTTGTGTTCCTCTCTGAGCTTTTTACCACAGTAAAAACTGTCAGTGGGGCCAGCAAAAATGGTATCTGGCTTACAGCTTCCACCCTTCCCCCATTAAAAGAATTTGAAAGCCAAAATCTATTATCAAAGTATCTTTCCTGGTCAACCCAGTTTAAGTTTTGGTGTCATTCTCTTTGTTTTTCTCATAGTCATTGTTTCATTCTTGTTACTCGTCTTCACATTGCTGAATTCAGTGTTGAAAAAAAGATGGGAGACTCTTATGTACCTTGAGATTTGAAACAGAGCAGATCAGAGTTGCATGCTATCATTATTGTTGTCAATGAATGCATGTATTAATTTGTCTCAGGCCTCTGCTATATCTCTTCTTCCTACACCCATGTGTTCCCTCATGTGTAGTACTGATCCGACCACAGGGCCACCTGCTTCCACTTTGCCATATTATGTACTCTGTTTGACTTCCAAGTCATTTCTGTGCATCTTCTGGCTAGCACCAACGTCAGGTCATGAAATGTATTTTCAATTTTCTTTTTGCTAGTTCATGACTTTAAGCTCAATACGTACACTTCCAGCTTTAGGAGATCATTCTTGTCATTAACAGTGTGTATGTCTACTGTGCACCATTATTTTACTATTTCCAGACTGGTCCATATCATGTGGTAGAAGCCTAACTCAATATATTTGCAGCTGGGGAAATGAGTGGTAACAGAGGAATAGAGTCACCCTTTCTTCCATTGAGTAAGAACTATCCTACACATGAAATTAACTGTTAGCAATTTGAACCTCATATTGCTAGACCCTCTGGTGACTGTCTCAGTATAAACTACCATTCAGCCTCTTAACTTCCTTTTCTGTGTCGTCTGGCCACTCCTCAAAGACCTTCATCGCATTTGTTGTTTTGTCATTTATTTACAACAGTATAGTATCTGTGTACAATGATATATGTGTTACTTCCTCAATGATAATGCAGTATTTCTTGCATTCATATTTTATTTTATTGTGTTTGCAATGGGTTGAATTGCCATTACAAATATCAGTAGGAAGGTGCGCGCACATCTCTTGTTCCTCTTCTTATGTTGCACGGCTATGACATAGTCCTGTATGGACCATTACTAATGAGTGAGTGTACAACACTCACTCACAACTCACTATATTGACATAAAACTCTAACTTTTGCAGTGCGGCAAAAATCTTTCACAAGCTGATAGTCAAATATTTTTTAGATAACTGTTGCCAATAATCAGGTTGGGTGAGTGAATTGGGAGTTAATTCTAACTTATGAAATATGTTAGACTTGTCAGCCTTAGGGTGGCCATTGCCCATACTCTACTTTTTTCCCCGCTTGCCTCATATTTTTGCTGATTATTTTTGTTGGCCTTAGGACCCTAAGCACTTTACCAATGCTGACCGGTGCTAAAGTGCACATGCTTCTCCCCTAAATGTGGTAACATTGGTATATACACAATTGCATATTTAATGTATTTGTAAGTCCCTTGTAAAGTGGTATAGCATTTACCCAGGGCCTGTAAATTAAATGCTACTAGTGGGCCTGCAGCATTGATTGTGCCGCTCACTTAAGTAGCCATTTAAACATGTCTCAGGCCTGTCACAGCAGAGCCTTTGTGTGCAGTTTCACTGCCACTTCGACGTGCCATATAAAACCCGTTGCCAAGCCTTAAACTCTCCTTTTATTACATATATGTCACCCCTAAGGTAGGTCCTAGGTAGCCCATAGGGCAGGGTGCTATGTAAGTAAAAGGTAGGACATGTACTTTTAAGTTATACATGTCCTGGTAGTGAGAAATGGCCGAATTCATTGTTTTCACTACTGTGAGGCCTACTTCTCCCACATGCTAACATTGAGAATTTCATAATACACTTTTAAGCTGTATTTCCTAAATAGAAAGGAGTAGATGCATCATGTTTCATATCATTGGAATGGTATTGATAAATCCTCTTTACTGGTAAAGTTTGATTTAACATTACTATGTTAGAAAGTGGGCATTTCTCTGCTCTTACAGCTCTGTGTGTCTGCAGCCTGTCTCCAAAACATGTCTGGGGTGGGTGACAGATACACTTTGTGGGGCTGTCTAGAAGAAATGCACAAACACAGGAATGGTGGGTGTGACAGAGAACTCATCTGCATTCTGATAGCTTTTCCTGGGCAGGAAGAGGGAGGGGGTGCTGCCACTTATACCTGAATAGGCAGTGCCTGCCACCGCACAAAGGGCTGATTACCCCCTACTGATAGTCTGGAGCCAGGGCTGAGGAGGAAAGTATACTTGTGCACTTAAAAACCATTCTTTGAAGTCACCCCCACTTCAAAAGTACATTTGGGTATAAGTACTGGGTCGCTGATCCCACCAAATCAGTATACTGCCGGTCCTGTGAAGAACTCTGACAACCAGAAACCACAGTTTTAACATTGGTGATCAGCAGTGAGCATAGGAATTGTGTTTGTGCTATACCATATAGTAATTTGTGCCATACCATATAGTAATTCAGTGTTTACTACAACGCTACACCAAGACCATTTCATATTTTTTCTCCCAGATTGTCTTTTTTACTTTTCTGATAAAGTATGTCTCACTCCAGAGAAGCAGGACCTGCAGGAATTGAGTTTGAGCTGGCCAGGTTAGAGGTCTACACTGTGCTGCAGCTGAAAGATTTCTGTTAGTATTTCCAAGTTTCTAAAAAGGCTCCACCAGAAAGCCTTGAGAGCCTGGGCAGAGACCCAGTGTTCAGGTGTTGAGATCCAAGAAGAGGAACTGGAAATTCCTGAGGAGGAGTATGATCTGATTCTTGAGTCTAATATGGCTCTGGAACCACCTATAGAGAGAGCCAAAAGCTTGCCAGAAGCAGTAGTGGTTTTCAGACCAAACAGCAGTCTCCCCTCTGGGAACCTGTCCCCAGAGGGGCTGGCAGACTGGAGGGAGGAAATGATACTCAAGCTGGAGCTTGCTAAATTGGAGCAGGCTTGAGAGGAAATGAGGCTGGCCATGGAAGAGAGGAAGGATACCCATGAGCTCAACCTCAAGGAGCTGGACATAAGAGCCCTGCAGGTGGGGTCCCACAACAGCAATGGTGGCAGTATACCTGCACTGTCCACTGGTGAGAGTGCAGATACCCAAGGATTTGGTGCCCAGTTACGTGTTTGGGGATGACATAGACAAGTGGTTTGCAGCAGACGGAGTGGCTCTAAAAGTGCACAAGGTCGCAGAGGAGGTCTGGGGTGGTAGTTTGTGGAGGTATATGCTCACAGTGGGAAGGGACACGCTCCTTATACTAGAAGAAAGGGCCGGGTTCTCATTCCCCATCTGTCCACCAGAAGAAAAACTACCCTGATAAAAGTCAGCAACCTAAAACTCTCAAGTGCTATGAGTGCTTTGAGTATGGACACTACTGTTGTCTATATGTTTGTTGTAGGTTTTACATGTTTTAGTCATATATTGTATTTGTCTCTATATTTGAATATTTGTTATATGTTAGGATTTGGTTTAGGGGGAGTTTCTTGTACAATTTTTGATTATATTTTGTATGAATTAGAAGATTTATGTATATTTATGGTTTGATTATTAAAGAATTAAAAAATAAAAACATTTTATATATTATTTAAGGTTTTCTGTGTTAGATTAAGTTGTCTTTTCATATTTATAGGAGAGAGATATACCTTCTACTTATTGTACTACAAAGGGGGTGCCAAGCGTCAAAAAAGAGCATCATCCCCCACTGGAGGAAAGGCTCCAGGGTGGCTAGTGTTTTGCTGGGGAGGGGTTTGTCCCGGTAACTAGGAGGGAGTTTAGTGGGGTTTCACTACATCCCTCGGTGGCAATGAGATGGTTTCTAAGTTCCATGTGCCCTCAAATACCTGAAAGTGTAGGCAATGGGTCACCATCAATGGGCATGGTGTTGAGGCTCTGAGCGATACAGGTGCCTGCATGTGTTCCCAGAGCAGGTGATTGCCAATGCATTCCACAAGGTTTTGGTGGCTGACAACAGAGAAGGGTCACTATCCTGTGGCCCTTATTCCATTTGAGGAGAGGGGGGGGGAGTGTTTCAGGATTTCTGAAGGCTGCTGTGAGCCCTGTTATGCCTGTGGACTGTTTGCTTGGTAATGACCTTGAGCACACTGTCTTGCAGAAGTGGAGTTTAAGGTTCACGTGGAGATGTTGGGATTACCGGCTTGAATCTGTGCTGCAACAAGGTACTGGGCTGCCCAGGATGGTAGTCAAAAAGGGCTGCAGCCTGGAAAAATGGCCTAGCCAGTAGCTAAGAAGGAAGAAGCTGTGGAAAACCAGTCCCTGAATGCCCTACCAGTCAGTGGAATTGTGGCACTTGCGGTGGCTGCCCCTGAATCCACTGAGGGAGACATTGCTTCCCTTGGTGCCTACACTTGCTGGATGACATGTAGAAGAAGACCTCACCAGGGAGGTGTTCTGTAGGGCACAAAGGGAGTGTCTAACCCTTGAGGGCATGAGACAACAGGCTGAAGCCCAATCAGCAGGTGATACCTCTGGGAGTTATCACATTTACTGGGAGGACAACCTCCTTTATTGTTAACCTAAAGCTCCTGTGCATGGCACATCAAGTGCCCTGGTGGTCCCCCAATGCAACAGGGCCTTCCTACTGGAGCTGGCTCATGAAATTAACCTGGTAGGAAGCCCGGGGCAAGACAAGTGATTTGCAAGGCATGTCCCCCAGTTCTATTAGCTCAAGATCAAGAATTCATCATATGCATTCTGTGGAACTTGTCACCTGCCAGACCAGTGGGAAGACATGGCATAGGCTTATTCCCCCTTAATCCTTTGTCTGCCATTTGCACACCCTTTGAGTGAGTGGGGGTCGACATTGTTGGGCTATGGATCCCCAGACTGCATCAGGTTTAACTGGTTCTGGTAGATCATGCCTCTAGGTACCCAGAGGCAATCCCTCTGAGGACCACAACTGCACCTACAGTGGCAAAGGCACTGATAGGGATTTTTAGCCAAGTGCCTTTCCCTAAGGAAGTTGTGTCTGACAGGGGCATACACAGTCAATGTGGAAGGAGTGTGAGATAACCTACAAGTTCTCCACTCCTTACCACCCACAAACAAATGGGCTTGTTGAGATATTCAACAAGACACTAAAAGGCATGATTAGAGCCCTACACAAGGCCTTGAGGAAAAGTGGGATATCCTCTTGCCATAACCGATGTTTGCCTAAAGGGGGGTACAACAGAAGGGAGTAGGCTTCAGCTCCTTTGAGCTTCTGTATGGGTACTCTGTCAGATGACCTCTGAGTTTGGTCAAGTTCCCAAGAAGATACCCCGGGATGTAGTGAACTACATGCTGGCCTTCAGGAGCCAAATGAGTGGTATTACAAAAATTCTAACACTGTGGAATTACAGTCTGGTCTGAAAGTGTTGGTTATGGACCCTGTGAAAGCTAGGTCCCTCCAGGACCTTTTGACTGGACCCTATGATGTGATTGAGAAGAAGGGTAAGGCCACCTACTTGCTGGACCTTAAAAGACCCCCAGGCAACCCCAAGGATGTTCCCCATCAATCGCCTTAAACCCCACTTTGAGAGGTCTGAGCTCACCATGCTGCTGGTGACAGTTGGAGAATAGAAGGAGGAGAGTGACTCTCTCCCTGACCTTTTAGACTCCACATAGAAAGATTAGTCTATGGAGGGAGTAATTCTCCCCCCCCCCCAGTCTAGCTCCTGAACAACAGAGAGACTGCCACCAAGTGTTGAGACAGTATTCCTCTCTGTTCTTCCTTACTCCGGGGATCCCATGATTTGGACACCGGGGACAATCTCCCTGTCAAGAATAAATCTTACAGGTTGTCAGGTAAAGTGAGGGCAAGCGTGGAGAGGGAAGTCTTTTGTGGGTGATAGAACCCTCCAGGTGCCCTAGTCCAGTCCTTTGGTTCTGGTACCAAAAGCTGCCCCACCAGGCACCACTCCTCAACTGAGGTTATGTGTGGGTTATAGAGGGCTAAACTCAGTGACAAAAACAGGTGCTCATCCCATCCCTCAGGCTGGTTACCTGATTGACCGATAAGGGGCTACCCAGTACTTAAATACCTTTGATCTTGCATCAGGGTACCTGCAGATTGTCCTAACAGAAGGTACCAAGGAGAGGTCAGCCTTCTCCAAACCAGAGGTCCACTACCAATTTTGTGTGATGCCCTTTGGTCTCACAAATGCCACTGCCACCTTCTGTAGGTTGGTGAACTAGGACCTTGCTGGTATGGAGGCCTTCTCAACTGCCTATCTGGATGGCATGGCTGTCGTCAGTAGCAACTGGAAGGACCACCTTTTTCACCTCCAGGAAGTGCTTCAGGCTCTGCAGCCGCAGGCAAGCTTGACTAACAAGGCCATTACGTGCCAGAAATGGCAGAGGTCTGTGGTGTACTTGGGATACCTAGTGGGCAGGGGTAAGGTGCAGACCCTCCAGGTCAAGATAGAGACTATCATGGCCTGGGAGCCCCCCCAAACACCAGCCTTAGGTCAGAGCATTCTTGGGCCTCACTGGGTACTGCAGGAGGTTTGTCAAGGAACATGGCACCATTGTTGCCCCTTGACAGAGCTGACTTCTAAGAAGCAGCCCAGAAATGTGATTTGGACAGCAGCATGCCAAAAAGCATTTGATTACCTGAAGCAGGCCATGTGCAGTCCCTATTCTCAGGGCCCCTGACTTCTACAAGGAGTTTATTGTTCAAACAGATGCCTCAGAACATGGCACTGGGGCAGTTTTATCACAGGTGAATAAAGAGGGCCGAGACCAACCTGTAGCCTTCGTTCATGGAGGTTACTCCCCAGGGAACAGGGGTGGGGAGCTACAGAAAGAGAAACTTTTGCTGTGGTTTGGACAGTGAAGAAGTTGAGGGGGATACCGATTTGGCACTCACTTCCTGATTCAGCCTTACAACAGGCCCATCAGGTGGCTTATGCAAATGAGTCTCCAATGGAATCCATGGATTAGGAAACCTACTTTTGACAGGAAACAAACATCCACATATTATATAACATTTCTTAAATGAGTTCCATAAGTAAGTAGTCTGGCTGGTCAATTGTGGGCCTTAAACTTGTGCACCACACACCAAAACGGTGTCCCGAAATAGGGGAAAAAAAGAAACAAGGTTCTTACCCACTTTAGTTTATTGCCTCAACTCAATCTCCAAAGATAGCATGAGCAACCTGCAGGAGATCCCCTGGAGTGAGATATCAGAGAGTTTAAATACAGATGCAATATTGGTGTTTCCATTGCAACTGTGTAGCTGGTAAAGGGAATATTGGTATATTGATTAGGTGCACATACAGTGGTAAGTTTATTGCGGTTTCACAAAAACAGTGATACTCTTTTCAGGAGAGAAGTGCCCCTTCCCCTTCATGTATGCTGTAAAAATATTCTTAAGAGCAGGCACTGCTCCTTTAAGGAAAACAGGCTGCATTGAAAAATATAAAAAAAAATTTAAAAAAAGATTGCTTTATTTAAAAGCAGTCACAGACATGGTGGTCTGCTGACTCCAGCAGGCCACCATCCCTGTGATTTTAGCAATTCCCAATGGGTCGCAAACGGAGACTTTCCTCATTAATGTTCACGAGGTAGGTCTATTTGAGACCCACCGGGAATCGCAAATTGTGTCAAAGACACATTTGTACATTGGTGTTTATGATTACCAAATAGCGAATCGCAAAAATGTGCTCTTTGGTAATCGCTAATGATTACCTTTGTTCATGTGGCCCAAGTACCTTAAATCCATGTTTGCAGAGCGTTGTGGGATATCACGTTGAGGATGCGGCATGCAGCAGCAGTTCAGAGGAAGCAGCGGGCATCATTGTCGAGAATGCTGTCAACCGGGGGCTTTCAATGCGAAGGCTGCGTTGAGGATGCATCGTGCAGTGGTGATTCAGAGGAAGCTGTGGTCTGGGTCGCGAGGTCCTGCATCAGGGATGCGTCGCACAGCAGCAGTTCCAAAGCAGCTGTGCGGAGATGAGTCACAGGACCACAGCTGGGCTGTCGGAGCCCCTTCAGGCCCATTTCTACAGGTTCACAACTGGGATGGGCACCACTTGGGGGGTAGAACTCACGGAAGACAGAGCCCAGGCACTGGGTTCAAGGTGGTTGGAGCCTTTTCTGTCCTTGATGCTCTGATCAGGAGGCCCACCAACTAGTCCTTGGAGTTACTCTGCTAGTCTTGGGTTTAAGATGCAGGTCCAGTCCTTTCTACTCAGGCAGCAGGGCAACAGAGTAGCAGTCAGTCCTTCTTGCAAAACAGCACAGCAGTCCTTCTGAGTCTTCCACAGGTCCAGAGGTATACTGAAGAGTTGGGTCTGAGTGTCCAATATTTATACCTGATGCTAGCTTTGAAGTAGGAGAATGTTCTGGAGATGTTCACCCCCAGAGGTGACTGAAGTTTCTTGCTTACCTGTCATGGGCCCAGCGTGTCTGGGGGCACAAAAGACTAGTGTCAGATCCTTTGTGAGTGCTAAGGCAGATCCTTTGTAATGGTGTAGGTGAAGCTCCTCCCCCTTATCAAATCAGACCTTGCTCATGCTGCCAACAACTATTCCCCCTTTGTTTCACAGTCTGCGAGAAATACACAAAGACCAACTGCCAGCTATACCTAGTCATGTGACCCAGGATGCTGGTTGCAGGCACCAAATGGATAGCAGAAGACCATGCCAACTTTTCTAAAAGTGAAATTTTCAGAATTGTCACTTAAATCCGACTTCACCATTAAAGACGGTTTAGAATTGCAATACTTTAGACACCAAACACAAGAGTCCTCCTTGCTTCCTACAGAAAATTACCACTTATTAAATGTAATAAGGTAACCCAGTGTTATCCTGAGGGAGAGACAGGCCTTGCAGTCGTGAAAAACTAATTTAAGAGTTTTTCACTACCAGGACATGTAAGGCTTAAAAGTGGATATCTAACTTTTTAAACATGGTGCACCCTGCCCTCTGGGCTATTTAGGGCTTACCCTAGGAGTGACTTATATGTATTAAATAGGAGTGGTTGGGAATGGCAAAATGTTTAATTTGCCAGGTCGAAATGGCAATTTAAAACTGCACACACAGGATCCAAAGAAAGCCTCAGACATGTTTACAAGGCTTCTTAAGTGGGTGGGCACAAATAGTGCTGCAGGCCCACTAGTAGCATTTCATTTGCAGACCTTGGGTACATGTAGTACCGCTGTACTAGGGACTTAGACATAAGTAAATTAAATGTCCCAATTTGGTGTAAGCCAGTTTCACCATGTTTAAACAAGAGAACGCAAGCACTTTAGCACTGGTTAGCAATGGTAACGTGCACAGCATCCTAAAAACCAACAAAATGTGTTCAGAAAACAGGAGAGTGAAAAAAAAAAAAGATCCGCAATGACCCTAAAGAGAGGGCCAAGTGCGATAAATGATACATTAACTTGATTGCAGGAGAACTGACCTGAGGTGTAATCCGAACCATAGACCACCATCAGCTGTCACCATGCCTCGAGGGTGAATACAGTCGGAGCAGGTTGTCTGTCTGTAATTGTATGGAGGTCGCTGTCTTTTCCCAATAATTGGCCAGATATTGTGTCTCCATCTGCAGAATCTACTTCGTAGTCCGTATTCGGCCTGTGTGAGCTCCTATCCATTGCCATGCATACTGCTGCTGTGCTCCTCCCTCTCCTTCTGATCCTCTTCCATTGATGGTTATCTGTTTTAGATGGGGTTTGGGTTTTGTACACAGTCATCTTTTAAAGCTTTGTGATTGGAGTCCTGTCTTTAATCCAAATCCTGCACATCTTTGGGAATCATGCAGAGTTAATCATTTTGATAACCATTTAAATTTGCCAGAAACGTTAATATAACCCATTGCCACTTCACTACTGCAAAGTAACTTTGGAATATCATCACTTTGTCGTTCTCTAATGCGAAGTGTCTAGCTTTTCTGGCCCTGTGCAGGATAGTGCCTTTATCCCTGAAGTTGAGTAATAGAGCCACAGCTGGTCTCAGGGTGTCCATGGGAGCAGTGGTCACACAGAGATTCTGCTCTTTTGTTTTTATAGACAATTGAGGATGCTTGTGGCACAACTGTCTTGACCAACCGTTTTCCAATAAAGTTGACTATATGAGCTTTAACAATACTTTCGAAAGGCCCACAACCTTTACATTGTTACCGTCTGTCCCACCAGAGTTTTCTGCCCTGTGTTCTAAGATCTGCATCTGCCCTAGGAGGTCTAATTGATGTTTTACCAACATTTCTCTGGCTGGGTGAGGCACTTTTCGTTGATTCATTTTCTTTAATTCTACCGCAGAGGTTTAGTTGGTCATCACGCAACAGACCAAAACCTATCACTACTGTAGAAAAATTACTTTCAAGTGTTTTCCTCGATATTCCGAAGGCTTATAATATTGTGGCCGGCTTATCGCTTCTTGCCTTTAGTGGGGCATTTCCTCCTTCTGACATACTGCCTGGTGTCATTTCAATGTGAGTATTGGTTGTTTCTGATCTCATTTTCTATTCAGAGTTCTGCCCTTTATCTTTTTTCCCTTTACCCATTGCCAAACCAGGCTGTCCCTCAGTTCTAGCTGTGGTGTCACATTGATCAAGTATTTCTGTGAGGTATTGCAACAATAATTATCTGCTTTCAGTGCTGCTGTCAGTTCTCAGGGTTCTCGAATATGAAGCTGTCCCTGGTTCATCATACCAGATGACAGCTTCCCTGTGTTTCTAGTGCCTTGCTTACTACTGGATGGGGGAAGTCTGGGTGCTGAAGTGGTCTAGGAGATGCGAGAGAGAGAGAGAGAGAGAGAGAGAGAGAGAGAGAGAGAGAGAGAGAGAGAGAGAGAGAGAGGAGAGGCAAGAACGTGCAGTTCTAATCTTTAAACAGTGTGTGCTTCCCAGTATTTAACTGTTGAGATGCCATTCACACCCTCCCTTCTCGCCTCTCTGCGTGGCAGCCTTCAGTTGAGAATGTAGCGTTCAGAGGCCTCTTGTCATGCACATTCTGTTACCTCAGCAGGTCACACGTTACAAAGGTAAACCCTTCTGCTTCAGGAGCCACTCCTTTGGCTCAAAGTGGGGTGGGGGAGCAGGGCTGCTTACCCTGTGTCTGCTGGTCTGTTTATTCTCAGTGCTCTATGCTAGCGCTGAATGTAGGTGGGTGGTGGAAAGGGGATTGTGAGGGTGGAACCCACATAATTCCATCAGAGGAGCACGCTTCTAACTGATGGTGCCTTCAGTGTTTCGGTCACTTAATCCATGTGTCAGACCCTGCCGTCTCTCCTTCTGCCACTTCCTCTGGTTCCAGGTCTTGCTGACTTACATCTTTCGCCACACTATGCCTTGCTTTCATTGCAGTATTTTTTAGCCTGGGACAGACCTGCTCATCCCTACTGGTTGAAGGTATCTGGGTCTGTGGCTCAAAGCTTTCTGCACTTGCCCTCTCGGTTTGGGTGATCATTCCGATGTGTGGAAGGCTTGAAGTCAGCCTTTCAGTCTTCATTGTCGTTTCTTTCCCTGTCCTCTGGTCAGCCTCCGTTGTTGGGTATTTCACTTGTCCTTTGACTCAATTTCTCCCAGATCCACCTAAAGAATTCTGGTCTTAATGGGTGGGCAACGAGGAGCTTCCACACGAGTCATCCAATGCCATGCTCAGCTCGCTGGACCCCAATATGTATTTTCACTTAACCTTAATGCTTCGTGAAGCAAGCCATGCCCCTTCTGAAAGATTGGTTATCTCCCTATTCTGCCACTGATTTTTATTTGCTTTCATCTTGATTGTATTGTCTCTTAAGTATTTTGTTATACCTCTATCATTTGTGTATGCAAGCCAGATTCATGGTTTCTGTTGTGAATTAAAAACACTTCTCCCTACTGCATGGATAGCACCTACCACTCATTATTCATGCACCCAGAATTTTTCTCTCTTATCTTTCTTGTCATTTTTCAGTTTTTGTATTATGGTTCTTTATCTGTTTTACCCTTTTATAAATGTCACTTGTACTTTCTAATAACACAATAGTGATGAAGGACCTGTAATGGAGCCCTGGAATGTGTAACACAGCTGTATGTATGGTCCTTGAACAGGGCATGGTAAATTATTTCAGTTTTAAAGCTTCCTTGGCTATTGTGAAAACTCCAGGATTCTGTTGGTTCACAATTGCCTTAGATACAGGTGATTTGTGGCTCTTGAATGATCTTTAGTTTATCTTAATGTATCCTGTGCTTATTCTTGTTGCCTGTCCACTGTGGTCTGTTGCTCCTTGCGTAGATATGTAGCTTTGTGTCCATCATTGTGCAAACTACGAGAAATATGATTGGGCTGGTGGGGAGCTATATTTTACTCAGTTCTGCTAATGTTTTCTTTCTTTTTATCTAGTGGACCAATGTGTTGCTTGATTTGAAGAATAAGGATGCTCTCTGGGGGTTTGTGTCGGGTGATGGTGCTCCTCCAATCACACTTCACATTGGAGATTACAACATGGATGGGTTTCCAGATGCACTGGCCATTCTTAGGAATACATCAGGAAGGTATGTTTACAACAGTATTTATGGATTGTTGCTAGCAATGTCAAATTGAATTATGAGTAGCACCTCACCCCCTTTTGTTTTTAAAGATATAATTATTATTTCCCGGTATATAAAAAAAAGTCTCCACATTTTGTTCAGGATGCATTTTTTCCACTGCACAGTTGTGTGACTTATACTATTTTAGTATATATCGCATGTTACCCTGTTTCGCATTTCATGAGCATCCATGCAGATTGTTAAAACCATACAGATCACAGTGAGATAAGGAGAAGGAAGAGACAAATCTTGAACAGCAACAATAACCATTGTCCAAACGTAGCACATACCAAAACAATAAGAGAAAACATAACAAACCAATCTGGGTCCAAGGGACTCTCAGAGTTATCTTGGACTTGGGAGCTCCCCTTTTGGGGCATATCTTTTTCCTGTGCTTACATTTGAGATCATCGCCAGTGGCTCACTGCTGGCTGATGAACCTAGTAGTGCGCATGCCCCTACTCTTAGAGGCTGTGGCTGCCCGCTTGAGAGTTAATTTCTTCTTCAGCATTTACATATTCACATTCTGTCAATAAGGCATTCCATGGCTGCTGTCAGTCAAAAGCTGTACCCACGCTTATTTCTAGGTTCTAATACCTGAAAGTCCTCTCATTGCTCTTCATGATTTAGTTTACCCTGCATCTAGACTTTTTTACTTGGCAATAAATTTGTCTTGGGAAAAGAAATGTGGACATGCTCAAAAACAGGAGCAGAGCTGGTACCAGGAGTCTCCAAACCAGCTCATGTTTCTCAAACCCACTATCTTATGTACAACAATGGTATGGATTAAAGCAATCCGACAAGCAGAAAACTCCAGTGGCAAAATGCAGGAGTTGCATGAGGTGCAGAGGTGCAGATGATGCAAGTTTCACTGAAGTGGCAGAATGTAGCAGTTATGTGGTGAAGTGGGGATAATAGGAGTAATGAGCAACAGCAGCAAATGAGGAGTGGATCATCAGGAGCCATGCTGGAAATAGACTATCCTGATCATGCTGGGACTTCAGCGAGTGACAAAAGAAGTCCCAATGATTCTGTGACTGAATGAAATTAAATTTACCTAGTATGTTTACTCCTACTTTATCATTGTACAATAGAAAAGACCATAATGTAAGAGCATCTCCTTTACAAAGAAACCAACACTACATTTGGTACTTGGAAAGTGTACACACACAGACACACACACAGACACACAGACACACACAGACACACACACAGACACACACACAGACACACACACAGACACACACACAGACACACACACAGACACACACACAGACACACACACAGACACACACACAGACACACACAGACACACACAGACACACAGACACACACACAGACACACACACAGACACACACAGAGACACACACAGAGACACACACACAGACACACACACAGAGACACACACAGAGACACACACACAGACACACACACAGACACACACACAGACACACACACAGACACACACACAGACACACACACAGACACACACACAGACACACACACAGACACACAGACACACACACACACACACACACACACACAGACACACACACACAGACACACACACACAGACACACACACACAGACACACACACACAGACACACACACACAGACACACACACACACACACACACACACACACACACACACACACACACACACACACTTCTGCCCACTCAGTCCACTTCTTCACCCCCATTAGTGGATTAGTTTGAACTTAACAATATATGTATTATCTCATGCAACTGAGGAACGCTGACCTTACAAAATGTATTTCCGCTCCAGAATGATGTAGGTAAGAAAGAGTTGATTCATTAGTACCCTGTGAGGTCCTGTGCAGTCACTTGGATCCTAGGAGTTACATATATTCAGTGTATTCTTTAAAAGTCTGTTATACTTTGTTCATGAGGTTTACAGATCCCTTCTTTAGGTCAGTGAAATGGCATACTTATGAATCCTTGTGCTAAGATAAAGTGTGTATGAAAATTTGTCTTGTATTGCAAAGAGATCTGTTCTCAACTATTATGCATAATACATTAGCCAGTCAGAAAGCCACCAACCCCTGAATACCTCAATTTAGGCCTGGAAGCCAAATCATGGACTAAGGACTAGAAAGTGAAATCAGTACACCCCATGCAGAACTCTTCAAGAGCTGCCCTGTCCGTAAAATGGCTTGAGTTAAATGACTGCAATTGTGACAGTGCTTTCTGGGTGGTGCTGAATTTGGCAAAATCATTACCACAAATCTTGTTGGTATTCCCTTCCTTTATGTGATGTGCCTCGACAGTCAATTCAGTTATCAAGAGCATCATCATGGTAAACAGAGGAGTCAATTTAAAAGCATTAATTTTCCCTGAGTAAAATCTTCCTCAAGTCAACATACCCTCAACAATAACAGGCAATGTTGGCCATTGTGCTGATCATCATGAAATCCAGACTTATGAATGAGAGTGATTTTGCCTTGGCATTGAGAGATTTTTAAGCTATTATGACTCTTTTTTTAACCCAGCTCCGTTTCACCACTACATTGGCAGGATGGATATTATCTTCCTAAGATACCACAGTGGTCATGGGTCATAATATGCACGCTTTGTAAGAGATTTCACATGAAAATTATTATCTTTCACATACCATGTTAAATGATTGATATCAACCTATTCCGGCATTATGGATACAGGGGGTTGGATTCTTCATGCAGTGTGAGAACATCCATTCCAATCCGTTTTGGAATGGGTTGACTGGTATGCTAACCTCTCTGATTCTTAAACTTCATTTGCATACAGTAGAGACATGCTTATTGGGTCTCACAGATCCAAAAACTGATAGATCATTATTCAAGTTAATTACCTTGCCTCTCTTGCAAGACAAGCAACTATTTGCAATACATTGCAATTCAGCTAGCGGCCTTGACCTTAGAATCTGGAAAAATGACTTGGTGAAGTGGGCATTTCCTAAAATGGGAATAGTAGTGACATTGTAAAGGCGTGGCAGTGTTACCCAGACTATTCACATGGGATATAATTCTATTAGAACTGACTTGGAATTCAACTGATCTTGTACTCTAAATGCTTACTCTTCCCTGTCTACCACAGATATAATTAGGAGGGGCACGTCCCTGGACACCCAAATTACCAATCTTTGAGGGTGTACTACTTTGGGAAGGCTTAACATATTGAACATTGAGACTTTGTTTCAGCCCCTGCACAATGCAAGATAGCCACTGATAACCTTTAAGTCATATAAATGTCTGTGTAGCACCATTCCGGCTTTGCTAATATTTCAGACTCTTAATTCTCATGATACATATAATGAGAACAGAGTGGCAATCACAAGGTAAAGACTCACCAGTGTTTTAGTTTATTTAGTGTTTTGTTGAAAGATGATAATATTGTGCTGAATAGACCTGATATGATGACTAATATGACTATTGCTCTGGTACAAGTTGTTGATTGTACATTACTTAAACTGAGATACCTTGATAAAATGAATAAAGAAAAAAGGCATACTGTATTGCAAGAAAACTAGCAATAAAACCTGAGAAAGTCTGATGAGAAGTATTGTCCACCATGACCTTATAGAAGGGGGCCTCGATTTGTTGAAGATTGGTAAGAATACAATAGGTCCAGGCAGTCCACGTCGGTGACTACTTTGATTAAGCATTATTAGCAAATGGGTCATGCCAATTGTAATAGAAGAAAAAAAAACAACAGCAATACATGCCATTTAACCAGATAAAAATGTTAAGAACCCATGTAATTTCTGCCTAGAAACAAATCACAAAGTGACCTAACATAAGCCCAAGTACTCAAGCACGGGCAATGTGAAGCAAGATACCTGGTCTTAAGCCAAGACCCGACTTGCTGCCTATGTTGGGGAATGCAAGCATACAGTTGAAGCGCCCCAAAAATCCTCAACTAACCCAAATTTAGTTGAGCTGCACACATGCTTATTCCAACAGAACAAAGCTGTCCTTCTGCAAGACCAGCATGAAAGCAGTGGAGCCTTGCATTGTAGACACGTAACATCTTGATTGATATAACTGATAGAAGAGAACCATAAAAAAATGAAATCAGCAGTCCCACTTCTCAATCTTGTAGAGGTATATGGCTACTGGTGGTCATTTCATACCAAGGACTATAACTATAAGATGTAAGAATTTAAAAATACCAAAGAGCGGTGGGGTGTACTGCCAAAATGGTCTCTGATTTTGGATGAAGAATATCGTGCTGGGTTGTCCTGTCATCTTACACCGATTATCTGCCGGGGTGCACTGTTGATGTAACATCAGGACATTTACTGATTGTGTGCCCCTGATGCATGAGCTCCCTCGATTCTTTTGCATGTTTATACCCTATGTTGTAATATCTGCTGCTGAGAAGTATCATGATGATGGTCAAGGGGTGTGCAATGGGAATTTTGGGGCAAGTGAACTTTGGTCATTTTGTAAGGAGACCGATGAGAAGAATTACGTCTTAGCAAGGGCAGTTGAATTCAGTACTAGTTATCTGTATGGGCATGTAGGGGTAAGTGTATTTAGCCAAAACAAACCCCTTAGTAAGGGCGCGTAGAATCTATAAAAGAGGCTGAATTGTTTTGATGTGAACATAAAGTATTTTCTTATTTTGCAGCCCACCTACCCTTTATTTGAATGAAACTGTTTTCCTTTCTTAAGCTTGTTTTGTTGTGCAGCCTTTTGTCTGAAAGTCATTAATTAGAGACTGATGCCTTGTAAGAATGTTTCTGTGGTACATAGGTCTGCTCTACGGGGAGGCAATTAATTTGAAAGCATCTGTTATGGTATCAGTAGATAAAAAATTTCTGATTCATTTAGGGAAATTGGGAATAGGGGAATAAAGATGTGAAAGCAACTCCCCCAGCCCCCATCGCTTGGGGCATCTGCATTACAGTTACGGTCTGAAATCCTCATGTTGTAATGTTGTTTTTCGTTTCCCGGTCATTTATTAAAACAAAATGGTTTGTATGCTAATCATTTATATGCAAATCTTTTATATAAGAGTAAAATGCCTGCCTTTTAAAAGAGTACAGTAGGGAATGCCTAATTTGTGCATAGAATTGGCATACCTAGCAAAGGTTGAGACACTGCTGCTTAGGAAGTGCTGATTATCTCTCATAACCCAGTCAGGTTATAACCATCAACTCTTCCCAGTGGCTACTTTCCAAATCATGTTTTTAGGTGAATTAATTGGGAGGAGAAATAGCGATGTGAAAAGCTTACTCCTTGCAAACAGATTTTTGCCTTTACCTGCATTAGTTTTATGCGATTTCTTAGTTGCGAGATACCTTTTTTTTGATAAACACATTTTATTGATTTTAAGAAGATGTAAAAAAGAAGAGATATAAAAAGTAAAGAAAGGCAACAAAGGTGTGTCGAGCAGAGAGCATTTACATTTCAGTGTGACATTGCGGTAAGTATCAAAGACAATAGCGATTCCCCCAACAACCACATTGCGGGGATAGAAATCTGGGCCGAAGGGTGGTACGCGGCCTAAGCTCCAGTGTAGCAATCTTAGTCATTCCCTTGTCTCTTATTATGGCAGCAAGTCCACCCATCTCCCCCATATCTTCTCGAATTTCCAGGGGCAACCCCTGGATTTGTAGACCACTTTCTCCTGGATTGCGCACCAGTCGACCCCCCCCTTTTCTCCATTTTCGGAGCGATGGGCCTTTGGGAGAAATCCAGGCCGCAGCTATATCTCTCTTGGTGATCAACAGGGCCGTGGCTACCAGGGCCCGGTGTGCCCGTGTTCCTCCCATCTCATCCATTACTCCGAGTAGGACCAGTTTTGCAGATTTTTGTATCTCATAACCCAAGACTATCCCCAGTTCGTGGAGCACTGTGCCCCAGTAGGGCTGTATCACTTGACAGGACCAAACCATATGGAAAAAGTCGGCAGGCATGGTCGAGCATTGTGGGCAGAGGGTCGAAGGCCTACGCGGTGTAGCCTGGCTGGAGATAAGTATGCGCTATGTAGGTAATAGAATTGCACTGTGCTGAGCTTAGCCGACACCGCTAACGACCTGGGTGCCATCATGCCTTCCCTCCATTCCGTGTCCTCTAAGGCTCCCACCCATAACTCCCATCTGGATCTAATGGGTCTCAGGTCCCCGGGACCATAGTTGATTAGCATTTTATAGATTTGGGAGACACCTTTCCCTCCCAGGTTTCCCATGAGTAATTTAACTTCCAGCGGATTAAATTCTGGCAGGGAGCCTACAGCCGGTATGTGGATTCTTAAAGCGTGTCTAAGCTGGAGATATCTGAAGAATTGTGTTTGGGCAAGTTGGAAGTCTCCCCACAGATCTTGGAAAGATTTCATAGTATCCCCTAACCACACATCCCCTAACAAGGAGATACCCACCAAGTCCCATTCTGCAAATCCCTCCAATGCCGCAGTCGCACTTAACCATTTCCCTCTCCACAGTGGTGTCTGACGGGTAATAATGGCGTTCCATTGGGTGTATCTTAGGGCAGCGTGCCACGCCAGGAAGACCACCTTGGTAACATCCCCCATTCCTCGGGGGAGGGGTTTCCCATACATTACATCTAGAAGGTGCGGGAATCCCAGGAATTCCAATTCCACCCGATAAGCTGGGTCTCCCCACCCCCCGTTAAACCAGTCGTGGATCACTATTAATTGGGAGGCCAGATAGTACAGGTAGGGGTCTGAGGCACCTAGACCTCCATCATATATCCCTCTTCGGCAGTGTTGGGCCGCCACCCGATGCCTGGCACCTCTCCAGAGAAACAACCCCGTGGCACTTTCAAGAGCTCTAAACCAGGAGTGGGGGATAAATAGAGGAACATTTTGAGAGGTGTATAGGATCCTCGGCAGGATCATCATTTTGTATAGAGCTACTCGGCCCATTACGTTTAGCGGCAGAGTCTGCCATTTCTGAAGGTCTGTTTTGATGTGTGATAATAACGGTGATAAGTTTTTGGCCCATGTCATTTCAAGCAGTAGGGACACCCAGATACCCAGGTATTTGAAACTTAGCCTGCGCAGTGGTATCCTATCTTGCCAGTCAAAGCAGTCCAGAGAGTGAGCCAGCGGGATCAGTATTGATTTGGCAGGGTTCATCTTTAGTCCCGACGCCAGTTCGTAGCGTTTTAAAAGATTGAGGCAACGTGGGCCTCTTATGCTGGGCTCCTCCATATACAGCAGGACATCGTCAGCATAGAGCACTATTCTGTCTTCCTGGGAGTGACCCCAATTCCATCTGCGGTATATTGGGTCAGATGTGATCATCTGGGCCAGAGGTTTAATGGCTAGGGTGACCAGAAGGGGGGACAAGGGACAACCTTGCCGTGTGCCCCGATGAACCTCCAGAATCGAATGGAGGCACCATGCGACGCCAGTAACAGGTCCGTGAGACTTTATCCCCACATCTCACTTATCATGGTCTTTGGACGTGTCATACTTTGCTCTACGTGACTAATTGCAGCATCCATCGGAACTTGATATTACATGTTAATACTTCCAAAAAGATTGGAGCCTTGAAAAAGTCATTTGTGACGAAACACGTGTCGGCTGTTGTTTTTCCTGAATATGAGAAATATGTTGGCCTACTGACATCACGCCCATTTGTCCTACTGGGCCAGGGGATGTCTTTTCTGATCTTGCACAGAAGAATAAACTGACTTATCAACGTATCTACGATGTGCCGTGGTTTTTCCTCTTTCTAGAGGGGGGTACAAGGGACAACCTTGCCGTGTGCCCCGATGAACCTCCAGAATCGAAGACAGGGACCCATTAACTTGCACCCGGGCAGTGGGGTTGGCGTATAGTGCTTGAACCAAGCGACAGAACCTCAGGGCTGAGGCCCGCGCGTCGAAGTGCCAAAAGGAGAAACCCCCAGTCGACCGAGTCAAAGGCCTTTTCAAAATCAATGAGTAAAAGGGCAAGGTCTCAGGTCAAGCGGCCACGTTCAGCCAGGGCCACGTGTAGCCGACGGATGCAATGCCGAGTACTGCTAGTCGCAATGAATCCACATTGATCTGGGTGTATTAGTTGTGGCAGAACCCTCTAGAGACGGGCGGCGAGGATGGCCACAAAGATTTTGATTTCAGTATTAATCAGTGAGATCGGCCTATAGTCCGCACAGTACGTTGAGGGGGGTTGGGTCTTGGGGAGCACTACAATAGTGGCAGTATCTAGTTCCTTAGGGAAGGTACCATTGTTGTCTACGTCTGTAAAAAGGTTTAATAAGTGGGGTGTTAATTCCTCTCTGAAGGCCTTGTAATATTCTGAGGGGAACCCGTCGGGTCCCGGGGTTTTCCCAGTACCCAATGCCGAAGTGGCCGCTTGAATTTCTTCCGCGTTGATGGGTTCGTCCAAGGCCCACGCCTCTGTCGCTGATAACCGTGGGAGGGGGATTTCATCCAACAACTGGCGGGCCGAACCCATGTCAACCCGTCCCGACGCCTGATATAGTGTTCGGTAGTACGCAGCGAAGACATTTGCGATTTCTGTTTGGTTCACGACGAGGTTACCATCCCCATCCCAAATTTCGGGGACAATCCTGGAGGCCTGGTTGTGAGACACCAACCAGTGTAGCATTTTCCCGGTCTTGTCCCCCCCCATCCGTAGATTTTCGCCGTGCTTGCCCTCCATAAGTGTTTTGCCGCCTCTAGGGACTGGTCTCTTATTTCCTCACGGATTAAGAATAATTGTTGCGTCGTCTTGTCGTTCGGGCTTGTTTCATTTTCGTTTTCAAGGACCGTAGCCCGAAGCTCCAGCTGTTCGATATGCTGGGCCCGCGCTCGTTCTTGGTTCCGTACCGAGTTTCTTGCCCTGCCCTTCAGTACCGCTTTGCCAGCTGCCCATAAAGTGCCCGCGGACGTCACCGATCCCTCATTCAGCCCAAAGTATTCCTGCATTGCCTGGCGCAGCTGCTCTGCATAATTCTTGTCTTGGAGGTACCATGCATTTAACCGCCATATAGGGCGGGTCTGACATTATGTGGGACCCACAATGAACCGAAGTGGAGCGTGGTCGGAGATTCCCCTTGTCAATATTTCAAAGTGGGAGAGGGTTGTGCAATCTGTGCCCGGGAGCAGTACCAGGTCTATCCTGGATTGTGAGCCATGAGCAGCTGAGGTGTGGGTGAATTGACGCCGTCGTGGGTGCCATACCCGCCAACCATCACAGAGCCCAGTCGCCGAAAACCATCCCCTGAGCCCCGCAGCCGGGTCTGGGGTGGCATTAAAATCACCTCCCATCATCGTGAGCCCCGGTGGCAGCTCCAAGAGTAGCTGGGAGAGGTCTTCCAGAGTTCTACGGACTAGTGTGGGGGGAGCATAAACGCTGATCATACTAATCGTGTTCCCTTCAACTTTGCCAGTAATGGCTACATAGCGTCCTTGCTGGTCCCTCCGTACCTGGATGTTTGTCATGGGGAACGACCGGTGTAACAGTATGGCCACCCCCCTTGAACTGCGTGTGACCCCGGCATGGTATACCCTGTCAAAGCCTCTATGGGTCAGGAAGGGGCAATTGTCTCCCAGGAGGCGAGTCTCCTGCTGTAGGAGTACGTCCGGTTTGTATCTATGTATGTAAGCAAACACAGCGGTGCGTTTGATCTTGTCTAGGAGACCATTAACGTTCCACAAGATGACTTGTCTGACTCATGGGGGGTGAGTATTTAAAAGGTGACGTCATGGCCGCTTGGGCTTTCTTTTGTTGGACCTGGGAATATTGGAGAGTCCTTGTCTGGTCCCTGTCTCCGTGGGGCGTATGCCTCTCTGAAATCGGTGGAATCCCTAGTTTCTCTGCTCTTCCTGTTAGACCTGAAACTTGAACATTGTGATAACCTAAACGTGGTAACAGCGGCCATTGGAACCAGGCCGGAACTCCCTTGCCCCCCAACTCCCACCCCACACGTCCCCCCAGAAGCATCTGTCGCCCATATATAGTACCTCCCTTCTAAAACTGGTGAGGTGAACCATAAACTGATAGGGTGGTGGTAGTGATGGACCCCTCCATTTTCCGGATCAAGTCTAAAATTACAATAAATTAATCTTGACATATACCCCGTTGGCCCAGTAATAGCCATCCACCAGGTAGTTCTTGCGTCGGTGGTATCACAGCACCGGACTGTGGGACAAGTCTGTATCGTCCAGGGGCCCCGAGTGGGCCTGTTCCCCACCCGGTGTGTCGGGGACCTCCTCGGCGTTCTCAGGGCCCCGGTCTGAGCGCGGGCTCCGCAGCTCCGTCCGGTGGGTTTTAGAAGGCGATTGTGAAGGAGATCTGAGTGGTGCCCTGCGTCGCTGTGAGCAGGTGCGACGGCGCCGGTCGGGCCGCCGCTCCCTTTGTTGACTCGATTGTGAACCCTGCAAGGATCTGGCTCTGTCTTTGCAAAGGCCCAAAGGGGTCTCCTCTGTCGACCAGGTCCAAGCCGTGGCCGGGTGGTCAAAAAATTGGATTTGGTTCCTGTAGACCACACGGAGTCGCGGCCCGGAAACAGAAGTCGGTATTGGATGTCCATGGCTCTTAGTTTTTGTTTCACTTCAGTGAATGAGCGGCGTTGTTGTTGAACTTCTCGCGTGTAGTCTGGGAAAAGGAGGACTTTTACTCCATTGCAGAGGAGGTCTCCCTTTATACGTGCCTCCTGCAGTATCGCATCTCTGTCTTTAAAATTGAAGAGACGGAGTATCACTGATCTGGGTGGGGAGCCCGGAGGAGGTTTCGCCTGCAGGGCCCTGTGGGCTCGTTCGATCGCGAACCACGGCGTGAGGCGATCAGCCGGCATCCAAGAGCGGAGCCAATCTTCCAGGTATTGGATTAGAGATGATTCTGCTGTATTTTCAGGAAGGCCCACCATGCGAAGGTTATTGCGTCTGGATCTATTCTTGGCGTCTTTGGCTCTCCTGTGTAGCTCCGAGGTGCGAGCGGTCAGGGCAGAGACTTGGGCTTTGAGGGCGGTCACGTCATCTTCTACCGTGGAGATCCTAGATTCGGCTTCAGTGATTCGGGCCGTGGCGTTGCTGAGATCTTGCCAAACCAGGGCCACGTCCACCCTTGCTACTCCTATTTTGGACTCGACGGCTGCCTGGGAGGCCTGAATAGCCTGGAGTATCGTCGTCAGGTCTCCGGATGTCTCTTATGATTCGCTACCCCCGCTTGGGGTGCGGTCCTCTGTCCGAGGCCCAACAGCGCCGTAGTGAATTGGTCCATACGAGTCTGCGCCGCTGCTTGCCGTGCCGGTTTGTCTTTGCCCATGGTGGGTCTGTTGTGGTCTTTATCCCATAGAAGCTTCGGTACCTGGAAGTGCGGTGTGGCCCAGTAGGGCTCGCCGTGAAGGACTTGTAGAGCTAGGGTTGGTGTTCTATGGGAGCTAGGTCATCAAGGTTCGTCTGCCGTCCCTGGATCTTCAGGCGGGCCCAGGGCCCCAGGGGGCCACGACTCCCAACTTGCTGGCCCAGGCCTGCGATTGGCAGGCGGTCTCAAAGAGGGGGGGGACCCCAGTTCAGCCAATGTCCCAGATGGTCTCCGGGGTTGCCCTTAGGTTCCAGCCGTGTTTCCAGGGGAAAAAGGGAGGGTTGACCACTGTCTCCCTGTCCGGGGGTCAGCCCCGGTCCACTCGTCCCTCTTCAGAGTACTTGAAAATGGGAGACGCATCTTGTCACAGCATCTTCGGTCTTTGTGGCTCTGTATCCAGGTCGCCGCCCCAATCCACAGCGCATTTCCGAGCGATATTTAAACGTTCTCCGTCGACGGTGTGCACTGTTCCTCACCTGCAGGCCCGGTGGTGCCGATCTCGCTGCGTTCCCGGTCCGTGTCTGCCACGCAGCTCGTCTCCCGCCCGCGGGCCGGGCCACCGAAGGTCTCTCAGCCCGCTTCTGGGCGAGGTGTTCTGCCGACCCTCTCCTCCTCGACCCAGGCCTCGGAGGAAGGAGAGGGCGAGGGGGGAAACAAACAAAGGGGGGGAACTCCCCCTTGCCAGGCGTCGCGGGATCCGGCCTGTCCCGGGTCTCACCCCGGCTGTGTAGTATGCCGCCTAGCACCGCTCCGGGGCCGCGCGCCGCTCTGGGCCTCTCGGGGCGCAGCGCGCGGCTCACCTGCAATTCCGGCCCAGGGGCCGAGCCGCCACCTAGGATCTCCCGGTCCGGTCCCAGGCCGGCTGCCCATTCTCCCCAGTCTTGGATCCACGCCCCAGAAGAAGAGGGCGGCAGGAAGGGAGGGGGGGCCACCTCTTCCAGCATCGCGGGTCCCGGTTCGTAACAGGCCGCAGAGGCCGAGGGCCGTCCCCTGCAGCGCGGTGCTCAGTTCTTCACTTCTCCAGCGCCGTGGTTGGTCGGCAAACGAACAGGCCACCGCCGTGTCTCCCAATCCGCCTGCCCACAGCTCGGTCTCAGTGGCCCCCGCCATCTTGGACATGGAAGGCCCTGGCACTGCGGCACGCGGCAGCCGGGCTGACAAATTCAACAAGGGGGGCATTAGTCCCACGCCGGGGAGGCAGCAGAGTCTCTGGGGTCAGTCTATGGCTCCGATGGAGCTAGATGGCGTGTCAGCCAGAGGCGGATGAGGGAGGGGTCCGGAGCACTATGAAAGTGCGACCGCCATCTTGATGCCTCAGCCACGCCCCCCAGTTGCGAGATACTTTTAGCTTACCCAGTTTCAAAATTCTTTTTCAAAGTGGATCATACCTGAAGAAAGTGACTGATGTTATGTTGAAGATATCAGTGTTGATGATCCAGGCTCTCCAGATTTATGTCGGTCTTTCGAGTGCCTTAAAATGATATTTTGAAATTGCTGCTTGTGAGCATTGCGCCCTGTTCTCCCATCTTCCTAAGCCCTACTGCGGTAGACAGCAGCTGCTCAAATAAAAGATTGCCACGATTTTGCTCTCCCATTTCTACTCGATTGCTTTTTGGTCATACCTCCCCCTAGTCTCTGTGATTGTCACCAGTTATCTCCCCTTAATTCCTGATTTTCTATTCTTGGTCGAAACTGATGTACAGTATATTTCTTGTTTATTGGCATTTATTGTAATTTGACATTATTGATTCTGCTATTTTGAAGCATTCAGTCCATAGTTTCATATTAATTTTACTGTTAAGTCATTGTTCAATGTAAAAGGAATGAAAAAAGGAGTTTATCCACTTCATATGCCATGGCTTCCTTTGTTTGTGTTCCCATTACATGAATGTTACAGCTGGATCTAAGGTATTTATCAATGATGTTGTTTGGCGTCCAACTCGCATATTATAGTCCTCACTTGCCTGAGCAGAACTTATCCAGTTGCTGTTTGTCCATTCTGTGCTGATGGCAATGTCTTCCAAGAATCATCTCACTTTCACTAGTGAAAGGAAATGGACAATATGGGAGGCTGCAGTAGATTTCAGACATGAGCAAGAGGGAATGGGTACTGGCAACAGTACCATGTACAAAGCTTGTGCACCCCGTTGTGAATTTTGTTCTCCACTCAGCATTTTACATGTCCCTCTTCAGGAGGATGAACTCTGTGGCAGGTCACACTTAGATTCAATGCCTTAGGCAGGACCTCATCTGCCCTCCTAAGTCTATTCCTTCGGAGATTCAGCTTAGCTGTATCAAGATATATTGGTAGCAAACCTGTTAAAGCAGGTTGCTCCAAGGTACGGCAGGCTCATGCTAGACCTTTGCATCATCCCCTGCATCATATTTCACAGTAAAGTGGTCTAAGAAGGGGGATAGTAAAAGTGTTCTGAATTAGACAGTATTGGACATAGTAGCCATACCATTATGGGCCCTGCTGCACTTCTCAAATCTGAAAACAAAAAATAAGATTTACTCATATCAAGAATGCCCTTTGAGCACTCTTGGCAAAGTTTCTTTGTCCCTAACTAGTCTAATTTGACAGCAAAGATGGCAGCACATTTGTAAATAAGTTGATGTTCATGCAAGACTTACGCACTGGTTTAAAACAGATTGACTGGGCTCTTTAGAAGGATATAAACATTTAGCAAAGTTTTTGGAAGCAGAAAGACTGTGAGAGAAATAAAAATGGCGGTAGCTAAGTAAGCTAAAAACTGGAAACTGTATTAGAAATAGCTTTGGCATCGGGAACTACTTAGAATGCCAGATGGAAGCTAGACCAACCAGTAAGAAGCTAAGCAAGCAACAGTAATTTCAGGAATCCAACGAGACAATTGTAAGAAAGTGTTTTCTGTAAATTAGCACTTTAGTATACTTTCCAAATGCAGACTCTTAGGACATTACTGATTTACGGCTCACGCAGCTGAGGTGTAGAATTTAGAAGCTTGCCTCCTTTACAAGATCTTAGGCAATGTAAGTATGTAAGTGGAGAGTATAAACCAGGATCTAGGAGTACTTACATTTGCAGTGAGATTTGCTTTAAGAAGAGTGCCCCAAAGAAAGAATGCATTGAAAATCTTTGATTCCAGGAATGTGGAACCAGGGTATTCTCACATTGCTTCACAACCTGCAGCTTAAAATATTATTTTCTGTATGAATCTTTGACTTCCTTCACTTGCCTCATCTTAAGATGTTCATGACCACCCTCAAAAATATTATACTCACAAAGACATGCTCCAAAGCTGACCCACAAATGCTATTCTTTTCCTGAAAAAGTGGGGGGGGGCAGTTAGGGTTGCTTCCTTTGTCTGGCTGTGCACTCTGTGATGCTCTTTCCTGTGCAGCTCTTCAAACAGATTTCTCTAGAAGCTTTTATGGGTTGGTCCCTAGCATTGAAAAGGAACTCAGAAGGAGGTTGGGTTCATAGGAGATTTTCTACGTCCTCCACAAATACGCTCTCAATTGCATATGGTTTATTCAGACATGTATATGTTGGGCACAATTGCCAAAGTTATGGTGTCAGTGTGTAAGAGGAATTTGTTCAAGGATGTTGCTGGCTTTCCTAATTCCACATATGTCATCAATCCCCTGGGCTCATCCACATGCAATACCTATCCACAGCCTGGTGCCAGCCATAAAACATTGAGATTTTGGGCCCTCTACCTCGCCAACCCAAACCACCTTCAAACTAGCCCATGGGAGAGATACTGATAAAAATGGTGAGAGGAAGGGGATGAGGGACGTAAGGCTGGATGTTTCATGCCATCCTGATGGGGGAGGTGAGAAGGGTTGAAGGATTCTCCCTCCGCTTGAGACTGACTGGTGTCTTGATTCCCATCTAGAGCTTCCTGACAGCTCATTAATGAAGTCTAAGGTTTTACTACAGAGGGACATACTGAAAGTTGCCTGGGAAATCTGGCACAAGATCAGCTATTTCTGAGGTCAAGTTAAAGATGATGATTAAATACATCCCAGCACTTGACAAATTAGTTTTTCTCGCCCCTCGTCCCACGTTATCAGTTTTTGTGGGTATAGTTTCTAGACTGTACCTGTGGATTAGAACTACAGACCTATGGACTTTGTAGGTAAGAATATGTCCTTGTGTCTACACAAGGTCAGTGCTCATGTAATTATGTAGAATGGAAGTATGTGCAGATTGGCTGATATTTTTTCTGCCGTGCTCGAAGATTGCCAAGTGGTACATGCACCCCCAGGAGTGATTGAAGATGTCCAGTTTCACCCATGTTGTACAATAGAAAGTTTGAACCTCCCTTTAGTTAAGGTAGAGTTTGAGTTCATAGATGAGTAGCTTACAAATCAGAAGGTGGTGGCCCTCGTGCTTTACCTAGTGTTGATGATAACATTTGTTTTAAAGCTTATTCAGGGCCAAGCTGCTTCTTTATAGCAGGTATTACACTTTGGTCTGAGTGTACCACTGGTCCTTGGAGGCTGAGATGTTTAAGATTTTCAGGATAAACAGTAATTTAACAAATTCCTTTTAGAGCAGTTCTATGTAAAAGTATCACCCATGGAGAGCAAATTAAACTATGTATTTTTAAAATAGTGTTTGTACTACATCTAGCTAATGGATAGGTTAATAAAAAAATGTGAGTAAGTCTAGGTTTAACTTGGTAGAAGAGCAGGCTTTTTCCCAATGTGAACCTTTAGACATTTCTCTCTACCCTTGGATGGTGTTGCCAACCAGAAAACTCTAAGAAGTCCTAATTAAACAGAGCCCACAACAGACACTACATAGGTCTGCAGCAAGGAGTGCCACCCCCTTGATTGAAGCATGTCACAGTAATGGTAGGGTTTCACGTCCTTTTAATTAATGATTCCCGCAAAATTTGTCAGTTGTGCCAAATTGGTAGATTACCTCCACTTGTCTCACCTCCTTGTTTGTTGTGTAAACAAATAAAAATTCATAAGGGCAAAGTTTTAAATTGGTGCTCATCGAAGAATTGAGGTATGTTATGATTGGATCAGATTTGTTAAGTTCATTGACTTCATTATTGAACATTTTAAAGATTTGAAACTGCAATTTGGGACCAGCCAGCGCTTTGTTAAAGTAATTGCAAAAGCTGCGTTACTAGAAGAAAAGTGCCATGACAAATATTTTAAGTAATGCCAATGTGGATAGTGGGAATTTCTGTTACAAGTTAGTCTTAAAAAAAAAAAGGAGGCAAAAGAGCTCAGAAAGTCAAATAGGATCTTAATAGAACTTCAGGTAAATGCAAAACCTGTAGCCAATCAATTGTCCAAAACTAACATCATTATCCAATTTGACAGAGTTTTCTTATATTTTAGGAAGTAAAAGCATCTTGGTAGCAATGTGGTTTTGTAAAACAGGATTGAATCCTTTCACATTTGGTGGTACTTCCGAATAAATGCAGAGACTTATCAGCATATGTTTTTAAATGCAGTCAGTTTAGCAGGTCTATATTCAGGGTGTGGAAAACTATACCTAGATGAACTTTAGTTTCTTTACTGATTGTGGGAAATAGGGAACTTCAGAGGTCTGAGAATTACCTACTGGAAGTTTGATACATATTTAATTGCTATCACATTATGGAAAATTATATAAAATTGTTGAATGTAATGAGCTCGTTGATTAGTTATAATTATGGATGGGTATCTCATGGATTAAGTTCTGCTAATTTAATGTGTGTATTTCTGACTTCTGGAGAGGTTTCCACTTTTCTAGCAGTCTGTCTTGTTGAAAATGGCATTGAACGTCTTACTCTAAACATACTAGATAAAGTCCGACCCATATTGGACAATGGAGGGGACCTTGTCTACCTATTCTACTCTATATCTCAGTCACTGTAGATACAGTTGATTGCTATCTCCTTATCCTAATCCAAAGGAAGCACACGTGAGTGGCTAAGTCCTAAGTTTATGCACCTCTTTTCTAAACAAACATTCCTAATTATTGAACATGGTTGTGCAAATCTCCAATAAGTGACAGAGTCATATGGTGTTCCTAAAGACACCTAACTGAGCCACTTAGGTAATTGTCCTTATGAATACCCATCCATCAGTACGCAGATAACAACCATCTCCTACCTACGAACATCATCTATGATATTCATGTACTCTGCCTTTTGAAGCTCTAGTCCTGAATGTTGGCCATCTTTTCTGATCTTCAGTCCCCAAGAAAGAGAGGTACTCTCCACCATGCACATACATAGAAGAAACGTTGGCCCACCACTTATTGAGAAACTCAAGCTAGAACATTTCTGCCTAGCATTCTGTACCACTGTAAAATCAGTGATTCACATTTTATTCTAATTTATCACTTACTTCACATGTTAATTTTTTTGAATCTGCCACCAGGCATCTGCACTCTCTCAGAAAGTTAATTCTACAGTTTACACCAGCACACCTGAAGTCAGCTGCACATCATTGTTATTTATATTGATGCTCTGGGAAATATTGACAACATTTAATAGTGAAAGACCTGTAGGTTTTGTGTATCTCTTCCCAGTTTCTTTTTCATCCATGCTACTTTTCTTATTGACCTAATTTTAGTAGAAAGCAATAGTGTACTCAAATATCATTAATATTGGTCTCACCAAGCAATTTTTAAGGGTAGCTACTAATTATAAATGTTAATAAATCATTTCCATTAGCGTTTTCATGGGCCAGGTTGAGGAAATATGCAAGTCTGCTCATCCCTAGACATATGTCAACAAAGGGCAGGTTTACAACCTTTACACAGAGGCCACAGGCATGCGCAAGGTAAGTTTATGATTTTTATAAATTTGTTGGGCAATAATGTGTAAATGTAATTGCCCTAATAGTGGGTTGCTTGCTGTACTGCCAAAAACCTGCATCTCCAGCGAAGGTGCAAGGACTTCAGTGTGCCAATCAATCTTGCTCCGGATTCACAGAGGAACCGATCTAAAAATGTATCTAATGCACCCTAATTTCCCTTGGTCATTGGTGATGCCACAGCAACGTAAGGTCTTTAGGGAGACATTTTTGGACATTTTTTGGCATTCTTCTGGTTCCCTCTGGGGTGACGATGGCATCAAAGGTCTGCAGGGGTTTCCAGTACCACTGGCAGATTTGTCCTCTGCACTCTCTGTGCCTCTCAACCCCGCTTCCCATCGGCATTGGTGCTGTTTCCAACTCCATCTCCAAAATTGGAGATGGTCCTTTCGATGCCAGCCCCCACTTCGCAAGAGGAAGATCTCTACCAAAACTGGTGTCTGACTCCCAGTTGATGACATAGGTGATGATGAGTACAATGTGCCGCCTCATTACCATGACAACAATCTCTACATGGACTTACAGGAGGCCGGTGGACTTGATACTTTGCCTGATACTGGGTCGTTTTCCCCCTGGTCTACAGTCAGAAGAAATAGCTTCCTTTGCTATGGTGATTAGATGTGCAGGCAAGGTTTTGGACCTACAAATCCCTTCTGTAGAGGTAAAGACTACTGTTTTCACAGAGGAGATCAAAAACACGGCACACTCCCTTTGAGTCTTTGCTACCATTCAACAAAGCCCTTACTTACACATTGATGGGAACATGGGCGAAGCCTAGCTGTTGCCCTTCAATGAACTGACAGGTTGGCAGGTGCCATACACCGGCACCAAGGGGACCTCTATTTTCCAACACAACATCTGATTCCAGAGAGTCTGGTGGTTTAAGCTTCCACCAGCAAATTGAACTCCAGTTCATTTTCTATGACCACCCTAGACAGAGAATCAAAGAGAATTGCAAGAGAGCCGTTGGTGGACTTATGATTATTTCTACACATTATTTCCTTACAATTTTCTTGTTGGGTTTACGAAAATCATGTATGGAAATTATCACAAAAGAAGTGAGCGAAATAAAAAAAATACTGTTGACAGAAAATAAGTGTTGGAATGTTGGTGTGAATGCATATAACAAAACAAAAAAATGGTTAAAGTTAGGAAGTTAAAACTGACACCGGAAGTAATGTGAATATAAGGTAAGGCAATATTCCCAACCAGGGCATATGCAGTTTAAAGTTTCTGCAAAGACCCAGCGATAAGTGGGCCACACCCAAATCTACATAAGAAACAAAGAAAATTGAGATTAGGGGTTGAATAACTAAAGGAATAGTAAAGAATAGTGGAAAAGCCAGGTGTGGTGGAGACATACAAAAATACTTAAAATAAATATTTTGCCAGATCACAAATGCAAACCTGCTTAAAAAGGAATGCGCTTCATTGCCAAGCACCAACCAGCTGAGGCCAGATCTGTTGGATTTACTAATGCTTGTTAATCATCGCTTTTGTTCTTTGAGGCATTTTGATTGAACTGGAGGTTTTTATCACGTCTGTGCATATTTGATTATCATCTGTACTGATGCCTGTCTTTCTACTTTTTCAAGTCCTGTATCCATAATCGTATGGTGCTTGTTTGATCCATGCACCTTTGTCAACTCATGTTACATAGCTCATATCTTACCAATAGGGATTTTTAGCCTGTCATCTTCATCCATTGATATGTTATTGTGCCATTCACATTTTCTTCTGCCCACTACAACAATTACCATGGGGTAGCCCATGAGTCCAGTTCAACCATTTACTAACTTAATTGCGAGGGACAGTATTCTTCTCTTTCACAAGGAACACATCCAGACACAAAGTAATTCCCAGTAGGTGTCAGTGTCTTTAACATAATATTATTTTTAAGACCAAAATAATATTTTTGCTTTTAGCTAACATTATTTTTTAGATTGACAAGGGCTCAGCATCTTCTCCAACAATACAACTCTGTGAAAACCATTACAGAAACAAGCATTGACAAAGTCAAAAGGTTGGCACATAATGCCTATTTTTATTAGCTAGATAAAATTGAAATTGAATCAGTTTAGCCCGTTTGCTTCCCTTCTCTCTTCCATTGACTCCTCTCTGCATCTGAAGCAGAAATATTGCATTCAGCCGACATTGCAGTACACCCATATCATGACATAACTGCAATAGCATACATAAGCACTGTTTGTGAAATAGTGACATTGCCTCTGCAAGTGCTTAGAATGCTGACACTATAGTTTGTATAGATTCAGTGGGAGGCACATGAGCCAGTTACACAGTGCACATGTTTATTATTTGCTCTTGTTCATTAGATCTTGTTTGGGCTGAAGCTGATAGCATTACCCACATGCTGTCAAATTTTGACGATTGTTGCAATTTCCTTTGTTATGCACTCTTCCATTTTAATCACTGGCCTAGTTGCTGGGCTGGCACTTGACAGCAATTAATACCACCTTCAGACAATAATCACTATTAATGCCCTGAGAAGAGAGCAATAATGTATATGAATTTTGATGCTTTTATAACCTTTGTTGTAATTTAACTCTTCTTTATAAAACAGCTACTGGTTGATCAAGTATATCATTTTATCATATTGCATTTTGGTCATAATAACTAACACACACACCAATCCTAAAAGCTCAGATTGATTAAGAGTGCCATAAAACATTATAATCGCACAGCCCAGCTCGCATTGCATTTGTTAGACCTACATAGCCATAGACAGTCGTACCACAGACATTCTTGTCTGTTCGTTTTTCTTTACTGAGGCGCACATACTCTACCTTGTTGATGCCTTGTTTACTTCAAGGTAAAAATGTTCTCAGTCAAAGTGCTCGTATGCTGAGGACGTCCCCCTGCTATCCTCTGCGCATGTGCAGGAAATCCCTATGGTGTGGGCATCAGTGGGATTTCCTTTCTCCAGAAGCAGCCTCGGGAGGTGGGAAATCCCTCTAGGACTCCAGAGATTTTTTTGTTTAGTTAGTGATTGTGTAGGGGTGGGCCATAATGGCCATATCGATGCCCCCTCACAAAAAAACAAGTACAGTCCTTCTGCCCCATCTCCCCCACAGTGGGCAGATGGGGGCAATAGCTCCCAATCTGCCCCTTGGGGAGAGGGGGTAGAAGCCCAATAAAACACCAAGCAATATTTTTTTTATTATTACTGTAGTGATGGGTGCTGGCCATGATGGCCTTGTCAATGCCTCAAATCCCAAAAAAGTGGTCAAAGTCTTTCTGTGCCCCCCCCCCCCACAGGGGCAATAGCCCCTGATATTCCCACTGGGGAGCAAAAAGCCCACCAGAGCAGCAGGGACTTTTTATGTAATTAGTGTAGGGTTGGGGGCAGCTCATGATGGCCCTGTCAATGCCCCCATCTAAAAAAAAAAAGTCTTTCTGCCCCCCTTGGAAAATAGCCCCCCGGGAAAGCCTTTTAGGCACCAGGGACTATTAGGGGTGGGGGCTGCCCAGAATAGGCATGGCAATTCCCAACTTTCAAAAATTTACAGGTTGGCTAGGTTTCCCTATGTTCCTGCTGAGGTAGGTTCAAAAATCTAGAGCTACCCACATTGGAAAAAGAGGGTCAGTTTTGGTGGAAAATGCACTGCATACTTGTTGCGTTTTGGGACGTTTCCGGTGACGGTCAGTAGGTCTACCCCACAAGTGAGGTACCATTTTTATTGCGTGACTTGGGGGAATACTAGGTGGAAGGAAGTTTATGGCTTCAGACAGTTTTCAGAGCTTTCCATCATGGTAAATGTGAGGAAAATGTGTTTTTTAGACCAAGTTTGAGGTTTGCAGAGGATTCTAGGTGCCAGACCCTGGTGAGAGCCCCACAAGTTGCCCCCTCCTGGATTCCTCTAGGTTTCTAGTTTTCAAAAATGTACAGGTTTGCTAGGCTTCCCCAGGTGCTGGTGGCTGGGCTAGAGCCCCAAATCCAAAGCTAGGCACTTTGCAAAAACCAAGTTAGTTTTCAGTGGAAAAATGTGATGTTTCCAAGTGGTGTTTCCTCTTGTGGGCACTGGCCTACCCACACAAGTGAGGTACCATTTTTATCAGGAGACTTTTTATCAGGAGTGTGTAAGAAAGAACTCTTTTTGAGAAATGCCCTGTAAGTCACATGCTAGCATGGGTACCCCCAAATTCAGAGATGTGCAAATAACCACTGCTTCTAAACTCTATATCTTGTGCCCATTTCGGAAATACATAGTGTTAAAAATGGGATTTCTAGTTGGCAGTCAGTTTACACCCTGTCCAAGTAGGGACCCTCATTCTAGTCAGGGTAGAGGAGATATACAGCTCAGATAATCCTTGCTCACCCCCTTGGCAGCTTTGCAGAAGCAGGCAGGCTTGTCTCAGAGGCAGTGTGTAAAGTATTTGTGCAACACACACACACACACAGTAACACAGTGAAAACACCACAAAAGCACTCAACACCAGTTTAGAAAAATAGCCAGTATTTATCTGAGAAAAACAAGACCAATAGGACAAAAATACAGCGTAAAGATTAAACTTCAATATAGCGTTTAGAAACACAGCTCCGACTTGGGCTATCATGACGTCGTTGACGGAGTAATTCCCAACAATCCAACGCCAGCCGCGAGGAGGCCGGCGCCGGTAATGTAGTCACACGGACCCCCAGGTACAGTACCTTTAGTAAATGAGGAAACAAGCCGATGCACAGAGTTTGGGTGGTGAGGCATCGCTGGATCAGGTGTGGCATCGGTTCGTTACTGCAGAGCAGAGGACGTGATGCAGCATCAATGCAAGGTGTCGTTGCCTGACGATCCGGCAGGGTCGATCAATCCGTTGTTCAAGGGGTCGCGGTCACGTCACGGGGTTATAGGCAACGCGTGGAGTCAAGTATCACAGACGTAGGTGACACAGCACCTAGGACTCGCAGGACTTCAGCAAGACTGCGGCGGCGTTGGGCCTGCGATGTCAGGTGTTGTTGCACTCCAGCAGGGACCACTACTTTGTGTTGCAGGTAGCAGCATGGAGTCGTGCAGCTGCACCGGTTTTGAAGTCGTCCGGAGCCTCTGTGCCTGGATCATCTTGTTTCTTACCAGAATTCACTTCCAAGGGCCCAGGGACTGGATTGACACCACTTGGCAAGCAAGGGTCCTCAGCAGGAGTACCCAGGAGCTGGCCAGTAAAGTCTTTGATGTCCCTGAGACTTATTAACAGAAGGCAAGCTCAGTCCACAGCCTTGAAGAAACTTCACAAGCTGGATTTCAGAAAGCAAAAGTCCAGTTCTTTCTCTCTTAAGGCAAAGGCAGAAGCAGTAGCAGGCCAGCAGTGCAAAGCAACAGGCAGAGTGGTGGGTCTTCCTCAAGCATCAAGCTCTTCTCCTTGGCAGAGGTTCCTCCTGCTCTGGAAGTAATCTGAAAGTCTGGGATTTTTTGGTCCTCTACTTGTACTCATTTCTGCCTTTGACATAGGCAAACTTGAAAGGAAAGTTTCTTGTTCACAAAATCCTGCCTTTCCCAGGCCTGGCCCAGACACACGCCAGTGGTCGGAGACTGCATTGTGTGAGGACAGGCACAGCCCTTTCAGGTGCAAGTGTCTGCTCCTCCCTCTCCACTCTAGCCCAGGAAGACTCATCAGGATATGCAGGACACACCTCATCTCCCTTTGTGTGGCTCTCTAAAGGGAATTCACAAACAGCCCAACAGTCAGTCTGACCCAGACGTGGATTCCACCGGCAGGCAGAGGCACAGAACGTTTAAGCAAAAAAAAAATGCCCACTGTATTTTCAAACAGACAATATAAAAAACAATTCTACCAAAAAGATGTATTTTTAAATTGTTAATATACAGAGCCCAAACTCCAGATCTCAGTCTGCTCCCCTTGGGAAACTGCGCTTAAAATATATTTAAAGGCAATCCCCTTTTTAACCTATGGGAGAGATAGGCCTTGTAATAGTGGAAAAACAAATTTGGCAGTATTTTACTATCAGGACATGTAAAACATAACAGTATATGTCCTACGTTTTAAATACACTGCACCCTGCCCATGGGGCTTACTAGGGCCTACCTTAGGAGTGACTTACATCTACTGAAAGGGAAGGTTTGGGACAGAATTGTGTCTACTTTTCAGAAATGTACTACGTTCCGGGATCCACCATTGGTTTCACACCCATTTCTACCACTAACTGCAGGAAGATTGAAAGCACAAAAATAGGAAAAATGGGGCCATGTCCCAGTAAAATTCCAAAACTGTGTTGAAAATGTTTTTTTTTTCATTCAAGTCTGCCTGTTTGTTAAAGCTAGGAAGATGGTGATTTTAGCACCACAAACCCTTTGTTGATGCCATTTGCAGGAAAAAAAAACAGATGCTTTCTTCTGCAGCACCATTTCAAATTCCACGTCCCCACCCCCCCTCCACCCCCCACCCTAAAAATACAAATTTGCTTTATTTTGGCTAATTTCTCAGTCTCCTCCAGGGAAATCCACAAACCCTGGGAACTTTTTGAATCCCCAGGATGTTGGAAAAAAAAGGATGCAAATGGGGCTTAGATATCTGATGTGGACAAAAAGTTATGGGGGCCTAAGCACAACAAAAAGGCTTAGCCCAGTAGGGGGGAAAAGGCTTAGCAGCAAAAGGGTTAAAAGGAAATGGCATTCGTGTCTGAGAGTCTGCTCTGAGTTTGGATCGCAATTAGTCACAGCTGCCTAATTGACGATAATTGTCGTCTCTGTCTTGTTATTTAGGAGCCAGAAATCAAGGGGATAATAAGTAGATTGCAGTTGTAAACCTGTCATGGAGAAGTGGGTCCTAAAATAGACAGAAATGATAGAAAAGCGCATTTCTCGCGAGCTGTTCTCTGCTTCCCTAAAGCAATGGTTGATGAGAAAGTTGTACACTTGGGAATTAAAAAAGGACCTGTTTTGTAGTTTTATATAACACAAACTTCACCAGAAGGTATTGGAGCGCTTTACATGAGCACCAGTTACATTACACTAAGACACATTCATTTTTTTGTAGGCACGGGGACACTAAGGGCCTGATTTAGAGTTTGGTACATCAGTCACTCCGTCACAAATGTGACGGATATCCTGTCCGCCGTATTATGATTCCCATAGGATATAATTAGATTGTAATACAGCGGAGTCACCCTATCCGCCAAACTCCAAATCAGGCCCTAAGTGATTTGCTGAGAACCACAGGATGGTGAGCCGAAGCCGAGACTCAAACCTGGTTGCTCTGGCTCCAAAGTCAGCATCTCTGGCCTTTAAGCCACATCCTGTCCATTAATAAATTTGGGATATGTAGTCAATTGGACTCTAAACTAAGTAGCACAAGGCGTCAAAGCTCAAAAAGTTGTATTTCAGCCTTGCCTTTTAGCATAAATAGTGGGCAGCTGCAAAAAACACCTCTGGCCATTTTGCAACCTATGTAGGACACTAGTGTTGCTCAGTATAAAAACACCAATGTAACACTATAGACATTACATTAACTTTATTGACCCAGCTCTTATGAATAACTCTTGGAGTCATGAGTCGCTTCCTTTTTTTTTTTTTTTTATATATACACCTGTCACTTTTTCACCACTTCTGCACCATGTGATCACTGTTAGAACACAATACTTCTGATTTAGTTAACATTTTCTGTATGAAAATAAATTGTATTAAGTACCTCTCTGTCCACACTGACCTACCGCTGCCAGCTCGGCCGTCACGCTGGAGTACTGTACTCCAGCAAAGGTGCAAAGGTCACAGCGCACAAGGAAACAGGGCCACATACTTGCAGCAACTGCGGCTTTATAGTCCTAGCGGCATATATCTGCATCTCACCCTAGTTCACCCATGGTGGTAAACAGTGCTTGCTATTGTCTTTTGGTGGGGCATTGCACAAACTCTTTCCTTTATAGAGCTTGTGGTGCTCACTAATGGCGAGAAATTAAAAACTGAATGGTAGTTTGAGGACTAACATTGTCTTTTTACTTTGGTCTTTCATTCCCTGTGGCAGGGAAGAAATAAACAATGAACCATGTTGGTGTGTAAGTTTGCCATGCATGATTGTATACGTTTGCCCAACGTAGTGCAGTGAATGAGACATGGATAACACCCCAAGAAGAAGAAGAAAAGAAGGAAATTCCTTGAGATATCACCTGGGAGTCTGATGTTTGTGCTCCAGAGAAAAGCCAAAAGACCGAATCGGACTGTGAAAAATGGGTGAAGCGTGTAGACCCAGATGTTGATGCAAGGGAACACCAATTATCCCTACTAGCATCAGTCTTGTTTTTTAGTCTTGCCCAGGCACCTTACAATATATTAAAATGATGAGAGGGAGCCTGAGGCAATTTTATTCTTGATTTTTTTTTTTCAGAGCCCATCACCAACAATCTCAGATAAAACCTCCAGTCAGAAGAAGGTTTAGCCTGCACTCACAAGAGGGACTTCACATCCCATCCTGCATCTGCCTTCAGACAGTGTTTGGCCCAGGGATAGGCCGCCCTGACCTGTGTCCAGCTGCTCAGCACTCAAAAATGGCCCATATCTCCTGCAGGTCGGGATGCGCTCGGGCACATGTCTGGGGAAGGCCAGGCTACGAGCGATCCCATCTGTGGCCAGACAAGGCTGGGCTGGGCCATCCCTTTGAAATGGGAGGTAACTTTTAGAATTCACCAGTGAGTGTCTCTGCGCTGTAATTGACTGTAGCAATGGGCAAGAGGAAAGCTGTGTGTTGCTCTGCGAGTCTCTGTGAGTCAACAAGCATAGAGTCTGTGCTAGAAAGAGTGATTGGGGTTGTGTCAAGTAAAATTGCCCTAATGGAGCGCAGGCTTGGTTGTGTCAAGTGAAATTACAATAACGGAGCACAGGCGTTCACTAGGCGACCTTCCATGAGGGGGAAGCAGATATTGATGACTCATTCCCAATTTAACCCTCTTCTCGCAGCAGATGAGAGCTGTGGGTAATATGACAGTCTCTAGCGGTCTTACCTCTTAACAAATGACCCTATTGTAATACCTGCTCCTAGCTCACCTCTAGAAATCTTGAGGACCCACAGCCCCACTTCCCCCTGTGAGCCAGCCACCAAACATCAAAAATCCATTGCACAGAGTACCGAGGCAAAATCCCAATCTGGCTGTACAGACGTCGCGAGAGCGGCAATTATACAGTGTTCAGGATATGTTGGCATTGAAAAGCTGTGTAGCAGATCTACAGCAATTTGAAAGGTCCAACTTAAACTGGTCAAAGACAGTTTAGATGCAATCAAATCTTATTTAGCAGAAGCGTATAGAAACCTAAATGCAGATAATATTAATGTTCATTGAACATAAACACAGCTGAGCCTGTGCACAGAGACACTTCCCAGGGAACATAGAGGAAAAATATCAGCAGGACAGAGAATCCTTGAAGACGCAGAGCCATCCTATTCCTACCCCACAGGACCAGGTGACTCTTCAGGGTGAAACAGGTGCTGTTCAGGACTCTGGAGTCCTCCAAGCAAGGGAGGGTTGTATTAGGAGGCCCTCTCCGCAGCATCAGCTGCAGAAACCACCCCTGTGTGGTCCTAGCCTTGCCCATAGAGGTCATCCAGATTCTGAACCAGACACACCCTCAGTCGATTGTGCCTTAGTCCGGAATTTACATTGTCCCCTCAGATATGCGCCTCTGGTGGTTTTGAGGGCAGGTGTTCCCCCCCCACTAAGAAGCATTGGAATCTCTCCAAGAACTTATGCGCAAAGCTAAATACTGGTGTGCCAATAAAAGAAGGTTGAATAGTTTAAGTTGTGATAACATTATAATGGCTAGAAGAGTGGGCTTAGTGAGCCATGGGTTAAAGGCATTCAAGGGGGACTGCATAGTGCTAAACTTTAACTACCCTGACTTTGCTGGACGTATGTTATACCATTGTGCAGCAAGAGATTTGCGGAGACCAGGAATAATGGTATTTCCATTGGGCTTCTTTTATCCTCCGGTGGCCACTTCTAGGAGAAGTGATTTTAGCAATGTGCACCGTCAGTTTATGGATCAAATCTGTTTATTATTTTGAACATGTAAACATACAAAAAAACAAAAAAAATCATATCACAGGGCCGTGAGAAACAAATATCATGCAGTAAGAACTCAAGTCTATAGATAAAGTCCCTCCAATTAGTCCTGCACCATGCCCTTGAGGACATCACCCCCACCCCTCCCTTACGGTCCAGCGAGCAGCCAGGCAACGCCCAATATTCTTCAGACTGCAAGATCCCCTCATGAGGCCTGTGTAAACACAAAAATAAACACATACCAACAATGCTTCCCCTCCAGCACCTGTGTCATCTTAGTTTCTCTCCACTCCTCTACTCCTCCCTCCCGCCCACCCAGTCGCAACCCTCTCAGACATCCCTCCCCACAACATTCTAACTAAAGTTCAAGTTAGCCTCAAGACTCTCAAATAGGCCGGGCATGTCAACTCAGTAAATTCTGCGGATAGGATCTGAAGGAATGGCTTCCATAATTCACTCATTTCTCCCACCCGCTGCTTGGAGGCTAGGGTGAGTTTCTCCATGGCGAGGATAAACCACAGCTTCTGAAGCCAGGAGACACGCATCGGAAGCCTATCTGTACCCCACAACGCCAGGATCAGCTGTAACGCTGCGTTAAGTGCCAGAGCCATCTGCCTCCCTTTTAACGATCTCAAGGGAAAGGTAAGGGGATTGGGCAACCCCAACAAAATGTACAATGGGAATCTAGGGATCTTGGTATGGAACGCTGCATCTATATCATCTATAATGCTTGCCCAATAACGATGGAGCTTGGGGCAGTGCCAGAGTAGATGCACAAGTGTACCTGTGGCTCCACACCCCCTCCAACAGAGATCAGACTTAACAATGTCCCATGCGTGTATCCGTGCTAGAGTGTAATACCAATAGGAAGCCACTTTATATGATGTCTCAGTCCCTGCTGCATTATAGGCTGTGTGGTGAATCCTATAGACTATGCTGTCCCACTCCTCATCTGAAAATTCCCTCTCCAGCTCTCTCTCCCATCTTGACTGTCCCTTTGACTTAGGCGGACGCTCCTCCCCCTTCAGAAGCCGATAAGGTTCTGAGATAACTCTTTTATTGTCCTTCTTTAGCAACAGCCATTTCTCGAACGGCGTAAGTGGCCTATCTATTAATGCTCTGTTAGCTGGCTGGAGAGCCCAGTGCCGTATCTGATAATACATCAGTCTATCTGCCTCCAAGAAGCCGTACGTCTCCCGTATCTGTTAGAAGGACAATACCCCTTGTTTCTCAGTAAGTGGGCGACTCCACTCTAGAAGAAAGTGCAATTGTGTCGCCTGAAAATATCGCAAAAGACAGGGAACCGCTAGGCCTCCCCTGCTCTTAGGGCGATATAAAACCTGCTGCGGGAGATGCGCCGGCCTACCCTCCCACACGAATCTCAGAACCGCCGATTGAAGAGTGGATATCGTCCGAGGAGGTGGAGTCAACGGAAGCGCCTGAAACACATACAGTATACGTGGCAGGATTGTCATCTTCGCCGCCACCCTACCCAACCAAGACAGTTTGTGTCTCCCCCATGACTCCAGGTCCCGCTGCACCTCACGAACCAACTTCGTGTAATTCAGGCTCGCCGTCTTGGCAGCCGAAGTCGCTAATTCAACCCCTAAGTAGGAAAGACGCGAAGACGACCAAAGAAAGGGGTACCTAGCTCTCAAGGTTGCCTCATGATCCAAGCTGACTGACAAACTAAGGACCTGGGACTTCTGCATATTCACCCGGAATCCCGAAACCTGGCTAAACTCGGTTATTATCTCCATAAGCGCCGGTAGCGAAATCGCAGGCTCCTCAAGGGTAAAGATTACATTGTCTGCATACAGGGTAATGAGATGGCGATCCCTGCCGAATTTCACACCAGAAACCAAGGGGCTGTCCCGCAATCGCTGCGCGAGGGACTCCATATATAGCGCAAACAAAAGGGGAGAGAGCGGGCACCCCTGTCTAGTCCCCCGCCCAACCGGGAACGGCAGAGAAAGCACTCCATCAACACGAACCGCCGGTCTGGGAGACCGATAGGCGCTCCGGATCCAAGACCTAAACCCCAGGGCCCAAACCGAAACGCTCCAGCACCCGAAAGAGGTATGGCCAATGGACCCTATCAAATGCCTTTTCGGCATCAATAGAGAGGAAAAGCGTTTCCCTTCTCGATCGGTCTAGTTTATCTAACAAATGCAGAAGACGCTTCGTGTTGTCGCTACATTGTCGGTTTGGAATAAAACCTGACTGGTCCGGGTCAATAAGGCCTGGCATATAAAAATTAAGGCGGTGAGCAAGAATCCCAGTGAATAGCTTGGCATCTATATTCAGGAATGAAATCGGCCTATATGAAGCACACTGCTCTGGGTCTTTGCCCGGCTTATGTATAACAGCAATGGTGGCGTCCAACATACTAGGGCGTCAGTGCTCCCGACGTCCGGAAGGAATTGAAAAGCCTCACCAAGAGCGGGGCAAGTTCTGCACAGAAGGTCTTCTAGAATAATGCCGTAAACCCATCAGGGCCAGGGGATTTCCCAGCCTTTAGGCGGAAAAACGCCGATATAACCTCTTCCAACTTTATCGGTTGGTCCTGCTGGGACGCCTCCTTCTCACCAAGAGGAGTGATTGCTATACCTTCTAAAAAGGAGTCGAGGGCCGCGTTGTCTCGCACCTCCGCCGCGTATAACCCCCTGTTAGAACTCTGCATAAGCCTCTGCAATCTGGTCACTCCTGCGGGCCTCCCTCCCGGACGGGGATCGGATCAGTTTTATCGCCGACGTCGCTCATTGCTCTCGCAACCGGTGTGCCAAGAGCTTTCTGCACCTATTGCTCCCAATGTAGTATGTGTGCTTAAGCCACGCCACTGCATACTCCGCCCTATCCCAGTCCAGCCTCTTCAACTGTTGCCGCACTTTCTCTAATTCCCGCCAGATTCTAGGCGCGCCAGTGGATTTATGGGAACACTCAAGCACAGTCACCTTCCGCTCCAACTTTTCCCTTATCTCTCTCCTTGCCTTATTATCCCTCGCGGACAGCGCCATCACCTCGCCCCGCACTACTGCCTTCAGGGCCTCCCACACAGTCTCCAAAGCCATACTGCCATTCTCATTAAAGCTAAGGTAGTCCGTAATTGCGCGCCGAAGCGACTCCACCACTGTCTCACTCTGGAGAAGAAATCCCTAAAGCGCCAGCTTGGAGCACCCACGCGACCCACCTTCATGGTAACCTCCACAGTAATCGGAGCACGATCAGTCAAGGCCCTAGGTTCACTCGTGGCCTCCCTAACTCGGGCAAGAACTCCTGCGAGGCCAGAAAAAGATTGAGCCGCGCATAAGTCTTGGTTGCCGCTGAATAAAAGGAGTAGTCCCGGAGCGTGGGATGCAACTTCCTCCACACATCCTCCAACCCACATTCAGCCAACCACTGACGTCCCAACTCCGATAATGCCCCCGCCTGCCCAAAGCGTTGACCCGAGCGGTCGAGCTCGTTATCCGTCACCAAGTTAAAATCCCCTCCTACCAAGATGGCCCTATCTGGCAAGCTAAGTATCGGGGAAACCGCCTGTCTCAGGAATGCTTCCTGTTGGGCGTTCGGAGCATAAAATGAAGCAACAGTGAAAGAGAAGGCCCCAAGTCTTATTCTCATAGCCAAAAGCCTGCCTTGCACTTCGTGCACCTTCCCCACTATCTCCCCGGCAAAAGTCTTTGAAAGCAATATGACTACCCCCGCATGCTTCGTAGTAGCGGATGACCAAACTGTATAGGGAACCACCGTGAGCGCATGCAAAATGTGTCTTTGTGCAATAAGTGTGTTTCTTGTAATAAACAAATATGACTCCCGGATTTCTCTAGAACCGACAGTATCGCTAACCGCTTAGTCGGGCTGTTAAGCCCGCGAACATTCAAACTTAGACACTTAACTGTCATATATCACAAAGGAGAGATTGCCCGGGGTGAGGAGCTTCGTGGAGGGGCCACAACCCAGGGCAGCACCTCAGGCACCCAAAATCACTCAGCCCGCCCATTATGACCTTTAATGACCAGACAAGCAGGGAAGCATACCGACATATAACCATAACGCACAACAGGTGCTCATAATAAAACAGTCCACTCACACACATCCCAAAGAGGAAAAAGTCTCAGCAGGGCTGTAGAACCACACAAATTCGCCCACCAGGTCCGTCGTCTCCGCCGCCCAGGCACCACTCATCAGTCGCAGGCCCACAATGAACAGCCCACTTCTATCCGTGGTCTCCCGCCGCTCCTCGCCTAGGCACTTGTCCCAGCCACTACGTTGGATTACAGCCGATTGGCGTTCCGAGATCTGCTCCAACGCAGTAGGGCACTGCTGTTTCCTCCTTTTCTCCTTCCTCCGCCAGCGCGGACGGCTCCCACTGCCCGGGCCCAGCTTCGAGTCCGAATCCAGGACGTCTCCCTCCAAGCCCAGGATCCGGCCCGCCTCCGACACAGACTTCACCTGATGTAGCTGGTCCTCCCAGCGGAAAGCAAGACGGAACGGATGACCCCACGAGTAGGACACAGCATGTGCGCGCAAATACTCTGTAAAGGGCTTCAACTCACGCCGCCATTGTAAAGTCTGAACCGAAAGGTCCTGGTATAGTTGGAGCTGATGACCTCTAAAGTGAACCTGCGGGAGATTGTGCGCCCGTTGCAATATACTTTCATTCAGCCCAAAATTGTGGACACATGGCAGGATATCCGCCGGGCGGTCCCCAGCTCCGCCAGGTCGGCCCACACAATGGACTCTTTCCAGGACAATTTCCTGCGACTCCTCCAGGTCAAGGACCGAGCGGAACAACGCCCCCACAAAGTCCCTAATGTCGTCCTTCTCTGCCCCGATCGGCGCCCCTCTAATGCACTTCCTTCACCTCCTGAGATATGTCTTTGCGGAGTTCCTGCAGGTCGCTGCGAAGCGATTCGAACAAGGAGGTAAGGAACCCTTTGTGACTGGGGCTGCCTCGTCCTCTGTCCTCTCTCTCCTTGCCTCGGAAGACCTCGTGGGCGGCGGTTCCTCAGGGGCCCCTCCCGGGCCCGGGCGCCCTCCAGTCTCTTACCGTCCGGTCCCGCTTGGGTTTGGAGGCCGCCATCACCTCTGCTCTCGTACTGCGAAGGCGTAAGGGACTCAACTGGGCCTCTGCGCGTTGTCGCCAGGGGCTTTATTCTCCTGGCCTCACTCCCCTACCAGCAGCCGTTGATCCTTTGCTGTAGGGCCCTCCGCGAGGCTCCTCCACCCCACGGCTTGCTTCCGCTTTAAACAAGGCCTCCTCGGGCCACCCGAGCCAGAGACCAGTGACCCAGGCCCACTGCGCCACCGCCAACTCCTCCACGTCAGTGCCCGGCAGCACGGGAGCACTTCCGACCGCTTAGCGACTTCGTTGGGGCTCCCTGCTTCTGGGGCAAACAAGGAGGGCGCAGCCACCTCCCGGGCCCCAGTGCCCAGCTCAACACCAGGCTCGCCTCATAGGCTCCTCTTCTCTGCCCATTCGCGTCCTCCACCACAGGCGCCACCTCGCCCCCACGCCGAGCCAGCAGGCCGCCGGCTCCAGGCCCACCGCGAGGCACGGACCGCAGCACACCGCTCCCGCCTGCAGTGCCGGCCTAAGGTGCGCAACTCCTCGCGGTCGGCAGTGCCGGCCGCGGGCGCCCCCGGTTCTATCGGGACCCCCGCTGCCCCACTACCTCTGGCGCCACAGCAGGACCCTCCCGGACCTCAAAATCAGGGGCCGCAAAGCAGTTTCAGAGGCCTGGGCGGCAGAGCTCGGGCGACGCGTCCGCTCACGCCGCCATCTTGGCCACGCCCTCCTGCACAGTCAGTTTAAGGATAGTAAAGGCCCTTGTAACTATGATCCTCTGGCTCTAATCTAGCTACATAATAGATTTCAGCTGTTGAAAGACCTAGAGAGCAATGACTGACTAAGCCCGGCACGGGAAAGTACAGTACAGAGCACACTGGAGTTAGCGCATGTCAGTGGGTCACATGTGAGTGAGGGGACTGATAAGGGTTGTCCCATTCTTAAATTCTGTGGGAGAAACATCGCCGGGTTGGAGGGAACAAAAGAGTAAATTAGGATTGGTTGAAATGTATCTCTGATTTTCAAGTGTTGGTGTTGCGGGAGACATTGGATCCAGATAATTTGTGTTTTTTAGGTGAGTATTTATCCTTTTTTTCACCTGCAACTCCTCCTTCTGCTGGCAGGGCAAAGGGAGGCCTGCTCACACTGGTGGCCCTGTAATTGTGGTGTTCTTACACCCTGTAGAGTTCAGGCTCGGGTGATCCGTTAGTACTATTAGTTTTTGAGGGGTCACCAAGTATCGCATTAGTTCATTTTTATTACTCTTTTATTAGGGATTCCCAAACTGAACACTTGCGTGCTTTAAGGTCCTTTTTGCGGGGTTTGAAGAGACATATAATACCCCTTATTCAGTTTTCCTACTAGGGGATTTTAATCTGCATGTATGTTCTCTGGGTTGTTATAATTCTGATGGTGAGGTTATTTTGGAATTTGACTTGGGTGTCTGTTTTGAACATTCTGTGGAGGGTAGTATGCTTGATGATGTCATTGATTATTTTAACTTGGTACTTATGCAAGGTGCCACTAAGGGGGAAACTGTCCCCACTTTTACTGGTAGCGAGGCCAGCACAGTTCTAGATCACGTATTTATTTCAGCTTATGTCGCCCAGTTTGTGCTTCAGTTTAGGACTCAATGGTTACAGTTTAGTGATCATAATCCTTTGTTCCTGTCTGTAGAGTGGAGACGGTGTTTTGATGACCTATTTAGGGTTAAGGGTCCTAGCAATAGCAATATTGTTTCTCACAACCAGGTCGTCGAATAAAATGGAGTAAGGTTCCCCCTAATTCCTTCAGTCATACTCTTTACTCCACTTGTGAACAGGATGTTTTATTATATTAAACCCTCCTAGATGCTTTCACTAGGATTAGTGAACAAATTGCAAATATCTATGGAGAAGGCCAGGTGGTTTCTAGAGTTTCTACTTTTCCGAATCTGGAAGTGACCATTGATGGAAGGGGTTTCTGGGCTCCACAGATAAAGATAGGCCCATCCAGGCAATGGTTACAGTCTGTCAAGCAAAGTGTGTGCCTATCACTGCCTATCACCCACTCTTGTGGGACTTATAAGGTTAAAAGGATTCTGGCAACATCCAGAGAGTTGAAACTAAATTTATAAGAAGATTGTTGTCACTTCCACAATCAGGGGCCACATATGTAGCCCACGAGGAGCTCGGGCTCGATTATATATCAGATGGGTTGTCCTTTTTGGCGCTTGCTAGGTGGTGTCGAATTTGGTCGAGCCCAGAGTTAGTCCTGAACAGGCAATTATTAGAGACTGTATTGCTTTAGATAACAGTGGCCCTGTTCCATGATCCCGCTATGTAAAATGCACATTGGAGAAACTGGGTTGTCCGGCATTATTTGGATCACCATATAGAATAACTAAGAGAGAGCTGCCACATAATAAACTTCTCTTTTAAGGGGCGAGCTCAAAGCACTCCGTCCCTCTTCTAATTTCTCTTTAGGGGGATTTTAACCACGCCCATGTTACGTCAGTCACTTTCATTGGCTTGTGGGTTTTCCTTTTAAAATCCGCTTGTTTTCATTTGTGAAAGGCATGCTTACGTCATGCCTTTTCTGGTGTTTAGCCCCCCCTCGAGAGCACCGGTAAACTACTGGAAACATACAAGGCTCCATGTTTTCCGTATGGTTTCTGGACTACTTTTTCTCTTTATTTCGCAGCATGATCAAGATGTGTTTTACACAGCGCGATTGCGGCATTTTTGTTTACATTTAATGTGTCAAAAACAGTCCTGTTAGAAGTTTACAACTCTAATAGTTCTAACTCGATGTAATGCGAGACCCGTGGCATTGCCAATGCTTGTTTTACTTAGGGCCAAAGCTGATGGAGAAGCAGTGAAATTACTGAAACCGTTGATCAGGGCCAACTCACTTGTAAAAAGTGGTTTACCTATGGAACCATATTTAATAATGGTAACAACACCTCACCATTGTTCTCTATTATCCCGTTTTAGATTGAATCTTCTGCATTGGAATTTAGCGGAACCCTAGGGGAAATATACAGTGGAAGACATGGGGCCTTACAATGCAACAGTTTTTCGCCTCAAGACACCATGCATTTTATTATGTTTTGCAGCCACTATACTGAATTGCGAGAGTGCTAGGGTGCACCTTTTCTCAGAGGGATGGGATTTTACCAAGTTAGACCTGCTCTGCTATACTTAAGAATGCTGACTAGCAGCTCAGTTTGTTTTAATGTGACTAGTTTCTTGTCAGGTGCTCGTAAGGCTAGGAAGCAGTGCTTGAAGTAAATCACTTACTTTTGCCTTCTTGTTCATAATTTTAATGTTCATTGGTGGGTTTTTATGAATATTGCTATTTTAATGTATTTATTGTTCTTTTTCTTTTTTATATTGTTGCTTCATTTTATGGTTTTTAGTAACCAAATAAAGTATTAACAAGAAGTAAAAAACAGAAAGTTGAGCCCACCCAGGCACAATAGGTGTCTGGGTTACGACTTGATGAAGCGTTCCACTAGATACTTCAAGGGAGTGAGTGAAGAGTCCTTTTAACAGATGGGAAGGATTCCCTCACTGGAAGGGTTGGAACACTGGCTTGAGAAGAACACCTCAATAAACTAGTGGTTCACTTCTATATTGATTTGATTTATGTAAAATTAAAATTCTTCTGCCACCTGCATGTCCTTTTTTTGAGTCACAAATGTCGCATCAAAATTAAACCCAATTCATAACGTTAATACCATTCCTCTCCTGCTTTTATCATAAACCATGTGCATCCTAAAGCCCACTCCATTGATATTAGGCATCTATTCATATCTGTCAAAGCTCGTCCTTCCTTTTACTGCCACCTTTTCCCTCATGTATGGTCTTCTCAGTTGCCATGCACATGCCTCCTAGATTACATCCGCCCGAAGGTGTAAGACTTTTTTATATATCTAGGCAGGTCTTTTTTGTCCCATATTTGAAGGATAACTAGACATGGACTACTATTTATTTGTATCCTCAAAACTTTCATCTAGAAAGCTTGTATAACTTCACATTAATCAATCAAGCAACGAAGGAAGCCTTCCCATTTACCACTCTTCATACATGTTAACTGCAGTTGGTCACCTATGATGCAATTTTACCCTGTGATAATATACCAAGGGCCGTATTTATACTCTGGTTGCGCCGAATTTGCGTCGTTTTTTTCGACGCAAATTCGACGCTAAACTAACGCCAACTAACGCCATATTTATACTATGGCGTTAGAGGCGAATAGCGCCAAAGTTCCCGGAATGTGCGTCATTTTTTAGCGTGAACCCCTTCCTTGCGTTAATGATATGCAAGGGAGGCGTTCCCGTCTAAAAAATGACTCCCAGGCCTTTACGTGGTATTTATACTCCCGGGCAAAAGAGACGCCCGGGAGTGGGCGTGGCTAAAAACGGCGCATTTGCGCCGCTTTTTAACGCCTGGGTCAGGCATGGCGTTAAGGGACAAGTGGGCTCAAAATGAGCCCACAGTGCCCTCCCCTGCCCCCAGGGACCCCCCCTGCCACCCTTGCCCACCCCAGGAGGACACCCAAGGATGGAGGGACCCACCCCAGGGACATTCAGGTAAGTATTTTTTTATTTTTTTTAAATAATTTTTTTTGGCATAGGGGGGCCTGATTTGTGCCCCCCTACATGCCACTATGCCCAATGACCATGCCCAGGGGACAGAAGTCCCCTGGGCATGGCCATTGGGCAAGGGGGCATGACTCCTATCTTTACAATGATAGGAGTCATGTTGATGGGGGATGGGCGTCGAAAATAAATGGCGCAAGTCGGGTTACGACGATTTTTTCGACGTAACCTGACTTGCCCCATTTTAAGACGCCCATGCGCCATTTTCCCCCTACGCCGGCGCTGCCTGGTGTACGTGGTTTTTCTCGCGCACACCAGGCAGCGCCGGTCTGCTTGCGCCGGCTAACGCCATTCAATAAATACGGCGCCCGCAAGGCGCTTCAGAATGGCGTTAGCCGGCGCAAAACTTTTTGACGCTAAACTGCGTTAGCGCAGTTTAGCGTCAAAAAGTATAAATATGGGCCCAAGTGCAGTATTTTAAATTACATCAGTTTCAAGTTATGCTGTATGACTGCCTCACCAGGATGTGCGAAAGCCTTATCCCAGTCCACCTTCTCAAATGTTTCAAAATTCATCGCCCATAGTTCTCTCAGGTTACCCATCACCCCTTTTGTACTAATTGCACAATAAATCCTCCAGATAGCCTTTTCTGCTGGCTCATCCATGAACATCCTGACCTCCTTACCAGTATGAACCATGAATATCACTCCTGTCCATGACCTTCCTGTTCAGAGCTTGTGTCATGAATAGGTGTCTCTACTGCTGTGCTTTCAACATTAAATTAATCCTGTATTACATTGAAGGTCTTTAACATTTTATCCATTGCTTCGATTTGAAGATCCCTTTAAGGTCTCAAGAACGAAACCCTTGCATTTTTTATACTTGCACGAACCACATTCCAGACCAGAGATGGGTCTCTTTGTTAGCCTGCCTTTCTAACGCATGAATGAGGCTGTCACATTCCAGCGATTTGCTAGCAAAAAAGCCACCAAGTGTTTGTACATCCTGTACCAAGAGTTCCAGTTTTAAGTCAGAATTGAAAGTATGTAAGAAATAATGTGGCATCAAACTTAACACAGAACCCATATCAGTTGTGCAGTGTAGAGTTCGGAAAAAAGCATAAATGAGCATGCTTTGTCACGTCTGTTCACATAGGAGATGAAGCATAGGCAAAGCCAATAAGTCTGGTGTTGGCACACAGCCTTTGGCTAATTCTTATTTTGTTTTGCCAGTTTTTTCTTTTTTTTGCAAACATTGTTCGCGAATACAACTGCCCCCCCTCAATCTAAAAAAACAAATAAAAAAATTGGCAAAGGCAAAAAAGGTTTTTTGGTCTCAAAAACTCACACATTACCAAAGCGCTCCCTGGCACTGAAGGGAACTATTTTGTGTGTAGATGTGTTGTTTTGAAAACGCGGCATGCTGTAATTCACAGTAAAGTCAGCCAAAGGATGAAGTGGGCTGATACATTGGCCCTTAATGCATGCTGGAGTGGGTGGATGAAAAATGTGAATGACACCAGCCACAGATTAATGGAAGACGTCTGGCTGAAACTACTGTAAGCAACTATATTATGCACAAAACTTTAATACAATCAAAAGTTCTTGGCTAACTCAGACCAATAAAAAGTCAGTCAGCTATTGGCTGCAAGCCTCTGGCCTTTGAGAATGAAAGAAAGAAGGCAAGAAAGGATGACGGCAGGCAAGAAAGGATGAAGGCAGGCAAGAAAGAAATAAGGTGGGCCTGAAAGAAAGAAAACAGACAAGAAATGAAAAAGGCAGGCAGGTAAAAAGGCGCAGGTAAGAATGAAAAACGGCAAGGCAAGAAAGGAAGCAAGAAAAAAAGCAGGCAAGAAAGAAGGCAAGGAAAAAGGTAGGCAAGAAAAACGGGCATGCAAGAAAAAAGGCAGGCAAGAAAGGGAAAGAATGAAGAAACAAAAGAATAAAGAGAAGAAAAGTGAGATTGAAAGAAAAAGAAAAGGCAAGAGAAAGGAAGCCCAAAAGAAAGAAAGAACAAAAAAGGAAAGAGAAAAAAGAAAGAAGGCAAGAATAAAAGAAGGAAAGAAAAATAAATAACAAGAAAAGGAAAAAGAAGGAAGGAATGCATGAAAAAAGAAGGAAGGAAAAAAGAAAGTAAGAAAGAAAAAGAGAGAAAGAAGGAAAAAAATAAGGAAAAAGAAAAGGGAGAAAGAAAAAAGTAACAAGAAGATTCGTTAATTCAGAACAATTTCAGATGGACACAATCCGATCTGTTATGTTGTGAAATAGCAGCAGTCAGAAAAGCAAAACACTCCAAAAGGAATTTACAACAGTATTGGCTGGAGATGGGACCTGATAAAGGTGAAATGTGCATGACAAGTGTCTTGCTATAACATCAGGATCACAAAGTCTACTAAAGTAATTATGAAGTAACAAGAAAAACACTGGCACTGAAAGGAACTAGCTTGTGTGGGTGGACTCCTTGTGAGAGAGCAAAATGCACTCAATCATGGTGAAGTTAACTAGCGGCTTAAATAGGCTGACTGACCCACTGCCCTGTGATGTATGCTGTAGTGGGGGAAGCAAAATAGGAATGACTTAACAGCAGACCTATGGATGAAAAAAGCTGACTGAAAGCCTCTATATGTAAGTATAGTATACATATTTTAGTAAAATCAAAAGGTCTTGGCCAATGCCAGACCTAGAAACGCAAGTCTTCTTTGTGTGCAGGTGCTCCAAGAACTATCTTGTTGACAACCTGTGAGAAGAAATTGTCACATGTAGAACACTTCGCATGTGGAAGAATGCAGTGAAGAGACGGGTAACTAAATCAGAAGTTTCACTCTTTGCAGAAGTACGAGCATGTTGGTAGGAAGAAACAAATAAGAAATGTCTAATGGTTAGAGAGCTTGCAGAGCTTATGCAATTACAACCACAAATCACAAGGTAAGAAGCGTTTTTTTTTTTTTTACAGACCAGAAGGAACTGTCTCAGTTCAGATAGACTTGTGTGTTGATAGAAGAAACGTTCAGATTCAGATTAGCTCACTTACCATGAGGACTGATTGCGTAGTTCCTGCATTCTCAATGGAGAGGCAACAGAGCCTGAAGTGGCAGAAATAGGCGGAGAGAGACTGGAAAATAACAAATATCTAATTAAAGAAGAGCAGAGAAAGAAGGCTCATTTGTTTCATCCTGAGTCAGTGCTTAGGAGCCATTCTCCTGAGAAAAATGTTGGCCTCCTCAAGGAAGGATAATTTGGTTTAGAAGACACACAATAGGAAAAAAGATAAAAGCCCTTCCACCCTCGTGGGCTCCATCTATATTCTGGTAAATACAAATTAAATTATTGAAATCGTAAAAAATCAAAAATGAGAAAGCAAGGCTCTAATATCGATTGCAGATTTTTTCAGCATTATATTAAAACAGTGCAGTCAGCGCACCTCAAAGGTTTATTTTCCACCAAGGTGCCCCTTTCTTAAGTAAGACCCGAAGCTTGAAAATTCCATACATTGAAGGCAAGGCCAGAATGGATCGAATCATGGATGATAAAGAATGTTATATTTTTGTTGGTATCTTCTGTCACCGCAATCTCTACTCAGATTCCTCAGGCTCTGCTGTTAAAATCATTTCCTCTTTAAGAGGTCCTCCACAGATACGTGAATATGGTCCAAAAGCCTTCTGTGGTAACTACAGAGGCAAAATTTGAATTTGTCTTTGTATTTATGAAGAAACGTGCACCACTTGATGATAGCACTCAAGGCTGATCAGCAAGTTCATATTTCACTATTCCATCATACATAGTACAACATAGTATACTAATACCTTGGCATTTTGCTGATACCATCTGTGGAGTGAACCTCGCCCCATCTTTTGGTGGGATTTCTTTCAACGTTATCTCATTTGTTATTTCGTAAATACATGAAACACACATCACTTACAGTGTAGGCTGTAGTGGTTTATTACCTACCCATGTTAATTAACTATTTGGCATAAGCCGTAGGGCCTAATTATTTTGTTTGTTTGTGCATTGTCCTAACGTTATAAAGCAAGTAATACAGTGCTTTTCAAAATAGAAATGCATACAAGCAGCACACATAGCTGTAATATTAATATGCAATTTAGTGAACTCTTCTACGCTTAGATCTTCTGAGAACTCTACAGAGCGAGTAGTTTACAAGCCACCTTGCTAAGCAACAGGTTACTAAACAACCGAGCCTAGTAATAGGTTATCACGTACTCTATTCCAGTAAACAGTTATTAAGCATCTCACCAGGTAACCAACATATTCTAGCACTACCCTTGCATGACCCTGTCTCTCCTGTAAGAGGGGAAAGAGTATATGCCAGGAGCTGTGCCTATCCCAAGGACAATTCCTGCTGGTGAGCCAGTGACCTAGTCATGTGTACCATGGTCTGCAGGGAAGGCTTTACATAGCTTGGCAGATCTGAGAACAAATGTTGGCTGGGATTTTTAAAACAAATAACAAAGTTTGATACTTTATTCTTTTGAGTCAGATTTTGTGTGCTAGTATTAGGATTATAATTATCCTGATTCCAATCAATATTTTCTGTAATGGGTCAGGGAATAGTAAATCCTTACTACTGTAATTTCTTGTGAAATGTGTGTACTAATTTAGGTGGACTTCTTTTTTTTTCCTGCAATTCATCTGGGTAGTCTGATCGCCTCCAAACGCATCATTCCAAATGTGTGTAAACCAAACGAAGTGTTGGACATTTCTGCCAGTTTTCCATTTCTCGGTAGATACCTGGCTATGTTTATAACTATATGACATTGCCTATGAATTTGTAACCATGTGTGCCCCCACTATTTAGGTGGTGGCTAACCAGCATATCTGATAGAAACTTCTAGTTGCAGATTCCATTTGGCGTCAGACTGGATCCGGAGATTTTTTTCTTCGAGCAATACCCTTGCGTGTCAGTAGGTGGCGTTGGTCTACTGCGCGGGCATCGTTGGCATCGTAGTCGCCGTGATGACGTCGGGAGTAGTACATAGACATTGCCTCAGCGCAGATATGCCAGTTCTTTTCCGTGCCACGTGCTGATATGGAGAGAGCTACCCTTTTCTCCTTTTGACCGATTTCAACCATTTTGATGGGTTTTTTGGTGAGTTTTTGATGCGTTGAGATGTCCCTAAAGACCGGTTTCAAGCCGTGTGAGGACTGTCACCGCATGATGTTGGTGACTGATCTGCATCGGGTCTGTTTGTGGTGCTTGGAGCGCGACCACGACCCAAAGCCATGCTCCGAGTGCCGAGCCATGCACCTGAAGGCCTTAAGGGAGCGGTCCCTCAAGCTCATGGTGGCCCGCGCTCGACTCCACGTAGGTCTCCGTGTCGCTTGAGGGGAAGGTCTTGAGACCGCTCGTGGAGCCACCACCATTCTTCTTCTTCTAAGTCTTTGGGCCCAGGTAAGAAGAAGAAGTCGAAGCGATCCAGTCACCCAACAACTTCACCCCGTCGCTCGGCTGAGCATCGACGCTCATAACCTCAGTCTTCGGAGCCTGCTTCTGGGTCCGCTCCGCTCTTCCCCGAATTTCCGGGAGCCGGAGAGACCCCTGCCCAATTGAAAGAGTTTTATGAGGCCACGCGCCTCATTTTTGGACAGGCCGACCCCGATACGGTGCCTTTGGGCCCAAGGGGTTCAGTTGGGGGGGGGGCTTTCGGGTTCCATGCTGGCGGCTTCGGCTCCGGCCACCAAGGTCCCCTCTGGATCCACTCTCGGATCTGCACCGACGCCAGTCGTACCACTGAGACCTTCCTCGGCGCTGGTTTGATTGTCGATGCTCCGACGTCGGTGGTGCCCACCATCGACGTCGACCCGATCCTCACCCTGACGACTCGGAGTCGGAACGGTGTTGGCCAACGCCATCTCTGTCTTCAATGGGGCCTACTCATCCCAGGTCGGATTCTGACCCATTTTCTTATGGGTATGAATTCAGGGGAGGATTGAAGAGGTCCCTGGACACTTATGAATACCTGGATGACCCTAAGTTGGGTTGGGCACAGGAGTTGGGCGAGGCCAGTGACCTGTACACTTCTCCAGACGCTGCCATGCTGTCTCCTTCTACCTTGGCTACGGCGGAGGGAGTGACAAATTCTATGGTGGTCAGTGGGGCAGCTGAGGTCCTTGGCCGTGAACTGCCTACTGTTCAGGTCAGGTCAAATCTCCTGACGGAGGTGCTTCAGCCAGGGGCTTCCACATCTGAGCCGCTTCTACCATTCAATGAAGCCCTCACCAATGTCTTCTTGGGTACTTGTGGAATCCCACATGGGCGTGGGACAGGGAACCAGAGGTCTGCCCAGTCCACCCTGCCCCGCTGCAGCCTCCGAAACCTCCTAGTCCGTCTCCTCACTCCAATCCAGTTGGTGGCAGGATTCGCCATCACCTGCCCCACTGGAAATCCATCACTACGGACAGGTGGGTTTTGCAGATAGTTCGCAGGGGCTACTCCCTCTCCTTCGAATCTGCTTCACCAGCCATGTCCCCATCAGTCAGCCAACTTCCGGAGGATCATGTGGCACTTCTCCGCCAGGAAGTCACAGCTCTCTTGGCCAAGGGAGCTATAGAAAAGGTCCCTGCGTCAGAAGTAGGTCGTGGTTGTTATTCCCGCTACTTTCTGGTGCCAAAAAAGGACAAGGGCTTACGTCCTATCCTAGACCTTTGGGACCTCAATTACTTCCTCAAGAAGGAGAAGTTCAAAATGCTCAGCCTGGCTCAGGTCCTGTCTGCCTTGGACCCAGGAGACTGGATAGTAGCGTTGGACTTGTAGGATGCTTATTTCCACATTCCCATCCTGCCTGCCCACAGATGTTACCTGCGATTCATTGTAGGTCATGAGCACTATCAGTTTACCGTGCTCCCCATCGGCCTTACCAGCGCCCCTCGGGTGTTGATGAAAGTGATGGCGGTGGTTGCAGCTCATCTGCGTAGGTTAGTGGTTTCAGTCTTCCACTACCTCGACGACTGGCTGTCGAAGGCGAACTTGCCCTAGAAAGTCATCTCCCACCTCCAGACTATGGTGAGCCTCCTGCACACGCTGGGGTTCACTATCAATGTGCCGGCCACACCTGACTCCCTCTCAGACGCTTCCCTTCATCGGAGCTGTTCTGGACCCAGTGCAGTTTTGGGCTTATCCTCCCTAAAAGCAAGTCCAAGATATTCAGGCTATGATTCTGATCTTTCAGCCTTTGTCTTGGGTTTCGGTGAGACTGACTCTGAGGCTGCTGGGACTCATGGCCTCCTGCATCCTGCTAGTAACTCATGCCAGATGGCATATGCAGGCTCTGCAGTGGGACTTGAAGTTCCAGTGGGCGCAGCATCGGGGAAATCTCTCTGACATCGTCCAGACCTCGGAGGGGACTGCGTAAGACCTGCAGTGGTGGCTTTCGAATCCACTTTGGGTCCACGGCAAATCCCTCTCCCTTCCCCATCCAGATCCCTCTCCCTGCCCCAGCCAGATCTAGCCATAGTGACAGATGCTGCATTTCTGGATTGGGGCGGCCATATGGGAGAGGCGGAGGTCAAAGGCCTCTGGTCTCTGGCGGAGCCTGGACTCCATATCAGTCTTCTGGAGCTCCAGGCTATCAGGCTTGTGTTTAAAGCATTTCTTCCCTCTCTCAAAGAGAAAGTAGCGCAAGTGCTCACGGACAACACTACCGCCATGTGGTACTGCAACAAACAGGTCGGAGTATGGTCCTGGACCCTTGGTCAGGAGGCACTATGCCTCTGGACATGGCTGAAACATCAGGACATTACCCTGGTGGTTCAACATCTGGCGGGCTCTCTGAACGCCAGAGCAGATGAACTCCACCGTCGATGCACAGCCGATCTCGAATGGCGTCTCCATCCGGAGGTGGCGCAAGGTCTCCTTCAGCAGTGGTGAGAGGCTTTTTTTAGATCTCTTTGCCTCCACAGAGAATGCACAATGGCAGCTGTTTTGCCCGTTGGAGTTTCCACGTGGCACTCGCTCGGAGACGCATTTCATCTCGAGTGGAACTCAGGCCTTCTCTATGCCTTTCCGCCTATACCACTTCTGCCCAGAGTTCTCAAGAAGATCAGGAACGACCGGGCCCAAGTTATTTTGGTGGCTCCTGACTGGGCATGGACAGTATGGTACCCAGAGCTGTTGAGCATGGCCACTGATCCTCCACTCAGACTGCCTCTTTGGGAGGATCTTCTGTCGCAGCAGCAGGGGACGTTTCTCCACTAGAACCTCTCCAATCTCCACCTTCATGCGTGGAGATTGAGCGGTGGCAGTTGACGGCTTTTTACCTTCTACCCGAAGTCTGTGATGTTATCTTTACAGCCAGGTGTCCCTCCACCAAAACCGTGTATGCCTGTTATTGGCATAAATTTGTGGCATGGTGTACCAACAAATCTGTTGATCCCCTCTCTCCTCCTTTCTGAGGTTCTTTTGTTCATTCTTTCTTTAGCCCATCTGTGCTCTGCTTTGGGCACTCTTAAAGGGTATTTATTGGCTATTTCTGCCTTTCTTAGGTTACGTGATCAGCCCTCCTATTGTCAATCGATTTCTTAAAGGTCTCACCCATTTATTTCCTCCCACTCCATTTATCCTGCCTCAGTGGGACCTCAGTCTTGTCCTTACTTAATGTGTACTCCCTTTGAGCTGATGCACAATTGTCCTCTACGTCTCCCCACTTCCAAGACTGTGTTTCTTCTTGTCATCACTTCTGCTCACAGAGTAAGTGAGCTTCAAGCTCTTTCTTCAAAGCCCCCATACTTGTCTGTGCACCCTGACAAAGTTGTGTTGCGTACTAAGGCTTCCTTCCTTCCCAAGGTTGTTACCCCTTTTCATATAGGCCAGTCCATCACCCTGCCTACTTTATACGCACCCCCACATCCTTCTCCTGAGGAGGAGAGACTCCACCGTCTGGACCCAAAAAGAGCTTTGGCGTTCTATCTCAATCGTACTAAAGATTTCCGGGTGGACGGTCAACTCTTTGTTGGATATGTGGGTGTGAAGAAAGGGAAAGCAGTGCTAAAATGTACCATCTCTCGATGGGTACTTTTTTGCATCAAGATGTGCTAGGCTTTGGCCAAGAAGCAACCCCTCTGTGGGCTTGTGTGTTTATTCCACCAGAGCAGCTGTTGCTTCCGCTGCGTTGGCATGTGGCGTTCCTGTCCTGAATATCTGCGAGGCAGCTATGTGCACATCCCTGCACACGTTTGCTAAACATTACTGCCTGGACAGTCAAGTCCGTTGGGACAGCTACTTTGGTCGTTTGGTCCTGCAAGACTTTCTAGTATGATATTGATTCACAGCCCACCTCCTAGGATGGCATTGCTTGGGTATCTATTCTAAAGTTAGGAATCTGCAACTAGAAGTCTCTATAAGGACCTGAATGGGGAATCCCTATCCCTAGAAATCAGTTCGCAAGCTGGGAGGATGGGTGGGCCAGTAAGGAATCTGCAACTGGAATATGTCTTTACCAGATATTTAGTTACATATAAACTCCAAACGTAAGCATTTTGTAGTTACCACAACATTGTTCATCACCACCACAGCCACTTTGCAAGGTTGGAAAAATGCTGATAGACCTTTCCATTTTGCTTTCCTTAACAAAAACGTAGTGGTCCATACCTGGCAGCATTCTTCGCATTTAATGACTTTTGTCAAATTGTTTTAATATCTTTCTTTACTTAATGATTATAACTTCATCCTTGATTGCCTCTCTGTCTACCCATGCATGGCCTCATTTGTTTAGCCGCAAAGACAATGTTTTCCTAACAGTCTTGCCTCTTTGTAATGAAGAAAGGTGAAAGGCTTTTGTGTCCCTCAAAAGATCAGAGTGAGTGCCTTACAAAACAAATCCCTTTACTAAAGGTAACCGTGTCCTCTTCAACTCAGCTCTGTTTATGCTGTCTGCAAGGCTGTTGGGTTGTGGCTTCTACAGTGCCACCCTATTATGTTTTATTCGTACCTGTACACTGCTACCTAGCACTTTTTTTTATTAGACGGTTGAGGATTCTCAGTCCTGGGTCAAACATAGTGCCAATTTCCTACCTATTATCCTAAGCTGGCAGCCAATTATACAGCTTTTTGAAAAACTCAGAAAATGCACCTCTTTTACTTTGTCAGTTGAAGCTACAGATTGCTCTAGAATTTGAGTGAGCCGTAGAAGTGCTGTGGCAGACTGATTGCTTGATTGAATGATTGATTGACTGATTGATTGACATCCACCTTTCTTAAGAATACTACACATGAGTTTTCAGGTGAATTATACTCTACTAATATTTTCAGAGCCCTTCATTCAGAAACATCTGTTTAGAAAGCAGCCACTGTGTTAACTATTTCTGTCGCTTCCCCGCTTATGATTGAATCTGCAGTGTTTATCTTGTGTTGCTGCGGGCATGTTTTCCTTCTTTGAGTATGGTTTAACAATTGATTTTGTCACCTTTCTTGGATTCTTGATGAATTCATACACTAACTGTAATGTGTAGCATTAGTCTGAACATTTTCTTTAAACTTTATTCCTTTTGTGCCATTTTCTGGTTCACCACACAGAAAACACTATGTGAATGAAATGTAAATATTGTGCGGTAATGGAAATCTAAGATCCGTTAGAAAGAAATGCATGATTCATTTAAAGAGTAAATACTTATTAACTAGGAATGGACATAGAAATACATAATTCTGATCTGCATCACGTACCTGTTCCCATGGTATCGAAAAAGCTGCTTGTATCTTTTCTTCCACGAACATTTATCTAATAGTGGTTAGTTGTTGGGATTGGTCCATTCTGCAGGGTTATCCCCAAACTTTTTGCCTATCTCCTCCTATATTTCTGATCCTCTTTTTAATGGCTTTAGGACTCTAGGCACATTACCACTGCTGACCAATGCTAAAGTGCAAATGTTGTCCCCCACCCCTAAAACTTGGTATAATTGGGTTACACCTATTTGGCTTATTTAATTTACCTGTAAGTCCCTTGGAAAGTGGTATATCCTATACTCTGGGCCTGTAAATTAAATGCTGCTAGTGGGCCTGTAGCGCTGATTGTGCCTCCCACAGAAGTACCCTTTCAAACTTGTCTCAGGCTTGCCACTGCAGGGCCTGCGTGCACAGTTTACTGCCACACTGACTTAGCAAGTCAAACTACTTGCCAAGGCTGAAACTCCCTTTTTACTTCACCTAAGTCACCCCTAAGGTAGGCCCTAGATATCCCTATGGGCAGGGTGCTGTGTATGGAAGAGGTAGAACATATATTTTATGTATTACATGTCCTAGTACTGACAGCCTATTTAGTTTTTCACTACTGTGAGTGCAGCTCGTCTTGTAGGTATGCATTAGGAATTCCTTTATATATGTCTAAGTGGTAATTTCTGATCTGTGAGGAGTAGTGTGGACATGTTTGGAATAGTAGTGGGAAATCCTGCTTAATGGTGTTCAGGGATTTTTCATTACTATTGTGGAAATGCCACTTTTAGAAAGTGTGCATTTCACTGTGCTTTCATACTCGTGTGCTTTGCAGCCTGTCTTCAATCCACAACGAGGGTAGTAGAGTGACAGCTGAGCTTTGCGCATACTTTCCTGACAGCCATCACACAGGGAGGGTGGAAGTGTAACAGGATTTTATCTGCATACTGAATGGTCTTCTGGATTTGAGAGAGAGCGGGGAGGCGGGGTGTACTTACATTTGTATAGGTTGTTTCCTGACCTCACACAAAGGGCTTTTTTGCTGCCTACTGATGTCTGGAGCCAGGGCTGGGGTTGAAAGGGGATATTGTGCACTTCTTAGGTTATTTTGAAGTGCCCCTTGATCAAATACATTTTCAGTTTAAGTACAGGAGTTGTAACCCAATGTTTATAGAACACTTTTGGAACTGGGACTGAACGTCTGTCAGAAGGATTGCTGTACTGCACAAAGAACTCATCTGGACTGCTCTTCTGTTTGCTGCCATGCTACATGGTGTCTGCTGGGTGGGACATTAGACTCATCTAGATTGCTTTTCTGCTTATTGCCCTGCTGCCAGCAGCTCCATGCTTTTTTGATCTGCTAAGGCACTGTGGGGCTACCAGGAGGAATCCCCAGCGGCATTGCTGCTTTTGTTGTGCTGGTCTACTTGCCCATTGCTGTCTGCCTGCCTCCCTCCAAGTGTTCTCTCAGGGGCCCAGCAGGTGGTGAGCTTTGGTTGCTGCCCCTGGCTCCTGTGACCACAGCGCCTGGTGAATGCTTCATTTGGCATTTCGTCCTGCGTCAGTGACTATCGCATGGTGAGTGCTTCATGTTTTTTTTGTTTGCTTTTTTTACTCCTGGGTGCTGCTTCATGCCCGAATTTCAAGAGGAACAGCAGGAGTATTAGGTTTAATGAGAGCAAGAGTCCTGGCTGCAAGGCATGTACTGAGCACTTCACTTTGCTGTTCACTGCCTGAAGATTGAATTGAGCTGCGTTTAATGGCAGACACTGGCTGCACCATTAATTTGAATTCTCCCACCTCAGCCCACAAGAAGGTAGCATGGCTGAGCGCGAACAGGAGAGGCAACCATCACCTCCCTCGCGCTACGAATCACAAACCCCGTCTCAGGCATTATTCCAGGCATAAATCACTCACACCATGCCTGGCAGGCTTGTGGAGCTCCACATCGAGGTGCCTGGCATTTCTGACAACACAAGATTTTCTGGCTTGAACCTCCAGAGTCCCCGACGAGACCGTAAAACACTGTGTAGAAGTGTGCTGGCGCTTCAGCCATAAACTTCACTTGGCCAGGTCCCTCACAGCACGCTCTACACTAAAGGTGCCCCTTTTGTCTTCAAACTGCCTGCCCATTGCGGGCTAGCTAGTTCAGGGGCGCAGCCTTACTTTGGAGACAATGCATTAACCAGTGAAGGCAAGTATTTACATCGGCGATACATGTTAGTCCTGCTAGCTTGCTAGCTTTAAGGAATGACCCCAAATTACCGTATTTCCCACAATAGGCTCTCAAGTGAGGCCATGCCCTACGGCTGCACCCTAAGTATTTATGGTGATATGTGGTGATTTATGTGTTTCTCCTATCCTAACCTGCTACATTTCCTACCCACATGCCATCAGGTGTGTCACTTTTGATACCTACACTGTCAGGATAGCGTGTGCTATGTGAGCAATTGGATAATGTGCACAGTCATCACGTTTCATGTAGTTAAGGTGACGTATGACGGTCTCATGCTCGATGTGTCTATTTTCTAGTGGGTTACAGTTCACGCTCTCAATATCCACTGATAATGTGTTGTATGTCATTGACGATGATTGTATTACTCAGGATAACTAGTAATATCTTATAGTAATTGTTTTATTTTCACAATACTTATATTTTATGTCACTTTGGTCTTACAATATATATACAATATGGACACATTTTTATATATTCATGTGTGGAGTCTATTTTGTGCTGTATTTAGTGGGTTGCTGGTGTGAGTGTGTTGCGCAAATGCTTTACACATGACATCTCGGGATAAGCCTGACTGCTCTGTGCCAGGCTACCAGGGGGTGAGCACAGGTTATCTTTGGTGTGTAACTTACTCGGCCTGACTGGAGTGGTGGTTTCTGCCAGGCATAGGTACATACCCTAGTCAACCAGAAACCCCATTTCTAACAGTAGTGACATGACAGTACTTAAATTACATTTTTCAAAGTGGAGGAGAAAAATAAGTTTGAAATTAAATATTAACCTTATAACTCTAACACAAAACGTAGGCTAGAAGAAGTATAATAGATGTTAAAAAGTTGATTTGGATGGGAAGAAGTGAGCCAGCTTTGTGTTCATGCAAAGGCACTCATTACGAGGATGGCAGAATGGTATCCCAGGGGATACTACTCTACTATTCTATAAGTGATTCTGGTCCAGCTTTTCCATACCCAAAACTACCGTGTCCGGAATAATCAGGCCCAGTTTTACCATGTGTGGATCTGTGCACTGGTAAAGCCACTGCTCGGGCGGGACAGTGGTGGTGATAAAATCAGCAGAATATTCCCTAGAATTGAAAATACTTGCTGATTTTTGACTAAGGGCCGGCACAGTTATTTTCATTCTGGGGACTATATACCACCCGGAATATGAGATTCTGAACACCTGGTATCCCTTAACCTCCATCCGGCTAAGTCTTAAATATTTCCAAATAGAGATATGTAATATAAAAGCTGGACATGTGAAAAATTGTAAAAGTGGTTGTTTCAAGAGTGAGAACGAACAACGTTTTCCACACTTAATATGTATCCAGTGAATTTGAAATTGTTTTGCATATTTACGCTCCCATTGCTAGATAATAGTAGTTGAGGTGAACACTACACATATGTGGAAAGAAATGGGGTAAAGCATGTCTTTCTTGTGTCATTGTGTCTTCTTGAATCCTTCTATGTAGCCCCGTGGAACATGTCCAGTATGTGACCTCCTTCTACTCATGTATACCATGGCAATGAATATATAGCCGTATAGATGTATATACGAACAAGCTGGAACTAGTGATTCTCAATTGTAATGGTTTGGAAAAGCCATATGGACAGGCACTGTAAGTGTGGCATGCCTCTTAGGACTCGAGTATTGCTGCAATGCATGAAACGCTCCTCAGGGAGTAGTAGTGAGTTAGTCAAGGGGTCTCTATATTGATTGTAAAGCAAGTAACGTAGGAATATGGCGCTGTCTCTCATGATCCCAATCTCATTATTCCCATCTTGGGTAACTATTCACAGCTAATAGCGAATGCTCCTCTAATGGGGGACATCATTAATATGGTTTTCGACCAGAAGTGTTTGCAGGAGGAGGCCCTCGCTAGGAAGAGGCTCAGAGCTGCTTCTAGTGCTTAGAGAGGTCTCCCCAGAGGCCGCGCTCTGTTTCCTTGCAGCATTCAGTTCCCCAGCTGATCTAAGTTTACAAACGACTTCTTTGCACACAAATAGCTGTTAGTGCCTGTGCGTTTAGCACCCCTGAGACTACGTGATGACTTGAGTTCAACGCTACTAGCTCTTACTAGAGAAGTGACTGCTTTTGCTTCTGCAGTTTTGCACCTTTCTTCCTTGTGTCATGGAAAGGATGACGCTTGAGCCTCACCAAGATCAACTGTTTAATGATTCCAACCAGTACTAGTAAGCTGTCAAGGAAGCAGGCAAGAGGAGCAGTAACCAACCGAAACGCAGCACAGTTTCTGCGACTCTTAAATGTGCTTGTGGAACCAGTCAAAAACAGGGCTAGACCAAACTAAGCAGTCTATTCGTGCAAATGATGCTTGAATTGAACAAGGGGAGAAATCTCCGAAACCACAGACCTACTTGAGAAAGAATAAACAGTGGATGAAAACAATTGGCTTTGGAACAAAGATTCAACGGTGGTGCATTAAGAGCCCGCTTGTTATCAGCTGCTAAGATCTGTGTGCTGAACTGCTTCAGATTTCCATCTGCATGGTAGAATCATTTTCATCACCATCTCGCTTCTTCACATACAATAACACTATGATTCTCTAAAGCAATAGCGATGCGATATTGTACCCTCTGTCTGCTTGGAAGACGAGGCTTTGAACCCAGGCACTTTGAGACTGAAGAGCACATGTCTGAATAAAAGGTTTGTCACTGTAAAGTCACCATTGTTAATTCTGTTCTGAAATGTTTAGCCATCGGATAATCCAAAAGTCTTTTTTTAATGTTGTCTATTTGAGTTTCAGGCCTTTAACTGTTGCTGAACTGAGAGTCGATGCCACCACTGATATTTCATTCCTGTTTTCTAAAGGAGCTTAGTGTTTTGTTGTGCTAATTATGGCGTTCTTTCAAGTGCTTAATCATTTCAAGGATATCGGACGCGGGTGCTAGTTAGGAGGATGTGAGAGGACTTAAATGTTAAGCTCTTGAAGTAAGAGTAGAGCACGCTTTTTGTAGAAACTAAGAATCTAGCTTAAGAATATATCTACTGCATAAAGCTATTTAAATCTTCTTCTCTGGGATTTAATACACCTTCTAAAGATCTAATTCAAGTGATTGATTAGCATCATCATGTTAAAAGAACCTTTCAAAGGAAACCTCTCCTACAAGTGGGAGACCATCTGAATTCTTGTTGTTAGCTGATATCGTATAACTACATAATGATTGTACTCAAAACGCTGCTAACTTACAACTTGTGCAAGTGCCATTCTAAGAAGTTAAGGTCTGCCTTAGACATACATTCCAAATAGAAAGGGTAACAGTTTCCAAAGTGTAAATTTTTCAGTGAGCACATTTTCCGAATTGAGCAAACTGCATTTGATTGTTTTAGCTCTGGGCACATTGCCTTTCTGCCTGTTCCATCTGGAAATAGTCAGATCTGCAAGGTATGGTGTCAGAAGAACCTGGCCATGTATCTCCTTCAGAGCAGAAGAAAGTTCTTACTTGGTCCTGTATTGCATGCAATCCACAAGAGTGAGTTATCCCTCCACTGTTATATGTGAGTACATTTTTTGGCACATGCATTGGAACGAGATGAGAAGAGCAGAATGCAAAATATCCTACCTGTCGTAACAGAGAGTTTCTTTTCCATTAAAGACACGGAGGAGAGGATTGTGCTTATCTTTCGTCACTGTATTTTAAACCAGCAGCCATTAGAACTATGAAAATGAATCAGCATTAAACTGCATTTCTCAAGCAACATTGAGGACAAACATAAAGCAGTTCATCCAGTCCAAATACAGATTCTGAAGACCCTCCGCAGGCTCTGTATCCTCTTCTTTCATCCTTCTACAACAGCTGACTTCCCTAAGCTCAATCTTGTTTAGCGCAGTCTGTTCATGAGGAAACAACACAAATACATAAGAGACTGACCTCAACAGGTTCACACAGCAAATGAGATGCCAGGTGGAGAGATCAGACTTCCTGAATATTCCCTACAAAATAGGAAACTATCAGTACATAAACAAATCATTACCTATGTGTAACATGTTAACTGTATCCAACTAAAGATATATCATATGTCCCTTGTAGTGACGGCGAGTAACAAGATATCACTCTGAATTGGGTGACTAATCCTTGCCTCCATGTCCTTAATGGAATTGAAACTTTCTATTACGATAGCTAGGAAATTTTTCATTCTATGTCAGGACCAGAGGTGCGGATTAGGCTAGTTTAAAGCTTTTTCACCACAAGTGATGCCAGGTTGGGTACTGATATAAAGTAAAACCTCTTAAAAGTAGAATCTGAGGACCAGTCTACTGCATTAAGAATGTCCTCTAAACAGGCTCCCAAAGAAATAGCCTTAGAGGCCATAGCCCCTCTTATGGAATGCGCTCCAAATCAGGAAGTATCAATACCCGCTTCTTGCATGTCCCATCTGACCCACCTGACAATAGTAGGGGAGGAGACAGCTCTATGAGTCTTGGTGAGGGCGATGAGTAATTGTTTTTCACCCTGAGGACAGAACTCGTCGGTCATGGATTCGTGAGCTTATAGGCTCTAGCCACACATAGTTTTGGAATATCTGGAAATAAAGGATAAGATACCACCTTAGAATTACATTTTATTCTTCTGGAAATATGGAAGGTCACCTCATTTGAATACTCTACCTGTTATGTCCAGTGCTCTGCAACAAGAGACTAAACTTTATTGACATCCCACAAAGTAGAGTATCTAGGTTCTGGAGGACAGGACAAATGGATGCCCCTCAAAATCTTGCTAACCAGAGGATGTTCCCCAAAAGAATATCCCTCAGCCAGGAAGTAGCCAGCTGAAATAGCAGACTTAAATGAGTTAATGGATCTGTATGTCAAATCACAAGACCCTAAAGAACCCAGAAAGTTTAGGATGTGGACAACGTCCGCACCCACAGGATCCAGTAGCTGTTGAAGACACCAACCAACCCCCATGACCACGGCGAGCTGTATTTTTTGTTTGTGCTATCTGCCCATGCTTTGGCGAGCAATGAAGCAGCTTCCCATGTAATGCCTGGGGCTTTCCAACATTCCCAGTAATACTCCATGCCATTTGTACACTCACATAGGGAGTGGTTATAGGACCCTCTTCCTTTGGAACCTCCTCTCGATACTGGCGGGGGGGGTGGTTGGAAATGCAGCCGGTTGAGCGCCCCTTTCCATGACGGTGCCGGCAAAAACACAGGAGTTAAAAATGCTCTCAGTAGAGGTATGAGCGTTATCCAGTGAGTTAAAGGTATTTACGAACTTCCCCAATTCCTGAAAAAATGGACCTCCGAAGAGACCTCCTTGTGTGATGGAGCCGGCCTCCGAGGTGACCAATTCACCCAGCTTCGGGTCAATCTTGATCACAAGAGATCTGCTCCTTTCTGTAGAAATGGTGCAATTGACATTTCCCAGGAAAATGATCACCCATTGGGCCCAACACAGTAACGTTTCTGGGGAGTAGAGGGAGCCAAATGCTTTGGCATCTACATCCATGTCTAGGATCTTGGACAGAGGCACTATTACATCCAATAGCTTATCCTGACATAAACACCAGGAACGATTTTTGCCCTTTTTGGGATCCCGCCATCCTGTTGTCACTCTCATGCGTGAGGGCCACTTTATCATCCAGGGAATATTGAAGGATTGTGTCCTGGAGGCGGTGATGCACTTCCTTATCTAGTAGCTTCCGTAAGAGACCTGCACCATAAGAGGATTCCTTATGTGCTGGGGACCATTCCGCGGATCGCGTATGTATAAGGTCTGGGTCCAGCATGTCAGCATCTGGGACTTGGGGTGGGTTACCTGTCTTTGCATCGTCCCCAGGGGGAGGGGTTCCCAGAAAGGTCCTAGGGTCTAGTCAGATCACATCCCAATCAAATATAATAGGGGAGTTGTCCCCATGCAAAGGATCAGGAAAAGCGGGGTGGGCAGAAGTGCTAGGTATAGGGTTGCTATGAGGGGGCTGAGAGCCCATGAAGGCCTATTTAAGGCATGCAAATGCATCCAGATCGTCCCCTGAATCGTTTCTCTGATCTTAGTGCTGATCACTGCCCTGGAGGTGTGAGGGCCAGAGGCCCAGGTAAGGCTTCCCTCGTTGAGAGGGGTCTTTGGCACTGCAATTCCATCTGAAGGATTTTCCTCTCCAAGGGAGCCACAACCTGGGATATAGCTTTGAAATTGGAGACATCCATTATCTGGCAGAAATGGTCATCTATAGGGAGGTAGGTCATATTTCCCTCCTCCAAACACTCATCAGAGTGCTCCATAGTAAGGGCTGAAGACTGTATGTAATAGTGTTGAGAGAAAATAGGGTATTAGGAAACTGGGCAGGCCCAGATGGTATGAAAAGTACTGAAGGTACCACAGAAGAGGCCCAAAAATGACCTTGGGACACCACACTCTCTTGACTATAATGGGATTAGAAAAATGCCGCCAGGGTCGTGTCCCAAGTACCCAAAAACGGATGTCCAGACCTCAGAATTTTGAGAATTCTGGTGCATTCTCACCAACAAACAGATGAGAGAATAAGTAATTACAGCCCCTGATGTCAAAATGCAGCCAGGCAAGCTTCACTCATTCAGTGAAACTGATGCGCCGGCTGCCGGAGGGGTAGAGCACGCAGAGCGCAATGTCAATGAAGCGGGCCCACTAGCGGTCAGCTGTCCGCACCGCATGCGGAGTTAGAGTTGAATAGAATTGGCCGTGAAGGAGCCAGAATGTATCCCTGCACAATAATAAGAACACGTATGGAGATCGTGCATAATGTTTACACAACCATACGCACTTTAATATTTTAACAAGCAATCCTAATTAGATAAAATAACCAACATGATTGTAGCAGCCAAAGCGCTTAACTGAGGCTGCTGGAGCAGTGAACAAACAGATGAGAGAATACTCAATTTGCTTGTAATAACAGCCCCCAATGTCAAAATGCAGCAGGGCATGCTTCACTCGGTCATTGCATCTGATGTGCCAGCTTCCGAAAGGAGTAGAGCATGCAGAGTGCAATGTCAATGAAGTGCGGGCCCTCAAATGGTCATCTGCCTGCACCATGAGCAAAGAAGCGGCCGCGATGGAGCGTGAATGTATCGCTGCACAATATAAGAACACGTACAGAGATTGTGCACAATGTATACTCAATCATACACTCTTAAATACTTTAGCAAGCATTCCTAATTAGATAAAATAACCAACATGATTGTAGCAACAAAAGCACTTTCCTGAGGCTGCTGGAGCAGTGAAGAAAGTGGAGGATAGAGAGCCTGTGAAGGGTCTTCAGAGGCGTTCCTGCATGTGGATTGGATGAACTGCTTCGTTTTTTCCCAGTGTTGCTGGGGAAATGTAGTTTAATGTTGATTCAATTACAAAGTTCTAATGGCTGCTGGTTGAAAGTAAAGAAAGATTAGCCTAATCCTCGCCTCCAGTCCTGACATATAATTCATGTCAAACAGCACAGCTTAAGTTCTTGTTGGTGATACTGAAGAGTTTTTTCAAAAAATTCATTTGTGCATGTGTCCGTTAAGCAGAAACCTCATCACGACCACTGCTGAAAAGCACTCGTGCTCATAATGTGGTGAAGAACAGATCTCCCAATTATGTTTTGGTGCCTCCAGGCAAGCAGTCTAGAGATCATTTCAAATGAGTAATGAATTTTTGATTTAGGTTTTGTTATAGCAGATTTCAAGGCCTAAATTTGTATTTATCTTTGTTTTTTGTTTTATCATGACTATGTTTATTGAACTTTCCTTTGACTGGGTGTCATGTTTTTTTAATCTCTTAAATTGTTTTAAGTTTTTGTCATACTACAGCATTATAGCTCACTGCTGAGCAGTATATCAGTCATTAAAAGCCCTCTCCTCAAGTTATAGGCCTGTGCTGCAGCCAAGGCCTCTAATGAAAAAGAGGGACTTTAATGACCAGTGTAGCTTGAAGTGGAAGGGCTATAATGATGTTAAGACTTTCTTCCCAATGGGACTAGAATGTTCTTTGGGTATCTTGATCACTCTGCCCACCTGTGATGTTTTTCTCTTCTAGAACACTGTGGTTGGCTTGTGTTTGTGGGTAGTACCCTCATAATTAGTAATCTCTCAGTTGGTGGGTCATGTAAGTGATTAAATCAAAATCAGCATGAGGTCTCAGTGGCATAATTTTCCCCTTGACGGTATTCTCTCTCAGTGGAACACACTGCTGTGGCACGGGCAATGCAGGATTCATTGTGACCCATGCACCTGACATCTGGTGGGTCATTTTACCAAAGTGTACTAAAGAATTTCCTGGTAGCAGTCTTCTGGTAAAGGCAGTGAGAGTCAGAGAACATATAGTGGTTTGTTACATGCTGTTTATAAAGGGATTACGCAAAAGGGTGGAGTCTGTGTCTGATGGAGTAAGGCCTTGTGACTTCTCAACGTGAGTACTGCCATTAACATGCAGTATTGGCTGACTGAATACTTATATTCACATTATTGTAGTGGGTTTATATGGAAATCTAACTTGCGTGTACTTTAAGTTTTTGTTCCTGAAATATAACAAGGTTTTCTTCATTAATCAGAAGACCCGGATGTTCAAAGGGGGTCATGTGAGTAATATCCTGTAAGAACAGTTGGGAATTACATACTTTGTCATAATGAGCGCCTTGGAGGTCCACGGTAATCATGTGTTCCTTCAAATGAGAACCTAGAGTTTTAGTTGTTGGGCAACACCTCAACTTGATTCATCAGCAGTAGGCAGGCTGGACTACAACATGCAGAATGTTGGCCGTTTTTCCTTTTGCACTAGGGTGAACTAGTCTTCTGAAGGGACTAGTAAAAGAAAGTTATTCAGAACTATGCCTGTGTTTGTGGAGCTAATTTATGTGTATAAAGAAAAATGGCAGAAGACCAAGAAGTAGTAGAAAATCTACCAGAACTGAATAAGGGAGAGGGATGAGTTTTTTTTGTTAATACTTTTATTGGCAGTTTAGTAGTAGACATCCCCAAAGTAGGCACAGTAACATAGTCCTTTATGCCCATAGCTATTTCCACATGATGACCGGGATGAGGCATGAAGCTATACATGTCTGAAGAGCCCTAACTAGGCTGAAACCAGTTATAGGTTGCTTGTGTTCCGGTTCAGGGAGGACCTGTTCCGGCTGGACTGTTCCCATGAGGAACAGGGTCAAAGCTGATCTACATATAGCTGGGTCCAAACTGGGGTGCCATGGTGGGCAAAAAAATGATGGATTGGGAGCGGCCAGAGCCATTGCCACTGGCTAAGATTAATTCAAGCATTCCATCTATCGCCTTGTACGTTTTGAAGTTATATTGCATGGACATTTGTCCAGGTGTTTATGGGGGCGTTTAAAATGATTGTTTATTTTCTTGCTCTCATTGAATACCGTAATCTCTTTGTGGAGCACAAAGCATGTGTGGTTGTCAAGGGTGACAATATTTTTTGGGTGGCCACATCAAAGAACTGGAAATGTACTTTGACCCCATCCTCAATTGGGAGATCGATATGAATATTGCACGTTATGTTATTTCGCTATTTTAAATTAGCATGTACTCTGTCTCCACAATTATGTACATACAATCAAATCTGAAAGAAGGAGCCACTCCGAAGATGGCCATGGTTAGGAAAATACCTCTGAATGTGCGGGATGCAGTGAGTCGGAACCGGTCCTGTGAGCAACAGGTCATAAAACCCAGTTAAGGTAGCGGAATGGTTGGCCTTTGCCAAGTTAGCTAACAAAGATATAAGAATTTGTGTGGATCAAAGAACGGTGAATGGACAAGTTGTGGTGGATACGTTTCTGTTGCCCAGTCTGGTTGTTAGGTTGTCAACTGTGTCAGGTGCTAGGCTCTTTCATACTTTGGACCCAGCATCTGCTCATCCCCAGGTCAGGCTGCACAATGAGTCGTAGGAACTTAGGGCCAGATGTAGCAAAGGGTTTTACCCATTTTGTGTCTATGGGAAAATGTGTTCATACATATGGCCTTACTGTATTCATTACTCTAGTGGGTTCCTATACGTTTTTAAGTATGCTGTTTGGGCTAGTTTTTACAGCATGAATTTTTCAGAGAATAAATGGAATGAGCATAGCGGCAGGGTCTATCTAGTATTGAAATTATTGGTAGAAGCTGATATGACATTAAAGCTGGAAAAGTGACAGCTTGGAAAGGATAGGATTATCTGGGAATACTATTTTGTTTAATTGGGTTAAACCAAATAAAAAAACTGGTTGTCATCATCTGTAGTTTGGAAATACCCAAAAACAAGGAAGAGGCAGTATCCTTATTTGACGTGGTAGAATTTTACAGACACTTCTCCCCAATTTGTGTTCCAAATCTGTTGCCCTGAGAGATTTATGCAAGAGAGGGTCCCTTATTCCACTGGAGTGAGAATACATCTACTGGAACAAGGAGTATGGGAAGGTGTTCAACATGATGAAGAGAATAAGCAAGATGAATTGCTATTTTTAAACCAAATATCATCTTTTAAAACGTTTAATTTCTTTTTATGGAAGTATTGTTTTGGAGGCTCTCTGAAGGAGGCTGTTTATTGTTCACTATGTCTACTGCATTTTTGTTACTTGGCTTTCATGTTTTCATTTGAATCCGAGATGGTGGTGTTTTAGGGCTACTGCGATGCCACTGTTTCACCGCTCCAGTTCTTGTGTGTGGGCGGGGCAGCCTTCCTTTAACAAACCATTGCTCCCTATTTAATCATATTGAGAGCACAGACACGCAGCATAGCGTAAGCGAGACGAAGTGGTATTTTGAAAACCAAATCTAATCTTTCAAAATGTCTAATTTCTTTTTACGGGTAAGTTGTTTTGAGGTGTTCTCTGAACGAGGCTGATTATTGTTCCCTGAATCTACAGCATGTTTTTACTTGCCTTTCGTGTTTTAATTTGAATCCAAGATAGCGGCGAATTAGTATTACTGCAACGCCACTGCTTCTCCTCTCCAGTTGTTGTCTGTGGGCAGGCCGGCACTCTTTTCACCACCTTTGCTCCCTATTCAATCATATTGAGAGCACAGACACACAACAGATGTGCAGCAGACGCGTACAGCTGGCGTGCCAAAAGCAAGTCCGTCTGTGCCTGTCCGCGTCTGGACTACGGCCTGCGCCAGCCACCCTGCCCATTTCTTTAATTCAGCCTCCACTTTAGGCTTGTCCCACAGTAAGGCTTTTCTTCTCAATTTTCAGCCACCTAGATGTAACAATCAACTCGAGTTCAATACAGATAATAATGCATATTCTCATGCTCTAATTGTGTTTTTCGACTGCACACAAACTTTACTGGCATCAAACACTGACAAATCCCATGCAGCCCAAATAAATTGCATGCATACGTCAAACTATACCTGGTTGCCTCAACTGAGAGATGCTTTTTCATTCCCTGACAACTCTTCAACTCATAAATTTAGCTCACATAGTGACAGTGCTATAAAAGCATGTTTAATTATTGCACGATCCCTGTATAAACAGAAATCGGAGTTTTGGGGCATCATACATGATAATCACTGGGACCTTATTTTTCTCACCGAAACATGGCTGAACAAAAGCTTCAGGCCAGACATGTAAGCAGCCATTGCCAATGGCAACTCCATTTCACATCTAGACAGGACTGAAACAGTGGGTGGTGGGGTGGCTATTATTGATTGTTCCAATTTCTTTTGCTCAACCTAACAAATAGATCTACAGGAAGAAGCTGAAGCCCTTACTTTAACTATAAAGATCTCTAACAACTTCTTCATCTCTAGTATTTTAGTTTATCTGCCCCTGAGGGCTGACTCACAGTTCTGTTAGATATTAGGCAATGCTATTATGCCTTTAGTGTTACAATACTCCAACTTTATGGTCCTGACTGCAACATTCTTGTGGATAATCTAGCATGAAAAGCAGAGGAACAACAATGCCTGACTTTCAATTAGTCCAAAAAGTTGTTTACCTATAATGCTCTTTGTATTTGACCACTGACTCCATTTTGTGCTTCGCTTCAGATGCCGTCACATTGGTGGCGTAGGTATTTTTCCACAAATCTTGTTTTCTACACTGATTGTGTTTTCTCTCTTCTCACTAGAGCAGGGAACTCATTGTGGGCACACAGAGGTGATAAGAGTGTACCAGGGTGAGGATGTTTTCAGCAGAGAAAGGTACAGCTCTGTATCAGGAACGCATCGGAGCTGGGCCCATTCCTTTGGGTGTTTATGACGCAGACAGAGTACAGCCAGTGCTTGAATTTCATAACTTACTCGAAGGGAGGGGGAGGTTGCCAGAATCTTCCTCTTGGGCTTGTTTAAGCTATATAAAAGGTGGGGAAGCTTGGCACTGAAGCAGAAGGAGCTTGCCTGAATGTCGACACACGGTTCAGGAAACATCCCATGTTGGGAAATCTCCTACCTCAGCTGTCCAGGGTTCCTCGGCTTGATGCTGCTGGCAAAGATAAAGAGTTCAACTTCCCCCCCATGGTGATGCATTTTTATTCTTAATTATCTAGCTTTGCTGTGCACATGCATACATTCACTGCATATATTCATTGTTGATGTATTGCACTATTTCTGTCTGTGATTGTTTGACTGCTGTGAGCATTTTAGCATTTACACATGTTTTATTGCATTCAAGTTAAATGCTCTTGTTCATATTTCTGTGTGCTTTTATTTGATATCTGGTAAGTGCCCTAATAAATTCATTACTCAAACTGAGTGTTGCATTCCTTGGCACAGTTTGCTCTCAGTTTATAGTAAAGCAGAGCATGGCCCCACACATGTTGGTGGCCATACCTTAGATGTCATATTCTACAATCTACCCTCGCTTGAAATGGAAGAAATAATACCTTTAGCTTGGTCGGACCAATATTTTATTCTTTTTCATGTTAAATGTTCCCCTTCACAGGCTGTAAGACCTAATAAGGCTGAGCAGTACCGCCCTAGGCATGCAGTATCGTATATTGGGCTAAACGCGCTCAGGTGAAGATAATACAGTCCGCTAAGATTAGCACTGCATTGGCTACTTTTGAATCCAATTTAAAAACTAAGTTTGATTTAGCTGCGGTTCTAAAAACATGTCGCAGAAATAAAGCATCTCCCTCTGCTCCTTGGTTCTCTGCAGAACTAAAGAAAGAAAAAAGTAAATGTAAAAAAATTGGAGAGGAAATGGCAACAACATTTTTAGAAGGGGTTACACTTATTTATAAGTCAGCCTTAAAACAGTTTAGAAAAAACATCAGAAAAGCGAAAGCCTGTATGTTTGCCAAACAGATTGGGGATACAGACAATGCCCCCAGGACTATATTTGATATTGTAGATTCCTTCCTGAATCTAAAGTCTTGTAAACAACCAACCCCCACCTATCTTGTTTTTTCAGAACAAAGTGTTTAAAATGTACTTTAAATTTAAAGCCAATCAGATTAATGATCCCATGAGCTCTCGTCCCAAACATCAGGATGCTCGGCCACTGGTTATCTCATTTGACAAACTATCTGCAGAAGACTCTGAAAGGCTCATTCGCCAATCTAGATCTGGTTTCCCAGTAGATGTCTGCCCTTAACAGTAATCAAACAGGCAATAAATTGCCTAAATCTGCAGAATAACGTATTGTTCAACCTTTCCTTAGAAACTGTCAGGGTCCTGTCAAACTGGAAAAGGGCTATGGTGATGCCACTCCGGAAAAAGACAAATTTGGACCCTCTAAATTCAAATAATTACAGACCCATCTCCTTACTCCGGATTATGGGTGAGATGTTAAAATTCTGAGTCAATGCACAAATCACTAATTTTATTACAGACAGTTACTGCTTACATTCATCTCAGTCCGGTTTCTGGGCCGGCACAGAATCTGCTCTTCTTGAAGTAACAGACCTTATCAAAATCCGGCTAGATTCTGGCAAGAAAACAATTTGAGCTCTTCTGCATCTTTCAGCCATGTTTGATATGGTCTCATATGAGATCTTGTTTCTCTGACTGGAAGAGATAGACATTTCTGGCACAGACCTCAGTTAGATAAAATATTTTCTAGAGGACCAACAACAAGCTTTCTATCTTCCCTCTTTCACGTCACAATTTAAGGAGATAGTGTAGTGTCCACAAGAGAGGGCCCTCAGCCCCACGTTATTCAACATCTATATAGTCCCTTTAGCTGCTGTGGCTCAGGACTGTGGTTTTAATGTGGTGTCATATGCTAATCACACGCAATTGATGTTTGCTTTTAATGATTTTGGATAATTTTGTCATTGCCAACTTTCAGCGTTGCCTTTTGGCTGTGGCAGATTGGATGTTTAAGAGCTGCTTTTACTTGAACTCAGACAAGTCTGAGATTTTAGTCTTTGGCACTACATCACCACTGGATACAGCGCACATCTGGTCATCAGAGCTGGGAACTCCCCAGCCCCTACCACACTGGCCAGGAATTTTGGAGTTAAAATTCCCTTCACATGAGCTTTGAAAGAGAGAGAGGTATCAAAGGTTGGTGTTTGCTCAACTAGAAAGAATCTGATTTACAGCACTTCTTCTTACCTTTAGGGCCATAAGCTTACTAGGCCCCAGATGTATTCAAAACAAGATCAAAAGGCACAAACCCTACTGAAATCTTCGACCCTCCCATCAAAATCTTGTATGCATTCCAAGAACTTAAAAATCCAGAACTAGTGGTAGAGCTTTCTCCTTTCTGACACCAAAAGTGTGGAATTTCCTTCCTGACTGCCTTCATAATATACTGTCAGAAGCTATGTTCAAAGCACTTCTGAAAACCCATCTTTTCAAGAAACACTGAATCTTTTGTTTCTGCTTGTTTTCTGATGAAAATAGCCTGATTTGTGCTATCTTACACCTATCTACGATTAGCGCTGGGATGCTCCTGATTGGAGCAGCTCTTTATTTCTTTATAAAAGCGCTCATAAGTTCATTCATTAGTTCATTGAAAGCACAAGATTTAAAAGTGTATGTTTTTGACAGAGACATGATTGTAGTTCCAGATGGTAATGGTAAGAAACTAGAAGCAGTTGTGTTTTACATGCACTTTCCAGGTGCTTAAAATTCACAAATTGAATTATTCGGTCATTGAGTGGGAAGTTTTGTTAATAGGCTCGGCCATCAAAAAATCTGTAGTTTCTTGTGTGGTAGTGTTTTTGCCATCTGGTCAGATCACAAACCCTTGAGGAAAGTACTAGAAATTCTGTTTAAGCCAGAATTAGGAGATGGGTGGTGAAACAGCAAGAACACCCTTATTGTGCTTAACATATCCCAGGCATGAGGAACTTTGTCCTGACTGCCTTTTAGGACTGGTGGTAAAAGCCTCTTCAGAGGTGGATGTGGATCTGGGGGATGATGACCATGTTTGTGAGGAGAATGTATGCATAATTACCCAAGAAGGTTTTCTGGAGTTCACTTGGAAGGAGTTGGTGAACAGGGATAATACGTTGGTGAAGTGTCGCCTGTACGAGAAGAATGAGTGTCCTGAGAAGAAATTGATCAATCCAGATTTGCAACGTTTTTGGGAGTAAAAGAGGAGCATACATAGCGTAATGTTGTGCATCTCCATGGTACTAGGCTAGTTGTGCCCTATGATTCAAGGAGATTGGTGATAAACGTGTCCCATGAAGGAAATGTGGAAATTGTGAAGTTGAAGGAATGCTTGAGCCAGAATCCTTTGGTAGTTCTGGGTAGATACGGATGTGGAAAGAGACCTCTGAAAGTGTGCCGAATGTGAGGCCAGAAATAAGGCATGTAAGACACAGTTGTACTTCCTATTGTATGTGAGAAGTTACCTTGTAGACTATGGGAGGAGGTAGCTACTGATATTGTGGGACCACTGTGATGAAATCTCCACTCCCTATTTGTTAATGCCATGGATATGTTGCAAAGGTGTCTTGCATGAGTGATAATACCCCTGGTCTTTTATCAAGTTCTTAGAGAGTTTTCCCAGTGTGATGATCAGATAGTGGAGTCCAGTTGTGTTGATATGAAGTGGAAGGCTTCCTGTGTGGTTGTGGCATTCATCATAGTAAATGTCCTCTGTACTGCCTAGAAACAAATGACATGGTGGAGAGGTTTAAAGCACAAGAAACCCCCCTTTTGGGTTATTTCATGTTTGTATTCCATATTGTAAATTACATCCTGGGTTGATCAATGTCATTGGGTTTCTAAAGCGCATGGCTACCCAAAAAGGCTTCCGAGCGCTAACAGGTAACATGAGAGACTGGTACGCTGCTTATGCGAATAGATGGGTCTTTAACTGTCTTCTGAAACTAAGCAAGTTATTATTGTCTTTTAATTGAATTAGTAGGGAATTCCAGAGCTTAGCTACAGGATAAGCATAAGGTCGGCCACCACTCCTAACTCTGTTGATCCTAGGGGTGGCCCAAAAAAAAAGATAGCTGGCCCTTTGATCTCATGCTGTACTGTACGAAATGATGAGATGCCTAAGGATATGTGGTCTCTGAGCGTGTTTTACTTTATGTAAAATACATAGTTTTAAAAGTATATCCATTTTTTACTGGTAGCCAATAAAGGCTAGCCAAGGCCAAATGTGCTGACCGTGATCTTGGAATGTGTAGCAAAACTCTGGCTGCAGCAATTTGAATGCTCTGCAGCCTCCTGGTAACATAACTAGGGCTGCCAAGATAAAGTGAATTACCACAGTGCAGCTGTAACAAGATAAGACCTTGTATCACTATGGGAGCCAAATGATAGTGTTCCTGAGGTCTCTTAGCGGGGCAAAGCAGGTTCCAGCTACTTTCTTGGCCTGAGATGCTATGGTTAAATCATTATCTAGGAGAATTCTTAAGCTCTTAACCTCCTGTTGCAGAATAGGAGCCAGCTAAAATGGCCCCTGAGGGAGGGTTTTTTCCCAATCACCATTACCTCAGTCTTATCACCATCTTATCACTATTGATCATCCAACTGTGTATTTACTCCAAACAGGTGGACAAATTAGTGGAAGTAGAGCATGGTATTAGGGGTGAAAGAGATGACGATCTGGGTGTTGTCTGCGTATGACACCATAGAGAAACCAGCAGAGCAGATAATATCCGCTAAAGGGTGTACATACATGTTAAAAAGAGTAGGGCTCAAGGATGAGCCCTGAGGCAACTCCGCATGTGAGGTGATGACATGCAGGGACCTTCTCTGACCTTGAAACTTCTGTTATCCAAAAAGGATGCCAACCAGTTTAATGCTTTACCCATGATTCCAAGTACTTCTAGCATGTGTCTAAGGATAGAGTGGGAGACAGTATCAAAAGCTGCATTCAAATCAAGGAGATTGAGCGCAGCTGAGCCACCAAAATCTAACATTTTCCTAATATCTTCTGTGGCCAGTAAGAGGACAGGCTTTGTACATTATCAAGGAAGGGAGCCAGTTTAGGACTGTTGTAGAAGGTTATGAGTTTCCATGCAGCTGGACAAATGCCTATTGACAAGTTTCTCAATAATCTTGCTGATGACCCTTGGAAGCAGAGATATGGGTCTGTACTTCTCTGCTTGATAAAGGTCTAGTGAAGGATTTTTCAATAATACACTGACTGACTATTGTATGCTTCCAACGGTCCGGAACTTGTCCCTTTTCAAAAGACAAATTATTCAGGGTGAACAGAACTGGTAAAATGGTATCTCCTCCTTGCAACATGGATTGGCCGAATAGTTGCTTTAGTGTTGCTGTTGCTGATGAATGGAGGCAAGATGAGTTGAGGAAAGTAGCTGAAAAGAAAAAATATTTTGATGAGAGGAAGTGTGTGAGGAATGGTCTACTTGGGTTAAAGTCAGGGTTCTACTATGTTTCCTGAAGTGGTATAAGTTGATTGAACCTCATAAATTAGTTAAATTGTTGAACAGTGCTGTCAAGAACAGTGACACAACAACATAGAATCTGGAAGCTGTGGATTGACATTGCGTGACTGCCAGTTATGCTGTGAGTGGTATAGATGTTCAGTGAGGCACTGTGTGATGTGCTACGGAGTCATGGAAGGGAGCGTATGTAGGAGATCTACATAGTTTAAATATTATGTTCAGTAGTTGTATTATTTCTTTACTCTGGTAAACCATCTGTAGTGCATGTTTCATTTGCACTGAATGTGTTTTTTTAAAAAAAATTATGTGGTTTGAGGGCTGGCGTTTCCTGAGGTCTTGCAGGTTGGTAATGTGTTTTACTAAGTTTTTATTTTTAATTCTCTTTGTTTGCTTTAGGGGTGTTGGTTGTGATTTCTTTGTATTGTTTCCACTTGCTTATATGAAGGGAAGATGTGTGGTATCTCATTCATTCTGCTCAGCTGGAATTTGATGTATTTCCTGTCTTTAGAATACTGGTTTGATTATCTGTGAGGGTTCTGCCCTGGCAGTTTTACATCTGTCAGTTGGTGGGTGACGTCCATGAAGTCCAATAAAGCACCCTCCAATGTACCTGTGCTTTGTTACTGCCTTTACATGCTTTAATTCTAAATAACGCAGAGAGAAACTGAAAGATAGATGAGCTTTGGAATGTTGAAACAGAAAGCCTATAACATCATTTATTGGTCTTAAGTCAATTCATTGTCTCCAGTGGAACTCCCAACAGTCCACTGTTCTAGTGTGCAGTGCCACCTTTCTCAATGATGATTTCAAGACTTAATTGTGACCTAGTCTCCATGAGTTAACTGAACTTTAAAATAGAGCATTAAATGTTTTGTTCTGCCTTTCACTACTAATACGTCCTTGGTCTCACATCATTACTCTGTATTAAGAGGTTAGCCAAGAAATAACTTACTTCATTTTCAAACATGTGGTACAATTAGATATATCCATGGCTTATTCTGATTTGTCTAAGCCACAAGAATTCCGTTTATCAAGCCTCTGTCCTCTAAGTTGCTGACTTTGGACCTCACACATATGGGTGCCAATCTTGACTTTGACTCTTGACAAGTATTTACATCAGACTCAGCAATCATATGGGTTCCATATCATAATAAATGATTCAACAAAGTCTAATTCCAGAGTTATGGATGACACAGATTCTCAACACTTCCTTCTCAGTGGAACAAATTCTTTATTCATAAGTGTTCATAACAACCAACTTCTATAATTCATTATATCCATAATAGTCGCAATTCCTAGGAATCACAGGAGCCAACGTGTTTCATCCACAAGGACTTCTTCACGGCTGTGGCTCTTTCCACTTAAATCTGATGGGCACGCAGCATCCATGGTGGGCCTATTTCTTCCACAAGAGAATTTAAGACTGTGGGTTTAAATTGGAAAGCCTTATTTTCTCCTATGTGTGATAACATTTTATTTGATATTTATAGTTGCTTGTCTGAAAAGTTTCTGTTAGTTTCCAACTGTTAACCTCGGTTCAAAAGTATAGTATCAGAGTTGCAGATATTATGTAATAGGGAAAAATCATGACCAGAAGTATATGTTACCAAAACAATCTTGCCAGAGTTATTTTGAGTTGAAGAGGTATCTCCATGAATTTTTATGTAAAGTTATTCTTACCCAGTTTAGAAATTTGCTGCCCAGTTTGAGAGTTATGAGATCGGTCATAGAAGGCTAGTTGAGGAGTTGAAGAATGTTTATGTGAAAAAGCTCCGGTAGGCGGGTCAGTCCGCTCTCTACGAGAACAGCTCCAGAACATTCGGTCAATTTATCTCAAAAGGCTTAGCCTTTGATAAATATAAAAATAAAAAATTGTTATGTGTAAAAATCCCTATACGATCCTGGCACATCTATTTGTCTAGTCAGTATAGTTCCAGTGTCATTATTGCTAACAGGTTGGAATGGAAGGTTAATGATCAAGCAACAGTGCTGTGTTATTATGAATAGAATGCTTCCCCTTTCAAGTTAAAGAAACTCTTAGAAGATAGAGGCTGGCCAACTGTCAGTCCTCACAGTATTTGTAAACCATGGTATTAATGAGTGGTCTTTACCAAGATTTGTTTTATTTTTAATAACCACATTAAAACTTTAGCAGTGCCGTCCTCTTGGAAGGATAATGATCCATGGCCTTTAGTTGTTCCTTTCTTTTATTATAAAATTTCCAGTCTCACAAAGCCTTTCCATTTTTGCCCTTAAAAGGTACTTAGATGGGAAAATTGTTCTAGTTGTATTGTGTTATATGGCAGGGATGTTTGAAGTGAGGTGGCAAGGAGGCATAGCCCTTTGATGTTATATAAAATAGATGTTCTGCCCTGTGATATTACTATCTGTGCAACTTTAGAATTTGAGCCTGTCCTTGTCAGCCTGCAAGGAAAAGCCAGATACAGATCATGGACCTTATTGGTAAAAAAATATGTTTACTATACAGACTCTTCACTCTTCAGAGTCCTTGTGAATATCTTTGGGAAGAAACAAAAAAGTCTAGTACATTGTGAGGGGATATACTATATAAAATAAAAAGTAGGGACTCTAATCATCGTATTAAATTGCAGATTCATTGGATTTGAGGTTGAGCAAGGCTCAAGTTACCTTGTGGTTAGAAAAGATGAAAGCTCTGTTTCAAAAGCATGATGGAATTATGGATAGGTCCAGTTCCAAAACTCTGCTTATCAGGAATACCTATTATCCATTTAATAGGTTTCAGGTTTGTGAGGACCGAAAAATGTGTATCAGCAAACCAGGCTCCCCTTCTCATTTGGAGCACAGCTGGATAAGAGATAGATCCGGAAGTAAATAAAACACAGTTAAGCTGACTAAAGTCCTCAGTTTCGAAACCGTAATGAAACATGGGCTTTCATTTCCATCGATGATGTCATCAGATTAATTTTTTGGAAGATCCTCAAATCTTTCTGCATAACTCGTTTATCTGGGCTACCGTTTCACTGCTGGCATGGCACTATTACAGAAGCCAGTGAGAAGCTGTTTGATGTTCAGAACAATCCCCTTCGAAAACAGCAGACCACTCTGACCGTTATGTACAAGGCACCCCTTGACCCTTAATAATTCCAGGCATATGAGCAACATAACACTACGTCCCAAAGAGGTTGTAATGTGATGTTAAGGAATGTCTCTGACAGATGTTTCGTAAAGTGGCGACTGAACTGCCTTTGGTTCCCTAATTTTCAGGTGGCTTTGCTTGAAATCATTTATACGCCAGATTTTTGTAGCCTTTTTCCCTGCAAAACCATTTTATTGTTACCTTAATTTTGGAGTGAAATCCCTAATTGTGAGTGTGTGGACGATGCTAGCAAATGATTGCATCGTTCTTTGTAATACAGATGAGAACACAATTATGTCTGAGGTTTGAGAGAATGATTTGTTGTGGGTGGGCTGTCATTTCTGGACACACCTTTAAAAGCAGACATTTTGTATAGTTTAATAGTTAATGCACAAAACGGTCCAGATACCAACTTTGCACAACATCTTATTGTGAAGATTCTTGATGACTGACGAATCGCACTGGGCCACAGCTGCCTTTTGTTACTCACTTGGAAACTGTTCAGCTTAGCAACAGCTTGAATGCTCAGTAATGAGAGCTCAATGTGATCTCAAGAAAGCCATTGAGCTGTACAGATTCACAATGGACTGCAAGTTTGATAAGTGAAGTTGGATGGGAATAGGTTTTCTATTCAGTGGATTGTAAAGGTTAGGTTTTAATCAAGGGTTTTAATATGCTGTGCCATACGGGAGGCCTAGTATGTTTAATGCGACTATGTGTTGGCTTGCAGTAACTGACTGAAAAGATTGAATTAAAACAAATCTGTGACTTGTGTCTAAAGCAGAAGTCAGTTTGAGGCCATTTCTGTTTTTTTGCATTCTATTTTTCTCAGTAAATGTGTTCTTTATCGAGGCCTCTGGGTGAAACAGCAAGGAAAATGGGTCAGAGGACCGTAGCTAAAGGAATTGTTCACTCTGTTGCTGAAAAAATTGAAGAGAACACTATCTGTCAAACACCAGTAAAATGATAGTCAGTGATAAAAGTTCCATCTCCTGCTATCTTATTCCTCATTCCCAAAGATTTCAAAAGCTTCATTAGAGTGTTAAATGGATCCATTTTAAGCCTCCAAACAGAATACAAACCTGTAAGTTAAGTACTAGGCTATTCCTCACAGTCGTACTTCTTCATAGAGTATATTTATTTTATAGTTTATCATTTGGAGAATTGTTTAAACAAATTATTTTAATTACATTTTTCAATATAAAATGCAGCAAAAATACACCAACAAGCAATGATTGTATGTGTCTCACCACTAAGAGAGCTACAGTTTCTTGGAAATTGCCGGGGGTATGGGATGCTGGTGGAGGCGATCAGCTGAATCTAAACACTGAACCTCTTCCTACCCCTATCGGAGTCTTGTGAACAGGGACTTCCCTTGGTGGTGCCTAAAGGAAAGACATATATGGGTGTGAGGCTTGGTGCCTTCACCTCTGCCCTTTCATACTGACTGTGATTACAGCCGTCTGCCTTTGTGCCCACATTGTCCTCATGATCTGATGACCCTGGAGTCTGGTGTAGCATAACTTGTTCTAAGTGGGCTGGCATCCCTCTCCCCCTTAAAAGCATTTTTTAGAAGCTGCCACAGATCTTACTACAGGATGGTGCAGCGAGAAAAGTGGGGCTAACACAAAATCATGGTGAGAGGAGGGTAGAACCCCCTACCTCCCTATGTACCCTCATTGACAAAGCCACATCCAACAGGAATGCAACTTCTGCAGGCACCACAAGAATAATTGAGCAAGAGAGTGACATCATGTTAGCGAGTATCCGGGGAGGGCCAGACCTGCCACTCACTCAGAGCAGAGGGGCTAGCGCAAACTAAATTGACAACATTTTTGAGGCCATAGTTGAGACCAAGTCTACACTGGAAGGACAAAAATTTGCTGTGGATGTAGATCTTGAGCTTGTACCAGAAGCATAAATTAGCTGATGTGATCTTCAACACAGAAACTGTGATCCAGGAGCTACAGCCCCCAACCACAGACCTGCAAATTCAGTAGTTGACGGACACTATCCGCTTCTTGGAAGGGTGGGTGGATGATGTAGAGGAAAGACTCATCCCAAACCCATTCTACAAGGTTTATTACCAAAATGACACTGTCTAAGCTTTCCCTCCTCTTCCACATCTAGCTCACCCAAATCTCACTTTACTACCATGATCTCCCAAACAACCCTAATATATTCTCCCTCATTCATCTCACCTTGACCCATCCAAAACCCCTCCTGCTACTATGATCTCCCTAACCCTTTCACAGACTCTTCCCTCCTCCATCTTTCCTTTACTCATCCCAAGCCTCATCCTATTAATATAAACTCCCAACTAACACTTCTGAATTCTTCCCTCCTCTATCCCTCCATTACTCTAGTCAATCCAACTAATAAACTCACATACCCTCTGCTCAAATTAACTCATAAAAATACTAAAACTTAACTTATATTTCCCTATACTAATCCACCACTAATTCCTCTTGGGTTCCGGAGTAGTGTGCTACTCGCCAAAAAGCGCTTCGGCGCCTTGTCAGGGGTAGTAAGAGGTATATAAATACTATTACAATTACAATAATGGACCTGTAGTCTTTCCTACTGTTTAGTAATATTGTCCAGCGTTCCCCAGTGCAAAACGGCTATGTTATTTTTTCCTTAACAAAAAGCATCAAACTAAAACGCATTTGAGGGAATCCTTATCGTGCTGTTCTGTCTTTGCTTAAGTAAAGCAAATTTTATTTAGTTTGAAGACAACAGCATTTTTCCGCATGTGGTAGCTTCTAAGGACCGCGCTGCAGTCTGCAGTTTTCTGTTGTGAGGGAGAATTGAACAGTTTACGGCACACCCTTAACCCTAAAACCACCCCTTCCCCAGCTCCAAGTCGTAAGACCCAAACCAGATGTAACACCCCCTCAGCTCTCCCTCAGCCCAACGCCCTTAAGCAGTATTTCCTCAACTCTGCTCTTGGGACCCCTGCCTGTCTTTGTAGCCTTTTCTCCGCTGTAATTTTTTTTTCATTGTAAAGAATATCATTGTAATGCCATTCATGGTTAGAAATTATTTGTTGTAAAAACCGGCATTGTAATGCCTCCTTCGGGATTCAGACTTTGTTGTAAAGGCTTCTTGTTCTTAAGCCTTCATTGTAAAGGATGTTTCCCGCTGTGGGGCACATCTGTCAAGCCCAGACGATTTTTTTGGCTATTTGGGGCAGTTCGCGCTTAGGCCCTCTTAACGTTTTGTTCACATAAGCTACCCACGCCAAATTTGCGTCCTTTTTTTCCAACATCCTAGGGATTCTAAAGGTATCCAGACTTTGTGGGTTCCCCTGAAGGAGACCAAAAAATTAGCTAAAATACAGTGACAATTATGTTTTTTTTCAAAAAATGGGAAGAAAGGGCTGCAGAAAGCGGCTTGTGTTTTTTTTCCCCTGAAAATGGCATCAACAAAGGGTTTGCGGTGGTAAGATCACCATCTTCCCAGCTTTCAGGAACAGGCAGACTTGAATTAGAAAACCCAATTTTTCAATACAATTTTTACATTCTACTGGGACATACCACATTTTTACTATTGTTTGTGCTTTCAGCCTCCTTCCAGTTAGTGACCAAAATGGGTGAGAAACCAATGGTGGATCCCAGAAAGCTAAACATTTCTGAAAAGTAGACAACATTCTAAATTCAGCAAGGGGTCATTTGTGTAGATCCTACAAGTGTTTCCTACAGAAAATAACAGCTGAAATAAAAAGATATTGAAATTGAGGTGAAAAAAAACCAGCCATTTTTCTCCACGTTTTACTCTGTAACGTTTTCCTGCGATGTCAGATTTTTTAAAGCAATATACCGTTACGTCAGCTGGACTCTTCTGGTTGCGGGGATATATAGGGCTTGTAGGTTCATCAAGAACCCTAGGGACCCAGAGCCAGGTGACAAAGTTCTGGATTCTGAGAAGAGCCACAAATTTCCTTCCACCCAGCGTTCCCCCAAGTCTCCCGATTAAAAATGGTACCTCACTTGTGGAGGTAGGCCTAGGGCCCGCGACAGGAAAAGCCCCTAAAGCTGCACCTTGCAATGGGTTTTTATTCTATACTGGATATACAGCAATTCATTTACTGAAATATAAAAAGTGAGAAATAGGTATCAAGAAAACCTTTGCATTTCCAAAATGGCCACAAGATAAGGTGTTCAGAAGCAGTGGTTATTTGCACATCTCTGAATTTCGGGGGGCCCATACTAGCATGTGAATTACAGGGCATTTCTCAAATAGACGTCTTTTTTTTACACACGCTCTTATATTTGGAAGGACAAAATGTAGAGAAAGACAAGGGGCAATAACACTTGTTTTGCTACTCTGTGTTCCCCCACGTCTCCCGATAAAAATGGTACCTCACTTGCGTGGATAGGCCTAGCACCCGCGACAGGAAATGCCCCAAAACACAAAGTGGACACATCACATTTTCACAAAGAAAACAGAGGTGTTTTTTTCCAAATTGCCTATCTGTGGATTTTGGCCTCTAGCTCAGCTGGCACCTGAGGAAACCTAGCAAACCAGCCCATTTTTGAAAACTAGACACCTAGGGGAATCCAAGATGGGGTGACTTGTGGGGCTCTGACCAGGTTCTGTTACCCAGAATCCTTTGCAAACCTCAAAATTTGGCCAAAAAAACACTTTTCCTCTCATTTCGGTGACAAAGTTCTGGAATCTGAGAAGAGCCACAAATTTCCTTCCACCCAGCGTTCCCCCAAGTCTCCCGATTAAAAATGGTACCTCACTTGTGGAGGTAGGCCTAGCGCCCTTGACAGGAAAAGCCCCAAAACACAACTTGGACACATCACATTTTCACAAAGAAAACAGAGCTGTTTTTTGCAAAGTGCCTAGCTGTGGATCTTGGCCTGTAGCTCATCCGGCACTCAGGGAAACCTAGCAAACCTGCACAGTTTTGAAAACTAAACACCTAGGGCAGTGGTTCCCAAACTGTGCGCCGCGGCTCCTTGGTGCGCCGTCAAAATTAGCCAGGGGCGCCGCACACAGTCTGGAAACCACTCGGAGGTGCTTTTAATCGGTAGCTTTTCACCTTGGTTTTGGAAACAAAACCCCCTGCATTAATTATTGTGACCAGCGGAGGGCGCCAGAGTACCATTAATAATATCCCTATGACAAAAGAAAAGAAATAGTTTAAAATAAATGGTTTTCAGGAACCTGAACGAGAGAATTAAGAAGTCAAACTGTAAATAGTGTAGGTACAGGTACAGGCTGGGATTACGTTCCCCCACCCGCCAAAAAAAAGTAACATAATGGGGAGCCGTGGCCAACATGGCCAATAGGTCAAAGGAGCCGGGGATCGAAAAAGTTTGGGAACCACTGACCTAGGGGAATCCAAGATGGGGTGACTTGTGGGGCTCTGACCATGTTCTGTTACCCAGAATCCTTTGCACACCTCAACATTTTGCCCCCAAAACACTTTTTCCTCTCATTTCGGTGACAGAAAGTTCTGGAATCTGAGAGGAGCCACAAATTTCCTTCCACCCAGCGTTTCCCAAGTCTCCCGATAAAAATGGTACCTCACTTGTGGGGGTGGGCCAGGTGCCTGCAACAGAAAAAGGCCAAAAACTTGTAGAGATTGAGGGGACAGCACAGCGAGTTGAAAAGCACATATTTTTATTTTATACATCTTTTAGGCTGACTCTGCTTTTGGGGCCCATGCAAGTGAGGTATCATTTTACTTGGGGGACTGAGGGGAACGCTGGGTGGTAGGAAGTGTGTGCCGCAGCCGTGATCCTACAAAGAAAAGTGAGGAAATTATGATTTTTTTAATGCAAATTTTGAGGTTTGCCGGGGATCCTGGGTAAGAAAATGTTGAGGGATCCAGGCAAGCCACACCTCCTTAGACTCCTTGGGGATAAAACATGTCTTGGTTTGGTAGATTTCCCTAGATGAAGGCCGCACCTGGGACCAAAACCATAGGTGCCCTCCCCCAAACACAGGTAGTTTTGCAATAGATCATTTTGGTGTGTCCACATACTTATGTGATGTTCCAAATACCAAAATTGTGAAAAGAAACGCACTTAGGTTATGTCAAAAAGACCCCTCACCCACCAACTAAGTTGGTAGCATGCTTCATCATCGGGGTCCCACCCGAGGCACCTAGCGTGTCACAGGTGTGCTGCTACGCCAGATTACGGCGGAGCAGGTTTTGTCGTTTTTACCACACATACTGGTTGGATTTGGCACGAGGGTGAGTAATGGTTCAGTGGATCAAATTTTATTAACAAGAGATTTCACAAAAATGAAATGCACTGTTAATAACTGAAAGGCCAAAAAACTGAACTAATGACTCAGCTCGTGAGCTGTAAAGCCAGGGCAAGGCACCAACCGCTTTACAGTCCATTCACACACCTTTCATACATGACATGCACAAGACCATTCACGCCGCCAGCCATGGGCCCAGCACATTACATCACTCGCATCGACAGACAGCACCACTCAAGGGCCCATCACTTACATAAGCCCACATGCCTGATACAGCAATCACACCAGCTGATGGGAGTGTGTGGACTGGTGTTTGGCTGGATGTGTGTTGCAGTAGCCAACAGCAAATCAATATGTACACCGTCAGCCAAGCACCACTCCACACACAATCGCGTCACTTTTTTTTTTTTTTTTTTTTTAAACAAAGAAACCACTAACTAATTAGAAATAATTACAAAACTACAAACACAAATGCTCTAACTAAGTACATGACAGAAATGCAAACCATTAAACTGAACACACGAAAATACAAAACAGGCAGTTTACACTCATGGTTGTTCCCAGTAATTCTTCTGGGTGTGGTAATTCTTAAAACAACCACCCACACACAGCCCAGGCTTTGAAGGACAATCTGGGCAGTACATTCGAGTCTCCCTCCGGATACCTCTTCGAAAACACACTCTACATTTCTTAGCTGGAAAGTCTTTTTTGGGTGTGGGAGGAATGTGCTCAGCAAAGTGGTGATCTTTCAGTCTAGCCACATCCCCCACCACTGCTTCTCTAGGAACTCTGGCCTGTTCCACCACAATAAGGCTCTCTATCACTGACTCCTGAAATTTCACAAATGTCATCTTTGACTCTGGAGACCTATCCTTAAACACAATAAAAGCATTAAAAGTTGCTAAGTGGCAGAGGTGAATTGCTAACTTCTTATACCAAACGTAAGACTTACGAATAGCAGTATAAGGTTCCAACCTTTGATCAACTCTATCTACACCTCCCATGTGCTTATTATAATCTAAAATGCACACAGGTTTGCGCACTTCAGCAACCTGGCCCCAAACAGTCACAGGAGAAGTACTCTCATCATGGATGGTACTTAGCATAAAGACATCCCTCCTGTCTGAAAATTTCAAACTAGCAGCTCATCATTCCGCAAGGCACTGCACTGTCCCCTCTCAAATTTTTTGCAGACAAGCTCCCTTGGATAGCCTTTCCGGTTACAACAAATTGTGCCACAGGCAACAATGTCCACTCTAAACAATTCCTTAACAACTGCACTTTAGTGTAGAAGTTATCTACATACAAATGGTGACCTTTGTTGAACAGTCGTCTACCAAGTACCCACACAATTTTCTCAGTAACTCCAAAAGTGGGAGGACAACCAGGGGGGTCAATACTGGAATCCCTACCAGTGTAGACACATAAATAATACACATATCCTGCACTACTTTCAGACAGCATATACAATTTAATTCCATATCGTGCCCTCTTGCTAGGAATGTACTGCCTAAAAACCAAACGACCCTTGAAGAGGACCAAAGACTCGTCCACAGCTATTTCTTTGCCTGGAACATAGACCTCTGAAAACGGATCTACAAAATGATCAAGGACAGGCCTAATCTTAAAAAGACGGTCAGAATCAGGGTGATCTTGTGGCAAGGCTAATGCATTGTCAATAAAATTCAGCATCCTAAGAAGAAGCAAATACTGATTACGACTCATGGTTGCAGGAAATATAGCTATTGCCATCAAGGGACTAGTAGACCAATAAGAAGCCAGTGATGCCTTCCTTATCAACCCCATCAAAAGAGTCAAACCCCAAAAACTTTTCAGCCCTCCACATTTGTGGGAATCCACTGGGGAGCTCTATAGTGTGGCCTAAGTCTAGCAGCGTTGTCCCTCAAATACTGCTCCGCATACAAATAAGTCTGCTCAACAGTTTCTTCCAAAAACACATCCTCTACAAATAACTCAAAGAAATTGACAGGCAAAAAGTTCTCTGTATTGACTCTACACTCCGGGAGACCAGTAAAGGCATGCAACTCTGGCTGCTCCATGTTTGGGGCAACCCAGAGTTCAGGTCTTCTAACGGGAAACCTTTCAGCCCCAGGTTGCTGCACTAATGGCACATCAGTGTCCTCCTCTAAAACAGGCCCTTCATCTGCACTGAGTGTAGCTTCCTCATCAGAAGATTCCTCTCCGACAGAAACTTAACTGCCAGAATCTCTCACTTCCTCCTCTGCCTCAGATGCAGAGTCCGTCTCATAATCATGATCAGACAATGACTCAAAAAGCATACAACCACCTGCTGAGCGGTCATCCTGCGGCTAGCCATGATCTTTCCTACGAAAATTAACTGGACAAATGCACCACCAACAACCAGCACTGTGTAAGATTAGTAATAAAGTGTAGCTTTATTAGTAAGAGTTATAAACTCAAAAACTATACCGCTCACTTGCCTGAGAAAGCTTGAATCACCAGCAACTACTCTGCACAGACACAGCAATCACCAATGATATCCCGCTAAAAAGAAAGAAAAGCAAATTAGAAATAGGACAACACAAATATCATTGTGCACAAATCTAAGGACAATTTCACGCAAACCTGCATTTAGTACACCACCTACAAACATGTCATTCATGCATGGCAACAATACTCCTTTGGAGTAAATTGTTTTTACTTACCTAAAACATGCAACTATGCAAACCGCAGGTCAACCACTGCCGAAACCGCAAGGAGCCACAGCAAAGAAAGCAAAAGCTTTGAACTAGAACAAAAAGGAAGAAGTTTTTTTTAGCACAAATGCAAATACTTCGTCAGTTGACAAACATCCCACCATCAAGCATTTAGAAATTGGTGCCTAAGTAGATTCTGCCATAGGGGCAGATGGACCTACTAAAAAATAGGCCTATCTGCCCCAAGGAGGGCAGAAAATACCTTTAGTAGTGTGTCCCCACGGGGTGCAACCCTTGCCCAACGGGCCACCCCCCAAACAAAACAAAAACACACACACACTATCCCTGGTGCCTAAGTGGCTTCTGCCCCCTTGGGGACAATGGGCCTAAAAAAAATAGGCCCATCTGCCCCCAAGGGGGGCAGAAATGGCCAACAGTTCAATGCCCCCTTTGCCCAAGGGGACGCCTCCACACATAAATAAACATATTAAAAAATCCCTGGTGTTCTAGTGGTTTCTGCCCCCCTGGGGGCAGATCAGTCTAAAACTAATAGGCCGATCTGTCCCCAAGGGGGACAGAAATGGCCTTGGTACACGTGCCCCCAAAGGGGGGCGACCCTTGCCCAAGGGGCCACCCCCCCATCCACTAACACACACTATCCCTGGTGTCTAAGTGGCTTCGGCCCCCCTTGGGGGCAGATGGGCCTACAATAAATAGGCCCATCTGCACCCCTTGGGGGCAGAAATGGCCAACAGTTCAATGCCCCCCTCCCCCCACATAAATAAACATATTTTTTAAAATCCCTGGCGTTCTAGTGGTTTCTGCCTAAAAAGAATAGGCCGATCTGTCTCCAAGGGGGGCAGAAATGGCCTTGGTACACGTGCCCCCAAAAGGGGGCGACCCTTGCCTAGGGGGCCGCCCCCTCCACTAACACACACACACTATCCCTGGTGTCTAAGTGGCTTCTGCCCCCCTTGGGGGCAGATGGGCCTAAAAGATAAATAGGCCCATCTGCACCCAAGGGGGGGCAGAAATGGCCAACAGTTCAATTCCCCCGTTGGGGGGGGGGGGGGGGCTCCCCTGCCCAAGAGGCCCCCCCCCCCACATAAATAAACATATTTTAAAAATCCCTGCCGTTCTAGTGGCTTCTGCCCCCCTGGGGGGGGGCAGATCAGCCTAAACATAATCTGCTGATCTGTCCCCAAGGGGGGCAGAAATGGCCTTGGTACACATGCCCCCAAAAGGGGGTGACCCTTGCACAAGGGGCCGCGCCTTCCCCCCCTCCACTAACACACACACAATCCCTGGTGTCTAAGTGGCTTCTGCCCCCCTTAGGGGCAGATGGGCCTAAAAAAAATAGGCCCATCTGCCCCAAGGGAGGCAGAATGGCCAACAGTTCAATGCCCCCGTTGGGGGTGCGCCCCTTACCCAAGAGGACGCCCCCCCACATAAATAAGCTAATTTAAATAATCCCTGGCGTTCTAGTGGTTTCTGCCCCCCCTTTGGGGGCAGATCAGCCTAAAAATAATAGGCCGATCTGCCCCCAAGGGGGGCAGAAATGGTCACAACAACCATGCCCCCCAAATGGGAGCGACCCTTGCCCCAAGGCCGCTCCCGACACACACAGCACAATAAAACAAAAAAAAAAAGAAAATCCCTAGCGTCTAGTGGGCATTCCTGCTGCCCGATCGCAATGCGATCGGGCAGCAGGAATGCTCAAAGAGACACCGAGGGAAAGGAAAAGCCTTTCCTTTCACCCGGTGCCTCTTTGTTCCAAACCCCCCACCCGCCAGAAGAGAAACTCACCTGTTTCTCCCTCGTCGCACTGGAAGCAAATGGCTTTCAGCACGACCGGCACCCTGTAATGATGTCAGCGCGCGATCGCACGCTGACGTCATTACGGGGGGGTGGAAGGGGAAGGGCTTCCTCTTCCATCCCTGCCTTAGGGGGGTCGGAGGGAAGCCCACAGAGGGAGTGCTAGCGCTCCCTCTGAGCTCAGTGCCGAGGACATAATGGTTACGTCCTCGAGACATGAGCACTGTGCCGCAGGACATAACCGTTACGTCTGCGGCACAGAAGCGGTTAAACCACCCAGTGAAATGTAGAAAAATCCTAGATTACTGCACCAGTTTCAAAGGAGATATAATTTTTCTCCAAGAAATTAATGTCAGCCGATCCCTGCCTGGGCCTGTTTCCCTGTGATCTTGAAAAGAATGGTGTGATTACCCTCATTGCAAAGCTGTCTGTCCTCCATATTATTGCAGTTGAGCAGGACCACGATGGTAGATGGTCTAATGCCAGACTCTCACATAGTGACAGTGAACTGTATGCCATTCATATATACGCCCACAATGGTGACAGTCACCCGTTTTGACCCACAATGTATTCTACGCATACGTTACCACAATCCGCACATATCGTTCTGGGGGAGACTTCAACTTACCCATGGATGTAATTCTTGACAGACAATCAGCATTCCAATATTGCCCTCCCAGAGCACATAAAGCCATGTCAATTTATGCATGGGACATAAATTATTAGATGTCAGGCGCCTGCAGAACCCTACAGGATGCAACTTCATGTTCTTCTCTCCCCCCCCACAATTCTTTCTCAAGGATCGACTATATTTTTCTCAGTGGTGGCCTATCTCAGGACTTTCTGCACTCCTCAATATGACCCATTATGGTCTATTAACATGCTGCTATCGTGGTTTATTTTAAATTCTCCCCCACGCGCCCGGAAAGAGGCGCTTGGTGTATGGATGCTAAGCCGCTAGACTCTGAAGTGGACAGACTATGGCTGGATAAAGAAAGGTCACAATATTTAAAGGAAAACACTGGTTCAGTTTCCTCTCTGATGGTCTTATGGGACACCCTGAAATGTGCTACTAGGGGTTTCTGCATCAGCCAAATGGCAAACCAGAATAATCAAAACATCTTTGTTCAACTTAGATAAGGCAATTCAAGAAAAACCATCCCTGTATAGACACTCCAATAACCTCTTTCTGATGACAGAGATTAAAAGACTCAAATATGAGTATAATTCAATTTTCAGTAAGAGAGAAGCACTTGGCAGTTCAGGCTCAAAACCTCTTCTACCTAAATAAGGCTAGCAAATCCCTAGCAGCTTACCTGGAATGTAACAGGATAACTCTATTATAACAGCAATTAAATATTCCCAGGGCACCACTAAGACCTCAGACATTTTATAGACCTTTAAAAATGTATCTGCCTCTCTATACACCCTTAGGATTGTAGCCTCAAATGATACTTGTGCATCTTTCCTTACAAATGTACAGATAAAATCTCTCTCGGATGCGCAGGAACTATCCGATAAGCCAAGTGAGAAAAAACAAATTGTGCAGGCAAGTAAACTCATCCCCACAGGTAAGGCCCCTATTCCTGATGGACACCTGATCGAGTTTTACAAGTCCCTTTCTGATTCGGTCTTATCACTCCTGCAATCACTGTTCCAACATTTTGCCCTTTCTGGTGAAGTTTCTAGTTCGGCAGCTGAGCTACCATAGTTGTCCTCCCCCAGGAGGCGGAAAGACCACCTTGGCACTAAGAACTACAGACCCCTCTCCCTTCTTTATATGAAGGCACAAATACACAGGATACTCCTAGTGAGAGGACTAGAAGCTCTGATCCCTAAACTGATTCATTAGTTGCAGTCTGAGTTTGTCAATGGCAGACTGGCGTGCAATAACATTAGTCTTTTTTGCCACATAATCAACAAAGCCGCTGTAGGAGGCTCGCCTGGTTTGTAGTGGGTACCTTGGGTACTTATACCAGGTCCAGTTATCCCTTAGTAGTGAAATGTAGTAGTGTTCTAGCAGCTTAGGCTGATAGAGGTAGCTATAGCAGAGCAGCTTAGGCTGAACTAGGAGACATGCAAAGCTCCTGCAATACCACTTATAGTTATACAGTACTTAAACACAAGCAAAGACAATACTCAGTGTTACCAAAAATAAAGGTATTTATTTGGGTGACATAGTACCAAAAATATCTTAGAGACCATTCTCCTTCTGGAGGTAAGTATTATACACAATATACACAGTAGACACCAAAAGTAGACAAGTAAATAGTCATAGAACAATGCAAACAATAGGAAATGCTAAAGAATGCAATGGGAGAAAATGGGTCTAGGGGCAACACAAACCATATACAAAGAAAGTGGAATGTGAATCACAAATTCCCCCCTAGACAAGTGTAGTGTGTGCAGAATCGCTGGGATAGTAAGAATACAGTAAAGGTAAGTAAATTACCCCACTTCAGAGCCCAGAAAAGCAGGAGTAAAGTACTGCAAGTTTCCTTAGGACACACTACACCTCGTTTTGGGGATTTTGCAGCAGCCAACCAAGTCTGCAAAGAACAACTGCTGGAATATTGGACCTGAAGACCTGCAAAGGAAGGGGACCAAGTCCAGAAGTCGAAAAACAGGAAGGACAGGAACCCCTGCCAACCAAGAAGAGGGTGCAAAAGAAGAGTCCCCGGTTAGTCGAAGACTGCAGAATTGCAACCTGGGAAGATGCCAGCAGGTTCCTTCGTGATGCAAAAGACGTCCCACGGCGTGAAGATCGTTGCAGACAAGATTTCGTGTTGGAAGGTGCCAACAAGCCTTGGCTACGATAAAAGTGTGTGTTGCGTCAAAATGGTGCTGGATGGACCCAGGAGGGACCTGGGGGCCTCAACTCTGTGTGAGGAGGAAGAGGGTCTCTCAGCACTTTAGAGAGCCCTCGGGATTCCAGCCAGCACCCCCTGTAGTCGCAGGATCCGGGTTCTACAGAGGTGCTAAACATGGTTGATGCAGCACAACAAAAGAAGGTCCCACACTCCCAGAGAACAACTCAGCGAGTTGAGTGTCGCAGGATGGAGTGCTGGGGACCTGGGCCAGGCTGTGCACGAAGGAATTTTGCAAAGAGTACACAGAGGCCTCAAGAGGCGAAGAAGACGCAGTACACAGGGGTACCGTCGTTCTCGGGGAAGGTAAGGTCTTACCTCCTCCAAATTGCGTCTGCAGGACCTCAGGACAGTCTGTCGATGATTTCCACCCTCTGTGTCCTTAGGAGCACGCTCGTCGCTGTGAGAGGAGTCCCAGGGTACAAGTCGTCATCTTGGAGGGTGCCTGCTTGTAGAAGGGGAGTGACTCCATCACTCCACGGGAGATTTCTTTGGTCCTTCTGGTGCAGGATGAAGACAGGGAGTCCCCAGAGTATGCACACCGTGGAAACTGTTGCAGTTGCTGACTTGGAGCTGAGGTTGCTGAAGAAAAGTGTCTCTTGTAGACACTTTGTTACAGTTACAGCGTTTCTTGGAGCAGGCTGCGGTTGATCCGAGGTCAGAAGAGTCTGAAGTTGTTGCAGAGGATTCCTGAAGGAAACTTGCAAGCAGAATGTGAAGAGAACCCAAAGGAGAGACCCTAAATAGCCCTGAGAGGGGGATTGGCTACCTTATCAGGTATGGACCTATCAGGAGAGGTCTCTGACGTCACCTGCTGGCACTGGCCACTCAGAGCCCTCCAGAGTGCCCCACACCTTGAAAAGCAAGATGGCTGAAGTCTGGGACACAATGGGGGAGCTCTGGGCAACACCCCAGGGTGGTGATAGACAGGTGAGTGGTCACTCCCCTTTCCTTTGTCCAGTTTCCCGTCAGAGCAGGGGAGAAGGGGTCCCTGAACCAGTGTAGACTGGTTTATGCAAGGAGGGCACCATCTGTGCCCTTCAAAGCATTTCCAGAGGCTGGGGGAGGCTACCCCTCCCCAGCCTGTAACACCTATTTCCAAAGGGAGAGGGTGTAACACCCTGCTCTCAGAGGAAATGGTTTGTTCTGCCTTCCTGGGACTGGGCTGCCCAGCCCCTAGGAGGGCAGAACCCTGTCTGTGAGGTGGCAGCAGCTGCAGCGCAAGCCTCCGAGAGCTGGATTGGCAGTACTGGGGGTCCATGGTGGAGCCCTTAGGATGCATGGAATTGGCTCCCCAATACCAGATTTGCAATGTGGGGATAGTTCCATGATCTTAGTCATGTTACATGGCCATATTTGGTATTGACCTATATGTAGTGCACACGTGTAATGGCGTCCCCGCACTCACGAAGTCCAGGGAAATGGCCCTGAACTATGTGGGGGCACCTTTGCTAGTGCAAGGGTGCCCTCACACTTAGTAGCTTTGCACCCAACCTTCAGCAAGTGAAGGTTGGACATATAGGTGACTTATAAGTTACTTAAGTGCAGTGACAATGGCTGTGAAATAGTGTGTGCACTATTTCACGCAGGCTGCAATGGCAGTCCTGTGTAAGGGTTTGTCTGAGCTCCTTATGGGTGATAAAAGTAATGCTGCAGCCCATATGGATCTCCTGGAACCCCAATGCCCTGGGTACCTAGGTACCATATCCTAGGGACTTATATGGGGGGTCCAGTATGCTAATTGAAATTGGTAAATGAAGTCACTGGCCCACAGTGACAAATTTAAAAGCAGAGAGAGCTTAAGCACTGAGGTTCCGATTAGCAGAGCCTCAGTGACACAGTTAGGCACTACACAGGCATACATATAAGTCCACAAACTATGAGCACTGGGGTCCTGGCTAGCAGGATCCCAGTGACACAGTAAAAACACACTGACACACACTCACAAACAGGCCAACAGTGGGGGTAACCATGCTAGAAATAGGCTACAGCCGCCCTTCCCTTTCTCAGGCCACTATAGCTATAGCATTGGATGCCAAAAAGGCTTTTCATGAAGTATGTAGGTCTTTTCTTGAGGCGTCCTTTGACTGTTATAAGCTTGGGTGACTTCTTGTCCTCAGTGGTTATGTCTTTATTTGCTTTATTCATTGCTAGAATAAGAATCAACGTGCACTCTCTTCCCCCCTTCTCTCTACATCAGGGCACTCGTCAAGGGTGTCCCCTATCTCTCCTTCTGGCGACAGACCCTCTCTTGGTTTTCTAATGAGTCTCCTCATATCAAAGGTGTCACTTTTGAATCTCTTACATTCAAAACAGCCACCTATGCAGGTGATTTACTTCTCTTCTCAGAAAACTCTTACACAACAATCCTCACTGTTCTTTCCCTGATTCAGTTTTTTGCTAAATGTTTGGGCTACACCTTATACAGAGATAAAATGGAGGTTATCTCCCTCAGTGTCCACTGTCACTCCTCTTGTATTGAGCAGTCCGGTCTTCATTAGCAATTCAAAATGATAAAATATCTTGGCATCTGGTTTTCCAGTAGTCTCTCATTCATCATCCATTAATGAGCAGAAGACCTTAGATAAAATCAAGTATCTCCTATCCTCCTGGTCCCTAAATTTCATGTTGTGGTGTGGGAGATTGGGCTATCCTTGGGCTTCCTTTGGGCCAACAAAAAACGATAGAAGGAGTCTTGAGAAGCTCAGATTGCCATGCCCGATGGGAAGATGCGATCTTCCCATTTGGTTCAATTACCAAACAGCCTTTCTCTTTGCATGGGGTGGATGCTGGTTTGATACTCAGTCCACTATATCAGCACCTTGGCTCACTGTGGAATGCCACCTTATCTCGCAATGCCCACTAGTTAAGGCGTTGACAATACCAACTCCGGTGCTACCTCACTCTTCCTGTATCTTTCTTGATACTATTCATACTCTTAAGATGGTGGATTAATTTTTCTCTATTTTCCTCTCTAAATCTTCGGCCCTCTCCCCTATGGAATAATCCAAAAACAGTAACACCGGCCTTAGCCGAAGTTAGCCCTGTTTGGGCATCAGACGACATTAATGTGGTATCCAACCTGTTGGCAGATGACATCCCTCTCTCCTTTGCCTCACTCCAAGAGAAATACTCCTTAAATCCCCAACAGTCTTCTTAGATATAAAATGATTCCCTCTGTTTCTCAGACGTAGTTTTATACTGCACATTTATTATATTGACCACCATCAAGAATATTTACGCTGATCTAATTGAATCTGATCTGTGCTGGTCCTCCAAATAGGTTATTGGTAATCCTGATCATATGTTTCTGAGATGCAAGCACCTTTCTACTTATTGGGCTTAGGTTCATGAACAGCTCATTGCTGTTTTTAGGGTTTCCTTTCCTCTAATTGTGTCTGTTATTATGTTGGGCCCATATGCACTAAACCCCTCTCTGGACTTACCTGACAGAGATCTGGCGCTGTTGGCCCTGTTGTTGACGTTGGCCATTAAAGTCAATTTATTGGAATGGAAAACACTAAGTAATGTTCTCCTTTCTCACATGGTGGCCATGGATCACTTACCATAGAAGTACACACAAAAATATGTCGCTTTCTTCCTTGTCTGCTGTCCCTTCACAGTTGATTTGGTGCACCCTTGACAGCTTTGTCTAAAACCTAGCAGCCCTTCTCTTACTATCTGACTACCTTATGTATAAGCTGGCTTACACTTTCATGCCATAGTAGTTATCTCCTCATGGCGTACACCCCTTTGCCCTATCCCTCCCGCCTTACCTTACTTTCACCTACTTTCTTTCTTCCTTTCTATTGCCTTGCAGATCTCATCTTGTTGGCCCAACGACCCTATGTTTATGTCCCACATCTGAAATGCCCTTTCTTATGTATTTATGGGCTTACTATTATAGCCATTATGCCTTTGTACTATCTTTCATTACTACACACAGCATTGTAATATAGGCTTAGAGTATTATGATAGTATGATATTTATATGTTATGTTTCCCAATATAGGCCATATGGCATCTTTTTGTCAGTCCCCTGCTCGTACATCTGATCATTTATTATTAATGTCACCCATTGTGTTTGTCATCCTTATACCTTGTTTGACCTCTGATATATATAATGTGTGCATATTTTCATTGCTTTCTGTATTTCCTAAAAACATAATAAAATATTTGGCACAAAAAATAAATAGCTTGAGGGTGCTTGGATACTAGTAACTTTCTAAACATTTTTAGAAATGTTCATTTTATTCTCACTGTTTATGACATGTATAATTGCTTTTATATTTTCATGCTATGTGGTTACTATACAGATTTTAAGAACTAGATTAAGACTTTAAAAATAAACATTTTCTATAAATCCTGTTGCTTCTAGTACTATGCTTGATTGTGTTGTTCATGAAAGAAAGAAAGATTGTTTGGATTACCACTGTGTTCCTGAAACTTGAACGGGACTGATCAGTAACCAGAATACACTGCTCACACAGAACTGCTTAGTGGGTTAGTGACAGGGCTGTGGTGCAAACTGCATTTCTTCCTCAGCGAAGTTCTTGCACTTGTGAGTTAGAAATCAGTGCAGATTTGAGAAATCCCAGAATTTGTATCAACAGTGGCACCACATGACTTATCTAATTGATTCACAGTAGAGAGGGTGCACAAGGTTCCAGTGAATCCTCCACCTCCAGGTACCCCTATCCCTTTGTGGCCAAGATATAGAATTTTTGTTACAGAGACCAGCATTACAAAGGATTAGGAAAGAGGGCCATTTTGCCTTCAAGAATGGAAGTTATGGTATTCCCTGATTACACCTTAGTGATGCAAAACTGCAGGGAGAGCTTCACAGAAGTCAAGCAGAACTGAGAAGTAGGGGTCTGAAACACTCTCTTTTTAACGGCCAAGTTGAAAATAATGACAAATCCGCCTGCTCTGTTTTTCACATAGCTGCAAGACTGGGCCGAAGAACAGTGCTACTCCGGATTGAGAGGGGGTGGACTGACACTGGCCACTTGTCCCCCATTGGCAACATTAAAAGCACAAAGGATGAAACTAAGACTGGCATCATCGCTAACTAGCTCTCAGGCACTACACCACATGCAAGTTGCTATTGCGGTAGCAGTGTCCCTCCTGAAAAGACTGATGATTATGTCACAGATTACACACATACTGACGCATAGGACAATAAAACTGATTATAGCAGAACACCTAGACTGCTAGACCGGGTAGCTCTGCAGATGGACAACGACCTCCTTTGATGCTCTGAGATTCTTCTAAATAACTCAACTGTATTACTGGCATGACTTAAGTATAAGATGGCGATTGCAATGTTAGTATTACTGAGGTCCCCCAACATCCTTCACCCTCTCAAAGACCTAAAAGCTTAACCATAATGCAGGCTTGGGGCGGGCATAACCCATCCAAGGATGCATGTATGCCCTACATTTAGCATGCAGGGAGGAAGATGGAATAATATATAGCACTAATGGCTCAGGTGATTGTGGTACAGTGCCACTTTCAGGCACTGGATAGCCAGGCTGATGACCAGGTAAGCTGGCAGTGATCTTACATCCATGGCTCAGTCTTGACATGCACCAACACTCCCTCGCCCCGCCCCCCACCTCCAGACATGCACCTGGACCCCTTCAGAGACATGTTCATCAACTGCACCCATTTTAACAGTTTGTTTTATGGATTAGTTTTTTGGCCATTAAATGTTTGGGCTTCTGCATGGAGGGTAAATGGGGAGGTCAGAATGGATGTGGGCCTTCAAAGTGGTGGCTGCCGATTGGGAACAGGTATATATCTACATTTTGTGTGGGTATGAGAAGATGGCGAGAGACTGAACCTTCATGGAAGTTAGAGGTACCTACTACAGTTACAGGATGTGGGTAGAACGTCACAAAGTTTAGTCCTTTCTAAGATGCAGGGGCACACACCTGGATTTGTTGAAGGAGAAGCATTTGCAAAAAAAAGGGGTGTAATATTGCAGGCCAAATGGTGGGGGTGGGTAGTAATCACTGATTTCTCCTCCAGTACCATAGGTGTTTTGATTTGGACGTGCACCTAGGTCCCCTTTGAGATCACCAAGCAGCTCTTTGATAGAGATGGCAAATACGTTATACTAGAGGGGAAATTGTATCGCAAGCAAGTTGTACTAGTTAGCCTATATGCCTTCAATGTTGCCCAACCACTATTCTGTAGATCCCTATCCCCTTTACTGGTGATTTGACCACAGCACCCCATGTTGTTAGGAGATGGACTGGAATCAATCACAACCCACAAATTGACTATTAATTGTGAGAAAAGACTGGCTCTGATGCTGAAGTGACAACTTCGGAGCACCACACTAGATGGTCCTGCATTGTGTTCCTCCTTAAGTGAGCTCATTGAGCACTTTTTTGAAGACCATAATGGGTTGGCTTCCTCACCATTCACAGAGTGGGAAGCTTTTAAGGTGGTAGTCTGTCATCATTGGCATACCCAACTGAATGATGCTGGCATGAGTTATTTGGGCAATTTTTCTGCACAGAAGCGATCATGATACTATCACGGGTTCCCAGGACCATCCCTGGACAATTAAGTTAACAGCGTGAAAGAGAGAAGGTATAGTGATAGAAAGAGGAAATATAAAGAATGGGGAATAAAAGAGTAAAATTGTCATGCTAAATATAGGCCATGTTCAGCGGTTATTTGCCCAGTTCTGACGTGGGGAAGCAACTTCTGATCCCCACTTCCCCCTAGCCTCCCCATCACTGGTTCTCAAGTCTAGCAGGGATAACCGTAGTCCGATTCACAAGTGTTCTGTTTTTTTCACAAGCTCAGTACTTTTAGCTGCTCTCTTGGTTTAACCATGCTCAGTGTGTTGCAACTCTTCGGCACTAGGTTTGGTTCATAGATTTTGTTCGGTCTCATAAATTATGTCTCTAGGCCCACTGGATTAATTCCACCTTTGTTGTTCTTCCTCTCACTTAAATTCCAAGTGTTTTTACAGCATTGTTTCTATATCAACAGGATGCATTTAGTTTTGGAGTTCAAAGGAGAAGCCAAAACTGTTTGTCAGTTGATAGCCAATGTGATCATTTTGCAATTTTTCCGTAATTTGGTTGAATTTTGGATCACCTGAGGAGGCTTTGGACTGGTTGGAGGGGTGGTGAGTAATGAGGAACAGGAAAACTAAAAAAGGCAATAATCATTTGGAAGACCGATTCTCCTCTGAAGAAGATAATGGGGAGTCCTGAATGATCACAGGATTAAAGACTCTGAGTACTAACTAAGAAGTGAGGGCTACAAGGAGAGACCATTAAATGGTGGTAATGTTTCTTTTGCATGACTACTGGGTGGGAATGTATTAGGCCCGGCGCTTGCTGCGACAGGAACTAATCTTCATTGGGATGTTCGATTGACAATTGATTCCTGATCGTCGTACAAGTAACGTTCTGATTTTATTATGTTTCTATGTGGGCAACAGGCACTGTGCTTGTTGGGTTGGTGGGCAGTTTTACACCTGTCTTGCAGGGGGACTGGGATGGGGGAGTTGGGTGATGGTGTGCTTCAATTTAGGTTTGAGCTAATGGTTCTTGGTTTCAGTGATAGGGTAAAACAGGTTGTGCTAGATGCAGACAAGAGGCCTAGATGGGGGTTTTGTTATGGACAGGGTGGATACGACACATAGAGGTGGCAGAGTGCCCAACACGAAGGGGAGGAATCCGTACTTAGGAATATTCTAAAGGGTAATGACCTGGAATGCCAATGGAATGGGGAGTAAAATAAAGAGAACAATATTGCTGCAATACTCAAAACGACATTCACAGGACACAGCACTTATACATGAGGCCCATTGAGAGGTAACAAAAACCGTGCCCTAGACAGGATGGGGTATTCCCAGACTGCAAATGCGGGTTTCACATCTGACTCCAGAGGGGTTGAGATACTAATTAAAAAGTCACTGCCATACATTGCACAACCCACATAGCACAACTCCTCCAGGAGATTTGTGGCACAGTCCGGCAGTTGGCAGGAATTAACTTTAAATATATGCTTGCTATACATTCCCCCAAAAATGCATGCACAAATCCTACCAGATCTCAATGTCCCTATAGTAGGAGTGCCCTCAGGACTCTTGTGTATGGGTGGGGGAAGGGGACTGAAATGCAATAATGGATCCCGCAACAGACAGGTCAAGTCCGAGAGATGACGACAGCAGGTCCTCTCCGCTACCGGCATTTGTGGATGCCTTTGGTTTCTTGTATCTTTGGAGGGAATGTAATTCCCTTGAGCGCCAATATACCTTCTACTCGGCATCACATTCTAGCGTTTCCCACTTGAGATACCTCTTGACACACTTTACAGATGCGCACAGATTCACTGTGACCCGACATAAGGCCTGGGGCATATCTGATCACTCCCCAGTTCAGGAGCGTATGCATCAACGGTAGGCGATACCACATATAGATCCTTGGTATTTTAAGGAGAAAATGAAGGAACAGCTCAGGAAGGCAGCAGTGCAGTATTTCCGAGACAGTATTGGCACAGTGGACTCCACAGCATGTTGTGGGAGGTGCTCAAATTGGTTATACAAGGGCAGGCGTTCTCTATGATCGCGGGGGTTAAACAAGATCAACAAGCTGATTTAGAAGAGGTGGAATGGGAGATTCAGGGGCTGGAGGGTGGGGAACCCGATCAGCCAGATACTGAACGCGGCCATAGACTACAGCTTAAATGGAGTGAGTTCTGGACGATTTTAGTAAGGGCTAGCCGGAACATATGCCCTAAGTATGCTAAGCTGATTATAGGAGGTAGGGAACAAGGTGGGCAAATTACTGGCATGGCTGGAGAGAAAAGACCAAGACAGGGGATGGGTGCTTAATGTCTGAGACAGAGGTGGGGAGCTCTGGGGATCGGCTGATATGATTGCTAATGCCTTTGTTCACTATTATCAGGCACTTTATACACCAGATTTGGATGCAGCAATGGTAGACTGTGCTGAGATTCTCAGAGACATTCAGGTTCATACCTTGTTGAAGGATGACAGTGAGGCCCTAGAAAGCGAGAGCACAGAAAAATAAATTATAGAAGCCCTGAAATCCTTGCATTCCAGGAAGGTGATGGGCTCTAATGGCCTACCAGTCAAAATACATAAAAGATGGCCCCAAAGGTGTTTGGACATTTATTGGCAATGTACCAAGTAAAGACGGAGAGCTCCCACTAGATCGACGAATGGCAGCAATTGTAGTGCTCCCTAAGAAAAAGAAACGTCCAATGGTGATCGTCCTATCGCACAATATCGCTCTTGAATGTTGAGGCCAAAGTGCTGGAACTAAGAGTGCATTAAATCATCACTACAATAATACATCCTGACTAGTGTGGGTTTATGCTACAGAGAGGAACACGTCCTAATTTGTGACGCTTATATGGAGTGCTGCAAATGACACAAGGCACCCAGGCACACCCAGCAGTAATTCTTTTGCTGGATGCACGAATGGCATTTGATAGTGTTGAGTGGGATTACCTCTTTGCCGACCTCTTTGCCGGCCCTGACTTTTGTGCTTGGGTCCAACTTCTTTATACTAAACCAGTGGCGAAAGTCAGAGGTAATGGAGTGTTGCATCAAAGGTTTAGTTTGGTTAAAGGTACCCGGCAGGGATGCCCACTAACTCCCATGATATTTGTGCTTGCACTGGAGCCATTAGCAGCATGGGTCTGGGCTGACCCGCTTTTTGGAGAATCATTGGTACGGGTGCTTGGGAAGAACGCATATCCCTTTATGTGGATGATGTTCTGCTCTACCTTGGTAACCCAACCATGTCCATTGATCGTGTTGCAGGTGTTTGGTATATTCAAAGACCACTCTGGCTACCATATCAATTGGGATAAATATTGTCTGTTCCCGCTGGTGGGTGGTGTACCACAATTACCACGTGAAACGGTGTTGCTGGTGGACGGTTTTTACCTATGTCGGCATCTACATTATACGGGATACAGCAGAGTTCCTGAGTAGGAAATTATATGTCAAACTAGACAAATTAAGATGAAATATAGGTCATTGGCGGATGCTGCCTCAATCCCTGATTGGTAGTGCAGCCCTGTAAAAACAATGATGGTTCTATCACACCTTTTATACACCCTGCAGGATGCACCTTTCCCTATACCGAAATCTTTCTTTCAAAAAGTAGACCAAGAAGTTTAACTTCACCTTTGGGATGGAGAGACTGCTAGAATAGCATTAAATAAGATACAAAAAAGGATTCATGATTGAGGTCTGGCGATCCCTATATATTCTTAAATACTACTGGGCATTCCAGTTAGTGGTCATCAATGACTGGCTCTATGCCCATCTCCAAGAGCCGGCGATCCGGGTGGACAGAGAGGCGATGGGCTCCAGAGACTACCCTGCAATACTTTATATAGGACAGGACATAGATGTAGCCTGCCGATGCACACACGGTCAATGATAGAAAGATGGGGGCGAACCTGAGATTTTTGGAATGGGCACAGAAAATAACGGAACAAACACCCTTGTGGGATAGTGACCTCTTGACAAAAGTGGGTGGCCTTGAGGGCTTCTCAAAATGGAAGGTCCTGGGTATAGAATGGTTGCGGTCTGGAAGAATGAGGAGGATGGGATGTCGGGGATGGGGGTCCCAACCCTTTGAGGCACGGTCCCAACCCTTTGAGGCACTATAGGTGGAGTTTCAATTGGCTGAATCTGAACATTACCATTACGACAGGTGACACATTCCCACACAGCTCATCTTACCCAGGGACTACAAATAGAGGAGTCTTCCCTTCTTGAGGTTCGACTTTTGCTGGACCCTATGCTAGAGAAAGCTATCTCCATAATACACAGAAAAATTATGAGTAGTGCTCCTGATGTTTCGGGTCCCCTAAGGTCTAGGTGGGAGGCATGTCTGGGGGACATAGATGATGAAGAATGGGGCGAGGCGCTACATAGTTAAAGAGTCATAGCAATACAAGCTGGGTTTCCCCTGGTAAAACTTTGCCTCCTTCACAGGTTAAATTATGCAACAACACTGCTATTTATGATGGGGAGTGCACCCACGTGGGACTGTCAGGAAGGTATATTCATACACATACTGTTCACATGTTTAATGGCGAGAGTGGCAGCAGTAGAAATCCCACTGGATGCCAAATGGCTTCTCCTGAACGTGAAGGGTGAGAGGATGTGGCCGGAACACACTACGCTATGATTGGAGGTGAGGGCCAGTGTCGCAAAGAGGAACGTTGCGAAAGCATGGGGCCGCCAATACCTCCTAGGATTCAAGATTGGCATAGGGACATGGATTGGTGCCAAAATGCAGAAAAAGTATTCTATCAAGGGAGGGACTGTGTCAAGACATGGGAAAAGATTTGAGGCAAATGATGTTCCTTTCGGGAAGATGACACCATATCGGACTACGTGTATGAGTAACGGGGGGCCACATGTATTAGAAAGATAGGAGCTGTGGGAGACAGTATATCTACCTGCGTCTATATTGGGAGTGACTAAGAAGTTAAGGTGTTGCGAGCTACTTGCCCTTATCGTTTCTATGTGCATCAGTTGCAGGCGTTATGACACTTTTATCCACGAGTTTTACCGTACAGGAACAACCGTATTGATGAAGCAGGATGCATAATGTGGTTCATCGTTGGATGTCCCTTCTGAGACACTTTCCAGTCATAAACCACAATCGTGAACGCATTACTAGGTAGGTCCCTCTTCGGCTCAATCCATGTTTGCCCACAAGAGTTAGCAGAACCTTAATCAAACTCCTTATGTTAGAGGGTGGGATGTGCAGCGGCCTCTTTTACAAACCCACTCTGCCCCTCTACATATTGAATTTGGCATGATTGTTCCTCACATATGCGTCTCTTTCACTTCCTTCAGGAGTCAAAATGTTTGTTTTTGTCTTGTAATCGAAGCCTGTTTCTGTAAGAACTTAGATACATTCTGACATATCACGTTTTATATGAGGGGTACACATTCTCCACCTAATTATAGAATAATTCTGTGTGGCAGACAACCCACATTGTTCGCCGCTGCCCGGCTTAAAGTAGTCAGCGAAAGGCTGCTCTCATTAAAGCCTTTATAAGCGAAGCTTGAAGCCCAGTGCCCACCCACACCCCTCTGACTCAGTGCTCTCCTGCTCATAATTGAAGTCCCCAGCCACATATGAGCCGGCGGATTACCGGTTGATGGCGTGTATAAGGCGTGCATTGGTTCAGTGGGCATCGCACGTGGGTGTTCCAGCGTCATGACGAGTAAAAGTCTTGAGGGTCAGCTGCTAATTAGAGGTGAAATAAAAGCTCCTTCTTGGCATGCTGCCAGTCTGTCATTGCAGCGTTGTGATCTCCTTATCCTTTTGCTGTTTTACAAGAAGACATACATGGGCAGGCAGTACTGTTGTGTGCTCTTTGCTGTATTTGATGCGTTTATTAAAGGCTTTACTTAAGTATGAGACTGTGATGCTGCTAGGCATAGCATTAGACCTGCTAGTCCCTCTTTAGTTTTTCACACGTGTCGTGCTTGGAAGTCTGCTGATGTCGCTAGTTCTGTAGACAATTTATTTTATGATACTTTCCTCAGGACCCTTTTAGAGTGCAGGACGTGCCTAAGTTGGGAAAACCAAAATGATCCACTTGGGCAAACGTTGATGGCTACAGAATGTTTCTTGACTACTGTGGCAAAGCTTTCTCCTTTTGCATTATCCTTTAGTTGGAAAATCTGATCAAGTTTCTTTATATCAGCAAAGAGTGCTTTCATTGGCTGGACATAAATCCATTCGGTAGTTTTTAAAGTATTAGCATTTAATAAGCTTTCCAAGCGAGCTTTAAGGTCTTAACAATTTTGTATCTGTCATTTTGAATCTTAAGTCGTGACTCGCAACTCCTCTCAATTACATTTAGAATTTTTACACAAATATCATTTGCTTTAGAAGAGCTCTAATTTTATTCTGCCATCCTGAAATTCGCTAGTCAGCAATGACTGATTAATTTCGCGCCGTGGAAAACGTTTCTTCTTCCATCGGTGAGATAGAGGTGGCACCATGAGATTTCCCAACTCTGTGGGATGCAGGTAGTACACACAGACGTGGGAGAACGAGCCTAAAAATACAAACAAGCATTGGCAAAGGCAATAGGTCTTGCCTATACCAGCGCTATTGGCTTTGGCAAAGTGTTTTCCCATGTTGTACACTCGTGTGGCTGCTGTTCAACATGGCTAAAAGTTAGTGATGTGGAATGGGGGAGTAGTGTGTTGGAGTGTATTTGTTGGAGTAGTGTAGTGGAGTTGAGGGGAGTAGAGTTAAGTGGTTCTGTGCAGACAGTGTTGTAGAGTGCAGTGTCGTGTAGTGGAATAGGTTGGAGTGGATTTAGGTAGTGAGGTGAACTGGATTTGAGTAGAGTGGGGTGGATTGGATTAGGGTGGAGTGACGTGGATTGGAGTGGGGTGGATTAAAATGAGGTGAGGTAGATTGGAGTGGGGTGGGTTAAAATGGGATGAGGTGGATTTGAGTGGGGTGCATTGGAGAGGGGTAGATTGGGTTTGGGTGGGTGGATTGAATTGGAGTGATAGGACTGTGGTGGGGTGGATTGTATTGGGGGATGGTTTGGAGTGGGGTGATTTGGAGTGGGATGGATTAGATGGAGTGAATTTGAGGGGGTCGGACTGGATAGGAGTGGGTCGGACTGGACAGGAGGGGTGGATTGGACTGGAGTGTGGTGGATTGTATGGGAGGAGGTTGAATTGAAGTGGGGTGGGCTGGTTTGTAGTGATGTAGGCCGGATAAATTAGACTGGAGTAGGGTGGACTGGGGTGGGTTGGTTTGGACTGGGGTAGAGTCAGGTGGATCGAAATCGATTGGGTAAGAGTGGGGGTGGATTGGTTTGGAATGGAGTGGGGTGGATTGGATGGGGTAAATTGGAGTGGTGAATTGAAATGGGGTGGGGTGAATTAGGTTGAGATGGCTTGCGTTGGATTGGGGCAGGGTGGATAGGGGTGAGGTGGATTAGTGTTGGGTAAGATTGGAGAGTTGTGGATTAGATCAGGGTGGATTGTAGTGGGGTAGATTGGAGTGAGGTGAACTGGATTGTGTGGGGTGGATTAGATGGGATGGATTGGTCTGGAGTGAGTTTGACTAGAATATAGTGGGGTGGATTGGGGTGGGATGGAATGGATTGGAGTGAGGTGGATTGCTTTGAATAGGTGGATTAGATGAGTTGGGGTGGGTTGGATTGGAGTGGGATGGGGTGGACAGAAATTGGGTGGATTGGATGGGAGTGGGGTGGATTGGATTGGGGTAGGTGGATTGGGGTGGGTGGATTGAATTGAGGTTGATTGAATTGAGGTGGATTGGATTGAGGGGTAGTGAATTGGTGCGAGATAGATTGGATTGGGGTGAGGTGAGGTGCATTGGAGTGAGTAGGGTGAATTGGAGTCCGGTGGATTGGAGTGGGTGGTTTTCTTTGAGTGGAGTGGATTTTTCGAGGGGTGGGGTGGGGTAAGTTTGATTGGGGTGGACTGGACTGGATTTGAGTGGGGTGGATTATATTGGTGTGGCGTAGACAGGATTTGAGTGGGGTGCACTGGTGAATTGCACTGCAGTGGAGTGGTTGGATTGGAGTAGGTGAATTGGACTGGTGTGGGTAGATTGGATTGGAGTTGTATGGATTGGAGTAGTTGAATTGGACTGGTATGGGGTGGATTGGGTTGGAGTGGGGAGGATTAAGGTGGACGGGATTGGACTGGAGTAGGGTTGATTAAGGTGGACTGGATTGCCGTGGTATAGATTGAAGTGGGTGGATTATATTGGAGTGGGGTGGATTGGGTTGTGGCGGACTGGACTGGAGTGAATTAGGTTGGATTGAGTTGGAGTTAGCTGGATTGGATTCGAGTGGGGTGGATTGAGTTGGAGTGAGGTAGATTGGACTGGAGTGGGTTGGAGTGGGGTTGATTGGAATGGCGTGGGGTGGATTAGACTTGCGTTGGTTGGATTAGACTGGAATGGCATGAATTGGAGTGGGATGGATTGTGTTGGATTGGGGTGTGGTGAATGGATTGGAGTAGTGTAGATTGGACTTGGGTGGATTGGTGTGGGATGGATTGGAGTAGAGTTGGTCGTGGTGGATTAGAGTGGAGTGGATTGGAGTGGGATGAATTGGGATGGAGCGGGTGGATTGGATTGGGACGAATTGTAGTGGGGCAGATTGGATCGGAGCGGGGAGGATTGGAGTGGGACCGATTGGTTTGGTTTGTATTGAAGTGGGGCAGATTGGTTTGTATTGAAGTGGGGCAGATTGGTTTGTATTGAAGTGGGGCAGATTGGTTTGGATTGAAGTGGGGCAGATTGGTTTGGATTGAAGTGGGGCAGATTGGTTTGGATTGAAGTGGGGCAGATTGGTTTGGATTGTAGTGGGGCAGATTGGTTTGGATTGAAGTGGGGCAGATTGGTTTGGATTGAAGTGGGGCAGATTGGTCTGGATTGAAGTGGGGCAGATTGGTCTGGATTGAAGTGGGGCAGATTGGTCTGGATTGAAGTGGGGCAAATTGGTCTGGATTGAAGTGGGGCAGATTGGTCTGGATTGAAGTGGGGCAGATTGGTCTGGATTGAAGTGGGGCAGAGAAGTGGGGCAGATTGGTTTGGATTGAAGTGGGGCAGATTGGTTTGGATTGAAGTGGGGCAGATTGGTTTGGATTGAAGTGGGGCAGATTGGTTTGGATTGAAGTGGGGCAGATTGGTTTGGATTGAAGTGGGGCAGATTGGTTTGGATGGAAGTGGGGCAGATTGGTTTGGATGGAAGTGGGGCAGATTGGTTTGGATGGAAGTGGGGCAGATTGGTTTGGATGGAAGTGGGGCAGATTGGTTTGGATGGAAGTGGGGCAGGTTGTTTTGGATGGAAGTGGGGCAGGTTGTTTTGGATGGAAGTGGGGCAGATAGTTTTGCTTCGGAGAGGGGCAGATAGTTTTGCTTCGGAGAGGGGCAGATAGTTTTGCTTCGGAGAGGGGCAGATAGTTTTGCTTCGGAGAGGGGCCGATAGTTTTGGATCGGAGTGGGGCATATTAGAGCTGGACATACAGTTTTTGATTGGGATGGAGTGGAGTGTGGTGGATTGAGTTGCAGTGGATTGGATTTGATTGGATTGTAGTCGGCGGGGTTGAATTGGAATATCTGGGTTGGATTGGATTGGAATGGGGCGGGGTGGGGTGGATTGGACTGGACTGAGTCTGACTGGGGTGGGTTGGATTGGACGGGGTAGATTGTGGTGGACTGGTGTGAACTAGGATGAGGTGGATTGGATTGGATTGCGGTAGATTGGATTGGGGTGTATTCGATTGGTATGGGGTAGGGTGGACTGGATTGGAATGGGACAGGTTGGAGTGGGGCAGATTGTTTTGGATTGGAGTGAGGCAGATTGTTTTGGACCGGAGCAGAATGGAGTAGGAAAGACTGTTTTAGCATGAAGCGGATTGTTTTCGTTTGGAGTGGGGCAGCTTCTTTTGGATTGGAGTGGGGCAGATTGGAGTGTGGAAGATAGTTTTGGAGTGGAGGGATGTGGAAAGGGATGGAGTAGATTATATTGGGATGAGGTGGTTTGGATTGGAGTGTGATGGATTGGATAGGACTGTATTTGTCATTGATGTTTACACTTTTTAAAAACACAGCAGTATTTTCCAAAATTATTTTGTGGAGATTTGTCTTTTTCTTACGCTTCTGTGACATATTTATGTCTGATATGAGATTATGCTTACCTTTTTTCCAAAATACAGCTGTATTGATGGGAGTCTTCATAATTTCCTCAATATTAAGATGTGCCTAGAATTAATAATCTGACAACGTTTTGTGGTGGTCTCAAAAGCTTTAATTTCTCATTGGACTCCTCTTATCAAAATACTACAATGTTGTTGGGTTCCCTCTTGTGGCCTCATACAAATGCCACAAGGTGTGTATTTGTATAGTGCTTGCTCACCCCCAGGAGCGCATCAGCTTAAAAGATGATTGTTGGTACTCATTTTATTGATCTTGGAAGGAAGGAAGGAAGGAAGAAAGAAAGAGTAGATCTGCTGGGAGTTGAACCTGTTGCATGAGGTCAAACTCGGATTAGTGGAATTAATTTTGTCCTATATAATGCCACCATACCCAGCAAATGCGGTGAGAGCCAAAGCATTATTTGTCCCTTTTCCACACCATGTTGCTTTAAATGTCATCTGCTGGGCTGTCCCATAATCTTTATCCCACTTGATCAGTACATACTACATCACGGACATCCGCTTGCTGCGCTTGGTCAAACTCTGATAAAACTTTAGTACGGTCGTCAGCCCCCTTCCTTTCATTGCCTTGTCTTTCACTTACCCTAGAAGTCAAGATAACGATGAGACAGACTTATAAGTAATTATAAGTTATCATACTAACTTTTGTCATGTTGGTCCATAGTCGTGCCCTTTCCTCCAGAAAATCCACCCATCATCACAATCCTCTGTTTGTGTCCTTCGTTATAGACTGAGAGAAACGAACTGAGGAGTGAGTGCCACAGGATACCTAAGGGTAATCACTTTTGGATGTGCATGCCTATGACTTCCAGGTTCCTGATATAAGATTGTGGGGTATCCTGTCATGTATGCTGAGAATGTAAACTGTTACAAAAGCTGTTTAATTAGTAATGAATATAAAAACGTGAGTGTCATACCTGGCGTATTCCCTTCACACAGTATTTGCATGCTCTCTGCATTTCCTGTTCTTCTCCAAATGATGTGTAATTGGACCTAAGTCACTGGCGCTCATCAATTTCTTACACCAAACCCTGGCCTCATACCATGTTAGATCTTCGTTTTAGGCTCTCTTTATCACTCCCTCCTCTTCTTTATTCAGCTTGGGTGGCTCATGTCTCAACTTATCGTTTTTTGAGCCTTTTGTGTCACATCATCATCTACCGTTTGCAGCAGGTGATCTGCGCAACCTCTTAGTGTTTTGCGTGTTGAATCCATCCATTTTCACAAATATTAGGAGCAATGATAGTGGCTGGGCAGTTGTCAAGGCCACCATTGGTGTATTACTTTTTGCATCACTGATTGCTCTGCTTTGCACGGGGCAAGCCTTCATTCAGTGTCGAGCACACTCCACCATGACGAAGGTGGCTGAATTCTCCTGAGGTACAGGGAAGAGCAGGTCTTTTAGTCCACTGGGCATTTCCCTGGTGGACAGGAGCCTTGGAGGCCAGATTTGAAAGCCCAGGGACGCTCTTGGTGCCTTGCCTCTGTTAATTTCCACAGCTCCACGAGATTACATGCACCAATCACGTGGAGTCTTCCTAAGAGAGAGAGAGAGAGAGAAAGGGAAGAGAAGGGAGCGGAGGTGAAGAGAATGCGAGTAGAGTGGGAGAAGAGTGAAAATGGGTGGAAAGCGAGATCACAATAAGACGGAGGGAGCAGGGTTGGTTTGAGCATTTTGCCAGGGCTGGTTTTGGTGTCCACTACCAGCCCTAGACATGTATCTTCAAAGAGGTATATGATAGGCAGCTGCGAGGGCTACTCCATAAGGGTTTCCCTGATATAGTGTTTAACAATCTCGCTCGTGGAGAGTCTTGCCACCGCCTAAGCATTACAGCGACCAGTGAATAGATATACCTCCTTAATAAAGCAATTTCTGGTTGTGTGTTGCCTTGTAAAGCTGAAACAATTAATAGTTTGCTGGACCTTGTATTGTGCGATAAACAGAAATGCATTCATTCATATGCTTTCATTAGGATTTGGTTATGTTTTGCCTTGTACTACATTAAATAAAATCTTGTTTTTTCTATTTCACAGCAACAGGCAAGCTTTTCTACTGGAGAACGTGCCATGCACCAATGCAAGCTGCAAGAGTGTGGGGCGTGCGTTTAACGTGTACTGGGAGCCCTCCGAGCTAAATCAAATAAAAGATGCTGTGGTGGCAACCTTCTTTGACATTTATGAAGATGTGAGTTCAAAGCTCTTTGCTGTGTTTCCTTTTAATTGCCATCTGTCCTGCCTCATTTGATTTTTTTTCATTTTTTTTTAAAGCCTGAGAATCTCACCAGAGCTCGACCTGAAAATCCTGGATTGATAATGAAAGCAAACAAGTTAATTAGAGAAAGTCGCTTAAATTTGAAGGGTGGATGAGCTCAGGAGGTTTATGAAGCCATTGCCTGCGTGATGCACTAAGTGAAGTTCTGTGAAACGATTTCGGTGTATTAGATTGTGGCATTTGGAAGTGTCCATATTCTCTGATAGACTGATACGTCATGGTTCACGAAGCATTTAAGCTACTATCAAAAATATATTATATTCTGTGACGTTTTACTCCGCAGAAAGATTTTGGGAAATGGTTAATTTATGGGTATCCTTGGTTGAGTAAGCCTTTCAGCAACATTGCTCAGACTTTGTTCCTGAGATTTTCGTTTTTTAGTCCTCGTTTGAAATAGCCTCACTCCCTCGTGATGTTGACTTAATGTGTGGCTCTGTGGCAATAAAACTGTTCTTGAAATCTAAAATCTTCTCCATTGTAGGTAATTCTGCTTCCAGCTCAATGAGTAATTAAAATTCCAAACTTTGATCTAGGCATATTCTGGTGGGCTGTATTACACAAAATGCCATGGGGGGCACAGTGGGCTTGTGCGCCTACTTTATGGGCTCCTAGGGCTTTTTCATATTACAGAAGGGGGCTGCAGACACTTGTGCGGCCCCTTTTGTCATACTGATATCGCTGGCGTAGCCCCATGTAAATGAAGGAACCTCTTTACCTGTGTTCTCCGTGGCGTATGACGTGGGTACAAAGACAAAGAAGCTGTTGGGAAGCGCTTTGGCAGTGTGCTACAAAAAGGTGACAAACTGTCAGTCTGGAGGGGACAAAGGGTGTCCCAGGAACCCCCAGAGACATCCTCCTGCAGGCTGGGGCAGTCACTGACTGCCCCCGGATTCTGGGGCATCTCTCGCCACTCTCTAAAGTGCATTCGGGTGCTGTCTGCACTGTGGAACACAGAGCTGCTTATTAAAGCAGCTGTACCGTATTTCACTGAATGCACTGCCCGAGTTTGCCGTTGTCCCGAGACAACTTATTTATTGTAATCAGGTACACTGTTTATGTTTGCCCACAATACGGCCCCTGGCAATGAAAAACCGTCATCAGATATTAGCTACATTTGTAATATATAACTCATTAACTGATTACACTCCACTCAGTGTTGTCCTCAACTTGGGTGCTTTGTAAATCTTCGCATACAAGAGCAAAAGCAAGCCTTGATGCCGTGTCTGAGGCTCAACCCAATAAACATGTCCTAATGTCTGATTGGCCCTAGTCCCTACAGCTGGTTTAGAATCAGGTTTCAAAGCATGGTTTGTAGTTTGGCTGGCTTTGCACCTGTTATTATATCCAGCATTGAGCTTTTGGAAGAGTCGTGATGCTCCACACTCCCCTGAGTGGTCATACGTTTAAAACAGGATGGGCATAGTTCCCTTCACCAGTATGACTGATCGATGGAAAGATCCGCCGGTTTAGTGGGTGCAGTGCCAGAATATCATTGTCTGAATATCAAACAACATTGTGTCCTAAATATCAACTACAAAAATAAATTCGTATTTGAGTGAGTAATAGAAGTCTAGAACCAGTCAGGCAGACTTTCTGTAAACTATATTTAGGGTGTGATATTTATGTCAGTAGTATAGCTCTAAACAATATTCTTAGGTATAACCTGTGTGTGGTGTATGCACATTACAAGATTTTCCTGTATTTCCTGTATTTACAAGCCTGATATCGGACATTACCCTGGAGGTTGTAAATAAATTAAATACAATCTCTTTATATTTGATTGTGACAAAGAAACTCATAGCCCCAATAAGTATGTGACTTTCATCTAAGAAGGGTATTAAAAGTAAACAGATGGTACTGGATGGATCTACTTAAGCAGTCTTGATAGACTTCAAGTTACTCTCAAACTCGTATTGGGAATGCATATGCTTACTTCCGATACTTATGCGTTAATAGCATAATGAAAAAAAGACTTCCCACTAGTGATATCCAGGTTAAGTGACGGATCAGTATTCTGCTAAACTACATTACAAACCAGTCTAACCAAGGCTATCTGTCATTCTAGAGGCATAAGCACCGTTTCAGGGGCTTACTAAGTGGAGCTCTTCTTAACAGCAGGATGATAACTTACAGGCCACCATAATCCTTGGCCTGAGGATGTTCTGTCTAGCTCCTGCCTAAACTCATAGCTACACGTGGGTTGTCTACCTACCTACAAGTTGCAAGCATTAGGCCTAATTATCAGTGGCCTCCTAAAATCCCCATTACTTACCCATTCCCGAATTACGGTTACTGGGGTTCCTGGAAATTTGAGGGCAGGGAAATAACCAGGAATATGAGATTTTGGTGACTAATATTCTGGTCTGCATATCTACATCAGTTCTTCCATGTTTCTTTCAGAGTTTCGCCAATTGATTTCAGCAGCTTCCACAAGCCAAAATCTCCATGTGTAACTTATAAATCTGTTGGACCCAGTAACTTCTGTCACCAAGCCCATCAGAATTTATGGCTCACTCCTAAAAATGGCCCTAATGTTGGCCGCCACTTACTGCCCCAATTGGATTTCCCCCTACTCCTCAGCAGCAGCTAGTCAATGACCAAGGCTGCTTTCTATCAGAAAGTGGAAACTCACACAAAGAGCTGAACTCCAAACAGCATGTCAGGGGTCCCTAGTGCCCTTTCTGTCTAGTTCCTGGTTATCTGTGAATCATTTCCAGTCCCTTATGGGACAGACACAGTACTAGACGACATCCTTAGAATGTGCCTTGAATTCTTCAGGCTCCAGTCTTCCATCAGCTCAGTAAGCAAACATCAAGCATTCAGCCCACTTTGCTAAAGGATCAAAAAGCACAAGAGCACCTAGTCAGCCTAATTCCTTCCACCCCCTATTAACCTCTGGATATAGCAGTGTCATCCCAATCTTTTCCAGTACAGTAATGCTATCACCTGCTGTGTCAACCATTCCTTTTTTATTACACATTTTATAAATTTTGCAAAGTTGACAAAGATCAGCATGTAACACAACTTCGGCTACAAAGGGCACCTGTTCGAGCGCTAGGCAGTGAGCCTAACAACCAAAAAAAAAGAAACAGTAAGGTAGATGCCTTCCGCCTTCCTCAGTCCTTCATAAAATCGTAGATAGGCCCAGACAGAGGGCCTGATTTGGTTCTTGGTGGATGGGTTACTCCATCACAACGGTGACGGATTTTCCGTCCACAGAAATATAAATCCCATAGAATATAATGTGATTTACATTTCAGCGGACAGAGTATCCCATCCCCAAAAACTAAATCAGGCAACAAGTTTCTTATGCACATTTTGTGTCCATATCAGTCCAAGGGGCCTCTGTACTGAGTCCAGGGCACCCATATGCACTCACATTTCTGCGTGGCCTCCCCATGTTTTATATACCAATTTCTCTATAGCCGCACAATGGTCCATACCCTTGACCCACTCTTGCAATGGCAGTGCCCTCTCATCCCTTTAGTGCCTTGCCAGATCGCTGTTGGCCACCATATATGCCGTGAAAATAAATGCCCTTGTGACGCAAGGCTCCCTGAGTAGGTCCATTATCCCCAGCAATACAACTTTGGGGTCCTTGGCCAGTGTTCGTCCAACCACCCAGGCAATCTGATTGGTAACTTCTCCCTAGTATCCCTGAGCTACCGGGCAAACCCTCAGAGCATAGTTAAGGGAGCCTGGGGAGTGGCTGCACCCAAGATATTTGGGCCCTGGGGTGCGACCCATCCACCAGAGCATCTCCAGGGAGTAATAGAACCGTTGCAAGTACTTGAAATGTATCAAGTGGAAGCACATGAGATTAGCCAACATTCTGGGAGACATTTTCGCTTCCACTCACTCATCATCATCAAAAGGCCCCACCTCATCCTCCCTCCTCCTCTTGAAGACCAACAAGGGGTCTTGCGTATTAACAGGCAATGACTTTTAAAAGCGCTAAACAGCTCCCCTGCCCAGGTCCTCCATCATCAAATTAAATTCGAGAAGATTAAACTCTGGGAGGATTCTCAGCCGGTCCCTATAGCCCTCCAAAACCTGGCACAGCTGAAGATAGCTAAAGAGTTGGGAGGAGTGCTACTAAAAGTTGGCTGCTAACTCTTGGAATGATTGCATGCACCCCTTCCTCCAGACATCCCTAAGCGTGGATATTCCAATGAGATCCCAAGCCTGAAACCCTGCCGGCCTTGTCCCCATTTTGTACACCCGCTCCTGGGAGTAGAGCCAACTGAGATTCGCCCAATCCAGCAACTTGGGCCGAAGCCCCAGGCGAGCCAGGTCAAGACTGCAATGCACTAACCAGGAGGGGGAGACCTGAGCTTGCAGCTCAAGGTCAGTAATCTTGTCTTCCAACCACAGCAACTCCCCTTCCTTGTGCCTGTTGCATCCACCTATAGACTAGAAAGCCTGGTGTCTAAGGACCGTCTTAAATGCCTCTCAAAGGTCCATGGGGAAGAGGCTGTACCCTTATTAAATTTGAGGTTATCTGTAATAGCTCCCCTAATCTGTTCTGCAAAGTCACCATCCTGGAACCACAAGGCATTTAACCTTCCCAGACATTGCTTGCCCGTGGTCTGCCCCCAAGCGCCATTAATACTGGAGAATTATATGAAACTCCCCTTAGACATATTCGGGACGGGGGCTGTGTTTTGTGGCCTGCGTCTGAGGAGGGCAGCAGGAAATAGTCTAGGCAGGAGGAAGAGCCACGGGTGGAGGAATAGTAGGTGTATTGCCACTCTGAGTGATGGTGCAGCCGCCAAGCATCCACCAGGGTCAGCACCTCTGCCCACGATCCGCAAAGGCGTGTAGTACGCTTGACTCCCGGGGCAGATGTTGTGTCTGCCACTCGATCCATAACCGCATTGAAGTCCCCCCAGTAGTATAAACCCAGATGCAGCCTCTGCCAGATGCCAGGCCGCTTCCTCGACCACCAGAATTTGTGGAGGAGCATACACACTCCCCAGCATCCATGCCATGCCACAAGTGTCCCACGCAGGATCACAAATCTCCCCATGGGTCCATGATCACATCCCTCACCGCCAGTAGGAAAGTCTTCCTAAGCAAAATGGCTACCCCCCTAAACCCTCTCGTATGACACCCCAAGAATAAACAATTAGTGACCAAAAGGTGTGTTTCTTGAAGCAGCAGAACTGCTGTGTGGTGCTGCCTGGCGAAAGCCAGGACCACTATTCGTTTTATCTCAGCATTGAGGCCATTCACATTCCAAGTCACTATAGTGTATTCTCCTGTGGGGCCTGTGACTGAAAGTCAACACGTTGTGTCCACCAGTGGAGCCACCCAGAATGCCCTGCAGTTATTTGGGGGGCGTTCTGCTTTCCCCCCTCCTTCCCTCCATGCCCAGGGGAACCGTCTGTTGACCTCGATCTCAAATTCTTTGGGCAGAAAAGTGTCTCGTCCTCAGATCTGTGCTGCAGTCTGTTCCTCCTGGTGCAGTGTGGCAACTGCTGCCTTGCAGGAGCAGTTGATTCAGTACCTGGTGTTGCGAGGAGGCCCGAACCCCTTTGGTCGGAGGCCCAGGTGCTCCTCCATCCAGGACGAAGCACTCCCCAGAGGGTCAAAGAACGGGGCCGGTCATTGTGGTTAACTTTCAGGTGTGCTGGAAATTGCATGGCCCAAAGATTTTACTTGATGGCTTGAAAGGTGCGACTTTGCTGCTGGACCTTCAGAGTAAGTTTGGTAAGAGTGTGCCCCCTCGCCCCCCAGCTTTAGCTTTCCATGAATCTGGGCCTCCCTAAGAATTCTGTCACTATCAACAAAATTGAGGCGCCTGGCTATTATTAGCCTCGGGGGAGCCCCAAGAGGCCGCCTGGCCACAGGGGACTGGTGCACCTGTTCCACAACAAAGCAAGTGGACAAGACCCCCTTAGCGACCTATGAACAGATCCAGTCAGCGATGAAGGTGTTGGGCCTGGACAGTCGATAGTCTCCAGAACTCCCACCACCCAGATATTGTTGCGTTGTGACCTCCCCTCCCCATCTTCTGCTCTGCGGGAGTCCCACTTTGCACTGAAGGGCAACCAGTGTGGTGTGGAAGGTCTTTGTCTCATGCTTAACCACCAACAGCCTCCCCTCTGCTTCTGAGACCCTCCCCACCGTGTTGCGTAGATCCTGGCAGAGGAGGGACAGGTGAACACTGAGCTCCCCGACCTTCCCCTCCAGCGAGGACCAGGAGTTGTGAATGGCTTGAAAAATAGATGCTGTGGAGTCTGGCTGGGCACCAACTGGTTGGGGTCCATCACCGCCGCACTCCCTCCTGTCCACAGAGGGTGGGGTAAATTTATCAATTTTTCTTTGAGTGAGGGGAGCCCCCTTGTCCTTGCCCTTAGTGCCACTCAACTCTCTCTGTTCAGCTATTGGCAACCGGTGAGGGCCTCAGTAGCCCTGTCTATAGTCCGTAGACTAAGTGGTAGGGGAGAAAGGCGCAGCGTTGGATACGCTGCACCCGAGAGTCCACTGTGCTATCCCTTCATCCCTAAGCACTTCAACGCAGTCTCATCGCTCCTATTGCCGGCAGTCGTCCACCAGCCCCGCTGCTCACCTCAGGCCCCCTCCCAGGTACCAAAAGTACCACTCCAGCTGTGGGGGCCCGATCAGTCCTCAGACGCTCTGCAACCAGTCACTGCAGCACCCAGTATCCTGGAAGAGCCAAGTGTATAGCTACAGCCCCAGCTCAGTCCCAAGCCCATGTCAGTCTCTTCAAGTGTTCTCACTCTCTGGGGTTCCCACTTATCACTCTCCCCTCATGTATAAGGGCCGTCACCTGATAAGACCCTCCGGTGCGCACTGCTGAGAAGTCTTAGGGCACACCCCTCCTCCGTGATCCTTCCTGGGCCTCCAGGTGCCTTGCTGCCACCTTCACTCCCTGAGCCCAGCACTGCCACTCAGTCACCAGCTCCGTGCCCCAACCTCTGCCCGTGGAATGCACCTCCTTCAGGCCTCCACACCGCCACACTGCCGTGGATGGGCCCCACCTCGACCAAGCCTTGTTTCATTTGGCGCCTCCATGGCCTCCTGCCAATCCACCTAACCAGGGGAGTGGGGCGGCTGCTGCCAGTCCCTGCGACCTCAGCCACTGCCGGCCCTTAGCGCCATGCCCAGGGCTCCTGCTGCTCCTTCTGCTCTGCTCTGACAGATTGTGTTTGGCATGGCAGCGGTGCTCTAAACTTCGCAGCCTCCATCTTAGCTGACAGCAACACACCCGCCCTTTGCATCAACCATTCCTAAGACTTACCACAGTAAGCAAACACCATACAACCCCACTCTCTCTCACACCAGTCATTCGGCAAGGAGAAGTATTATAGGTGATGTTTTATGATGGTACTGCACGGGAGCTAAAGAAGAGCAGGGCAAAGAGAAAAGGTTAACCTGTGACCCAATCAGATTGCAGGACAGTAGTATCCAATTGTAAAGGCCTAGCTGTTGCTGTGAAGAATTGATTAGTTCAGAGTTTTCACAGCAGATGGATATGTTGCAATATTCTTTAGAAAGATGGAGTACTTGACTAAGTATTTGTCCCCTGGTCCAGCATATCTGCCTTGCTTTAGAATGATATAACCTTGGGCTAAAAGCACATTGTGAACGAGATGGGATGATGTGATTACCCACATTTTACTCAGAAGTACAATTGCGGTCCTCATTTAGCTACCCAAGTTTTGCAGGGTATGTCAATTAAATTTTCCTTAGGAAGGGACTTGTGGAACTGATTGCTGTCAGCGTGAGAAACTGGGAGTCTAAGGTTGGGGGTGTTTGCTTTTTGTGTTGCTGTGCATTGTCTCATCTGTGGATAGTAATTGTAGATTTGTTGTAGTGGGGCACGAGACGCATATTAGCAGGGGCATCTAGGGGCGGCTCCTCCAGTAGTGCGGAGGAGAATAAACACAGTTGCCGGGCTGGAGAGAGCCTGCACAGGCTCCCCATCTGCCTGGGAGCGCCCTGGCTGGGCGCTCCCAGCCAATCCTGACACTTCTTTGAGCAGCATCAGGATTGGGCACATGGCAGGCTGGGAGCCTGTTCCTGCAGCGAGGATGGAAAGGGGAACGGTGCGGAACTAGTCGGCGGATCAGGTAAGTTTTTAATTTTATTTTATTTATTAAATGTACCCCGCACCCTTACCACCCACCTCCCCCCTTGTGCCGCACCTGCCCCTTGTTGTTGCAGCGAGCCGCGACTGGAGCCATCTTGTCCATGGGGCGTGCAAGGGAGGCGATTCACGCCTTTGTTCCGCAGTTAATTATTTGTACTGTGTGTATGAGTAATTATAAGCATGCCTGAGAGTGGGTGTGCATCTGTGCTTGTAAGCCTAATCGTGTGCATGCATATGTGAGTCTTCAAAGTGGTTCAGTCGAGGGAAAAGATGCACGTAGAATAGACTTATTAGTGTGATCTGTACTGGATGCAAGACATATGGGTAACGATTCAATCAAACAGAGTTTTTTTTAATTTTTATGTTTGATTTTTTTTAAAAGAGAGCAGCCGAATGCAAAATTAATTTTGGTGCCAACCCTTACATCAAGATGCCCCACACCTCAAAAAGATTAAGCGCAATGGGGGTAGGAATTGCAGTTAATTGTCCAAACACTACGCTGTCAAAATTCTTATAAACTTAGGGGCGATACAACAGCTCTCCCCATGTTCAGATGCCCCATTATTATGCAATTTTGCTGGTTTCGTAGCATTATCAGTGCTTTCTCAGTACAGAATCCTATGTAATTCATAAATCGGTTCTTCCACTTTTTACAAAGATATTATGTAATGCCACATCTCGATGAGAGTTGCAAGAAGCTTGAGTTTTCAGTACATGTATGCGTGGTTACTTAATCGTCGTACAGCAATTTTGTCAATGAATGTTACCATATTTAACTGGAAGAATTTGCTACCTGTGAGATATAGGTCAGATGATGTGATGGATGCATGACACATTGAACTGTGGACATAAAATTATTCTGCAGTGAAAATCACCATGAATGTAAGGGTTTTTCCTTGCAAGTCTGTCATTATTCAGTGACTTCTCAGTTGAAGGGAATGTGTAGGTAAGCCATAATGAGTATTTTAACACCTAACATAGTTCTTGTTAGCACTGTTAGGGGAGGACGTGACCTAGTGGCTACCATACCTTTTGGCGTTAGAATATGGAAAGCCAGGTTTCAATCCTGGCCTCGTTTCGACATCTTGCAATTTGAGGAAAACTAGTTTGTCCCTACTCCCTGTGCATAACAAAAATGTGAAACGTCTGGTTCTGTTGTAAAACTCTCTAATGCCTTTGAAAGCCAGTCCATCTTAATAGCTGCCAATCAAGTTTTAATGAGCCTGGACCTAAGGTCTGCATTTGGAGACCATTAAAAAAGGAATGGGGAGTGTGATCCCGAGTGTAATGTGGGAGGTGTCAGTGAGTGTCAGAACAGGGTCAGGGATGTGGCAAAAAAAAACCAAAATATTTTATAATTATTTTGCTTGCCTGTCAGTTTCTACTGGATCTGTCCATTGGTTGCCCTTTCTGGAAAGGACAATATTAGCATGTTAACCAGCAAATTTAGTTTTTTAGTGCTTTGAGTAGGGGATGGTTAATTGTTTTAGTCTGATGGACACTGAACTTTGAAATACTTTGTGGGAGAAAGCAATCAGTGATATTTTATCATTAGCAGCAGCGCAACCGTGTTTGGGTTTTAGAAGATAGAGAAGCTCCATTGATTGCTGTAACCACAGGCATCCCAGCCCAGCTGGACGCCTCAGAATCCACCACTCCACCTGAGCACTAGATCAATTCTCTTACTCATATGCCTTATCCTTCCTCACTGCTCTTTCTCTTCTTCCTAGAGCACTAGACCAGTTCGCTTAGTCAAATGCCTGAACCTTCCCCTCTCCGCGTTCTCGTCTCCATGAGCACTAGACCACTTCTCCTACTCAGGGGCTTGAACCTTCCCCAATGCTCCTTCTCTTCTTCCTAACTTTGTGGAGGAGGCACAGCGCATTTTCCTTTGCTTGTGCCATATCAGCTTTCACTGGGCATTTCCTGATGCATCTCAGGCGGACTCTGCCAAAGTGGTCTCTCAGCCCTGTTGGGCAGTCCGTCTTTTTTTCACCCTTATGCATGAATGTCACCCTGAGAGGTTTGCCGGAACTACTTAATTATCCTCTTTATGCAGGGAAACTCTTCTGCATCTTTGTAAAGGAGTGTTGTCGACTTGATCGCTTCACTTAGTCAAAATCAAAGTAGGTATTGACGCCCAACCACTATGAAAGTTCTCCAGCTTCCACTGCATAATAGTGGGGAGTCGCGATTTTAGACTGTTAAGGGTCATTTTATTTCAAGTAGTACTGGCTTGCACAATTTTTGCATCTAATCATTATCATATGTTAAGCTCAAACCCGATTAATACACTTCAGTGAATTATGAATACATGTATTGGGTCTTAGTTTCGTAACATCTGCATGGAAATCAATGGTTTTCGTCTACATGCTTAATGTATTCCTTAGCCCTACATATTGTAGAATATTGTCGAGTCTGGACAATGAGCGAAAATTTCAAATTTTTCATTTAATTTCATTCATGATTGGATTGGGGAATTGTATCCACCTTTTCTGACTTTGCACAGCACCTTTATGCAATTCTGACGTACGATTGTTCGTGGGGGCTAAGTGTGGGAAAAGGCATTGCAAATGTAGGTGAGCATTCTTTGTTTTCCTCTGCAGTGACCTTTCTTTAATGTTTTAGTTTTTTTCTTCTTTTTTTTGGTTAACCTTAAATGTACAACCTAAAACTTACGAACATAAACAATTCACTGTCATAATATATCACAGCTTCATCACACAAAGACTCGCTTTTTACAGCACCGTGTAATTCAAGTGGCAACTCAGTGCAGAGGTTACAGTTAGGTAGAAGAAATTACATTTAGATTTCAGACGCATCCTGTTGCAACATCTGGCTATTATGAAGCCCAGTATGCTATAAATCGCTAATTTGGCAAGTCCGAGCTGCAGATCATGGCTCATCCACATTCACTACTGCAACCAAGTTATTAATCATGCCCCCTACTATTTCCTCTGTGGCTTTTGGATCTCTTTTGAACCTTTTGAGGCACTTTTCCACCATTTCCGCCTCCACCATGTCTTTTTTCCATACTCTATCCGGAAGTGTCCCACGCTCTAGCCAGTGTATGACAATATGGCATTTTGCAAACTAAAAACTCAACTTCACAAATGTATGATTAATCCGTTTTTTCTGGTTTTGGATATTATGCTCTTAAAAAATGTTTAGGTGTGCATTTTAGTCTCAGTGCTATTACCTAACGCAATATTGTCTTGCTTCGGTCCCAATAACTAATTAATTTACCACAGGACCTTGTCATGTGAATAAATTATGCTTCCATGATCCCATACTTCTGCATATAGATATCTTCTCTGGGTATATTCTGCTAGTTTTCACTGGGACAAGAGAAGTTTAATGCAGTGTATTAAAATGGAATAATTTAAATTAAGCGTTACTCAAGATCTCCCTCATTAGAGAGCAGACCTTGGCCTACTCTGCATCCACAAGAGGGGATTGTATATCTCTTTGCCATTGTTGTTTCACTATTAAGGGTGCTTTCATTTTATCTGCCTTTAGTGTCTTTTAAAGTAGCGAGTTCTGCCTACGACCCTGTACTATGGTCAATATGGTCTTAAGCGTGTAGGAGGGTTTAGGGGGTTGTGAGAAGTCCCGTTTAGATTTCCCTGCAATCCCTGCTAATTTAGGGTACTGGAGAGACGTAGACGGTCACACTGCAAAAGCTTCCTGGGCTTTGCCCAAGAAAGCCAGAAAAGTATCCCTAGTGCTATAGGTCCCCTAAAGTGGTACAGCCTACCTCCTGTCACTGCATCACTGTTGTGTCCTGGGATATTTGTTTAAAGAGCTGTTGCCACTAGATATATAGTTACCTTGAAAAAGGTAACCTTCATAGAACTTCGTTTACTGCTGTGTCCCAACTGCCTCCCACCAATCTAATTAGGTATGGTCCCCCTCTAGTATTGCCCTCCCTCTCATAAGCATTTCAGGGAGGGACTCAACATGAACATACCCCCATAACATCTGTCTTTCCCAGTTATTCTCTGGTGAGTGCCATTTTGTTCCGTTCTGGATCTAGCTTAATGTCGTGCATTACATGGTTGAGTCTGTATATGATCGTAAAGTGCTAAATCTCAGTATAAACCTGGATTGATCCTCATAAACCAGTACACCACTGTACCCATTAGTTTGTTAATAGGATTTGGACATCAGCATTCATTCATGGACAGAGGCTGGTTCCAAGGTGTTCCTGTAGGGTTTCAGCAAAATGAGTATGATAACCTCTCTCATGGATAAGGGCAGACTACCTCCCTATTTGACTTCCTTGTACACTTTCAATAACCTATCGAGGGAATGGAGCTTGTATGCCTTGTACCAATCTGCAGGGAGGCGATCACCTTCCCCCCACCGCCCGCTCCAGAAGACATCCCTTCTGCTATCCCTTTGATAGCTTCAAATATTTCCTTATATTGCTAATTCTAAATAATCTGACTGTTCTTTCCCTAGCTGTGGAAGGAAGATACCCCAGAAATTCCTGAGTCGACAGGTGTTCGTTCTGTAACCGGGCGCGTATATAGATTGGTCAAAAATCATCAGATTGTGCTGGTATTGAAATGTTTATTAGTCATATCTCTCTGGAAACCAGTAGCCCATATATCAACACATATCTCCCCTCAGCATCAACACGAAAATAGCTGTGCTGGAAATGTACTCCTCAGGTCTTCCATATCGAAACCCCCTATACATAAGCCGAATAGGTATATGAAAGCATTTGTTCTCTCCACTTTTTCTTGAGTTTTTCCTCTGTACCACTGATTTGCATCTCTTGTTAAAATCCTTTACCTATGGAATATCATCACCGATATGTGTGAGGTGTATATTGTTTAACAAAATTATTCAATTCAGCCTGGGCCATTCTCCTCTAAAAAGGCTACACTTTGGTCACCTGTGTGTGCTTGTAATCAATGCTGTATGCTTGGTATTGACTCCACCTTCCCTGTGTGCCAAATGATGCATGTGCCCACTGTGTGCTGACATCATTGTTGTCTCTGATCTATTTTAGCGGTGTAGCCAGTACGCGTAATGCTCCAAATGACATGGAGTGCCTTTCTCCGGACTGTTGAGAACACCTCCCTGGCCTTTTACTCATTTCCAGACAATCCTAGACCTCATCTGGGGGAAGAGACCAGTGTAAACTCTCATTGTCTAATGTGAATCTCGCCAAAAACACTAGCATGTATTTAATGTTCATGGCTAGAGTATATTTCACTGCCTCATAGCAGGACTTTGACTTTTTGAGTATAGACAGGGAATACTCTTTATTATCATATCTTCAAACTTCAGATCTCCAACTGTCCTAGCTTGTTGAAGAATACGATCTTTATCCTTCTAGTTACAAACGTTCGCAAAGATTGCCCAAGGGATAGCTCCAGGAGTAGGAGGAGTGGGAGGCACCAGAGCTTTGTGGGCCTTGTTTGTGTGGAAGAAGTTAGAGTAGCCCTCGGGTTTGAGGTGGTGTCTGATCCATCAGTCCAGAAAAAGTCAGGGTCTCCTTCACTCTGCCCCTTCCGTGAAAACAAAACAGATTGTTTCATCTGGATCTTATCTCTGCATCTTCCACCATAAAGTCCAGTATATGACCGAAGTCCGACAAGAAGCCAACCTTTGATTTCAGATCTGAGACTTCTACTTTTAGTTCCTCAATTTACTCTTCCGAAGCCTAGGACCTATTGTTCAATTTGGGAGGGTCTGTACGCAGCAAATTAACTTCCAGTGATACGGTGTCAATTCCTTTTAAAGTGCTTGCGCGGAGCTTTCAATTGCCATCAATATCTGACTTCCTGTTAATTCTTGCTTGGCGTTGGGTTCTGAGTCTCCTCACTATCCTCTGTCATGCTCTCAGTATCTGCGCACACTGCAAACTGATCCACTCTAGTTTATTGGAATCTCTGAGAGGCCTGTCTCTACTCAGGTGGTTGTGTATCAGGCTTTATTCAATGTTCAAGGTAAAAGTAGGGTTCATTTTGACCACCCAAAGACCGATCAAACCACCCCTGTTTTGTTTGTGGTTACAAGTATAACACTTAGGGGGGCTTTTGAGATCGATCAGCCCAGAATAGGCTGCACAAATGTACCTGGTGCTGTGACAGGAGAGTATTCACAAATTTTGTGAGTACAATATCAAACTGTATTGTTGGGACGTGTTCGAAATTGGGTCTCGAGTTGGCAGAGGTATACACCCTTGTCCAAGTGGGAACCACAGTCCTAGTCAGGGTAAGTAACAACACAATCCAAATTATCCTGTGCTTACCCTCTGGTAGCTTGGCACAGAGCAGACAGGCTTAACTTAGAAGGCAATGTGTAAATTATTTGTGCAATAACTCATAAAGTAACACAGTGAAAACACCACAAAAAGTACTCCACACCAGTTTAGGAAAATGGATAATATTTATCTGGATAAAATAAGACCAAAACAACAAAAATCCCACATGCTCAAGTCAAGATATCACTTTTTAAAGGTTTAAATGAGTCTCAATCCTTAAGAAACAGTGGTTGTTTCCTTTTAACACACAGCACCAGGGATGCATAAAAAATAACGAAACATGATGTCACAGAGGAGGAGATGTGTGGAAAAATAAGGCACTTTTGTTGGATGTTCTGGCGCAGCACAGATGATGTTGTTTCTTTCCATGCTGCAAGGGGATGCGTCGCTTTCCAGGAGCGCAGCCTTGGTTCCTCACTACAATGCGAGGATATTTTGACGCCCAGATTACGTTGAAAATCTTTCACCCGCTAGAAAGAAGGAGCAGGTGCTGCTTCGATCCAGTAGATGATTTGGTAGTTTTTTTCAGCTGCGAGGTAGGTGCTGGGTTGATTTCTGCAGGCGTTGCATCGATTTTCCAACACACTGGGATTTTCTTCTCTTTGGTGAAGTCTTTGTGGCCCTGAGACTTCAGAACAGGAGGCAATCTCAATCCAAGCCCTTGGAAAGCACTTGTGGAGAAGGCAGAGTCCTTATAGTAGAGTGAGGGGCCAACAGGCAGCAGGGCAACAACCCGGCAGAAGTCCTTTTCAGCAAAACAGTTGAGATGAGTCCTTTGGACAGCCAGGCAGTCCCTCTAACTGAGTCAGACAGGTGTAGATCCAGAAATATCTAATTTTGGAGAGTCACGGACCCAGTATATATACCCCAAGAAAAGCCTTTGAAGTGGCGGGAACTTCAAAGAGTGGTTTTGAAGTGCACAAGTTCCTTATCCAACCCAGTCCTGTCTGCCAGGATCCCTGTGGGTAGTTATCAGTCCTTTGTGTGAGGGCAGGCCACTGACATTTGAAGTGTAAGAGAGAGCCCCTCCACCCTTGCTGCCCAGGGAGATTCATTCAGTATGCAGATGAATGCAGATGTGACTGAGTGTCCTGTGTTTATGGCTGGCTATGTGGAATGCACAAGGGGAGCTGTCAACCAACACAGCCCAGACGTGGATTGGAGACAGACTGTAAGGCACAGAAGGCAGTAAGTGCAGAGAAATGCCAACTTTCTAAAAGTTGCATTTCTGAAATAATAATATTAAATCTAACTTCATCATTAAGCAGGAATTCTATTACTATTCTGGTCACACTATATATGACAGGGCTACCCCTTTCAGATCAGAATCTACCACTTAAACGTGTATAAGGGCAGTTCTACTGCTTATGAGAGGAGCAGGCCTCAGAGTAGTGAGAAACAGAGTTTTTCACTACCAGGACATGTAAAACACCTAAGTACATGTCCTGCCTTTTACTTACATAGCACCCTGCCCTTTAGTTTACCTTGGGCCTACCTTATATATGACATATATGTAGAAAAAAGGGAGTTTAAGGTTTGGCAGGTACTTTTAAATGTCAAGCCGAAATGGCAAGGAAACTGCCACACAGGCCTTGCAGCGACAGCCCTGAGACATGGTTAAAAGGGGCTACTTATGTGGGTAGCACAATTAGTGCTGTAGGCCCACTAGTAGCATTTAATTTTACAGGCCCCCGGGCACATGTAGTGCACTTTACTAGGGACTTACAAGTAAATGAAATATGCCAATAGAGTATGAGCCAATGTTACCATGTTTTCGAGCGAGAGCACATGCACTTTAGCACTGGTTAGCAGTGTTAAAGGGCCCAGAGTTCTAAACCCAACACAAATGAGGTCAGAAAAAGAGGGGGAAGAAGGCAAAAAGTTTGGGGTGACCCTTCAGAGAGGGCCATTTTCCAACAGGACGGAAAAGTGCCCTTCATGGTGATGGATGTGTATCCTTGCCCTGTGTTAGAAATGGGGTCTCTGGTTGGCAGTTAGTCTGACCTCTCTCCACACAGGGATCCTCACTGTAGTCATGGTAATGGAGATGCACAGCTCAGATGACCTCTGCTCACCCCCATGGTAGGTTGGCACAAGCAGTCAGGCTTATCTCTGAGGCAATGTGTAAAGTATTTGTACCAATACACTCAGTAGCACAGTGAAAACACCACAAAAGCACTCAACACCAGTTTAGAAACATAGCCAATATTTATCTGAGTAAGACAAGACCAGAACGACAAGAATCCAACATACACAAGCAAAGTTATGAATTTTCACAGATTAAACTTGAATATAGCACTCAGAAACACATATGCTTCAATTTGGTGTTATCACGGTGTCATGACGGAGTCGTTCCCAACAATCTGACACCAGTGACACCAGTCATGGAGTCGCACGGACCCCCAGGCACAGTAATGTTTGAAAGTGAAGAAGCAAGACGATGCACGGAGTCGGGGAAGCAAGGCATTGCTGGATCCGGTGCGGCATTGGTTCTGGTGCTGCAGAGCAATGGAGCGGAGGCATTGGGACCTTGCTGCGGAACAGAGGAGATGAGGCGGTGTCGATGCGAAGTGTTGGTTCCTTAAGCTTTCACTCCCAAGGGTCCAAAAACTGGAATACGCATCTCCTGGTGAGTTAGGGTCCACAGCAAGCGAACCCAGAGGCTGGTAGGTGAAGTCTTTACTGTATCTGAGACTTCACTTCTTAACAGGAGGCAAGGTCAGAGCAAGCCCTTGGAGAAACTTAACAAGCAGGATACACAGCAAAGCCCAGTCTTTGTCCTCTCTAAGGCAGAAGCAGCAACTGCAGGCCAACCCATCAAAGCACACACAGCAAAGGGACAGTACTCCTCCAGCTCTTCTCTTTGGCAGAGGTTCCTCTTGATCCAGAAGTGTTCTAAAAGTCTGGGGTTTTGGGTCCACTACTTTTACTCCTTTCTGCCTTTGAAGTAGGCAAACTTCAAAGGAAAGTCTCTGTTGTTGACAAGATCCTGCGTTGTCCAGGCCTGGCCCTAGACACACCAGGGGGTCGGAGACTTCATTGTGTGAGGATGGTCACAGCCCTTTCAGGTGCAGGTGTCAGCTCCCCCCTCCCCACTGTAGCCCAGGAGACTCATCAGGATATGCAGGACACTCTCCAGCTCCCTTTGTGTCACTGTCTAGAGGGAATTCACAAACAGCCCAACTGTCATTCTGACCCAGATGTGGATTCCACAGGCAGGCAGAGAATGGTTAAGCAAGAAAATGCCCACTTTCTAAAAGTGGCATTTTCAAACTGACAATCTAAAACCCAACTTTACCAAAAATGTATTTTTAAATTGTGAGTTCAGAGACCCCAAACTCCAGATCTCAATCTGCTCCCAATGAGAAACTGCACTTAAAAAATATTTAAAGGCAGTCCCCATGTTAACCTATGGGAGAGATAGGCCTTGCAATAGTTAAAACCGAATTTGGCACTATTTCACTATCAGGACATGTAAAACACATCAGTACATGTCCTACCTTTTAAGTACACTGCACCCTGTCCATGGGGATACCTAGGGCCTACGTTAGAGGTGACTTATATTCAGTAAAAAAGAAGGTTTGGGCCTGGCCAGTGGGTGCGCTTGCCAGGTCGAATTGGCAGTTTAAAACTGCACACACAGACACTGCAGTGGCAGGTCTGAGCCATGTTTGCAGGGCTACTCATGTGGCAGGTACACTAGTAGCATTTAGTTTACAGACCTTGGGCACCTCTAGTGCACTTTACTAGGGACTTGCTAGTAAACCAAATATGCCAATCATGGAAAAGCCAATCATGATACAATTTACAATGAGAGCACTTGCACTTTAGCACTGGTCAGCAGTGGTAAAGTGCCCAGAGTACCAAAACCAGCAAAAACGAAGTCCAGCACAAATTCAAAAATACAGGAAGCTGAGGCATAAAGATACAGGAAACCCGCCAAGGATGCCAGATCTAACACCCTGAGTACCCCCAACTGTAATGATGTCTGGATCCATGATGTTTTATACTGTCATTGGAGAATATGGCGCTACCCTCATAGTGGTGAAAGGCTGCTGCCTTTGACAGGAGTTAAGAAGCATGAACACAGTTACGGATGCATACTGTATAGTGATCAATAGGAGTGAACAGATCCTTCAAATCTGTGTCACTGTAGTGAGGCCTACAGGCTCACTCATTTAATGTACCACTGCTGTATGCTTAACTCACCCCTAACCTTCATTGGGGTGGTGTGTAATGCTGCACAGTGCTTGTGTGTTACATATGTGCTTGTGTGTATGTGTGCCTTTTAATGGTACAATCTAGAGATGGTGATGGTCTGTGCAGTGCATGTATATTATATGCATGTGCTGGGTGTATGTGTGCCTGTGAATGGTAGGATACATGAAGGGTGTACTGATGTGCTGTGCATGTATATTATGTGCATGTGCTTGGGTGTCTTGAATGGTACAATACATGGACGATTCTGGATTCCATATTGTGAGACCCATGGCTAAGTGGAGAAACGTGAGGAGGCAAAGGAATCCGTTCAGATAGATTTGCGTATTGCTGCATTCGTGTGAGCTGCGTGAGACACACTAGTAGGCAAGGCGAACCAGGCTCTTTGATATACTTTAAAGGGTGCTGTTTGATTCAGAGAGAGGTCATTAGGAAGATGTGTGGGAACATCTCAGGAAGGAGATGGAGCTGATAAGAGAATCCTGAAGATTAGGTTGAAGCCCAGGGGTAACATTTTGATAAACATATCACTGTGGCTGACATCCAGGTATAAACCTCTAGTTACTCCTGTGGCATATGTTGTAATGCTATCAGATTTGGAGTCACTCGTGCCTTACTCCTTTCAGGAGTGAGGGCAGAAGAGAGGGCACTTTAAGAGGAAGCAGACCCCCAACATAAACTTCAAAGGCTTGGACTCTTAATCACATTTAGTTTCTGGAAATGAACAATAAGAAGGGGATATTGAGCCCCCCAAAAGTGTGGGCTGACAATCAGCCAGTTGGGCTGTGTGAGGAGGAGGAGAAGCTCTGCAAGACTTCTGCCTTTGACCAGGACTGGGGGCCATTCTTCTTGCTGAGTGCGAGGATATCACCCAGGGACTTCAAGACCATTTATGTGGAGCATCTTTCCTGCCTGCTTGCCAAGCCCAGTGTGCCCTGTGAGTAAAAGGAGGCCTGGAGGGAGCAAGGTCCAATGGGGGAATCCTGTCTTTTGGATGACTGTAGCGAGGTGTGAGGAGGTGGCTAATGCACCAATCGGGTCATCGTCTGTGAGTAGGTTCGAGTCTGTGACTCCGTATGCCAGATGAGGCTGCCATGCTGATCGGCCCTGTACGCTAGGTGGTCTCTGTGAAGATTGCTGCTATGCCAGTTGGGCGATAGGTGGGGGAGGAGGGGAAGGTCACCGGGACAAGCCTGGCAGCGTGGTCTGGTTGAGAGAGTCATTAAACGAAGGAGGCTGCTGTGGTGCCGCAAAGTGGGGACCCAATCTGCGACTGAAGACCAGCACCAGGAGCGTTGTATGCTCCCCGTACCCCTTGACCCCATCTCCTCACTCCACCTGTGGGAACGATTCCAAGTAACTTACCAGCATCGAAAACTACTGGCTGCTGCAAGACGATGTGAGAAGAACTCAAGGACACCCGAGCGCAACATCCCGCGTCGCAGGTGAAAGACTTACAGGAGGCAACTGCTGCAGCTTCATCGCCCGTGAAAGCGGGCATGCTCAGAGATTACCGCTACTCGTCTCTTGCTGGTGTGAGTAAGACTGACTTACGGGCCAGACAGCCCTGGGGGACTTTCCTTTCACACAGCGTTTAGACGCTGAACCACTTTTGACTTTCATGATGAGTTGCAGTGGGATTCCTAAGACTCTGACTTCTTGTGGGGTGTAGCCTAAATTTTTCCTATAGTGAATAGGGAATAACAACTACTGATAGCAAGAGAGGAGTGGGACGCAGGGACTCATCTACAAAAGACCTGAACTATGACCTCAGGGGACTGTGTATAGTGTTGAATCTTGCATTTTAATTTTGTGTTCTTATATACATTTTCCTTCTTTTCATTAAAACAAGTATTTGACTGGAAAATCATTTACTGTTCCTGCTGTATGTATTTTGAGTTGTGAGCTCGTGTTAAACCCCCCTCCCCCATATGTCTGCCTCCTGGGCTAGAAGCCTCGGACGACTGCTCAACCCACACTGCCATTCAGAGTACATTGCTACAGAGGTACCTGGCTCACTTTCTCAGGATCCATAGTAGGTTGGGCCCTAAGACATCAGGAGTAAAAGACCTCAAGCCCCATAGTTGGGCCCATAGCTCTTGCTTGCACCATGGCCCACTGAATGGGGTTCTGACAAGTACACTTTAAGAGAGTCTGACGTGGAAGTCCCAGGCCCCTGATAGGGCAGCAGGAGACACCTCCCAGACCAGTGTGAGTGTTGCTTTGCATGCACCAGCACTTCTAAGTCAGTGTCAGCAGGCCCTGCGGTGCTCCATTCAGGATTAGATAGCCCAGAGATGCATGAGTGCCAGCCCTCCGACAGCCGGATCACAGCCTGCCCCTGATAACGCCAGAGACAGATAAAGGAGGTAGTCCCCGGGTGCACCTATCAGTCGTGACAGTACCTCAAGCACAGCTTCAGAGGAGTTTATTTGGCCTCCAGACTCTTGTTGGTACTGCACCCAATGCACCAAGCCCGCACCACGGCAAGGCAGCTCCCCCTTAGGGCCTTAGCTTCCTCTGTGCCATGCTGTCTGTATGGTCATCACATGGCTGAAGAACTGCTCCGCAAGAGCACCTGCGCAACCTAGACAGGCCAGTCACCAGAAGAGCGGCCTGCCTCAGTCTCCGACAGCTGCCAAAACAAGCTGCCAGGGCTGGTTCAAATGGAGGCAATTAATGACAAGGGCGTTCAAAATTCCAACCTGCCGCCTCAGTGCTTTTTGTCTGGTGCAGCTTCCAGCGTCTGCTTAGTGCCCCTGGACACATCATCCATCAGCAGATATCATATTCCACAAAGCTACTTAGGTCAGGGTCAAGAGTACTGGTCTCCTCTGGCTCCAATCCCTCACATGCTTCAGTATCAGATCCCTGGTCTGAAAGGCAGGCAGAAGAGATTTCTACATAAGTGAACTGGATGCTCATGATTCTGTAAGGTTGCTTTTGGAGTTCCAACTCAACCAGTCTTGTCAGCCATGATGCTGGACTCCTCTCTGTAATGTTTTAGTTGGAATTTGAAACACAAACCAGACCCATTGGCCTTGCCAAAGCTCGTTTCTTGCACTGTTAGCAACATCTGTCCATGTGTATGTATGATTTGCATACTGAAAAATCTTTGTGACTTGGGTTTCCTGTGTGCCTGCTGACCCCAGCTGAAGATTCTGTCAGTATGGAAACTGTTCTTTGTCACGTAGTTATAATTGATTAAATAAAAAGTCACTATGCATCCAGATCAGTTCATTGAGTTACCAAATGATTGATTTGAATGTACATGAATTCTGTGGTTGACAGTAATTGTTTTATTTCATCTCACTTTTAGGGTATTCTGGATATCATCGTCCTGAGTAAAGGGCCTCAAAGTCAAGACTTTGCTATCAGTGCATTCAAAAACAACTTTGAGGCAGACGCATATTTTGTTAAAGTCATGGGTAAGCATCTTTCTCTTAATATGGAAATAGCAATGTCTTTTGTAAAACACACGTGAAGCTCTGGCTGATGCTTATGATAGTTAAGCACACAGGTGTTTATGAAGAGGACCTTTACGTATCCTATTGTTTGAGCGTCTTCTTAAGCTCCACGTGAACACATTATGGACATTTTGCATTGGAAATTATTGATATAATGAGCATGGTTTATCGCTGGACACGTAGAAAGTAGTGGGTGCAAATTCAGCGCTGACTCTTCGTGGTGACCTGCTCCGTGTTTTGCAATGGAACTGATTTAATCATACACATCGCAAAAGGTATATCTGTAGACAGTCGCTGAATCTGACTTATGAATATTAATGAGACATAATGCAGTTTTTTACCCTCTTCGAATGGCTGCAAATGCAGGAATTGGAGGCCTGAGAGAGACAGCAGGATCTCATTCCCATTTTATTTTTTAAAGCACGCTGTGCCCCTCAAAGGGGCAGGTCCTGCTGCTTAAAAAGTGGCATGATGGCAAGACATCTGAGAATGATCCCGGACTATTATCCAGTTCCCAAGCCCACCATTCACGATTCACAAAGGGGAATCTGTCCCTCAAGGACACCTACCTCTTTGCAAATCAGTTTCCATCACAACTTGGGACTAATAGGTTTCTTGCAGTGTTGCGAGCAGGTCTTTAATTTTGTACCTTAAAAGGGTTACAGCTAATAATTGTGGTCATCTTGCAGTGGTTATCTTCATGTGAGCTGTGGCGCTGTGCAGGGCCACGGGTATTTGGTCTCTCCAGCACTCTGTTTTAGGCTAGAATCCTCCTGTCAGCACAACAGTAGGTGGACTATTGTTCGTTGAGCTTGTTAGCCAAAGGCAGCCTACCCACTTCTCTCCTTTTCTCAGCAGCAACATTTTCTTCAAAGTCTTTAGAGTCTGATGCTGATTTAAGGGGAAGAACAGCCATCCTTCCTGTCTTTGGAACAATCCTTTCCTGGCTTGGTACAGAGCTCCCTCCTAGGGTTTGGGTGAACCCATTCCTTGGATTAGTTGGTCAGCTGGTATTCTCAGCAGGTGGCAGTTAGTGTGGATAATCAACAGCCCCCGCATTTTAGACTTTGAGAAGACAGTTAGCTTCCTTGACATAGAGAAAATGGGTAGCTGGAAGTACGACAGGTTAGTGTTACCAGCTCTGAGATACAAGTTAATTCCCCTCCCAGATGCACTGGAGGTACTTTGGCACTTCGAGAGGCATAAGAAGGGGAGCTGCCCAAAAGAGAAGATGCGACTCTGGGAGTGTCCTCCCTATATCAACAGAGATACTGATGGAGATTATTGACCCAATGAGTCACTTGGGGATACATCTTACAAGGCCTCTGGTACCGGCGGAAGCCTGAAACTATTATTACCAGCATAATAAGCCCCTGGAGGTGCTTTCTGCTTCTACTGCCCGCCCTGCCAGCGCTTTAATATTGCACTCACCTCCCTCAGCGCGGGATACATCTTACAATCCCTGCAGGACGGGTGGGAGCCTAAAACTACGATTACCAGCATCATAAGTGCATGAAGGTGCTTTCTGCTGCTACTGCCCGTCCTGCTAGCGCTTAATAGTGCACTGGTCTTCCGCAGAGCGGGACGCGCCCAAGCGTGTGCACGGGCAAAGACCGAGCCATGACGGGCCCATCTTAGTCTGTCATAGGAAAGGAAGAGACTGGGCTGGGCCCACCCATCTTGGTTCCATGGATTAAAGGCACAGATTATTCAAACTGTTATTGGGAGTTTGTAGCGCCCCTTGAGCATCCCTTGATTGTCTGCTGTGGCCACATACCAAATCAAAGTTGACTCTCCTCCCGGTTCTGCTACAAGATGGGCAAAAGGAAACCTGGAGGTAGCAATTCTGTTCGTAGAGAGCGTTATGGTGCTTATTAGTACTGAGACTGAGCTAACTCAGAGAAGGTTTTAATTAAATATGGGCACTCCCTCGCCTGGTAAGTTGCCATTGTTGAACGAACAAGGATCTGCAGCATTACCGCTGCATACTCATATCACCCCTATTTCGGCCACTACTGCCACTGCAGAAACTACTAATCCCACACCATTGGCACCAGGTCCAGGGGCTGAAAACATAAATCTTACAACAGCAAGAAAAATTAAGAGGGGAAATTGCCGTAAGCAAATTGGTAACATTTCTAAACTAGTCAAGGATAACTTGTTGGTGGTGGTGGGTGGAGTCTCAAGAGCGATATACTGCTGTTCTCCATCTTGGTGGGGAATTGTGGTTCTATTTTCCCAAATATTCAAAGCCTGGATCGTTACATGGAGGGTTACCTTTTGAGGATGAGGGCACTGTTGAAAGCTGAGCTCTTCCCCACTATACTCGTGTCTTGACTCCATTAAAGCCCAACTTGCGGCATCTACAAGGGCTGTTTTAACTAATACTGCTGCTCATGTTGCTCAGGCTGGAGAGTGTACAGGAGCCCCTCTTGCAGCACTCCCAGGCGATCAATATGCCCCAGTAGCATACTAATCGGCATGTCGGTTTCAGCTCAAAGCAGTCAGCTTAATTGTCTAAGAGGGTTCAATTAACAAGCAAGAGTAAAGAAACATCTGTCGACAATAGCAGACTCTGTATTTTTGGAAGGCCCAGTACAGCCTACTCCCAATTGCCACCAGAGTGCACACCCTACATAATCATTCTAAAGGACGTCCCAGTGCTATCACCACATAAAGAAGAGGATCACTCTGCTCTGAAGAATAAGTCTATTCTGGCCGAAATTAAACTCAGGATAGTCGCTGGATCTAGCAAAGGAGATCCTTTCAATGAGAAGGACTACTTGGCTGGGCATTCATCCTAAATATTCTCCAGGGGGCTGTGTTATTATCAGCTTTAAAAACCCTGAAATTGTTGATAGGCTGCTTCAATGCCTTTCTCTGAGGTTACTGTCACACAGTAACATCAAGGCGCTGCCTTAGGCATATTTTTACAGACCATGTAAGCCAATAGGGTGCATGGGTGCTGTAGTGGGTCCGGTTGTGTATCCGAACCAGCAACTTTTTAATGCTCCTGTTAAAAACTATTTTGCAGTTTTGTCGTCATTGGGTGGTCAGGATTGACCGCCCTCATTCCTTATAGGTAAACTTCGGGGGGAGGGACATGTACTCAAGAATATTGCTCAGAGATTTGCCCACTCTTCCCCTAGCTCATGCTCTGTAATAGGGTACATGAGAACAGACAATATCCAAAACACAGACTCTCAAGGGTCATCTACTGTTTTATCTTCTCTAACTAATGGGCCAAATGATCAGCAAGTAGGTAGTCACACCAGGAATGCAGGTATCAAGATTTTTTCTTGGAATGGGATCCGTGTAAAGATGGGAAATCCCGACTGGGTACTGGTTATGAATGAGCACAATAAACTTTGCTTGCAGGAAACTTGGGCCATGAGTGAGTCCTTTTTGATCGATTCCAGTGTTTAAACGCCTGAAGGTAGACTGTCTACTTTTTTTTTGCCACCGTGGTGACTAAACTTACAAATCGTGTAAGTCAAATTTACCTGCTTTTATCAGTTACTCTTAATGACCTTGCCAGATTCATTTGATTGTATACTGATGCATTTTTATTTTATTATTTTTGATGATAATTCAACAAAGGTCATAGGTGACTTTGAAGAGGATATTGTAAGTGCTCAGTCTGGGCATAAGAAGGAATTACTATTTATATGGGCAGTAGATTTTAATTTGCATTTTAAGAGGATAATACCACTAGTCCCTGTGGTTTGAGGAATCAGGAAGGGGTGCAATCATCTCATTTTAAGCACGTATCTTATGGGGGATGCAGCCAGTAGAGTTTAATTTGCTCCGAACCTGAGCTTTGCTAAAGATTATAGATGCTCAACCGCAGCCCTCTCTTTTATATTTAATGGCAATGGGGAAGTTAGTAATATTGGTCACATCATTATCTCTAACAATCTTTACCGCCTGTTGTATGATTATGAAGTAGTGGCCAGATTTGTAGCAACCACAATCTGCTAATTGTTTCTTTTTTCTTTAAATCTGGTTGAGGAGGGGCAAAATGAAATTTGCCACCCGGTTGAGTATTCAGTTAATGGGGGCATAAAATGTAATGGGGAATGATTGGTAAAGATAAACTTTCGCATGGTATTATTAACGAGAACAAAATTGCGTTTTCAGTAATAATTTGCAGTGAAGAACCATCTATGAGACTCATTGAGGCTTTTGGAGATATATGTGCATCTATTTCTGACAAGACGTTAAGTAATAAATCAAAAAGAAATGATCCTCCAAAGGGCTGGTTCAATCAAACTTGTACTCTAGCACATAAACGGCTTAAACTAGCCCTTGCGGAGAAACCAAGTTGTCAGGAGGAAATTAAGCTCTGCAAGAATGTTCACAGGAAGACTTTAGAACAAAGGAAAGCTGTGATTAGAAGGGAAGCATGGGAGGACTTGGAGAAGGCAACTAATACAAAGGATAACTCGAATTTTTGGACGATTGTGAACAAACTCTTATTTTCAGGGTATAATAAACTTAGTTTTGACACTAACATCAATGTCCACTCTTGGGTAGAGCACTTTACTACTCTATTTAGCCGGGAAAGGCATATTCGAGCTTCAGTAAGTTCTGCAGAACCACTGCTGAGCCAGGAAGAACTCTATTCACTAAGTCAGTCAATTCAGGTAACAGATGTGGTAGCAACAATTAACCAAAGCTGAGCTTGGAAAGCACCTGAACCAGATGGAGTCCCTATGGATATTTTTTAATTGAACATTATGTTGTGAGCTCCCATTTTCACTAATACTTTTAGGGTACTGTCACTGGGCATTTAATTCAATCATGGAAAGTGACAGTGGTGGTACCAATTTTTAAAAAAAGAAAAGGGGACAAAAATCTGCCCAATCTCCCTTTTGGACAGTTCCTGTGAGTTCTTGGGTAGGGTTATTGCAACCAAACTGGAGGCCTGGATAGATGAGTAGCAGTTATACAATATGTATTCCGCAAAGGAGTTGGCACTATTGGCTAAAGCCTAAACCTTCAGCTTATTTTGGGGAATTATGTCAGTGCAAAAAGAGGTCTGTTCATCTAGCATTTATGGACATCTGTGGCTCTTTTGGTATGGTAAACTGCCCCTTTCTGTTGTCCATTATGGATGAACTAGGGTTTGAGGAGCCACTCATAAACATGCTGTATAGGATGCATTCGGAGACTATGGTGAAAATGAGGTATGGGATAAACGGGGAACTTTCTCTGGAGTTAAGGTCAAGGATCGGTGTATGACAAAGCTGTATGTTGGCCCCATTACTTTTTTTATTGTATATAAATGGGCTAGAGGACTCGCTTTGTAGAGTGGGGAAGAGATACCCAAATTTAAGCAACTATCAATCCAGGTAATGCTGTATGAAGACAATGCCATGCTGATTGTGTGAACTGCCGTCCCTATTAGATGGATTCAAACACTTTATGGATGTTAGGCCTGAAAACAAACTTAAGCTAGTCTTTTGCCATGATAGTGGGCCCTAAAGAATGAAAACTATGAGATTTCACCTGAGTGGGATAGAGAGAGCTAAAGTAGACATTTTTACTTACCTGGGGATTGACTTTGATTCAAAGATGAGTGGGGACTTTTTATGTAGATCACTCACTGTGACACTGTGGTTTGTGACAGACTCACAGGGGCAGTTAGGGAGATTAGCAAACCAGGTACCCTAGGAGGGGTATGCAACAGTAAAATGAATTAAGTTAAAACGGAACCTGGTGAGATAAAATCTGTACCTCTGATTGTGAACTAGTGTGAGATAAAACTCCAAACCTCGCAAGGATTCAATAAATATACAGTTTACAGCTGTCTGGGATTGGAAAAAAAAAACTCTTATGTCCTTCTCTCCGCTTACAAAACAACTCTTTAACCAGGGGTTTAGTAGTCCTTGTGATAGATTCTGGATTTGTAAAGTACCATTCAATTCCTAATGTAATAAAAACAGGTTTTACAAATTTCAACCAGGCGATGGCCCCAGCATTATCCAATCTGAGACAATTGTGTATAATCTCCCTTGTGAGACTTACTTCCGGGGTCAACCAGATTATCAACCAGAGTAGTAGCGGACACATTTTTTTTCTGTTCTCTATATAAGTTGCTCCAAGTTCCATATGAGAAGCATTAGTAGAGTGGGACTGTGGAACTGCCAACTGTACTGCCATTTGATAAGTTTTGTTTTGACCAATGACTTTGTGTTTCACCACTGCGCATATTAGTTGCTCAATGTTCACCAGTAGCACATAGTATGTTTTGTTCAGTTGAGCCGCCTATGGGCTTTGACATGGCATTAGCCATTACGTTCTGTATTCAGTTTAGCCGCCTATGGGCTTTGACATTGCATTAGCCATTACATTCTGTATTCTACCTATTGGCTTTGACATGCTGTATCCAGTCTAGCCGCCTATTGGCTTTGACATTGCATTCCTATTGGCTTTGACATGATGTATTCAGTTTAGCTGTCTATTGACTTTGACATGCTATTAGATATTCTGCCTATTGGCTTTGACATGATATTATATATTACATTTTGTATTCAGCTCAGCTGCCTATTGGCTTTGACATGATATTATACATTGCATTTTATATTCAGCTCAGCTGCCTATTGGCTTTGACATGATATTATACATTGCATTTTGTACTCAGCTCAGCTGCCTATGGGCTTTGACATGATATAAGACATTGCATTTTGTATTCAGCTTAGATGCCTATTGGCTTTGACATGACACTAGACATTGCATTTGATATTTAGGTTAGCTGCCTATTGCCTTTAACATGACATTGCATTTGATATCTAGGTTAGCTGCCTATTGCCTTTAACGTGGAGTTAGATCTTGCAGTTGAGAATCCAAGCTGTATTTTTCCAAGCTGTGTTTTTGCACCAGAGAACCAAGATGTTTTTCTCACAGTAGACTAGACATGATAAGAGAGAGTACATGGGTGTTTTTCTCTTCGCTTGAGCTTGGGAACAGGAGTAGTCTTGGAGACCTGGCCAGTCTCCAAAAGGCTTGCTCAGTTTCCCAGGTCTGAGAGGAGGGGGCACACCTTTGTAACGAATGTAACAGGCTGCAGAGGGTCAGATTCGAATCTGCCGGACCTCGTGCTGGAGCTTGGCGCCAGCTGCCAGCAATCCCGTGTGGGTAGATGAATCTCTTTCCCGCGGCTGACAGGGGTCATCAGCTTGCAGACCTTAGAAAGATGAAGCTTGAGATAGTTCCCACACGGTGAAGTATTTGTTTTGCTTTGCATTCAATATCTTATAAATATAACCTGCTGTGTATATTGCAAACTGATATATTTTGTTTGATTAACGCAGACTTGAAAGCTACTAATTCGTCATTCATAAATATTGTGGTTGGGGAAGAATTAACAACAATAAAAGTCTTCTTTGACCTCAGAAGTGCATTTCTGTTGTGTTATGTTAGTGCTTAGAAACTAAATAAGAGGAAAGCACTACACCAACAAATTATGAAGGAACTTGTTTTCTAATATTTGAAGGGAAGCTTCTTTTTTTATAACCCCACACACCTGCTCCATAGGTCGCCACTGCAACACATTTGCCATTATAAATTGCAGAGAGTTCCTTCACCGGTTTTTGCCCCAGCCTTCTTGCAAAATTTAAAAATGAGTCAACTGATCTCTGAAAGTGCACATTGCACTTTATGCTGTTTTGTAATATGTACTCTTTGCACAGGAAGCGCTTTCTGGTCCGGTCCTCCATGCAGCCAACTGTAGACCGTACAGGACAGCCCTAATGATGTTGCAAAAGTTGGATAACTCTCAGATTTGTTACATGGTGATTCATTTAATCAAATGTGCATTAGCCAAAAGGAAAAGTCATGGTCAAGCTTCAGACACATGATCCATTTCAAACCTGGAAATGGCCCTAAATTAGATATTTTATGTTTTTAAGCATTTGTATACTAAATTTTCTATCAGTTTTAATGACTTGTTTGCTGTATTATGTAAACTGTTTTTTTATGGTTGGAATCTGGCTGAATAAAGTTTCTTTGATGATGATGATGAGTCACTTGGTGCTTGGGTGAAGGGCATACTAGGAGCAAATAGTGGTTAATTTATATGCCAAAGAATTCAAAGAGCTAGGACCAATTGGGATAGAACATAAGCTTTGGATGCAGTGCTAAGTATTTGATTGTGGAGATGTGTTTGGCTGACAAGCTATTGGTTAAACCCAAATGTTTGTTTATGGATTAGGGTGAACTGCAAGACCACACACATGGCTGTGTCTGATGCATAGTGCTAGAAGGCAAAACTGTGCATTTATGGTTGGCCAGAAGGTATCACAGATACCCAAAGGTTAAGAGTGGGAAAGAGCCAGGATGTAACGAGCAGTCTAAATTAATCTTTTTATTAATTTTAAACATATTTTATTAAGTTATATCCCGAGTAATGCATTGAACAAAATACTAATTTAGTTGTCTACAGCTTTCAGATAATGGTTTTTGCTGCATTGTCAAAACTGTGGAGTGGATCAAGACAAAGGTAGACAGCATAGAACAACCCAATAGTGCATGTGGGATAGTAATGAAATATGTCGACATAGTTCCAATTTTTTTTTTTTTTACATTTCTTATTGTAACATCAGCAGTTTTACTAAATTATGCGCTACATTTTGGTGGCATTGTATTTACTGGTAGTTTTACTCATCCAACCACATCCCATCTTCAGTGTTTGAATTGGCATTGTATCTGACTTCTGTGACAGTATTGAGGGCTGTTTCCCATGGGTTCAAGGTAGCACTCTTCGATATTATTGTGAATAATATATGCAGAAAGTCTGTCTTCGCTGACGCCCAACTAGGTACATCGGCTCTCCATATTGTTAATGTTGGTGAATGTGGCACTTACCATCCAGTAACAGTTCTTTGAAAGGCTTGTAAAAGTGCTATGTCTAGAAATCTAATTACTTCTGGTGTGTGCAAATAACCCCAGCAGGCACTCTTCAGGGGTGACTGGCTACTCATAGCGAATTTTACTTGGGTGATGGACATCGGACAAGTTTAGGGTCACTAGTAGGCACTACCATAACATATAAAAAAGTCTGTGTTACAAGAGTGACATCTAGACAACTGTCCAAGAGAGTACCATATGTTCTGTATAGTATAGTAGCAATTGAGGTAGGAGCTAAGGCAGTAGTTAATTTGTAATCATTTGAACCAATTATTCCTCTAGTCTTTCTTCCTAAGGTGGCATGCCAGACACTTCAAGGCCAATGCAAATAGGATGGGGAGAGGTGCAACCTTGTCTTGTACCCCTTTCTGTTATCCACTCAGAAAATTAAATATGTCCTGTCTTCACAGCAGCTGTTGGATTTGCATATAGTAGCCTTATCTGGCTCATCATCCTGGCCCAACCCCTCTTCTCTCTATGACTGCATATAAGTATTTCCAACCCAGTCAGTCAAATACTGCTTTGATGTCACTTGCTGCGAGTGATGCCATTGGCCAGTCAGATGGGGCTCCAGCAATTACATTAAAATGTCCTGAGGTTGGGAGAAGTATTTTGAGCTGACATAAATCCATTTGCTTGGAAAACGAGGGTGTACAGATAGGTGACAGTACATTTGAAAGGACTTTACCAGAATTGTGTAGTCTATGCTAAGCAGTGTCGGGGGTATTTGTAAGGCAATTTGCATTTATTCTTTCCCACTTTAGGGTAGGTGGGGCAACATTGATGGGTTCTTTAGTGGTGTTTGGTAATTCTCCAGTGTTTTTCTTTCATCATACGTTTCCACTATAATATGAAAGTTCAACCAACAGACCTTCTTTATGACACGTGTTTAATTTCCATAAAAATAACGCATTGAACTTCATCAGGGCAAGTGTGGTATATTTCTAAATTATAAAATCATGAGCGTGATATCCAGCTCATGAGGGAAGATTCGTATAATGACGCAATGAGCATGAAATAACATTTGTTTTTGTTTTGTTTATTGTGTGCACTGAATTAGATAACTGTCAGCGATTAAATTGTCACTATGCTCGGCATCACTCTTGTGCACACATTTGAAAGATGACTAGCTGCATCTTATTTGTGTATAGTTGGTTGCTTAAAAATGTGCTACCCATCACAATGTTAGTACACTTTGATGTGTTATTTGTTTTGAATTATTTTAAAGGTGCTGTCACCCGTGGTTTTGGAGGGAATTGTTGTGTTGAATATATTAGTTTTGTTAGAGAGTATTATACCAGTGCTTGATTTTATTATTAGCATTGTTAGTTTTATTGTGTAGGAACATATTCAAGCAAGACTTTTTAAAGTCTGCTGTGACACTTTTAAATGTAGGTAAATGACTATTAACGTTATCAATGCTTGTCAGTTTTGGCATAGTTTGTGGCCAACACAACACCAAAATGCACGTCTATTTAAATGCCAAACTCCCACGATTTGAGCCCAATCTTTATCAAATTAGATTATTGGAAATGTAATTTTGCAACATGCCTGCGAGAAATTTAAAGACCCCTATTTTCCTTTTAATCTCCCTTGTTGCTTAACTCATACAATCCTACTATAGCTAGGAAAAGCAAAACCTTTTTGAGTGTAAACAGCAGAAGTTGTACACCGGAAGGATAATACAACCAAAACAACACCAAATCCCCGGTCGCTACAGTCCACTGAACTATCGCCTACCATTGTAAAAGCTGCCATTTTACAGTGCCACAAATGACCTGCTGACAGCTAGAGCTTTCGATAAAACAATACCTGCACTGTGCTGACCTGTAACGTGTATCCGTAAAAAGGAGAAACATGGAAGAGAACTAGTTTGCAAGCTATAGTCTGATATTTTCACGTGTACATGCAAAGGCAACTACTCAGTTTGCAGTCTTTGGTAATAAAATAAACCGGAATATTACACAATGTCTGTTGCACTTTTAGTAAGTTGATATAATTTATCAATATATAATATAGAATGGCAAGACCCAAACACACTCTAAATGTATTGTAGAAAATAGGTTTTAGCTAAGAGACCTTTAGGCGAGACCTAAAAAGAGTCATATCAAGGCAGTTATGGGAGGATACACATCATTCAGTCAGCAGCAGTGCTTCATCGGCGCCACAACATAAGAACAGGGAGGAAAGTAACCAAGAGTTGAGGTAGCTATTCAATCATGAGCAAGGGGTGGAAGCAAAGCCCGCTTGGTGTATTGTATAATAGACAGTAGGTCTTCTAAAACAGACCAGTAAAGCTGTTGTTTGTGAGACCTAAAAATATATATATGAGAAAATATACCTTCTGAAAGAGGTCGAAGGCCTGAGCTTGTTCTTAAGGCCATAGAACTTCGAAGTGACTTGCAATATTTTTTAGCATACACAACAGTGTTGTTTATTCCTTGTTATACATGGTCACGTCATCTCTCGCCAATCCCACAAATTGCTTACAAACGTAGAGTTTTGTTCATTCATGTAAAGGAGACAATATATAATGTAGTAATGAAGAATGAAAGTGGAATATGTAGTTCACAATTAGGGACACACCAAAAATCAGCTAGTAATTTGTTGCAAAAACATAAGTCGAATTTGTTTCATGTAAATCAAGTTGAAAGGCTGTAGCTCAGAATAAGGAGTAACATGTAGAGGTACTTTATTTTCTGTAATGAACTATAGCATGCACAAAATCAGCAAGTTTCCGTAAATCTCTCCTTTGTGTTGATCACGTTTCACTTTAGGAAAACAGATCAGAAGAACCAAAAGTGTTAAACTGCAGTTGTGCTGATGCTTTTCCCCTGGGCTGTTGACACCAGGTATTATGATGTCACATGTCCAATGTAATGAGTTAATACCACAGCTGATCAGCTACACCATTTTCTTACTACAGTTGACTAGAGACGTCTTAACTAGTCTTTAATACGAAATCTAAAAACAGGTTTTAATACAGGGATTGTTGACTTCCAAATATTATATATGGTATTAAGTACCCTCTGTTGTACATTAAAAATATATTACAAGTCACATAGGAATTATGTGACCATATAGAGGAACGAGGTTAAAAAACTGAGTTCCTTTATAAGGTTTTAGAACTCAGAGATGGCTTGCAATATTCTTTTTATATACGACAGAGGGAATTTTACTCCTTGTAATACATGGTCACACCATCACCCAGCCAAGAAACTGCTTTAATACATAGTCCTGCTTCTTTATATGAGAGAGAGTATGGTTTTCAGACATGAAGAATAAAAGTGGAGCTTATAAATCAAATTTAAAAGAACCAAAAAGCAATCAGTAGTTCAAAATTAATATAATCAGTTCAATGTAATCAGATTGAAAAGAGCAGTAGCTCAGAATGAGTAGTAACATGCAGAGGTACGTTCTTTTTGTAATAAAAGCTATAACTTGCACACAATAAACATTTTGCTACAAATTTCTCCTTTGTGATGATAACTTCGTTTTAGAAAAACCGGGGAGAAGAACAAAGTGTTTCAATGACCGTTATGCTGATGCTTCCTCACCTGCCTTTTACCTTGTCTGCTGGTAGCAGGCATTATGATGGCACATCTTAACTGTAGTAAGCTATTACATTCCAGCAGCTAGCTCAATTTTTGTTTTATTGCCAGAGACTAGTAGGGTCACCACTGTCCTATAATTAGGAAATTAGAGACAGGTTATAGGAAAATGGCTCCTTGTTGCAGTTGCGGTCTCCCACCCCACCAACACACACACACATATTTTTTGCCTGATATTGAACCTGACTTGACAGAGGAGTGTGCTGGGATCCTGCTAACCAGGCCCCAGCACCAGTGTTCTTTCACTTAAAAATGTACCATTGTTTCCACAATTGGCACACCTCTGGTACACAGATAAGTCCCCTGTAAAAAAGTACTAGTGGTACCAAGGGCCCTGTGACCAGGGAAGGTCCCTAAAGGCTGCAGCATGTGTTGTGCCACCCTGAGGGACCCCTCACCTAACACATGCTCACTGTCATTGCAGATTGTGTGTGTTGGTGGGGAGAAAAAGGCAAAGACAACATGGTATCCCCCTCAGGATGCCATGCACACAAAATACTGCCTGTGGCATAGGTAAGTCACCCCGCTAGCAGGCCTTAAAGCCCTAAGGCAGGGTGCACTATACCACAGGTGAGGGCATAGCTGCATGAGCAATATGCCCCTACAGTGTGTAAGACCATTCTTAGACATTGTAAGTACAGTGCAGCCATATTAAGTATATGGTCTGGGAGTTTGTCAAAACGAACTCCACAGCTCCATAATGACTATACTGAATACTGAGAAGTTTGGTGAGAGCCTTTGTGCTCTCTGAGACCAGAAACAAAGTCTGCACTGGGTGGGGGTGCTTCACACCTCCCCCTGCAGGAACTGTAACACCTAGCGGTGAGCCTCAAAGGCTCAGGCTTTGTGTTATAATGCCCCAGGGCACTCCAGCTAGTGGAGATGCCCGCCCCCCACTTTTGGCATCAAGCCCAGGGAGATAATGAGAAAAACAAGGAGGAGTCACTCCCTCAACCAGGTCCACCCCTAAGGTGACCAGAGCTGATGTGACCCCTCCTTCGAAAATCCTCCATCTTACCTTGGAGGATTTAACCCAATAGGATTAGGGATGTGCCCCCCTCCCCAAAGGGAAGAGGCACAAGGAGGGTGCAGCCACCCTCAGGGACAGTAGCCATTGGCTACTGCCCTCCAGCCCTAAACACACCCCCTAAATCTAGTATTTAGGGGCGACCCTGAACCCAGGAAATCAGATTTCCTGACGACCTGAACAAGAAGGACTGCTGACCTGAAAGCCCTGCAGAGACGACGGAGACAGCAACTGACTTGGCCCCAGCCCTACCGGCCTGTCTTCAGACTCAGAGAACCTGCAACAGCTACGGATTCTGCTCGACCAGCAACTTCTGCCGACTCAGAGGACTGCCCTGCAACCCAAAGGACAAAGAAACTCCCATGGACAGCCGCTCTGTCCAAACAACCCAGAAGAAACCATCTTTAAATGGACTCCAGCTCACTCCGGAAGCGTGAGTCCCCAACACTCTGCACCCGATGCCCCCGGCTCGTGTTCAGAGAAACCAACACTGCAGCAAAGACCCCAGGCGACTCCTACGATGTGGACACCCTGAGACGACCTCCCTGCGCCCCCACAGCGACGCCTGCAGAGAGAATCCAGAGGCTCCCCCTCACCGCAACTGCCCAGTAACAAAGAACCCGACGCCTGGGAGAAGCACTGCACCCGCAGCCCCCAGGCCCGAGAGAAACCAACTACCAGTGCAGGAGTGACCAGCACGCAGCCCTCCTCATTGCCCAGTCAGTGGCTGGCCCGAGAAGCCCCCCCTGGGGCTTGCCTGCATCGCTAGAGTGACCCCCCGGGTCCCTCCATTGCTTTCAACACAAAACCGGACACCTACTTTGCACACTGCACCCAGCCCCCCCTGTGCCTCGGAGGGTGTATTTTGTGTGCCTGTTTGTGCCCCCCTCTCCCCCCAGTGCTCTACAAAACCCCCCTGGTCTGCTCCCCGAGGACGCAGGTACTTACCTGCTAGCAGACTGGAACCGGAGCACCCCTAGTCTCCATAGGTGCCTATGTTATTTGGGCCCTACTTTGACCTCTGCTCCTGACCGGCCCTGTGTTGCTGGTGCTGGGTGTTTGGGGTTGCCTTGAACCCCTAATGGTGGTCTGCCTATGCCCCAGAGACTGAACTTGTAAGTGCTGTACTTACCTGCTAAAGTAACTTGTACTTATCTCCCCCAGGAACTGTTGATTTGTGCAGTGTCCACTTTTAAAATAGCTTATTACCATTTTTTACAAAACTGTGTACATTACTGTTTTAATTCAAAGTTCCATATTTACCTATGCCAAATACCTTACAATTTATGTACTTACTTGAATTCTGAATCTTGTGGTTCTAAAATAAATTAAGAAAATAATATTTTTCTATATAAACACCTATTGGCCTGGAGTTACGTCTTTGAGTGTGTGTTCCCATTTATTGCCTGTGTGTCTACAAAAAATGTTTAACACTACCCCCTGATAAGCCTACTGCTCGACCACACTACCACAAATAGAGCATTAGTATTATCTAATTTTGCCACTATCAACCTCTAAGGAGAACCCTTGGACTCTGTGCACACTATCTCTGACTTCGAGATAGTATATACAGAGCCAACTTCCTACATTGGTGGATCAGTGGTGGGGTCTAAGACTTTGCATTTGCTGGACTACTAAGCCAATACCTGATCACAGAACTAAATTTTAAAATTGTCATTAGAAAATAGATTTTTGAATTCGGACTATTTTTCTAAATTTTTCAAAGTCCTACTAGGGCCTTGTGTAAGTCTCTGTTGGCATTTCTTTTTAAGTTTAAAAGTTTGTAAAAGTTAGGATTTAAGTACTAAAAGTAGTTTTTAGTTTCTTAAAAAGTAATCCCAACTTTTCGAGTTATAATGAGTCACACAGATGAGATGGTGATGGAACTCAACATCACCCCTTACCCGCATCTAGGGATTTCAGAGTTAAGGTCTCTCTGTAAGATCTAAAAGATAAAGACTGGGTCCAACCCTACCAAGGTCAAGCTCCAGGAGCTCTTGGCAGAGTTAACAAGGGACCACCCCTCTGAGATGAAGAATCCAACCCCAGATGGGGAAATTAGTGAACAGGAGAATTAACTCACCCCTCATGTCCTAATTAGGGAGAACAGGGCTCCTAGAACCCTGTCTCCACAAATCATAGTCAAAGCCTGGTTCTTCCACAGGGGAGTCCAGTACCTCTGTAATCATTTAGGGCAGCCTCAATAAAGAGGATTTCCTTTTAGCAAGGGTGGCCAAGATATTAGCTTTGGAGAAGCAGCTCCTCGCTATGGAAAGGGAAAGAAAAGAAATGGGTTTAACACCCATAAATGGTGGCAGCAATTTTAATAGGGTCAGAGAGAATACTGACATCCTAAAAATCCCCAAAGGGATTGTAACTAAATATGAAGAAGGTGATGACATCACCAAATGGTTCACAGCTTTTGAGAGGGCTTGTGCAACCAGAAAAGTAAGCAGATCTCACTGGGGAGCTCTCCTGTGGGGAAATGTTCACTGGAAAGTGTAGGGATAGACTCCTCACACTCTCTGGTAAGGATGCAGAATCCTATGACCTCATGAAGGCTATCCTGATTGAGGGCTTTGGATTCTCAACTGAGGAGCATAGAATTAGGTTCAAGGGGGCTCACAAAACCTTGAGCCAGACCTGGGTTAATTTTGTAGACTACTCAGTTTAAACAGTGGATGGTTGGGTAACTGGAAATGAAGTGCATGACTATGATGAGACTGAACATGTAAGTGCTTTACTTACCTGCTAAACTAACTTTTACTTACCTCCCACAGGAACTGTTGATTTTTGCACAGTATCTACTTTTAAAATAGCTTATTGCCATTTTTGACAAAACTGTGTACATTACTGTTTTAATTCAAAGTTCCATATTTACCTATGCCAAGTACCTTACAATTTATGTACTTACTTGAATTCTGAATCTTGTGGTTCTAAAATAAATTAAGAAAATAATATTTTTCTATATAAAAACCTATTGGCCTGGAGTTACGTCTTTGAGTGTGTGTTCCCATTTATTGCCTGTGTGTGTGTATAACAAATGTTTAACACTACCCTCTGATAAGCCTACTGCTCGACCACACTACCACAAATAGAGCATTAGTATTATCTAATTTTGCCACTATCAACCCTTAAAGGGACCCCTTGGACTCTGTGCATACTATCTCTCACTTTGAGATAGTATATACAGAGCCAACTTCCTACACAGGTTTTAATACTGGGATCGCAGTCTTCTATGTCTTACAACTAAATAAAACATTCAAGATTGAAGAGATCGAACAGTTTTTTGTGCGTGAATATATGAGGTAGGCTCGGCCGGCAGCTCTGTACCTAAATTTTGCCAGATGCGGTCACTTCTTCGCCTGGCTGCTGCAGATATAAGACTCCTCTTGCACACTCTTTACTGCCTTTGTACTCAGAAGGAGCTTGAGGGACAAATTGGCTTCTATAAGCAAGTCTTTTTCGAAAAGAGTACAGCACAGTTCTAAAAAAACATACATTTTGAATGTGATTAGAAATGTACTGAAATCTTGTTTTTAAAGTAAAAAATGCACTTTAATCATAAAGACATTAGGGTGCCTCTCTTGCCTGCCTTTCCCTTGCACATCAAAGAAATGACATTTGTGTTGCAGAAATGGTCTCTTGGCGCTATGTGTAGAAGTATTGCAGGTTTTTAGACAGCCTGATGTAAAAAATAATAGTCATGAAAAGCCAAGTACCCTTTAGTAGAAGGCATCAGCTGTTTGTGTGCGCTTCTCATGTTAGTGTCTAAATTACACTGCCTGTTGTGGTTGTATGTTACAGTATCTCGCGCAGTTACGTTGACTCTCAACTACATTTCTTACCACTGCATCTGCCAGGTAACTGTTACCTTCATTTAACCACTAACTCACTCAGCCCCCCTGAGATGGCCTCCAATTGTAATAAATTACCGCATTAACATTCATTGAGAGGTCAGATTACGATCCTCTATGATTAGGAATTTCAAGAACCAACCTATTAGTGCGTAGGTCGTTATTACAATTCTTCACGGGTCGAAGTTTGCCACTAATTTTTTGGAAATATTCCCCATGATGAACTGGCCGTATAAAGTTTTTTTTGTAATATCTACAAGCAAGTAATCATTGCACTTACCTATGTGGGAACAGTAACATTAAGGTATCTTTAAAGGGTGAGCGTGAGTCGTGCATTGCAGACCGCAGTTGAAGAGGTTGTTTGTTGTATTGACGCTCCCTGCTTGACTCGCACTTGAGGTTGACACGTATATTGATTCACTCCTGTCAGATAAAACCAGGAGCCAAACCTGAAGATGTGGAGAGTAGATCAGCTTGAACTTTATTACAGAGAAAGCCTCAGAACGGAAGAGTGCATCGATTAAAAACGTTCCACTCTCCACTTGTGCTTTTTAATAAGCTTTGAGATTTTTTTCTTTGCATCTACACTATGGCATTTTGTTCTTCTGAATAATATATGAATCTTGGTACTATAAAAACCTGGCAGTAAAACAAGATTTATATTTCATATGTAATCTGTTCAGGTCATGCCAATTTAATAAGACGTACAAGAAAGAAAACAGTTATTTATCTTGTAAAATATAGTCTTTTTATTAAAATGCACCCTGTGATTTGTTCAAAATATGTTTTCCCGTTAGATAATCCTGTGGACGTCTTTTCAGTGCAGTTGGTTTTTCTTTCAAATCGCAATAATATTCAGTGATCATTTGGACTCTTAGGAAGAGTCTTCAAATTGGCTTGATTGTGTCACAATATGCAAGTTGATTGTTTCCTTTCGGTAAAGGAAACTGGGTGGATGGGGTTCTGTTGTGCTAACCTTGGGGTTACCTCTTCATTGCATTCGGGAGAGTTCTTAGCCACTTTACTTTGTACGTTAACTATGTGAAATAACCTCAGTAGTTGTCGGTTCCACCCCTGATCTTTGATACACGCCATACAGAAGCAGACTACTTGTTCTCCAAACATCACACTTGCTTCCAAAGTTTCTTCCCAAGTTCACCATATGCAAGTACACAGTCTATTATCGATGCCCAACCAATGAAGTAGCCTTGTAGTCAGTTCTTATTTAGAGCCAGTGCTTGCAGGTGGGACCCAACAGCGCTCATTTTTTGGGTCCGGACCTTATTTTTCAAAATCAAACCTTGACCCATAGCAAGAAAGAGGCATAAAAGAAGGACTATAGGAAGATGGAAAGATGGGAGAACGGTGTTCAAGGCAGAAAGCAAATATGAAAAAGAACCTCTAAAAGTGAGATAAAGGGGCAGAGTGTGTGTGGTGGAATATTCAAGAAACAGAGCGTGAAACCAAGACCGCAGCCCTGGTATTCGGCAGCACTGACATTCGGTAGCGCAGACCGCGGACTTTGAGCAGAGCTGAGAGCCCCGGCACTTACTCTTTGAAAATTGAGCACTTCTCTGTTTCTGACAATCTGGAAGTGCTTTGGTAATTGGAAGAGCTAGGAAAGTGCTGTATAAATACCACTCACTACACCGTTGGTGATAACACTGGCCATTGACCTAAGGCACTTTTTGGAATTAAGTTAGTTGGTCTTTTACTGATGACTTGAATTGTTCTGCCTTTTAATCATCCCATCTGATATTTGAATCCAGTAGCTGTGCCAGGACAGCAAGAACCTGGCGCCAGTGTACTCTACAAATGTTCATTCATTTATTCATGCTGTACAGAAATATAAACAACTAACCTGTACCCACAGATATTCACGGTGGGTGCTACAGTTTCTTTTCATTAGGTTTTTGCAGCAAAAATATACATTAATGCATGCTAAAGACATAATCACGTAGTTTGTAAATTACATGACGGGTATAGCCTGCTGATTTATATTTGATGGCAATATCATGTCATCGAATCCTACACCTCGGTGTAAAACGGTTGCTCTTTTTCAGTTAAAAAATAAGTCCCACCTGTCACTCCTATGCCACTGCATCCCTAAGATCCGATGTATTCGTTATTAACCTGCTGTTCTGCCGATTCATTCCTTATATCGAACTTCAGTCTCCTGCCTGTATGTTGCCATGTGTCCTATCTCTTACCCAAGGTTGTTTTTATACATTTATTTCTTTGAAAGCCATACTTCCATAACCGTTATCAATAGGGCTTATTTAGAGAGCAGCACATATCATAGATTTGCTTATGTCTTCCTCCTTGCCATCTGCAGTGACAGGACAGCCTAGCATTGCAGGGGCCCATAGTGCTGCGCACCCTCTTCTGCTCCCAGTGCAATGGATTTCAGTTCTAGAGGCAGCTATAATATTAAATAGTGGCCTCGAAGGGGTACTCCTTTTAACTTTTCTTTACAATAACATTTCTACCTCAAAGGCCTCACCTGAGCTTTTCCTTCTTTTGAAGACTGAAATGCATTTAAAAAGTACTTAACTGAGAGGGTTGAACCCATCTTAAGCGTTCCTGAATGTGACATAGTGAATGTCAAGGAGCGATATTGCCCCTTAAAAACTTGGGACAGGGTACAGACAATTGATGAGCTGCTGTAGGAAGGTATTTATATCAGGGAACAGGAATCCCTCCTTATCCCCAGTTCTAAAGTGTCAAGGGTCTGTAAGTGGCTTGGGACAAGCGAGACAAAAGGTGAACAACATCTGCAACTGAGCTGCCCAACATCACACTGAGATTAGGAGGTGAAGAGGGATCTGTTGAGAACCCCCTGCATGAGGTAACCAAGTAAGTGAAAGATTATAAAGAGCGGGCACTCAACAACCCATAAATCACTCAGTCATGAACCTTGATGGCTTCCCTTTGCTAGCCCGTGTCATCTTCAAAACCAGCAGCATCATTTACAAAACCACCAAAGCCTGCATTCCTGCCTCTCTGGCTGCCAAACGCAGCATCAGTGATGGCTCTCAACACACCCACATCCAAGACACCATCAGACTGGAGACAAAGAAGTGTGAAGAACAAGGTGAAAGGCCTTGTCTAAGAAAGAAGCACAGGACCTAGAACAACATTCCCATAATCATCAAAATGGTCAAACCCTACTCCAATTCAAGAAAGAGCTGAAAACACTTCTTTAAAGAATACTACATCATGATGCGGTAACAGTCCACTAACCAGCTGTCTCTCAAATCACTTGTTTACTGTAAACCTGGCTTTGACCCTGTACAGCGCTCCTCTGCCTCCGTACCAATACCATATGCATACGTACACACGCATGTACTTGTGCAGTCTGAGACAGATGTATGTGGTGACCCCGGTGGAGGCAATCATTCTGCTCCATGCATCTCTGCCTTACCTAACTCTGTGCTGTGTAGCTCTAATGCTGACCATGGGACGGCAGGAGGAGGGTTTCTGGCTTCCCTGGCGGCCCTACCGTCCCAGTCTAGCTCTCTAACATGACGGTGTTTTGTTCCATATTTCCTACTGTAACCGTAGTCTGGTTCAGTTCCAGTTGTTGGGCATCTGCCACAAGACAAATGGCTACTACATTTGAGACAATTCCTCTGGTTTATGGCTGTAGTCATTGGCTAGCAGTGTGTGGACATCAGTACCCAGATCTACAATGTGGGTTTGGGTGAAAGTACACTTATCTGCATCTGAAGGGTGAATAAAACGTCTGAGCACGGTGGATATTTGTATATTAACAAAGGCAAATCAGCCATTTATCCTAAAGAAGGTGGTATGTGCAAAGGAAGTCTCATCTACTTACTTCCTTTGTACTATATTTCTTACTTTTCCTACCAGATTTTCCAGTTAATTTCTCTTAAACGCCTTATAATGTGCTTTTTTCTTTCTTTATTCTGGCATCCCGGGCTGAAGAGACTCACACCCAATAGGCTTCTCATCAGACCCATCCTGCCTGATGTAGTTATCTCAAGATTGAAGCACCTGGCGAGAAGAGACACGCTTTCCCTCTTGTGTTTTTCCAGTTAATGCAATGCACTAATCTTCGCCTCCACGAGGAGCACATGTCCCTTGTCTTAGATAAAATAACATTATATGTATTATATTCACCATATATGATAGAAACAACAAATGGTCCTTCTGCCGTGTGTGCTCTTTGGAAGTGTATGGAGAAAAGTTAAACTTAATTTAGTCTATCACTCACATTCAGTATATATTCATCTCTCTTTTGTTTTCATCAAAATGTTTGTATTAAACTTAGCTTGGACCCCCGTCGCAGCACAAGTAACAGTCCAGTGACTAAAGGGTGCCTAAGCAGTGCGTCGCTGTTTCAAATGAAACGAGAATCGTATGATTAATACAACTGCAGACTGGGCATGTGCCTCGTGTTTTTAACATAGGTAATTCCTTGGTAACACAGAAAAGACAAGATACACCTACCCGCTCTGTTGGTCAAACCAGTTCAGCAGCCTGGGGACCCAGTACGAGCAGGAGTAACATCCCCTAGATAAATGGCGTTTTAAAAACACATTGTAATGATTTGTTGAGATTTTTCAGCGTTGCAGTGCAAGCAGTCAGGAGCTCATACAATGGATATATGCTTCAGTGACAATCATAAGGCGAGAGTTTCTTAGGAGCACTATTGCTATGGAGCTCCTCGTTTTGATACCAAGTCCTTGTCTGACCAAGCATGACTTTACTCAGGAGGCTTCCCCATGTTTCTTACAGAGAATCAATCATGCAGAATAACAGCAGGAGCTCGGCTCTTCAGGTGACACTAAGGAACTTCCCACAAGGACTGCAGATTTTAGAGTTTTCCCAGACAGGTCTTAATGTAAAAGATGATGTCCTGATAATCACCCGGTTGCCCACACCCTATGGTGCACATATCCCTGCTTGCCTCTCCAGTCTTCAGTAATTGTACTTGGGTGTAGTATTGTAACCTGACTCCAGCTCTGATTGCTCCTTCTCTGGGGTATTGTAAGGCCCTTCGCCATTCAGTACCGAGTTCCTCCAAGTCTTCCCCCGCTTCGTTTTAGTTGGCCTAATGTGTCTGAAGTGTTAACCACGGTCCCTTTTATTAAGCAAACCGCTTTTCTAGCTCTTGCTTTAGCTAGTACTCTGTTCTGTAGTGTGGAGCTTTTCTGAACTAATTTTTCACATGTGACGTGCTGCTGATGCACGCCTGAGTTGTAGATATTCAAATACCTTGGCGTCTGTCAGTCTGTTTTTTGTTTTGTAGCTCTTCAAGGGATGTTATCTCATCTTGATCCTATACATCATCTAGGGTAGGATGCCTGTTTAGTCCCATTTAATGAATCTTGCATAGTGTTTGTACTCTTTCAGAGAGTTACTAACCCAGAGTGAACTGCATCTCATTAATACCTTTCTCTATCCTAGACTCCCATATGTGAACTGCCATCCTGTTAAAAACTTCCGAAGAATGAGCAGTTTCTAGATACTCGTTGCATTAATATGTATAAAAAAGCTTTTTCTGTGCATGATCATTTTCCTGCAGTGTGAGTTTGTTTAGGTCTTGCCTAAGATGGCGCATGAGGCATTTTATTTACAGTGGCCTTAGAGCCCACCCATTGCTTACAATTGATTGGCTTCAGTTTTTTCTCTTATTCGTCTGCTTCTGTAAGTTTTCCTTTCAAAAACTCATTACTTGTGTCCTTCCACTGCTCATGTTTCAGTTGCTACTTTTTATTTTTTGTTTAAGTACTCTACGAGAATGCATGTGTTTCCTGCTGTTTCCCTCATATACTTCTCCTCTCTGCATGTTCCTTTTTCTCACCCTTCCTCAGTTGCTGTTGTTGCTTCTTTCCCACCTTTCCTTGCCGTTCTTACTTCCCAAGCACCTACTAGTCCGTTTGCTTCTCCAACCTTACCTGCTCTCTGTTATCTGCTTGCTTTTCCAGCCCTTCCTGCCCACCTTTTGTTGTAAGCTTCTTCCTGTGCCTCTCCCTCCTGCCCTCTGTTGTCAGCTTGGTGACCCAGCTCCTCCTGCCCCTCCCTTAGTTGTCTGATTGGTGAGTATTAGAAATTGGGTCTCTAGTGGGCAGAGGTATGCACCATGTTCAAGTCGGGACCACAATCCTAGTCAGGGTAAGTCACAATACAACATTACATTATCCTGTGCTTACCCTCCGGTAGCTTGGCACAGAGCAGGCAGGTTTAACGTAGAAGGCAATGTGTAAAGTATTTGTGCAGTACCTCATACAGTAACAGTGAAAACACCATAAAAAGTACTCCACACCAGTTTAGGAAAATAGATATTATTTATCTGAATACAATCAGACCAAAATTACAAAAATGCAATATGCTCAAGTCAAGATGTCACTTTTGAAAAGTTTATATGGGTCTTAATCCACAAGAATCTGTGGTTGTATCCTTTCAAGACATAGTACCTGGGATACATCAAAAATAACGCAGAGGGCTGCAGAGGAGGTGATGCGTCAGAAAGTAAAGTGATGCGTCTTTTTCTCTGGCGCAGCGGAGGTGATGAATCAATTCTTTCCTCGTAGGCAAGGTCACGCGATGATTTCCGGGTGCGCTGCCTTGGCTTCTGTAGGAAGTTGGCTCTGTATATACTATTTCAAAGTAAGAAATAGTGTGCACAGAGTCCAAGGGTTCCCTTTAGAGGTAAGAGAGTGACAAAATTAGATAATTCTAATGCTTTATTTTGTGGTAGTGTGGTCGAGCAGTAGGCTTATCAGAGGGTAGTGTTAAGCATTTGTTGTACACACACAGGCAATAAATGAGGAGCACACACTCAAAGACTTAATCCACGCCAGTAGGTTTTTATATAGAAAAATATATTTTCTTAATTTATTTTTAGAACCACAAGTTCAAGATTTGAAGTAAATACATAAAATGCAAGGTACTCCACACAGGTAAGTTAGGAACTTTGAATTAAAGCAATATCATGTATAGTTTTTGTTAAAATGGCAATAAGCTATTTTAAAAGTAGACAGTGCAAAAACCAACAGTTCCTAGGGGAGGTAAGTATTGGTTAGATTGTGAGGTAAGTAAGACACTTACAAGTCTCAGTTCCTGGGCATACGCAGCCCACCGTTGGGGGTTCAGGGCAACCCCAAAGTTACCACACCAGCAGCTCCAGGCCGGTCAGGTGCAGAGGTCAAAGAGGTGCCCAAATCACATAGGCGCCTATGGAGAACAGGGGTGCTCCGATGTCGGAGGCTGGCCTGGCTTGTAGTGGGTACCAGAGATACTTACACCTTGTGCCAGGTCCAGTTATCCCTTATTAGTGTATAAGAGGTGTTTCTAGCAGCTTAGGCTAATAGAAGGTAGCTATGGCAAAGCAGCTTAGGCTGAACTAGGAGACATGTAAAGCTCCTACTATACCACTTATATCATATGCACAATATCATAAGAAAACACAATACTCAGAGTTACTAAAAATAAAGGTACTTTATTTTTATGACAATATGCCAAAAGTATCTCAGTGAGTACCCTCAGTATGAGGATAAGTTATATACACAAGATATATGTACACAAACCAAACTTAGGTAAGTAATAGCAAGAAAAGTAATGCAAACAGTGTAGAATTACAATTGATTGCAATAAGAGCACATAGGTATAGGGGCAACACAAACCATATACTCCAAAAGTGGAATGCAAACCACGAATGGACCCCAAACCTATGTGAGCTTGTAGAGCGTCGCTGGGACTGTAAGAAAACAGTGAGGGTTAGAAAAATAGCCCACCCCAAGACCCTGAAAGGTAGGTGTAAAGTGCACCAACTACCCCCAGAGAGCACAGAAGTCGTGATAGGGGGATTCTGCAGGAAGAACAAACACCAGCAATGCAACAACAGTGGATTTCCAGACCTGAGTACCTGTAAGACAAGGGGACCAAGTCCAATAGTCGCGACAGGGTCGAGAGTGGGCAGGAGCCCAGGAAATGCCAGCTGAGGGTGCCAGGAAGCTGCCACCGGTTGGAAGAAGCTTGGAGTTCTGCAAGAAAGAAGGGAGCTAGGGACTTCTCCTTTGGAAGACGGATGTCCCACGTCACGATGAAGCTTGCAGATTTGTTCCCACGCAGAAAGACCACAAACAAGCCTTGCTAGCTGCAAGGGTCGCAGTAGAGGTTTTTGGGTGCTGCTGTGGCCCAGGAGGGACCAGGATGTCTCCACTTGGAGGAGGAGACAGAGGGGGCACCCAGCAACTCAGGGAGCCCTCACAGAAGCAGGCAGCACCCGCAAAAGTACCTGAACAGGCACTTGGAAGGAAAGTGAACCGGAGTCCACGTGAAGTCACAAAAGGGAGTCCCACGACGCCAGAGGACAACTCAGGTTGTGCACTGCAGGAAGGAGTGCTGGGGACCCAGGCTTGGCTGTGCATGAAGAAAATTCTGCAAGAGTGCACAGGAGCCGGAGCAGCTGCAAATCACGCGGTACCCGGCAGTGCAGTCTAGCGTGAGGAGGCAATGACTTACCTCCACCAAACTTGGACTGAAGAGTCACTGGACTGTGGGAGTCACTTGGACAGAGTTGCTGAGTTCCAGGGACCACGCTAGTCAGGATGAGAGGGGACCCAGAGGACCAGTGTTGCAGTCTTTTGGTGCCTGCGTTAGCAGGGGGAAGATTCCGTCGACCCACTGGAGATTTCTTCGAAGCTTCTGGTGCAGGGTGAAGGCAGGCTACCCCCAGAGTATGCACCACCTGTAAACAGTTGAGAAAGCAGGCAGGATGAGGTGTTACAATGTTGCTAGTACTCGTCTTGCTACTTTGTTGCGGTTTTGCAGGCGTCCTGAGCAGTCAGCAGTCGATCCTTTGGTAGAAGGTGAAGAGGGAGATGCAGAGGAACTCTTGTGACCTCTTGCATTCGTTACCTGAAGAATTCCCCAAAGCAGAGACCCTAAATAGCCAGAAAAGGAGGTTTGGCTACCAGGTTAGGAGGATTGGCTACCAAGAGAGGTAAGAGCCTATCAGAAGGAGCCTCTCGCGTCACCTGCTGGCACTGGCCACTCAGAGCAGTCCAGTGTGCCCCCAACACCTCTGTTTCCAAGATGGCAGAGTTCTGGGACACACTGGAGGAGCTCTGGGCACCTCCCCTTGGAGGTGCAGGTCAGGGGAGTGGTCACTCCCCTTTCCTTTGTCCAGTTTCGCGCCAGAGCAGGGCTGGGGATCCCTAAACCGGTGTAGACTGGCTTATGCAGAGATGGGCACCATCTGTGCCCATCAAATCATTTCCAGAGGCTGGGGGAGGCTACTCCTCTCCAGCCCTTCACACCTATTTCCAAAGGGAGAGGGTGTAACACCCTCTCTCAGAGGAAATCCTTTGTTCTGCCTTCCTGGGCCAGGGCTGCCTGGACCCCAGGAGGGCAGAAACCTGTCTGAGGGGTTGGCAGCAGCAGCTGCAGTGAAGACCCCGGAAAGGCAGTTTGGCAGTGCCCAGGTGCTGTGCTAGAGACCCGGGGGATCATGGAATTGTCCCCCCAATACCAGAATGGTCTTGGACATGTTACATGTCCATGTTCGGTGTTACCATTGTGACGCTACACATAGGTAGTGACCTGACCCCAGTGCTCATAAAGTATGCCCTGTATGTGTTCCCTGTGTGGTGCCTAACTGTATTACTGAGGCTCTGCTAATTAGAACCTCGGTGTTTATGCTCTCTCTGCTTTTAAAATTGTCACTGCAGGCTAGTAACTAATTTTACCAATTCTCATTGGCACACTGGAACACCCTTATAATTCCCTAGTGTATAGTACCTTGGTACCCAGTGTATTGGGGTTCCAGGAGATCCCTATGGGCTGCAGCATTTCTTTTGCCACCCATTGGGAGCTCAGACAATTCTTACACAGGACTGCCACTGCAGCCTGAGTGAAATAATGTCCACGTTATTTCACAGCCATTTTACACTGCACTTAAGTAACTTATAAGTCACCTATATGTCTAACCCTCACTTAGTGAAAGTTAGGTGCAAAGTTACTTAGTGTGTGGGCACCCTGGCACTAGCCAAGGTGCCCCCACATTGTTCAGGGCAAATTCCCCAGACTTTGTGAGTACAGGGACACCATTACACGCGTGCACTACTTATAGGTCAATACCTATATGTAGCATCACAATGGTAACTCCGAACATAGCCATGTAACATGTCTAGGATCATGGAATTGTCACCCCAATACCATTCTGGTATTGGGGGGACAATTTCATGCATGCCCGGGTCTCCAGCATAGAGCCCGGGTACTGCCAAACTAACTTTCCGGGGTCTCCTCTGCAGCTACCGCTGCTGCCAACCCCTCAGACAGGTTTCTGTCCCCCTGGGGCCTGGGCAGCCCAGTCCCAGGAAGGCAGAACAAAGGATTTCCTCTGAGAGAGGGTGTTACACCCTCTCCCTATGGAAATAGGTGTGAAGGGCCTGAGAGGAGTAGCCTCTCCTGGCCTCTGGAAATGCTTTGAAGGGCACAGATGGTGCCCTCCTTGCATAAGCCAGTCTACACTGGTTCAGGGATCCCCCCAGCCCTGCTGTGGCACGAAACTGAACAAAGGAAAGGGGAGTGACCACTCCCCTGACCAGCACCTCCCAGGGGAGGTGCCCAGAGCTCCTCCAGCACGGCGTGGGACATCTTCTGACCAAAGGAGAAGTTCCTGGCCCCTTCCGTTGTTGCAGAATCTTCGGCTTCTTCCACCCGGAGGCAGCCCTTTTGCACCTTCATCCGGGGTTTAGTGGGCCCCTGCCCCCACTGGATACTTGCGTGACTCTTGGACTTGGTCCCCTTCCTTTACAGGTCCTCAGGTCCAGGAATCCTTCTTCAGTGCTTTGCAGTCAGTTGTTGTCCTTGCAAAATCCCCTATCTCGACTTTACTGTCTTTCTGGGGGTAGTAGGGTAACTTTACTCCTACTTTTCAGGGTCTTGGGGTGGGTTATCTTGGACCCCCTTAGTGTTTTCTTACACTTCCAGTGACCCTCTACACACTACACTAGGCATGAGGTCCATTCGTGGTTGGCATTCCACTTTTGGAGTATATGGTTTGTGTTGCCCCTAGGCCTAATTCTCCCTATTGCATTCTATTGTGTCCCACAGTGTTTGCACTACTTTTCTAACTGTTTACTTACCTGATTTGGTTTGTGTGTGTATATTTTGTGTATATTACTTACCTCCTAAGGGAGTATATCCTCTGAGGTACTTTTGGCATATTGTCACTAAAATAAAGTTCCTTATTTTCAGTAACTCTGAGTATTGTGTTTTCTTATGATATAGTTCTAAGTGATATAAGTGGTATAGTAGGAGCTTTGCATGTCTCCTAGTTCAGCCTAAGCTGCTCTGCTGTAGCTATCTCTATCAGCCTAAGCTGCTAGAACACCTCTATTCTGCTAATAAGGGATAACTGGACCTGGCACAAGGTGTAAGTACCACAAGGTACCCACTATAAGCCAGGCCAGCCTCCTACAAGGGGTGACTTACCTATGCCACAGGCAGTCTGAGGTTGGCATGGCACTTTGAGGGGAGTGCCAGGTCGACTTAGTCCTTTTCTCCCCACCAGCACACACAAGCTGTGAGGCAGTGTGCATGTGCTGAGTGAGGGGTCCCCAGGGTGGCATAAAACATGCTGCAGCCCTTAGAGACCTTCCCTGGCATCAGGGCCCTTGGTACCAGGGGTACCAGTTACAAGGGACTTATCTGCGTGCTAGGGCTGTGCCAATTGTGGAAACAAAGGTACAGTTTAGGGAAGGAACACTGGTGCTGGGGCATGGTTAGCAGGGTCCCAGTTCACTTTCAATCAAAACTTAGCATCAGCAAAGGCAAAACGTCAGGGGGTAACCATGCCAAGGAAGCATTTCCTTACAGCTTTTACTGCGATGCAAGGATATTTTGATGCCCAGGGACGATGCATGGAAAATCCAAACTATGCTGGCAGGATGAAATGGGCACTGTGTCGATCTGGTAGGCATTGCGGTGATTTTTCAGCAGTGAGACAGGTTCTGTGTCAGTTTTTCCAGGCATTGCGTCAAATTTTTCAACACAGTGGATTTTCTCTCTCAGATTAAGTCTTTGATGGCCCTGAGACTTCGTAACAGGAAGCAAGCTCAGTCCAAGTCCTTGAAGATCACTTGTGGTAGAAGGCAAAGTCCTTCCAGCAGAGTCAGGGGGCAGCGGGTAGAAGGCAACAAGCAGGAGAGCTGTCCTTCAAAAAAGCAGTCCAGTTGAAACCTTAGGGCAGAACGGCAGTCCATTTGTAGGTCCAGAAGTGTCCGATTTGGTGGGGGTCACAGACCCAGTGTATAACTATACCCAAATGTGCCTTTGAAGTGGGGGAAACTTCAAAGAGGTGTTTTGAAAAGCAGAAGTTCCCCTTTCAACCCAGCCATGGCTGCCAGGAGATCTGTGGGAGGGTTATCAGTCCTTTGTGTGAGGTCAGGCCACTAGCATTTGAAGTGTAAGTGAGAGCCCATCCACTCTTCCTGCCCAGGAAGACCCATCAGTATGTAGATGAATGCAGATGCAGCTGAGTGTCCTGTGTTTATGGCTGTCTGGGTGGAATGCACAAGGGGAGCTGTCAACTAGCACAGACCAGACGAGGATTAGAAACGCGCTGTAGAGCAGAGAGTAGTAAGTGGAGTAGTAAGTGCAGAGAAAAGCCTACTTTCTGTAAGTGCAATTTCTAAAATATTAATGTTAAATGCAACTAGGATCTCCCACTACCATTCCACCCATACCAAACATGACAATGCCACTCCTTTCAGATCAGAAATGATCACTTAAAGGTATATAAGGGAATTTCCAATGCTAGCCTATGAGAGGGTCAGGTTCACAATAGTGAAAAACAGCTTTGGGAATTCTTCACTACTAGGACTTGCATAGCACCCTGCCCTGTGGGATATCTAAGGGCAACCTTAGGGATGACATATATCTAATAAACGGGGAAATTAAGGCTTGGCAAATAGTTTTAAATACCTAGTCAAAGTGGCAGTGAAACTGAACACACAGGCCTTGCAATGGCAGGCCGAAGACATGGTTAAGGGACTACTACACATGTGGGGGGGGGGACAATCAGTGCTGCAGGCCCACTAGTAGCATTTAATTTACAGGCCCTGGGCACATATAGTGCACTTTTCTTCAGTACCTATAGGCAAATTAAATATGCAAGCTTGGTTGGAGTCAATGTTACCATGTTTAGTGAAAAGAGCACAAGCACTTTGGCACTGGTTAACAATCTTAAAATCGGCAAAAACAAGATCAGAAAATAGTGGGTGACAGGCAAAAAGTTGGGGGGAAGACTACCCAAAGGCTGTCTGGTTTAACAGTAACCTAGCCACTCCTGCCCTCCCTCTGTTGTCTGTTTAGTGTTCCTGCCCTCCGTTGTCAGGTTGGTGCCCCAGCCCCTCCCACCATTGACAGGTTGATACCAACCCCCTCCTGCCCACCATCTGTTGTCAAGGTGTGTCCCAAGCCCCACCTACAAGCAGACTATTGTCATGACCTCTCCCACCCACCCTCCATTGTTGACATGTTTTCCTAGCCCCTCTCTCTCACCTTCAATGTTCATCTTGTTGCCCCATCCCTGTTCTGCCAGTTTGTTGCCCCATCCCATCATGCCCACCCTCTGTTGTCCGTCTGTAGAGCACACCTATAAATCTTTACCAAAGCAAATCGCCCTCATAGTTGAGACCTATTGGCTATTGCAAAGCTTATTTTTCATAGAAGGATTGCTCCACTCCTGGGATGCCCAACACAGGTAAACAAAGGGCAGTATCAGTGCTATATTTTGGGATGTCTACTTAAAAAATCAACATACAATAATGCCAAAGGAACTCATTTACCTAATTTGTGATTATCCTGAATTGAGCATGGATTCTGCCCTAATGGGCCTACTTTGAACATACCAGCTGTACACGCTTAAAATGGGTGTCCTTTTCTGTCCTTCCAGGATCTGATTCTGCTCAAGATCTACTTTTGGAAAAGTTTTAATAGTCATGCCTTGAGACAGAGGAAATGTCATGTTACTATTTAATGAATATCTTTCTTTGTGCAAGGAAGTAGCTTAGTGTCTGAATTTCTCAATTCGAAGTAGACTTTCATTATGATGGCTTAATCTAGAGAAGAAGTGCCTGTAAGAAAGATACACGAGTATTAACATAATGTACTTTCTTCACTTTTCTGTGTGGAACGGATTAATAAAATCTCACATTTTAATGGCCAGCAATTGTTAGTAGTGTAACGTTTCGTTTTTCTGACTAGTAAAGCATTTAAATAGGTCTGCTTGCTATTTGTCACTGGTCCACTCACCTGTAACCCAGGATCTGCGAAACTGAGACAGTCCATCCTCTCATATCCAGGCTAACCCTCCACATGGAGGATTACCAGAATGGGCAGTTAGCCCTGCAGGGATAGGGGGGAAAAGGCGGGCAGAAGGATGGGAGTGTCCGGTGGAAGAGCTGCCCACACTATGAAGGATTATTCTGTCCTTCCTAGGGGAAACACACCCACTCCGGGGTATCGTAGCCTGGGTACACGTCCCTATAAAAACACAATCACAAGTGCCGGTTAAGCAACACGCATTCCATAAGGTGGCCCTCCCCAATACCTTTCTATATAAATCAATTAATGGGCACTCTCCAATTTTAACTAAAACTGCCAGCGTAATCAATCTCCCATAATCCACCTGGAGACTGAACAGTGGTATGTACAGGATATATCCTTATTGGACGTCATGGGAGATATCCCTCTTACAAAGAAGAAACAATAGGAGCTAACTAAGTCTCATAGCCAGAAACCTCCAATGAGTTCCTGGGGAGGTGCCAAGGAGTCCAACGACAAAGTCTTACACTTATGGGAGTCAAATAAGCAAGAGAAAAAGTAAGAATGAATGCTCCTCAAGGTTGGTCTCAGGAAAAACAACAAAAAATGCTATAGCCTTGCCAGAGCCAAGAGGGGGGTAAGCCAACAACAGAAATGTAGAGAAGATGTCCAAAACTACTGCCTAATATTTCGGCGGCACAGTGCACTGACGTGAACTCGTGTCCGGTATGCTGAAAAAGTGCTGGTTGAAATGGCAGGCAGAACAGCAGGTACGGGAATTATATTAAGTATCCATGGAATGCCACAAGACCTTGATGCTGGGTAGGAGCGCAGAACAGGGAGTCAGGTAGGAGAAGCACAAAGAGTCAGGACAGATTCATGGAGATCTCCGTCTCCATACTGCATGGAAACGAGCAGCTGAGCTCCAGCTTCTCTCTGCATGGAGGAAGCTCTGGGGAAACCAGACTGTCCCAGGGCAGCAAAGCAATGATCCTTTTTCCTATTGGGGGATTTAGAGCCAAGCACAGTGGCTACTGGGGACATGTTAGATATAGGCTGTGCCCCTGTACCACATGACTTCTGGTTGTATGCAACACTGAGATCTTGCGCATTGCAGAACCACGAAGAATAAGGCAGCATATGAGTTCCCCCCGTTCCTGAAGAACATAATAAAGTGCACCCCATACTGATTCTAGACACACATCCAACCCATGGCAATCAATTCCCATACGTGAGTGATATCGTTCATAAGGAGATGTGGCGGGATGTGCCTATGCGGTCATTTAAAGAACCTGAGGACCTAGCTCTACCCAACATGTACAGGCAAATTGGGTGGTAACACTACTGAATATTTATGGGGCTCATTAGGTTGTTGTCTTTCATTGACAATTTGTTACATCCACCTTTACACTTTTTTCACCCAAACGGATGTATGATTATAAATGTTTTGTACACTTGCAGGATTGTGTGTATGAGCTTGTATGTTTACTCTAAGAAACTGTGCCATATTTTACATTTCTGAAATATATAATGAGCATATTAATATAATATGAACTTTAGCTTGCTAATTGGTATCCAAGCCCTGTTCACGCCAAAAGATACCCAGGAAAGAGGAAATGCTGACACTTCTGTTTTAAATAAATACGTGAGAGAATTGTTAATTGATTTTGAAAACTATTTCTTCTGTAGAATTGTCCAACACTTTGATATAGGTTATGCTCATAATTTACCTTTGTGACTTTTCCTCTTTACTTTGCATGAATTCACATCTCGCTACAGTTGATATACAGAGAAAGATCTTAAGGTTCCTCATTGTTAAGTTTCTTTTCAAAACCCATACAGAGTCCTCACTTGGAAAGCGATGCTTCACAAACTGCAACTACACATTTTCAAATGTTCATGGCAGTATATAAGCCAAGAAGCTGTTCATCTTTGTGACAGAGGCCCAAAGGTATACTTTTTTTAGGTCCACCTTCTCAAGCCAATCAATAATGAGAAGTACATTTGGGGACACTAGAATATTTATCCAAGAAGGATTGCCTGTCCCTTCTCAAGTCCAAGTGTGTCAATTTCCCCTCTGTATATTTTATGAAGCCATTGTACTCTCCTTAAAGGCTCACAATCCTAAGTAATAAGACTAAGAGAATCCTCAGAATTGATGTATAACTTCGGGAAATTTCATAATTCCCAGAACATTTGCCTGAATACCCAATAGCATTTACATTCTCTCTCGGGAAAGGTTGTTCTCGGTTTTCTTTTATCCTGGCCTAGAATTCTGTCAAATATCTATGGGTCGCTGAACAGCGCCACCACAAATTCTTCTCCAACAATCCACCTTGGATTTTTTTTTTTTTTACAAATTTCAGACTAATGGGCATCTGATACCCATCTTTTTCTCTCACTCAACCCTAATTCTTAACCTACAGTGTTGATCTTTTGTTGTAATTTAGTTATAAAACCTGAAACACAAGGTTTTATATTCAAAAGGGGTATACAAAACTTCAAGGGGAGCCATGGTTGTTATAAGTTCTAGCTCCCAACTGTTCCCCAGACCTTTGCATTTAATCTTGAAGCAGGGGAAAACCTCAAGGAGATTCCAGGCCATCTTCAATATTTAAGCCCATCTGTTTGCATTTTGCCTTTTTACTCCAGGAATGGAGAGACTTCTATTCAGACTGTCTGATTCCAAACTTAAGGCATCCATATCAATCATCTCCCCCCCGAAATAGCTGCCCAGTGCTTTCCATGTCACTGTCAATCCATGTTTAAGGGTTAGAGGTCATCGTCTTGTTGAATGTGAACTTGGTCCTTGCGGGTATTTTACACGTGACAGCTCAGTGGAAAGCCTTGGATTAGAAGGGTATCCCCCCCACACGAACGTCCTCCACTCCCCCCATGTGGGATGGGTCCTTACACCCATTGGTAATTCTCTCTTTGAAACTCATCTAAAGTTCTCCCTTAAAAAGGAATAATGCAAAATCTTTTAACAGTTTTTAAAACATTAATTATAGTCTAAACCAATTATCTAAAGATTGTTAAATCTCCACCACATAAAACTCTGCTATTCCACCTTTGTCAGTGAATCACTTTTGAGAACACTATTCCTGAGGAGGGACAGTGCCTTCCAAACTAAAGTGATTGTATTCTGTAAGCCAATTTGCATTTCTCAGTTTCATCACTGAGCAACAGTCATTATCCCTCTTGTTTACCTGCCACATGAACACAGCTAGAAGGGAAAAAGCTTTTCAATTGTATTTTTTTGTGAAGTGTAGCAGACTCCAGTTATAATGATTGTTCTTATGAAATACTGATACACAACTCCCCGAAACAAAATAATGGGTGGGAAATGCAGTGAAGTAATTGAAAACCGTTGACCATGAATGAAGCCTGCGGATATCTGGTGTTTAAGGAACAGTTCTGAAATGTAACCTTAGTGCCACCCCCAATGGAAGACCAAGGGCCTGATTTAGAGTTTGGCTGACGAGTTACTCTGTCGCAAATGTGACAGATACCCCGTCTGCTGATGTTCATATGATATAATGGAATTGTAATACGTGGACAGAATATCCGTCACGTTTGTGAAGGAGTAACCCCATCCGCCAAATTCTAAATCAGGCCCTAAGTGTTAAAGCTGAGACCGAAAATAGAATAATGAAGGATCAAACATAAGGCATACTGCCCTGTCCTCATATTGTTCTAAATAGGAAGTAATTTAGAGGGATGACAGGGATATGGGTATCCCTAGAAATTCCTCAGTAAGTAACAATGACCTTCAGGAACCCTCTTTCATGATTGGAAGAGCCCTGAAGAAGCCATGTGATTCGCACTGGGTAATGGGAAAGAAATGATTTTGATTGTGGTACAAGCCCTTTTCCTAGCATTGTCTATAAAACTCCAGAATGTGTAGTCACCTGTTTTTTGTTTCGCTCCAGGACCCAAAGTTCGGTATTCTTCTTCACGGAAGGGGTGCTTAAATACTTTAGGATGCATAAACAGGAGGGTTGAGGATTGCCTCTCTGAGAACAAAGTAATTTTGGAATTTATGAGCACACAGCACTCAGGAACACTTTGGGTGATCTTTTCTAAGTTGTGGGGAGTATTGAACTATATGGCATAATGGCCTTTTCTGAAGTCTTGAGTGAGTGGAGCCACTACATTTAGCACATTCTCTGAAAAAGCGCTGAGACTCACCAAGGCTGCACTTAGGCTGCATATGTAATTTGCCTACAAAAGAAAAGGCTCAGTATCTAAAATGGGTTACGCCTCACCTCAGAATGAATTTCTGGGGAGGGACCACCTGCTTGATAAAGTTCCTGTGACTTTCCTTAAGTGTACTTCTAAACATCCTTGATAAGCAGAGTGGATGCAAATCCCACCAGTTGGGAGGTCTGATGGATTCTGTTAGGAAACATTGGACTAACTTCACATCTCTCACCTTAAAGTTTCTGTTTTTAGTGTTAGATTTCTTAGAACTAACCATTCTAGAATATTTCATAAGTCTGCACCTATCATTTTTGCAGCCTTTTAGCCTCAAATGTTTGAAGACTGGTGAGGAGAGCCACTATATTTCCAAAAATCCATTCAAAGTGTTATGCAACCCAAAGGTTCCAAAGAGGACAGCATGGTCAGTGCTCCGCATAGGCAGGGGAATGTTGTAGGCATCTGGAATTGTTAAGTCAGAAGTCCCCACATGTCATGGTGTGCTATGCCATTCTGTCTCAGTTTTATTCATTCTGTGCCCAGTGAACTCAATAATGTGCCCATTGAATTGTGTTCCACCTCTTCTGATGTGGCTACTTCTAGCAGAATACTGGACTTTAATAGGTACACCATGGTGTATGTATATATTCAGTGGGGGGTCTACTGCTGCCTCTTTACCAGGTTATTGGAAGACTAATGATTTGTGGCATTGAAATTAATTAGTCATGCATGTGTTCAGTGCCCATGCTCCACTCATTGAATGCCTACCACTGTGAAAAGTAATGAGGCACTAGCTGCTGCATTTCTTTACATTTTTTGCCAGTTCTTTAGGTCTGGAGCTTCCTGCTTGTAAATAGTAATCTCATCTGAGCAGCAGCAGCTCCTCCACTATGGCGGAGGAGCATGGCCCCCTCACTCCAGCAGCTGCAAACCGAAAAATAAAAACAATAATAAACTATGTTTATTATCGTTTTTATTTTTCAGAGGGCGGGGCCACGGGTGATGACATGGATGGAGGGAGAGTGCACAACACTCCCCTCAGTGCATGTATGTTTGGCCTGCCATCTCGGGCTGGCCAAACATAGATGCACACTGGTCTCTCTCCAACCTGGCACTGTGTTGGGTTGGAGACAGCAGGCAGAGGCTCTCACTCTGCCTCGGAGCGCCAAGCGTTGGTGCCTGCTCTGACGAGGATCGAGGAGCGGCGCGTCAGGTACGTTTAAAAAAAATAATTATTTATTTATTGTTTCCCCCTCCCCCCTGCCATGCGCCTCCCGCCCCTTTTGACCATCACGAGCTGCAACTGCATTGAGAACTATTCAATGTGGAATCCTAAAAAAAACTATATTCTTTTGATTCAGTTAGTAGATTTCTGGAAGACTAATTGATGGGTAATATTGACAAACCATTGGCATTGATGTATTCAGTTTCAGGAAGTCTGGAAGATGAATTAAGAAGCAAGCCAGTGACTTGCCAGTGACTTGCCAGTCACACATCCCCAAAACAAGTGCATTAACCCACAATTTTCTGAGGCCTGCATCTGTTTGCGGCCTTTAACAAGCATATGTTTCAACTTCTTCATGAACAGATTGAAAATGTACCCTTCATCAACAGGAGGGTGTGGGAGCTCATCCTTTTGAAGATTGAATTAAAAATGTTTCATGACCTTACTTTTTTTAGTTGTCAAATCGCTTATGCCCCTCTTAAAGTTCTCTATCTGATAGAGACTTCTAGTTGCAGATTCCTTACCTTAGAATTTCCCCTAGGTATCAGAATGGATCCGGAGATCTTTCTTCTAGCAGTACCCTTGCTCGCCATCAGGTGGTGTCGGTCAACTCTGCGTCAGTCATTGGTGTCCTCGTTGCTGTGTTGATGTTGCGGTCATACATAGGCACCACCCCAGCGCGCTGATGTCAGTTCCTTTATTTCTGTGTGACGTGCAGATCCGGAAAGAGCTACCCTGGTCACTTTTTGACCAAATTTGACCTTTTTGTCATCTTTTTTTAACTTTTTTGGTGCGTCATAGGATGTCTCGAAAGACCAGCTTCAAACCGTGAGATGCCTGTCACTGCATGATGTCAGTGACAGACCCACACCTGGTGTGTTTGTGGTGTCTAGAGCGCGACCATGACCTGAAGTCGTGCTCCGTGTGCGGGACCATGAACCTGAAGGCTATGAGGGAGTGGTCCCTAAAGCTCATGGCGGCCCAGCACTTGACTCCCCATTGCTCCCGGTCTCACTGGAAAGGACTGTCTTGAGACTGCTTGCAGAGTCATCACCCCCTCCTCCTCGTCCTATTCCAAATCTTCGGGACATTTGGATCACAAGAAGAAGTCGAAGAAAGCTAAATGTTCATTCGACTTCGCCCCGTTGCTCGGCCGATGAGCCGTAGGAAGTGCATCAACGCTCGAGGCCTCTGTTTGCGGAGCCTACATACATATCTGCTCCATGCCTCCCCGAGTTTCGGGGAGCTGGAGCCAGCCTTGCCCAGCTGAAAGAATTTTATAAGGCCATGCGCCTCATCTTTGAGCGGACCGACCCACCTGCAGCGCCTTTGGGGCCTCGGATGGGGGCCGCTTGGGTTCCCATGCCAGCGGCTCCGGTCCCGGCCTCTGAGGGCCCCTCCGGATCCGTTCTGGGATCCAGGCCAACACTGGTCGTGCAAACGTGACTTTCCCTGGTGCTGGCTAAGACATAGACATTCCAGATGTCGGTTGGGCCCCACAATGGATGTTGACCCAATCCTCATCCCCGATGAGCTGGAACGTTGTCGATCGACACCACTTCCAACTTCGATGGGGCCCACTAACCCCAGGTTGGATTCTGACCCTTTTTATTATGGGTACAAAAGATTGGAGGGGACGCTGGACCCTTTTGAATACCAGCTAGTCAACCCTGACTTGGACTGGGCACAGGAATTGGGTGAGGCTAGTGGTCTGGATACTTAGCCAGACATTGGCATGCTTTCTCCTCCTGCTGTGGCTACGGTGGAGGGAGCGTCTTACTCCATGGTGGTCAGTAGGGTAGATGAAGTCCTTGGCCTTGAGCTGCACCTGTACCAGTCGGGACTAACCTCCTGACATAGGTGCTTCAGCCTGGGGCTTCCACTGCAGAGCCTCTCCTTCCATTTAATGAAGCCCTCACGATGTCCTTCTGGGTACTTGGTCCAGACCCAGCAAAGGGGCTGCTGTGAATAGGACAATCACCTACTGCCATCAGCCCACCACAAATGACCCTAAATTCCTGTCCCAACACCCCTTGTTATCCAGGTTTCTTCTTCCTCTGGTGCATTCCCATCTGCTCCTCCAGAAAGGAAATCAAAAAGACTGGATCAACTTAGGAAGAAAATGTTTTCTTCCTCCAGTCTGGCAATGTGTTCCATGAACACTGCATGCCTTTTGGGCCGCTACAACCATTCATTTTGGGATACGTTCACGCAGGTATTGCCGTAGGTCCCGAAGGAGGCCCGGGCCATCATCTTCCAAACCGTTGCTGATGTGAGGGATGTGGCTAAGTTCACGATTGTTGTAGACTGGAAACAACTGACTCACTGGGCAGATCAGTTGCATAGATGGTGGCCTCGGGCGCCATGCCTGGTTGATGACGTCTGATTTTTCGGGGATGTCCAAAAGTCTCTCATGGACATGCTCTTCGATGGCACCCATCTCTTTGGAGACAAAGCGGACTCGCAGCTCGAGATGTTCAAGGAGTCCCAGGCTACGGCTACATTCCTTGGCCTCGCGGCTGCCCCTCATCCAACAGTCTGCATTTCACACCTTTTGTAGCCACGAAAGGGGCTCCCTGTTGCATCCTTTTCCTGCCAGCCACCAAGCAGCACATGCTTTTCAGCCACTGTGCGGCTGGGGACGTGGAATCCCACGGGCTTGTGGGACAGGGAACCAGAGGTCTGCCCAGGCCACCCCTGCTGCAGACAGTCATTGGTATACATTTGTGGCATGGTGTACCAACAAGTCTGTTGATCCCCTTTCTGCACCTCTCTCTGAGGTTCTCTTGTTCATCATTTCTTTGGCCCAGCAGGGCTCTGCTTTAGACATCCTTAAAGGTTACTTATCGGCCATTTCAGCGTTTCTTAGATTGCCAGACCAACCTTCCTTATTCAAGTCTCCCATTGTTGGAAGGTTCCTTAAGGGACTCACACACATGTTTCCTCCAACCCCATTCATTATGCCCCAGTGGCATTGAAACCTGGTCCTAACTTACCTTATGTGTGCCCCTTTTGAATTGCTGCATAGTTGTCCCCTGTGGCTCCTAACAATCAAGACTGCTTTTCTTATTGCCACCACCTCTGCTCGCAGAGTGAGTGAGCTTCAAGCTCTTTCTTCCAAGCCGCCGTTTTTGTCTGTCCACCCTCACAAAGTGGTGCTCCAAACAAGTGCCTCCTTCCTTCCTAAGGTTGTTTTGCCTTTTTACGTAGGCCAATCCATCACTTTGCCTACTTTTTACGCACCCCCACATCCCTCTCATGAAGAGGAGAGACTCCACAGTCTGGATCGAAAAAGAGCGTTGGCGTTCTACCTCAATCGTACTAAAGATTTCTGGGTAGACAATCAACTCTTTGTTGGATATGTGGGTGCAAAGAAAGGGAAGTGCAGAAGTGTACCATCTCACAATGGTTACTGCTCTGCATCAAAATGTGCTATGCTTTGGCAAAAAAACAACCCCCTGAGGGCTTGTGTGCTCACTCCACCAGAGCAACTGCTGCTACCACTGCATTAGCACGTGGGGTTTCTGTCCTGGACATCTGTTAGGCAGCAACATGGGCATCCCTGCACACGTTCACAAGACATTACTCCCTGGACAGTCAGGTCTGCAGAGACGGCTACTTTGGTCATTCAGTCCTGCAGAACTTTTTAGTATGATCTTGGTTCCCAGACCACCACCGAGGATGGTATTGCTTGGGTATCTATTCTAAGGTAAAGAATCTGCAACAAGAAGTCTCTATCAGATGAACAAGTTACTTACCTTCGGTAATGATTTGTCTGGTACAGACAGGTTCTAGTTGCAGATGCTTTACCGACCCACCCATCCTTCCCTCTTGCGAACGGATTTCTAGGGACAGGGATTCCCTTTTCAGGCCCTTAGCTCTGGCGCACCAATTTCAGTGTTCTTCATTGCTCCGCGCTGCTGGCATGGAAAGTTGTGAAAAGAAACTTATTTCAACGCGCCGCAGTGGCGCCTATGTATGATCGCAATGTCATCACGGCGACCACGATGTCAATGACGGACACAGAGTCGACAGATGCCAACTGACGGCGCACAAGTGTACTACTCAAAGAAAAATCTCTGGATCCAGTCTGACGCCTGGTGGAAATTCTAAGGTGAGGAATCAACAACTAGAACATGTCTCTACCAGATAAATCCTTTACCGAAGGTAAGTATCTTGTTCATCAATAGCCTTTAAACATTAACATATCCACTAGAACACAGCTTTTGTAATCCTATTAGGTTTCAACTATATGCACAATGTGACAGTATTTCTTTTGTTGGCTTTAAGGATAGCTCTTATCCATTGTTTGAAGTGTTAGACCCGCTTCCAATGTTTGACCTGTTAGCCCTCCTCAAAGTGCAGGTCTGTATGCGACCTGATACAGACCCAAAATTTTCCTCTACCCACATAAACGTGGTTATGCTGTTTTTAGGACTCAGTAGCTCCAGTGATGTCACATGTTCTGTTTTGTTTGCTTTTGCTTTACGCTGTTCTAGTGGCACGTGTGCGCACACATGCATGAATTTTCCATTACTTTCTAAATCTCATTTCAATTAGTTTTGCACCTGCTAGAAGGTCTTTGGAAACAAACTGTGTGTTAGTGCGTCTTGGGCCACTCGAAAAGCTTGCCCCCCTAGTTTTCCCTCATGTGAGTGGTTATTTTGATCGACGTTTGATGACTTTAATCGCCTTCTCAGGGGTAGTAAGCTCTATATAAAAAGAGCAGTTATGTAGAGGTAGAGTTCCCATCAAGGAAGCACAGATTTGAAGTCAGGTTTTTACATTACATCCATTTTAATAATTATGTTTTGTTCTTGTTCTAGCTCTGATTCAAGGCTTTTGGATAAAGATCCCCTTGGAGCAGATGTTGGGGGGGTGACTGGGGGAGGTACAAGGAATAAAAAAAGAGAATGAGATAATAATTGATCGCCCGCTGGTGTAAATCCCTGGCTGTTTTCATGGCCAGAAGGCTGCTTCCTCTAGCATTAGCGTCCAAGCTGTTGCCAAGACAGAAGCTGAAATACAGGCCTCACATCTCCACTATTTTCTGAAAAGGGCTTTGAGAATGGCAAGCTTCATTACCACCGAATGAACTGGATCCAGCAGTAATCACAAGCCAAGGCCGCCTACTTCAGAAATAGTGTCCGAACCTCACAGCTGTGCTTAGGTAGCATTACCCTTACATCCTTTCGAAAAGTATTTACTTCAAAATGTGAGCTCCCTCCCCCTGGCTTCAAGGTTTGCCGCGTTTCTCTGTCATGCTGACATGTTCACTTTTGGGAGGTTTTCAGCCTGATGTCTGTGTAATGCCCCTGCGGTGTGATGCTATCTCGACAGGAGTCCAGATGTTCTTACCATCATGAAATACATTTCCCTTTTGTGTTATTCTTTACCTTTCTCCTAACACTATCAGGTTTACAGGTTTATTTAGATTCACGTGCAGAATCTGAAAGGTTACCCTGTGATTAGTTTATATATCTGTACCGCCTGCAAATGTTGCTTAAAGTGCAACTGCATGAGGAGTATTGCCCGTTAAAGATGTTAACTCCAGTTAATTTCGAGCGGGCGCGGCTTGCTTCATGGCCGGCCTTTGCCAAGAAGCACCCCGCTCCCTTCCTGGTCTTCCTCCGCTCGCCTGTCTCCCCAAAGTTTTCCCTTGAACTTTTCCCAGGTGCTGTATATCACAGGACTCACTGCTTACTTTCTAAAAATGAACAAGCAAGCTAATAAATAAGTATTATTGCCCCACATTTTTCTAAGGTGGTCGTGACCCACTTCACCACTTGCACCATTGGGCCACCATCGCACTGTCTTCAATGCTAGAGACATTATTAGCTGGTAAACCTACTAAATAGGTTCTGATGGGGGTTCAACCTGGAAAATAAACACTTAAGAACTATTCCATTAGTTATGTGGTGTTCTACGGAAAACTCTACACCCCCAAAGGTTATTAGTGCTCACCGCCCCAATTTCACATGGGCTATCCCTATGAAAATGCATAGAGCCTCTTTCTTCACTTAATTTTTTTCAACCTGTCACTTCAAGTAAATTCTGAGAATGTAATATAAGGGGAAATGTGGACATTTCAGAATGTGTTACTGTAGGCAGAAGCTCTCATCACTTACTCTCAAAACCAATACGTTCCACTTTCTACATTGCTAACCTATTAGTTCAGTTTCCTTAGTCAACCAGTTGTACAAAATGTTCAGACCGTCCAAGCACTGGATTAGAAAATCGTTACATGGAACACAATCTTCCTTCTTTGATCAATGTTAGAGTGCATCCAATTTTAAAAGCCTGTGTACGCACTTAAGAAAGTATGTAAGGTAGCTCTAGGTTGAGCAGCACAGCTTCAGTCCACAGCACGGCCAACTCATCCCTTCATTCTTCTAGGAGCAATAATATGCATATCAAAGAGTTTATATTTATTTATTTATATATATATATATATATATATATATATATATATATATATATATATATATATATATATATATATATTGCATATACTGTCTCTTTCTCTCTCAAACAGAATGAACAATTTAAAATGCAGACTACTTGCTGCAATTTGCTGATTTTATGTTCATAGAGAACAGCAGTCCCAAACATTTCAGCACCTTTTTGTAAAAGGATTAGATTTTGTGCTTCAAGGGGGTGAAGGACCAGTTCCAAAACACTGCAGCACTAAAGAAATATAAAAGAAAAAGGAGAGGGCACGTAAGTTGTCACTCACTCACCTAGTTCCAGCTGCAGGGATGATGCTACACTTCTAAGCGCACACCGAGACAGGGATTGAACAAAGGTAAAATCAACTCTTATTCGCCCACTGCCTCCAAGGAGATGGGGGAGGGATAAACAAAAAAAATGAACTTTTGTCACGGAAAGGGACTGCTCTGCTGTCTAGTGCACTGCCTAGTAGGATCGGGCTGCCTGGACCTCGCTATCCGTACGCAGCTGCGGAACACTAAAAACAACATGAGGCAAACGATCTAGCAATTGTTTATACTATATGTACGCTTACAGGCTTCATCATAAATATTTTATGAGGTGGACTAGAAACCATTTCAAGAACAAACTGGAGATTTTCTGGCACTGTGGAATATACAGGGTTCATGTTCAAACTTGAATACAACTTCAAACTCGAAGTTTCTCCCAAAATACTAGATATAAATTGTCAAGAAACACAGTGGCAGACTTTCAGCTCAGCTATAATAGAGTTCAGAGCGCTGCAATAAAAGAGTCCAGAGCGCTCGGCCTCATAGGGGTTAGTACTCAAACAATGTCCGAAAGGGTGCTCATGCCTTCATAGGAATCACTCTTTGAATTATTTGCTAACCTATGGATTAGTGCACACTACCCTGAGGGGAAAGTACTTAGTCATGTCTGGTACTTCACCTGGAATCCAAAGACGAGAGGAGACTCTGTGCAAGAAGCTCAAGAGGTGGCGGAATTTTAGATCATGAAGGAAGACACTGTAAGCATTGCAGACACCAGGATTCTGAAATCATCAGGAAGGCTTGTAAGACTAGGGTACTGGAACTTCTGGGCGTCCATGGAGTGTTCGAGAAAGGAGGGCACCACAAGGGAGAGATGACTTGGAGTACTTAGTACAGGGAGGTGCCACAAGGGAAGGGCGGCACGAGCCCGGCAAGTAAAACCCACCGCACATAGGGCACAAGTCGTGACATAAGTGATGACTGCCTCAGAAGTGTAATACTTTACACATGAGTCTGGATGCTCATTGGAGACTTTGTGCAGCGCACACTTTTGTTTTGAAAGGATACAGAAAAACCCAGTGACAGGGAGCGTGAGTGCAGAGAACTTACTATTTATTTGCATTGTTTTGTGCCAGGCTTAACACTGCAGAGACCTCCTGTTGATCTATACAGGAAGGTGCTCTCCACACTCAGTCCTCTTCTAAATCACCTATTTAGATGCTAGATTGGATTTGAGAGGCCCTGAAAGGGGGTGCCAGCGAGAAGGAGCGGAGAAGGGACGAAGACGGGGCGAAGACCAAGTGAAGCAGCGAGATAGTTTATGCTGCGCGGGGCCGGCGGCCTTAAAATAAAATAAAATGAAAGATTGAAAGCGGATTTCTAGGCAAGGTCATTGCACCCCCTCTAAAATTAGGTGCGCTGGACCTGTGCCCAGCTTACCCATGCCAGAAGCCGGCCCTGGCCCGCTTTCTACCGATGTTAACTTAAGTGGACACTGACGTCCAGTGCGTGATGCGCTAGTGGTGCTTCTGATGTGTAGTCTTAAAACAGAGGTCTGAATTCGTGAGCACGGAATACCGCACAGTTCCTCCATTTTTGACACAGCTCTGGATAAGCACGTAAATGGCTTGAAGCAAGCCACTTGAATTTGAAATTTTAAAATATGCCTATTTTGGAAACTCGAAGGGGGCTGTAAGCCCTTAAACCTTGCAGATTGAACTCGGCTGGACCTCAGATTGTTGTTTACCTAAATTAAAATGTGCTATTGTTTTTCTATGCCTGATTACCTGATAATAGTTCTTATTGTAATCTCTGTGACGATTCACAACTTGACACCGAGCTGTTAATTGATTTCATTAACACTCGATTTTTCCAATGTGTACTCATTTTTAACCACTTCTCAGAGTTTTAAGAAAGGTGAATTGTAAACTCTAAAGTGTGCCTGCACTAAAACAAATCAATAATCCCCGCTTTACCTCTCTGTTTACTTTCGTTTCCTCATTTCTCAATTGTGTGGCTGCAGTAGGGCCAGGCAGGTATAGCAGTTTTATCTGTTGATCTACGGTTGGCTTTCGCTTTAAACCTAAAACCCTGCGCCTGAGAGATCGAACAGTGCCTGTTAGGCGCTACCTGTGATTTCAAGGTAGCTGTGCAGATGGATGCATCTTGCGAAACCGTGGGAAGTCAGTCATGGGTGTCAGTTCACCAAAATGCCAGGAGTAGCTGACGTGACGTCACACGCCACGCCATTGACCTTTAATGTGTCTCACACACGCATGCTAACACATATTCACAGACTCCTTCACATAACCACACCCTCACACGCAAGCATGCATACAACATACATTTTCAAGCATTATTTACTTACTTTAGGTGCTACATATGGTCATATTCCAGCTAATTGTGCTCCATTTTCTTTTACACAAACAATGAATCATATTATTCATTATTTGGGTAGTAAAAAAAATGGCCAGAAAACCACCACAGTGGGTCCGCAGCCGACGTCCGTTAGGACGAGCTGCCCTTGTGTTCCAGGGACTCATTTTGCCACCTCTGAGGCCAGAGGTTGCAAAGGCAGTGTCAGGGTCGCAAAGGGCAAGCCAGGAGTCACAGCTGCGACCCCTATGTGACGTCCGTGAAGCCAGTGCGGAGAGTGTCACAGATATGTAGTCCCTGTGTCTGGTGTTTTCATTTTTCATTGTATTGATTTTTCATTAAAATAAAACAGTAGACCAAAATGTGGCCAGACACACCCACTAGTTCAACTACAGATTCCAGAATAGTTCAATGCTGCTGGTGTGTAACCAGCTCATCCAAACACTTTATGCCAATAACTAAGTATTGTCAATCACCAACAGATGATTCAGGTCAGTACAGATAGGTTCAAGGCATTTCCATGACCTGTGGGTTGAGTACATCATTGTAGACCATTCCCACATATTTTTCTACATTCATCAGAGAGATCTGCGGTTTGCCATTCGGCCCATTTTAGTACACAGGCGATATTTACATTATTACTCCCTGAGGATCTTGCTGCGGCCTGGACTTTGGCTGCTAGTTGTGAAGATACAGCCTTCAGTCTAGTCACAGAGCCTGTGCGAGACCTGATCTGCTCTGTTGTCCTATGCAACACTTTTCCCTGCTCTTACCCTGTCTGTTATCTTGTTAATGTCAAGCCTGCACCAAGGCAAGGTCGATCACCACTGTATCAATTTTCTCTTCTAGGACAGCCTGTATTCTTTCTCTACATCAAGGAAGATGCTGAGTGTGTAGCCCGCTTCCCCTCTTTTTTGTCATCTGGGACCTTGAGTGAATGAATGATGGAATGTATATAGTGCACGAGTACTCAGGGAACGTCCCTGCGCTAATGTGGGTTGAGAAAGAATGGTAACATTAGAGGCTAAAGAGTTATCTTTTCAGTTGTTTACGGACAACATTCTCATTTCACATATTTTTGAGAAGCACGGGTGGACGGTTCCAGATCGAGGGCGCACGCTCAGAAAATGACGCGCCCACTTGCCTAATTATTTTAAAACGAGGGACATCAATCATGAGCCTTTCGTGAGCGGAGAGTCCTGCCAGGAGAGTACAGATGGATTCTCTTTTTCTGATAGTGTGGTTCTACTCTGTGTTACTGTTTTAACCCCTTCGCTGCCAAGCCTTTTCCCCCTCAGGTGCCAAGCCTTTTTTTTTGGCTATTTTGGTCAGTTCGCGCTTAGGCCCTCATAACTTTTTGTCCACATAAGCTACCCACGCCAACTTTGCGTTCTTTTTTCCCAACATCCTAGGGATTCTAGAGGTCCCCAGACATTGTGGGTTCCCCTGGAGGAGGCCAGGAAATTAGCCAAAATACAGTGAAAAATTCATTTTTAAAACAAAAATGGGAAAAAAGGCTGCAGAAAAAGGCTTGTGGTTTTATTGCCTGAAAATGGCATCAACAAAGGGTTTGCAGTGATAAAATCACCATCTTCCCAGCTTTCCGAAACAGGCAGACTTGAAACAGAAAACCCCATTTTTCAACACAATTTTGGCCTTTTACTGGGACATACCCCATTTTTACTATTTATTTGTGCTTTCAGCCCCCTTCCAGTTAGTGACAGAAATGGGTGTGAAACCAATGCTGGATCCCAGAAAGCTAAACATTTCCGAAAAGAAGACAAAAATCTGAATTCAGCAAGGGGTAATTTGTGTAGATCCTACAAGGGTTTCCTACAGAAAATAACAGCTGAAATAAAAAAAAAATGAAATTGATGTGAAAAAAACAGCCATTTTCTCTGCGTTTTACTCTGTAACTTTTTTTCTGTGTTGTCAGATTTTTGAAAGCAATATACAGTTACATCTGCTGGACCTTTCTGGTTGCGGGGATATATAGGGCTTGTAGGTTCATCAAGAACTCTTAAGTACCCAGAGCCAATAAATGAGCTGCATCTTGCAATGGGTTTTCATTCTATACCGGGTATACAGCAATTAATTTGCTGAAATATAAAGAGTGAAAAATAGGTATCAAGAAAACCTTTGTATTTCCAAAATGGGGGCAAGATAAGGTGTTGAGAAGCAGTGGTTATTTGCACATCTCTGAATTCCGGGGTTCCCATACAAGCATTTGAATTACAGGGCATTTCTCAAATCAATGTCTTTTTTACACAATGTCTCACATTTGGAAGGAAAAAATGTAGAGAAAGACAAGGGGCAATAACACTTGTTTTACTATTCTGTGTTCCCCTAAGTCTCCCGATAAAAATGGTACCTCACTTGCGTGGGTAGGCCTAATGCTCGTGACAGGAAATGCAACATGGACACATCACATTTTTACATTGAAATCTGACGTGTTTTTTGCAAAGTGCCTAGCTGTAGATTTTGGCCTCTAGCTCAGCCGGCACCTAGGGAAACCTACCAAACCTGCACATTTTTGAAAACTAGACACCTAGGGGGAATCCAAGATGGGGTGACTTGTGGCCTCGCACAAGGTTCTGTTTCACAGAATCCTTTGCAAACCTCAGAATTTGGCCCAAAAACACTTTTTCTTCACATTTTGGTGACAGAAAGTTCTGGACTCTGAGAGGAGCCACAAATTGCCTTCCACCCAGTGTTCCCCCAAGTCTCCCGATAAAAATGGTACCTCACTTGTGTGGGTAGGCCTAGGGCCAGCGACAGGAAATTCCCCAAAACACAACGTGGACACATCACATTTTCCCAAAGAAAACAGAGATGTTTTTTGCAGAGTGCCTACCTGTGGATTTTGGCTTCTAGCTTAGCCGGCACCTAGGGAAACCTACCAAACCTGCGCATTTTAGAAAACTAGACACCTAGGGGAATCCAAGATGGGGTGACTTGTGGGGCTCTCACAATGTTCTGTTTCACAGAATTCTTTGCAAACCTCCAAAATATTTGGCTAAAAAAACACTTTTTTCTCACAAATTTCCCTCCCCCCAACGTTCCCCCAAGTTTCCTGTTAAAAATGGTACCTCACTTGTGTGGGTAGGCCTAGTGCTCATGACAGGAAATGCCCCAAAACACTATCTGGACACATCAAAATGATCAAATACAAAACTACCTGGTTTTTTTTTGGGGGGGGGGGGGCACCTATGTTTTTAGTCCTGGGCTCAGCAGCCATCTAGGGAAATCTACCAAACCCAGACATTTCTGAAAACTAGACACCCGAGGGAGTCCAGGAAGGGGTGTGACTTGATTGGATCCCCTGATGTTTAATTACCCAGAATCCTCAGCAAACCTCAAATTTAGCTAAAAAAACCAATACATTTTTCCCACATTTCTGTGTGGGATCACCGCACCGCGACAAATTTCCTACCACCTAACGTTCCCCTTAGTCTCCTGGTGAAAATTATACCTCACTTGTGTAGGTGGGCAAAGTGCCTGTGACAGGGAAGAGCCAAAAACATGTCGAAATTGAGGGGGAACCAAAGCGGGTCCAAAAGGGCAGTTTGAAAAAAAAACATTTTTAGGCTGACAAGTGCAGCAGAATTTTTATTGGTATAGATGAGACAATGCTGGGTGGATTCCTGCAGATTCCGGAAGGTTCCATCACAAAATGTGGAAAAAATGTGTGATTTCCAGCAAAGTTGGAGGTTTTCAGAGTATTGGGGTAAGAAAATGGTGTGGGGTGCATTTGAAGCACACCACCCTGGACTCACCCTGATGTTTAGTTTTCAGGTGGGTCTAGGTCTTGTGGATGATTTTTCTACATGGCAGCATCCCAAAGTCCAAAAAGTGCAGCCCTCACCATTCCAAGTGGGACAATTTTGAGAGTTAGCCAAGCTCTCATGGCCCAAATGTAAAATCAAAACCCAAAATAATCAAATGTCCTCTTGCTTGCCGTGGGATAAGATGTTTTAGTGTGCTGGGGGAGAGCTGAAAGACTGTTACCCCCTTCAGTTGGGGTGGGGGCATAACCATGCTCATACTGGTTAGTATCCACCACCCCACTATTTTTTTTTTTTTTTTAAATTCCCTGGTATCTAATAGACTTTCTGCCCACTGGTGGGCAGTACATCTTTTGCGGGTGAGATCTGGCTCTTAAAAGAAAACCAATCGTGAATTACAACCCGAACCCTAGGACCTGGATATAGCATCCGGAGATTACTTTGTGCCAGCGTTGCAGAGAAAAACATATTTATCTAGTTTACTTTGGTGTAGCTCTTTCTGCCACTCTTTTTCCCCATAGTGTTTGCTTCTTGGCAGAACATATTTTCTCCCCCTCTCCGAAATCTGGTAGAACCTGTAGACCTTTCCCAACAATCATTCTAATGCTGTTGGGAACAAGACTGCAGTAGGTCTCCTTTACTGTAATATTATGACCAGTCACTGGCCATTCACAATGTATTTGGGAAATACTCGACCCGTGCGAGTGGGAGACCAGGCCCCAGGAACCCATCCTCCTCTTAGTCCATTATGAGTTGTATTTATTTGGGGTGGGGGTATGGCCTACCCCCACCCTCTTATTTTGAAAAAAATAAATAAAAAATCTTCCCTGGTGGGCATGGGCCTTCCAAAAATAGGCCGATTTGCCCCCAAGGGGGGCAGATATGGCCAACAGTAATGCTCCCCCATGGGGAGTGACCCTTGCCCAAGGGGCTGGCCCCTCCCCAAACCCCCCCCCCCCCCCACACACACACACACACACACACACCCACACACACACACCCATATCTCCCCCCCATATCCCTGGTGCCTAAGTGGTTTCTGCTTAACAAAAATAGGCCGATCTGCCCCAAGGGGGGGGAGAAATGGCTTAAGTAAAATTTGTCCCCCCAGGTGAGCGACCCTTGCCTACGGGGTCGCTCCCCATATGTAAACATAATAAAAAATATATCCCTGGTGTCTAGGGGATTCTGCCCCCCGGGGGCAGATTGGCCTAATTATTGTAGGCGGATCTGCCCCCAGGTGGGGCAGAAAAGGCCTAAAAATATCCCCCCCGAGGGGCTACTCCCCTCATTGAATAATATAAATAAATAAAAAATTCCCTGGTGTCTACTGGTTTCTGCCGCCCTTGGGGGTAGATTGGCCTAATGAAAATAGGCAGATGGGGGCAGAAATGGCCTAAAAGTTATTTTGCCCCACGGGGAGCGACCCTTGCCTAAGGGGTTGCTCCCCACATATAAAAAAAAGAAAATGGTCCCTGGTGTCTAGGGGTTTCTGCCCCCGTTGGGGGCAGATTGGCCTACTTATAATATGCTGATCTGCCCCCATGGGGGGCAGAAATGGCCTAAATATAATTTGCCCCCCTGGGGAGTGGCCCTTGCCCAAGGGGCCGCTCCTCTCATGTTAATTGCAAAAATAAAAGAATTCCCTGGTGTCTAGTGGGCATTTCTACTGCCCAATCGCATCCTCTCCTTTCATGCCTTTCTCGGCCCCTCCAGTGATCGGAGGAGAAGTGCAGGGGCATTTCTCCTCCGATCTGCACTGGAAGGTCAGAAGGGCAGGCCTCTGATGAAGTCATCGCGCAATTGTGTGCTGACATCATCTGATGCCACGTGGTGGGGAAGGCGGGGGTGGCAGGGGAAGCGATTCCCCTTCCATCCCTGCAGTGGGGGCGCTGAGGCGAGGCTCCTCCCCCATGAGCCAGTTCGGGACAAAATGGTTACGTCCTTGGAGCCTCCGTGCCGCAGCCGAGGATGTAACCATTACGTCCTTGGCTGTGAAGGGGTTAAACATGAGGATATAGGGATTGCGCCTGGCGAGATTGAATATGAGGCACACCACCGTGTTCTGCACTACTTGCAGTCGTTGAATCAAGAAAGCTGGAAGGCCTAGATTCATAGTATTTGCGTAGTCCAGTCTGGATAAAATAGACACTTGTACAACAGTTTTCTGTGCTTCCCAAGGTAGAAAAGACAGAAATTTCTTCAAGGCCTTCAATATCCAGAAGCACTCTCTTACTGCGGGTGAGATCTGGCTCTTAAAAGAAAACCAATCGTGAATTACAACTCGAACCCTAGGACCTGGATATAGCATCCGGATATTACTTTGTGCCAGCGTTGCAGAGAAAAACATATTTATCTAGTTTACTTTGGTGTAGCTCTTTCTGCCACTCTTTTTCCCCATAGTGTTTGCTTCTTGGCAGAACATATTTTCTCCCCCTCTCCGAAATCTGGTAGAACCTGTAGACCTTTCCCAACAATCATTCTAATGCTGTTGGGAACAAGACTGCAGTAGGTCTCCTTTACTGTAATATTATGACCAGTCACTGGCCATTCACAATGTATTTGGGAAATACTCAACCCATGCGATTGGGAGACCAGGCCCCAGGAACCCATCCTCCTCTTAGTCCATTATGAGTTGTATTACTGTTCTGTAACTGGGGGGAGGGGCTGCCACCTACTGTGAAGCGGATCCCTATAGAGGCCACCTTACACCTTGCAGCCTTTCAGCTGACCAACTGAATAAGGCCCAGTCCTGTCCATCGATGAGCCCTAACTTGTAAGACACTCCTCAGGTCCTTCCCACCGGTGAACGTGCGCCCACTTAACCTATCCAAAATTTACATTTTAATTGTTACTCTGAGCTGTTTTTGATTTGGCTGTTTCTGTGGTGCTGTAACAAATTAGCTGTCCCTCCCTGCCCGCCGCCCATCCACCCCAGGGAACTGCAGTTTTGTTCACAATTAAAGTCAACGTTTTGAAATCTCAGAATGATCTAGTCATCATCTGCTTAATCTTAAAATAGAAGGACATATCTCTAGATAATCTTCAACATAGGTTGTATATATGTGTTCAGGACCAATGGTGACAAAGCCACAAACCAAAATTCTGCATCAGGTGAAGGCCCTCTCCCACATGATAGCTTTCAAAGGCCAGCATCATTGGAATGGTTGAGGATGTTCAAATCTGCCCACAGCTTGAGAACATTTAGTGTTATCACATCTAGGTTCCATGTGATGCCATCTTGCTAATTCCCACTATTCTGGTTCCATTTGTTTGCCTGTTTAAAATCTAATTTTCATGCCATCTAAAATAACATAATGGTAATAGAAGGCCAGTATTTAAAGTAGCTTTTGTCAGCCACAGAATGTTTGAAACTGGGTTGAAGTTAACTGCATAGAGTCCTTTAGGGACTTGGCCAGTGCATGATTTCATATAGTGGTACTGTTGCAGTAGCAATCCGACTATTAAATGACAGACAGTGTTAGAGGAGAACACAAGCAATGTACACCTTTTTGAAGAAGCGTGGATCCAGAGATGTTGCAATTATACATTTCTAATTTTGGCCTCATGTTTTTACCCTCTTCATCAACAGATAAATAGGAGCACCTTTTAGGCTTTTGTGATTTCTCAGTACCTGTTTTAGATCTAGGGGCTGGGATGCAAATGGACTGGTAAAGCTACAGGTATCTGAGATGGTGCGATGAGAGGAAGAACTGTTCACTGGTGGTCTGCAAGCACTTTGCTACCCTGTAATGTATCTAAAACAGATGGGTTTTCAGCCCCTTGCTAAATTGAAGGAGGTATGAAATCTGGCATAGTTATTCTAGCACAGTGTCCTAGATTGGAGGAGTACAGCAGGTGAAGACCTGATATCTTGTCTTCATATTCCTGGGCAATGGTTCCGATGTCTGCATCTGGTAGGAAGGCGTTTTACTCTATACTTTAGGCGTCATTTGATGCCAAACAGTTTGCTCATGTTCTCTTTGTGAACCATGAAGCCAAACATGTTGTAAAGTTTGAAGTCCAAGGACCTAGCATTATTGAGGAGTAAACCCAATGGTTCCGATGTCTGCATCTGATAGGAAAGCATTTTACTCCATACTTTAAGCATCATTTGATGCCAAACAATTTGGTCATGTTCTCTTTGTGAACCATGAAGCCAAACTTATTGTAAAGTTTGAAGTCCAAGGACCTAGCATTATTGAGGAGTAAACCCATCATGGTTGGTCTCTTGTTCAGGCATCAATGTTGTAGCATGATAAACTGTGCAGATACGGTTTACTGTCATCTGCCTTCTGGTGGATTCGTTCATCTTCACTGGGCTTAAAGATTCGGAGGTGCTCCATAGACAGGTTGATTATCACTATGAGAGAATGCATCCCAAGTGTTACTCAAGATCTATGACAAAATGGTGCCAAATAGTGAATGTTACAGTGTAATTGTCATGTATTTTTTCTAACGAAAAATCAAATAGACAAATCCATAGATTCTTAAAGTTTTTGGATCCCAGGTTATTTGAAAGTAAAATGTCACCTGCTTTTACTTAATGCGTGGGACAGTTGGGAAGTACTGGCACTGAAAAACAAGGGGATTCCAGAGATTTTGTAGTATCGATGTATTACACATGAAAGGGAGTATCTGGTGTGGATGAACATGATAGTCATTTTCTTCAGTCAGATTATATATGTGAAAGTTAAGACCATCTTATAGAAAGTTTGTCAGCCATGCTGCTAATGGAAAATGAGCTGGACATCTCCCAAGATATTCTGGAGTCAGCATTTATCTGCTGAATGCACATATTCTTTCAGTGTTCTAGAAGTATTCCTTTGCATGGCTGGGAGACACCACAGACTAGAAAACCTCTGGCATCAGAATGGCACTATTCATGCTGTCTCATGAGTCATTTGAAAGTTTAATGCAATGACTGATGTGTGTTCATTGGCATATGGGTAAATCCACATGCTGACAATGTGCATTTTATTTCTTAAGTTTTCTATTTTTAAAGCATGTTTAGAGAGCTGCAAGTAACATATAGGCAGTTTATTGTTTATTTGAAAGAGACTTCTACCTGCAGATTCCTTACCTTACAATAGAATATTCCCCAGGTGTCAGCCTGGATTCGGACATTTTTAAGCAGTACCCCTGTCAGTAGGTGGCATTGTTTGGTTCTGTATCAGCATCGTCTTGCTGGAAATGATGTTCACAGTGTCTATACAGGCGCCACCTTGGTGTGCTGATGTAAGTTCTTTCCTTTCTGCTCAAGACAGCTCTGATCCATGAAGCTCTGCACTTTCGCCTTTTGACATCTTTTTCGCGACTTCTTGTCAAAATTGTTTTCGAGAGATTCCTCTCCTAGTGTGACAGGATATCCCCAAAGAAACCAATATGTTTCAAATCATGTGGTGCCTGTCACAGGCAGGTAACTATGACAGACCCACACTTGGTTTGTTTGGGTGCATGGAGAGGGACCATGACTCCAACAGCTGAGACGAATGTCACACCATGCACCCGAAGGCGCTGAGGGAGAACGTTCTCTTAAGTTCCTTGCTACCCAACTTTGACCACCCCATGACTCTCATGATCTTCATCAAGCGAAAGGCCCTGGTACAGCTCTCCAAGCTGTATCTGTTGGTTAACTTATGTAAAGTCATTAGGTAAGTCACACCACAAGAAGAAATCCAAGAAGTCAAAGAGCTCTTCAACTTTGCCGCACCTGTCTAAATCTTTGGACGAGGCACAAGAGCATCTGCACTCCAGGCCATGCGCTTTGGCAAAGCTTGAGTCCGGGCCTGCTCTGCACTTCTCTGACTTTCCCTCAGCCGGAGCGACCCCCACCCAGCTGAAATAATTTTATGAGGCTATGCACCTCATATCTGGCCGTCGAGTCCCATGGCTAGGGAGTGGCCCTTAATGGATCCTTGCTTGCAGGTTCACCGTAGGCACCATCGGGCCTAACAGATCTGATGTTGGCTCAGAAGTGGACCCACCTGTGAGACGAGACCTTCCTCTGCGCTCCAGTGCCGACACCCCATGTCAACATCATTCCCATTGGCATTCCCGACACTGACACGGACCCAGAAGGGGGGTTGTCCAACACCAGTTCTGGTGCTGACCGTGACCATGGCCTATGGGTGGGAGCCAGAGTCTTTTTCATTTGACAAGCCTTGAGAGGGAGAAGAATGGGAGGAGACTGAGTACCCTAAATGATAATAAGGAGAATTGATATGGGGAACTGGTCGATGCCAGTAGGTTAGACACCTCATTGGATACTGGCTTGGTCTCTCCCCCTACCGTGGCTATGGAGGAGGATGCCTTGTTCACTATGGTGATGCGTAGGACATCTGAGGTAGTAGATCTTCACTTGCCCTCAGTAGCAGTGAAGGCAAATGTCTTGACAGGTGCTTCAGCCTGGAGTCAGCCATGTGAATCCTTACTCCCTTTTAATGAAGCCCTTACCAATGTCCTGCTCGGGCCTGGTCAAGGCCTGCACAGGGTCTTCTGTGCATAGGACAATTGCATGCTGGAACCCCCCCTTCTCGTGGGGACTCAAGTTTCCTTACCCAGCACCCCACTCCAGAGAGCTTGGTGATCCAGGCCTCCACCTCTGAGATCAGCTTTTGAGCATTCCCTACAACTTCACCGGATAGGGAATCCAAGAGGCTGGATACATTTTGGAAGAGGATATTCTCATCTGCCAACCTTGCACTGGGACCAGTGAACACCGCATGCCATTTGGCCTGATACGATCTGGGATTCGGTTGTGCAAGTGCTGCCTATGGACTTTGAGGAAGCCTGAGCTATACTCTCCCAAGCTATTGCGGACCGTAGAGATGCAGAAAAGTTCACCTTACAGTGTAGGCTGGACACTACAGACTTACTGGCTAGAGCGATTTTCATAGTCAGTGGCCCTTCTTTGCCATGCCTGGCTCAGAACCATTAGTTTTTCAAGGCATGTCCAAGCCTGTCTTTTTGACATGCCCTTTGATGACTCTTGTGCTTTTGCAGAGAAGGCAGACTCAGCACTTTAAGAATTGCAGAGCTAAGGCCAAGTTCTTGGGCTTCTTCGTGTCCCTCATATAATCTCAGTCATTGATTTATCTTTCTCTCCGACATGCCACTGCTAAAATAAATGTTTTTGGAGAGGTGCACCGCAATAACCCATTGCATTTGTTATAAAAAAATATTTTAACATTACTGAGAATGGCTCCAAACATTAATTAGACTTCTATACAGCCCTGTGTGGAGCCTGACTCAGCTAGACATCCTTCTGAAGTCAATGAAACCTATTATGCAGGCTTCCAGAAACAGTTCTGTGGGTAACATGGACATATATATATATACTGAAATGCTGCTCTGGAGGACATTATTATTTTAAATATATTTGCGTTGTACCTTTGAAAGATATTAGCAAATTCTGCTCCCTTCTTTCTCCATTCGGGGTTCTTGGTCTTTTGGTGCCGTAATACCACATGTGGGGAATACCGTCCCGCAAGGTATTGTATTTATTTATTCGCTATTTACGGCTCATTCCAATTTCCTCACCTTGAAATGTGAGAAAACATTGTAATCCTACATGTTTTCTGGATATTGCAAAAGCAATGACAATTTGTGGGTGGTGAAAATCATGTGGTAAAGCAATTACAGCAAAAAACATATTATCTTCATATAGGCAAACTCCTGTTTGTGCCTGAATCAGAATTCCCACATAACTCAAAATGAGCCCTGCAGTCTACCTGAGTGTGTCAGTGACTGAGCTGCTATTTTGTATTGTATAGTGTTGGTAGAGTTATTGTGGGGAAAAAGGTTTGATTTGAACTGTTCCACCATATGGAAACTGGTGATGAATTACCTTGAGATAGTAGTAGATTTGTGTGGAAGGGCACATGGCGTGATGTCAGTGGTGTCCTGCACTACAAAATGGCAAGGTTCAAGTTTTTTCTGAGGTAGAAAACATGATGTCCAAGCTTCCGCCAAAAAGTGACCTGAGTTGGTACTGACATGAAGAGGCAACAGGTTCTCACCTCATCATATGTTGGAGGAACCCGGCTGGTTTGATGAGAGTAGAAACATTTGAAATAATGCACTGCCTTTCGCTCTGTGCTTCTCAGTCTACAATATGATGGTGGGTATGCATGGCTGTAAGGGACATCTCATCCTCACTTCCGAGTACTAAGGACGAATGGAACATAGGTACATTGCTAACACTTCCTGTTTGTTCTATTTCCATGGATAAGCCACTCCCTCTTGTAGCAGTTCAAGCTTCTTTGCTTAGAAATCTTTTTTTGTGATTTCATTTAATGGTATTCTCTCTTTTATTTTGAGTCTTGTTGTGATGATTAGAACACATTTATTGTGGTCTTTCTGAATTTCCCTCTGGTCAGGAGAAGGGGTTGGCAAGATGGCCAAACCAGCTTCCATCAGCTACCAGCAACAAACAAGGTGACTTTGTTAACTTTTTTACCTTTTTTATAATTGTTAGATCGAGCATATAGGCGCAGTTAAGTGCAATTTCTGATTTATCTAAATCTCATAACTTATTTATATTTACACTGAAACTAGCTCTTCAGTGGTACATCTACTCTGTGATTTCTACAGGTATTGATGATACTTTGCTCTGCTGATCCGGTTAAGTCACATATTGTACTTTTAGATCTGGTGTAGTCTTGTATACAGACTCATGTAAAATATATAAATATAGGTTAAATACATAAATGCAAGAAAAGAGGGATTTGGGGAGACTCTCTTCACCGATTGGTCTTTTCAGCTGACATTCACCTGTTGCTTCCTCCCACCACAACATACACAATGGAGCAGTGGATCATCCCACTCCATCCATTGGCTCTCTTGCGCTGTGAGTGGCAGCATTTAGCCTAATCACATCTGCCTGAGAAGAAGTGCACTTCGGTGCCGGGCTGGTAGGCCAACACACTGACACTTCTATGTATTTGAACTTCAGGTTACAGTAATTGAATGCCTATAGTACACACACATGCACGCACGCACGCACATCCATTAACAACACTCATCAACATTCAAACATGCACTCACGCACCAAACATTAATTTAAAACGGTAACACACACACACATGCACACACACACTTTTTTGTCTTTTTTAATAGAATATGCCTGTAATAAAAATAACAATTGCAGCAGCTTACCAAGGCCAGATCTATTAGCTTTGCCAGTGCTTGTGATGTATGTAAGGGGATACAGAAGAGGAGGTTGCTTCCTCCCTTTTCTACTAATAGCGTGTAATCCCATATTTTTGTTTCTAATCACTGTCAATAACCAATGTTACGATTTCAGATGTAAAAGAGCCTTTTTTTAAAATCAGTCTTGAAGGCATGAAATGGTGAGTTAACCGTTCATGTGGTTCTTCATATGGTATTGTGTTTTTTCCAGTGCACACTCATGGAGTGTGCTGTCTTCTTTCACTGTTTATGACCATTCAAAAGATCAATAGTGATTTTCTACAATTTTGAAGTTCTGTTACCTCCTACCATTTATGGCCCTATTTCCCTGCAATCCTTGATGTTGTAATAATGTATTCATACAGGGCTGGACTGGTCGTAGCAGGCACAGGCATTTCCCCGGGAGGCTGGAAGGGTGAGGGCGAGTTTTGTTCCTGGGAGCCTGTTTTGCAGCAGTGCTTCACACTTGCACCCCCACCCCCCCGACTCGAGGCTGGTCTGACAGAATAGCCAGGGCTTGTTTGAGTTCCCAGTTCGGCCCTGTATTCATATCATTCGAACATCTTTCATTCTTTTTTGGGTCGTTTGTGTTTTGTTATTTGTAAAGCACAAACTATTACCTCCGATAGCGGTATTTTGGTGCTAAAAGATAAGCTGTAGCAATCCAGTTAGTCAAAGTTTTGAGGGAGAAAATCAGAACAGTAGACCAGTCTACATATTAAGCATCACGGAAAAGGCAAGGTTTTTAAGACTTTCCTAAATTTTAGGAGTTTGCTCTCCTTCCAAAAATAGAATGATAGTTTTTTTCCATTTTAATGCTACAACTGAGGAGAAGGCTCGACCTCCAAGCGAAGAGCAATGTAAGCCCTCTTATTGCTTCCAGAAGTGTAGTTTCATCCCGTGAGGGTGCGCCTGCAACGTACTTCACGTTTGTGGGTTTTTAGATTGATGTTAATGCATTCTTTGAATCTTTATAGAAACTATGTATTTGCTGTGATAGTAAAGATTTAATTTTAAACAAATAAACCCGAGAACACAAATTATTCTCACAGCTTTTCGCCATATCTTATGTCCTTTCTCTCACCACTGGGTAGACTTATGCTTTCCATTTTTCTGATTCTGCTGTTTAGGTTTGATGTTATCCCCCAGTGATACAGTGTAATTCATTTCCTTAGAAGCCCTTAAATCCTAATCCATACTTTGCCTTAGCAGTGTGGTGAGGCAGCGCTATATGTCAACACTGTGGTTGAAAGATAGTAAAGGATGTCTCTTCTGTCTTTCTCTTAATACTTTGCCAGTATCACCCTTTCCGTACCATGGGACCCCTCTTCGAATGCTACTTTACAAAACAAGAAGAATGTAGTCTTATGCCCTGTTCATTGAGACTGCTTGTGCTTTGGGATCTCTGTGAAACTTGCAAATCCTTTTCCCCACATCCATCACCTGCTTTTTTATTTTAGATCATGGACTTTCCTCCTATTTCTGAACATTTATGAGCTCATGAGTAATCAATCCACTGGGAAGGTGAAGGTGAAACTGGAAAGACTGCACATCCCAATCTCCTTTCTAGCAAACCCTCTGGTAGAAAATGAAACGAGAAATCCCTTAGCACGAGGCACCATTTGGCAAATTATATTTTCTCATCCTATGTTCCAAGATAACCTAGTCGTATTCCCAATCATTTTTGTTAAGGTCTTGTATGTGTTAGAAGCTTTCCCCAATATTGTTGTATCCTTTTTATATGGATGTACCAAGTGACAAGATCATAATTAGAATTTTGTTAGTGCTTCAGTACACTTTTCCAGAGAGTGCATTTTACCCAGTATGGTAAGGGCTGGAATTGTTCATGGGATGTCCAGGTGGTCTTCCGAGTAGGTTGATTGGACTACTTCAACCCTACACTCAGCATTGTCAATGAAGGATCCTGTTTCTCTACTGTATTCATCAAGGGCCAGCACTTTAGATTGAAAGCTACTGCCGTTGTCTTAGGGACCATGTTCATTTTTGTCACAAGGGAAAGGAGACTGCCATTTCAAATCATATGTCATAATTAGATAATCTTTCCTGCAGCAAAAAGCTTCCAGTGTGGGGTAGAAAGTAATCCGGGACACCCTTTATTCCAACAATCGTTTGCTTAACAATAGTTTTGGTTCTGGATCTCAAGAGGCCCAGTGAATACTGTTCCAATACTTCAACGTTGAAGTCTTCAGGCAGATAGAGAGGCATAAACCTTCTGCGGTACCTTTACAGACACTGGCTTAAGAGAGCTCTTGGTGCCGAATAAATGCCTTGTTCTTGACCTTTAGTCTAGGTAAAAGCGAGAACTTAGATTTATTTTTTTGTGACCTCCATGAAATCTGCCAACATACAGAAGAACGTTTGAGGGAAATTCAATCATAGTCCTAAAACCTTGAATGCTAATCTGAGACTTGTATAACAGAATAAGAAAAATTTGATTTAGCACCAAAGGCCCAAAGTAGAAGCTGACAATTGGCCCATCTGGAAGCAAATTGAGGATGTTTTTGCTTCTTTGCACTCCTCTGTTCTAGTTCCTGCTCTGTGGTGTTTTATTCAGTCTATATAATATTATTAGTGTCAGCCAACAACCCGAGAATGTTGAGTCTTATTCAAACATCCTCAGTGCCTACCTTGTACTTGGATGAACTTTCCTCCAGATCAACAGCCTACTTTGCCCCACAGGTGCATGTTAGTTACCAGTCGTCTCCATTCCATCCAGTCCAGGCCCTGTACTTTGACATGCTTAAAACTTCTGTTCACCCACAGACTTTTCTTTTGACCTTCCATTGACTAAAACTGCATGTTCCATTTCATTTTACTTAAATCAAGTTAAAAATGATGGTTTTGCTTTCTTTCTCAGTATGTAGTATAACATATTTGGCCATTTATCATGCGTGCAGGCTTTACTCTCTATCCCTTGGGCTGTTTGTTTTATTCTTAACAGTATCTCGTTTGGGGTTTCACCTTGAGTTAACCAAGACTACCAAGATGAGCCAACAATACTTTACAGAGGAGTTGATTTGTCTCTCTCTGAATAGCAGAGCCCATGCGAGGAGGGGAGCTTGTGTATAGAAATTTAAGCCTTTATCCGATATTGAAACTGCTAGCAGGCCAGTGGTGGTATGACAGGAGAAAGAGTAAATCTTCATTATTGTAGCTCGTTCACACAAAATAAGATTTGTAAAAGAAAAATGCATGTCCTGTTTTATAATAAATAATAACTTTGTTTTCTATAGTGCACTTCTACCGTTCGAAGTTCTCTAAAACTATCACCAAATTGAATTAGGTCCATTTCCTGGTAACAGAAGAAAAAGCGGGCCAGTAGCATTTCCCAGACTTGAACTGATGGTCTGGTGACCATCCCATGTGTCAGACTACAGAGTTGACCGCCTCTTAGCTCTTTTAAATCACATCCAGAATGGTTAGGTTGTAAATGCATAGAGAAGAGTACTTCAATGGCTGGGGTGAGTTTGCTTTCTTCTGGCTGCCTCTTAAAAAAACTTTCTCCTTTAATGTGAAAAAACAGAGTCTTGAATATAGTCTGTTGCATGACACTTGTAAAACAGGACTTTACTTTGATGCGAGTAAGTCTCCACTAGAATACTTTGCCCCACCTGTATGTTGATGTTTTTCTGTGCTGGCCAATAACATTACATAAAATGTGGGTGTAGTGTTTCATATTTGATAGAATATTTGCTAATAGTTTATGATAACTAATAATTGCTATTTTTCTAATTTTTTCACCACAGTTCTTAGTGGGCTTTGTTCAAATGATTGTCCAGACCATGCAAAAGTAAGTAGACCAACTTTCCCTTCTGTATATTAATATTCACACATGACTTCTGAAAATATTTCCTGTACTCAGAACTAAAATGTAAATCAAGGAGGTGACGTGCTAATGTCTGCTTGGCCACAGATCCTTCATGACTATATAGAAAGAGGTGGCAGTTTTTCGACAAATGCCTCATGCGTTATCCTTTTGGTTTGTGGTCATGTTTAATTCAGTCTTGGTGGACACTGCTTTCTAATTGATGTGCTTGTTCTCTGTAAACATATGGGCTATACCTGCCCGTGGTCTCATGAGTAAGTCGCGGTAGAAAATCGCTGAATGAGAAGAATCCCTTTGACTGTGAGATATGCACTTTTTTGTTCACTGCTAAACTTCTACTAGCATTAAAATGATTTTTTTCCACAAGTGGAGTGTTTTCAATGAATCTTTACTCCCACTCTATAAAATAAATGTTCTGTTACATGGCTCTCTTTAAGTGACTTTCACACATGTTATATAAGTTGTGTCCATTAGGTATGTAAAATTACTCACTTATAATGGCTACTGGACTCTTATCCCATGTACCCTTACTCTTGGTTCATAGCTTTCAATTTTTTGGAATAAAGGCATAGGTGATACAGTCTACTACAGATGTTTTTGTCATTTATGCAATTTATAGTATATTTGAAATTAAAATGCAGCCTCCGCATAAATGTAATGCATGATTGGTATATTTGTTGAGCCTAAGTAGCTCTCCAAGGGTATTTGACCCAAGGGTAGGTCACTCCCCCTGCCGCTGCAGCTCCTCCAGGTTCCTGAGTTCCTGAGACCCAGCTCACAGTAAGTACCCCCCCTCCCAGCCCCTCGCTCTGCCCCGCGCTACTCACCCTCTCTCCTGCTCCTGCTTCTTTTCTTCTTTTCTTCTTCTCTGTTCTTCTGTTCTTCCTCCTCGCTCCTCGCCTGTAATCTTCTTCTGTACTCTTCTTTCCCCCGTCTTCACTCTTCTTCTCTTCTTCCTCATCTTCTTCTGTGTTCTTCTGTGTTCTTCTGTGTTCTTCTGTGTTCTTCTGTGTTCTTCTGTGTTCTTCTGTGTTCTTCCTTTCTTCTCTCCTTCCGGTCTTCTGATCTTCCTTTCTTCTCTCCTTCCGGTCTTCTGTTCTTCTGTTCTTCTGTTCTTCTGTTCTTCTGTTCTTCTGTTCTTCTGTTCTTCTGTTCTTCTGTTCTTCTGTTCTTCTGTTCTTCTGTTCTTCTTGTCTTCGGCTCTTCTGCCTCCTCCGTCCTCTTCTCCCCGCGCCTGCCCTCCTGCTCCTGCCTCATCCCCCTCCCCCACTCGCATCCCCCTCTCTATCTCTCCTACCTAACCCGTTCACTATCTACCTCCCTCACTCCTCCTATCTACCTATCTCTCTATCTCTCTATCCCACTATCTAACTCCCTCACTCTCCACCTCCTCCTATCTTCCTATCTCTCTATCTATTTCCCTATCTATCGATTTCCCTATCTATTTTCTCTATCTATTTCTCTAACACTCCCCCCCCTCACCCCCTCTATTACCTATCTTCCTATCCTCTCACTCTACCTCTCACCCTCACCCACCTCTACAACCCCCCCTCCCCTATCTTCTCAACCCTACTCCTATCTTTCTCCCTTATCTCCTAAACCTCCTAACACTCACCCCCTCCACCCTTAAACCCCCCTCCCCAGCTCTTCTCACTCTACCTGTCCCCCCCCCCCTCCCTCGCGCTTTCCCGCCGCGACCTCCTGCACGCCCCCGCCCCCCAGCTCCCATTTGCCCCCACCTGACCCCTCCCCCCCCCTCCTACCTCATATGGCGGCCGCTGCGCGACAGTGGTAGCGACCCTTGACCCAAGGGTAGGTCGCTCCCCCTGCCGCTGCTGCTCCTCCAGGTTCCTGAGTTCCTGAGACCCACCTCACAGTAAGTACCCCCCCCCCCCCTCCCAGCCCCTCGCTCTGCCCCGCGCTACTCACCCTCTCTCCTGCTCCTGCTTCTTTTCTTCTTTTCTTCTTCTCTGTTCTTCTGTTCTTCCTCCTCGCTCCTCGTCTGTAAGCTTCTTCTGTACTCTTCTTTCCCCCGTCTTCACTCTTCTTCTCTTCTTCCTCATCTTCTTCTGTGGTCTTCTGCCCTCTGTTCTTCGTTTTTCTGTATCTTCTTCTGTGTTCTTCTGTGTTCTTCTATGTTCTTCTGTGTTCTTCCGGTCTTCCTTTCTTCTCTCCTTCCGGTCTTCTGATCTTCCTTTCTTCTCTCCTTCCGGTCTTCTGTTCTTCTGTTCTTCCGGTCTTCTGTTCTTCTGTTCTTCTGTTCTTCTGTTCTTCTTGTCTTCTGTTCTTCTTGTCTTCGGCTCTTCTGCCTCCTCTGTCCTCTTCTCCCCGCGCCTGCCCTCCTGCTCCTGCCTCATCCCCCTCCCCCACTCACATCCCCCTCTCTATCTCTCCTATCTAACCCGTTCACTATCTACCTCCCTCACTCCTCCTATCTACCTATCTCTCTATCTCTCTATCCCACTATCTAACTCCCTCACTCTCCACCTCCTCCTATCTTCTTATCTCTCTATCTATTTCCCTATCTATCGATTTCCCTATCTATTTTCTCTATCTATTTCTCTATCTCTCCCCCCCTCCCTCATCCCCTCTATTACCTATCTTCCTATCCTCTCACTCTACCTCTCACCCTCACCCACCTCTACAACCCCCCTCCCCTATCTTCTCAACCCTACTCCTATCTTTCTCCCTTATCTCCTAAACCTCCTAACACTCACCCCCCTCCACCCTTAGACCCCCCTCCCCCAGCTCTTCTCACTCTACCTGTCCCCCCCCTCCCTCGCGCTTTCCCGCCGCGACCTCCTGCACGCCCCCGCCCCCCAGCTCCCATTCGCCCCCACCTGACCCCTCCCCCCCCCACCTCATATGGCGGCCGCTGCGCGACAGTGGTAGCGACCCTTGACCCAAGGGTAGGTCGCTCCCCCTGCCGCTGCAGCTCCTCCAGGTTCCTGAGTTCCTGAGACCCACCTCACAGTAAGTACCCCCCCCCCTCCCAGCCCCTCGCTCTGCCCCGCGCTACTCACCCTCTCTCCTGCTCCTGCTTCTTTTCTTCTTTTCTTCTTCTCTGTTCTTCTGTTCTTCCTCCTCGCTCCTCGTCTGTAATCTTCTTCTGTACTCTTCTTTCCCCCGTCTTCACTCTTCTTCTCTTCTTCCTCATCTTCTTCTGTGGTCTTCTGCCCTCTGTTCTTCGTTTTTCTGTATCTTCTTATGTGTTCTTCTGTGTTCTTCTGTGTTCTTCTATGTTCTTCTGTGTTCTTCCGGTCTTCCTGTCTTCTGTTCTTCCGGTCTTCTGTTCTTCCGGTCTTCTGTTCTTCTTGTCTTCTGTTCTTCTTGTCTTCGGCTCTTCTGCCTCCTCCGTCCTCTTCTCCCCGCGCCTGCCCTCCTGCTCCTGCCTCATCCCCCTCCCCCACTCGCATCCCCCTCTCTATCTCGCCTATCTAACCCGTTCACTATCTACCTCCCTCACTCCTCCTATCTACCTATCTCTCTATCCCACTAACTCCCTCACTCTCCGCCTCCTCCTATCTTCCTATCTCTCTATCTATTTCCCTATCTATCGATTTCCCTATCTATTTTCTCTATCTCTCCCCCCCTCCCTCACCCCCTCTATTACCTATCTTCCTATCCTCTCACTCTACCTCTCACCCTCACCCACCTCTACAACCCCCCTCCCCTATCTTCTCAACCCTACTCCTATCTTTCTCCCTTATCTCCTAAACCTCCTAACACTCACCCCCCTCCACCCCTCCACCCTTAAACCCCCCTCCCCCAGCTCTTCTCACTCTACCTGTCCCCCCCTCCCTCGCGCTTTCCCGCCGCGACCTCCTGCACGCCCCGCCCCCCAGCTCCCATTCACCCCCACCTGACCCCTCCCCCCCTCCTCCTACCTCATATGGCGGCCGCTGCGCGACAGTGGTAGCGACCCTTGACCCAAGGGTAGGTCGCTCCCCCTGCCGCTGCAGCTCCTCCAGGTTCCTGAGTTCCTGAGACCCACCTCACAGTAAGTACCCCCCCCCCATTCCAGCCCCTCGCTCTGCCCCGCGCTACTCGCCCTCTCTCCTGCTTCTTTTCTTCTTTTCTTCTTCTCTGTTCTTCTGTTCTTCCTCCTCGCTCCTCGTCTGTAATCTTCTTCTGTACTCTTCTTTCCCCCGTCTTCACTCTTCTTCTCTTCTTCCTCATCTTCTTCTGTGGTCTTCTGCCCTCTGTTCTTCGTTTTTCTGTATCTTCTTCTGTGGTCTTCTGTGGTCTTCTGTGGTCTTCTGTGGTCTTCTATGTTCTTCTGTGTTCTTCCGGTCTTCCTTTCTTCTCTCCTTCCGGTCTTCTGATCTTCCTTTCTTCTCTCCTTCCGGTCTTCTGATCTTCCTTTCTTCTCTCCTTCTGTTCTTCTGTTCTTCTGTTCTTCTTGTCTTCGGCTCTTCTGCCTCCTCCGTCCTCTTCTCCCCGCGCCTGCCCTCCTGCCTCATCCCCCTCCCCCACTTGCATCCCCTTCTCTATCTCTCCTATCTAACCCGTTCACTATCTACCTCCCTCACTCCTCCTATCTACCTATCTCTCTATCTCTCTATCCCACTATCTAACTCCCTCACTCGCCACCTCCTCCTATCTTCCTATCTTTCTATCTATTTCCCTATCTATCGATTTCCCTATCTATTTTCTCTATTTCTCTATCTCTCCCCCCCCCTCACCCCCTCTATTACCTATTTTCCTATCCTCTCACTCTACCTCTCACCCTCACCCACCTCTACAACCCCCCCTCCCCTATCTTCTCAACCCTACTCCTATCTTTCTCCCTTATCTCCTAAACCTCCTAACACTCACCCCCCTCCCCCAGCTCTTCTCACTCTACCTGTCCCCCCCTCCCTCGCGCTTTCCCGCCACGACCTCCTGCACGCCCCCGCCCCCCAGCTCCCATTCGCCCCCACCTGACCCCTCCCCCCCTCCTACCTCATATGGCGGCCGCTGCGCGACAGTGGTAGCGACCCTTGACCCAAGGGTAGGTCGCTCCCCCTGCCGCTGCAGCTCCTCCAGGTTCCTGAGTTCCTGAGACCCACCTCACAGTAAGTAACCCCCCCCCTCCCAGCCCCTCGCTCTCCCCGCGCTACTCACCCTCTCTCCTGCTCCTGCTTCTTTTCTTCTTTTCTTCTTCTCTGTTCTTCTGTTCTTCCTCCTCGCTCCTCGTCTGTAATCTTCTTCTGTACTCTTCTTTCCCCCGTCTTCACTCTTCTTCTCTTCTTCCTCATCTTCTTCTGTGGTCTTCTGCCCTCTGTTCTTCGTTTTTCTGTATCTTCTTCTGTGTTCTTCTCTGTTCTTCTCTGTTCTTCTCTGTTCTTCTCTGTTCTTCTCTGTTCTTCTCTGTTCTTCTCTGTTCTTCTGTGTTCTTCCGGTCTTCCTTTCTTCTCTCCTTCCGGTCTTCTGATCTTCCTTTCTTCTCTCCTTCCGGTCTTCTGTTCTTCTTGTCTTCGGCTCTTCTGCCTCCTCCGTCCTCTTCTCCACGCGCCTGCCCTCCTGCTCCTGCCTCATCCCCCTCCCCCACTCGCATCCCCCTCTCTATCTCTCCTATCTAACCCGTTCACTATCTACCTCCCTAACTCCTCCTATCTACCTATCTCTCTATCTCTTCTATCCCACTATCTAACTCCCTCACTCTCCACCTCCTCCTATCTTCCTATCTCTCTATCTATTTCCCTATCTATCGATTTCCCTATCTATTTTCTCTATCTATTTCTCTATCTGTCCCCCCCTCCCTCACCCCCTCTATTACCTATCTTCCTATCCTCTCACTCTACCTCTCACCCTCACCCACCTCTACAACCCCCCTCCCCTATCTTCTCAACCCTACTCTTATCTTTCTCCCTTATCTCCTAAACCTCCTAACACTCACCCCCTTCCACCCTTAAACCCCCCTCCCCCAGCTCTTCTCACTCTACCTGTCCCCCCCTCCCTCGCGCTTTCCCACCGCGACCTCCTGCACGCCCCCGCCCCCCAGCTCCCATTCGCCCCCACCTGACCCCTCCCCCCCCCTCCTACCTCATATGGCGGCCGCTGCGCGACAGTGGTAGCGACCCTTGACCCAAGGGTAGGTCGCTCCCCCTGCCGCTGCAGCTCCTCCAGGTTCCTGAGTTCCTGAGACCCACCTCACAGTAAGTACCCCCCCCCTCCCAGCCCCTCGCTCTGCCCCGCGCTACTCACTCTCTCTCCTGCTTCTTTTCTTCTTTTCTTCTTCTCTGTTCTTCTGTTCTTCCTCCTCGCTCCTCGTCTGTAATCTTCTTCTGTACTCTTCTTTCCCCCGTCTTCACTCTTCTTCTCTTTTTCCTCATCATCTTCTGTGGTCTTCTGCCCTCTGTTCTTCGTTTTTCTGTATCTTCTTCTGTGTTCTTCTGTGTTCTTCTATGTTCTTCTGTGTTCTTCCGGTCTTCCTTTCTTCTCTCCTTCCGGTCTTCTGGTCTTCTGGTCTTCTGGTCTTCTGTTCTTCTGTTCTTCTGTTCTTCGGCTCTTCTACCTCCTCCGTCCTCTTCTCCCCGCGCCTGCCCTCCTGCTCCTGCCTCATCCCCCTCCCCCACTCGCATCCCCCTCTCTATCTCTCCTACCTAACCCGTTCACTATCTACCTCCCTCACTCCTCCTATCTACCTATCTCTCTATCTCTCTATCCCACTATCTAACTCCTTCACTCTCCACCTCCTCCTATCTTCCTATCTCTCTATCTATTTCCCTATCTATCGATTTCTCTATCTATTTTCTCTATCTATTTCTCCATCTCTTCCCCCCTCCCTCACCCCCTCTATTACCTATCTTCCTATCCTCTCACTCTACCTCTCACCCTCACCCACCTCTACAACCCCCCCTCCCCTATCTTCTCAACCCTACTCCTATCTTTCTCCCTTATCTCCTAAACCTCCTAACACTCACCCCCCTCCACCCTTAAACCCCCCTCCCCCAGCTCTTCTCACTCTACCTGTCCCCCCTCCCTCGCGCTTTCCCGCCGCGACCTCCTGCACGCCCCCGCCCCCCAGCTCCCATTCGCCCCCACCTGACCCCTCCCCCCCCCCCCCCCCCCTCCTACCTCATACTGCGCCCGTCCGCGCCTGGCCCGCGCCCAGCGCCACGACCCCTGGTCCCCAGCTCTCCCAAGCCCCGCTGACCCGCTACGACCCCACCACCCTCCACTCCCTCAACCCAGGACGCTCCAACACCTGCTTCCAAGCTCACCCCAAACGCACCCATGAACCCTTCGCCTGCAACTCCTGCAAACGCACCTTCTACCACGCAACAACCACGACCACAAGCCCACGCGCCATCAACCACCTCAAGTGCATCCTAGTCAACGCTCGCTCCGTCCACAAACACGCCATTGAACTCTGGGACCTCCTGGACTCCATAGCACCTGACGTCGCCTTCATCAGAGAGACCTGGATGAACGCCTCCTCGGCCCCTGACATCGCCACTGCCATCCCCGAAGGCTACAAGATCTCCAGAAAAGACCGCACCAACCAGGTAGGAGGAGGTATCGCCATCGTCTTCAAAGACTCCATCAGCGTCACCACCTCCACCGAAGACACCCCTCTCGCCGCTGAACACCTGCATTTTCAGATTCGCACCGATCCGAGGACCACCCTCAGAGGATCCCTCGTCTACCGTCCTCCCGGCCCACGCGCCCCTTTCAGCGACGCCATCGCCGACTTCATCTCCCCGCACGCCCTTGCCTCGCCGGACTACATCCTCCCTAGGTGACCTCAACTTCCATCTGGAACAAAACAACGACCCCAACACCACCACCCTGCTCGACAACCTCGCCAACCTCGGCCTCAAACAACTGGTGAACACCGCCACCCACATCGCCAGACACACGCTTGACCCCATCTTCTCCGCCAGCAAACACGTCCTCTTCAGCCACGCCTCCGCCCTACACTGGACCGACCACATCTGCGTCCACTTCACATTCCGACGCGAGACCCGCCACCTCCGCACCCAACCCATCCCTCGTCGACAGTGGAACAAGATCCCCGAAGAGCAACTCTTCTCCTCACTCGCCGCCAACCAACCCACCCTCACCACCGACCCCAACGACGCAGCCCTCAACCTCACAAACTGGATCTCCAACTGCGCAGACATCCTTGCTCCCCTCAAACGCACGCATCAACAGACCAACACCAAAAAACCTCTCTGGTTCTCTGACACCCTCAAAGAATCAAAGAAAACTTGTCGCTCCCTTAAGAAAGCTTGGCGCATGGACCGCACCGCTGACAACATGACCGTCCTCAAGAACGCTACCCGCGAACACCACCACCTGATCCGCGCTGCCAAAAGGAACTTTTTCACCGACAGACTGGACAAAAACAGACACAACAGCAGAGAACTCTTCAGCATCGTCAAGGAGTTCGCCAACGCCGTCACGCCCTCACAGGATCTGTGCGAATCCCTCGCCACTTTCTTCCATCGCAAGATTAGCGACCTCCACGACAGCTTCGGACACCAGACCCAACCATACACCACCGAACCGGCATCCACGGCCATCACCCTCAACAACTGGTCCCACATCAACACGGAAGAAACCAAATCCATCATGAACTCTATCCACTCCGGCGCCCCTTCGGACCCCTGCCCGCACTTCATCTTTAACAAAGCCGACGACATCATCGCCCGCACCTCCAGACCGTCATCAACTCTTCTTTTTCTTCTGCTACCTTCCCCGAATGCTGGAAACACGCCGAAGTCAACGCCCTACTAAAGAAACCTACGGCTGACCCGAGCGACCTAAAAAACTTCCGCCCCATCTCTCTTCTGCCTTTCCCAGCCAAAGTAATAGAGAAGACCGTCAACAAACAGCTGACCACCTTCCTGGAAGACAACAACCTGCTCGACCACTCACAAACCGGATTCCGAACCAACCACAGCACTGAAACCGCCCTCATCTCAGTCACTGACGACATCAGAACCCTGATGGACAACGGTGAAACAGTCGCCCTCATTCTGCTCGACCTCTCAGCTGCCTTTGACACCGTCTGTCACCGCACCCTAATCACCCGTCTCCGCTCCACCGGGATCCAAGGCCAGGCCCTGGACTGGATCGCCTCCTTCCTCTCAAACCGTTCCCAAAGAGTTTACCTCCCTCCGTTTCGCTCAGAACCCACTGAGATCGTCTGCGGCGTACCCCATGGCTCATCACTCAGCCCGACACTCTTCAATGTCTACATGAGCCCCCTCGCCAACATCGTACGCAAGCACGACATCATCATCACCTCCTACGCCGACGACACCCAACTTATACTCTCCCTCACCAAGGACCCCGCCAGCGCCAAGACCAACCTACAAGAGGGTATGAAGGACATCGCAGATTGGATGAGGCTCAGCCGCCTAAAGCTGAACTCTGAAAAAACAGAAGTCCTCATTCTCGGCAACACCCCGTCCGCCTGGGACGACTCCTGGTGGCCCACGGCCCTCGGCACCGCACCGACCCCCACAGACCACGCCCACAACCTCGGCTTCATCTTGAACCCTCTTCTCACCATGACCAAGCAAGTCAACGCCGTGTCCTCCGCCTGCTTCCTCACTCTCCGCATGCTCCGCAAGATCTTCCGCTGGATCCCCGCCAACACCAGAAAAACCGTGACCCACACCCTCGTCACGAGCCGCCTGGACTACGGCAACACCCTCTACGCCGGGACCACAGCCAAACTCCAAAATCGCCTGCAACGCATTCAAAACGCCTCGGCCCGCCTCATCCTCGACATACCCCGCAGCAGCCACATCTCCGCACACCTGAGACACCTGCATTGGCTCCCTGTCAGCAAAAGGATCACCTTCCGACTTCTCACCCACGCACACAAAGCCCTCTACGACAAGGGACCGGAATACCTCAACAGACGCCTCAGCTTCTACGTCCCCACCCGCCTCCTCCGCTCCTCTGGCCTCGCACTCGCTGCTGTCCCTCGCATCCGCCGCTCCACGGCGGGTGGGAGATCTTTCTCCTTCCTGGCGGCCAAGACCTGGAACTCCCTCCCCACCAGCCTCAGGGCCACCCAGGACCACTCCGCTTTCCGTAGACTCCTAAAGACCTGGCTGTTCGAACAGCGATAAACACCCCCCCCCCCCCCTTTTTCCCCTAGCACCTTGAGACCCGCACGGGTGAGTAGCGCGCTTTATAAATGTTAATGATTTGATTTGATTTGATCCAGTACCGTTCCTACAACTTGCACAGTATCATTATTTTGGCATTCACAGTTTGTTTTTCCTTTGTAAATTATCATTTCATACAAAGGAGAAAATATGGTGTCTTCAGTATTTTTCTTGCTAACTCTTGCTATATACGTGGTAGAGAATGGCTTGTTAGTAGAATACCATAGGCGGTGTATAGGCATTGGACTGTCTTAAAAAAGCTCTGTTTGCTGACCTAAAACTTCAGTTTAAGGCTGATTTCCCACTGTTAATTAACAGTGCCAAAGCTTAGAACGGAGGATGGATTCTACATGTTACTGAACTGCTGGATTAAGGGTGGCAGCTTTAACTCTGAAATCTGTAGAACTTGATTTCAAGCGAGTATATCTTAAGTAACTGTCTTCTACAGTTGCATCAACATTGGGATGCTACCAAATTCACTGACAGTCCCTCTCCTGCCCACTGAACCTGCTAGGAACTGCTGACCGCTGATTCAGCCCTTGAGTATTCAGTGGGAAACTCACAGAAATGTGGATTGTACCCCCAAGAGTCAAACCAGGGTGGATGCGGGGAGAGACAAAACCATTAACAGGTTCTACAGGACCCCAAATATTGATAAGAGGGAGGGAGTCTCCAAAAACGTCAGCAAAGAAGTGTAGCCCTAGGGAGGAAAGCCACCTTGTGATGCTTCCTGGCTCCAATGATTATGCTGTCATAGTCACGGTGTTCACTGCAGGAGATGGGAGGAGAGATTTTTTAGAAAGCATCATAGTAATGAGGTAACAAATGGGATAGCTAATGTGAGTTTAGTTACAGTGTGTAACGAATGGAATGGAAGGGTGAGGGAGTTCTACCTAGTTTTGCTCAGTGGACGGGAGGTAGATTCTGGAGGACAGAGAAAGTTGGCTGGGGACAATGAGAGATACTTCCTCAAGGGGTCAGTGAATGGAGTCTCAGTAACTACAGAGTTCAAGCTAGACCGTCAAGGAAGGGCTGGTAAGCGAAGAACAGCACCTTGCTAGATAGGTGTCTAGAATAGTCCGCATCCACAGCATGGAGCAGGCCTGCTGCATGGCCTTTATCACCATGCATGGAGCGGAAGGCTGTGCTCAGAGTTGTGTTCCTTAGCACTAGGAAATTTCTAATCAGGGGAACAGTGGATGTGTGAAGGTGCCTGTAATTTCCTGATTGTAGACATAGGGTTCTGTAGATGTTTGCTATCCAGCTACTGGGAGGAGGGCCTGGGACCTTGCCTGTCAGAGAAGAAACAGGATGGTGATCGCATGATAAGCTCCTTCGAGAATGCGGTTTAGGGGATATGCCTTCTTTATGGGGACGTCAGCCGACCTAACACACAGTGGTAAGCCCAACTCTCTTCAACATCTACATGGCCCTGCTCCCTAAAATTGTTAGACAGCACAGCCTAAATATTGTCTCCTATGCTGACGATACCCAACTGATCCTTTCCTTGGCCGACAGCCCATCAACAGCCAAGATAAATTTCCACAACAGAAGAAAGCAGTCACCACCTGGATGGAAACCATCTGCCTCAAACTCAGCTCTGACGAGAAAGAGATCCTCGTACTTGGCTCCACCCCTTCCGCCTGAGAGGACTCTTTGTGGCCTAACTTCTAGAAAACGACCCAACCGACCACGCATGCAACCTGGGCATCATCCTGGACTCCATGCTTTCCATGACCTGTCAAGTCAATGCTGTCTGATCGTCATGCTTTCACACCTCGCGCCTCCTTGGGAAGATATTCAAGTGGATCCCCACCGAGACAAGAAGGACAGTCACCCATGTGCTTCTCAGCAGCAAACTGGACTACGGCAACGCACTCTATGCCGGCATCACAAGCAAGCTTCAAACGAGACTACAGAGAATCCACAACGCAGCAGCCAGACTCATCCTGGACATCCCCCTCCACAGCCACATCTCCACCCACCTCAGAGACCTGCACTGGCTCCCGATCAACAAATGCATCTCTTACTAGCTACTGACACACACCTACAAGGCACTGCACAACATCAGACTGGCCTACCTCATCCACTGCCTGACCTTCTGCACTCCCAACAGGCAGCTCCAATCCTCCCAACTCACACTCGCCGCCATCCCCAGAGTCAGGAAGAGCACAGCTGGAGGCAGATCCTTCTCTTACCTCGCAGCCCAGACATGGAACACGCTCCCACTCAACCTTGCTGAAGCAGTTCAGGAAGGATCTAAAGACCTGGCTCTTTGAGTGAGCAGCACGCCCACAACAGCGCCTTGAGACCCCACGGGTGATAAGCTGCCCTTTAAAGTGCCTGATTGATTGACTGATTGACAGTGGTGGAGTCTAGCTTTTGCAACGGGGGAGAATTTGAAGTATCAGTGATGCACTGAGACCACAACTTTGGGGTAAATACAGGATAGCTGATTTTAGTATGTAGTCAGTTTGATTTAAGAAGGATCTTGCTGTTGTTGGCTCATGTTGTTGGCTAATGTTGTTAGAGAATCCAGCAGTATTACCTTCTGCACAACTTGAAGTAATAGGACAGAAACCCGTGCTTTAGTCAAAGTTGTCTTTCCACACTGTAATCAACCAAACCAGAACAATTTCCACAAGAAAAGCAAAGACTGAGATCTATGAATTTGCAGCAACATTTGCTGATGTCACAGGCTCTGCCACCACAGTAGATGCTAAGAGTAGCCACTACAGATTTCTATAAAGCCTGTGTCTGCTGAGCAGAACCCCATTTAGGAGGAAAGGTTGTCTATGGTATTTCCTGTGAAGGGGAAGTAGCCTCAGAAGAAGTGGGAGATAGTATTTGCTGTAAAGTCAGAGTTGCCTCAGAAGAAAATTGTTTCCTTTAATCTCATGGGCCTTTATTTCAAACTCAGATAGGAAGCCACAAAGAAGTTAACCTCCCTGTCCATTATAGCCTTATGGTGTGTAACTTTCTACAATTTGAATGGCATTGGATTATGTGATTTCTGAAAACACCACATATAATTAGGAATTAGGTTCTGTAACATACACCTTATATATGCATAGCAAACATTGCTTCAAACTCGAAGTATATTGGGGGAGATATATTCCCAAAACCACCGTTTTTAAAGGTAAAACATTAATAATGCAAAGACTGCTGCATACAAATCTAACTCAATCTTCAAACTGTTGGAGATGTGTGAAGACTCAGATGGATGTATGCTGCACCTGCAATGGCCCTGTAGGTCATTGCAAACTGTTTAGCGTGAGATGGAAAGTCTGACAAATGCCTTGAATGGTATGCTGCGGGCTCTTCCCCTGCACTGGTCTTTCTGCATGATATACTAGAATTTTCAGATTTAATTCTCTACAAAAAGGTGGATAGCTACTGCGTTGAAGATGGCTAAAATGTGCATCTGTCATCCCCCCCCTACTCATCTTGATTTGGATGCAAGGTATGGCAGCGATGCATGAAAAAATAATTTATAAACGTACAGACCAGGTTCATATGTATGAGTTCATATGGACTGTTTTATGTCTTCCTTGTCCTAATCATCACTTGCCATGATAATTTGTAGATATTTCTTGTAGTGATTTGGGTAATTAACTTCTTCTGTACTGCCTTAGCTATATGTAACATACACATTTTGTTATTTCCTAGACAGTGGATTTTACTCTGGCCCTTTTTTAGAGGTTTGATATCTCCTACTCATCGATCCATTTATAGACGAAGGCTCTGATTTCAACCCTGGTGGTCGGTGACCGCCAGGGGAAATGTGACAGTAGTACTTGGCATGGGCAGTGCAGGGGCCCCCAGGCACAGCCCCATCGCATTACAGGCAGTGGATTGCACCCACCGCACTGCCACATTGCCGCTGGCTCCAGTGTTACGGCCCAGCGGGGATGTCCAAATGCGGCTGGCTGGTTCCTGGCCGCATAGGCGGCCGACTGGCGGTGCAATCAATGTTGTAATGAGGGCCTTAGTCTTAATTGTCATGTATTTAGCATGAAATGATCTTATGTGTTGAAGTCTCACCTATAGTACCACCAATGTTGTAATATACCCAGATTATGCTTGATCATCTTTGTTTTCTATGTGATTTCTCATTATGGAATTGTAAATGTGACAGTTTTGAAAATTCAATAATGAGACGGTGATTAAAAAAGATGAACCGTTGAGTAAACCACTGAAAAACTATTTGCTTTTCTATATCTGCATTCATGACTGCATGGAAAGAAAAAAAACAATGACTTCAGGGTGTTATGCATAGTATAAGATGAAGTCACTCTGTGTGGATCCTTCCTCAACCTCGTCTAGGGTCACCTGGCCCCTGTGATTGTTTATGTCAGCAAAATAATTTAGGGATGCAAACTGGAGCCTGGGTAAGGATCTTGATCTATTAGAATACAATTTTCTAATGGATACTTCTACCTACAGATTCCTCAACTTTTGACTTTCCCATAGGTGCCAGACTGAATCCCAGAATAAGTTTCTAGCAATTGCTCCTGCAAGCTGGAAGATGGTACAACTGTACTCTACGGCAGCCACATCCCACCTCTGGAAGTGATGACACAGAGCCATACATAGGCGTGCTCCTATTTGCCAACATCAGTTCCTTTTTTCTACACTCATTGACGTGGAACCGAAGCTCCTCTACTGAACTTTGTCTGTTCACAGACTTCCAAAAAGGTTTTTTCAGTGACATTGTGATAGAGATACCTCACCTGAAGACTACAGGCTTCAAACTGTGCCTTACGTGTAAGAAATAGGTGTTGGGTAGAGATGCACATGACATCTGTCTTTAGTGCCTCACGTCTAAATATGATTCAGAATCGTGCAACTGATGGTCTCCGATTCACCCAAAGGCTCTCAAGGTATGGGAGGAAAAGTTGCATTTTGCTGAGCACAAAAAACTGACTCACTGCTTGTAGTGGGGCCAGATGTCACTCCAAGTCTCATTTCTGGTTTCAGTCCACGTCTCCTTCCTTGAATAGGTTTAAGATTAAGTCAAAGGATAAATCTCAGTGCAAACCCAGAAAGTCCAAACAGGTGTCCCTCCATTTTACTCTGAACCAGGGAAAAATGTCTTCTGGATTGTTCTGTATCCCCTGGAAAGCCTTTGGGCTCCTTTGAGCTGCCGGAACCCCCAGTCCATCTTCTACTGGTGGGTTCTGCCCCAGTGCATGATGATCGTGTTTGGTCTCTGCCCTTCCACTCACCTTCAATCCTTTGCCGGAGGCTACAACAGTTTTGGCTGGGCTGGCCATGGCTCCAGATGGACCAGCTTGCAGTCCAACATAGACAACAATCTTGCATCCTAAGCAGAATTCAGGTAGATCTCGGCCCTTATCTCATTGTTTGGGCACAACCAGCGGTATTTGAAGACTGTTCAGCAATGCCTCTTCACAGATATCTTTGATGCCATGAGGCCTTATTCGATTCCAATTCAGATTCCGTACAAGACTGCAGAATTGTCCTTTGTAACCTGGATGAGGTGGAGCAAGGAGGTGATTTGTTGCCCCTTCACTACACTGATGATGGATTGTATTTAGACTTTTCAAATGCTAGTGGTGTTGACACTTTGCCAGAGACTGACTCCATCGCTGGGCACCCGTACTGAGCAAAGCACCTACTTTGCTTTTGTAGTCTGTAGGAATCAGGGATGTTGTAGCTGCAATTGCCTAAAGTGGAAAGTAAGACTAATAGTCTTACTGAAACTTTGACGTTAAATTTCAGAGCCTTTGCTTTCTCACAGTGAGGCTCTAAAAGTACACTGACTGGGGCACAGTTAAAGCATTGTCCTGCACAACCTAACTCAACATCAATACTCATCATTTTCTTTCCTCTGCCACCACTGACAAGCCACTAGGTTTCCTCCTACTAGTGTCCCCTTTTGCCAGTGTTTGGGGCAGAGGCACAGAATACACTTTTATTTTACCTGCTCAACAGGTGATCAATTGCCTCAGACGAATAGGATTCTGCATGTTTGTCATGGTTACACTCTTCCTTTTCTATCAGCACTGCCCCTGTCCACCCGGAACTCCCTCCCCTTCCGTTTGTTTTCAATCAGACCTTGGCAGAACATGCCTCCATCCTTGCCAGAAGGTCAGTCATTTCTGGAAAAAGGTGCAATAGAGAGAGTCCCTGGCAAGGAGAGGGGCAGTGGGCAGTAGGGCCATTACTACTTGTGCCCAAAAAGGGCAGTGAGCTCAGTCAAGTTGTGGGCCTTCGTTTCTTGAACATCTCCCTTCAGGAGAACACATTCAGGATGCTGATTCTGGCCCAAGTCCTCTGCACCCCTTGTCCTGGGAATTGGATGGTGTCCTTGGAACTATGGTACACATACTTTCTCATGTAGCCATCCTGCAGTCCCACAGGTGATTCCTCCACTATGTGGTAGGGAAGAAACGCTTTTAATTCACTGTCCTATCCTTCAGCCTTTCCTTAGCCCCCAGGGTTCTTAGGAAGCTGGTGGTGGTGCTTGCAGCCTTTTATTTGCAAGTCTGAAATGCATATTTTTCCTTACCTCAGTGTCTGTCAATGTGAAGGTGAACCTGTCACAGTCATGGACCACCTGCGCAAGACAAATCTTGCTTCAGCTTTCTGTATGATTTGTCTTCAACAAGCCTAAATTCACCTTCTGCCAGTGCAGAGAAATCCCTTTATAGGGATGGCTCTGGACGCCTTCATGTTCAAAGCCTTCTGCAACAAGTTGGGAACATTCAGGAATTAATCCTCCTGTTTCTAATGGATACTTTTAACTCTAGATTCCTCACCTTTAGCATATTCCCCCAGGTGCCATACTGGATCCAGAAGGTTTCACAGCAGTGCTACTGCATGGCTTTTTGATGGCCTCATTCCAGCCCTGGAAGTTGCCTTCTAAGTGTTACTAATGTTCCAAGTTATATTTTGCACGCTGTCACAGTTCTCAGCAGGTTAACACTCCACATTGAGGGTGCAGAATGCCTGGTTGTTAACGGATGTCAACACGTGTAGTGTGCTGGCGTATACAACCCTGTGTCATCACTTCCAGAGCTGGGATGATGCTGCCAAATAGTCTGATGGCCCCACATAGAGGTGCTGAAGCAATAGCTGGAAAAAGTTTGTGAATCAACTCTAGCACCTGGTGTGGGGGGGATGTTTGAAAAGGCGAGTAATCTGCGATGTGTTAGAGTATCTACCAGAACAAGCATTACTTCAGGTAAGTAGTTTGTTCATTTTTTTCCAAGCAAATGGAGATATGCTTGTTTTGGCAGGTGTACAAAAACTGAAGAAAACAGGAGAAACATGCAAAGTAACTCCATTCCATCCACTGGTGCATCTTTTATAGCAACTACCACAAAAATGCCTTCTTTCTCCTCGCTTCATTGACAGAAGAGAGATTTGGGGGCTCAAACAGGATACCAGTGCCAAATCATTAGAGCTCTCAAAAATTGCATCTGCTATTCCACATTAAAGCGCCACAGCAAATTCACACTCACTTGTATGTTCAAGATCACTGTTAAGTCATTCATTGATACATCTATCCATCCACCCATTAACTTTGTGGGCTGAGGGGTGGCTACTGGGTCTTGGGGGCTAGTTCATACATTGTCTAAGCCCCATTTGTTCTTTCTGCAATGGGGGGGGGGGACCTCAGTGCCCAATATCCAGTGAAAGTTTAAGGAGACAGGCACACAGGATTAGCTATTACTGATCCCTGTCTCCTCTTTGAAACTGTTACACAGGTCTTCACCACTCTTAGGGTGAGAGGGACCAGTCACTGGCCGACATATTTATTGGTACTCCAAAAGAACAGTTTCATGTTGTGTCATCACTAAAGCTTGAAATTAACTAGTCAGCACACTGGCTAGGCTCCACCACTCCGACAGTGGTTTTAGAAAGGCTCCACAAAATAGAATGGCTCTGCCACACCCCTACCCTCACACACCTCCAGCCCCAAGGGTGCTCTCCTGAATCATCATAGTGTCAGAATTACATCACTCTGAGTCCTAGGGAGTGCCAGTTTCTATAGATGCTGACGTCTAGGCAGGAATTCTACAAGTGAATGGATGAACCATTTGAGTCAGGCTCTGACACTTCAATATTTCCTCATTTTCCACTTACCGAAGAAAACAATTAGGATGATGACAGGGGGATACTTTACTCCCTAATGAACATATTGAATCATACATGATAATAGATGTGCAGGACACAAGTGGGCTACATTAATTACCAGACCCTGAATTTCAG